>NC_141685.1:1913254435-1914533363 GCF_964263255.1 Lissotriton vulgaris
AGACTCGTCTGGCTGTCTTTCAATATCCTCAACAAACAAGGCTTGAGGTATAGGAGTGGGACGAAAAGATAGCAACCGTTCAACGGCTCGTCGAACGTTGGTATCCACTATCAGTCCAGCCGAAAACTGAAGCTGTAAATCAGACAACGCGGTCAGCACCTCGTCCGGTGCGTCGGCCGATATATGATCACGAAGGACCTTGCACATTTCCTCGAATACAAATCTCTGGGTTGGTATATTGAACTGACAAAACGTGTCGAGTACAATACGGGGTGGATTTCTAAGGGGGTGCGTCATCCAACCCATCGCCATATTATATAGCGAAGCACGTTCCCTATTACCTGGAAGCTGGCTACGTCTCTGAGGACCATCTGAACCAGCGGACCCAAGAACAGGTCCGAGCGAATGAAAGACGCTAGCCGCAAGAGGAGAATTACGACTACGAGTAGAGGGAGAAGTATAGGACACAGGACTAACGAGCGAAGGAGTAGAAACAGAAGCAACAGCAGGAGTTAACAGAGCAGGAGCAGTAGCATGAGCAGGAGTATGTGGAAGCGGAGGAGCAGTAGGGATAGCCACAGACAAAGAAGCAGGAACAGTCGGAAAAACGGGTGCAGGTTGAGGAACAGGCGGAGGGAGAATAGGTGCAGGAACAGGTACAGGGGGAATCACAGGGGCTGTGGTACCCTGTACGTACGGAGGTGGCGACTTCATAAGATAGGACATTAAGGGATCCTCAACTGGCTCATCCTTCTTTTCCGACTCCGTAGGCAAAGCAGGATAGCATTTATCTATAGTCATACGCTGTAATCTGTCAAACACTTCTTTTTCCCTAATCTCCTTATCATGCTGAAACTGCTCTGCTTTCTTTACAATGGTACCAGCACTATCTCTCTGATTTCGCTTAGTCTGTCTGATTTCTTTCTGTTGGGCTTCTTTGCGCCACAACCGAAAGGCATCAAACATGGCCGGCCTTGACTTTTTCGCAAACAATTTAACCTCTAGATTATCTAAGATCGGGGCCTCGAAGCTACCATGTGGTGGCCAACGAAGGTCACCATCTTTCTTTGTGTATTTGATCCAGTATTCATTAAAAGTAATCGGGCCTAGCCCATGTTTACTGTACAGTTCATAAGTCGGGGTTCCAACCGGAGGTATCGGACACGAGTCCTCCAGTCGGGAATCCGTACCACAAGGTCTAAAACAACTAAACAAAGTACTGCGACCGGGCATCTTGCACACTAGCCGAGTTTCACAAACTTCAAGGGTTACGGGATTTACCAAGTCCCTGCAAAGGACAAAACCCTCGGTTTTTGGCGGCTGCAGTTCTCAAATAACACAACAAAGTACGCTAGCAAAGTGTCACCGACAAAAACACTCACACAGCGTTAACAACAAAAACACCCGCTAAAGTGTCAACAACTAAGGACTCTGGGAGCGACCCACAAATACTTAACTCAAAGATCGATGGCGTCACCAGGAAGGCCCGTCAATCGTCTCGCTATACCAAGGTCTACGCCAGGCGCCAAAACAGGTCTACAGTCAGGGCAGCAGTCCGTCGCAGCCGTCAGGAGGCGGGAATCTTCGCGGAAAAGTCATCGGGCCACTTGTTTCGACAACAGGATCGATGAAGCGGAGTGCACTTTCCCTCGGAGATTTCACACGAAGTTCCTCACGATCGTCGGGCTTGGACCGGTACCACTGATGCAGCCCCACGTTGGGCGCCAACTGAAGGACTGGGCTCTTTAAGGCCCAGCGGTGCCAGGGGACAACACCTGAAACCTTCGTGGGTTACCTGTTCCGGCGTACGAGTGACAGAGACACGGGACACTTCCTTCGGCGTCAAAGATTCAAGCTTTATTTACTGCAGGGAACACAGAAGTCACGACAAGTACAACACGTGCAACTTGGGGAGACTGCTTCAAATTGGTTCTGTGGATCGCTCCTTTTATACAGAATTTACCCATAGGACAACATGACGCACAAAGGTTTACAACCCGGTTCCCATAATTATCCCCCAGAGGGGTCGCTTTGGTCACTTTGATACACACAACGTCCGGAACATAAGTGCGGAAACATTTGGCGGTTCCCAACTGTAAAAACCCATCTTCCCAACATTAGCGCATTCCAATCGGCAGTAAAACAGATCGAAATAGGAACAAAGACAGGTGCAGAGGAAGACGGAGACAGTGGGGAAATCGGAAGGGTGTAAAAGGGGAGGTATCGGGAAACATGAGATACAGGCATCAAAGGGACGTGCCTAATGAGATGCACGGCTGAGACAATAAACCGGCACGGCAAGATGAGACTCGAGCGGGGCCATCTGCCTTACAGTATCATCCCCCTCGTCATAAAGACACTTACAAAGAACATGTGTCTTCCGCAAATATCTTGGGAGTCCCAGGGTCGCGAAGCGGACAACGTCCGTTCGCTGGCTACTTGAGGGCAAGAGACAAAATGGATGCCGTATCTAAGATGGAACCCGTCGGTACAGATGAAAAACCCACATAACAAACGAACGGTTTACGTTAGCACAGCGAAACTGTGCACACTTACCAAACTCGTCATTTGCGGTTCATAGATACCAGACTCGACCATATTCGTGCGAGTCGAAAACACCACTTATAATTGTCACGGAACCTCACTGCTCCGCCAACTCATCTATCAGTCTCCTGGTGAAGCAGTACTGCCAGATGCTGTTGCGTTCCACCATGGCCTCAAGGTCAGGGAACGGTCTATGGACTGCTGGTGCCCTGCAGTACAGAGATGGGTAAAGTAAGATTATACATTCAGCTACCTATGTGGCACTCACCTTGAGAAATATTCACATGATACATCATAGCAATACACAATTAACTGAGGTCTGTGCTGTTGGTTATGTAAACATATGTCACCTTCATGCCCATCATCTCACATATGAATGACACATGTGTAGATGAGTTCCTTGCGGTGCAATGGCAAATCATTGGGCTGTGGCACACTACCTATGGACTGCTGTCATGTTCAAAACACACAACACAGTGACAAGAGAGGACTGATGTTTCACATGCATCAAAACTCCATGTCAGGGAAATAACCATGGTCCCTGTATTGCCACATGTACACTTGAATGACATGTTGTATCATGGACATCCCATAACCAATCATGAGTCCCACAGTTACTGGCCGCTGTGGTCCCTGCAGGCCATACATGGACATCCCTGAGACACACACACAGCATAAATGTGGATACACAAGGCACATGGTGAACCCTGTCTCACATTGGGCACATGGAACCATCAGAGACACAACATACACACAGACTTTGGGGGTACATCATGATTGTAGCCATGGGTCTTGCTGTGACGTACATGACATGCAACCCTATACTCATGGTGTATGTGACAGGTCATACACATCTCCAAACTGGTAGTGTGTCCATGACTCATGCCCATAAGCCAACAGTTGTACATTACCTTTATGAGGTGCACAACACGATTCTGTCCCCATAAACCTGTGCCCAGCTTGGGAGTGGCTGCCACACAAGAATAGAAATGTTGCCCCCCATACACACACAGGTGTTGCAGCCTTACATGCCATGTGATGCAGTGTGGGACATGCTGTGGTGTTGCACGTGTGGCCATGGCAATGAAATGTGTGTGTGAACCATCTGCAGGTCACACCGATGTGATCCGACGTGGGTGATTTGTATGCAGACATGCCGTACATGCATGGACTGAATGGTGCGCACACTTTCTCCATTGACTGCACGATGCGTATGCATTACAGTCACCCGCATCGTATCACATTGATGACAATGGGCAATGCGTGCATACGGCTCGGTTCATGCATGAACAGGACGTATGCAATGTGACCCAACGCGGGTAACTTCTACTGTGAAGCATCGTGCTGTTCTGGTCCGAGAAGTGCACACACATACCCCATAGTATCGTATTGAGACGGATGTGTTTGGTTTAAAAAATATGCGTCATATAGTCAGTTTACCGAGCCGTGCGCACTCATTGGCAATGGGCTGTCATGGAGACGGACGCAAATTCAAAAATCGCAAGCAGTTAATGTGGGTACATGTGATGAACAGGTGTCCTGCTGCAGTACAGCAGTAGTGCTAACCTTAAATTTCTGGCCAATGTTACCATGTCAGACCTGCAGCACAAATGCACTTTTATATGGGTGCACTCCCTGTGCACCTATTTTAGCTTTGTGATGACTACATATATTTTCTACTGTATGCAGCACAATTATGTGGCATGTGTGTTAATGTCCTCTTCACTTTGTCATCCTCACAGGTTGATTCCCAACAGAAGCAAGAAATCTTGCTGACCATCGCCCGGGCAGTGAAATCAGTGGGGGTCTAAAAGCGCCGAATACGCAACTGCCAGAAGAGGTGGCAGGACCAACGTGGCTGGACCCGGCAGATCGCAAGAGTCCAGCTGAAGCTGTGGCCTCCTTGCCGTAGGGGCGGACACCGGACCCTGACCCCCCACATGCTCAGGATTCTGGCGGTGGTCTTCCCGGACAAGGATGGGCAACTGAAGGCCAGACAGCAGCAAGGAGGGGGTAAGCCCATGCCTGATCTCTGAACATGTATGACATGCTATTTGCAGTCTTTTGGTCTGGTCATACTCCCACATTACCTTGGTCTTGGAGTCCAGGACTCATGTCCCTCAATTGTGTAAGTCACACTCCTTATCTGATACACAGTCTGTGACTTTTTTCACTTGGGCACTGGGTCCCTTCAATCAGCTATGCTGAGGGTCCTGCACAGCATTTGTTACTGGGAATCTGATGTGTGCATCATGGGTGGATCTATTTTTTGCACTATGCCTGGTCTCTGACATGTGTTCTGTGTGTGCCTTTCATATGTGTTCAAATTGCTGATCTGGCTCACAACATGTGTATGGGGTTCCTAAAACACACCCATGCAGCAGGTGAGTCCATGTGGTATCCTCAGGAGTATGTATAGGAAGTATGTCACACTAGCCCAGACACCTGCCTACTGTCCAGGCCAATACACTGTTTCAGGTTTACCTGGTCAGTCATGCCCACTCCACGGCATTGGGAGACTCTGTACTCACACTAACGTGTATGTACCTACTGATTGTGCTTCCTGAAATGTGCCATCAGATGTTTGACACAATATGATTGTGGTGTGGCTTCCCTTTTGTGACAACTGGTGTGTTGAGAATTTTAGCGTCAGCAGGACATCTGAGTTGTGACAATGGGGATTATACCTGTGCAACATATAGGGGTGTGGTCAGTTGAATGTGCACAATGCTTTATGCAACAGTGACTTCCATGCAGCTGTATGTCATTAGCAGCAGACTGTGAGGTGCTCATGTTCAGGTACTTGTGTTTGCAGTCTGTCATATGCCAGATTTTAGTGATGTAGGTTCATCATAGTTCAAGAACAGTGTGTGGCAGGGGACAGACTGTGCACTTGTCAGCTGCAGAGTTTGCTATGGGCATGACCTATGAATGTGATGCAGTGCAGACTGATGTTGTGCAGATGCATTGCCCCTTGACATGTGACAGTGAAGACTGACTTACCATGCATGTCTGTGCCAGGGCATTGACTTGAGATGAGGGATTCTGCATTGGAGTCAGAGGTGCTCCATGCACCCCATTGTGTCCTTAACTTTCAGGACCTAAGGACACCCACTCCACCCCCCCTTGTTTCAATACCACCCACTCCACCCCCCCTTGTTTCAATAGAGCCACCCAACCTTCCCCAACCCAACCTTCCGTGCTCTGCCCTATTCTCACTGGAAAACACGCTAGGCTCTCTTATCACCTCCATCTCCCAGCTTACAGCTGCCATTTCACTTTTATGCTCTAAGATTGTCACCCCTTCTTGCACCGCTACTCCTTCCCAACTTCCCACGAGATGCACCTCGCCCCCTCACCCCAGTACAGCCAAGCTTAACCTATCGTCGGGAAACTCTGTTAACTCACTCAAGCCCTTGAACGCCACCCCTCCTCAACCGGCATACCCTAGCAACCCCACTATCTATGCCATTCCGATCATCACCTCTGTCAGAACAAAGCATCCACCTAAACCCCCCCGAGCACCCCCTCATAAGTACAATATCCCGATCACCCTTCAGAGCCCTAGTGCCCCCGTCACCAAAACAGTCTTGACAGAGCTGCGCTGCATGCTTCACAACTGCAGATCTGCAGTAAAATACAAACTTGAAATCTCCGATACCATCACCCTTCATAATATTGACATGCTCTTCCTCACAGAGACCTGGTTCAAAGATACATCTCACTCTATATTTGATCTCCTATTACCCACAGGCTACTCTTTACTTAGGAATGACAGAACTGTCAACACGGGGGGAGGTGTTGCAGTCATCTTTAGAAACACCCTCCAACTCAAGGCCTCTCCTAACAGCTCCTCCAAAACCTTTGAATGCCTTTCTCTTAGGCTTCAATTGCAACACCGTTCACCCCTCAGATTCCATGTCATTTACCGCCCGCCTCGTAGTGGCCCTTCGTTTATGGATGAACTCACCGACTTCATCAGCGACCAATACTCGCGAAGTGACAATCAGACCTTCGTGGGTGACTTCAATCTCCACTGGGGAGTACCGCAAGACTCCTCTGCGAACTCACTGGCCACCTTCCTCTCTACTAACGATCTTATCCAACACTGCACTGAATCAACTCATTCTAAGGGCGCAATCCTGGACCTTGTTATTTCTAAAGCAGGCATGCTTTCTACCACTACCCCAATTCATGTAGATTGGTCTGACCACCTCCTCATCCCATTCTCTCTTCAACTTTCACACTCTATAACTCTTGGCCAACCCAAGAGGGCCATCTCATGGTTCCGGGATGCTAAAAATATTGATGTCGGTCCCCTCTGTGAATCAGCTTTGTTATCTCTTCCAAGGCTCGACCCGAACCTAGATGTTGACGAACTCACCTCTCAAAGCCTCATAGTTCTTGCAGCTGAAATTAATAAAGTCGCTCCACTCAAAAGCAAAAGGTTAAGGCCCACTCCCTCAGCACCTTGGTTCAACAAATCCCTTTATGAGGAAAGGAAGCAGCTAAGATCCCTGGAGAAACAATGGAGGCAAGTGCCCTCCTCCGACAATTTGGCCAAGCTTCGCTCAGCAAGATCCAAGTACCACAAGCACATCTTCCTTGGGAAAGCGACACACTTCAAAACCCTCCTTGACTCTGCCAAAAATAGACCCAAAAAACTATTCGATCTCATCAAAATGCCTAACTGCTCTCCCCCAACCTCCAAGGTGGATGATTCTACAAAGAGAGCAGCGGATTTTGCTATTTTCTTCGATGAAAAAGTGAAATCACTTGTGGATCAGGTCGCTCATCCTACCCCTCCAGAGGAGCGCAAATCCTTAGCCATTTGGCAGAGCTTTGACCCCATATCTGAAGATGCCCTTCTCAAGTGCATACGAGAAACGAAGCCATCCAACCATTCTCTTGACCCTATCCCCAGTGCCATTGCCATTGACTTCTATACCCATTCCCTCTCCTATTGGACCACTCTGATCAACCTCTCCCTCTGGCAAGGCTCCCTTCCTGCCTCCTTCAAAACTGGGCAGGTCACCCCTCTTCTGAAAAAACCCACTGCTGATGCGAATGACCTCAACAACTTCCGCCCCATCACTAACCTTCCCTTTCTGGCGAAGATCACAGAAAGATGTGTAGCAAAACAACTCTCCTGTCATATCAAGGACAATGATCTTCTAGACCACTGTCAGTCCGGCTTCATCCAAAACTGCAGCACTGAAACAGCCCTACTGCAAGTGGTTGATGACGCGTTGAGGATACTCGATTCAGGGGGGTCCTGTCTTCTAATTCTCCTTGACCTTTCCGCAGCCTTTGACACTGTCAATCACAACACCCTCCTCAATATTCTTCAGCAGAGAATGGGCATGGAGGGCACTGTGCTTAAATGGTTTGCATCCTTCCTTTCTGGCAGATCCCAAATGATCAAAATAGCGAACAGTCTTTCACCTCCTGTGGCGGTAGGTCAAGGTGTTCCCCAAGGCTCGATACTTGCTCCCACACTGTTCAATCTCTATTTATTTTTTTTATTTATTTTTTTATTTTTTTATTTTTTTTTAAAACCTTTATTTGTAGAGTGCACAATACACAGCGTCTGCCTACAACCCCTCGGGGCCGGCCGCTATGACATATGAGAAAAGGGTAAAAAAAGGCACCATCGGGACAGAACGCCGTTAAAGCAGTCTCTGAGCGAAGAGTAGCGTGCGGAGCATAGAACCATTGCAGAAGGATAGAAAAAGGTTTAATTTTATGATTTTGTTGAGTACAATTTGTAAAAGTAGAGGCTAATCATTGACCAGGATAGCTATCATGATTCAAGGAGCACCCAGAAGGAGGCGTGATAGAGGAAGGCAGTTATCAGAAAAATTTTGACCACTAATAAAGAACCAGGACCCACCGCTATGTCACACAATGATAGAATACCATAAACTCCCTAATGACACGGAACCCCAACCCCAAAGGAACGAAGAGATGTAAAAGAGAAAGAAACAGAGAAAGAGAAGAAAAAGAAAGAGGGCCATAGAAACAAAGAGAAAACATAAAACACATCCCATCCCCCCCACCCTGCATACCAGCGGAAGGCCACGGCCCACCCCCCCCCAATAGGCATGCCTGTCGCCCCAAGGAAAACCCCCAAGTGGGAAAGAGAGTAGAGAGAGAGAGAACAAACGATCCCAATCTCCAACTCTCAGAGAAAGCGGGAGGAGGAAAGTAAACATACTCCCGGTCTCCATCGGCCCCGTAAGCATCTCCCACCCCAAGTATCATCAGCACGACAAAAGTAGCAAGCGGCACTGTAGGTGGGGAGAGTCATTTCCAAATGTGCAAGTAAATCAAACAAAAAAACAAAAACAGTCCCATCCTAGTCCCCGCCCAACAATGCGTCCATCACATTAAAGAAATCGCCTAGCCCTGGCCCGATCTCGGGCGACCCCACGCACCCACCCCCCGTGAAAGGCCACAACCGTAGGAAAAAAGGAGAAAGCCCGCCCCAGTGAGAACAAAGGGGCAAAATGGCCGCACTCGATGGTGAAGGAATGTCCAGGGACAAAATGGACGTCGCCAGTCCCAACCAGAGCCGACACATGGAAGGAGCTGCATTCTCAATTTAATAACTCTTTGCGTTGCAAAAGGTGTCAATGTCTCCATTGAATAGGCACAGTATATAGGGACAGTCTGATGTTGTAGCAGCAGCCCCGTGGACTCAGTAGGCAAGGTTGAGTGTCGCACCGGGGAAAGAGACACTGTATCAGCGCCAGGGCGATTAAGTCGCAGCTCACTCTCTGTATCCACGCAAAGTTGCAGTTTAGGAACACACTCCCGCGGCGACACTGTATCATTGACAGGGATCAGCGGAGGCTGGTAGACATTGCAAGAGGAGAAACCAGGCAAAGTATAGCATGATCCAGTCACGCACCCATCCAGTTTCTCCCTTAACAGTCTTGCGTTTTCACGCCAGTCATTCCGCAGTCGAGTGAGGGCACAAAGCACAGAAGCGAGAGTAAACGACTGTAGATTATTCATTACCCCCTCGGTGCGAGGCGCAGTAGGCAGGTCCGCTTCAGAATCGGGTATGAGCTGGGCACACCGGGCGGGAGCCGAGGCACCGTCCGCCATAGTTGTTGGGGGACCAGCCGGCTTGATCCTGCCTCCAGGGACAACAAAGGATCACCGGCGAGGTCAGCGCCGTGGCACAATAGTCAATCTCTCCGAAACAAGACAAGTCCGTAGTCGTGGACGGCTCACATCGAGGCGTCCCTTTCCACTCGGATCAGGCAGAGGCCAGGCAAGAAAGGAGCCCCGGGGACCCGGGGCACCTCCAACACTGGAGAGAGCGAAGCGCGGCTCACCTTCAGAGTCCGACGGGGAAGGAGATGAGATAGACTCCCAGCTGGCCAGCAGCGCCCTCCACACCAGCGTCCGGTGTAAACGACCACAAAGGATGACAGCACCGTTCCAGAGCGATCGGCCCCCGCAGCTGCAGTGGACACAGGCGGTGCGCTGTATCGCAGGACCCGGGTCCAGGACCAGGAGAGGGGTCGGCGTGTGTCTCGACGATACCCCAAGTTAGCAAGCAGGCAGGGACATCGGAGGAACACCAGTAAAGTCAGGAAACGTTTCCAAACATCCCGCTGGTACCAAATAGCAGGATAGCGGACAGGATGGCTGTGCGGGAGATAAGGGCTCCGGGAGCCGGGAGACTACACGTCCGTCTACGCGGCCATCTTGGCTCCTCCCTCCAATCTCTATTTAGAACCACTGGGAAATCTCCTAAGTAAATCCGGGATTCACTATCATCTTTATGCTGACGACACTCAACTTTACCTCAAGATTGCCTCTACTCACGATCTCTCCATCCTAAGCTCCACTCTCGACTCCATTCAAAACTGGATGTCAACTCATCAACTGATTCTGAATCCCTCCAAAACTGAATTCCTCCTCTTCTCCTCCTCACTCTCTCCTCCCCCGGTTCAATCATGGATGGATCAGATGAATCTACTAAACAATAAACCCATCATTGTCGACAGCGCCAAATCCCTTGGTGTCATACTAGACAAAAAACTCAATCTAATTCCCCACATCAATTCCATTGCGAAATCAGCTCGATACCAACTGCGCCTTCTTTGGGGAATCCGTCGCTTCTTCGCGGAGCGGGACCTTATAACCCTGGTGCAAGCACTGGTCCTCTCCAGACTCGACTACTGCAATTCTCTTCTTACTGGCCTCCCCAAATCCCACTTGTCCCCACTTAAGTCTGTTTTCCACTCAGCAACTCGTTTCATTTATGGGGCCAAAAGAAGCGATCACATCACACCGATGTTATCTACACTCCGCTGGCTTCCCTTTGAGGCTAGAGCTATCTACAAGACCGCTTGTATCACCCACAAAGCCCTGCACTCCTCTTCTCCTCGCTACCTGGCGAATAAACTGAAACTCTCTGGAGGTTCTAGACCTTCACGCAATGCGGAGAATCTACTGCTTGAACCTCCCACTTTCAAGAAGGAAAGAACGATGGCCCAATCCTTTTCAGGCAACGCAGTGAGAATCTGGAACTCATTCCCGCCTCAGCTCCGGACCACCGCCTCCTCCCAGGCCTTTAAAAGGGACCTCAAAGCTCTCCTCCTCCAGAGACACCTCCAAAAGTAACTCTCTTTTATCTGAAGGAAGATCTCCCACTACTGAAAATTTCTACTTCTCATGTCCATGGAAGTGCCTTCCCAGTGTGTTCTTGCGGTTAGAGTGTTTGCCTTTTATTGCAGTATTATCCATGTACTTGTGTTTGGTACCCTCTTGCAACTTGCACTCACCACTTTGCCCCTGTAACACACGGTTTGCTTCCTCTCACATGTTTTTTACCTTTGATACTTGCACAGGTGCCACTTTTGCCTTCGTAATCGTTTGTTCTTGTGCTTGAGTGTCTAACATATATTGCAATATTATACCGCAAATTATAATCTATTTTCTCTTGTAGCCTGCACACTTGTCACTTTTTTCTCCTGTGCACTTTTTACTACCTCATGTATTTTTGGTAGCCCACATTTTTACCTCATGTATTTTGTTTGCTCACAAGTGTCACAACTACCTTGTCTACCTCATGTATTTTTGGTTTCTCACAATTTTTACTACCTCATGTATTCTTGTTTGCTCACAATTATCACTTTACCGTATGTAACGTAACGTATGCCTCTGCAATCTGTTGCTCGTGTAATGTTCTCAGTTTGTATCATTTCTGTTCCTATTGTGAAGCGCTCTGACACCTTCGGGTAAAGTCCGCGCTATATAAAATTGCATAAATAAATAAATAAAAATAAATGTGCTGCTAGGCATCACAAGATTGTGAAATGACCTGTACTGAGTAATTGGCATGTGATGTGCTGTATGTTAATAGTAATGCACTTCTGCATGGTCATTTGCATGTCCAACAACTGTGTATGGGGTGCATGTGTGCACTTTGGGGTATTATCAGCCAGCATGCAACAGACATTTGGGTACAGGTCCATGAGGGATATGGGTGCCATGGTTGATGTTCAGACTGGCTATTGCCCTATGTACACCTGTGTGGGCATTTTGAGCAAATATCAGCTAAGGATGCCAATGCATGTCCTGTAATGTGCTGTATTGACAGTGTTGTGTGCAGTCAGTGCAGGCAACTAATGTGGTCCTTCTTTTCCTGCTTATATGCAGATACAGCCACGAACACAGGGGACAGCGCCACAGAACTAGAGGAGCTGCAGAGCCAGCCTGGGACACTGACTGAGGAGTCGGAGGGACCCAGTGGCACAGAGTGTGAGGGGAGCCACACTGAGGAGTCCTCAGCACCATCCACCTCAGCTGAGGACCAGAGCAGCTCGTAAGATGACTCCCTTGTCGGGGTGGGTGTCTGCTGCCAGCAAAGCACAGAGAAAGGCTGTTCCCGCCACCACCACCACCCTCCCCTCAGCTCCAATCCCAGAGGTCCGTGGCAGCTCCCGTATTCGGGAGCATCTCTCCTTCCTGCCAGGCACCACACCCTCTGCCCCTAAGTCACCTGCTCCCCTGACTGTAGAGTCTGTGGATCTGCTTAAAAAGATCCATGTAGGGCAGACATCAATGTTGAGTGTCCTCCATGCACGCACCAGTCTGTTGACACAACTGGTGTCGTTCATGGAGGGCATCTCATCGGGCATGTCTGCCCTACAGAGGACCAATCAGTCCATGGCCTCCTCCCTGACGGCAGCAGAATCCCTCCTCCAACAGTCCCTCACCCCTTCAGCTGTCGTGTTCTATCTAGGACCCCGATCAATATTGTGACCTTATGCCCCTATACGGCTATAATCAATCCATACCCCTATAATGGCATAAACGATCAGAGCCATATTTCAGAAACTCGTCTCTGCAGCTCATTACAGTATATGACACAGCAGAAGCCACTATCTTAGATTCCTAGATTACACACCGAGTTCTTTCAACAGATAAAACCCCCAGCAACCTGGGAAAGCCCCGCTTTCTTTGTTTTTATTAGTAATAGAACTCTAATGAGCACTGTAAGCACGACCAGTTCTTAGTGACATCTTTATTGACGTCTTATGTCCAAAAACCTACGTCAAACAAGGCACCTTCCAGGTATAAATAATACCAATGTTGCCTTAAGCAAACACAGCGGTGGTGGTGGTGAATATAGGAGCAGAACAGCTGTCTCTTGTAGAGCCCAGCAGATGCGAGAAGCCCACGGACGCTGCCCCTCCTCCTCCTTGACGCGCTGAGAAAGACGCTGTCTTTTCTCCTGCCGAGAAAATCCAACTCCGGCGTTTCCAGCCTACCCTTGCGGGTAACTGGGATATCGAGGCCTGAGAGGAGATACAAGACCTCCAACATTCTATTCCAGAGGTACAGTGTTGACTAAACCCTTAGAGAGAATTCTTGAAGCAAACCTTTGGCAAACCAACTTAACTTAAACTGCTACTTACTTACTCCTTCCCATGTATTAGGCTTAGGTCAGGTACACCGGGGTAGGCGTACTTAGAAGCACCAGTTGAGGACGTTAGCTAAAATGTATATATAAATGTATATATTTTACTCATTTTAACTATCGTATGGCTAAGAAACCATATCAATGCTTTTACAGTATTATTTCGCAATACTCCTTTTACTGTACGCACTTTTTATAATAACAAGTCTTGCAATTGTGGCAAATCATTTCTCTTGCATGAGAAGAAAGACTGTTCAATAAATAATACCTTTTATTGAAAACGCCCGTCTCTCTATTCTCTGCATCCTAGTGAAAGTAATTCTTGCACAACTGACTGAGTGAAATAGTTGTCTATTGTTTCACACAACTCTAGAGATTGACTCTTATTCTAAGGAGCAAAGTTGTCATGTTTATGCGGTTGTTGGAAAACTGAATCCCTTCTTGTCTGAGCCAGGGAGGCTGATCACATCCTATTCAGTCAAGAAAGTTTCCAGTGACCTCTGAGCTAGTTGGTACAAACCCAATTAAGTCTAACATAATTAAGGGTAACATAGTCAGTAGAGACCTGGAAGACCGCACTTCTACGTCTACACTGCTGTTTATGTTAATCCAATGCGCAGGGCCTATAGGGAAAATAGGAACTACACTACACAGCCTCTGCCCAATCAACAACTCCTACCACCCTACCTCTCCCCAGCACACACACACCTGCACGGCCACCCAAACACACAGACACAGACACCACACAATAACCCAAACAGAAGTCAAAACGTGCACGCAAGCAGAGTCAGGGGACTGATACCACACACACAGGGGATGGGTCGCAAACACACACACAGGCATCCACAACCACTCCGCAGTCCTCAGATCCCTCTCCATCCAAGAGCCCTTTCCTTGCCTCACCTGCAACCCCATCTCCTAAGAAGCTCTTCCTGTGTGACCTAGGCCTCTTCCCCTCAGATCCAGCAGATCCAGACTACAGGGGGAAGAGGAAGTCCTCACACACAGAGAAGAGTGCCCCTCACACCAGGACACCCTCCCCCAGGCGCAGGCAGACTGAGGCCCCCACCCACAAGTCAACCCGTACCCGGAAGAGCAAGGCCCCACCCCCCAGCTTCACTGCACAGTCTCCTTCCTCCATCCCTGAGGTCAGCACACCACAGGTTCCCCTGCCACTCCCTGTCCCAGGTTCCCCCACCCAGAGATACATCATCCCCAGAATGCTCAGACCCTCCCCAAATCCTGCTTGCTCTTCCACTGACACCACCACCAGTCTGTCTGTTGCTGCAACTACTGGGGTGACTGTGCCCCCCCCTAGCTGTCCTGCCAACAAAACCTGCACCCCTTTCCTTTCCCATGGGGTTAGGCACCGCAGTGGAGTCCACGACCACCCCGTCGGACATGGGCACTGCAGTGGGGACCATGTCCACTATACCTGACCTGCCCACTGCAGTGGTTCCAGCACCCATCCCATCAGAGTTGTGCCTCACAGTTGTGACGGCACAAACCATGTCAGACACCTCCGCTGCAGTTGCAACTGGCTCTCCTGCACCCACCACCCCTTCACAGCCTCCATCTGATCAGCCCTGATGCCTGGCCTGCCCCGCGTATGCCCCTCAGAGTGGATTTCCACAGTCCTTAGCAGTGCAGGCAAGCAACGGGTGACAGGTCCACCCTCATTGGACTTTATTTTTTGAGAGTACATCGGACTGCATTTCATTGAGGATTTTCCCTTTCAGCTTGTAATTTGCTGAATAAAGCCATTTTTGTTACCCCTGTGCATTTGATTTAGCTGTACATATTGTTGATGCTGTTTACCATGACCTTGCTGTGATGATGCAGGATTTACAAATGTCTGTTACTGAGGTGTTGATGTGGTGTACTCCATGTGGACCATGAGATATGTTTCCTGTTCAGGTTGGTATCCATGTCATCCTTTGCAGCTGACTGAGTGTGTCAGGATTAACTAATTTTGCAGAGGGATGTTAACATTTTATTGGCCTGGCCACATATGTGGCTTGCACCCATGCACATATGATGTACTTCACATTGTACAATTTGACACTTTCCCTGACCGTTGTCCCATCTCCTTTGTACATGCAGGTGTGGGCATCATTGGTGTAAAGTCAACTGCGTCCTCTGCGCAGCTTGCTAGACATATGTATTGTCTATGTGCAGGTGACTTAAGGGGCTGTACAGTACCTAGGCGTATGTCACCAGTGCCTACGTTGAGTGGTAAATGATGGTTGACTGAACAAGTGTTGTGCTGACATGTCCAGGAATCATACATACTGTTTGGCATGTGCTGCTATTTCCATGATGACACTTACCTTGACGTCACTGTGATGATGGGGGATTTTCACCCTCTGCCATAATGCTCAACTTTAGCTGCAGTTTGTGTCCACACATTTTACAATGGATGTACACACTGATGGGGGTTATGACAACATTGGTCCAGTGCTATTTTAAAGCTTGACTTGTGTAGCCCACACTCAGGAGTTGTTCACACATGTAATGGTAGTTGCATTCTGTGTCATAAATCACATTCACTGTTGGGGGTTTTTGTCAGGCACTACAAACTGCTGGCATGATGTTGTGGGGAAATGCATTTGGCTGATATACCTGTGGTTGATGTTTGATGGATGTGTGGTGCATCCTCCACCCTATGGGTGGGGGTGTCAATTTTGTCAGACACACTGGCCCCTATGGATGCGTGAGGCTGTAGCGATGGGCAACATGCCCCTATGGGTGGCGTGGCATCAGTGATAGGCAAAATGACACATATGGGTGGGGTGGCATCAGTGATAGGAAACATGTCCCGATGGGTGGGGTGGCATCAGTGATAGGAAACATGCCCCTTTGGGTGGGGTCGCATCCGTCATAGTCAACATGCCCCAATGGGTGGGGTGGCATTAGTGATAGGAAACATGCCCCAATGGATGGGGTGGCATCAGTGATAGTCAATATGCCCCTATGGGTGGGGTGGCATCAGTGATAGGAAACATGCCCCTTTGGGTGGGGCTGTATCAGCGATAGGCAACATGACACATATGGGTGGGATGGCATCAGTGATAGGAAACATGCCCCTATTGTTGTGTGAGGCATTAGCGATGGGCAACATGCCCTTATGGGTGGGGTGGCATCAGTGATAGGCAACATGATACCTATGGGTGGGGTGGCATCAGTGATAGGAAACATGACACATATGGGTGGGGTGGCATCAGTGATAGGAAACATACCCCTATGGGTGGGGTGGCATCAGTGATAGGCAACATGACACATACGGGTGGGCTGGCATCAGTGATAGGCAGCATGCCCCTATGGGTGGGGTGGCATCAGTGATAGGAAACATGCCCCTATGGGTGGTGTGGCATCAGTGATACCTGCATACCAATCAGACAGGTTTCAGGGCCAAGCACTCGACAGAATCTGCCCTCCTGTTTTCGGCTGAGACCCTGAGGGCTGCCATCGACCAGGGGGAGAAAGCCGTCCTGATTTTACTAGATTTATTGGCAGCTTTTGATTCGGTCTGGCACCCTATATTAATCGACTGCCTAGTAAAATCTGGTTTAGGGGGAGTAGTGCTGGCGTGGCTGAAGAATTTTCTCAGTCAAAGCCGCCAAGTCACCGTACTGGGAGAGTTTCATTCTGAGGAGAAGGTTATCACGACAGGGGTGCCGCAGGGCTCTAGTTTGAGCCCTGTACTTTTCAACTTATACATGGTCCCCCTGATCGAACTAATCTCATCTTTTCAGATCAGCACAATATCATATGCTGATGATACTCAGCTCATCCTAGTATTGGATAGAGAGTCATCTGGTGCGGAGGAAAATCTTAAAAACTGTCAGGCCACCACATTTGATTGGATGAGGAGTAACCATCTCAAATGTAACTCGGGTAAAACCGAAATCCTGCCTTTCAGTCATCAAAATCTGTTCTCTCCAAAGCAGTGGTGGCCCGGAAGGTACTGAAGCTCCTCCAAACACCATCTCCACCGCCCGTAACCTGGGCATTAAGTTTGATGACTCCCTGTCATTTAAACAACAGGTGGTGACTGTGGCTGGTACCTGTTGTAACATTATTAGAGGTCTCAGAAAATTCTTTGACCTTCTCCCTCTGACAGCAATGCAAACGGTGGCGGTTGCACTCATAACATCAAGACTTGATTACTGCAACAGCCTGTATGCTGGAGAAAATAAATCTGTACTCCACAGGTTGCAGATGGTCCAACATGCAGCCGCCCGCCTTGTCCTTGGCTGGCCGAGGAAGTCCTCTGCCTCGGCCGCACTCAATGCCCTTCATTGGCTGCCAATACATAAGCAAATTTTATTTAAAATACTGGTCATCACGTTTAGGGCTTTCCATCTCCAATGACCTAAGTACCTGTGAAACGGCTTTAGACACTACTCACCAGTTCGGAGCCTCAGGCCATCAAATCAGAATTTGTTGAGGATCCCAAGTTTCAGGCGTGCTGCTAAGGGGGGAAAATCCCTTGTTGTATTGGGATCCAGGGCATGGAATAAGCTCCCACTGCAGCTTCGTCAAATCCCCTCAGAGAGCCAGTTTAGGAAAGCCTTGAAAACCTGGATTTTCAGACTTATGGATACCGCCAGTAAAGCCTTGGTGTAAAATGTGCAGGATCTTCCAAATCCCAACAGTCAGCCGGCCTCACTACCAACTGGCAACAGTACCAGCGCCAAGATGCTCCCTGGAGTGATAGCCGCGCTATAAAAATGTGCCTTTACATTACATTACATTACATTACAGTGATAGGCAACATGACACATATGGGTGGGGTGGCATCAGTGATAGGAAACATGCCCCTATTGGTGGGGTTGCAGTAGTGGTTGGGAGTTGATATGCATTTCTTCCGGGTGCTGTGACGTGCTGTATGTGGCCACCCGTCCGGAACGTAGGACATGTCACACACACCAGCACATGTCCTACCCTTCACATACACTGCACCCTGCCCAGGGGGGTTAATCCCATATAGTGAAGGTTTGCCCTATGTTGTAGTTCATCCTTATTGTCCTCCTTACTTTCACACATCATTTTGGTCAACAGCTTCCTCTTGCCTTGCAAAAGCTCTTCCAAATGTAACTTCTCTTTTTCTGCATTTCGTACAATTTATTTGCTAATGAATCCTTCCCCAACACAAACTGATTAAATTCCTTGCTTGCTCTTCGCTATGCCCCCATATTCCACATAAACCACCATTCCTTATTACCTTGTGAAAGTCTTTCTCTTCTGCTTCCTTGTTCCTTGGTTTTGGATTCACTCCTTCCCTTTTCATTTCGAAAATCTTTTGTTATTCCTTTGTCCAAAACTGAAGCATGTGTGTGTCTGCCATTTGTATTGAATAAATCAGTGTATATGAAAATTGTGTATGATATAAATTACTTGAATAATGTGAAAATGTATTTTCAGGCCAACATCCAAGAGCCATTTTATGCCCTGTTGACTTAGCCACTTTTTTGCCAATCTCTCTTTATGGCATTGCAGAAAAATCCTCCTCAAGGCTGCACCAAACTAGAGGACCTCCTTCACTATGGGCACCTTGAGTCGCCCCAGCTCCTACTCTCCCTAACTGCTCTTCCTCTATTACAGGAATACATAACCACTGTCCTTTCCTCAATCAACTGGACGTTAGGGCATGTTGTAAAATGTTCCTTCTATCTGAACCCTCCTGCATGCATCTCACTTTCTTTTCAATGTGCCCCTGTTCTACTATAGCATCTCTTTCTTTACATTAATTTTCCCATTCAGACCGTGTTTCTTTTAAAAGCTGCCTCTGCTCATTGATTTTAGCTTCCGCTAATTGCTGGCTTGTTCACTGCTGTTTCTCCCGGAACAGGCTGTCTTTTAATTATGTGTGGCCAATGGGACTACAAGTACCATCTGCCCTCCCCTGTCTCTGTATTCATTTGGGCCGCCAAAAGCTTCCTATTCAACACCCCCTGGTAACTCCATTTGCACACTGCACTCGCTACACCTACCTTCTGCATAGATGCACCCCGGTGGGAGTGACGTGTGCTGGCCCCATCGCCAACTCCCATGGTTCATGCTTCAATTTCCTCAGCTGTAGCACTCTTGCCACTCTTTCCCCCCTCCTTCAATGCCCAAGTCTCTTTGCAATAACGCAAACCACTTCCCCTCTGACTCTTTGGGCCCAACACATGCCGGTAAGCTATTCCTCCTGTGCGGAGGATTTGTTTCCTTTTTAGGTCTTGCCTACGCATGTGCTGCATAGGAGACCTTTAGCTGTCGTTCAACTCTTTTTTAAAGCACACACTCGTGCTTGTGGCGGCATACTCCTTGCGGGAGCGCGCAGGGTGCGCCACAAGCACGAGTGTGTGCTTTGAAAAAGAGCAAACTGCTCTCCAGGCTCGACATCCTTGCGCTTTCACTTTCGTTCGCGGTAAGCGCGCTCACACCACTCACAGGCTCACCTTCTACTCCCTACCTCATCTCACTCTCTCTCTCCTCGAACACACGTCCCTCTCTCTCCTCGCCCACTCGCTCAGCGCTCCCCCTCTCCTTTTTGAAGACCGCTTGCTTTTCTTACCACTGTGAAAGTCCACCGATTTTGGATTAGATAGATGTTCGTGCTTGTGTTTTGGGAATTTTTTGTGAGGAACGTTTAAAGTTGATGCATTTTCTAGCTCCATAATGTTGACATGTCTCTATTGCTCAGCTACAACTCTGCTGCTAATACTACTGGCCGCCTTGGTACTACTTGACCTATCGGCGGCCTTCAACACAGTCAGTCACGAGATCCTTATAACTCGCCTGAAAACAGCACAATTAGCCTGTGCCCTCATTGCTTCATACCTAGAGAATAGAACCTTCTCAGTAGAATCGGGAGAAGCAAAATCCAACCTATTCAACCTGCCATGCGGAGTCCCGCAGGGTTCCTCTATGAGCCCCACTCTTTTTAATCTGTATGTAACTCCCCTTGCACAAATAATAAGGAACTGTGGCTTCACCCCAATATCCTACGCCGACGATACCGAAATCGTGGTGTCAATAAATAAAGACATAGAGAACACAGCAGAAAAATGTCAGCTCTGCATGGTACAAATCAGCCAATGGATGAGAACAAACTGCCTAAAACTAAACGGGGACAAAAGTGAGGTCATGATACTAGAAAGGGCTACTAGGAGGGGACACAAATATATGATCCCACTCATGGTGGCCAAAGGATTTGGGAGGATGCCCCGAACCGGTAGAAAAGGTAAAAAACCTGGGAATCACTCTAGATACTAACCTCTCATTTGATGCCCAAGCCAGTAAATTGGCAGCATCACTTTGGTACATCCTAAAAATGATCAAAAAAATACGACCTTACCTACCACATGACTCGCGCAAGACAGTGGTGACAGCATTAGCCTTGTCCAGACTGGACTACGGGAACGGCTTATACGCCGGAGCCATGAAGAAAATCCTACTTAAACTCCAACGCCTGCAGAATGCAGCAGCCAGGCTGATACTCGGAATACCAAAGTTTGAAACAATTAGCCACAAACTAAGAAATCTATACTGACTGCCTATTACAAAAAGAATACAATTCAAATCACTATGCCTAGCATACAAAGCAATCAATGGAACTGGATCACAATTTCTAAAAACCCATTTAAAACAATATGAGCCAAATAGACTTCTTAGATCCAGCCAAATGAAAATCATCAGGGTCCCAAGATTCAAGAGAGCTAAATGGGGCGGAAGAAGCTTCCTGGTGCACACAGCAAGAATTTGGAACCAACTACCGCTAGACATAAAAAACAGTCCATCTTTGATATCCTTCAGAAAGGAAGTTAAAACCTGGCTATTTTCCGCATAGCTCTAACTAACATCGTCAAGAGCCAGTAGGACATCTCAGCGCCAAGACGCCCTTGGGCAATCGCGCGCTTTACAAATAGAAAAATCAAATCAAATCAAATCATACTGACTTTCAGGATGAAGAAACCTACGATTCTAGGATGAAAGTAAGTCAGCGTACCTCCCCTCCCACTAAAGATGCAGGTAAACTGAAAGGGCTTACTTTTCCTTTGCCCCATTTACCTGTAGCTCCAAACCCATTTTTCAGTAAGTGACATTGTGGAAATAGTTTGGGTGTGTCCAACTGCACAAACAAATATATGTTGATGTGTCTAAAGAGCTGGAAGAGACGGCCTCTTTGAAAACAATGAACATGAATTCAAAATTCTAGTTGACCAGATTTCTACTGTCCAAGCTACAATGGATTTGGGTTTTCAGTCATCTAATAAACTGTTGTCAACTTCTGTGAAATAGTACCAAAATAAAATGTTTGCAATACTTACAAATTTTTTCCCAGAACCGTGCTCTTATTGGCTGCCAGTCGGGCCATTAGTGTGTCGTCAGATGACTCATCTCCTACCACGGTAGGGCCAGTCTCCTGAAGCAGGAAATGCACAGATGAAGACCTTTACTGCAGTAACACTAGTGGTATTTAGCTGCTGATTATTTACAGCCAGCATTCATCACTGTCGCTGCAGTCGCATGCTTGCAATGCTTTTAACAGATGTATTTATCTCAAAGGCTATTAACACATTCTTACATCTGCCTCACGCACCCGCTTTGCGCTTCTGCATGACGCAGCCATCACGCCCATTGAGAAGTACGGTATTTATTGTTCGATTCCACATGGAGTGGGCGGCTCGCCAGCCAGAAAAGTAACATAGAGAGCCGATCCAAGGGTCTGACTTGGCTCTAAGAGTATGACCACGAGCGGACCTTTGAAAATATGTGCCATGTAAAAATATAATGAAGCCTCTTTAATATTTGAAAAAGAGTATTTCTTTAACATGCGGGCGATTTTCACTTTTGTACACTGGATTACTTCTTAACAATGAATGCCATTTATTAGAAGGGATAGTTTCTACATATTAACTTACACGCGTTCATGCAATCTCCCCATCACTAATATAAACACATTCATATAACCCCTCCACTAGTATGCGGCTACTGTGTTTTTATAGATGGCTAAGTGGAGCAACAATATAGGGGCCCATTAGGATGTCGGGCGGATTGCCTCCGCCAGGGTAGCGGTGGCCACCGCCACCCTGGCGGAGGCAATCCGCCCGACATCCTTCCCTGCATTCCCCCCCGCCATATTACGATGGCGGAGGGGACCGCAGCGGTCGGAAAGACCGCCCGCTTGTTTTCCGCCCCGGTCGCATAGCGGCCGGGGCGGAAAAGGGATAACATGGTGGCGGTGTCTATCAGACACCGCCAGCCATATTAGAATAGGCATTTCTCAATGCCTTTCCGTGGCGGCAATGCCGCCACGGAAAGGCATGCGGTGTTCGCTCTGGGGGCCCCCTGTGGGCCCCCAGAGTGACGGCCAAAGGGGGGTGGCACACGGGGGGTACCTGTGGTACCCCCCTGCATTTGCATAATCGCAGCGGCAGGCACTGCGCGGTGCCTGCTGCTTCGAGTATGCAAATGCGTGCATTTGTGTTTAACATTGTGGCGGGCGGTGCAGTGAGCACCGCCTGCCACAATGTCAATTTGAGGAATGCGCCCGCCACAATGGCGGGCGCATCCTAATGCCAATGTCGGGACCCCCGCCCTTTAGGCGGGCGGTCCCGATCTCCGTTAGGGTGGCGGGCGGACTGTTACCGCCCGCCATCCTAATGGACCCCATAGTGTTGTAAACCATATGCAAGAGATGTTACTCTAAGTGGTCTGAAATGCAAAGATTAAAGCAAAGGAGGCTCGTTGAAATAAAGTGACTGTAAAGGATCACACAAATAGATCAAGCGGAGAAACCAGGATTCTATTAGGTTCCATAATTTCCATTTTGCTCATTACACAACAGCTGGGGAGTGAGTGGTTCCGATGGTGAGACTCACAGGAGTACTCTCACCAAATATAAGCTACTGTGCTATGGAGCCAGCCCAGACTCTAAAAACAGACTTCATAACCAGCATATTTTGTCAAAGAGATAAAGGCAGAGTTAAACATTAAGTACCCTAGTATTATGGCTAAAACCTTCCCATTGTCCCATGTCTACTGGTGAAGGTTGGGTGTTTGTGGTGGCGAACCCTAATGAATTGTAAACCTTGTTTTGGGATAGTGCGGAGGCTTTGTAACTTTAGTAAGGATTTTTTATAGCACTCACTCTCATTATTGAGCTATTTTCTATAGCCCTCCTGATGTTTAGATATATAAGAAGATTGGGAGACAAGATTCTATTTAATTCAAATTCAATAATCAAGTCACTTCCTTTATGCAAGTGACTCACAGGAGATAGTGATGGAAGGCTTACCTCAGGGTGCAGTGTACTGAGATGGAGACACGGATACAGCATACCACAGTATTGTCGAATCTATGGCTTCTACGGACTCTGGGCGTAATCTTTTTTTTTTATTTGTTTATTTATTTTTTAAAGTTTTATATAGCGCTAGCTTGACCCGTATGTATCAGAGCACTTTACATACACACTGTAAAAAACAGAAGGAAATTGCATTACATAGTAGGAAGGCATAAAGGAAGCAAGACAGAGATATAAAAAATACAACATGAAAAATAGGTAAACAGGGCAGCGGAGGGAGAGAAAACAAACTAAGGTGGATTAACAAAGACTGGTTACCAACTATCCTTGAATGTCAAGAGAGAGATGAGTCAAATTGGCTATTGAAGTCTAGGTTAATTGACGTTGGTCAGGAAAGAATGTGTTAAGAAGATGGAGTTTCAGGTCCCTTTTTAAACAGGAGAAGGAGGGGTTGCATCTGAGGACTCTAGGGAGAGTGTTCCACATCCTGGGAGCGTCGCCAGAAAACGATCGGTATTGGGCGGTTTTCTTTTTAATTTTCAGAGGGATAAGAAGGAGTGAGTTGGAGCTTCTCATTGTTCTGGATTGACCTGCTCTCACCAGTTTGTTGTTCAGGTAGTTAGGGGCCGGAGAGTGAAGGGTTTTGTGTGTGATGCAGGCCAGCTTTTAGATAAAACCTCCCTTCCATGGGAAGCCAGTTGAGGGAGTTAAGAGCTGGAGTGATGTGTTCAAAACTTTTTACTCCAGATATGACTCGAGCAGCCATATTCAGCACTGCCCTTATTGAGGCTAGGTGAGCTTTTGGAGTCCCTGTTAGGATGGTGTTCACGAGGTAGATTTTAGAGAGAACTAGGGATTGAATTACTGTCTTGATGTCATCATGGGGAAGAAAAGGTTTCAATTTCTTGAGGTGTTTTAGTGAGAAAAGAGCACTTTTTGCAGAGTTTTTGATGTGGGCCTCCATTGATAGGTTTTTGTCAAGGGTGATGCCTAGAGACTTAACTGAGTCGGATAGGACGAGGGGGCAGTTTAGGGCAACCAGATTCTTGAACCACTCTTGGATTGGTCGATGGTTGCTTTTTGGAGAGAATAGGATTAGTTCTGCTTTATCTGGGTTGAGTTTTAAGTGTTTAGCGTTAAACCAAGATTAGATCTCGGTTAAAGTGACATTGAGGTGTGAGATGTTGCTGGGAGGCTTGATTTTGAAATAGATTTGGGTGTCATTAGCATAAAGGTGGTAATTCACTCCAGCTTTTTTCAAGATGATTGTGAGGGGCTCCATGAAGAGATTGAAGAGGGAAGGGGAGAGGATTGAGCCTTGCGGGACCTCAAGCGTGACTTTTGTTGCCTTCGAGAGTCAGGAGTTGATTTTAATTTGTTGCTAGCGTGTTGAAGAAAGGAGGTGAACCATTTTAGTACTGTGCCATTAATGCCGGAGTGCTTCGACAAGGTCTTCAGAAGAGCTGGGTGATTTACCAGATTTATCTAGAGGCAGCATCGAATGAAACCTTCGACTTAACTTCCAAATTCAGTCTGCACCATGTACATGGGTTCGCCTTACACCCACCCTACACCCCTGACCCCACCCTCTTGGCATCAACATTGCCCACGGTCACACCAAAGGCCATACATTTTGGTACTTGTGAAAATGTTTGCAAGTACACAGTGTTTAGTCTTATGGAGTATTTCTTTTTATATGACAATGTAAATACACATCAATTCAGTATACGTCACATGCTAAGTATGTTTGGTCCCAAAACACCCGGTGCAGATACAGATATTTCTAATTCTAGATTTCTACTTTATAAAGCTGTCTGGGTTTACCCTGAGGTTTCACACCTTTTCGCCAACAAACTGCAAGTACACGGAAAACCAAAAAGAAAGGAAACATCAAAAACTGTGTTAACAAAAATGTTTTTATTTTTTAAACAACTTTGCCTGTTCTGGAAAGCAGACAAAGGGTGGTTTTAGCACAGCAAACGTTTTGTTGATGCAATTATTAGGAAAAAAAACATACGTTCTTGCACAGCACTCTTTCCAATTTTTATCAAGAAATACCCCAGAACGTTATATAGTGGCTGCTACTTGCTTGGATCCCTATTAGGATATTGTCAAATCTTGGCTACCTTTTGAATCGCCAATATGTGGGCGTAAAAGGACGCAAATTTGACGTGGATGTCTTTTGTGGAAAACAAGTTGTGACTGAGCTAAATATATATATAAACAAGCATTGGCATAGCCAATCGGTCTCACCTTTGGGACCTTATAAGTGTTTAGCCATGCAACACTTGATGTTGTTGCACCAAGGATATTGTGCTGGATAACTAAACACTTATAAGGTCCCAAAGGCGAGCTGTATTGGCTATGCTAATGCTTGTTTTACATGCAGTGTTGTGACTTTTTTCCCCACTGCCGCTCTGTCCCTGGACCTGTCGCGAGGAGGAGGGCAATTCGCTATCACTTCCGTCACACCCCCTGAAGCTTGATTCCAAAGACTTGCCATGCCCATTCAAGCCTGTCTTAGAACACCTGGTTTAATAAGGTTTTCCTTCCCTACAGCTCATAACGTGTACAGTGCCTGTCTCATTGTCTTGCTGTCCTGCATCATGAATGATTTTTTACCCTTCTTTCAACTTTAAATTCTTTTTTTTTTTCAAAAAATGACTCATAACCAGCCCAAGTAAAAAGAAAAAAAGGCGTATCCCACTAAGTGCTCACATCTCCCCCATGAAAAAACCTTCTCTGCCAGTCACCTGGTGATGGAGTCAGCAAGAAGCTGAACTCCTGACCTCACTGCCCCTACATAACTTGTCCCGTAACCCCTACCCTGTCACCTATTCTATCCCTAGCCTTTGCAATGTGGCCCATTCTGTATCAAAGTCACCCAGGGGAAGTGTCGCTTTGCCTGTCAATTAAAAGTTAATCAAATGAGCACCAAGATAGGTAACCCAGAAAAATAATATTTAGCAAAGCCCTGGGGTTTTATAGATAAGGCTTCAAATATACTCAGAAAGACACAAATGTCATTTTTGGATTAAGCAAAATTGAGAGTCTCCCGCCTATAGTGAACGCTGGCAACATGTAACGCACACAGCCACATCCTGAAGGGAAGCCACCTTTACAACATGGGCTGACCCACCTGTGCCATTGCCCTGTAAGCATAACAACTCTTGCCTGAACCATGCATCTGCCATAACCACGCATATGCGTGGTTAAGGCAAATAGCAGTCTATTGTCTGGATGGGCAGGGAGAGGAAGAGGATGTGTTGGAACAGGAAGCGCACAAGTAAGTGGGGCTTTGACCGGGTTTGGGGGTAGGTTTTAGGAGTGGGGTCAGTTTTAGGGCTCAGGGACAGAGGGAGGTCAGGGTAGTTTTTGTAAGTGGGACAGGGTTTTAGGGCTCAGGGCAGGGGGTGCTGGGGTAGTTTCAATGACTGGGGCCAGGTTGGGGGTGTTGTTTTAGGGGTGGGGCCGGTTTTAGGATTCAGGGTTCGGGGCGGGCAGTCTTTTTAAAAGTAGCAGGGTTTTAGGGCTCAGGGCAGGGGATTGGTTTGGGGTAGTTTATAGAGCTGGTGCTGGGTTTGGGGAGTAGTTTTTCAGGGTGGGGGTCAGTTTTAGGGTTCACAACTGGGAGTCAGGGCAGTCTTTTTAAAAGGGGGCAGGGCTTTAGGTCTTAGGGCTGGGGGAGGGGGTTTGGGGTAGTTTTAAGGGCTGGCTTTGGGGCAGTTTTTAGGGGTGGGAGTCAGTTTTTGGACTGAGGCGGGTGGAGTAGTTTTTTTGAAGGGGGTGGGTGTAGGCCTCAGGGCAGATGAAGAGGTAGGTGTCGTTTTAAGGGCACCGGGGGTGTACATTTGAGGGCTTGAGTGGTTGGCAGGGGTCTGTGGGTCACACCTCAGGCTGCTGCCAAAGACTGATTGAGTGACCGTTTTAAGCAGGCAACTGCCGGTAGTGGCATCATATGATACTTGCCCATATTTAAAGGCATAGTCAGATGTAAACAGTAAGTAGTTGGGATGCATGTGAATGAGGTGAAAGGTTACAATCTACTGTTCTTTTCATACCCAGTATCCATTCTGAAGGAAATGTCTTTTTTCACATAAAAACAGGACCCTGGAAATATATACTCCGAAGAAGTTCGCTCAGTGACTCGCAGCTAGATAAAACTTGACATTTGTAATTACAATGCTATCCATTGCAATTTACCACAGAAACGGATGTGCTTTTGTTGACAAATCTTTCTGCTAACCTTTTTGTCTGCCGCCCCTTCACGAAAATAGATACTCTGCTAGAAATGTTTTCATTATCAACTGTGACACGGTTCCTGACATTTTATCAAGGATCTGAAACACGGTCAATATTTTATTCAGTCGAAGTTATCATAACGTCGGATAACCATATATAAGTGAGTGTCGACAAAAAGCATTACAAATGGAAATAAAGGCGCTACTGTACGAACCACTGAATCCGTCTGCTTTTAGCAGGCATTGATTTTGGGGAGTGAAAGTCTGTGATTAAACATAGACTGCAGAGTGGCAAATGGCTTTGACGAAAAAGCCACTTGACCTTCAGCTCAAGCAATAAAACAGGGGCCCATTCTGCGTTGCTACAGAAACCGAAATAAGTCAAGTAATCTCACTGTATTTTTGGTCCCATTAAATGGCAATCTTTAGCTCAAGCACTGCAACCTCAGAGATTCTTGCTGTTTCAATCTATTTCGGGTGAATTAGAACAAGCTATTGACTCTGCAAAATGGTTAAAGTTCATATGGAATCTGTCAACAGGAGAGCTCATGACAATTTACAGTACAACGCGTAGAGCTATCTATCACTGTTGACATAAAAGGCGAAATCCAAACAAGAAAAAAGCACATTTTAGAACTGCTCTCTCAATGACAACCTAATAATATAGCACGATATTTTGGAAGTTAGCAATGGTTATTGTAGCAGGCTTCTTGGTCTGGGACTAGAAGTTGGACCCAACTAAAAAAGATGCTGAATTAGTTCCGGTGTAATTTCCAAACACCGGGACACTTTCAGCAGCGCCTGCACGTTGTCCGCTGTTGATCCCAACAACGTGCAAGCAGGGATGGGGCTCTCTTAATTCTGACTCCTGCTGGGCCCATTACAAAGGCCGAATCGAAGGGGTCATCAGACCTCCTTTTGTTGGAGACTCCTTGCTGGCAGCAGTCAGGAGCCTCACACCTGATGCAAATGCAGCAAAGGGGAACAAAGGCTCACACCTTGTTAGCACTTCACACATTCTTAAGAGTGGCAGCTTTTCACTTTGTTCAGTTCCCTGTTTAGTAGATATGCATGCTCTGTAAGAACATCAGATGTGTTGATTTTTCCCAGTATTTGCACAAAATAAATAGCATTTATATAGCCCTTAATACCCCTGAGGAGGCGTTGTAATAATTTAAATATCACTACTTTTTTTAAAGCACCAGGGTAGAGGAATCCTTACGCTGACAAAAGGCAGCATTGTTTTATGTGTGTCGTACAAAAGTCTGAATCTTCTGCCTAAATCAGGAGGTTTTGCAAGTATACTCGAATTTGTGCTCAAATGTACTCAGGATACACCTGCTACACATATATGTGAAGGCTTACGGTCTTATGTCACTTCTTGTGATGCCAATTCCTGTGATGGCACGCACTGCGATTTATTTAGGACTTGTGCCCTGGGGGATGCGTTTCCACATGTATGCACATGACATGCAACTGATGTTCAATCTGTATAAAGAGGCTGGGGCAAGTCTTTTTTTCCTGTCTGCCTATTGTGCAAAGGTTAAAGAATATAAACTTTTAAAATATAAATATTGTCAACAAAAGTGGAAAGGAGGCAACCAGAGCCAATTCCAACACTGGTGGGCGCCCAACCCATGGAACTTTGGCGGCCCTAACTTTCCTCCAAAGATGGGTCGATTTCCTCCACCACAGTTCCCAGGGAATTTCAACAACCAACCTTTTTTAGGGTTTGGCCGGGGACGCTCCAGTGTTGTAAATCAACGGCTATTAGGTTAAGAATTAGCAGAAGACATGCTGTATTTGACCATTATTGTAGCAAATGAACTGACTTCATTTTGTATTTGTAGCGGCCATTTTGTATGCCATACATTGCCATTTGCTAATCATGTTCTTTGTCCTACCTCCTTGTTAACTGCGCCTGAAGTCTGCCCGGCAACAGGCTATATTTAGCATCCCCCACTTCCAGCATGCCCTGACATGCCCAGTAGGGTCTGCGGCTGTTACTAATTAGTTCCAGATAGGAATGTGTTTACTAGTTTCTGAAGACTGTTAACTCCGCCCACTTATCGATTGTGCTTTCCAATATGTCCTTCTATGGTCATAAAACTGCTCTTGTATTTTGTACCGCCTTCTTTTGAGCCCCCTCATTGTGTATAAATGGGGCCATGTGCTTTAGTTCGGTGTGCTACTCTATACAATACTGAAGGGTGTTGTGTGGACTGTAGTACCACCTTTAAAGGTTTAATAAACTTTGCTTTTGTATTTTCTAGTTTCTGTGCCAACTTCTTCCTATGGTCTGACGACTCCGTGCAGAGAAGGGCGAACCCCTTGCACTGATAGGCCTATGCGAGGCTCGCTTACATCAATTGGCGCCCGACACGTGGGGCTCATCGGCGGCTCGGATGCCCAAAGGAGTGGTCATGACGAAGGATTGGAATCTCACTGCGGACGTGATCACTGCCAGAGGAGACCCGAGTCTTGGCATCCAAGGCGTATTTTCCTTTCGTTCTGATCTGACCATCCAGGTGGTGCCGGTCCTCGACTGAGATCTCTTCTGTTGGCTTGCCGTGCAGTGGCCGTTTGGTCGAATTTAGAACTTGGCAGTTGGAATCTGGAAGCCCTGTGATTGGTAAGAACCGTTGTACGGTACTTGCTGTGGGTTTTGGAAGCCTGGGATTGGCAAGGCAGTTTTAGAATACACTTGCTGTGGCAATTTTGGTTTGGTATGACTAGTCATGATGTGTATGTGTAAGTGTAATATATGCCTTGCAACACATATAGGCAGGTAATGAGGAGATTTTTCTCTAAAATGCGATTTTGATTTGAATGGCACAATGTATTACAGATACTTTAAGGGCTACTTTGATTAAAATACTGCATATTTTGCACTATTTTTGGCATGCCTGCTTTTAGCGTACTCCGTAGGATGTGCTGCTTTTGTGGAAATAACCAGTTAAGACTTGAGGAATCGCAGTCGGCTCCCCCAGAGGGGACGCCTAACAGAGATATGTATATAAAACATGGTTTTTCTTCTATAATGTACAGCACATTATGGAGGAAATACACGCGAAAGGATCCTGAGTTACTTTGGCCAAAGTATGGGTCATTTGATATGCGAAAGATTGAGACTTGAAGAACGCCTTCTTTCCGATCTCTATTCATCCTGATAGCCAATATCTGTTCGGTTTCACTTTGAATAATCAATTGTATGGATTTTGTAGAGTTCCCAAAGGCTATACTGAGAGTCTTAGTATTTACAGCCAAGCATTAAAGAAACAACTTGATTCTTTTGTTCTGCCCGAAGGTGTGGCGCTCATACAATATGTCGATGATATCTTGTTGGCAGGCGATACCCCTGAACAATGTGAACAATGCACTTTGTCCTTGCTTTCTTTCCTTGCTTCACATCATCACAAAGGGCTCCATTATGATGTCGGGCGGATCGCCACCGCCATGGTGGCGGTGGCGATCCGCCCGACAGAAATGCCCGCCCGCCACCCTTTTCCGCCCCACCACATTACAATGGCGGGGGGACCGCTGCGGAGCCAAACACCGCCCGGCACTTTTCCGCCCCGGTCGCCTTGCGGCCGGGGCGGAAAACGAGTAACATGCAGGCGCTGTCTGTCAGACACCGCCCGCAATATTACAATGGGCTTCTGTCAATGCCTTTCCGTGGCGGCAATCCCGCCACGGAAAGGCATGCGGTGTTCACTCTGGGGGCCCCATGTGGGCCCCCAGAGTGAAGGCCAAAGGGGGGTGGCACACGGGGGGGTACCTGTGGTAGCCCCCTGCCTTTGCATACTCGAAGAGGCAGGCACCGCGTGGTGCCTGCGGCTTCGAATATGCAAATGCGTGCTTCTGTTTTTAACATTGTGGCGGGCGGAGCAGTGAGCACCGCCCGCCACAATGTTAAATTGAGGAATGCGGCCGCCACTGTGGCGGGCGCATCCTAACGGCAATGTCGGGACCCCCGCCCTTCAGGCGGGCGGTCCCGAGTTCCGCTAGGGTGGCGGGCGGGCAAAGCCCGCCCCCCATCCTAATGTGCCCCAAAGTGTGGAAAAAGAAATTGCAGTATTGTAGACCAAAGGTAACCTACCTAGGTCACCTTTTGTCAAAGGAGGGGCGTGCACTCACATCAGATCGCATTCAGGCAATTTTAGACACACCAGTACCTTCTACACAGAAAGAAGTTCGAGCATTTTTAGGTCTTACTTCTTTTTGTAGGCAATGGATATTGGGATTTTCATACATTGTTAAACCTTTGTTAGCACTTTTGACAAAAGATACTCTAACACCCCTTCCATGGACAGATGAATGTGAGAATGCTTTTCGACAGTTACGACAAGCCCTTTGTTCAGCACCAGTGTTAGGTACTCGAGATTACACGAAGCCCTTTACATTGTATGTACATGAGAGAGATGGCTGTGCATTGTCAGTTTTAGTACAGACACATGGTGATAAGCAACACCCTTGTGCATATTTTTCAGCAGTACTTGATCCTGTTGCTCGAGCATTGCCTGGATATTTTCGCTCGGTTGCAGTGACAGCTGTGTCAATACGCCAGAGTGAAGGAATAGTCTTGTCACATAAGCTGTTGGTGCTGGTACCCATGCTGTTGATGCCCTTTTCAATGAAACAAAGACGCAGCATTTAACTAGCGCTCGTCTGACAGGATATGAGCTGATGCTGTTAGCTCCGAATCACTGACAAAATATCGAAACTACAAATATCGACATACAAAATAATTGTGTACTAAATATCGATAACAAATACATCGACCTTCTATATTTAACTAATAAACTACAAAAATATTGATGACACATTACCGCAAACTAAAAATATCGACTCTAAAAATATCGACCACACACATATCGATTTTAAATATATCGACAACCGTAAATAAAAATAGCACCTAACAAAAACATCGATAACACAAATATCTACATCAATATTATGGCTATAAAAAATTATCGACATCACAAAAACACCTAAAATAATTTTTTTTACACACTATAAATTTTAAATATAATACTTAAAATACTTACCTAACACAACTTTAAATTAAAATATGCCCACATTAATAATTTAACAATTATATATTAAATTAAACATTATAAACAAACAGAATTCAATTATACACATTTCTATAATAATATAACACATTTTTAAATGCAAAACCACTTATAAAAACGCTTTGAAATACACGAATAAAACAAATACCTCAACATTAGTAGTTCCCATACAACTAACACATTTAATTAACTGCAAAAAAATTCAAAATAACCAATAGAAAACCTTTGAAAGTGATCTAACCAATAAAAAATAAGAAACAATTAAATACTATATAAACCAAAAAACTCTAACCACTAACACCTACAAAGAAAATTCAGGAAGAAGAAACTCTACACAATTTTCGACAAGACCACATACTAAACTGAAAATAAATCTACTCCAGATTACAAAAAGTAAGTAGGCACAACTTGGTAAAATAACTAGATAACTAATACCAAACTACTATGCTTAAACAATTCTAAAATACTTAACATTTCTTTCTTTTTATATCTCCACAACAGATCCAACTTTACAAATAATCTAAACATTTAAAAGTAACGAAAACTACGAACCACAAAAGTAAGTATACTAATTTATTTTTCTCTACACGTAAAAAATGCAAAAATACATGCTCACATTTTAAAGGGAGCAAACTAAGTCAATGTTATATTTCCACAATGTATACAAATGTACAAACTTTTTTAAATAAAGATATTAGAAAAGCTGCCTTAAAAAATCTCCAACTTTGCATTAAAGATAATACATTAAATAAAACATTCTTTTATTTCTTTCCACAGACCACCTTAAAAATTAAAAAAGCAACAAAACATCTACATTCATCTTTAAATGCATAACACTTGGTAAGTATAAAATAAATAGAAATGTACTATATTTCTAGTGAAAAATAGCATATTGTAAAGTTTCACTTAGACTAAATAAATTACTTATATTTATAAAACATGTTTAAAATATTTCCTAATTAATATCACATATCCATATTGAAATGTCTTATTCTGCTAAGTGTTAAAGCAACATACATATGTAAACATTGACTAAAACATATTTAACTTTATTTTCACAGAGCACTAAAAGACAAAAAAGCATCAACTCAAGAAAAAAATATCTACTTTCAAAGTCAACACATCGGTAATTGGTAAGTACATAAGTAAAGTAGGAATAGAATAAATTAACCCTATTTCATAAAAACATTTTCTAATTATGTTTAATACATCTTTCCTAGATTAACCCCTTCCATGCTCATGACGAGCTCAGCTCGTCATGAAGCACACTTTGAGCTGTGCTTATACAAGGTGAGCTCGTCATGAAATAATGCCTTTCGAGGAGAAAAGCCATAGCATGGAAGGTGTTAAAGAAATTCACTATGACTGAAGATGCAAAATTTATCACTTCTCAATAAGGGAAATTTTTGTTATGCTATATGGGGTATACTTATACCCAAGAGAAACAAAAAGACCTTAAAGTAAACTGGAAATGCACAAATATTATGGGCGAGCAACAACTAGAGAAACTAGTGTCATAAATACAACAGAACACAATCATCCACCTAACATTTCTGAAATAGAGGTTAGATCTACTCTAGAAAACATTAAAGAATTAAGTAGCACCTCGAACAAGTGTAATATTAAAAGAATTACTTCCTAAAGTACCTAGAGTAGCAAGAGGTCAACTACCAACGATTGCTTCCATAAAAAGAACAATAGCTAGAACAAAAAAATCCACTAGGCCTACAATACCAACACCTAAAACCTTTGAAGAGGTAATAATTCCACCTGAGCTTACCATAACCCACAATGATGAACCTTTTATCTTCTACGACAATAATAACAAAGATAAAAGGATAATAATGTTTGCAACAGTAAACACTATTAGAAAATTAAAAGAAAGCCAAACATGGATGATGGATGGCACATTTAGCATATGCCCTAAACCATTCTATCAACTATATACTATACATGGACAATACCATAATACTTGCATACCTTGGATTTATTGTTTATTACCAAACAAACAAACTTCAACGTATGCAGAAATTTTAAAGAAAAGAAAAGAAAAAACCACAGACTACTTTCCCCTAGAAATAATAATCGACTTCGAATAGGCCATGATACAGTCCATCCTGAAAATATACCCTCACACATCCATACAAGGATGTTACTTTCACTTCAACCAATGTCTCTGGAGACACTTACAAAAATCAACACTTAGGGGCCGATTAGGATCGCGGACAGATCTGCGTCCGTCTGCGACCCCCGAGGTGGAGGGAACGTCTGCAGGGGCTGTGGCGTTCCCTCCAGTGCAATTAGGATGTGCCACATCCTCAATATTTAACATTGCGGTGGGTGCTGCTTGAAGCAGCACCCGCCGCAAGGTTAAATATGCATGCTTCGCATTTGCTTGCACAAAGCGGCAGGCACCGCGCAGTGCCTGCTGCTTTGTGCATGCAAATGCAGGGGGGTACCATAGGTACCCCCCATGTGCACCCCCACCCCCGTCAACCTGGGGGCCCGCAGCGGGCCCCAAAAGAAAACACAGTATGCCTTTCCACGGCGGAGAAGCCGCTGTGGAAAGGCATTTGTTCTGCCCCATCCTAATATGGCTGGCGGTGTCTGTTAGACACCGCCTCCATATTAGAGCTTTTCCGCCGCAGTCGTAAGGCGGCCGTGGCAGAAAAGCGGCAGACGGTCTTCCTGACCCCCCAGCCATTCTAATATGGCAGGGGGTCTTTGAAGGCTCCGCAGCGGATTTTCTGCATCCTCCGGGCCGGCGGACACTTCCGCCGGCCCGGAGGATGCGGAAAAACCGCAATCCTAATCGGCCCCTAAGTGTTGAATATGCAACCAATATAACATTTGCATATCAAATCAAACACATAATAGCACTAGCATACGTGCCAATAACAGACGTGGCTGAGCACTATAACATTTTAATTAAAAGTGCATACTATACTAAAAACGAACAAAAACTAGCCCACCTTCTAGATTATTTTGAGGACAACTGGGTGGGGAGATTACACAGGTCAAGCCACAGACGACAACTTAGATTCTAAATACCTTGGTGGAATGTATATCTCCCAACATTAAATCAAGGAGCCAAAACAAACAATGCAGTTGAGGGTTGGCACAATGCCTTCCTAGATTCAACAGGCCGTACAACTCCTACACTACACAAGTTGCTAATAGCAATACAAAAAGAACAATGTTTTCAAGAATTAAGAATGGAGCAATCAGTCTTGCAATTAAAACCAAAAGTATCAAGACAAACAGCTCAAATATACCAATATTTACAACAACAAGTACAAATTTATCCTACAACAAAAGGATTGGAATACTTACAAATGATTGCCAAAACACTAATCTAACAATAGAAACTCTATCCAATTAAAATTAAATAAAATATTAAAACTACCATATCAACAAACACATTTCCTTTAGAAAATGCAAGTATTTATTTTGTCTACTTATTTTTTAAATTTAAATAAATAGACAAAAAAAATATAATAAACAACATCAGCATATAAACAGTACATTCCCCACCCACAAGAAAATAAAGATAAAACCACTTACCTTGCACTGCAATTGAAATACCAAATCCAAGTAATGGAAAAGAATCCACATCCAATTAAATGTTAATTTAAATAGAAAGCCTAAGAAAATGTAAAAATACAACAGTGCCAAATCCATCGAAATACCGTAAAAAATTCGGCAAACTTGAATCCATTAAAAACCTGAAAAGATGTAAAAATTTAAAAAACGCTCCCGGATACCCGAATAATAAAGGAAGTGTAAAAAAAGTTTTACTTTAAACAATTAAAATACACTTCCTTTAGTTAACAAAACGGAATACTTCGTTAAACAAAAACGCTGTAACCAAACACCTGTAAAAAAAAATCAACACTCCCACCCTTACAAAATATAAAACTATACATTAGTCACTAACAATAAATAGATATTTAACACTAGAACTAACGAAATATACCCAAAATAAACAACTCAAACTAGGCCTAATTACGTGCAAATGAAGATAACACTTAAAACGTAAATAACTAGCTACAAACATCAAAACTCCTAAAACACTAGTCCACACACCACAAATAACAAACTACTACCTTCAAAACATACTTACAATACTTAAATTTAAAGATTAGAACTCTTACCTTCTCAAAAGCGAAGTAGCTGCCAACCGCGATCTTGAATCTTCCTAAATGACCCAAAAAGTCTAAGAGCGGTTACAAAATAGAACACCCAAATAATAATGACAACATAAAAATAGTTAAATAAATGACTAAATCCTTTATTTAACAAAACAAAAAATAGTGAAACATTACAAAACTTATTTTTTTTGTATATGTGCATTTTTATGCTTGAGTAATATAAATAATATTATAATGTGTAAAAATTGTAAAATTATAAATTAAATATTATTAAAATATTATATTTCATAGTATAATTATAAATATACATGTTTATAAAGGTTTTTAACAAATGTATACTTTGTATGTACTTTTTATATAAAAAATTGAAACATATTAATATTAATAATACAATATTCATATTAATATTACTAGAAATAAAAGTGACATTATAATACACATTTTTTAATTTGAAATGTTGTATACAATATTAGTATCAATATGTTATGTAAATTTTATAATTTAAAAATGAATATACATTTATAACATATCTTCCACAATAAAATATTATATTATATATTAATAGTATTATACAATGTACAGTACTAAGGGCCCCATTAGCCCGCCCGCCATCCTGTCGGAAATCGAGACCGCCCGCCCTAAGGGCAGGGGTACCGCACACACCATTAGGACGTGCCCGCCACAGTGGCAGGCACATCCTGAATTAATAGTATTAATAAGCTCTCTGCTCCGCCCGCCACAATACTAAAAATGCTTAGCAGCATTTACGTAATCAAAGCGGCAGGCACCGTGCGGTGCCTGCCACTTTGATTATGCAAATGCAGGGGGATACCACAGGTACCCCCCTGTGTGCCACCCCTCTTTGGCCTTCACTCCGGGGGCCCACAGGGGGCCCCCAGAGTGAACACCACCTGCCTTTCCGTGGCGGCATTGCCGCCGCGGAAAGGCATTGCACACTTGCCATTGTAATATGGCTGGCAGTGTCTCATAGACACCGCCACCAAATTAATCATTTTCCGCCCCAGCCGCAATGCGACCGGCGCGGAAAAGTGGCGGGCGGTGTTTTGCTCCGCCGTGGTCCCCCCCGCCATTCTAATATGGCGGGGGGGAAAACAGGGAAGGATGGCGGGCGGATTTCCCCCGCCAGGCTGGCGGTGGCTACCGCCAGCCTGGCGGGGGCAATCCGCCCGCCATCCTAATGGAGCCCTAAATATTTTGAAATGTGAAATATAAAACTGTTTACAACAGTATGTACAAAATATATTATTCTGTTAAATATATGGTTTTTGTACTGTATTTTTTCAATATACCTATTGTTTACGTTACTCGACAACTGAAAAAAAAAATAATTGTGTGTGAAAATAAAAAATTTCAAAAACTTATACATTTACACCTTCATTTTTAAAAGTTATCTACTTATAATTATTTATTATCTAAATAATACAAATAAAAAACAATATTAAAACTCTGCATGGTGTTTTTACTTACTGTAAAATTAAAAAAATGTACCATTTTCTCTAAAAAAATGTTCAAAAAATAATCCCACTACAATGAACTGTAAATTCTAGTAGATGCTGGACACTTAACCTAATTAATTGACTATTCCAGCTCCAATCTACATTTAATTAGGGTAGATGCTGGACACTGAACCTAATTAATTTAATATTCCAACTCCAATCTACATTTATTTAGGGTAGGTGCTGGACACTTAACCTAATTAATTTACTGTTCCAACTCCAATCTACATTTAATTAGGGTAGGTGATGGACACGGAACCTATTTAATTTACTATTCCAACTCCAATCTACATTTAATTAGGGTAGGTGCTGGACACTGAAACTATTGAATTTACTATTCCAACTCAAATCTACATTTAATTATGGTAGGTGCTGGACACTGAAACTATTTAATTTACTATTCCAACTCCACTCTACATTTAATTATGGTAGGTGATGGACACTAAAACTATTTCATTTACTATTCAAACTCCAATCTACTTTTAATTAAGGTAGGTTCTGGACACTAAAACTATTTAATTTAATATTCCAACTCCAATCTACATGTAATTAGGATAAGTGCTTGACATTGAACCTATTTAGTTCTTAACCACTACCCACCCTTATTCCTTATAAAAACATAAATTCACTTCCAAAAATGTGTATAATTTTAATAAAATATATTTTTTCATTTCCTATTTACATTACACATTTGTATTAAAATGTTACATTTATAAAATACTTTAGATTTGAATTTTAAATGTATTACTTAAAATAAATATTTTTGTTTTAAATACAATTTTTTTTAAATTTCACTACACTTATCCACTATAAACACAACATAACAATATAAAATGTATGTACAAATTTTAAAAATTAGAAATTTCAATTTCATTTTTACATTTAAATTCTAAATTTCCTTTAAAAAAATTTTTAAAATGTGAAACACTTATCATCTATAAAATATACATAACACTATTACTATTCCTTACCATACATTTTGAAATTTTAATAATAAAGTTTCAAAATTATGACATTTGTAAAAAAAAAAAATATATTAAATATTTTAAATTACTCCCCACCCTTATCCCCTAAAACCCAACATCCCACTCCTAAAATTATTTACACATTTTCGAGAATATAATTTTACATTTCATATTTACATTTAAAATATTCGAAAATATATTTATAAATTTCATATGTACATTTAAAATTTGTAATAAAAAATATGTTTATTTTTTATTTCAAATTCAATTTTTTTTTAAAGAAACACTACTAACACAACATCCTGCTCCTAAAATTATTTGACACATTTTCAAAAATATTATTTTAAATTTCATATTTACATTTAAAATATTCAAAAATATATTCATACATTTCATATTTACATTTAAAATGTGTAATAATTTTATTTTTTTATTTCAAATTTAAATTTGAAAATAATACATTGCAATAACATTTATATTATTAAAAACACTCCCCACCCTTATCCCCTATTAACCCAAAATCCCACTCCTAAAATTATTTACAAATGTTCGAAACTATAATTAAAAATTTAATATTTACATTTAAAATATTTGAAAATGTATTTATAAATTTCATATTTACATTTAAAATTTGTAATAATTATTTTTTTAAATTTCAAATTTCAAATTTAAATTTGAAAATAATATATTACAATAAAATGTATATTTTTAAAAACACTCCCCACCCTTATCCCGTAATAACTCAACATCCAGCTCCAAAAAATAATTACTATTTCATTTTACAAAAATATATTTATTAAAAAATTCACATTTTTTATCTGAAATTCATATTTATATTACAAAATGACATTACAATTTACATTTTATAAAACACTCCCCACCCTTATCCCCTATAAACCCAACATCCCGCTCCTAAATATTATCTAACATTTTTAAATAATTAATATTTATTCCTATTATATAAACATTTATATCTATTAAAAATAACATAAATTTAATACATCATATAACGATATTTTAACATTTTGATATTTACAACATCGATATTTTTTACTTCGACAATATTTACATCGATATTACATACAATGACACAAAACGATATTTTTAAATTCGATATGTAAAACATCGATATTACTTACCTGCGATATTTAGAACTCGATATTTCTTTACCTCGACATGAAAAACTCAATATTTTGACTTTTGTACAACCTATGGTTCAGATGGCACATGGGCTAGCACATGTTGGAGCTTCAGCAATAGTGAATTTGCTTACGCAAGTTTGGTAGCATCCAGAAATTGCTAGCACAGCTAAGAGAGTAGTACAGTCCTGCATGATTTGCCTACAATTGAATCCGGGAAAAGGGACACGAACTCCAGCAGGAGGATTTGCTACACCAACTGCACCTTTTGAAGTTTTGCAGATGGATTATATTCAGCTTGAACGCTGTAATAATCTGAAGTATGTCTTGGTGGTGGTATGTGCCTTCAGTAAATGGATTGAGGCATACCCTACAAAGCACAATACTGCAATTACTACGGCAAAGGTACTTTTGAAGGAATTTTTCCCTCGCTATGGTGTTTGTAGATTTTTGTGGATTCATAACGGACCTCATTTTATAGGGGATGTTATCAAGTATGTCCTGAAAGGATTAGGGATTAAACAGAAGTTTCATGCAGTGTTCCACCCACAATCAGCAGGATTGGTGAAGAGATACAATGCTACTCTGAAGCTGAAATTAGCCAAGATACAGGCTTCTACTTTTCTGACTTGTCCAGATGCGTTGCCGCTGGCATTGTTGTCTATTAGATCAGTGCTACATTCTCGAACAGGTCTCACACCTTATGAGATCTTGTTTGGTAGGCCCATGAATATCTGGGGAATTCCTAAACCAAGTTCTGTGTATGATGTACCTTGTGTCTTAATGAATGACTATTTGGCACAGTTAACTGATAACTTGGTTTCTATTCATAAACAGGTTTGAGAAGCACTTCCTGACAGATCTACAGGTGAAGGCCATGATCTCCGACCTGGTGATTTCGTTCTCCTGAAGTTCTTTGAGAGATCAAGCAGTTTGGAGCCAAGGTAGCGTGGGCCAGAGCAAGTGCTACTTGCCACGAGGACAGCAGTTCGAGTCACAAACCGGAAAAATTGGATCCACAGTACCCATTGTCGGCGAGTACTTCCTTCCTTGGTGGAGCCTGCTGTGTTGACCGACCATCGAGAGGTTCTGACTGTGGAGGAAGGCTGTTGCTGTGACACCTGATGGATCTGAGGAGTTCTTCCCGGACCAGACAATCCCTGGAGCAACGAGATATGATTTGAGACCGCGAGAAAAGTCTGCAGTGCTTGTGAAAGTTGTCTGAGCATTCCCCGGGTTAGTGAAACAGAGAGCCGATGTGGCAAGGGGGGGGGATCAGCCCTGCATTAGAGTAGTGACACCCTTCTTGGCCCGTGGTGAAGAAATCAACGGCTGCCCAGGGGTAAGAGCTCTGACAACTACTTTAGTTTCAGGAAGAATTGTTGTGTGCTTTGTTAAAATGGAAAAGAAGAAGATTTTTTGTGTTGTAGGGATTATTGTTTTCCTGGTGATTGTGGCAACAATAACATGGTCTGTTGAGGAGGCAAATCCTGCTCGTGAGTTGTTTGTTGTTACTACACCGACACCAGAGGAGCATTATTTCTTTACGCCCCATATCAAGACACTCCTACCTTAATAACACTTTTTTGCAGATGTTACATCATACCCACATTGCTACAAATGCTACGAACTGTTGGATTTGTGGGATGATGCCTGCACATCAAAAGAAAGGAGGTACACCATTTATACCTCTTCCTTTTTTGCATAATGGCTCCTGTCGATACTGGTATACTCTGCTTTTTGCGACTAGGAAGCCCACAGTGGGTAGACTGCTTTTCCGGTTAAATAAAGAGTGTCATCAAGACAAAGATGGGTATCCCCAAGCAAATGGAACTAAATAGGAGTGGGAGGAATATCGACCGGACAATATTTCTTTTTTTTAAATTTTTTTAAAAAAATTTTTTTTATTGATTTTCACAGAAACGGAGTCTTAGCAAAGTTACATAAGAAAGAGACCAGACAATATTTCAATGCCATATATCTTCACCAACACAAGAGACTTTGTTAATGCTGAACATTTTGTTATCTCTGTTACTCAAGCACACGCAGAATTATGTGTACAGAGCATTGGAAATATCCCAGTTGAGATTAGTGACTGTATTACTGTTTTGAATATAGATGGTTTGAATAATAGTACCTTTTTAGCTTCACATAACACCTACATTGTCTGTGGGAATCGTGGATATTATCGATTACCAGCTGGGTGGACAGGTGTTTGCTACGTGTCATTTTTGTTGCCCCCTGTGTTTCTGGCACCTCCATTGTATCATCGAGATCCTAAATTATTCAACAATATTACTGCAAATCGATATAAGAGGACCTTGAATACTGATAATGTAGACCAAACAGATACTAGCCTACAACAATATATAGATTTTAATTTAGGATTGTTCTTCTTTGTGGGTGCTGCATTAAATAGTAGAAAAGTGCGACGATTAACTAGAGTTATAGAAGCTGTTACAGATCAAGCAGCTGTAGCCCTAGGAAACCTCATCGAAGAATTGCAGATTGCTAGAATTGCTGCTTTATAGAACCAAATGGTTCTGGATGTTATGTTAGCAGATAGAGGTGGTGCATGTCGCATTATAGGTAGTAGTTGTTGCGTGTTCATCCCAGATCACACATCATCAGTGTATAAAGCGATCAATAAACTTCATAAGATCGCTGCAGACCTCCATACAGAAAATGGTACCTGGACTTTTGCTGGATGGTTTTGGACTCTAATTTCTGCTTGGGGCTGAAAAGTACTGACTGCTCTATGTATAATAATTGCAATAATCTTCACTTGTTGTGTGTGTATCCAGTGTAGTCCGATAATATGTTCTATGTGTATTACTGCTTGCACACCAACCAAAAGAAATGTTGTAGAAGTCAAAATGCAGAATAATTTGAACAAGGAGAAAGCTGATATGATGGTCATTGATATAAGGGATCAGTATCTAGCTTATCCTAGGAAGTCGAATGTCTTCAGCTATTGCTGAAAGGGTCATCTGTTGTAAATCAACGAAGATTAGGTTAAGCATTAGCAGAAGACATGCTGTATTTGACCATTATTGTAGCAAATGAACTGACTCAATATTGTATTTGTAGCAGCCATTTTGTATGCCATACATTGCCATGTGCTCATCATGTGCTTTGTCCTACCTCCTTGTTAACTGCGCCTGAAGTCTGCCCGGCAAGAGGCTATATTTAGCATCCCCCACTTCTAGCATGCCCAGACATGCCAAGTAGGGTCTGCGGCTGTTACTAATTAGTTCCAGATAGGAATGTGTTTACTAGTTTCTGAAGACTGTTAACTCCGCCCACTTATCGATTGTGCTTTCCAATATGTCCTTATATGGTCATAAAACTGTTCTTGTATTTTGTACCGCCTTCTTTTGAGCCCCCTCATTGTGTATAAAAGGGGCCATGTGCTTTAGATCCTTGTGCTACTCTATACAATACTGAAGGGTGTTGTGTGGACTGTAGTACCACCTTTAAAGGTTTAATAACCTTTGCTTTTGTATTTTCCAGTTTCTGTGCCAACTTCTTCCTATGGTCTGAGGACTCTGTGCAGAGAAGGACGAACCCTTTGCACTGGTAGGCCTAGCTGAGGCAGGAAACGGAATCGTCAGGCTCAAGTACACTGGAGCCCTCCTCCACCACAGAGGAGTATGAGGAGCGACAAGAAGAAGGCCCATGATGAACCGGGAACAACTGCAGGGACAGGCTTGTGATGAACCTGAGCTCTAAATCTCGTACACCCACAGAAGAGTCAGCTCTTGATAGATGGCTAAGTTTTGTACCCACTTTCAAAGGTGATCCTTTTCAAACTCCCATTGAGATGGTGACATTTTTCAGAATAATAATACTGCATTTCTTCTTTGCAAAAAGTACCAGAGATGACAATGAACCAATGGATATGAACACAGGTTTGAAAAACCCATCTTCTTTCAACCCACCAACCCATGAAATTCCATTGACGGTCTTTACGTTTGAACAAGCGGTGGAGAGAGACATCGCTACATTGTGTCAGAAAGAGCACAACGTCTTTTGCAACTTACCAAAGATCGAACAACAAGCTCTCCGGAATTTGACATCTGATGAAGATCTTACCATTAAGCCAGCTGATAAAGGCGGGGCCATAGTCTTGCTAGACACATGTACATATCGTGCAGAATGCCTCAGACAACTCAATGACAACAAAGTCAACCGTCAACTACAAATTGACCCTACGGCTAGAATCAAAACAACAATCGCCAATATGGTAGAGGAACCATTGGCCGAAGGATGGATCACTGGAATTGAGGCACCGTTTCTCTGCACCGAACATCCTGTTATGCCCTACTTCTACATTCTTCCTAAGGTGCATAAAATACAGAGACCACCTCCAGGACGTCCAATTATATCAGGTATGGAATCCGTCCTGGAACTGTTGTCAATGTTTGTGGACCACTTTTTTGCAAGACAAAGGGGACATTTTACGTCTTCTGCCATAGATTGATTTCAATGTAACAACCTGGTTTCATTTGATGTTGAATCTTTATATACATCGATCCCTCAAGATGATACCCTAGAAACCATCACCACTCTTTTGATGGAGAGGGACCTTGATTCCATCACCCCTGTCAACTTTATCATGGTATGTGCCACACTTGCCATGAAGGAAAACTTCTTCAGATTCGAAGACACTATATTCTCACAAACTTCAGGTACGAGCATGGGAAGTGTTTTTGCTCCTAGTCTAGCAAATCTATGTATTCAAAGTTTTGAGCAGGAACACATACTGACAACATCGAATCCCTTTCGCGACTCAGTTCCTATTTCGAAACGCTATATCGACGACATCTTTGTCATATGGCCTGGGAACACAGAAGATCTGCAGAGTTTCCTCGAATGGCTTAATGCAGAAATGAATTCCTGAATTTCACCATAGAGTTCAATAAGAAGCAGTTAGCTTTTCTGGATCTATTGATCTTAGCAACACCTACAGGTCTCAAGTCTGAACTCTACAAGAAACCCATGTCCCAGAACTCACTGCTACGATATGATAGCTATCATCCGAAGTCCCTAAGGGACAATCTTCCTTATGGGCAATTCTTGAGGGTCCAAAGGAATTTGACCCATGCATATACATGTTCATGTTGGCTCTATTCCTTGCTAACCATTTAAGACCAAGTCTCTCCTAAACACCCTTACCTGCAGGTTAAAAATGCAGTGTTCTCATATTATTAATTCATGAACTAATCAGGCTGGCCTGTATCCAGGACCTGTTCGCCGTATCCTGAACAATAAAGTTTTTGGTTCAGGAGTGAAATTAATGAAGGAGGCTCAATATAATTGCATGATACACGTGCCACGATTTTTCCTTCTAAACACATTGATATGCCGGCACGGAGCTTGATACACTGCTCTTTCACAGCTCAAAGGGAATCACTAGATCCATGTTCGTATGAGCATGTACCAACATTGAAAATCTTCCTAAACACATCACGTTTACCAAATGATGAAAACGGTTGCCTAATAAACAATATTGCGTATGTGAATTTTGAGTACAGGCACTAACATCCTTGATATAACTTTGTGATATTTCCGAACGCGCAAAGACCTGACTACATTACCCAGAACACTAGAGGGCATCATGTGCTTGTAACACGTGACACGGAACTGGTGCCCAGGTAATGGCGGCGAAAAAACGTACTCCTGTGGTCTGCCCGATACCTCCCCAGTCGGCTCGGAAGCTGGCCAGAAGTACCGACGGAGAGGTGAGGTTTTTTAATAAAGGGTGCAAGTTTGTTTCCACATTATGAAGGGTCACAGGTGCGGGGTCTGTGCTCCTTTTAACTTCACGCCGCATTTAGCAGCACTTCGATATGCCGCTAGTCCTGCTCTTGGCATTGTGAAGGGTCACAAGTGCGGGGTCCGGGCAGCTTTCAACTTCATGCCGCATCTAGCAGAACTTTGTTATGCCGCTAGTGCAGCTCCCTTCCAAATACCCATTACTACTAACCGGTATACCAGACACGATGTGTCAGTGACGGACCCGAACGCTTCTTTATAAGTCTGGAGCCATAATTACTTTGTTCAGTAACAAAGAATGGGTGGCTACTTGGCATGAATAGTTTGACAAACCTGAACTGTAACAACTTAACAAACGTATCTAATAATTCGTAAGGGGCTCTCATTTATAATGTTGACCTTGATGTCTCAGGGGTTGTTAGAACATGCAGCTTCTATTGAATATATAGGATGAAACAACTGTGATAAATCACACAAAGGGATAGCGTTTGAGCTAACCCTCACAATTCTAACATAACAACTTGTGAGAACTGTGCGTTTGGACCTGTTTTAATCTATCAGGCACAGCAGGATATTTGATGTTGTCTTATGTGCTGCTTCTCCCTGATTTTTATAGAGCGTTGCTTTCTCCTCCCCCTGAGCCGCAGCCAGGTGAGGAGAAGCCTTATTCCTGTGCAAAACAGGTAAGTGGGGCTGACAACCCATTGATGTCAAATTTGTGACACAATAAAAGGAATTTTATGCCTCTTGTGTGATGTTGACTTGTTGAGAGACCCACATTTTAAGCTTCTACCATACAACAGATTATCTATGAATCAGTAACATATACACTTTTTATCTTTTCCAGTGGTCAAATAATCCACAGGTAGAAGGGTATTGATACACACCATTCATTGATACACACCACTCATATTCAGGTGATATTTTTGCATTTTATTCACATTTGTGTTAATCACACATTGCAGTAGCAATTATATTTCACAAGGTCCTGAGGAAGGCAAGGACAAAAAAGTCCACTATTATTGCTGAAACATGTCAACCTAACTACACTAACCTGGGCAGATATTTGTTAGAACTGCCTTAAATTGCTCTGTTTTTAATCTTGGTCATTTGAGCGAAATAATAAAATACAATGTCTATCATCTATCCAATTTTAAACCACTTTTCTCTTATAATTTCTGTTTTATGCACTGCAATTTTGCTCCCCATCACGCCTCTCCACCAGCAGTACATCTGGAGGTACATCTAGTGTGACATGGATTGCTGCAGGACACTGTAATCAGGTCCACCATATCATCATGTTTGCCACACTATGGTAATATCATGAGAAGTCCCAGATGATGAAGGGCGGAATTGAGTGGTGACTGATGGGCTTCCTTAAATCCGAAGGATTTTACTGATGTCTTATATTTGTAAGAAATATTGTTAGATGTCACTGAGGTAGTCTTGTTGCTTAGACCCGTGGACACTTGTATTGTTTATAATCCATGTTACAGCCAAAAAAACGTATTAATCTCTGCACAAATGACCAAGTGAACAAGGAGATATAGCATACACCATGCACAGGATTGCTTATGTGCTGGAGGAGCTGTATTCTTCTTATACCGCCAATGGTTCTCAGATGGCATATGGTACAGCTGAGGCATTGACTGAATGGAGGCTAGCAAGAATAGAGGAATTAGATACAGCATGCCACAGTATGTGAAACACATTATCTCCTGTCTCATAGAAAGGAACAGAGCATGGTCACATTGCATTTAAAATGTCTTTTATTTACACTTAATTTGTGTTATAATGTCTATGGCTGTCCACATATAAGTCAGAATGCACAGTAACATTGCTGCATTGTGGTATATGATGTCAGTGTGGCACTATTCTCATACAATTTACAACTAAAGAAGCTTAGAACAATTTACTTGCCTTCTCATCCACCCATCTTGTACTTATTTGGCTCAGTTGTGGCCTGGTTTCTTCATATGCTGCTCAGATTGCACAATACTCTCTGGGTATCCATTGAGTGACATTCCACCTGGAACAACTTTTTAAAGAATCTATTAAAAATCCTATTCAATAGCGAAGTTGGATATTGATGAATCTTAAGGAAAAGGTTCTTTTATACATTTACCTTTGCCCTACTTAATTCTCAGAAGAACCATTTGCATTTTCTCTCTCTCTTTTGCCAGCTAATAATTAACAATTGAGTATATTTGAATGGGAGTGAAATGCTCCCAAGAGCAATAAATAGGCTGACATGACTGGACAGAGATGGCCCATCTGAACCCGACAAAGTATACAGGCTGGAGCTGTGAGCCTCCTTTTTGACATTACAGTGTCAAATTCTGCTGAATGTCAAAGCTGCTTGATAGGTCTGCTGGGGTTTTACATTAAACACTTGGGACACACTTCATATGGGCCTCCTGTCACAGGAAAATGTTAGCTGACGCACCTGGTCAGGACCATTTCTTTATCCTTCCAGCCAGGAAGGCTCCAATCACAGTGGGACTCATTTTGATACTATGGTGTCAATCAGGGCTTGAATATCAAATCCTGCTTAACAGGTCTACGGGGGTTTTGCATATAACACATGGGGCACACTTCAAGGGCACACATAGAACATCAAAACAGTTCTTGTGTATCCACTGTCTTTTTGCTGAAAAACCATGCTTTATTCTACCAGACATCTGTTTTTAGGATTCATTGGGGGCATATTGAAGGTCCCAAACTTGACTTTAGTTTTAGCTATGGGGGAGCACAAGGACTATCATTGTGCACTCCCCCTCCATACTCCTATACCTCCCAGCCAAAGTTTAATGTGACCAAATACATCTGTCTTCTTGTAAATGTCCGAAGTCGGGAAGGTAGGCCCCAGCAACCTTTACGCTTTTGATTAGAGTGTGCCCAGGAGTCATTTCTAAACAGTAACTCATGCCAGGCATAATTGTGATGCTGGACCTGAAAAGGGTAAGAAGAGGACAGAACCTGCTGTGTCTGATACCTGAGAAGAGCCTAGAAGGTTGGACTTGCTCTTCTTCTTGTGTCCAGGACAAAGAAGCGGTACCCACGAATCATAATGTTTACCTCCTGTCAAAGCTACAGGAACACAACAAGCTACAAGAGGCCTTTTCCTGCACCTACCCAGTTAAACAGTGGCAACTGGATTTGGAGTGGATTCTGCTGTTGGCCAGGTCTAGACTGGCAACCGGGCTTTTCTTAATAAACAATGCAAAACAAATGTTTATAAAAGTACGCTTTAAAGCTATTTGTTTTGAATTGTTCATTTAGAAGCTCCGTCAGCTCCCCAGCATTAAAAACAGCCCTCAGCAGTGAACCTGGACCCCACTCTGCCACCCCATCAAAACGTCAGGTAGCTGGTCCGGCCTGGCTGTTGGTCTTCTGCCTCACAACGTGTCAGTTTCTAAGTGCCTCCCACGAGGCCCTTGGGGGCTTTAGAAGCACACTCCTGTGGTGGATTTGAATTTAAAGGAGAAAGACCAGAAGTAAAAATCTTTGATTCCTACTTACATTTTAAAACTCATATCTTTGGTTCCACTTAATATATAGTGAATCCTGGGGTAATTTTGTGGATAAGATTTTACCCTATTTTCCTAATCCATTTGGGATATTTATCATTTTGAATTTCACCTTTATTACTGTTTTGGTACTGCATAAATAAATACTTTACACATTGCCTCAAGTTAACAGTGCCATAACTACCAAGGGGTTGAGCGCAGGTTAATTTTGTGATTTTGAGGGTTCACTCTGACAAGGATTGTGATTACTCCCACCCCAAATAATAATCCAATTTGATTATTGTTGAACGATGGTGTAGTGACTGAACATTTATAACAAGAACAAAGTGATTCATGAATAAATGCTTCAATTCTTCTTAACCACTGGCTATCACTTCCAGCTGCATTCAAATTCATTGCTTTTGCCACCTATTCCACTCTCAAAAAGACTGGTTATATGCAGGTCAGTCTTGGCCCTACTTTAATAGGGTCAGTTCATTTCAAACTGCTAACCATGTACTCTTAATGAGCCACTGTACAATCCTGATCAGTTGCAAGGAATGCCGGGGAATCCTTGCCTGCAGTCCTTACAAGGCCAGGAGGCATTGACTAAATCAAAGCTTCTCCTCTCCACACTATTCCTCAAGTGCAGTCAAGCCACTGAGAGTGCTTTCTGTTGAAGCAACATGATGCTGCAGGAGCTGCTCCAGGTATGTGCTCTCTGCGGCGAAGTCCATCCACCATCTTCCTTTTTTTCCTCCGAGCCATACAACAAAAGTTCCAGGGAAAGTTGCATTAATAAAACCCCTGCTTTATTTTGAAGTTGTCTCATTTTATTAATGCAAAGAAACAATTGATGGACGGAATGCTGGAAAATAAAAACATTCACCTCCAGTCACAAGGATCTTGGTTATATCCGTCATTCTTTTGCTCACGACACCACCCCAGTTTGGACCCAGCCATATGTAAATCAGTCTTGACCCTGTTCCTTGTGGGAATAGTCCAGCCTGTACTGCCAAGCCAGGTCCTCCCAGGACTGTAAACAAGCATCCTGGGTCCGGTTTCAGGGCATCACCCTTCATCAGCCAGGCTAGCTTGAATGGAGTGGTGTACTGAGCATGGGACCCACGTCTGGACATACCCTTTCCACTTAGGGTGACAAATGCAAAAGAAACAATTGATGGATGGAATACTGGACAATGCAAATATTCACCACCAGTCACAAGGATCTGGGTTAAATCCATCATTCTTTTGCTCACCACACCACCCCAGTTTGGACCCAGCTATATGCAAATCAGTCTTGACCCTGTTCCTTGTGGGAACAGTCCAGCCCGAATTGCCAAGCCATGTCCCCCCTGGACTGGAAACAAGCACCGGACCGGTTTCAGGGCATCACCCTTCATCAGCCAGGCTAGCTTGAATCCAGTGGTGAAGTGAGCACGAGACCCACATCTGGGCATACCCTTCCCACTTAGGGCTAAGTATGGGCGAATTTTGCGAATCTCGCGTTCGCGAATTTTGCGGATTTGCGAACTCGCAATCCGCAAAATCCGCGAATTCTTGCGAATTTGCGGATTTTTTTTTTGTGTTCGCAAGGATTTCTGCCAGTTTGCGAGGGTTTCGTACCAGTTCGCAATTGCGAACTTACATTTCGGCGCGCAACGGTCGCGATTATGTTGTTTCTACGTCTGGTTCATCATCACAGGTTCCCAGCACCCTCTGTTTCACCACTGCAACCCTCTGTTACATCAATGCCACCCTCTGGTTCATCATTACTGTAGATTATGGGGGGGAAAAGCAAGCACACCAGCCCTGCTTCAACTGAGATGAATTAATTTGGGGTTAGTTTATTAATGTGTCACTGTTTTAAAATTCCAGTCTGGTACCTGCTTCCTTATCTGTAATTTTGCTTTCTGTTGCAGTGCATTTTTTTTCCCCAGGACCTCTGTGGCCTACTTGTAGCTATTCTATGAGCCTGTTGTGAGGGTCAGAGCAGGGTCATACAATTGTTGCAACTAGCAACTGAATTCTGGAGGGGCCCCAGTCAGGAAGCACTACAGGGAATTGTTACTAATGATGAGTTTGAACTCTTGCCCCTGCCGAGTGCTTTCAGTTTTGAAAAACTCGTTTTTCTGCAATTTCGCGGGGTTCGCGGGGCGCGAACACGCGCGAGATCGGATTCGGAAGCCGCAAATTCATGCGAATATGCAATTTGTTTTTTTTGCGGCATGTTAGTTGGCAAGGTTTTGTGCGTTTTTGCGAGCCGCTCGTAGCGCAAGGCGCGAAGTTACCCTCGCGGTCGTTCAAGGGCGCAGCCATCTTGTTTGCCTGACGTATTTCCGTTTCCGGGCGCGAAGTGTAATCTCGCAAAGTCTGCGGCTTGCCAGTACAGTTTCGCGCGTGTTCGCAAGGAAAATCTCGCGCAAACTTACCCGTGCGGTCGTGAACGGGCGCGGCCATCTTGTTTCTCATTCATTGCTATGGTTCTGGGCATGGCCTTTGTATCCTCTGTCAATCTCTGCCATCCTTTGCTTGTTTGAAGTTTTTTTTGATCTATTTTACTTATTATCTATCCCTCTATTTTTCTAGCCCTATATTTTTGTGTTTACTGCTACTTTTGGTTAATTTTAAACTACTTTTGTAAACTCTTTTCTTTTCTTCTCTTCCCTATTCTATTTTCTTTATTCCTTTCCGCCCAGACCATGGTGAAGGGAGCCGGGAAGCATCCCGAGAAGGGGAAGGGTCCCGCACCCCGTGTCCGGCTCCCGTGCGGGCGTTTGAGGGGGGAGCTAGTGATGCCACGGGAGATCTTTACCCCGGAGGAGGTGGGCCAACTCGTTTTTTATGTTCAGCGCCGCCTCCCCAGGACCATCATGGGAGGCGGCAAGATCAGTGCTGGGTACGGGGCCCGGGAGCGCCGGAAGCGGTGGGAGAAGGTGTGCCAGGCCATTTACCACCACTCTCGGGTCTGGCGCACCTACAACCAGGCCACCCACCGCTGGACAGATGTCCTGACCCGTGAGCGAGATCTGCTCGAACTCCTTGGCCTTGAGATCCCCGGGCTTGGTGAGTAGTAGTAGCTATGTCTTTAATACTATGTTTTCTCCTGCTGTGTTATTATATTGCAAATTTTTGTTTTTTACCAAGAGCAATAATGCTGCTCATTACATTGTAGGTAAATTATATTTCAAAATCTTCTGTGCATTTCAGGTACACTGCTCTCCTTCTTCTCAGTAGTGTTGCTACTATGCTTATTTGTTTTAGATTTTGTGTTCATTTCATTGGCCTGTGAAATTATGTATGAGTGTAGTTTAAAGAACTGCGTAATGCTACACACTAAGGTTCAGATTTTTAATTACCGGCGCATCCCTGCAAAGTAGCAGGGATGCGCCAATAATTGTGTGTCACGCCACCATCACCCATGGTGCGCCGTATTTACAATGCGGCGCACCATGGGCCCAAAACGTCACCAAAGCGTTACGCATCTGTGCCGTAAAGGCGGCGCATTGCTGGAGTTGCGTCGCAACGATGGTGCAGCTCCATCAATGCTCTGGGGTGCCCTATCTCCCCAATGCTGCGTCAAGCCGTATGTGTGCTTCAAGCAGGTGCAGGGTTTGAGTCACGCATCATTGTCCTCAAAGTGACTGATTGAAATCTTGTAGATTTCCCTCAGCCACTTTTAGGATGCGTTCCTGCGCAGGAACGCCCTCCCTTGCGCCGGAACACCCCCTATTGGCGCAGGGCTTTACAACGTGATGCATCTCCCATATGCGTCACGTTGTTAATATACGCCGCACCATTGCGCCTCTTTTTGTGCTGTCGCTGCGTCACAAAAGTCATGCAACAATGGAGCAAAAGAGCCGCAAGGGCCTTCTAAATCAGCCCCTACAGACTCAAGTCCAGTCCTTCCTTTGTACACATGGCGATAAGAAGAAATAGTGGTGGTGGATTAATAGTTTGAGTATTTTAATGACTGGTTAATGTAGTAGGAAACTTTAGTGTTGTCGCTGATCTTCAATCACGATGGACTTTGGCTGTCACTTTGCGTGCTGCGGACTGCTGCCTGCCAATCCTAGGCAAACCTTTTTAGTACTTTGTTTAGTGAGTTACATAGGGTAGTTTCCAATTCGACGGTCCGCAAATCAAGCAATACTAAAGTAATGACGTAGTCGACCACATGAGATTGGTCAATAATATATCCCGTGGAGTCGTTCCCTATTTGCTATTTCGCAAAAATATTTTGTTACTTTGTTAGTTCTTTTGAAATGTTTGATTTGGTTGAGAAATATCATCCATGTTTTCTGTTTTTCTTTCTTTCATGTTGTACATCAGCTTCCCCCAGGGGCAAGAGGAGGACACAGGAGGAGGAGGAGGAGGGTGCTGTTGACGATGCAGGCCAGGACCGGGCAGGCGAGGGCTCCTTTGCTGGCCCCAGTAAGTTTTAATTTTAATATAGAGTACTTATTTTTTCCTAGCGTTCCTCATTCGATTTTTTCAAAATCGTCTTTGATCTTCTTGTAGACAGGATCTAAATTCTTATCCTGCCTCGACTATGACTCCGTGTGGTATTACTAGATTATTCTTATTAGTCTGTCTGTGTAGCTAAGATTGCACATTTGGCATTTCCATTGGACTCCCATTCTAGTCAGTAATAGCTCTATGCACTGAGTGCAGTCCTCTGGGATTGTCCATAATGTCTTTTCAAGTATTCTAAATGTTTATGCTTTGACCATTGCCAACAATAAAAAGGTGAATGACCACCAAGAAAGAATAAGATACTACTTTACTTTTGGTTTGGATAGGAGGACAATCCATTCTACTACTGTTGCAGGGACAAATCTGCACAAACAGAACTATGGACACTAAATAATGCATCGCTTCTTAGCTTATCAATTATAATAGGTGCTGTAACTGTTAGACTTTCCACATACCTCAGTGATAACAGACTTTGTAGTTGAACCCCCAATCTCCTTACTGACTAGATAGTGTGGCAGAGTCATTTAGCTCCCAAAGTCACCGATGGCAGAGGCACGGACTCATGCTTGCGAAAAATTCGAAAACCTTTAGCTCATCCACTCTAGTCTGGAGGACCAAAAACCACAGAGTCTATTTAAGTTTAAAAGCTTTATTAAAAGTAAACACATTTATTAAATTCAAGTTTGTCATAAAAGTGAACGTGTAACTGAAAATGGAAAAGTGCTTAGTGCTGACGATTAATTGGACACATTTCTTGTGGTTGAGCCGAGCTCTCACCTGGTTTGAACTTGATCCTGCTCGTGTTCTTAGAAGTCAAGCTTCTGTCTGTTAGGAGAAAAAGTGGTGTGTGTTAAAAAGTAAAAAGCAAACATTCATCAGTTGTGCCAAAAAGAGCAGCAAGACAGCAGCCTTCCCTGGCAAAAGGGACATTTTTACTCTAGAGTACACAGTCATAAATTATTAAATTGTATACTGTTTTTTTCACATTTCTTTCTTCCTCCTAGACCAAATATTATATAGTAGTGAGTGGTGTATTCTAACATTATTAAATGCACTTTGTAGGTGGAACATCTGGAGACGGGGCCAGCGCGGAGGTGGTGGTGGCATTGGACGAGGAGGACAACTCTGGGGAGGAGGCGGTGCAAGTGCCGGACAAGGACATGCCTGTGAGGGTTCACACGGTGGTGGCGGGCAGAGGTAAGCTATACATTCCTTAGTCATTGAGATTGAAGACTGCAGAGTGTGCTTTCTGCACGGGTGTATTATAAAAAAAGCAGGTAGTAGCCTCCTCTAAATGTACTTCGACTTAGCTGTGAAGTTTTTGGCGAGAAGAATCCCAATCAGATCTGAGGTGAACTTGATGGATGGGATGAACGAAAAGCGAAAGAAGGGTGTAAGTAAGTGTGTTGCAGCACGAGAAATGTAATGATGACTGGCAAAGAAGAATGATATGTGTTTGCTTGGTCCCCGAGGTGGCTGGGAAGGTAAGAAAATGGTATGGTGCATGGCTGGGTGAATGATGAAGCAAGGATGGGTGGAAGGAGAATAGCCTGGGTGGGTGAGACACAAACTGTATGTGTGCATATACTTTGAATGGATGGATGCCTGGATCATTCATGGTACTATCTGACTCTTAGATAGCATATGTGTATCTAGAGAGAGTAGACGGTCACTGGATGAACTAAGTGTTACTTTGAAGAGCATGTAACACCGCACCCGCACGTCCGATCCAGTGTAGGAAAGGCAAGGAAAAGAAGTTGTAACGTTGTCCAAATACTACCATGAATAGTAGCAGTAGTTTGTATTGCAACTGCAAGCACAGCATATATCCGGTTATATTACGGTGGACACTCCCTACCTCTCTTAATAACTTTAGTTTAGTAGTAGTACGTCATTCATGTGTGGGGGTATCACTGTTCACTCAATAATAAGCAAAGCACCTAAAGTCATCCCATATGTCATCAAATACATCCCATGTGAAGTGATAGATAATCAGATAATTTAGCTTCTTCATTTTCCTTTTCTAATACTCATTTGCACTGTAGGGTGAAAGCTAAATTAATTAAGCAGTAGCCCTTTTAACAGAGTATTCTCAGTGCCACCCGTAATAGAAAAGTAAGAGCTTCACCACCTGCATGTACTGGACCGGTACAGTAACGCAAGTCTGTCTCACTCACCATGGTGTGCGTCTGTTTTTCTCGGGTGCAAGTTCACTGCACTGGCATTATGCCGGCTTGCATAAGATAACGTACCAATTTTCCTAAACAAGAGAGAAGAAGAAGAATAAGAGTGGTGTACTGTCATAGTCGACTGTAATGGAAGTCCATAGTGCTCGTAGAATTTGTTCCTGAAACTCCCACTAATGTTAGAGCAAGGGTGAAGAAGTCGGAGGTTACATAGATACTGTCCTCAATAGTTATGTACTGTGCTTTCAATTTGCTACTTGTACTGTGACAACTTTCTGCTCAATCATTTTGTGTTAATCTTAAGGAGCATTGGTTACAGACTATGTCTTTCTTTTTTCATGTAGTTGCTCCTTCCAAATCTAAGACACCATCAAGGAGGAAGGAGCTGGCTCGAATGGCCCGGCAACGGAGGCTGGATGCCACTGTCGCTGAATATCGGCGGCTGGTGGCCCTGGAGGAGGAGGAGACGCAGTCTGGTACAACAACAACGTCCACTGGGACAGCTGCATCCTCCTCCGTGCGGGCTGCCAGCCAGCGCAGTGCTCCAGCGGTACGGAGCCGGGCTACCAAAGCCAAACCCCACCGCCGAGTAGCAAAGAAAGCAGCTGCCCCTCACAGGATTTGCAAGGCACACCGGCGCCGCTTATCCCTCAGACTGTCCTACCTGGAGCAGGAGGTCCATAACTATAAGAACGTGGTGGAGGGCCTCCGCTTCGAACTTGCCACCCTCCGCAAGGAGCATGATGCCCTGGCTGCTAATTCCAACAGCACCCTGCCATAGTGTCCCTTGCCCCTTTTTTAGAGACTTTTGGGGGGTGGGAATTGGGAGTTGGGATTTTTGGGGACTTTTGAAGGACAATCGTTGGGGTTAGGGAGGGTCTTGCGGGAGATTCTTTTGTTAGGGCTATAAAAATATACTTTTTGAAACTTTATCTGACCATACCTGTTTTTTACTGCTTTTGAGTCTGGTGGGTGGGGGTTTACCAGTAAGTTTGTTTTCCTGAATAGTCCTAGGACTTTAGTAGTACTACCGTCAATCCAATCTCTCGTCTCTCCTAATACTCCATTATACTACCTCCAACCAAACGCCTATCTTACCTGTAATTTCTGTTTGCAAGTAGGGCTAGACCCAGGGCTGGCTCCACGGGAAACAGCGAATAAGGTTGGCAATCCTGGGCGGATAAAATTTCCTCATAGCGGTGGTACTAGTGGTGTGACACAGTGGCAGTTGCATGAGTATGAAAAAAAAGAAAATGAAATCTGGTTTGTCCTCCTGAGCAATACAACGGTACAATAGAGAATATAGCAGGTGACAGAAGTACACTAGAACAGTGCCACATTGTAGCCTAACAAATGTTAAAGTATAACTAATTCGGTTGAAGTTCTTTGACATTAGCCATGGGTCTTTGTCAATCAGAGTAAGAATATATCCTCGGATTTCTTCACCAGCCTGTTGCTATTACCTTATCCTCCCCAGCAAGTGTGTGGATTTATTGCTGTAATTTAGTCACACATCAATGAAAACCACACAGCCTGGGGGAAGAGGGTTAGGGTTTGAAAAATGGATGGGTACGGGGGTTTTTGGGAAAGGTTTTGGGAGACAAGAAAAAATAGCACAGCATGGACAAACAATTGTGAATATAAAGAAATCTTTGGGTACAAACCTATCCATCAATCTTTGAAAGTGCATGCACTACTGGATGCATGTCAGTGAAAAGTAAGTAGTACTTTCGACAACTGTGGAAGAAAGAATGCGACAGTACAGGGCGTGTGTGGAATTATTGATAACTATATTCAACATAAGGTCTCTGTTGCCAGATACCTGAGAGCCTTGCTGGTCACTATAAATCCATTCACAACACTCAATGGGGTTGGTCTGGAAGGTATAGTAGATAGAAAAGGAGAAATTGGCTCTTTTTCTAGGTGTCCCCTCACTCACCAGGGTTGCCCCTTGGTGACATGCTTCATCATTGGGGCCATCCCAGTCCTCTACGGGCTGGGGCGTGCTGCGACTTGCGAATTATGTAGGAGCACTTACAAATGACTATGTGTGGTGCAGATGTGATAGTGGAGTGGACTAAGTGATGTGTTAAGGGATCAATTTAGAAGCAGAGAGAGATCCAAGAAATGCAGTCACAGTCAGAGAAAAAGACAAAGGATACTGTATCTGTATGTTGTTGTAGTTGTCCTGTTGAATTTGGTAAGTAAGTTGCCTGCAGAAAAAAAATCCTCTTATTAGCGGCACTCCTCCATTGCAGCCGACGCTTCGTCCATCGATGTTGGTCACCATCAGAAGACACCCTGTAAAAAAAGCACAGCATGGACAAACAATTGAACATAAAGAAATCTTTGGGTACAAACCTATCCATCAATCTTTGAAAGTGCATGTACTACTGGATGTATGTCAGTGAAAAGTAAGTAGTACTTTCGACAACTGTGGAAGAAAGAATGCGACAGTACAGGGCGTGTGTGGAATTATTGATAACTATCTTCAACATAAGGTCTCTGTTGCCAGATACCTGAGAGCCTTGCTGGTCACTTTAAATCCATTCACAACACTCAATGGGGTTGGTCTGGAAGGTATAGTAGATAGAAAAGGAGAAATTGCTCTTTTTCTAGGTGTCCCCTCACTCACCAGGGTTGCCCCTTGGTGACATGCTTCATCATTGGGGCCATCCCAGTCCTCTACGGGCTGGGGCGTGCTGCGACTTGCGAATTACATAGGAGCACTTACAAATGACTATGTGTGGTGCAGATGTGATAGTGGAGTGGACTAAGTGATGTGTTAAGGGATCAATTTAGAAGCAGAGAGAGATCCAAGAAATGCAGTCACAGTCAGAGAAAAAGACAAAGGATACTGTATCTGTATGTTGTTGTAGTTGTCCTGTTGAATTTGGTAAGTAAGTTGCCTGCAGAAAAAAAATCCTCTTATTAGCGGCACTCCTCCATTGCAGCTGACGCTTCGTCCATCGATGTTGGTGACCAGAAGACACCCTGTCCACTGCCTGCCTGATGCTGAATTGTGGCTCGCTAATGTGAAGCCTGACTCCATCCTTTTTTCCCCATTGCACAGACTGAAACCCGGCCTGTAATTATTCAACGAAAAACAGGAAGTGATATAATATTACAACACCACTGATAAATAAATATAAGGTATGTAGGCTGTGGAGTGCAAAAAGTCACACTTTGATTTTCCTAGTAGACAGTACAATATTTTTGAAAGTGCGTACTCTGTCAGAGTCACCTTTTGAAGGATAAATAAGTATGGGCAAATTAATGTAGCGGATCTTTCCCCTCAAGCTAGGTGTCCTGTAAACTGTGTTTTAGAACAAAATTAGATCTTCCCAGCAGTGCTCCCACCCAGACCCTTACTAAAGCCAGTCGCAAAAATGTAGAAGACCCCCAATCAAATCTCAAAAAACTAGGCCTAGCAGAAATCTGGTGACAAAACGTACTTTGAAAGTAAAAGTAGGCCCAAGTACCCCCTTACCCACGTGGATTGCATTCAAACCACTTGCAAGCAACCAAGCAAAAGTATCCATAGCCAGCATCGCTCCAAGACTCGAAAACCCCCCCACCCAAACACATGCAATAGAAATACTGCTAACCCTAACGAACCCTAAGTTAAGAATAGTGGCAAAGGCTTTCTTTAACTATGCGAAATCCCCCCTTTCCCACCATGGATTTTCTTCAAATGACTTGCAACCAAAATTACACATTCTCAAGAGTGCTCTAAGACCCCAGAACTCAGTTGCAAAAATCTAGAACACCCCGAAACACATGCAATCCTGCTGCTAGGGCTAACCCTAAGTTACAAAAAGTGCCAAAAGGCTTTTCCGCGAGGATTTTGTCCCAACCACTTCTACCCGGTATTAGACCTTCCCAGGAATGCCCCAAGACCCGCCAACCCACCCGCCAAGAAGCATAACATCCCCAAACAGGCCAAAAGCAAAATCTCATACTTGCAATATTTCTCGGCCTTCGGTCCAAACGCGCTGCGTAGCTAGGCCATAAGTCGGGGTTGCCACCACAGATTTCCTGAAAAGCAAATGCAATCAAGATTAGAGTGTCCCAGCAATGCTCCCAGACCCCGAAACTCACCCACAAACAGACAGAATCCCCCCTAAGAGCACCTCAAAGGCAAGCAAGTCAGCAAAAACACTAAAAAATTTGCGCCTCGGATTTGGTCCAAACCACTTTTATCCGGTATTAGAGCTTCCCAACAATGGTCCCAGAGCCGTCAACTCACCTGCAAAGAGGTAGAACAACACCCCCACAAGTGCTGAGTCTTTCTTCATTGGGCGTAAACCAGCCCTCTGGTTTGATGGAAATAGGAGTCTGAAGGAGGAGGATAGAGGAGCATGTTCTTCTGAACTTGTGAACCTGAGGAATGCAGACTGCGGCAACTTCAAATCAATTAGCAAACCAGTGAAGACAGTTCTGCTGATGGGCTTGTTTTTGTGATTATCTGATTAAAGTTTGAAATATATTAACTGTGCACAACAAAGAAAGACAGACACACAGGAATAAAAGTGAATAAGGACAAAAAAGAAAGTTATTGATTCGTTGTCTCATTTTCAAGGCTCGGTATCATGGTCCAGGAATGAGAATAAGGCTTCTTCATCATACTCTGCGAATTCAGGCAGGGTGAGCTCAGTGTCACCTGACAGAGTAGAAATTCCCTCATCTATGTTGCTGGCCACCTCGTCTTCATCCGGCGCGCTTTCTCGTACTCTGAAATCTGGTGGTATGAGGTGCTGATTCATCTTGATCATTGTTAACCTCTCCACATTTTTGGGCGAGAGGCGGCTCCGTTTGGGAGTTGCAATGCCACCAGCAGCACTGAAAACCCGTTCAGAAGACACGCTTGCGAGTGGGCAAGACAAGTAGTTTAAAGCCAGGTTGGTGAGCTGTGGCCACAATTCTTTTTTCCCATGCCAATACGCCAATGGGTCAGAATTAACATAGACCTCTGTTGAGTCATTCAGATAGTCCTTTACCATCGACTCAAGGTCCTCATCCAAGGTTCCTCCACTTTGCTTAGCTCTTGCTGTGCCTCTGACCTTTTGAGAACCAAACCCACGCAGAGCTAGCCAATCCTCTTCAGCCTCCAATGTTTCTGTTGTGTCTGGTGCAGATGATCCGGTTGCCGGTGTCTTTAACGGCTGAGAGGTCACTTGTGCCACAGCCACTGGTGCAGAAGTGGATTGTTTTGACTGGGGATGGCCTGCTGATGTACTGCCATTTCCTTCAATTTTCAGCCGTTCTCTTTCAAACCTCTTGGCTGACAAGGCTAGCCAATGTTTGTACTTTGGAACATGTTCATCATCAAAAGGAAAGAATGCTTGGCCTGCCAGCGCCTTTTTGTAGCGTGGATCCAGAATAGTAGCACAAATTTAATGCTCTTCTGAGTGGATCTTTTTAAGACGTTCATCACCTTGTAGGAGCTCTAATAATTTCTCAGCCAGAACAAAAGAGTCTTGGTTTTTTACATCTTTTTCAAACACAGAACACACCTCCTTCAGTTGGTCCTCCAGCATGTACAACAATGGGATAGCTTTTCCCAAATTACAGTCCTCCTTGCTGACTGCACGCGTGAAGAACTCAAAAGGACGAAGCATGCGTGTCAGGCTTTGAACTATGTTCCATTGCGCCGCACCCATCCTCAGGTCCTCTGTACCCTCTGTAAAGAAATATTGATCGAGTACCGTATACTGCTCATACAGACGCTCAAGCATGTAGAAGGTTGAGTTCCAACGTGTTACCACCTCCTGGATGAGTGCTTTCACTGGCATTTTACGTTGATATAGCAGGCTCCTCAGCTGCTTCCGGGCCTTAAAAGAATGGCTGAAATGGTTGCACATTTTTCGGCAGGTGTCCAATACTCTGTACGCTGCACTGCCTTTATTACCCAAGAATTTTTGGACAACCAGGTTTATACAGTGTGCCAAACATGGCACTCTGTAATAGTTACCCTGCCTCATGGCCTTAACTATATTGGCGCCATTGTCCGTGGAAACATAACCAACCTGGCGTTTTAGTGGGGACAGCCAGTTAAGGACCTTTGTGTTAAAGACATCCAAAATGTTTTCTGCTGTGTGACGTTTCTCCAAACCAAACATGGCTAGTGTTGCATGTTTCCGAGCAGCTTTAAAAACAATGTCCGTGTCAACACCTGTGTTTAGCTTTGCTTTAGCCCCTGAAAAAGAGACCCAGTGTGCAGTGATGCACATGTAATCAGCGCCTGCGCCACTGGTCCACATGTCTGTTGTCATATGTATAGTGTGAACAGCACTCTTCTGCAAAGCTGCCCCAATCCCCTTCAGAACATCTTCATGTAGTGCTGGAACCGCAACTCGGGCAAAATAGAACCGGCTAGGAACCTTCCATTTAGGGCAGAGCGCTGCCACTAATTCTAGAAAACCAACCCCTTCTACAAAAGAAAAAGGGAGAAGGTCCAGAGCTAGCATTTTAGCCAGCTTAGTGTTATACAGACGCGTCAGTGGGTGGTTGCGTTCATATTGCGCTTCTGTAAACAACATCTTTTTAATGTTGCCCTGGACCAAGGATTTACGGGATGATGATGATATCTTCGACCCAGTTACGCTCGCTGATGAACTTTTCCGTTTTGATGTCTCACTCTCTCCCACACTCTTAGTGTGCCTCACATGGGGTGTGCTGCTGACAGGGGTACTGGGTGTAAGTGAAGTGTTTGAATCGTCTTCTTCCTCCTCGTCATCATCAGATGAAAAATCAACGTTTTCATTACGTGCAATTCGGGCTTCCTTGACCGCCTCTAGGTGCGGAAACCATTGGACATTGCTCTCCTAAGATGACCTCTCTGGCCTCCGGTACCATAGTTGGTACCAAACTTACCACGACTAACTCAAAGCTTACAAATGCTACAAATGGCTACGTTTTCCATTCTTGGGCAAACACTAAAGAAGTCCCAAACTGGAGACTTGAAATGTCTTTGGGGGCCGGAGGAGGCGTCGATACTGGTGGTGGTGGTTCTGCTGCTAATGCCAGATGAAGTGGAGGATGTGGATTGCCGAACTTCAGTACGTTTTGCACTTTCACCACCACGAATTGAGGTCGAGGTGGATGGAGGTCCCTTCTTGCGAGGAAGAAATATGGAAGCGGTAGGTGTTGGTGTACTAGTTAACTCCAAATCTAATGATTGTTGTGTTTCCATTTCCATTGCCTCCTCGTCGACATCATCATCACGCTCAGCAGCTTCTCGGGATAGGGTCAAAATGTCTCTTTGCTGCATGCCCGCTGGGGCTGCAGTGACATTTATGATGACTGGATCGTCGTCGTGAAGGGCTTCATCAGCAGCAGTATGCGTCACTTCTTGTTGAGCCTCATCACACTCCATAGGTATGAGTTTTTCGACGACATTCCTTTTACGCTTAGGTATCTTTGTCAGATCATGGTGTGCTTCACTCTCAGGCTGCCGTCGTGGTACCCATTCGTCATCCAGATCATCAGAAGGCGGTGGGCTTGAAGAAGATGTAGACACCAACCTTGATCTTTTCCTTGCTAGGGATGTGGAAGACAATGAATAATCATCAGGAGGAGTGGCTTCCAATGATACCTCGGCTTGATTGTCGATTTCCTGATGTGCCCCTACTTCGGGAGGGACAACTATTGTGGGAACTTGTTGTGATCCTCCATGCACCTCTACTTGCGCATCTCCTTGCGCTGCCTCTCCTTCCACATGTACTTGGGCTTGTAGTACTTGCACATGTTGTTGTTGCGGCTGTGGTTGTTCAACACTTGTCAGATGAGTTACAACAACCTGTGTTGATTCAGGGACATTGCTGCTACTTTCTTGCGATGAGGCAACATCACTGGTCGATGGTGATTGGAGAAGTACACTGACTGCCTCTGAAGCACTCAAGGGCTTTGACTTAAGTAGGCGTGGTGGTGGAGGCACTGAACCCAATGGAGCGGGGGTGCTGCTCCCAGCTTGGTCCCCAGCAGATCCTGCTGCTGCAGGCATACTTTTTTTTTTGCTCCCAAAAAACGTGGCGGTTGGCACACCAGTCTCCTTGGTAACTTGCTTCTTCTGCTCCTTACTAGCAACTTTCTTGCTAGAGGAGCTACGGACACCTTTTTTTGGGGCCATCTTCTTCAGAGCAGGTCAGACAGCAGGCCGCAGTTGCACGAATTGTAGAGTTGTCTGAGGCCAGACGTGACGTCGCGTGACGTTATGCTGCACACACACACCGCTGCAGGACTTCTTCCTGGCACTGGTGGTTCTCTTGAGTCTTGTGCACCTAAAAACAATGGAAGACAGAGGAACATCAGTTCAGTTATACACCCCAAAAAATCGAGAAAAAAAACCAGAAAAATCAGCACAATCCCATTCCATCCATGCCCTCCATGATGTTTAAGTTCAAGACACCCCACAGAAAGACTAGGCCCATGCAAGACTCAATACCCCTGGTGAAAAGGCCACAAGTACAGCCCCAAAAAGAGAAAATCACTGAAAAATCAGCACAATCCCATTCCATCCATGCCCTCCATGATGTTTAAATTCAAGACAACCCACAGAAAGACTAGGCCCATGCAAGACTCACTACCCCTGGGCATAAAGGTTGAAAAGTAGGCAAAATTGTTGCAGGCCTAACAACAATGCCTGCATTCAAAATGGCCACTTGCCTCCCAGCACATGGCCAGGGCCTGTAGCAGCACTCAAAATGGCCCCCAGCCACATGGCCTGTCCCTCCCCATGAACACCCCCAAAAATCGAAAAACACTGCAAAATCAGCACAATCCCATTCCATCCATGCCCTCCATCATGTTTAAGTTCAAGACACCCCACAGAAAGACTAGGCCCATGCTAGACTCAAATACCCCTGGTGAAAAGGCCACAAGTACAGCTCCAAAAAATGAAAATCACAGAAAAATCAGCACAATCCCATTCCATCCATGCCCTCCATGATGTTTAAGTTCAAGACACCCCACAGAAAGACTAGGCCCATGCTAGACTCAAATACCCCTGGTGAAAAGGCCACAAGTACAGCCCCAAACAACGAAAATCACTGAAAAATCAGCACAATCCCATTCCATCCATGCCCTCCATGATGTTTAAGTTCAAGACACCCCACAGAAAGACTAGGCCCATGCTAGACTCAAATACCCCTGGTGAAAAGGCCACAAGTACAGCCCCAAAAAACGAAAATCACTGAAAAATCAGCACAATCCCATTCTATCCATGCCCTCCATGATGTTTAAGTTCAAGACAGCCCACAGAAAGACTAGGCCCATGCTAGACTCAAATACCCCTGGTGAAAAGGCCACAAGTACAACCCCAAAAAATGAAAATCACTGAAAAATCAGCACAATCCCATTCCATTCATGCCCTCCATGATGTTTAAATTCAAGACAACCCACAGAAAGACTAGGCCCATGCAAGACTCACTACCCCTGGGCATAACGGTTGAAAAGTAGGCAAAATGGTTGCAGGCCTAACAACAATGCCTGCATTCAAAATGGCCACTTGCCTCCCAGCACATGGCCAGGGCCTGTAGCAGCACTCAAAATGGCCCCCAGCCACATGGCCTGTCCCTCCCCATGAACACACCCAAAAATCGAAAAACACTGCAAAATCAGCACAATCCCATTCCATCCATGCCCTCCATGATGTTTAAGTTCAAGACACCCCACAGAAAGACTAGGCCCATGCTAGACTCAAATACCCCTGGTGAAAAGGCCACAAGTACAGCCCCAAAAAACGAAAATCACTGAAAAATCAGCACAATCCCATTTCATCCATGCCCTCCATGATGTTTAAGTTCAAGACAGCCCACAGAAAGACTAGGCCCATGCTAGACTCAAATACCCCTGGTGAAAAGGCCACAAGTACAGCCCCAAAAAACGAAAATCACTGAAAAATCAGCACAATCCCATTCCATCCATGCCCTCCATGATGTTTAAATTCAAGACAACCCACAGAAAGACTAGGCCCATGCAAGACTCACTACCCCTGGGCATAAAGGTTGAAAAGTAGGCAAAATGGTTGCAGGCCTAACAACAATGCCTGCATTCAAAATGGCCACTTGCCTCCCAGCACATGGCCAGGGCCTGTAGCAGCACTCAAAATGGCCCCCAGCCACATGGCCTGTCCCTCCCCATGAACACCCCCAAAAATCGAAAAACACTGCAAAATCAGCACAATCCCATTTCATCCATGCCCTCCATGATGTTTAAGTTCAAGACACCCCACAGAAAGACTAGGCCCATGCTAGACTCAAATACCCCTGGTGAAAAGGCCACAAGTACAGCCCCAAAAAACGAAAATCACTGAAAAATCAGCACAATCCCATTCCATCCATGCCCTCCATGATGTTTAAGTTCAAGACAGCCCACAGAAAGACTAGGCCCATGCTAGACTCAAATACCCCTGGTGAAAAGGCCACAAGTACAGCCCCAAAAAACGAAAATCACTGAAAAATCAGCACAATCCCATTCCATCCATGCCCTCCATGATGTTTAAATTCAAGACAACCCACAGAAAGACTAGGCCCATGCAAGACTCACTACCCCTGGGCATAAAGGTTGAAAAGTAGGCAAAATGGTTGCAGGCCTAACAACAATGCCTGCATTCAAAATGGCCACTTGCCTCCCAGCACATGGCCAGGGCCTGTAGCAGCCCTCAAAATGGCCCCCAGCCACATGGCCTGTCCCTCCCCATGAACACCCCCAAAAATCGAAAAACACTGCAAAATCAGCACAATCCCATTCCATCCATGCCCTCCATGATGTTTAAGTTCAAGACACCCCACAGAAAGACTAGGCCCATGCTAGACTCAAATACCCCTGGTGAAAAGGCCACAAGTACAGCCCCAAAAAACGAAAATCACTGAAAAATCAGCACAATCCCATTCCATCCATGCCCTCCATGATGTTTAAGTTCAAGACAGCCCACAGAAAGACTAGGCCCATGCTAGACTCAAATACCCCTGGTGAAAAGGCCACAAGTACAGCCCCAAAAAACGAAAATCACTGAAAAATCAGCACAATCCCATTCCATCCATGCCCTCCATGATGTTTAAGTTCAAGACACCCCACAGAAAGACTAGGCCCATGCTAGACTCAAATACCCCTGGTGAAAAGGCCACAAGTACAGCCCCAAAAAACGAAAATCACTGAAAAATCAGCACAATCCCAATCCATCCATGCCCTCCATGATGTTTAAGTTCAAGACAACCCACAGAAAGACTCAGTCCACCCACCACTGAGTACCCCTGGGCAAAAGGCCCCAAAACAGCCCAAAAATCGAAAATTCCAAAATTATAGTTGCAGCAACTGTAATGCCCCAAACAAACTTACTTGTAAAATTTCTAATCCAACAGTGATCCAAAGAAAGTCAAAAAGGCCTCAAATCCAAATATCCAGCAGCATCCACAAAAAGTAATCCTTCCAGCTCCAGATCCAAATGAAAAGTGACCAGGAGATGGACAAAGCACTGGGAGGAGCCTGCTGGACAGGAACAGGAAGTTGAAGACTGTGGGGCACTTCCTTCCTTCCACCCCCCTCCCCCCCTCCACAAAATGGACTCCTCGCTAAAAAAGTGCAGGCAAATGTCAACCTAAGGAGTTATTCAGATAAAAATCATCATTTCAAGAAGGTTTATGCTGCTTGCTGGTGGATTTCTTGTGCAGAATTGCAAATTTTATATTTTCGCTTGTGGGAGATTGTTGCTGCTCGCCGCATCTCAAATCTCGCAATTGCGAAGTACCGCGAGACGTGATCTCGCTGTACTCGCGTTGACAAACTCTCGCTGTGCAAGTTGGCAAGCCGCGATGACGTAATCGCGCTCGCCAAATTCCCGCGGGATCACACAGCAAGATCCAAAATGGCACAGCACTCGCAAAATATCGAGAAAAACAACTCGGCAAACGATGATAAACGCCGCGCACCGCAAAAATTGTATCACCAACGCCGCACGCCGCAAAAAAAATCCGCGGCGTGCAAATTTGCGGATTTTGCGGGAAATTCGCAAATCTCGCGGATTGCGAATTTACCGAAAATCCGCAAAATCCGCGAGCGTAACGGATTTTCAGCCCATACTTACTTAGGGCGACATATGCAAAAGAAACAATTTATGGATGGAATACTGGACAATGCAAACATTCACCCCCAGTCACAAGGATCTGGGTTTAATCCATCGTTCTTTTGCTCACCACACGACCCCAATTTGGACCCAGCCATACGCAAATCAGTCTTGACCCTGTTCCTTGTGGGAACAGTCCAGCCCAAACTGCCAAGTCAGGTCCTCCCTGGACCAGAGACTAGCATCCTGGGATCAGTTTCAGGGCATCACCCTTCCGTCCATCAATTGTTTCACTTGCACGTGGAGTCAATCCTATGCATCCTTGGTATTTAGCACTTCGACCTTTAATAGCGCAGGACATGGTCTTGTGTACAAAGCTTTTACAAGTTTAGCAGGGGCATTTGAAGCCATTGCATCTGCCTGAAGGACATGCAACCTTGTTAAAGGCTTCCAGCTATTGATTCTCTCTTAGGAAGAACATCTAGTAAGGACTTGCAGCACTGCAGCTATCCTAAATGTAAGACCTTTGGCTTTGCCAATCCTCATTTATCCTGCAGTCCCACTGATCATGTATTTGCAAAGCCAATAATTGCTGCAAACATAAATCTTCAATTTTAATGATTATTCTTCAAGCTCATGCACACACTATTCTCACGAATGATTGCTGTGTATGTCCCTCCCACCATTACATAACAAGTTCTAGCATGATGTAACAATAGCTCTACCAATCGTCTAGCCTGCAGTGTTACTTATTAGGAAAAGGCATGTTATTAGTTAATACAGTTGATGCTCCAATACAGTTGAAAAAAAATCACTATGCCAGCGGGGTAGACAGGTTCTATTAATTTAATTATACCTATCAACTGTTAGTGCCAAAAATGTAGGCAGTTTGATGAGCAGTGCAGACCCAGGCACTTACAACAAAAGCCTGCTATTTTTGGTATTCCTTCATCTTCAGGCCTACGGATCTTGCCTGCCATGGCAGAATAGAGCTGTAACAAATTGAATTTCAAAATAATCCTCAACTTTCAGTAACATAATGTTCAGTCAATGAAGAGAGGTTTGAAGGAGGAGGAGGGCAGCCTGGGATGCAGAGATAAGGTAAGTGCACCTTTTTTTAACTTTAATTTTACATTTTATTTCAAAAATATTTATTGTGGGGGGTGGGAGGCGCGGAACGGAGCTCCACTGAGCTCTACTGGGCTTTTGGCCAACTCCGTAGAGCTCCGTGTAGAGCCACTCCGGCTGCTACACCCGGGATTAGATGAGACCATGCAAACACTAGCTTCAATAGGGGAAACATTGCTAATGCTCTGTTCATTATAACACTTAGCAGAACACATTGTCTAGTGAAATGAGGAAATGAAATGGTGTTAGAGAGCAAACAAAAACATCATATGGTGAGAGGAAGCTAAAGAAATACATTTCTCTTAGATCAGCACATTTTAAAGTGATGAACGATTTACAGTTAGAGGATTAGGTCAGCAGTTTCTGAAAGGCATTATATTTTGATGTCAAGCAGAAGTTGAGAAAATAATTTTCAGGCCTAGTCGTAGAAGCACATTAGGTATGAGAGCATACTACTTATTTAAGCTGCCCATTTCTTTTTTATACTTCAAAAATAATCTTCTTCTATGGTTAAAGCTACATTATTATTTTATCATACTTTAAAGAATAATTTTCTTTGTTTTCGCTTTCTCTTCTACAGATACAATAAGGTTAAACACATTTTCTTCATCGTTTAACCAAGGCACATTTTTTGAAACAATGTAGACTTTAACACAACTCTTAGGGAACTATATGTTAGTTAATATTAAATAAAAGAAATTATAGCATGAATGTAGCTTTTCAATTTCTTAATGTTTGTTCCAGAAAACACTCCCAGGTTGGTAGCTCTATTTTCTATTTTAAATTGCCAATGTTCAACTTTGTATCCATGCAATCCCACACACACTAAGAAGTCATGGATCACCCGGTGTGCACTTCAACGTTATAAGCCATCATTTCATGGTAGCTGCAGTTAAGTGCTACTGCTAAAAAAGGTAATGGAAGTCCTGCTGATACAGAACAGGTTGTAGACCTGCTGCATGTCACTTGACTTTCTCTTTAATTTGCAGTGAAGCACTCTCTCTAACGTCCTTTCTGATATAGCTAACTTACTTTAAAATAAACTCAGAATTATTCCCAAAGCTGAGAAATAAAATAGCATTATAGAACGTCAATGGCCATGTTTTTTGAGACAGTATTTACTTGTCATTCTGGAAGGAAGGAAGGAGGGAAGGAAGGGCATGCACAGCAAAATCCCTACCAGTGATGCCAGCCAGTGGCAAGCAACTCGATCTGTGATGCCCACACTCTAAAAAGTTCTGCGGTCTTCTGCATGCAGGGCTGGGCAAAAATACACACATTCTGTTTAATTTTCTCTGGTCTTGCAAGCAGACAGTATCCTCACACAACTAGTTGGATTAAGGGACGCTTGGGACTTATATAAATACCGAGCTAAGCTCCAAGAACCAGAATATTATGTGCATTTCATGCCGAATTGTGCACAAAGGGAAACCAGGTTGCTGGGCCACCATTGTCCCATACCACAGTGCAGTCAAAGCTCTTCAGGTCACCCATTCCAGTCAGGAATATAAAGCGCTGATATATAGCCAAGCTTCAAAGTGGGGAACCAATACTGCTGATCTCCGACCACCTTGCTGGCACTGCCTGTTGCTATACTGACCAGACCTCAGGCTTGTGAAACAAGGCAATCACAGAGTCAGCACAGAGTCTCAAAGCATCATCTTTCTGGTAAGAAATTGTGCAATTTAAATCATCAGTCTCTGTTACTCAGAAATCGAAGTGGGCAGGGACTATTGGGATCAGAATGTACATGCTTTTTTAGGTTTGGCATGAAGGTGCAGTTGTCGCTATACCTCATGTGGTATCAGAAAAGAAGGAGTTTCAAGGAGCAGTACTTAGGGAGGGGCTTAGACTCTAAGCACATATTGCCCTTCCCCTCTACTAGTTTCTAATTGAGCAGAATGTGCATGCTTCAACCTATTGATAAAGAGTGTTTGTATTGTTGCCTTGTGGGTCAGCTAATGCTCAAAACACTGGTCTAACTTGGTTCTGCTGACGAGACACCAATCACTGTTCATTTGTTTCCTATTTAACATTGCAACAAAGGCGTATTATTGTGAAAATCATATTTGAAAGGCAATGGGGCCTAATTATGTTGGTGAAGGGACTTGTTCCTAAGTAAGAGACTGCTCAGAGTCTGCCTGTTTCAGAGTTACAAATACTCTCAAGGTAGATACGACTCCCCAGAAGCTCTTTTCCTCCATATCCATTATTTGCAGGTGCCAGGCCAAATATTCTAATCAAGTTAGATGGGGCCTAAACATTAGACTCTTTTGTGATGTCAACTATTTTGATTAATGATCAGTTTGTTACTGTGGAAACTTGAATGAAGGGAGCAATGTAGAAGAAGGATGATGAGGGACAGGAGGAGTGTGAAAAGAAAAAGAGCAGGTATGCTCCACATTGATTCAGCAATCAATTCTGTTATCCACTGCCCTCTAGTAGCTCTCATGTGTTAAGTGGAAAAGTCAGGACAATGCTTAGAATTATTTGATGTACCATGATAAGTAAGTCTGTGGTATTGGAAAGACTTTGAGTCTACTAGTTTCTATATTAAAGAAAACTAAAATATTGTTATATTAGAATAATAAAGCCCTCACTACACGTACTGAATATTTTGGGTGGATCTCCAATCCTGGCTAGCGTTCTCACACCCAAATATGGCAATTATAAGCGTTGCGCTAGAAATGGGGAATAACCACAGTGTCTCGAGAATACTAAGTCCTTTTGACAGGACCCTATTCTCAGACAGCATTTTGTAGTACGTTTAGTAATATTACAACTTCTCACATTCTCTAAAATGCATCACATACTTACGTGTGGAGGCCTCTGCCTCTGTCTCTCCTACCTTTTATGTGCAGTGATCTCTGCCTTGACTGTGGATATGTCCAAGCATGTAAGTAAACGTTTTAGTAGTAAATGTGGGAGGGATAGAGGGAAGGGAATGGAAATGGTGAATACTTACTACTGAAGGGGATGAGACTAAGGAGGGTTTAGAGGAGGGCTAGGGAGAAACATGAATATGCTTTCTCATAGGAAGTTCGCTGCTCCAGTAGAGAAGTTCTCTGCCTACTTGTGAAAAGATACAAGTAGTAACTTTACGTTCCTAAATTAGGTTCCACCTTCTGAATACTGGGGGTCAGGACAAGTAAGTATACACTTCTGAGTAACTTTGTATTTGTAAATGGTGAATTGCCTAAAGTAGCAAAGTTACCAAAAACTGAAAGAGTAAATTTAAATGTGTTGATTTCCCTCACTAAATTTTCCTGATTCTGGGGAAAATCCACTCATGTTTCCCACCAGCTCAGAGCAACATAATGATTTATATGAAAAAACACAAATTTTAGCCCCCGCAAAAGATCTGCATTTTTAATTAAATACACAAGTGCCATAATTACATTTGTAAACTCTGAAAAAAAGCCAACTACCCATTATTAACCTTCAATTGTAATATTAGAAAAATCTTACACATACAACTTAAAGAATAAGAGTCCTAATTTATACAACAAATGTATCAAAAGTGAATTCATTCGTTTTAGGTACTAAATTAACATTTCATTTTCTAAATAAAACACTAACCACACTATCATCTAAACTAACCACCAGCACAAAAAATATAATCAATTTAAAAATTAAGAAACAAAAAAAAGTATTGCCAAAAAAGCACATACAAAACAATTATGTAATTAACAAACTATATCAATAAACAATGAAACTGGGGTGGTGTGGTGTGCAAAAAAACAATAGATTAAACCCAGATCTGTGATGGGTGAATGTTTGCAGTGTTCAACACTCCATCCATCATCTGTTCATTTTGCTTTGGTCGCCCTAAGTGGGAAGGGTATGACCAGACATGGGTCTGATGCTCACTGTGACACTGAATTCAAGGTCTCCTGTCTGATGAGAGGTGACACCCTGAAACAGTTCCCATGATGCTTGTTTCCAGTCTAAGGAGGACCTGGTCAGTTCGAGCTGGATTGTTCCCAGCAGGAGAAGGGTCAAGACTGATTGGCATATGACTGGGTCCAAACTGGGGCAGCGTGGTGAGCAAAAGAACTATGGCTTAAACCCAGATCTCTGACTGGGGTGAATGTATGCATTGTTCAACATTCTGTCCATCATCTGTTCTTTTTTGCTTTGTTGCCCTAAGTGGGAAGGGTATAGCAAGATGTAGGTCCGTATGGTGCTCACTGTCCGTCTGGATTCAAGCTTGCCTGCCAGATGAGGGGTGATACCTCAAAACCGGTCTTAGGATGCTTGTTCCTGGTGCAGGGAGGACATGGTTTGGTGGTTTGGGCTGGACTGTGCCCATGAGGATCAGGTTCAAGTCTGATTTGCATATGGCTGGGTCCAAACTGGGGTGGCATGGTGAGCAAAAAAAGTTAACCCAGATCTGTGACTGGAGGTGAATGTTTGCTTTTGTCACCTTAACCGATCCCTGGATGCTTGTTTCTGGTGCAAGGAGGACCTGGCTGGCAGCTTGGGCTGGACTGTTCCAATGAAGAGCAGGGCCAAGACAGATTTGCATTTGGTGGGGTCCAAACTGGGGTGGCGTGGTGAGCAAAAACGATGGATGAACCCAGATCTGTTACTGGGGTTGTATATTTGCATTTTCAGCATTCTGTCCATATGTTCTTTAAAAAATAACGTTGCAGCATTCAAAATAACTTTTATATGCCTTGATATTTTTGTAAACAATTTTCTAAACATCAATATTTTTAGCCACATTATATATACTTACACTCAATATTCTGTCCCTCATTAATGTGGAGTCACAAAATTTTGACCAAGACATTACAGTCAACAGATATTTTGGGGTCGGTATTCCAGTACCATACTAAGAAACCTATTAAATCAGACCTCCCAAATCTTTTATTGTGTAACAAAATTAAGCTATGTAAGTCATGCCCGTTAAAAAAAAAACATGAATCCGCATTATCAACATACTGAAATTATCAGTTCGAAATTTTGCTTGATCTGATCAATCTTCTGGCAGACAAAAATAACTGAATTCAAGAGCTATAATAGGCTAGCATTGCTTCTAAATATGTGAGACTAACCTGGAAAAAGTTTTACAGAAGGGAAGGTACACCAAAATAAAATCAATTTGCTCTAAATGTATCCAGAAAATATCTTTATCTTCATAGAAAATAAGAATTGGACATCAGCGCACGCGTTTCGTTCCACAGATGGAACTTCATCAGGGCTGAAAATACTTATATAAAAACAACAAGTAAGTCACACCGAACACAACAAAGACACAAATAAACATTAACTTACTTACATACCTTCTAATTACTCGAACTGATTTTCAGGCGTTCGGATATAGCCTGGTATCTGCACTTAGGATATATCTTCTTAACATAACCAGCGTTTATCCATATAGGGAACTAGCACTTGTATTATGCATCAGAGTAATCAATGGAAATTACTATATACCATATTTCCATGTACCCTGACTTTTACTGATTGATCATGCTTTCTTTGAACTTGCCTCTAAAGCAATTCACACCGCTCTATATTTTATAATGGCGAACCTTCTGACTTATAATTTACTGGCACACAGTGTTTCAGTATGTACCATATCTTCATGCACACTAACTTATACCAATTGACCGTGCATTTATTGAACTTGACTCTAACACAATTCACACTGCTTTATATTTTGAGATGGCGAACGTTCTTCCTTATATTTTACCGGTACACAGCGGTTCAGATTGTTGGTATATTGAGACTATTGATACGTAACATATCAATTATGGTTGACATGTCCATTAACAAGAGTACGAATATGTATAATGGGATACTCTCTATTTATAAGTTTCTATTGGTCATTAACATTACGCTTGACAACATTGTCTCTGTTTTATAAATTTGAATTTTCACTTGACGAATTATATGTTAGGATTAATACCCCAATTATTGGTATATGGCTATTACATATATTTAAAAACAGGATGTATATATGATCAATCAAAAGATATTTACGCTGCATCGGACACCCTTCCAATGTGGCGACTGTTTGTTTGGCCGTTTTTAACTATTTGTATGGTGCATGAACCACGTTAACGAAATGACGCCAACACGGAGTATGCGTGACTACGCCATTGCCCCTGCTTAACCCTGGTGGAGTATGGTGCCGGTTTTTGAATCACTATACTAGGAAGCACTGCTGACGATGTTGTATCTTATCAAGGTGAGCGTATGGGCCATGCTTGCGGACATTGGATTGGGGTATTGTCATTGGAATTTTACACAATATTATCGGGCGCTCCGGTTTCAAGCTTGTAGCATTACAGTCAATACTGGTGCAAGTCTATTAGGCATCCCTACTACGGGGGTTTATAGTTTCCTGTTGCGTAGCTCTGTGACCATGTCATAGCGGTATGGGGTTCACCTCTTGCGCCTGAAGCTCTTGATGTTTAGGCTTCTAACCTTACCTGGGTGTTGTTGTGAGCATCCCCTTTCTTTAATTAATTTCTGAAATATGGGTCTTGGGACTATGGGGGTTTATTCGACCCATCACACATGAGACTTTGAGGCTTCCAACTCAACCTTGCTAACATTGTGAGTGTCCCCTCCTTTTAATTAATTTCTGCTATGTTAGCCCTAGAGAAATTTACCGGTACGTCAGTGTACTGGGGGTACTGCTATTTTGCGCGTTTAACACTCTTGCCTGTTGTTACTGTTTAACAGGACTGATTGTTTATTTATGATTTAATTAGTTCTACAAGTGTTTAATTAGAACATATGTCCCATTCCTATTAGGATACTGGTACCTTTACATGTCACCGTTACTGTGGGCTGTTGGACGAATTTGTTGAACTTACATTTGCATAAAAACTGCTTTGAGGTAAGATGATGTTTAAAAATTCCTTTGTTTCTGAGGTCTTTTGGTGTTTGTTGGTGCTTAATTACTGGATAGGCACCACCCATCCCCATTTACATGTGAGGCTAACAGCTTAATATTCGGTTTACCAGATCTCAGGATGTTTCATACCTATACCGTTTAGAACATCCCTTGTTTGAATACGCGGGCATACCTTGCCTTGACTTAAATGTATAAAGTGAGATTTATGAACTGAATCTGTTGATTTCTTTGGGGTTTGGATGGCTATTAAATTACAGTGCAATTTACAATTTACACCCACGTCTATTTAGATTTTTGGAAATTTTGGACTTATCTCCCTCCATTCCTGCCTTTCCTCCTTCTTCTTCTTTTTCTTTTGTTTCTTTGTACTCTTCCTAATCAAATTACAATGTATATAAATGTATACTGCACTTTAAAAAAAAAAACATAATTTTGATCATAATTGAGGGATCAAAAATGTCAGATTTTTATATAAATAATATATATATTGTGTGTTAAGTATGATACCAACGAGACATCTTTTTAAATGTATAAAGTGTTGTTTGGTACGTTATTGTGTCCCATATGTACGTTGTTGAAGTCTTTAGTCTTGGGTCGTTCACTTTATGTTATTGAATATGTATGTATTATGGTAATGTTTATTTGTGTCTTTGTTATGTTCGGTGTGACTTACGTGTTGTTTTTATATATGTGTTTTCAGCCCTGATGAAGTTCCATCTCTGGAATGAAACGCGTTGGCTGATGTCCAATTCTTATTTTCTATGACAATAAAGATATGTTCTGGATACATTTGGAGCAAATTGACTTTATTTTTGTGCACCTTCCCTTCTGTACAAAGATTATGATTTCCAGTGGAGCGGAACTGCGGCAAGCTCTGGAAGTGGTTGCACAAGCCTTTTATTATTTACATATACTTTGGATTTGATGTACTGAACCTTGGTCAGATGCATTTTAAGTGTACTTTGTTACTATTTAATTTTTGTATGCTTTTGTTAGACCTGTCAGCCTTAGGGTGGCCTTCTCCCCCTTTGTGCCTTCCACTGACAATTTCTCTGACTCCGTTTTTGCTGGTCTTATGACTCTGAGCACTTTACCACTGCTAACCAGTGCTAAAGTGCAAGTGCTCTCCCCTCTAAATATGGTAATATTGTCTCATACCCAATTGCCTTATTTAATGTACTTATCAGTCCCTAGCAACGTGGTACTATAAAAGCGCAGGGTCTGTAAATTAACTGCTAGAGGTGGGCCTTCAGCACTGATTGTACCAGACACTTAAGTAGCCCTTTAAACATGTCTCAGACCTGCCATTGCAGAGTCTGTGTGTGCCAATTCGACCTGCCAAGATAAACCTTTTCCAAACCTTCCTTTTTTTTGTTAAAGATATTTTTATTGAGAATACAAGAAGGAAGAGAAAAAGAAGAGAGAGAAGATAGAAACATAAGAATGCAACAAGAGCCCTCGCAGGAGCTCACTCCACATGGCAAAGAAGCAGTATCATTGTTGAAGATTGTACAACGCGGCCACCCTAGCCAGGATGATTCTCAGAGTCCGCCAGCCAACAACGTTGTGCCCAACGGGAAATCCTTAGAAAGGCGTCAATCCACAGTGGCACTGGGCAAAAACTATCCGAGCCAGGGGCATATTCGACCAGTTCAAGTTGTGCCTCCTTGTGTCTTGGCCATGAGAAAGACAATGCAGCGAGGTGTAACGTAAAGACCCATCCCCCCTAGAAACAAACAGAGCAAAACCCCCCCCAAAACTCCTGTAACACTCCAACCCCCCTCCCCCCAGTGGTGGCAGTCAAGAAACAGGCACACATCCAAACATTCTCTCACACCTGAAACAAATTAAGTGCACGTAAAGTGGGCGGACAGACCACCGATGGCAAGCCTCAAGAAAGGAAGCGGACTAGCGGGCCCCACCTGAAGGCGAAGTTCTTGAAGTCACCTCTGAAAACGTCAGCCATACGCTCCATACTCAACAGCTTCCACAACTTAGCATACCAGAGGGAAAGTGCAGGGGCCTCCTTCTTCTTCCAAGCCGCAGCCAAGGTCAACTTGGCCGCACCTATGCAGAGCCAAAGGACTTGTTTATCTGCCTTAGTCTGATGCTCCAGGAGCGGGTCACGGAGACCCAGGAGCACGAAGCCTATCGAGTCCGGAATCGGGTAACCCAACACATCCTTGATATGGGACAGTATCTCCTCCCAGTAGGGGCAAATGATAGGGCAGTCCCATCAGATATGGCGAAAATCCCCCAGGAGACCACATCCTCGCCAACATCTGTCCGACGCAGAGGGAAAAATCTTTTTCAATCGGGTCGGGTAAAGATACCAATCCAGCATTGTTTTCATATGGGCCTCCCTGAGATCAATGGAATGATTAAATCTGTGTAAATCGCGCCAGAGGTGAGTCCACTCCTCGTCAGAGATGTCTCGCCCTAAGTGCTCTTCCCACAAACTCATATATCTAGGGCGAGGCGAGACAGCGGTGGCCAATAAGAAGCCATAGAGGAATGAGATCACGCCCTTCATGGACGTTGCGCGGGTGATATAGGATTCGAAATCTGTGGGAGGCCTCGTCGCTGCATCTCGCACCTCCGGTGACAACGCCCAGTGAAGCATCTGGGCATGCCGGTAACGCTCGGGAGGTAGCACTGCGTAGTCACGCATGCAATTATGGAAGGTGAGCGGCTCATACCCATGGAACAAGTGTGTGAGCGCGTGGCAACCCCCCGCTCTCCACCCATCAAAGGGGCCCTCCACGAGAGCCGGTGGAAAGGCCGGGTTAAAGTGGATAGGGGTGAAGGGGGACGGGAAGGAGGTCCCCCTCTCATCGTTGGAGACCGAGTCCCAGACCTTCAGGGTGGTACTCGTAGGGGTGCTAATGTAGGCGTTACGAGGGCGATCCCCCTTTGCCTTCCAAACCAGGTCCCATATCGATCTTCCCGCCACACTCCTGTCCATATGCAGCCAGTGCTTCTCCGACTCCATCTGGGTCCACTCGACCAACACCCGGAGTTGCGCCGCCTTATAATAGAGGTGTATGTCTGGGAGGCCGACCCCACCCTTCTTCAGGGGCCGACGCAGCGTAAGAAAGGAAAGTCTAGCGCGGCCTCCCTGCCAAATATAGCGCAGGATCATGGATTTAATACGCCTAAAAAAGTCTCCCTCCAAGGCGATAGGGAGTGCTTGAAACAGGTACAAGAGCTTGGGGAGCAGCGTCATTTTAATTGCATGGACGCGACCCAGCCAAGAAATGAACATGGGCTTCCATCGATTAAGCTCGATCTGTATCTGGGCCAGCAGGGGAGGGAAGTTGGCCGCATACAAGGTGGTAACAGATGAGGTCAGCCGGACCCCAAGATACTGTATGGAGGAGCTGGACCACGATAGAGGCGTGAGCGGTCGGATGCGTTCCACCTCAGCGGGTGGTAGCGTGAGGTTGAGGATGTATGACTTGCCGGGATTGACCCGAAAACCCGCCACCGCATCGAACTGAGAGAGCACTTCTTGCACCCGTGGAAGGGAGTTCCCCGGGTCCGCTAGTGACAATAAAACGTCATCAGCAAAGAGGGATATTTTATGTTGCTCCCCCGAAAAGGGGAGACCAACAATATCTGGGTCCTCCCGCACCCTAAGGGCCAGAGGCTCGATGCTGAGCGCAAAGAGTAGGGGAGATAGGGGGCAGCCCTGCCTCGTACAAACCTTCCTTTTTAATACATAGATGCCATGCCATGTTCGAGCAGTAACATACCCCCCCAGCGCCTTGAGACCCTCCCGGGTGAGTAGCGCGCTTTATAAATGCCGTGGTTGATTGATTGATTGATTGATCCATAGTATAGGCCCCGGACAGCCCAGAGGGCAAGCTGCAATATATTTAAAAAGCAGAATATGTACCTTCAAGTTTTACGTATCCTGGTAGTGAAAAATGGTTAAATTAGTTTTTCACTACTCCAAGGCCTAGATCTCCAATAGGATACCATTGGGATTACCTTCTTACATTTTATAAATTTAATTACCAAATGGCAAATATAACTCATTCAAGTTTGGTATGTCTGGAATCATAATTAATGGTGAAGTTAGATTTTACATTACAACTCTGAATATACCACTTTTATAAAGTTGGAATTTTCTTGCCTTAGCCACTTGGTGCCTGTAGCTTATTTCTGGTCAGCTGACTTTGGTGTAGTTGGAAGTTGGGCTTTGTGTATTCCTCCTAGAAAGCCATACACTATGGGGGCTTAGGTGTGACTGAGTGGGTTATTACTGGCATGATGGGAGGGAGGAGCTGGGCCCTGCCTAACTTACACCTGATTAGGCTGTAATCAGTCGCCACACAAACTGCTGCATACACCCTCTACTTTGTCTGGAGCCAATACAGTGTAAGCAGGGTATCTGTACACTTCAAAGCATTCCTCTAGTAGTTTCCCTCCACTTCAAAGGCACAACTATGAAAGAAGTACCTCAGACACCACCTTTTCAGTCCAATTCTAGACCTGTTTACACACTGCCAAGATGAAGGACTGCTGTGCTGCTGAAGGACTGCCACTCCACTTGACTGCACTCTGCTAGACTCCCACCTTGCTGTGGTGGCCTGCTGCCTGCTGCCCTCTTGCCTGATTGAACTTGCATCTCTTGAACCCAGAGTGAATCCACAGACTAGTTGGCTTGCCTCCTGAGCTGAAGCATCAGGGACATAACTGACTTCCAAACATCTTGCACTTGCACCTAGCCATTTGTGAGCCCGCTATGTCAAGTGGTGCCACCCTAGTCCTGGACCCTTGGAAGTGGACCTAAGGTGCATACCAGCTGAACCAATGCATTTTATCTGCTGGTGATGCATCCCCAAGCAGAACCGATGCATCTCCACCACTGAGCGGCACATCCCCGAGCGGAACCAAAGCATTGCCGTTGCTGCATGCCAAGACCTGCATTTCACATCGCCGTGACCGCAACCGATGCATGGCCCTGGCAGTGTGGTGCATCTACAGCCACGGTCCTCATATCTATTGTCGACTGCAACTTCAACGATGATGACGGATTACACATCACAACCTTCCAGATCCTCAGAACTGACGTTGCATGCCATGTCCCCAATGCTGGACCAGGATCAGAATTGAAGATTCCTTCTTCAACAGGCCTAACTGGATCCCTGTAACCAGTCTGTGCTCCATCCTAGTCGGTCTGAACTTGTGATGGTAACCCGGTTCAGCACGATCCGATATCACTAATTTGCGCTTTGTGCATTTTTGGTACTTGTGCCTTACCCTGATGAGGATTGTGGTTGCTGCTTGACTAGGGCTTATACCTCAGTAACCAACAACCGAATTTGTTACAGTTTGTATTAAAGAATAATAGAACTATAATAGCTCATCGGAAAAAGTCATTTCAGAGGATGTTTTCATTATAAACTCTCTGCCCCATAAGTATTTTCTGGAGGTCTACTTGATGATCCTTCAAAGGCAGCAAATATATGATGAGAACTTTGGTAACTAATGGTGGGTAAATTGTATGGAATTTGGCAACCGTCGTGGTGCCCAGACCGTTTGAAAGACCCTTAGCTATTCCAATAGCCTCATCATTGAGTCTTTCTTGTTAGGATACCCGATTACAAAAAGCCAATGCAGATAATGTTAGTCTCCTTATGCAGATACAGGTGGCAGTATGTCTATCTTTAGAAATGTCAGTCTGCTACTATAAGGAAGAATCATTCCTTCTTCCTCTCTGGAAACTACTGAACTCCGGAGAAGCTATCTACGTGTTGAGGAGGAAGAATAGTTTTGTCCATTAGGTGTGATTTTCCAAAGACTTACATACATTTACCTTCTGTTTTAGTCTTCACACCTTTTGGCAGAAAGATAATATGCTGGTTTCCAAAAATTCTATGGCAAGACATAAGGGTAAGCGCTGGTCTGAAAATATTCACATGGCAGATGATTTAGGACATTTTCTAATAATGTGAGCAGTGGTGTTTGTTATTCTTTTTGACATTGTTATCCAGAAGAGGGATCGGTAAAAGAAATGGTTCAATCAATTCTGCCCAGAACATGTTGACTGTCTGAGTATTTCTGCCATGCCATGCTGGTATATAAGAGTCAAACATTAAGAGAATCCGCAGTCTTTGTCCATTTAAGGATCAGTTAGGTGCAGAGATGTGAGCAATAATTTCTATAATTTTAATCCAGGTTGATTCAGCTCCATCACAACAGGGTTGTTTTAGAGGCTTCTTTATAAAGCTTGGGCAAAGGATGGAAATTATCAGCATCATGAGTGTTTCTCTTTGTCTTGCAATGATGCACCTGTGGAGTGTATGAGGACAAAAAAGCTCCAAATGAGCAAGTAAGAAGAAAAGTAAGGCCTGCAGTTAACAGTATGATCTGAACATGCTGTTACGCATAGGCTCTATTACTAGAAACATTTGCTCCGTGCGTCCTCTAGTCAGACATATAGAGAACAGAAAAAGTCATACATTTGTAAGAAAACAATGTTGGAAACATTCTTGCTTCAATGCAGCACTTCATTGAGTAGCCTACTGCGACAAACATTAACACCCAGTAGAGAGAAATGTTCAGCTACTCAGCAAAGCTCCACGTGTTACATGGCTTGAGCTCGAGGAAGATTGATTAACTGCTGAGCACTGCAAGTGGTAAGGACAACAGCAATGCTAATATAAACGGAGGGCCATTTTCTGAACAAATGAATATTTTGCTGCTGATAATGAGATACCATGCAGTATCTGCTGTGACTGTCTGGATGGGGTCTGCATAATCATTTCCTACTTAAACTGATCCATAATATGATGCCTGGTTGGTAGTGTGCTTCTGGTGCAATTATGAAAATGCATTGAAACATACTGCACTTATGGCATTTCACATTCAATGTTTTAACGATTGAGCATCAAGAGATTGCTGGTGGGGTGGAGAGCATTGAAGATTAAGGCCAGATTGCATTTCTTTTATAGGAGAAAGCATCACTGGAGCCTGAAAAATCTGTAACTCGCTCATGTTCTTCCAGTTTGTGGTAAATTATTGTATTAGTACTGGTATAGTAAACTTAAACTATGTTACGGTCTCTAAGTGCTGAAGTGCTAATTTGCATATTTCTGTCTTTAAAGTTGTTGTGCTTTGTAATTGTAGTCATGGAGGCTAGGTTTCCTCGTCTCCTGTTGCTGATAGTCTATGATCTCTTCACCTCTTTCCCCGAAACTAAGCCTGTCTGTTCTACCCTCTATTTCTCTCCTTGAAGCCAGTCATTTTTTATTACAAAGCGCCGGGACGCCCCTTTGCTGGGGCAGTTGAGCGCTATATAAACTGTTGTAACATAACATAACATTGATGTGTGATGATACCTGATTGATTTACCAGACATAATCACTTTTTAGGTGGAGTTTTCGGGTGTGTTTTATAATTGAGGGTGAGCAAGTCATTGGTCCTGGCTCTCATTTGATTGAGTCAATGTTTTTCCATTGGGTGGAGGTTTTTGTGCATATGCTGATGAGGAGTGTGCTTTTTTTTTACCTAGATGGCACTGGTGCCAGGTTGCATAGTAAGGATGTTGATGGGCTACACAATATTTTCTGTTATTAGTGGTAGGAGTTGGTATGTGTGGGAATTACTGCTGTAAAGCCGCAGCACTTTGCCAGCTAGATGGCTTTGGTGCCGCACTGTGCATGTAAAGGTGACAGTGTTCTAGTTACAGTCCTGGCAATTAAGTCAGACCAGCCCGGGGTGGGGGTGGGGGTGCTGGTAGGAAACACTGCTGCTGCTTTTGTTACAGGGGATTGATATCGCAGCACTGGTGCAGAACTGGCTCCTAGTAACAAAAAATTGCGACCTGGTCTAAAACCTGCCCTACCCTTCTAGCCCACCAGGAAAACATCCAATGCCAACTAAGGCCAGTCCGGCCCTGGTCACAGTGGCCTTTGGTTATTATGGCATCTATTTTTATGTGGAATATGTATAATTTTAGTTTTTGGATCCTTTAGTAAGTGTGAGGAATCTGTATTTATTTTGGACAATATAGCTTTGCTTTGCCAGTTTCATTCTTATGGCACCAAGTTGTGCTTGCGAGTATGTGATTGAGGTTTCAAACATGTTCTGTTGTTATTGTGGGCATAGTAAGAGTGGTAAATGTGTTTTGCTGTGGTGCATAGCTTAGTCAGTGATATTCAGGGAGGTGTCAATCTCAGATTTCCCTGCTAAAAAGCAGTGGACCATGCTGTGCAGTATGGCTAAATATTATTGGCAAAGCCAAAATGTCAAAAATACAAGATCAATTTGCTTTGCCAGTGCTCGTTTAGTAAACTGACTAGTATATCAATATAAATTCCTGATCACAAAGTCAACAAGTTAAACCCTCTTAGTGAAACAAGAAAACCCAACAAAGACATACCGAACCAGACACAGGGTCCCAAGAGCCAATTACCGAGCCAAGAATGCATTTATTTGAGGTTTTTCACACTCCAAGTACCCCCTTGAAGCTATGCCCCTGGTTGTGCTACTGGTTTATCACTATGTGAAATGCATGTCTTTGGTGTCATTTAAAGTGCATGAATGTTAAGACTGTTAGTCTTATGTATGCTTAGTTTATTGTGATTTCCTTATGATACAGGAATGCTTGGTATTGATGTGGATAACAAAGTCGCCGTGTATATAAACATGGTGCTTTATTGAGCACCCTAAATGATCCTTAATCCTAAAAAAATAAATTCTTTGTATCTCCTTTTGGCAGATCAGTAGAGCTCGAGGCTAAATCCTGAAAGCGGGACTAGGTGAAGCAAAAACACATTAAAGAGGTAGGTAGAATGTTTCATTACGTCCACAGAATTGGCATATTTTGGCAACAACGGGTTACTCTTGTAACATGGAGCCCCGGCCAAATTCTGCCAATCAGTGAGTGGCAGAATTATTTCCAGTGAGCCTCCAGAAATGCGAGTGAGATTTGGAGTCCCCTAGGGCCATTTTCTAATTTATGCAGTCGCAGATGGTCACGAGCGGTCATGGTCAGAGAGCTGTTGCTCCAGTAGATTTGCTGCCACTCGAGAAGATTTTCTACTCGAGCAGCAGCAAAATCAACTTAAAAGGCTGTGCACTCTGGCGCAGCGCATGGGACTGTTCGCATTGAATTTTCAGCACTGCTCGTGCTACTGCCACTAAATTGCAGCACGAGAAGCATAATATACATATTTTCTGACTGCTGGTGGAACTCCTTGGAATCTCACTGATTTCTTGTGTAACTCTGCACTTCACGGGTTCCACCCCTTAGAACGCACATACACCCATATGAAAATATATCAAATGCAAGGTACAGCAAGAATGTAAAAAATGCATATTTATTAGCTTGAAAATACTAAGCAACTTGACTACAAGTGCACTGTAAATTTTGATAACTGTGTGGTATTTCACCTTAATATCAACTCAAGAAAACTGTTGGTCCACAATATTGTAGGAGAAATACTGGGATGTAAAGAATATCATGGGATGTAACCCTTTCGCTACTAGACCTTTTCACCCCCTGTGCTAAGCCTTTTTTTGGCTTTTTGGGGTAGTTTGCGCTTAGGCCCCTGTAACTTTTTGTCCACATAAGGTATCCCCGACAAACTTGAACCCTTTTCTTCCAACATCATGGGGATTTTAAGGGTACTCAAGGTTTGTGGATACCCCTGGAGGAGAACCAGAAATTAGCGAAAATGCAGCAATGTTTTTTTAATGGGGAAAAAATGCTGCAGGCGAAAGCGTCTGGTTTTTCTCCTGCAAATGGTATCTTCAAAAGGTTTGTGGTGCTGAAATCATCATCTTCCAGCTTTCAGGGACAAGCAGACTTTTGTCAGAAAACCAACATTTTTTACACAGTTTTGCCATTTTACAGGGACATAGCCTATTTGTGTTACTTTTTGTGCTTTCAACCTCCTTTCAGTTAGTGGTAGAAATGGTTGAAAGCAATAATGGATCCAAAGAATCCATACATTTCGAAAAAGTAGACAAAATTCCGAAGTCAGCAAGGGGTCATTTGTGTAGATCCTTCAAGGTTTCTTTTATAGAAACTAACAGTTGAAAAGAAGAAAAAATGAAAATGAGTTGAAAAAACACCATTTGTGCCAACATTTTCACCTGTAACTTCTTCTAAGTATGACAGATGTTTGACAACAATATACTGTTACATCCACGGACCGTTCTGCTTGTGGGGGTATATAAGACTTGTAGGTTCCCCAAAAACCAGAGGAATCCAGAGCCAATAACTGAGAAGCGTCTTGCAGTGTTTTTTTATTGTGTAGCAATTTATTTGGCAACATATAAAGAGTAAAAAATAGGTATCAAGGACACCTGTATTTCTAAGATGGGAACAAAATATGGAGGCTAGAAACAGTAGCTATTTGCACATCTCCAAAATTGTGATTACCCATACTGGCCCGTGAGTTGTAGGACATTTTTCAAAGTGACTTCTTTTTTACACATTATCTTACATTAAGAAGGCAGAAATGCATGGAAAGTCAATAGGTATTAACAGTTATTCAACAATTCTGAGTTCGCCTAAGTCTCCCAATAAAAATGGTACCTCACTTGTGTGGGTAGGCCTGGTGCCCATGAAAGGAAACGGCCCAAAACCCAACGTGGACACACCAAATTTTTACAGTAAAAATGTACCCATTTTTTTGCAAAGATCCTAGGTGTAGATTTTGAACCCTAGCTCTACCGGCACCTACATAAACCTAGCAAACCTATACATTTTTGAAAACTAGACACTCAGGCAGGATGGGGTGACTTGTGCTCCTCTCACCAGGTTCTGTTACCGAGAATCCTTTGCAAACATCAAATTCTGTAAAAAAAGCATTTTTTCTACACATTCTTGTGATTAAAAGTTCTAGAATCTGCATATATCCACTAAATTCTACACACCCTGCGTTCCCCAAAGTCTTCCGATAAAAATGGTACCTCACTTGTGTGGGCCGGCCTAGTGCCCGCCACAGTACACGGCCCAAAAGCCAATGTAGATACACCACATTTTTTCAGTGAAAACTGAACCTTTTTGTGCAAAGTGCCTTACTGTGGATTTTGAACACTTGCTCTGCCGAAACCTAGGGAAAACTAGCAAACCTATACATTTTTAAAAACTAGATACCCAGAGGAATCCAGCAGGGGTGACTTGTGTGGCTTTCACCAGAATCTTTTACCTAGAATCCCTTGCAAACCTCAAACTTTGTAAAACTAAACAGATTTTCTCCACATTTCTGTGATGGACAGTTCTGGAATCTGCGCGGGTTCACAAAAGTCCACCGACCCCGCATTCCCCAAAGTCTTCCGATAAAAATAGTACCTCACTTATGTGGGTAGGCCTAGTGCCTGCAACAGGAAAAGGCCCAAAACGCAACATGGACACACCACATTTTTACAGTGAAAGCTGACCATTTTTTTGCAAAGTGCCTAGATGTGGATTTTGAACCCTAACTCTGCCGGCACCTAGGTAAAACTAGCAAACCTATATATTTTTGAAAACTAGACACCCAGGATGGGGTGACTTGTGTTGCTCTCACCAGGTTCTGTTACCGAGAATCCTATGCAAACAAAGTTTGTAAAAAAAAGCAAATTTTCTTCACATTCTTGTGATTAAAAGTTCTAGAATCTGTGTGGATCTACTAAATTCTACAAACCCTGCGTTTCTTAAAGTCTTCTGATAGAGATAGTACCTCACTTGTGTGGGTAGGCCTAGTGCTTGTGACAGGAAAAGGCCCCAAAACGCACTGTGAACACACCACATTTTTACAGTGAAAACTGACCCTTTTTTTGCAAAGTGCTTAGCTGTAGATTATGAACCTTAGCTCTGCTGGCACCTAGGGAAACCTAGCAAACCTAGACAACCAGGGGAATCCAGGAGGGGGTGACTTGTGTGGCTCTCACCAGGTTCTGTTACCCAGAATTCCCTGCAAACCTCAAATTTTGTAAAAAAAAAAACAAATTTACCTCACATTTCTGTGATGGAAAGTTCTGAAATCTGTATGGATCCCCAAAATTCCACCCTCCCCACATTCCACAAAGTTTTTAGATAGAAATTTCACCTCACTCACGTGGGTGGGCCAAGTACCTGCGACATGCAAGGGCCCAAAACGTATTGAGGAGACATCAAAATTAGCTATCACAAAACAACCTGGTTTAGCAAGAGTGAGTTACCTGGGTTTTTGGTCCCGGGATCAGCGGCCATCTTGGGAAACTACCAAACCCAAACATTTCTGAAAAATAGTAACCCAGGGGAGGTTAGCGAGGTAGGGCTTGCGTGGCATTCCCAACGTTTTCCTACCCAACATCACCTGCAAACCTCAAATTCGGCTGAAAACCCCACATATTTCTCATATTTCTGTGTGGGAAAGTTGTCGGATCACCGGGCTGAAAGAAATGTCCTATCACCCAGCGTTCCCCCAGGTCTCCTGATAAAAATGGTACCTCACTTGCGTCGGTGGGCCAAGTACCTGCGACAGGCAAGGGCCCAAAATGTATTGAGGAGACATCAAAATTACCTATCAGAAAAATACCTGTTTTTTTAAGGGTGCACCTGAGTTTTTGGCTCCGGGCTCGGCTGTCATATAGGGAAACCTACCAAACCCACACATTTCTGAAAGCTAGACGCTCAGGGGAGTCCAGGGAGGTATGGCTTAAGTAGATCCCCCAACGTTTCCTACCCAGAATCCCCTGCAAACCTCAAATTTAGCTGAAATATTCAAATCTTCCACATATTTATGCATGGGATCACAACGTTCCCCTCAGTCTCCGGAGTGAAATGATACCTCACTGGTGTGGCTGTTCAATGCAGAATTGACTAAAAACTTATTTTAAAAAAAATTAATTGCTTAGAATTCGCTGTACTTTACCCTTAATTCCTATGTTTTTGGCTCTTCCTGGTCACAGGCCTTTGGCCCACCCACACAAGGGAGGTATCATTTTACTCCGAAGACTGAGTGAGTCCTGGGTGGTAGGACAGTCGTACCAGGACGGTGATCCAACACCCCTACAGGTGTAAAAGAAAAGTCCCTAGGTCCTAGTGTGCATGTTGCCCCCCCGGGGGGCAGTTTGGGAGCTATTGCCCTATATGCCTCCCAGGGGGGCAGAAAGACTGGAATTTGGGGAGGGGATGGGGGCATTGGCATGCCCATTTTGGTCAGCCCCCACCCCTACAAACGTTAAAAAAATCCCTGGTGCCAAGTGTGCTTTCTGTACCCCCTCAGGGGACAGATTGGGGATATTTCCCCCCATCTGCCTCCCAGGAGGGACAGAAAGACTGTGGAATTTGGGGGGCTGGGGGTAATGGCATGCCCGTTTTAGGCAGCCCCCACCACTACAGGCTTAAAAAAAAATCCCTGGGGCCCAGTGTGCTTTCTGCCCCCGGGGGCAGATTGGGGGGCTAATGCCCCAATCTGCCTCCCAATGGGAACAGAAAAAACAGAGGGGCATATTACCAAGCAATTGCGATAATTATCGCTATTGCTTGGTTAGAGACAAAAATTTACCGCTGAGCTGCGGCGATTTTTATCGCAGATAAACCTTGGTATTACCAAGGTTTATCGCAAATGCGATAAAAATCGGTCGCAATGCATAAATATCACTCAAAAGTCAGCGATATTCATGCATTACCGAGCTAATGCTCTTAGCCATGTTATCCACCTCCCATTGGATAACATGGCTAAGAACTGCTCAGGGCAGGTGTTAGCTTTTGAAGATATTCGCGCTTAGCGCGAATATCTCCAAAAGTTGGCAATAGGAGATAGCGATGTTAGCGACTGTTTTCAGTCGCTAACATCTTGGCACGCCCACTTTGCATGTCATTAGTGATAAATATCACTGACATGCAAAGTGGGGCCCAAGATGGTCGCTATCTCCTACTAGCTGTCGCTAACTGGTGTTAGCGACAGCTAGGTAATAGGGAGATAATTTTATCTCCGCTTTCTTGGCTTTTAAAGCCAAAAAAGCGGAGATAAACCCCCTTGATAATATGCCCCATAATTTGGGGAGGGGATGCGGGCTTTGGCATGACCATTTTGGGCATCCCCACCTTTACAAATGTAAAAAAAAAACTGATTCCTAGTGTGCTTTCTGACCTCCCAGGGGCAGAACGACTGTCTGTGCCCAAAGTAATGGGGGGAGCAAAAGCCCTTGCCCAAGGGGCTCCCCCCTCCCTGGTGCCCAGGGGGTTGATCCCTGCTTGGGAATCACCCTCCTGAGGCGATCCTCAAGCATGGATCCACTAGGGAGATTGTCCCCTTTTCAGTGATACCTCCCCGTTCTGCCATAGTGCTCAGGGGGCTAAGATACCCACCTGAGCACTAAGGTAGTGAAACTGAAACTGTGTTTCAGTATCAGCTTCTTCGAAATGACGTCAGCGCAATATGCTCACCGACGGTCATTTCTGAGAAATAATCAAAACACAGTTGGGAGCTGGGGAACCTCTTCCCCAGCTTCTGAGGGTGTTTTGACAGAAAGGGAATCCCTCTGGTGCCCGCAGCAGAGGGATTTACTGTGTCATGTGTGTGGAAGGCCAGGAGCCGTCCGACGCATATAAGCACTGGTGCGTGGGATGGCTCCCGGCCATCCGATGCACCGAAAGGGTTAATTCTGATGGCAAGAAAGTTTTTTTTTAGTTATTTGAGAATACTGATGTAAATAATATTGATTGCTTTAATATTTCTGTAAATAATATTTTTTGTTAACATACATAGTTTTGATAATGATTTTGGTTTAATGTGCATATTACATTGCATAATGTAATTTTATGTGTAATATTTTGTTTATATCATGCGCTTTTTAGGGTTTTTGTGGGAGGGCTGTCTGGTTTGTAAGTGGATAAAATGGGAAAAGTGTTTCAGGATGTGTGTTTTGTACCCTGTTGTAGTTTAGCTTTTTCAATTGGTTGTGTTATTTAATAGATACTACTTTGTTATTAATGTATTGGTTGCTAAATGTTTTTATATATATTGTAAACTTTTTCAAAGTTTTTATTTTTATTATTATTCGTTTATTGTATAAAGGTCATCTTTGTTGAGGTATTTATATTTGTCATTTTATTGGCAGTTTCTTGAGTTACGAGGGAAATTCAGTGAGAAGTTTGTTTGATAATACATGATTGTTTTTGTTAATTTTGTGATTTAAATTTCAAAAATACTTTATTCGGCTTTACAGGTAAAACCATAAAAGTTACACAGCACCATATAGCAGCAACCATAGGTTTAAGGCCTTATATAGTTAGGAATTAGCATTTAAAAAACTATTGAAATTCACTGAAATAACCATAGGTTTCAGGCCTTATATAGTTAGGAATTAGCATTTAAAAAACCTTTGAAATTCACTCAAAAAACTATAAGTTTTAGGGGTGTTATATTTAGCTGGACATTTCACTCATACAAAACCATTGAAATTGCTCCTATATAGTTAGTTGTACTAACTATATTTTGCGCACCTGCAATCCCCAGCTGATGATGTCACATATTACATCATGCATGCATGGTCAGTGACATCACTGATGACATCTCATGAATATCTAAAACAAGCTAAGGAGGACAAAGGGAAACTGGCAAGCATTGTCCCAAGGCACATTGACAAGGAAGGAAATGAGAAATGTCGTACAATTAGGTGGTCTACTAGTTCTCCATACAAATTCTAGATCTCAATGCAGACTTCAAAAAACCTACTGCAATGGTATACATTCTGGTTTCAGCAGTTGTAGGTAGAATAGGGAAGGGCGAACCTGGGTATAATTCAGCTTCTTTAAAAGTGGTATTAAAAAATATCTGCAAGGAACTTTGTAAAAGTTAAAAAAAAAACCAGAAAGTGCAGCAGATCCTGAGGAGACACTCTGTCGCAGCCACAGGATGCTAACACCTGTCCTCTACAGCTCCCCTTTGGTACGGCAAAAAGCAAGTGAAAATAATCCAAACGAAATCTGACCAATAAAAACCGCTCATGGGACGACAAAGGCCCCAGATGGTACGGTTCCGTAGAGGGAGTAGTTCTGAGCATCACAAATTTACGGATGCTATGTTTTCCCAGTTTAACATAATCTCTATCAAGCTTTTTTAATGTCTTAAAAGTCTTCTTGACAAAACCCACATCCACAGTAATAAGATCCGTTTTTAAAAAAAGGAAAAAGGTCCGGTCTCCCCAGCTCTTCAAAACAACCCTTGATGTATTTTAACCATGGAATGCGTAGCATGAAGTCGAGACTTAAAATATCTCTTAAGATCTGGTGGTTTAGAACTAAATCTTTGTTCAGCCAACAATTGAGCCAAAACAACAAGGGGCGCGTAGCCAAGATATCGCAGATGAAAGTCAACCCCACTTCTTCCTCTACCACCACATTAAAAGTACCCCTTGGCACTCCAAGGAGATGTTTTTAAAAAAGTGTTCTCCACCACCTGTAGGGCATCAATTGCTGCATAACCCCATATTTCACTCCCATAGCTTGTGATGGCAACACGTTTTGACTGGTATATCTTCAACATTGCCGCAATAGGGTGCTTACCCATTTTAGTGGCAAAGTCGAGGATTGCTGTGTTTGCCCTTATGACCTCCCCCTTACACCTCTTAATAAGGGGCCCCCAATTCAGGTTGTTGTCTAATAAAACACCCAGATAGGAAAATGTCGCAGTCAGGGGCACCTTTTCATTGCCCACTTTAAAGGAATACTGCTTCTTTGGGTGAATCCCGACCTCCATGATGTAAGATTTAGAATTATTAATTGCTAGGTCATGGTCTTCCATGAAGCTGCGAAAGGTGTCAAGCAGGGTCTGCAGGCCCCTTGCTGTCCTCTCTATGAGGACCGCATCATCCGTATATAGCAGGACAGGCAAACCTCGATGACCCACATAAGGAAAGTCAGCCCTTGTTTTTACCAGGATCCTGTGTAGGTTGTTAATATATAAGTTAAATAAAAATGGGGCCAAAATGCATCCCTGCCGTATGCCCCTCTCAACATTAAAATCCCTTGAAACACGGAGATCCTCGGCATATCTGATGTCAGCCTTGGTGTCCCTATGCAGATCCTCAAGGAAGCCAACCAAGTTGTCCTCCACCCCCATGGCCCTCATGGATTGCCACAGTTTCCCCCGATTGACACAGTCAAAAGCTGCGGAAAGATTGATGAAGGCCATGTAGATCGTACCTTGGCGGCAAATTGTGTACTTCCCCAGGATCAAGTATAAATTAAGGCATTGGGCTAAAGTGGAATGCCCTGGGTGAAACGCATATTGAATGTCAGCAACAATTGCATTCTCTTCCGCCCAGAAGGCTAATCTTTTCAGAATTACCCTACCTACAACCCCGACCATGGAATCAAGAAGGGAGATCGGTCTGTAGCACAAAGTGCTATTACGATCGCCTTTCTTGAAAACTGGTACAATTGTTGAGGTGCCCCAGGACTCTGGGCAACGACCCTGGCTGCCGCATTGAGCACAGCCACCAGGACCGGGGCCAAAAAAAGTGGGCTTGATTTAAAAAGGTTCGGAGGGATACCATCCGAGCCTGGAGCCTTATTGCACGACAGCCCTGAGATGCCCATCTCCACCTCGTTCTGCTCGAATAATACTGGGACATGAGTATTAGCCCTAGCTTGGGGTTGTTGAGATACCATCTCACTTTTAAAAATAGGTGTAAAATGTGCCACCCATTCATCCTCGGTTATATTTGTGCCTATTTCTCCGACCCTAGCCTTCTCATATAGGGGACAGTTATTAACGCCCCAAAACCTAGAGCTACTTGCTAGGGTACTGGGCTCCAATAGTTCTAGCCAGGTTTCCTCCTTCAATTCACCCTTCCTGAAAGCCAATGCCCGCTTATATATGAGATGGTGGGCACTGATCAGAGATTGATCTCTCGGGATAGTTTAAGGCTGTCTTTAAGAGTTTCGCAGCTTTAGAACAGGAAGCGTCAAGCCATTTGGGTTCAGAAGGCAGTGTTCTATGAGAAGGGGCACTTAACAGTGTCCCTACCTTAGATATAACACCATCAAAGGCCTTAAGAACACCCCTGGGTTGGGTGCCCGGAGACAAGCAGGAAGCAATCTCAGATGCGCATATGACTTTCACCTCGCCATAAAATAAGTGTGGGGAAACCTGAGACCACTTTAGGCAGCGCCTTCCATCCGTGGATCTCATCTTGCCTGGCACTAGCACCCTAGCTTGACTTTTCAACAGGTCCCCCCCCAAGTGTATACAGATGGGGTTATGATCACTAAATACACTGTCCATAATTGCAAACCCTCATAGGTTGCTCTGTAGACCAGATGAGATCAAAATATGATCAATGAAAGTGGAGCAGAACAGGCCATTGACGGAGGCAGATCAAATACGTTGAGCAAATTATTGAGGTCATCCCCCTGAGCAGAATGCTCAAAGTGAAAACCCTGCATCCTTGCACACCCAGCTCTCTCATACAAGCAGATTCCGGGTCACCACAAGGGTGGATGTTACAATCCCCGTCACCATAAGGCTGTTAGCAACAGAACAACAGGACTGCCTTATAAAGCTACTCAGCTGAGCAATCTTGCACTCCCCCTGAGCAGGCATGACATTATAAAAGTTAATGATTCCTAGGCTATCCTTTCCTCTTTTAAGGATAATGGCTTGAAGATCTTTAATATCAAAAGAGAGTTGCTGGATCTTACAAGTCACAGCCAACGCTATAAATATGGCCAGACCACCACTACCTCTTCCAAGCACTGACGGGGATGCTGGGACTAAAAAGGCTTTATATCCCTCCAAAGACAGGTTACAGTCTACCTGCCAAGTCTCCTGGAGATAAATCACAGAAAACTGCCTGATGAGCTGCACCCACAGAGGGTCCTGGATTTTCCCTGCCAAACCTGCAATTTTCCACAACAGGACATTGTAAGTATCTAGATTGAGCTGCTTTCCTTGGTGTGTAGCCAGTGAGGTCACCTGCTGCTGGGGGCTAGGCAACCCAGGCTGCTCCATACTGCAGGACACACCATACTGGGTGGTTGGGCGGGGAGACTCCTGCTGTTGAGATAGGTCTTGTACTGCCTCAAGATTCATATGCAGTCAATCACACTCATCCATACTTGAAAGACCTAAAAATCTATTCGAAAGCCCTAGCCGGGGAGCCAGCTGGTGCCCAACTGGTCGCAGCACACCCCCAGGAGATCGAGAGTGACCCGCCCCCAACACCACGGAGAGTCTTCGAATCCGCCTGTTGTACAACAAATTTGGATTCAATCGACTTCTGGGGTCGGCCTTATAGAAAAAACCCAGGGGGGAGCCTTTATACCATAGTCACTGTGAGTGGAATTCAGATAAACATCCTGGAAGATTCTATCCACAAGGAAGCTACTATTGAAATTTACAATGACACAGTCACTCCTTTCAGGTTTCCTCAAGCTCCCTATCCACCCCACATGGCGCACCATGATGATATTACGTTCCACCATTGCGCCCACGGAGGTATTGCTTGATAACCAATAAGTTACCTTATTTTTAAGTTGTGACGAATTCTCCTGGGACCCTTGGGAAAGTGGCGGAACGTTTGCCAAGATTACTACCAGGGGAGTGGATTGAGGCGGGAGATCAATAACTGCTAGATTCTGGGTGTCAGTAATGGGGTATCCCTGAGGATCAACCCAAGTTCTTCCTGATCTCTAGGGAACCTGTCCCTGTGGAATTGTGGATGGCTCCCCAATGGATTCCGGTCTTTAACTTGTACTGCCAACCAGCCCACCTATGTTGTTGGCAACCAAGTTTACACTACTGGGAGGCCGAAATGCTGCTACTTCCCCAGGCAAAGTAATAGGACTTGGTGCCATATTAGCTGTATTCAAGTTCGAGGACACTAGTCTGGAAGTATGGGAGGATTCTAGAAGCTTATTTTGTTCTACCAGAATTTTCTCTCTGCGATTTAGTTTATCTAAAATGGGACTCAACCTATCTTCCAGCATACAACTCATGGTTGATTTGAAAGCTTCCATCATATCACTGTATTGACCATTGGCTGAGCAGCTACCTTGATTTTGGGGACAGGTTTAGGGGGTACATTTGGTCAAATTTTTTTGGCCTGACTGCCTATTGGCTTAGACTTCCTTTTTGTCTCCCACTAGACCTAGAGGCCCCCCTAAGATTTGTAGAGGGCCAGCATTGCTGGGCACTTCCAGGGGCACATGGTCCAAGATACCACCAGGCCCATCAATCCCTAACGTGGGGGCAGAGTCACGATGATCACAATGGGAGAGAATACTCTATGGCAAAGGTCTTCAAACTTTCTGATGCCGAGACCCCCTTGCAAAACCTTTTTAGGGGTAAGGACCCCCTTCTGACAAAAGTTTCTAGAAACTGGTACTCCTCATCATCATCTTTTGACAACCATAAATGCGCCTGTTAGACCTCATCACATCCATCCATCATTCATCCACCCACACTTTCACACATCCATCCATCCTTTCATCCTGCCATCCATCCATCCATCCTTCATCCATCCACCCTTTCATCTTTCCATCCATACATCCATCCTTTACCCATCCACCCTTCCATCGATCCACCCATCATTCATCCACCCACCTTTTCACACATCCATCCATCCATCCATGCAACCTTTTATCCATACATACATCCATCCACCCTTTCATCCTCCCATTCATACATCTATCCATCATCCATCCACCCTTTCATCCATCCACCCACCCACCTTTTCATCCATCCATCCACCCATCATTTATCCCCCCACCTTTTCACACATCCGTCCATGTATCATTCATCCATGCAATCTTTTATCCATCCATACATCCATTCTTCATCCAGCCACCCTTTCATCCATCCACCCATCATTCATCCCCCCACCTTTTCACACATCCATCCATGCATCATTCATCCATGCAACCTTTTATCCATCCATACATCCATCCATCCTTCATCCGTCCACCCTTTCATCCTTCCTTCCATCCATCCACCCTTTCATCCATCCATCTATCCTTCATCCGTCCACCCTTTCATCCTTACATCCATACATCTATCCTTCATCCATCTATCCTTCACCCATCCAACCTTTCATCCTTACATCCATACATCCATCCTTCATCCATCCACCCTTTCATCCTTCCATCCATACATCCATCCTTTACCCATCCACCCTTCCATCCATCCACCCATCATTCATCCACCCACCTTTTCACACATCCATCCATCATTCATCCATGCAACCTTTTATCCATACATACATCCATCTACCCATTCATCCTCCCATCCATACATCGATCCATCATCCATCCACCCTTTCATCTATCCACCCACCCACCCTTTCATCCATCCACCCATCATTCATCCCCCCACCTTTTCACACATCCATCCATGCATCATTCATCCATGCAATCTTTTATCCATCCATACATCCATCGTTCATCCATCCACCCTTTCATCCATCCATTCACCCATCATTCATCCACCCATCTTTTCACACATCCATCCATCCATCCATCATTCATCCATGCAACCTTTTATCCATCCATACATCCTTCATCCAGCTACCCTTTCATCCTTCCTTCCATCCACCCTTTCATCCATCCATCCTTTCATCCATCCACCCTTTCATCCACCCATTCATCATTCATCCACCCACCTTTTCACACATCCATCCATCCTTCATCCTTACATCCATCCATCCACCCATCATTCATTCACCCACCTTTTCTGTGCCTTTCTCATGGGGGAGGGAGGGGGCAGTATCTCTCTGCGTGTTTTTCCTTCTTTCCCGATCATGGGAGGGCATCTCTGTGCCTCCCTGCTGGTGGCGGGGGATGTGTCACGGGACCCACAGCTCCAGGCGCGCAATATCCATTGACCTCAAAGGGCAGGCTACACTACAGCCTGCTCCCCCAGCCCCCCTCCCCGACTTCCCCCAGCTCGAAACAGCTTCAGGGACACACACAGCCACACCCGAGTACTTGACAAGTCTTTTACTTGTTAATGAGGCTTCGATGTTTTTCACACCTCGGTGTGAATTAGGCCTCGCCATGAGCACCCTCATCAGCCCAAGCCAGGGACATCTAGAAAGACGCTTATTCACTAGTTTAATTTCCTTATCGATGACTGTGCCAGCTCTTATCAGAAAGTCATCCACAGTTGTGACATTAGCCCTCGTAGCAAACCTCACCCCCTCTTGACACGCTTGAGTCTTCCTTCTCCACATGGTGCACGCCCAAGATAAACCCCCTACATCCAAAATAAGATATCAGCCCAAATATCAGCACAGTACCGAAGGCCCTGGTTAGAGTAGACAACCTCGGAATATTTAGAAGAGACAATAAAAAAAAACCCTTAGGTGTGTTACTGTTTCCACGAAATGGGGTTATACCAATACGCTTCTGCAGGCAAACAGCTCAACAGATACAATAACCCAGACCACAGCATCCTTAGCAACAAATTACTCCACAATTTATAGAATTTAAAAAACCCATGTGGGGTGGCCCGGCCCTGCCTTATCCGGCCCCTGATGGGCTCAGACGGGCCCGTCAGACCGCGCTGCGGGAGCCCTAGCCCCCATTTCAGCACCTCCTAGCGCTCGGTGATGCGGTGCGCAGCGTGGGTGCCGCAAGGGATGGCGGTAATTGAAGTCCTCAGGACGGGCGGCAGTCAGTCAAATGGCGGAACACAGACTCCCGCACTGGCCCCCAGCAACAGCGTCCCAGTGGGGAAAATTGCACACAGAGAGCTTGACCATGCAAGAATTGAAGTCCTCAGGGCGGACAGCAGGCAGGCAATGGTGGAACACAAACTCCCGCACTGGCCCCCCAGCAACAGCGTCCAAGCAGGGAAAATGGCACACAGAGGGCTTGACCAGGTAAGAATTGAAATCCCAAGGGCGGACAGCAGGCAGGCAATAGCGGAACACAAACTCCCGCACTGGCCCCCCAGCAACAGTGCCCGAGCAGGGTAAATGGCACACAGAGGGCTTGACCAAGTTAAAGAACAAAACACTGGCTTTGATTTAATTACTATGTTAATTAACTAACTAACCATACAATAGATTTATAATTTTTTGTAGAAACAATTCTGATTTTCTTTTGATTTGTAATTTTTAATTTCTCATTTTTGTTAGTAATTATTATTATTATAAAGCACTTATATAGTGCATAGCTAACCGTAGGCATCCCACCGCTGATAGTTCGGCACAGAAACATCAGGAAGTTTATTTAGATACTCTATTAAAGAGAAATATTCTGGAATAGCCAGGTTTTTACCATTTTCCAAAAGAGAAGTAGCTAGATTGCAGAATGTACTGAGTGCAATAACATTTTTAGGTCACTTTTCACATTGCAATTCCACTTTGGCCCCAATTAGCAGCAAACGAAATGGCACTGTGCAATGCTTACTGCTCCATAGACCAAAACGTATGCCAATGTGTGCATTCTCTTAGGGACAGCGGACAACTATCCCTGATGGGTGAGAGAGCGCAAAACTGAGAAAACGTATAAGTGCACCATATGCACAACCTAGTTGCATGAATTCAGTAAAGTATCTAGAAGTGTTGAAAATATATAATCGCATATGCACATGAATGTTTAGTTAATATAGAAAACATATACAGAGTGTGAGACTAATGTAGAAATGTGTGGAATTGTTTAAAATGGTTAGAAGTGTTAATCAGATTCCATGTTATGTAGCTGCTACTGAAGTAAATGTAATGCTGCAAAACGTAGAAATGTGCAGGCCTCATGGCAATGTATGAAGAACGAAAACGTGCATTTACATCTTCCACATGACATGAATTTACTATTATTCAGTAATTTCTGCTCACATGTTAAGAATCATGTTTTATAGAAGTGTTTTATATAATCATGTTTTATAGAAGTGTTTTATATAATCAGAGTGTATTAACAAGAATTGTTTTAGTTTTAGAAATAAAGGTTCATGGAGTGCAGGCCGCTTGCAAGATAATTTAGTAGGCCTGGAAAGATAAAGTGGCTTCTTTGATCTGCACGTGTTAGTTAGAATCGAGTCTCGTTAGAGCATAAATTGTCATTCCTGTGCAAAGTTTATGGCCGGAGCCAGATAACTAGAGAGTGGAATTTGGGGCCCTATTCATAGGTGTCTGTTTGCAGGTGCTAGGGGGTTCCAATCAAGAGAGTGATGAATAGTGCTCTGTCCGGGGAGACAGGCACAGGCCTGGAGGAGGGCACAGGAATGTTCTGGGGGGTACCGGCGAGCTGGAGAAGAAGCCTGGGAAGCAAGGTCAACGCTAACGAGAGGCCCAGAGGAGTGCCATCATGGAAGAAACCAGAACTGAAACCACGTGAGGGGCGTCTCAGAAGGGCGTTCTGTGGTAAATAAAGTTTACCTATGCGGAATTTCTATGCGGTAAAGTTCAATAAAATAGCTCAATCATAAATAAGAGGCAGAGTCCGTGGCATCTGAGTTTCTAAGGGTTTTATTCCATAAAATGGAATTGGTTCGAACCAGGTATCGTGTTCCATCACCACGAGGGTTCAGGAAGGGAAAGACAATGCTTTATTAACAGAGTACAATATATATAGTCAATGCATACAGTGGTGATGGATACAGAAGGCGTAACAGCTGAGAGAAACGAGATAAGAACACATGTGCGTAACAGAAGGCGTGCACGAGGGCGTACACGGAGGTGTGTGCTAGAAACGTCATAGAAAAGTGTAACAGGTGGGTGGATCCATAGAAGAATCCTGCAGTGTCAGCAGAAATATTGGCAGAGATGCGCGCGCAGCAGCATGACGTGTGATTGACGTGGAACTGGAGGGTGAAGGGGACTTGACATTTAGCTCTAAGAGAGGCGACAGAAGTCTGGCGTGTCAGAACAACCTAAACCCAAATCATATCTGATATCTTGTGTTTGAGGAACTGTATTATCTAGAAGGAAAGGTCTCTCGGGCAGAGGCTATTCTATACTGACTGCTAGTGCGTGCATATGTGACTACGTGTCTGCATGTAATGCGAGGGGGCCATGGGCCTACCAGGGTAACGGGAGCAATGAATTACTTGCACGGAGACAGAAAGGCCGGGCCCTTTGCTCTGCAGCTGGGGAGGTGTTTACCTAAATCTCTAGACAGGAATGTATTTTCAAGGAGCGGAGCAGATAACTTGAAGGCTGAATACTGTCTTGGCAGGCAAGCAGGCCGAGCCGGGCACCGCTCGCCGCACAGGGAGTAAGGCAGGGGTCATGGATGCAGATCCAGGCTGCAGCTTTCAGAGGCAGAAGGCAGAAGGGGCTCGATGGCAGAAATCAGGGCCTAGCTCGCCAGAGCCAGGAAAACGTGAAAGTGCACCATGTAAAGACGGTGGCACGGCATACTTAGGAACGGAATAATCGATCCATTCATGGTGGATCTGAAAGAGGACATGTTAACGTTGGACGCAAATGTATTTGCGTCTTCATAGCTGGTTGTGGATGGAACATACATGTACTTGAAGCACGTACATGGAGCCGTTGGGGTCTACGTTAGGGGACACAATTGACCATAAAAATTCATATTACCTCATTCCCTCCTTGTCCCCTACGGACCCTTCATGATATATCAATTCTCATTAATCCATCAATCTGTTCATATAACATCATTTGCTCTTCCTTTTTCAGGCGGGATTTAGAACGTGGACTTGAATGGGGAATACATGATGTGGCGCACAAGCCGCAAATCGCTGGCCCACATTGCAGACATGGACAACAACTGAATACTATGAGAAGGGCTATTCCTAGGAAGGATAGGACTTTCCATCCCCAGGCTGATAACACGCTCCAGAGCCAACCGGACCAAGTCCAGGTGCCTGGATTCTGGTGTATCTGACTTGCAATCTTGTGGAGACGGGTTATGGCTCTATACACTGATGGTGCGTTTTCTGGAATGAAAACCCAGCAACTCGATCTGATGACTCTACAAGCTCCGCCCCTATCGGCCAGGATGACGTCAAGAACAAGACGATTTTGAAGAACGACAAGTCTCATAGCAGACTGTTCCTCTGTTAAGTTGCCTAGGGCGGAAGTAGTTTCATTCACTACTGCTTCAAGGGTTCTGGTCAATTTACGTATCAGTTTACTATTAAAGACAGTACCTAAATAGGGAAAGAAGCCTTTATTAAAGTCTGTGTATTGCTCCCATGCTGTTTCAGTATAGTCGACAATCGGGAGATCTCTCTTGAATCTACTGTGTACTAGATGGGAGTCCCTATGATAATCAGGGGGGGCTAGGAAAACGGGTGGCAGAAGGAATGCAATGTAACAAGTACCATCCCAATCTAGAGGTAAGCGTATATATGCTGTGTGACCACAAATGAAATAGGAATGACGGGAAGCTTTGAATGTAGATTTGCCTTTATCACTGAATTCGATCACAGTAGTACACTTACTATGACCTAGGTGTACTGAACCATTCTTTCTGACACATAATTCACCTTTGACTGGTAATACTGACATAACGGGTAAGTCTGGTTTTGTATCGGACTGGACATTCAGAATCATGAGGTTAAGTGTAAAATTACCTAATCCATATACTTCGTTTTCTAAATCGGTCCCTGTCCTTTGGGGAAGACCCTCCTTGTCAGGGAAACATACTTTATGCAAAACTGTGTTCAGGTTTCCCCATACCCAATTGCCCTGGTAAACTATGGAATCAGAATCTAAAGAATTCATTAAACTAAACCATGCACCACAGGAACCATTGTGTGTGAACGGATACGGAAAGAGGGGCAGAACTCCCTTGTATTTCTGATAGGGAGGGAGTCGGCCACATATCCAACAATTGGTAGCATTGCTGGTCTGATGGGAATGATGTAACATACTGATAAAGGTATTATTGCGCAGCGCAAGTCGGTAAGATAACTCGTGCGGGGGTAATTCACTGAAAGTGTGCTCGACAGTGTCATTTGAGGAAGAATGTGCACGTGTGAAAATAGGAAAGTATATGTGTAGCAATATACTTGTAGCAATAATCATAAGACTCAGAAAAAACATAATCAATAATGTCACAATGCAGTGACTACGGAGAGATTTACAATATTCACGTTTCTTGAGCTGTTTCTGTCTATCTCTCTCTCTATTGGGGTCTAACGGGTACATGTCAGGAACTTGTCTAACCGATTCACCTAGGGGAGGACTTAAACAATTAAACTGTCTGACTTGCTAGACCTTAACTTCATGCGAAATTTTTGAGAAGGAGTTTTCTCTACCAGGGGGAGTTTAGTATCAGTCTCTGGAAGGGGGCAGGGCTGGGAGTCTGGCTTTGGCGGCAGTCCATAGTGTCTTTTTACATGACTCGAGTGGAGCGAGCCCTTACGGCCCTCCACCTTGATTGCTGTCCTTGTAGTTAGTAAAACAAGCTTCGGCTCCTGCCAGCGGGGCTCCAGCGGACTTCTCCTGTCGAAGTTCCTGATATATACCAGATCCCCAGGGACGATCTCGTGTGGCTTCACCTTGGTGTTGTCGGGAAAGGCTGCAGCGACCTGTGAACGACATGATTGTAGTGCAGACATCAAGGAAGCAAGGTAATCTGTCAGCATATTACAGTCAACATCTGTAATTTTACGAGGCAGAGGCGTCCCCCACATATTCGGTGGCCTGCCAAAGACCACCTCGTACGGGGATAGCCCTGTTCGAGAGTGTGCTATCATTCTCATGTAAAAGAGTGCAACTGGTAAAGCTACTATCCAGTCAACGCCTTTCTCTCTACATATCTTGGCGAGACGTATTTTCAGGGTCTGATTATGTCTCTCTACGAGACCTGCTGCTTCAGGATGTCGGACACAGTGGAACTTCCACTGATAACCTAGCAGGAGTGATACCTGCTTCATGAGCTCGGACGAGAATGGCTGACCATTATCTGAGTACACGACACGAGGCAAACCATACCTGGGGAAAAATTCACGTACCAGCTGCTTGGCAGTGGTCGGAGCAGTGTAATCTGGGACTGGATATGCTTCTGTCCAACGGGAAAGTGCACATACAACTACGAGGACATATTTGAATCCTCGACAACGTTCCATCTGGATATAATCCATCTGGAGGACTTCAAAAGGGTGATCGGGAGGATGAAATCCACCTTGCTTTACAGGAATGCCTTTACCTGGGTTGAACTGACAGCAGATCATGCAAGTACGCACTTTCTGTTTTGCTGCTGCTCGTAAATGTTTATTGAACCAAAGGTTTTGAATACTGTCTAACATGGCTTTTTCTCCTAAATGTGCAGGACTATGTACTGTGTTAATGATAACTTGAACCATAGAGTCGGGGAGAAACCATGTGGATTTTCCCTTCGTCATCCATCCCTGTTCTGTCTGGATCCCTCCTAGTTCAGTCCATTTCTTGATTTCGTCTGGTGTAGCATGTGTCTGTATGTCAATTACATCTAGGGCAGGATCCTTAACTGTCATGCAATGTGTTGGTGTCGGGACTATTGTCTTTGTCAAGTCGGTTGTGTGAGTCTGAGTCTGAGCTGTATGCTTGGCTGTTCGGTCTGCCAGGTCGTTACCCTGGGAAATGGTATTTGTAACTTTCGTATGTGCTTTGCATTTCATGATAGCTATGGCTGTAGGCAAATGTATTGCTTCTAACAGAGCTTGAATGAGGGGACCGTGCTGGATCTTGGCACCGTGAGAAGTTAAAAAACCTCTTTCTTGCCAGAGGACTCCGAAGTCGTGTACAACTCCGAAGGCATAACGGGAATCTGTGTATATGTTAACTTTCTTATTCTTGGCTCGAATACAAGCTTGAGTCAGAGGGATGAGCTCTGCTGCTTGGGCTGACAGGATGTCAATGCAATTTGTTTCTATGACTTCAGTGTCTGTTGTTACTGCATATGCGGCCACTAACTCTCCTGTGCTTGTTCTCATACATGAACCATCCACATAAAGTGTCAGGTCTGGATCTGGTAATGCGGTGTCTGTCAAGTCTTGTCTGGGTTTCGTCGTAATGGAAATGACTTCAACACAATAATGTGCAAAAGGGTCTGTCTCACTTAGTGGCAAAAGTGTAGCTGGATTCAATGTATTGCAACGTCTGATTTCTATGTGTGGCTGGAACAATGTCAATTCATAACCTGTCAGTCGTGCTATGGTCAAGTGCTGAGTCTGTGTACGGTTTAAAAGAACCTCCACGGAATGTGGAACTTGTACTGTCAATTGATGTCCTAACACTATGGAATCGCTTTGTCTAATTGCTAGAGCTGTCGCTGCTACTGATTTCAAGCACGCAGGCAGGGCCTGGGCTACTGGATCTAAAGTACTAGAAAAATAAGCACACGGTTTGTGTGAACCTGCTTGATCCTGGGTGAGTACTGACAATGCAGTCCCTTCGCGTTCTGTGACAAAAAGTGTAAAAGGTTTACTGTAACATGGTGTTGCTAAAACAGGTGCTTGACATAAGGCTTTCTTTAAGTCGTGAAAAGCTTGTGTATGTTCCTGAGTCCAAGGGAGGACAGTCGATGTCGCTGCCTCCTGAGTTGTCAACTGTATGAGTGGCTTGGCTAGAAATGCATACTGAGGGATCCATTGTCTGCAGTAAGAAGTGAGGCCTATAAAGGCCCGTACCTCCTTTTGTGTCTTGGGTTGTGACATATTTACAATTAACTGGATACGGTCAGGTGTTAGCTGTCTCCCCCTCTTGGACAGCAAGTGCCCAAGGTACACCACTTGCTGGGCACAGAATTGCAGCTTCAAAGGAGACACCTTGTGTCCCTTGTCAGCCAAGAAATACAAAACTGTCAGTGATGCTTGTTCACATTCTGGTTCACTTCGGGCGGTGATCAATAGATCATCGACATACTGAAGTAGGGCAGTGTTAGCAGGCAAGTGAATACTGTCAAGTTGTCTTTTCAATGCTTGGCTATAGATGCTGGGGCTTTCTGTGAATCCTTGAGGTGCGCGTGCAAATTTGAAGCTACGGCCATTTAAACAGAATCCGAAAAGGTATTGGCTTTCCGGATCAATAGGGACGCTAAAGAAGGCGTTCTTCAGATCAATTACAGTAAAGAACGTTGCTTCAGAATCAATAGCTGTCAATAGGGACGAAATATCTGGGACCACGGGATATTGTGGTACAATGCATTTATTCAATTCTCGTAAATCGATCACTAATCGATAAACTGGAGGTGCATTTGGATCAGTGCGTTTAAGAATCGGAATGATAGGGGAATTACATAGATTTGAGTCGGTTTCTACAACCACTCCTTGTGCAATGAGCTCGTCAATGATTTTCAGTAAAGCCACTACAGCATCTGCAGGTAACTTGTATTGTCGGATTCGTGGCAAAACAACACCTTGCTTGAGTGTAACTCGATATGGTGTAATATGCATACAACCTACATCAGTGGGGCCTTGTGCCCATAAATGTGCAGGAACATTCTGTAATCTAGGATCAATATCTCTCAACACATAGTGACCCTTAAAGTCACGTAGAAACAGTCTCACTCCTTCCGGAGAACAGCAAATTACAGCTCCTAGAGCTTTTCAGTGTCTTGATACCTAACAAGTTTTCTGGACATGATTTCGTGAGCAACAAATCTGTAGTACGTGACAATGGACCTACTGCAAGGGGAACTGGTTTCGATACTTCATTAACAATAGGTTTTCCTGAAAATCCAAGGGAAACATTCTGTGAGCCTGAGAGGGGTGCCCCTGGAACCTCGTCGTGACTGATTGTCGTTCTGCTTGCCCCTGTGTCAATCTTTCCCTAATACCTGACTATGTACATAAGGACCCTCTTGATCTACAGGAACCTCAATAAGAGGCAAGCCAACCTCCCTCTCTAGGCTGTTTCATGTGTATCGCTGATAATCGGGATAATCAGTTTGTGCATATTGGTACATCTGCTGCGTTGCATGTTGCGTTGCAGCAATCGGTTGTGGCTGTGGGACCGCTACGGTCTGTACTGTCTGTTGTGGAGCATGCATAGGCTGTACATTCTGTGGAACATGTTGTTGGGCCTGGTCCTGTCTAGGTTGACGCGGTCTCTCTTTAGTTTTACCTGTGGATATATTATGTTTCAAAACTGCACAATCGTTTACATAGTGACCTGGCTGTTTACAATAGTTGCATGTCCCTTTAACAGGAGCTGCTGAATTATTGGACTGTGTCATGCCCTTTTTCTGACCGTCAGCTGGAACTGACTGAGCAACTAGCATTTTCATTTTTGTGTCTTTCATACGTCTTTGTTCGTGATCATGTTCTTCTCTAATTCTGTTCTGGTGGTACTGTAACATTTGCAACATTTGGGAAGGCGTGTTTGCTTGCCATGTGCTCTCGACTTTCAGTACACGATTCTTAACTTGGGGCAGGGAATTCTCGACCAATTTAGATACAAAAAGGTGTGGGTATGACTCGCTACTTGCTTTCAGGCCACTATTAATAATAAAACATTTCTCAAATCGGGAGTAAAAATCACTAGTGTCTTCATCGGGTTTCTGTTTGCAGGCTGAGATTGCATCCCAGTCCTCCTTTTTAGTTGCTAACAAACGTGGTAAAACCTGTACTAACAATCCTGGTAATGCTTTAGTTTTATCCCCAAGCCCTAAACCTGGGGTACGGGTCGTTTCTTCATTTTCTAATGCAGCCCAATCAATCTTTGTGTCTCCCACCTCCCATTCTTTTTCTTTGAGTTTCTCGTAAATACCGGCAGGCAATAACACTTTCAGTATTTTCATAATGTCGGGATAGGTGTAATCTCCCATCAGTAACATGTCTTTTATTTCACGGTGGAAACCTGCAGGGTCTTTATCATGACTGGGCACTATTTTCTTCATTTCCAATAATTCCATTTTAGTTATAGGCGTGTATACATACACACGTGTAAGGGTGTTATCATCATTCCTGACTGGATGTACTTCTCGCAAGGGATTCTGTCTGTCTATGTAAAACATTTTCCTTTCTGGGGGTGGAGCTGAAACAAACTGTGGATTCAGGAAAGCACTATATCTGTGCCGATGTTCCAAAATTACTTTAATTAAATCGGTACCTAGGCCTCTCCATTTATTCATGAGTAACTCTATTAGTACATCATGTAGGGGACCTGGATCAGAATGTTGGCTTTTATACAACGTAAGGAGGTGTTGTATCATGTACATACCAGCTAGTCGCTGTTCGTCTGGGGAAAGATTTAAAAAGGTTTGCGCTACTGCGTCATCATTATATTTATCGGAATTGTCAGCCCATTGTACTGCTGACCTGGCTAATTCTTGTTCATCCATGGAATTGAGTACATGGTACCCCATTCGTTCTTGAAGTATTTTATCGGTAGCCTGAAATAGATGTTCAGGACTCCTCGGGTTTGACAGAGCAGAGTGAAAAAGTCTCTTGTTTTCCGGGCGTAACGTTTTATTAAAGGGTCTACCCTTTCCTACATATGCTATTGTTCTTGTATGTTCTGGCTCTTCTTCCTCTGAGGATTCATTCTTGTTGGCATCTTCTTCACTTACAACTTTCTGTCTTTCATGAAATACTGTTATTTCCTTACGGATTTTTCTGTACATGTGCTCTATACTTTTCTGTCTATCATGTTTTCCGTCTGCAATATTCTGACCCCATGTAGTTAGTGCCTCCATCTCGTCTTTATTTACACCAGGCTGGTCTCGTTCTCTTATTAAACAGTTTATGAGGAATCTTAATATTAAACCTTGAGTGTCTACTTTCTGGTGTGCCATGGCCTCTTGCATACATTCCTGACCCTCCCCAGTCTGAACAAAATGATATATCCTGTCTAGATAGTCTGCCATTCCTGGAAATAGAACTAAAAAGTTTGCAGCACGTCTTATACGTATTGAGGCTAGTATCATGCAACCGTCTTGGCCTGGTATTGGATCATATCTACAGTCTGTAAGATATTCTTTAAGTTTTTCAGTTGTGACCGCTTTCGGAGTACGTTGCATTGCTAATTCTCTGACAGTTAATCGCTGTACTGGTGGCGGAGTACGGTAACCTCCTGTAGCACCTCCTGTACTGGAGGCCTGAACATGAACTGGCTGTAGGGTCGGTACTTGCTGTAACTGCGTTGGGGCCTGGACCGCGCCAGGCCCAAAAGGATTACCGGGGGCAATAACAGGTAAGGGTGCAGGAAGCGGACCGGGAGGGGTAAGCTGTTGCGGACCTGGGGGCTGATCATCAGGGGGCGGGTTACCATCAGCAGGTGGTACACGGGCATGTACATTGGTGTATGCGGGGGCTACATCGTCTAAATAGGAAGAAAGGAAAATCTCTGCTGCGGTCTTGTGACGTAATTTAGTCGGAACCAATAGAGGGGGCAGATTTTTCGGTGTTTCCGGGGTCGCCTTGGGCAGGCCCTCGGCCAGGACTGGATACAATCCTGTCATAATTGCATTACTACGTCTATCGTGTTGTTCTATTCTAACTCGTTCTCCTTCTTCTAGTAGTTCCTTTTCTTTGGCTTTTTCAGAATCCTCTCTACTTTTCTCTGCTTTTCTGAGTGCTTTCTCTGTGCGTCTATGTGATTCTTTACGCCATAATTCAATGGCATCTTTCTGTGACTGTCTGGCTTTCTTTTTCCATAACGCTTCTTCTACTCTCATGATGCACTCGGCATCCCATGTCCCTGTAACGGGCCATCTCTGATCCTCTGCTAAATCCTTAGTGTAATCCACCCACAAGTCGAGATATAATACGGCATCTAGGCCGTGCTTGTGGTACATAAAATAGCCGGGAGTATCCCTGGGTGGGATGGGAACAGCTTCCTCGAGTATCCCTTTTCTAGTTCCTATCTGTCTTAATTTAGAGAATAACGGCATTCTGAACCTTGATACTTGATACTTGATACTTACTCGGACTTGAACACAACTAATACAGTAAACACAATAATGAAGATCAAACAATCACTCATACCACGACATTAAAACACATTAAAAACACTTCGGAACGGACAGTAACTTGATAACTTGATACTTGATATACTGCTAAACAGTACAGATACACTGCTAAACAGTGCAGACCGGGTCTGCGTACCCAAACCCGTCTTGACCGGACACAAATTAATGCACCCGTCTAGATGCGTCCCCAGCAACGGTACTCACCGGGAAGCACGGAACGGAAGGCCTCGGAAACTCGACACTGGACTGGACTCGACACTGGACTGGACCGGACTGGACTCGACTCGACTCGTGACGTAGGTACTTCGGAACTGGTGGGCCTCTGAACACCTCGGACCTTGCTCTCTCTCGGCTGGGCTCTGGTCGGGATCCTCCGCACTCCTCACCGCCTCGTCTGGGTGTCGATCGCAGCCTCAGTCACCTCCGTAGGCCTGAGGGAGATACAGGAAATCCTGCGGGTACGCGTAAACGTCCGTCACGGCTGTGGCAGGGGGCTAGGCCTGCAACGCACCGCCGGCGCGTAAGGTGGGGGAGGGGTCCCTGTTCGGGCGCCAAATTATGTGGTAAATAAAGTTTACCTATCCGGAATTTCTATGCGGTAAAGTTCAATAAAATAGCTCAATCATAAATAAGAGGCAGAGTCCGTGGCATCTGAGTTTCTAAGGGTTTTATTCCATAAAATGGAATTGGTTCGAACCAGGTATCGTGTTCCATCACCACGAGGGTTCAGGAAGGGATAGACAATGCTTTATTAACAGAGTACAATATATATAGTCAATGCATACAGTGGTGATGGATACAGAAGGCGTAACAGCTGAGAGAAACGAGATAAGAACACATGTGCGTAACAGAAGGCGTGCACGAGGGCGTACACGGAGGTGTGTGCTAGAAACGTCATAAAAAAGTGTAACAGGTGGGTGGATCCATAGAAGAATCCTGCAGTGTCAGCAGAAATATTGGCAGAGATGCGCGCGCAGCAGCATGACGTGTGATTGACGTGGAACTGGAGGGTGAAGGGGACTTGACATTTAGCTCCAAGAGAGGAGACAGAAGTCTGGCATGTCAGAACAACCTAAACCCAAATCATATCTGATATCTTGTGTTTGAGGAACTGTATTATCTAGAAGGAAAGGTCTCTCGGGCAGAGGCTATTCTATACTGACTGCTAGTGCGTGCATATGTGACTACGTGTCTGCATGTAATGCGAGGGGGCCATGGGCCTACCAGGGTAACGGGAGCAATGAATTACTTGCACGGAGACAGAAAGGCCGGGCCCTTTGCTCTGCAGCTGGGGAGGTGTTTACCTAAATCTCTAGACAGGAATGTATTTTCGAGGAGCGGAGCAGATAACTTGAAGGCTGAATACTGTCTTGGCAGGCAAGAAGGCCGAGCCGGGCACCGCTCACCGCACAGGGAGTAAGGCAGGGGTCATGGATGCAGATCCAGGCTGCAGCTTTCAGAGGCAGAAGGCAGAAGGGGCTCGATGGCAGAAATCAGGGCCTAGCTCGCCAGAGCCAGGAAAACGTGAAAGTGCACCATGTAAAGACGGTGGCACAGCATACTTAGGAACGGAATAATCGATCCATTCATGGTGGATCTGAAAGAGGACATGTTAACGTTTGACGCAAATGTATTTGCGTCTTCATAGCTGGTTGTGGAGGGAACATACATGTACTTGAAGCACGTACATGGAGCCGTTGGGGTCTACGTTAGGGGACACAATTGACCATAAAAATTCATATTACCTCAGTTCCAAATTTCGATTGTGATTTTGTATTAGGGACAGCACCCTGGAGTGGAGTTAGAGCAGATGGCCTGAGGACCCTAAAAGAGCGGATGGGTAGGCAGAGAGGGCATGACTGCAATGCATAGGTTTTCACCTAAGACTAAGAGAACGTGAGTGAACTTCTTTGGAAGTCACCACGGCTGACACCTTTTTTTAGGTTAAGATTCTGCTAAGTAGGGATGTCACCTAGTCTAGTGTAGGGACAGTCTAACCTGATATTTTCTTCTTTCTGTAAATGTCTCTCAGGTTTCAGCTTGTGTCTATATTGGCAAACCTACTGATCTTTGAACTTGCTATAGTGGTATTTTTCTGTCGTTTAAGATCATTCAGAGAATTCATGTTTCTGTTGATGCCGGTGGACCTTTTGAATCTAATATTGAGATGCTTATATCTTCAGCTAAATTTGGCTTTACAATAAAACTTTAAAACTGATCCGTGGTAAGTGGTTCTTCAGAGTCGTGCCAATTATTGGTTTGATTAACCTAGTAGAGGATTACCTGGTTTACTCAATGACAGGCAACAAAGATTCAGTCGACCTGATCAGGGATTTAGATCTAGAGTGATCAGATAAAAGATCGAAAATCCCACCCTCCCAGTTGGTAGCTATAGAGTATGGTTGCCTTCTTGAGGAAGGTGATCTAGACTAGGTTAAGATTACCCCGAGGCCCCTAGAGATCGAGAGATGACCAGCAGAAGAATCGCCTGCCGAAGAAGGTGCTGACGGTGTGAGAGAGAAAAAGCAGCAGAGACGGTCGAGAGTGAGTATAAAGGGTCATGCGTTGTCAGATTGCGGTGTTTTGTGTTGTACCTGTGTTGTAATGTCAAGCGGAGTTGAATGCCTGTAGTGTGACTGTGAGACGGTTGTGAGCATGCGCAACCTGGTGAAAATCTTAAGTTCGGAAAAGAGCTTGAGTGGTTCGGGTGTACCGGACATCCAGAGTAATTGTCAATCATTGTGAAGGGGGTCATGAGGTACCATTGATCGCCCGCAGGACTGTGATAGGGGGAATGAAAGAGTGAGTGTGTGAGTAACGGACGCTGGTCGGAAGTTACTGTGTGTAAGTAACCTATCAGTTGAGGCGATCGTCTGAAACGCTTTACGGAAGACGTTTCGTCAGTCGGGGTGACAATTACAGTTAGACTGTGGGCGTACAGTCAAGAAAAGTGATCGCTTGGTCGGAAGTAATCATTTTTCAGAGTATGAATGGGACGTATGCATGACCGGGAGACGAGCTGAGAGGAGGGGAACTGCTGCAAAGGGGAGACGAGTGACGTCAGAGAGAGCCGCGCTGTGATAGGCCGGTTGGTGTAAGACCGCGCTGGGATAGGCCGGTTGTCGAGAGCCGCGCTGTGATAGGTCAGCTAGCAAGAACCGCGCTAGGATTGGTGGATTGTCATCAGGATGTAAACAAACGTAACGAAGTAGAAAATTGTGAATTTGATCATGAAATGCTCTAGGCACTTGAGAGCGGTCTTTAAGAGAGAAAATAGAGAATCGGTGGACGGGGAAGAGGCCCAGCCGGAGGGTACACCAGCCCATTACATGGCTACGAATGTTGGGTTGCATACTACACTGTGGATCTCTGAGTGGAGTAAGATGACAGAAGGGAACGAGGAATTGGCGTTCCTGAAATACGGAACGTTTAAGTTAGAAGCATTGAACCAGTTGAAAGCAGTAATGCTCGCGACGAGACCTCTACCCAGACCAACACAGTTTGAAGCCCTTAATGCATGGTTTAGGGCGGCGTACGATCGGAGCTTGAACAGGCGCCAGGAAAGAGTGAAACGATCAGTAAGAGCAGTGCAGGATGCTAAATGGGATGAAGAAGCTAAAAAGTGGAGAGTACAGGGAATTGAAGTAGATAAACTGTACCCAGTGATAGAAGTCACAGGAGAAAAGAAACCACTAGTGGAGGATGATGAGAGTGACACAGAAGACAGCCTGATAAATAGGTTATTGCTGGACAGACCACCTCCGTACAATAGAGAGATGGAAGGTCCCGAGCTCCAAAGGGGGGGCGGGGCTGGTACAGGAGAAAGCAGACCACCTCCTATAGCAGAAAGAGGATACGCCAACGGTGAGGAAATACCTCAGCCTAGTCCAGTACAGAGAGTGGTCGGAAGGTTTGTGGTACAAAAGGTGCCAGAAACAGAGCGTGCCAAGTCCTACCAACTGCCGGACGCTCTCCAAGTACCTGTTACCATAGGTCCTGTAGTATCGATTTACAACCCAGAGAGAGCACGAGAGGAGGAACAGGTGCGGTTGGACAGGGAGAGAGCATAAATGGAGAATAGGAACAACATGATTAATTCCCAAAGGCAGTTGTCAGGTCCAAGAGATTGGAGCACTCCGTTAAATCAAGCAGGGGATCCCATAATAGACCAAGAGGGTCAGAGAGGGCTGATGGATCTAAGGGGACCACGACCGAAATCCTTTAAAGAGTTAAGGGAGTATTTGAAGGAATGGGATGCTGCCGTAGAGATTCAGAATAACAGGATGGGAGCGGAAGCCGAATGGGGAAGCCAAGACAACAGGACCTTGTCTCACTGCGGGGCTGGCGAAAGCGGTCCAGAGTGGGACGGGAAGAGTCAGGAAAGTAAAGGAGATACCCGCCATACCAGTGGTGGAAGTAGACAAGTGGTGCAGAAAGATAGGAATACAGGATGTGGAGGGGTGCCGCGCCCCATTCACAGCGAAGGAGATCGAAGAACGCAGGAGTACAGGGATAGCTTTAAGTGCACTCACCATGCACCTGGCGACAGTAGGCAACACTGGAGTCGCAGGAGCATGGAGAGCCGCGAGGTGTCTCGCCATGTGTCCAGTGATCACGGACAGGAACGGGATCGTGGGAACATGGGGAGCTGTGAAGGATCATATCATGTGCTGAGCGACACCAGACAGCACGGGAACTGTGAAAACATGGGGAATGGTGAAGGACCTTATCATGCGTCTAGAGAAATCAAACAGAATAGACTGAATGAGACGATGGGAAATAGAGCATTGTTTCACCACACACCGAGGGAAGACGGAAAGGCATGGGACAAGAAAGATGGGAACATGGGAAGACTCCCCATAACTCACCCAAGCCTAGGCGTAGGACTCGGAGCTGGGACGGGATAGATGTCAATGGACCCTCTATGAATGACGCATTGAGAGCTGAGATAAAAGCAAGGAGACTTGATGTGACCAGTCTAAAATCGGATTTAGATGAAATAATAGATGGTACTTTGCCATTAGAGAGGATTGACTTGTACGAACAAGATGAGGTACTGTTTATAGCAAAGGATATCACTCGGAAGGCGAGAGCAGTACATGAAAGATTATCTGAATTGGCAGACAGATACATGGTGGATTTATCGAGAACAAAAGCATTACAGGGTAACCATAGGTTGCATTATACAGATCAGGATCTGGATGAGAGAAGGACAATCGGGCTAAAAACACACATAAGAGAACTGATTACAGGAATAAGAACGTGGAGAGATTTGGATAAATGGGAGGAAAGGTGGTCCAAGAAAGGGACCGTCAGGCGGAGCACAATTGGGATGTCCCCAGAGGGAGGGCTACAGAGGATGGAAGCATACCCTTTGCGAGAAATCGCGAATGGGAGCTATGTGCACGTGCCCTGGAATAGGGGGGACTTAGCCGCATTTACCAATTCTTTTCCTAAATTGAGGGAGAATCCTGTGGAGTGGTATAAGCAAGTAGAGAGGTTCGTAAAAATCTCCAAAGTGCTGTGGGTTGACCTGAACACCCTGTTTGATATTGTCGTCCCAGGAGACTTATGGACGGCATGCAAGGTTAGTGTCGAATGGCCCACGTCTGAACCGGAGAGGAATACTCAGACAAACGGACCATCAGAAAAAGTCATGGAAAAGTACGAAAGGGTAATGACATGGCTGAAAGATAAGGTGCCATTGCAAGATATAGATTGGGTCAAAATAGATCGGACCAGACAGGAACCTAAAGAGACAGTTCATGAATAATATGAGAGATTGCTGAAAGCGTTCAAACAGTACAGTGGGCTAGATGTGATGGATCCTAAAGACATAGGACAGTTCGTATCGAAATTTGTCTTGGGATTGAGACCTGATATTTGTTTGATGATTCAATAACATTTAATTTGTTGGCAAAACAAACCATTAGATGAGATTTTGAGATATGCAAGGTATTGCAGTGATGAGATAGATTCCAAAGCAAAGAAGCTTAAGGAGAAGCTGATGATGGTGCAGATGCAGTCGGCTGGAAAGGGTGGACAGCAGTAAAAGGGAACAGGGACCATGGGTAGGAGACAAAATAACCAGAATAAAGGCAGTGAGGAAAATTCAAATTCAAGACCTAGGTTAGACATTGCGACATTGAAAAAGACGACTAGATGTCTCCAATGTAATGAGGTGGGGCATTGGAAACGCGAGTGTCCCTATAATATTGAAATTGGAGAGCTAGAACAGGAGGAGGAAGACCAGAGCAGTCTGGTAAAGGGGACAGCGATACACAAGGGAAAGGTGGTCAAAGGGGGGACCCCGGCTCCTCGAGCCCAGTTCCCTCAACCACCCAGAATAGCGACAGGAGGAAAAACCTATAGACAAATGCCACTTTTCGTAGGAGGAGAGGAATCCTATTACGTTGATCCATTGACTGGACGGCGTGTGAGTAACATGGAGGACTGCACCCTTGGGGCAGTTCTAGAGGTGGACCAAAGGGGTCCGTATGTAGAGGCTGAAGTAGCAGGGTGTCCTACAACCTTCTTGGTAGACACAGGAGCCACTCGATCCACTATAAGATCAGCAGTAGTCCCGGACCTGCCCATGTCAGGGGAAACCATTCAAGTGGTAGGAGTCGCAAACAGGAGAATAACCAGTTCTTTGACGGAGCCAGTATCAATGAAAATAGAGAAATACAGAGATGAGCACCAGTTTGTGGTCTGTGACTCCAGCCCTGTGTGTCTGTTGGGAAGAGACTTGTTATGCAAACTAAATTGTACTATCTATTGCACGCCTCAGGGAGTGGAAGTGCAGACTAACGATGATGATGCCGATTTTAAGGTTGCAAACTCACAAGTATGCGTGGAGCTATATCCTACCTTGACGGTGGAGGAGCTTCCATGGGACTTGAGAGGTGCGGTGTCATCTGAAGTGTGGGATTTCACTGGGGAGGAGATAGGACTGATCAAAGGAGTAGAACCAGTGAAAATCATGGTGAAACCAAATGTCGAATATCCAGGAACGCCACAATACAAATTGACCCCGGAGACGATTGCAGGGATAAAACCCGTGATCGAATCCATGATTAAGCAGGGAATACTGAAAGAAATCGTGGGTAGTCCATGTAACTCCTCGATTATGGGTTTGCAGAAGCCTAGTGGGAAATTCAGAATAGTGCAGGATCTTCGGAAGATTAATAACATAGTTGTTTCATGTTGTCCAGTGGTACCGAATCCATCAGTGATATTGTTTCAGATACCATTCCAAGCCGAGTGGTTCACAGTGATAGACCTTTGCCAGGCTTTCTTTTCTATTCCACTGGATGAGGAAAGCCAATTTCTTTTCGCTTTTAAGCTGGAAAATCGCGTATTAACATGGTGTCGTATCCCACAGGGGTATACAGAAAGCCCATCGATCTTTAACCAGCTGCTGAAGAAAAATCTTGAAAGTCTAGTACTGCCACGGAACTCGGTTCTAGTCCAGTACATAGACGACCTACTTGTTGCGTCAGAAACTGAGGAAGATTGCAAAATAGACACCATCACCTTACTGAATCACTTAGCCGAGAACGGGCACAAGGTGTCCCCGAGCAAATTACAGTACTGTTTGACAGAAGTGCAGTACTTGGGTCACCGAATTGAAAAAGGGAAACGGAAGGTGTCACCAGACAGGATAGAGGCGATCATGAAAATGAATCCGCCCACGACACAGAGAGAAGTCAGGATGTTTTTAGGAATGGTTGGTTATTGCCGACAGTGGATAGCTAACTTTTCACTGAAAGCAAAACCTTTACAAAAACTGACGCACAAGGAGGTGAGTGATCCGGTACCATGGGACAAGGATTGTTTGATGGCATTCTTGCAGTTGAGGGAGGACTTGTGTCGTGCCCCTGCTCTAGGAATGCCGGATTACGAAAAGCCATTCTTACTTTACTGCTGTGAAAGAGAAGGTTGTGCTTTGTCAGTTTTGGTCCAGATACATGGAAATGCCCGTAGACCAGTTGCATACTTCTCGGCTACTCTAGATCCAGTAGCCGCAGCGTTGCCCTGATGTCTCAAATCCGTTGCTGCAACGGGTGTCAGCATTGAGAGGTGCGAAAACATTGTTATGGGACACCAGTTAGTGGTGTATGTGCCGCATTCTGTTGAACTGTTAATGACCAGGACCAAGACACAGCATCTGACAAATAGCAGGCTCACGCGCTATGAGCAAGTCATTCTTGCTGCGGAGAACGTGACCCTTAAGAGATGCTCTGTTTTGAATCCTGCCACTTTGATGCCACTTCCAAATGACATAGAAGATGATGAATGTGAAGATCACGATTGCCTTGATGTGACTGAACTATGCACCAAACCGAGACCAGATATCGTGGATGAGCCATTGACTGACCCCGATGAAATTCTCTTTGTTGATGGCTCATGTGTAAGGGACGATGTTGGTCAGTTGAGAGCAGCTTACGCTGTTTGTACCATTACTGGAGTTGTGGAAGCCGCTTGCCTGGAAGGAGTACACTCCGCTCAGGTAGCCGAAATCATTGCATTGACACGTGCCTGCTTGGCAGGTAACAAAATTCGAGTCACCATTTACACCGATAGCCAATATGGTTTCGGGGTAGTTCACGACTACGGGCAATTGTGGTCTCAAAGAGGTTACATGACTTCTTCAGGATCACCAATCCGAAATGGGAAATTTGTACGTCTATTGTTGGAAGCATTACAAGGTCCGGCAGCAATTGCCGTTGTTAAATGTACAGCGCACACAAAAAATACTGATTTTGTGTCACAAGGTAATAGGTATGCTGACGAAGTTGCACGCTACTGTGCAGAGCAAGGATATTCATTCACAGAGGTGGAAGTGAGTGGGATAAGGAAAGGACAGAATTAACTATGGTGTTGGAAACTGTAGACACCTGGGATGAGCTAAAAGGCATGCAAGAAAACGCACCAGACATTGAGAAACAGACATGGGAAACCGCAGGTTGTGTGAAAAGTGAAATGGGTTTTTGGGTTTCCGCAGATGGGAGAGCAGTGCTGCCAAATGAATTAGTTAGTCCAATGGCAAGGAGAATACACAGTCCAGCACATCTAGGTAGAGAAGCGATGTTGCGGATATTCAGGCAAACCTGGTATAACCCCAAGTTTAGAGTGGCCGCAGAAGCAGTGTGCCAAAGATGCATCACCTGTCAACACTTGAACATAGGGAAAAGAACACCAGTTACACTGAGTCACATTGGAAGGTCCGGTGGCCCTTTCAATAGGATGCAGTTGGATTTCATTGAAATGCCAAGATGCAATCGCCTTCGATACGTTCCGGTGGTTGTCTGCATATTTTCCAGATGGGTCGAGGCTTACCCTACACGCAGGTGTGACACACTCACAGTAGCAAAGTTACTGCTTAGGGAGGTAATACCGCGTTTCGGGGTGCCGACCTCTTTGGAATCAGATAGGGGAACACATTTCAACAGCGAAATTGTGAAAATGCTTTGCTCAGCTCTGGATATAGACCAGAAGTTGCACTGTAGTTATCGACCAGAAGCTTCGGGAATTGTGGAACAGATCAACGGTACAATAAAATCCCGGATTGCTAAAGTTTGTTCATCGACATCCTTGAGTTGGCCTGATGCCGTGCCACTAGTCCTTATGAGTATACGTAGTACACCAGACAGAAGGACAGGACTCTCTCCACACGAAGTATTAATGGGGAGGGCAATGAGGCTGCCATCAGTTCCTACTGCTGCAATGTTGAATATCACAGATGATCTGATCCTGGACTATTGTAAGGGACTATCTGACGCCATTCATTCTGTTTCTCTTCAGGTGCAGGCTGCTGAAATTCCATCATCTCAAGACTTGTGCCACGACCTGTGCCCTGGTGATTGGGTCGTGGTGAAGAAGCATGTCAGGAAGAATTGCTTAGACGTGCGCTGGCGTGGACCCTACCAGGTCATACTGGTAACAAACACTGCAGTCAAGTGTGGAGGTCTGCCCAACTGGATACACGCCTCACACACTCGGAGAGTTCCAGCACCCCAGGAAGAAACAGCTCCTCTCTCAGACGAGAATCCAGCTGTGGATGAAGAAGCCATAGAGGGGACCAGCCAAGCTGTGGGGGTGCCAGAGGAAGCTGGGAGTGTGTCTGACCAGGCCAAAGACGGACAGTACACCAGCGAAACTGACGTTGCCACAGAAGGAGAAAGTAGCTGTGAGTACGAATCAGACATTGATCAAGCTGCAAGTGGTCAAGAGTCAAGTGCAAGGACAAGGAGCAGGAGGGAAAGGCGTGGAGAGGCTAGCTGGCCGGAAAGAAGGAGGCCAAGCCTAAATTCAGCTCCAGAGAGGACCCTTGCTCCGATATCCGAAGACTCAGACTTGGACGAAGGTGCATTGGACTCAGACGAAGAGGGTCTAAGAAGGTCAAGGAGGGTGCGTGTGCCCTGCAGAAGGTACGCTACTCCTGAGTGGACCTACCTGGCGACAGATGTCTTGGGGACAGAGATCCGGGAGGGTGAGGGCAGTGATAGTGGTCAGCACTGACCCCATCATCAAAGTGGAAGTGCAGTTGTTGGTGCCTGGAGTCGAAGCTGAAGGGTTACTGACACTCAACATTCCCAATCCTCCCTACCTAAGCAGAATAAAGGACATGGTCTTGAACGGAGTGGAATTTCCAACATTGGGTCATCCAGTAACAGAATACGAGGAGTTTGTACTTCGCATGGAAATACTGGAATACGCTATTAGAGCTGCTGGAACGCGTATCATAGTGGATGCCTAAAAGACTTCAAATAATCAAAGTTTGAAAGATAACCTAGCGCCAAGTGAAAGAAGAAGAAAATTAGGGACATTTCATTTAGCGGACGGAGAAGGGCTAGGGTTGTCTGTTGCTGAAATTTAAGAGACTGAGTTTGCAAAAGGGGTTTATCAGCTTCCAAGTGTGATTAACAGACTGAGTAAGCAAAGAGAAACTGATTGAAGAAACAAACGAAAAGAGACTTTTCAGAAGGAAACAATACTATTTGAGAACATGGAGGCCGGTAACCCGAACCGCAAGGCAAAATGCATAGTAGGCACACTATTAGCAGGAGTGATTTTTCTTATAGTTATAGTAGTTACCGTATCATATATAGTGGGACATGAGAGTGTAACAAAAGCAACAGATGCAAAGGCTGTAGTGACATCGAAACCTGCTGCTGCTGGTAAAAAGGAGGACAATGCAATTCAGGAGAAAGCGTTGCTAGCAGCAGAGGCCCGTAGGTTACATTTAGATGAGTCGCAGGGCAACTTTAAATCAAACGCTTATGCCAAACTATTATATGAATACATCGATGTCATGGAGGCTAAGGATTGCTATGTCTGCATGCAACTGCCTGCTTCTGTAGATGAGGGCATTAGATACCATCATCTTCCATTGACTTATGGCATTACATGTAGTCTGTTGCTTAGCATATTTTATGGACGAGATAGTTTTGAATATTATTTTTCAAATTACGATTCAGTGCTACCAGAAGTCCCGAACTACAAGCAGATGAATAAATGGGACTATTACAAGAGTGAAGATAGATTGGCGAAATTCTTCGTTCCTTGGGATACCCTAGATACTTCACATGCACGTAGAAATAATCTGACTTGCAAGGTGTCAGAAATTGAGAAGTAGTTTATAGGGCAAGTTGATGACCGTTACAGAAGGCAAAAGATTCTGAAAATGTCGGGACAGTGGAAAACAGATTGGACCGAGGAGGAGAAGGCACAAAAAAGGAAGGGTAGTAATGGTCCAATAGCTTTAGATAGAACACATAAAGGGAAGTTATGTCTTCACAGGAGTCAAACCTATTATGAAAATGTGTTTGTAGGTGAAGTCAGTTGTGAACATGCCTTCCGATTAGAATACTACACGAAGGATTTCTTAAAGGGCATGCAAGTGATTCCTAATGTATATTTTGTATGTGGAAGAAATGCCTACGTGAAACTGCCCGACAACTGGTACGGATCATGTTATTTGGCAATTGTCTTCCCCAAAATATATCATGCAAAAGATTTAGAGATTATAGAGGGAAAAGCTTCAGCAAGAGGGAGAAGAGATGTAGGTGATGCTGAGGAAGTTGGAGATGTATTTGGCGCTATGTTCCCTCTTCTTGGATTGATACTTAATGATGTTAAGATCAGGAGATTGGCAACAGTTGTAGACAGATTATCTGCCAGTACTGCAAGATCATTGATGCTGGTGGAAGGAGAGATGCAATCGATAAGGGCAATGATTCTTCAGAACCGTCTTGCTTTAGACGTTCTGTTAGCCAAAGAGGGCGGAGTCTGTAAGGCTTTGAAGGTCCAGGAATGTTGCACTTACATTCCAGACAATTCAAAACCTCTTGAGAAAGGTATACAGAATATTACTGAGATCCATCAAGAAATTGAAGATCTGACAAGGGTGAATGTGTGGGAAAAAGTGGGTCATGGAATGGGCAAAGTTGGAGGTTGGTTTGCCAACCTACGGAAGAGTTTTGTCTGGTACATACTAAAGCCTATCCTCATAGTAGTGATTTGCATACTCATATTGTGGGGGTTAGTGAGGCTGTACCAATGGTATAGAGCAAACAGGTTGCAAAGATCCATGAGAGAACAGGAACAGAGATTAGCTGCTATGCAAGATAACCAGTACAGGAGTCTGAGGGCTCTGGAAACGATAAAGAGAGGGAACCTTGCAATAAGTTCTGTTTGATAAGTCAAGATCGATGTATTAATGGTGATGACCCCTAAAGGTCATCAAAGGGGGGAACTGAGAGAGCGCAAAACTGAGAAAACGTATAAGTGCACCATATGTACAACCTAGTTGCATGAATTCAGTAAAGTATCTAGAAGTGTTGAAAATATATAATCGCATATGCACATGAATGTTTAGTTAATATAGAAAACATATATAGAGAGTGAGACTAATGTAGAAATGTGTGGAATTGTTTAAAATGGTTAGAAGTGTTAATCAGATTCCATGTTATGTAGCTGCTACTGAAGTAAATGTAATGCTGCAAAACGTGCAAATGTGCAGGCCTCATGGCAATGTATGAAGAACGAAAACGTGCATTTACATCTTCCACATGACATGAATTTACTATTATTCAGTAATTTCTGCTCACATGTTAAGAATCATGTTTTATAGAAGTGTTTTATATAATCATGTTTTATAGAAGTGTTTTATATAATCAGAGTGTATTAACAAGAATTGTTTTAGTTTTAGAAATAAAGGTTCATGGAGTGCAGGCCGCTTGCAAGATAATTTAGTAGGCCTGGAAAGATAAAGTGGCTTCTTTGATCTGCACATGTTAGTTAGAATCGAGTCTCATTAGAGCATAAATTGTCATTCCTGTGCAAAGTTTATGGCCGGAGCCAGATAACTAGAGAGTGGAATTTGGGGCCCTATTCATGGGTGTCTGTTTGCAGGTGCGAGGGGGTTCCAATCAAGAGAGTGATGAATAGTGCTCTGTCCGGGGAGACAGGCACAGGCCTGGAGGAGGGCACAGGAATGTTCTGGGGGGTACCGGCGAGCTGGAGAAGAAGCCTGGGAAGCAAGGTCAACGCTAACGAGAGGCCCAGAGGAGTGCCATCATGGAAGAAACCAGAACTGAAACCACGTGAGGGGCGTCTCAGAAGGGCGTTCCAAATTTCGATTGTGATTTTGTATTAGGGACAGCACCCTGGAGTGGAGTTAGAGCAGATGGCATGAGGACCCTAAGAGAGCGGATGGGTAGGCCGAGAGGGCATGACTGCAATGCATAGGTTTTTACCTAAGACTAAGAGAACGTGAGTGAACTTCTTTGGAAGTCACCACGGCTGACACCTTTTTTTAGGTTAAGATTCTGCTAAGTAGGGATGTCACCTAGTCTAGTGTAGGGACAGTCTAACCTGATATTTTCTTCTTTCTGTAAATGTCTCTCAGGTTTCAGCTTGTGTCTATATTGGCAAACCTACTGATCTTTGAACTTGCTATAGTGGTATTTTTCTGTCGTTTAAGATCATTCAGAGAATTCATGTTTCTGTTGATGCCGGTGTACCTTTTGAATCTAATATTGAGATGCTTATATCTTCAGTTAACTTTGGCTTTACAATAAAACTTTAAAACTGATCCGTGGTAAGTGGTTCTTCAGAGTCGTGCCAATTATTGGTTTGATTAACCTAGTAGAGGATTACCTGGTTTACTCAATGACAGGCAACAAAGATTCAGTCGACCTGATCAGGGATTTAGATCTAGAGTGATCAGATAAAAGATCGAAAATCCCACCCTCCCATGGGTTTCATGCATGGAGAATGGTGGTTTCATCCTACCTTGTTAGTGAATTATAGTGACAAGTTTTCAAATGTGATTCATAAGTGCATAGTTTCAGACTCTAAAGTTCCACTGCTCACTAGAACTGGAATCCTAAAAGCAACATCATGTGTGTTGCATGCGTTTTTGTGCACGAGACATGATAGTGCACTATGCACACATGATGCAGGCCTGCAGGCCAATAGCCTGGACCAGAGTACAAGATGGAGGAGAGGAGGTTTCCTCCATACAACAATATATGTATTGCTGGCATCTCCTAGATAAGAGGGAGAGCACCAGATGCTATGTTGAGAAAAGAGAAGATTGGCTTTCCTTAGAAGTGCTAGGCCCTTCCAGATACATTGGGCTGTAAATGACTCTAACTGCAGCTATTATTAGATAAATGGTAGGAGGTGCAGGGTGAAGCCTGCAGTGTCTGTTGTTAAGGAATGAGTCCTTTGAAGGGGTATAGATTGTTATCTTTCTTCCTTGTTGCTGAGAGGAGGGGTTGTAAGCACCTGGGTGCAGCATCCTCTCACCGCCTTGTATTTCTGTGCTGGGCACTCCATCTTAAGACTGTCCTGCTGGTCCTTGCAGACAAACAGCATGCCTGTGAGGTGAACCAGCCAGGATACACGAAGGGGGAACTGACCAATATCAGTTCCAAGAATCCAGACCTGGAATGTACATCCTCCAGCACCAAAATCAGTATAAAGATCAAGACCCATTATTGTTTGTTGCAACATCTTGTCTACAAAGGAGGGGGTACTTTCCTCTGTGAATTACTCATGGACTACTATGAAGCCAAGAGTAATTGGTGTCGAACTGACAGCCAACTACCCAGAGGAAAGGGAACATGTCCTGGAGTATGATATGAAGGAGGAAGTACTGTACTGTCAGAGGTGCCAAGATATCCTGTAGGTGAGCAAGGGAAGGAAGTGCCAACCATACAGGCAAGTGGATCATGGAACAGAGATTTGCTAAGCAAGCGCACCAAAGGACTCATGGAACTGCCGGATCTAGCATGTCGACATTCGTCAGTTATCCCCATCAGAGCTGGAAGGCGCCTGAAATGGTGAGCCCAAGTGTTAGGCCCAATTGAAGAAGAGATAGGCTCCTGCTGGTGGCCTGTAGCCCTACAAGTGAACTGTATGACTGCAGCACTGTCAAGTGTGTCATTGGGTCGGAATCAGTCCTAAGGATTAAGCGACCTGAGAGGTGCTCTGGGGTGCCTTGTTAAGATTTGAGGTTGTTACCTCAAGGCAATTTGTGCCCTAGTTAGGGCCTGGCTCCTGCAGTGCCAAAAAAGCATCATCTGCGACTGTGTGGCCATCACACTCGAAAAGAAGCACAAAGTACTCACTGCAGTATTGGAGTGAGCTACAGCATCGTCAAGTACCCAATGGGGTACAAGAGTGAGCCGCGATCTGTAGCCTGATGCCTTACAAGAGGGCCTTCAGCAGAATCCTCTGCTCTTGCTTCAGCCCACAAAGCTGCACTCTACCTAGCTGGCTGCTGCAAAACCCCGGAGAATGTGCCACCTGGATGCTTTCTTCGGCTGTTGAGATCCCGCTGTGGTGGGAGGGCTGAGGGTTGCCTAGCACTGCTACTATGATGGTGGGGAGAAACTGACTTAGTCTTGGCCCGATAGACTGAGTACTATGACAAACCGACGGAGCATAGGCTGCACCCATAGACCTACATTATACACTGAGGGCCCGATTCACAGACATAACTTAAGACAAAACCCCAAACATACTACTTTTGGCATTCACAGAATGCACTTACTAGTTTTGGTATTCACAGAATGCACTTACTACTTTTGGTATTCACAGAATGGATTTATGACTACTAACTTTACGTCCGCACTCAGGCTGGAGATTCCGGCTCAGAGGCGGTGATTCCAGCCTGGAGGTGGGACTTCCAGCCCAGAGTTTGGACTTCCGGCCCAGAGGTGGAGATTTTTACCATAGCTAAATCTCCGCCACTGGCTTGAATGCCCACCTCCGGGCCGGATTCCCCACCTCTGGGCCGGAAGTCCTAATCCGTGCCGGAAGTCCCACCTCCGGGCTGGAATCTTCACTTCTGGGCCAGAATCTCTGCCTCTGGGCTGGAATCTCCGGCCCGAGTGCGGACGTAAAGTTAGTAGTCGTAAATCCATTCTGTGAATACCAAAAGTAGTAAGTTTAGGATTTTGTCTTAAGTTAATTCTGTGAATCGGGCCCCTTACCTGAAAGTGAAAACCTAGTGGAAGGGGAGGGATGGACTGGTGACTGGCAGAGGCCTAGAGGGCAGGGGTCCCTTGGAGCACAATGACTCAACAGTGAACATGGTATTTGTGCATCATTGACTGTGTTGTGGAATTCCATGTTTTCTAAGTAATATAGTCTTTGTGTTTTCTGTAAAGAGAAACATTGAGCTGGACATTGGTCTTATTGTACTGCTGGAGGGTTGGTATTGATTTTTGAGCCTCAGTAGCCCACACAACTGCCTGAGAACCTGTGATTGCTCACCCTCGCTAGTTCTGAGATGGCTAAAAGGGTCATAGATCGTACTTGGCAATGTTTGCAGAGCCGTAGTAGAGTAGACATTGCTAAGAAACTAGCTGTGGTAAAAGGCCTCACCTTCCCTGTTGGGGCCCAGTAGCCCTGCCTTGCCCTTTGCCCTATGCAAAAACAACAATTGATGGACAGAATGCAGAACAATGTCATACATTCACCCCAGTACAGAGATCTGGGCCTAAATCCATCGTTTTTTTGCACTCCACACCACCCCAGTTCAGACATGGCCATATGCATATCAGCCTTGACCCTGTGCCTCATGGGGACAGTTTTGCGGGACTCACGTCTGAGCATACCCATCCCACTCGGGGTGACAAATGCAAAAACAACAATTGATTGACAGAATGCAGAACAATCTCATGCATTCACCCCAGTACAGAGATATGGGCCTAAATCCATCGTTTTTTGCACTCCACACCAGACTTTGCCCTTTGCCCTACTCAACAGGGTCCAACAGATTTGTAATGAAAAATGATGTTGTTTCTGCATATACTTCATGCTTATAAATATTACTATATTTATGTTTAATATATATTTTTCTTATCATTTGCTATTTTAAGTTACACATTATTTATTTATGCATTTTAATTGTTATACTTACATTTTATTTGTGCCTCTTCTTTTAATGTGCTTTTCAGTCTATTTTTAGGCTTTTTATTTTTTCCTAATGGTTCGTATATGGCACTAAGAAAGCTGTCAAAATTGGTATACAGCAGTTTAAGATGCAATTTTTATATGCATTACTTTTGTGGAGATTCTGATCTTTTCCTCCTTTTATAGTTGCTCCCCGCAGCCTTTTACTTGGAAAGAGAATCCTGCTCCTAGTGTGGTGACCTCAAATGTTATATTTTTGTGTTCAATACTGTTAGCTTTATTATTTTTTTGTAATCAGTAATTTTGTTCTTGATATTTTTGCATTTCGCATTGAAGTCTAAGAAAGTCTATGTCAGTGTTTTCAGTATTTTTGTAATACACTTATAATTGTAATACATACTTTTGTGGTTGCTAATATGTTATGTAACCCATTGTGTAACCCCATGTTTGCAAGGAGTTTAGAATTATGAGTTGTGTTGTAACTGCTATTTCAGTAACTTTAGGCAGAACATGCGACTTAAATGTATGGGGGGCAAGAAGGCTTGATAAATACTAGGATATGGGAAATTCAGTGGTCAACACATCTTTCTCTTGAGTAAAACCTGGAATTAGAGATATAATAATACCAATTAACTCCATAACTCGAAATATAAGTATATATCAGGTGGGGTAGGTACTTATTCCCATTCTGGTCCACTTGTAAAGAGGACCTAAGCAAAGTGGCTGTTCCACCACTAGGGTGGAGGAGCACCGCCCCACTGCTTTTAATCAGTGTAACGAAAGGAAAAATAAAATGATAGTAACTGAATGTTAATATAATTTTATTTATTCCTGCTGCTTTGCGGAAGGGGCTACTCTGCTCTCTGAGCAGGGCAGGGGAGGAGTGGTTTGCCCACTCCAAGTGCGCATAAAGGCTCGGTTGGCCTTCTCCAGCCGGCCAAGCATTCATGCGCACTTTGCATGTTCTCCACGCAGGCTGCAATACAGCCTGCATGGAAAACATGCCCAAGCCCCATTCCCTGGCTCTGCACTGAACCACGGTGCTCAGACCAAAGACAACGCTGCATTGCAGTGTTGTGATTGGCCAGTGTAAACTGGGTCCTTCCTGGTTCCTGTCCCGACTGAGTCCTGACACGGAGGAGAGACTGGAGAGAAATGGTGACAATTTTTTTACATTCCTCTTCCGCCCAACACGGCCGCTCCCCCCAATCCGTGCTGGGCGCCACTGCCTAAGCACCTAATTCTGGAAATTTTTACCCAGAAGGATACAAACTTACACGAGTGCCGCTTTCAGAATTTTTGGGTAGTCAAAAAGATTTGTGAATTCACACATACGACCAAGAGGATGCCTTTCTACATGCATGATTGAATTCAGTTTACAATTGCAAATGGAGACATGCATTCCCATGCCTGTAATAGAACTTTTGACGGGGAGAATAGGTTAGCCATTGGAGAAGCTCATTACCCAGCACCACATAAAAATAATTGTGTTCCACGTTCTCACCTTAAAAATGCATTTACTCGTGCTCTTGAGAGGAGTATACCTCAAACTGTGAGAGAAAAACTTGAAAATACCCTTAAAGATGAACGCAAAGCCTATGCTTCTGGAAATAGATTTGCTCATTTAAAAATTAGATAGGAAATCTTTTTACCTATGATTTCTTTTTCGAAAATGCCAATGTGGGACTGCACTCATAAAAAAGATTGGTGCCTGCGCAAATCCTTCTGACAATTTGATAAGTAAGGACGGCAATCCAGAAAAGCACTCAGCAACCCAAAAGTAACTCCTAATAACTTGACTGTACAGCCAGCTATTTATCTCGAATAAGAAAAAGTACCTAAATTGTCCACAATACTACATAAATAAATCAGTTACTATATGAGGAACAGGGTAAGAAGTGCTCAAAATTGCCTCCCGATGCTTGCTATCAAGATTTACGAATGATTCTGCTTCTGCCTTTGGCTGTCTCCTAGGCCACCAAATGCCCCTTTTGCTGCTGTTGGGAGGCTAAATGCAGATCGGTATGTGCAAATCGAAAGTCTCAAGCAGTTATAGACGTGAGCGGGATGGTTTATCTTAATCACTGTGCAAAGGACTTAATTTCAGGGGATGGGCTTCTGCTGCGTTTTTTCCAGTCATAGATTCTTTTCTGTCATTTCCCCTCCTTCTTTTACATGCTTTTTCAATCTGACAGAGCTGTCCCAGTAAGGTTAGCTGTGGTCACATACCTGAACAAGCCTGCCCTGCCGAAACAAAATTGGAATATTATCGGCCCCTGCAAGCAGCGGAAGAGAGAAGCACCACAAGCAGTTGACTTGGACGTCCAATGAGGAATACAGTTGCCACTTGAGCCCAAACTCCTGATCCCCCAGGCACACAGGGTGGGGAGGTATATAGAGCTCATATTGTTTTCAGTGGGTTCCACAGCAGTACTCTGGGAGTATGCAGCATCAGTGTGCAACACCAACCCCACTAAATTCCCCCAGCCTGAGGATGCCGGCCAAGATACTCTTGAGGCCGCCTTGAGGGCAACAAGGAACACTCACAGAAATGGGGGCTCCTCACAGGTCTCTGAAGTGCCAATATCCTCCTGCGCTTTTCAATGTAGTTGTCGGTCATTGATCTTCCTGGCAGCTGGCCTAGGCTGTCTCTTTAGCAGTAGCCTTCAGTAAAAACACCTCCAATGCATCGCGTTCCTCAGCAACGCCACACCCTTCTTCTAAGGGCAGAAACCAAGTGATTCCAGCAGAAAGCTAGGACACCAGGCAAACGTTCTCTCACCTAGCTGGATGGCTAGGTGTAACATACTCCAGCCCTGGATCACAGATGGTTCACCAACACACTGCAGGCGTGTTGCCACCTGGTCACTGGTGAGTGGGAAGTCCTTCACCACTGCTATGGAGATTCAGCTCCATTCTTATACTATGAACGTGATTGAGAGTTTGACAGGTGCAGGAAATATGGGACAAATCTGTAGATTTCACATGTCCCTTATTTTGAATACATAGTTATCTAGGCACTCCACTGCACATAACATCTGGTACTTTTGATGGATGTCCCAGATCTTAAATTGGCCTTATGTTTCTAGGCAGAGGGCCTTATCCAGAGTTTAGAGGAATACATACTCCATCATGATTGTGGCCAGTAGACTACTCATCATTTTAAAGGTGCATTATGGCCTATTGAATGTCTAGTACAGTGGATACCTGCCACATTTTTGATAGCATATTCCAACAACCAAACACTAAATAAATCTCAAATGTGTGGATTCTACAGGCACAGTACTGAGATTGGTTACCGATGAATATCCTCATTTTGCGTATTACTTCCAGACTGGGGTAGCCACAGACTTTGTCTTGAGTGTCAGAATGAAAGAGGTGTGGTGGCTCAAAGTCTTTGGTTCAGAGAAGTCCAAAACACTGCCACAAAAGAGGGAGAAGACTCCGTACTCTACACCTATCAATTTGATGGAGATGACACGTCATGGGAAACAAAACAGCAAAGTGTAGGCAGACAATCTCTTCATTTCAGATCCACTGTCTATAGCTTGTCTGTCTGGCTTATCATCATAGCATCAGGAATGCATCCTTAGTTTGGGATTCGACTGTAAACATAGCCAATCATAACATGCACACTCTTTACTAATTCACACACAACGTGAATACACACATGTGTGGAGGCAGCAAAATCCCATTTGCTTAGACTGGTAGCGCAATTTATAGGGGGAAGGCCAGTAGGCAACCAACTGTGAATACATTAGGATAAAAATACTTGCTAAACCTATGCCTTACTTTCCTCAGTGTTGTTCTACCATAATCTGGTGAGCTGAATGGCAGTCATGCTTTTTTTTAGTTCATCGTCTGTGAGATACAGGGCCTTGATTATTATGTACAGAGACTGAAAAGAAAAAGAGTTTTAAAAAATTAGAAAAAGAAAGAGGTTTCACTCCTTGGGTCACTCAGGACATGGGTGCACACTTTCAGAATCATGAAAGGGGACATTTCCACCTCAAAAAGTGCTACACACTGCTCTGCATCATGCCAGGAGGTAACTCGTTTCCACAATGAGGCCTCCTGCAACTGCTAGGATTCAGTATGTGGTATGAGTTGATTGTCAGTGTGTTGAATACTGTCTTGGTGTGCCTCAGGATGCATTGGCACTTTGTAAGTCACTTATCGAAAATCCTTGATCGCATAACTGTGCCAATAAGATGGCAGTTGCAGAACATTCGAGTCAGGTTAACATAATATCATGCAACTTATAACATGAGTTTGAAGAATGTATGCCAAAAGTATAAAATATAAAACTGAAGTCCGACTTAAAAAAGGGTCATAAATATCGTTTGCAAATATCATCTTCTTGGATCTAGGGGCATATTATCAAGAAAGGGCCTTACATTATCGCCGCTTTTATCGACAGGAAACTGCCGATAAAGCGGTGATAATGGGCTTGATAATATGCTCTATGAATTCCAATCGAAGCCCATGTTAGATGTGAAGACATGTAACATGGGCTTCGATTGGAATTCCATAGAGCATATTATCAAGCCCATTATCGCCGCTTTATCGGCAGATTCCTGCCGATAAAAGCGTCGATAATTAAAAGGCCCTTTCTTGATAATATGCCTCTAGATTTTCTATTATTTACTTCAAAGGGTCGATATTGTTGTAAATATTTTTTGGGATATGGCATTTATGTTAAACGATATTCCGAAAATTATATTCTGGTACCTTTATACATTTAAACATCGGGCTGAATAGGATTGGTCACAAAATGGCTAAAGAATCAAGCAGTTGCATTGGATTGCTGGTGTCCCTCAGACTGGCCTTTGCACACAGGTCAACGTGGAAGGGCGAAAGGCAGCTAGTCAGATTAACTTAATTCCTCTCTGTATGCCTTGAATTTCCAGCAGGGGAATAGTGATTTAGGGGCATATTTATGGAATATTGTTGCAGCAAGTCACCTTGCAGCTCTGCAATGCCCCCCCCCACGCTGGTACACGTTTTGCAGCCTAGCACCAACGCAGACACCCTTGTACTATCATTGCATGCAGGATTGCTTTTAGGTAGGAATGGACACCTTCCTGCACAAAAACAATCCTAGTAGGCATTTTCCTTTTTCTATGTGTGCTGCAGAATGCACACACAGAAAGAAGTAGTAATGAGAAGAAATAAAGATATTTCGCCTTGTTATGCCTCTCATTTGGTTAGGTGTATCTTTTTGGTCCATTCCCTGGTTTACAATCTCTTGTAAATTTGAGAATACGTCAAAAACCTTGGGAGTTTTTGTGGAAACACCAACACAATGGAACACCTACCCAGGGCAGAGTAGAGCAGTGTAGAGATTTGCATTGTGTTGCATTACTCCAGATTTTTGGATCCACTCAAAGCCACACAAAAAGCATCGTATGGCTTTACACATGTGACTTAAGTTTCGCGTCACTCGTGCACCACGTTGCATGGTGCAAGAGCGACGTAAACCGAGTTATAAATATAGCCCTGAGTGTAGGATAAGTCACACAAGTGACATTTGAATGCATAAATCCCTGGATTATGATGTAGAGCAGTCAAAGTGGAATATGGCTGATTCCATCATTCCCATTCTTCTCCTGCTAACATTACTTTTCCCTAATTCTCTTAATATGAATTTTAAGTGGATTTCATTATGGAAAGACAGGCGAAGGAGGGTAGTAGTCCAGAGACTACTCTACCTGGAATGGATTAATTTTAGGTTGAGACTGTGTAGCAAAGAAATAGGCAAACCCCCTAAGACCCACTAGCGCAAGAGTCGTGCGATGCATGTGTTGTAGACAGTTTAACAATACTATCAGTTTCTTCATTAAGATAGGTCTCCAGTATTTGATAAGACAAAATGTGAAACCAAAAATAATTTATTATCAAGATTCTGATTTTTAATTATGAGAAAGAGGCTGAATAATTGGATGTGGGTCTAAAATAGTCTATTTTAATAATTTGTCTAGAATATTAGTTTGATTCTTTACAACTGATTGCGGATAATTAACTAAAGGGAAACAGAGGGAAATACAGGACATGTTTCCCTCATCTTTGCTACTGCCATCTTAAATTTCAGATCACTAAAAACAAGTTTTTTCTGCCCCCACGCACTGAACAATATTACATGAACTTCGCAGACGCAAAGTGGACTTCAAATGCTCTGCCATCAAGTGTTTCCATTACGAGCTTTCTCTCCATGGAGTTATGTTTATGGTGCATTCTTTCGCTGTCTGTCTCTCAGGCTTCCTCCTTCTTTAATTTATTTTTGATTCATATGTTTCCTTTTGTCTCGTCTATTTCTGGTGTCTTTTTTTTTCATAGGAAAAATGCATTTATAAATTATTTGTCAAAGTATTAAATGGGAAAGCTTTTTGTCAATACGCTTATGAATATTTTGAACAGAGTTCAGGGTACATTGCCAAATTTCCTAACACAGAACGTAGACTTTGGTTTGGACAAATCTTAAACAAATACGTTGGGCCAGATTTACAAAGGTAAAATGAGATGAAAGTCTAACTTTACGACTTTCGGTATTCACAAAGGGCATTTACTGCTTGTAAATGCACTTTGTGAATACCGAAAGTCGTAAAGTTCAACTTTTGGTATTCAAAAATGGCGTTTTTGATTAGTAAATGCCTTTGTGAATACCAAAAGTCGTAAAGTTAGAGTTTCGTCTCAGTTTACCTATGTGAATAGGGCCGATTCAATATTGCAAATCAGTACTTTACTTGATAATCGAAAGGAGCTCAACTGCACAAGTGAGAAGTTTGGATTTTCAATGAGAGATGTTTCTCTATTCCTTACTATTTAACACATAATTGAGAAAGTTGTCAGTCCAAGACATGGAGCCAATTTCCAGATATAAAGCTATATAGCGATATCATGTGCCTTGGTGTAAACTCTCAAAGCTCTTACTTTTTGTTCACTTTGAATTAGACCTGCAGTGGGGGCCAACACCAGCCGATTTGCTTCCAACCCAATGTGTATGTTTTTCTTTTAAACAAACCAAAACTTGGTCTTTGTAAGTTTTGGGGCCCTAGGCCCCCATGCAGTTAGAATGACCACTCAGACACAGTGGTTTACTATCTGGAACTGACCCTGGGCATGTGTGCCCAGATCCTTTTATTGGCAGAGTCACCTGACCAGTGACACCTGTAATGGATAGGTTTGGAAGGGAATGTTGAAGCCAGCCCTCAAGGAGTGGCTGGTGGAAACACATATTTTACAAAGCCTTGAATGTGACTAGCCGGTCACTACATCCCTCTCAAAATTTATTGAAAATGGAGCAACAAGTCCAACCTGTGGGAGAGAACAAAACAAAACTCCACTGAGCCTATTCAGGTTGATTGCAGGACAGGATGAGTGGACAGGTGATGCTGGGAGCACCAGGCATCACAGCACGCCTCCGTCACTTTAACCAGACTACTCCGGGCACAAATGGCAGTGTTAATGACGTCCAGACGTCACGCTCGCCAGTCCAAGTTGTCACAGTCTACCAGGGCACTGTTGGTCCTTTCCCACCAAGTCTCACCGTATGGGAGTCTATTTACAATGTTCGCTGTGAGGGTTCATTTGGAGCAGTAGTGAAGTTTGTTACTGTCTTGTCTTCAAATGTGCCCTGTTTCTATGGATAACAAGCCTCAAAATATTGACTGCTGAAGATTCTTCCTCGGATGCTGCAGTGCTTCCAGCTGACCGATGATAGAGAAATTTCCAGCTTCCCTCTCTCACTAGGATTCCCCTCTCTTACCAGGATTCCCCTCTCACTGGACTACCCTGAGGTCCTCTTCACCGAGCTTCGGCAGGACTGTGTGGACTGCGCTGTATACCTCCCATGCCACACCATTGGTCCATGGGGGAACCAGCATCAATCCCACCTTCAAGTCACTCACTCCACCCCAAGGGTAGTCGGTGTACTCCTGCCATCCAGACTTTGGTGCAGAGACATCTACAGGGCAGTCTTTGGGGTGATGCAGTCTCCACGCACGCAGGTTGCTTCCTGATACAGGTCATGGAGCTGATGCAGACACGTCTCGCTTGGTGGGACTCCCCACTCACAGGAGCCCCTTGAGGCTCTTGCCCATGGATTGCCAGGGACTGCGTGGGCTTTGCAGGCCTCTCATAGACATCGACAAGGGGTCACTGAAGAACTCCCAACAGGGCCACATCCAAGCCTCACATGCAATCCCAAGCTGACTTGTCCAATGGTCAAGACTGCCCTCACCAGAAGGCGTCAGGTTCACTGGTGCACACAGCTTCCCATGGTGTCAAATATGCCTCATTGACCTTGAAGTGTTTAATAGCACATGGCTCCACTCTAGATTTCCAGTGCTCCTTGCATGTTCTTAGGGATGCATTTGATTGCGATAATACTCACAGTTCTTAGTATATAATGTGTGGTGTGTCCTGTGTCTACTACACACCATTCTATTCTTCTTCGTGCTTTAGTGCTGCAGCCTTATGTACTTTTATCCTCTTCCATCTTTTTTTCTTCCCTTCTTCTCCCCTTCCTCCAGATCAGGTTTCTCCATGTGACGTGCACTTCACTTGGACCTATGGTCATGTCCTACTCCCTAGGACTGACTCTCTTCTCTTCTTTCTTCCCTGCCAGGGCTCTTTCTGTAATCTTCTTTTCACAAGGACCTCTATGGCCACGCCTGTCCTCTCTGTAGGACTCAACTCTTTTCTTGGACCTCTCACAGGTCTCCTCTTTGTGGACCTCCCACAGGTCTCTACGTCATGGACCTCTCACAAGTCTCTTCGTCGTGGACCTCTCACAGGTCTCCTATTCACTTGAGGACACACTCCTTGTGCCTCAAAGTGATGCTGTTGTAGCGCTCGCTCCTGCCTCCAATCAGGCAGACTTCACAGGGTTGGTTCCACCCAGTGATGATATGGGTCTTCTTCCTCAAAGAACTATCATACCCAGGCTCATGCCCCTGCTGTCCAATCTCCATATGCAGCCCTCGACACCTCTATGACCTCATACTCTGTCTTTCTCTTCTTTTTCTCACTATATTATTGTCACTTCTCAAAGCTGCTTTGACACTTGCCTCCCTGCATGTCCTGCCAAGGTAACTACTGAGTGCAGTGTTTCCTCATGGCTGCCAGGTGGCGCTTCAGCCACCCTTCTTCTCCGGCTGCTGCAACTGTCCTTCACAGCTTGAGCCAGAATCTTTTCCCTGCAGGCACAGGGGCTGCACACCCTAAGGGACAGTACAGGCTCTCATTGCCAGACTAGCCCCTGTGTGCTGTCTATGAGCCACGCCCCTACTTGAAATGTGGGGCTGCAGCAGCAATGTTCTTGCCAGCTGCATCACCTCCTCCTGTGCTCCACCAGCATGCGCAGCAGGGACATTGTTCACTTACGGATCACTGAAATATTATCGAGGGACAAAATATCGACCATCAAAAATATCGTTGACAAAATATCGACAAACAGAATATCGAGTTTCTATCTACAAACAGGTAAGTACAAAAATATCGAGTTAAAAATATCGTTTACTAAAATATAGTTTATAAAAATATCGACTTTACTAAAAACAATGTTAAATTAAATTAATAATAAAAATTAATTACTAAAATATACTTAAAAATACTTACATTAACTTATAATAATTAAATAATTAATGAAAGTTATAAAAAAATTAATTCATATTTGTTAAAACATATATATATAATAACAAAATATCATTAAATATTATCCTAAATTATTAACGTACAATCGCGGAAGTGTAAAAATTACTATTCCCACTCCAAATAGTGCAATCATAGGGAAAGCGTTGGATAGCGTAGGGGTTAAAATTAATATTCCCACTCCAGTGGGTGCAACAGTAGGGAAAGCGTTGGATAGCGTAGGGGTAAAAATTACTATTCCCACTCCAGTGGGTGCAACAGTAGGGAAAGCATTGGATAGCATAAGGGTAAAAATTACTATTCCCACTCCAAAGAGTGCAACAGTAGGGAAAGCATTGGATATAGCGTAGGGGTTAAAATTACTATTCCCACTCCAGTGGGTGCAACAGTAAGGAAAGCGTTGGATAGCGTAAGGGTAAAAATTACTATTCCCACTCCAAAGAGTGCAACAGTAGGGAAAGCGTTGGATAGCATAAAGGTAATATTTACTATTCCCACTCCAAAGAGTGCAATCGAAGGGAAAGCGTTGGATAGCATAGGGGTGAAAATTACTATTCCCACTCCAGTGGGTGCAACAGTAGGGAAAGCGTTGGATAGCGTAGGGGTAAAAATTACTATTCCCACTCCAGTGGGTGCAACAGTAGGGAAAGCGTTGGATAGCGTAAGGGTAAAAATTACTATTCCCACTCCAAAGAGTGCAACAGTGGGGAAAGCTTTGGATAGCGTAGGGGTTAAAATTACTATTCCCACTCCAGTGGGTGCAACAGTAGGGAAAGCGTTGGATAGCTTAAGGGTAAACATTACTATTCCCACTCCAGTGGGTGCAAGAGTAGGGAAAGCGTTGGATAGCGTAGAGGTAAAATTTACAATTCCCACTCCAGCGGGTGCAACAGTAGGGAAAGCGTTGGATAGCGTATGGGTCAAAATTACTATTCCCACTCCAAAGAGTGCAACAGTAGGGAAAGCTTTGGATAGCGTAAGGGTTAAAATTACTATTCCCACTCCAGAGAATACAACATTATGGAAAGTAAATACTTCATATATTATTTAAAAAAATATAAATTAATATCTATAAAACATTATTTTAAACTAATTATCAATTTAATATAATATGATAATAATTAATTAAAATGACTAATTAACAATAATCATTACAATTAGTTACCTATTAATACAAATTAATAACACATGACCAATTAATTATTTAATAATTAAAAATTAATTAACCATTATTTCAAATTAAATGCAATTAAATACATTTAATTATTTAATTAATTATAAATAAATTACTTCCCACCCTATTCTCCTATAAACCCACAACCCACTACAGAAAATAAATTATTAAAATTAACATAATTAGCAATTAATCAATTACATTAAAATAATTGGCAATTCATTTTTTTATTACCCATAAAAACTTAATTAATAATTAATTCTAAATAAATACAAATAAATAATTTTACATATTTAATTAATTATAATTAAATTACTTCCCACCCAATTCCCCTATAAACCCACAACCCGCTACAGAAAATAAATTAGTAAAATTTACATAATTACCAATTAATCAATTAATGAAAATTAATTACCAATTACATTTTAATTAATTAACAAATATAAATTAATTAACAATTAATTAAAAATTAATACAAATAAATAAATGTACATATTTTAATAATTAAAATTAAATTACTTCCCACCCTATTCCCCTATAAACCCACAACCCGATACAGAATTAAATTAAGCAATAATTATAAAAATAAAATTCATTAATTAAAATTAATTATAACATAAATACACACTTTTCACACATATTATAACATAAAAAAACACTATAAAAATTACATATTATTAAAAAATCGATATTTTTAACTATCTATATTATATACTTCGATATTTTAACTGTCTATATTTTTAACAGTCGATATTACATAAATTACCTTAAAAACGATATTTTTGATATCTATATTCTGTCCTGTCAATATTTTGTCCACTCGATATTTAAAACTCGATATTATGTCCAATCAATATTTTGGACTCGATATTATGTCTGTGCACCTTCACTTACATGCTGAAACAGGCGATTGCCGCCTGGAGAAGCTTCCAGACACCTTGAGCAGGTGTGGGGTGGTGACACGCTCATGGCGCTGCTCTACATTCACATCACCCTCAACCTGTTAAAACAGGCGGTAATGTTCTGGGCCTCCTGCTCTACGCTTGGCTGTTTGGGTGCTGCAGGTCCCGTAGTGGGATGCCAATGACTGGACTGTAGTCACACCGTGCGACTGACTCAGCAGGCAGTTGTCAGGGGCAATTCTGCTGACTCTAGCACTCGCCATGCAGGTCTTTCTGCACTCACCTCTCCTGTCCTTGCAGGCACTTCTCCCACTGCTACATCACCACAATCTTCTTTCCGCCTCATACAGTTACAGGATGGAGGCCTCACTTCGAGCCTCTGGGGCAGTCTCCTCTCCCCACACGGGTTCTTCAAATGACCTGACCTCATGCTGTTCAACCCCTCGGGCTTACCTCATGCCCAGCGGGTCAGCAGGCACTTTGCATGGACTGCGACAGCCTCAGGTGGTCCCAGCAGACTAGACATTCAGCCAGCTTGTCCCTCCTTGTCTCTGGGGCACCACCCTAGGTGTGCTTGCGCAGGCTCACGCTCAGCTGCTGCAGGGTCATGCACAGGCAGACACCATCTTCCTCACCCACCTCTTCCAGCTTGTTGGCAGGGGAGCCATGGGGAGCCATGGCACAGGCTACACTTCCCCCACACTAACCGTCAGGGCTGCTGCACAGATGGGTCCAACCCACTCATCGCCAATGTAAGGGTCAGGGCCCTTGACCTCTATGTAGTTAGAATGATCATGCAGACACAGTGGTATACTATCTGGAACTGGGCCAGGGCATGTGTGCCTGGCTCCTTTTATTGGCAGGGTCACATGTAATGGATGGGTGTGGGGGGAGTGTTGAAGCCAACCATCAAGGAATGGCTGGTGGAAACACATATTTTACAAAGACTAGACCGGGACCAGGCCAGCCACTACATGTGTAACCATTCAGATAAATCATCATGCATACATTTACTCCAAGTGGTGGCTAGTACAGGTTTAAACTAGTGGGATGTAAGCTAAAACTATGAATGTGTCTGAGCTGGGCATAGCCGGTGAACACTACTGGCCCAAGTGGAAGGGCAAGGGAGTCCGTACAGATGCTCACCCTGGGAAAAAATATGGGGTAAAATGGAGCATTTTGCAGTAACAATATCATTAAAAAGTGCCTTGGCTTGGCTTTGTTTTGGAACAACCCCAGGAAACATTTGAAAAATGAGTTTCCTTACATCTAAATACAGCGTTCGCAATGTTTATATATAATTTTTAAAAATACTCAATTAAAATTTTTCAAAACGTCCACTCAGCATAGACAATATTAATGATAAACCTCTAAAAAGTATATTGGTCAGTTTTCAAAATTTTAAAGCAGAACACTTACACATTGCATGAGGTATTAAACACATATTATAGGCAGAAAAACATGCACAGAGATTAAATTCACTCACAGGAGTGCAGAATTCACAAAGCTATTTTTCCAACATTGTAACATGTAACCCAGTGGTTACACTAGATTATCTGCAACAAGAATAGTAATCCACTAATTTTACTTTGACTAGACAACTGTGGGGTGAGTTAAATGGAATGATCTGGGGCAGGCACATCAACTCTCAAAACATTTTTCTGATGATTCAAACCTTTGGCCCTTGGATTACCCATGGAACTGTGACGCTGGCAAGCACACAAACGACCAAGAACCAGAAACACCTAATATTTACATAATTTCATGACTCTGCAACACTGTTAGACCTGTCATCTTTAGGGTGGTCTTTCCCCAGACTTTTTGCCTTTGAGTCCACATTTTATTGATTCTTTTTGTTGGCCTTAGGACCTTGAACACTTTATCACTGCTAACAAGTACTAAGGTGCATGTGGTCTCCCCTAAACATGATGACATTGGTGTATAACTGATCGGCATATTTGATGAACTGGTAGGTCCCTTGTAAAGCGGTAAACCATATAACCAGGGCCTGTGCTTCTAATGCTATTAGTGGGCCTGTTCATTAATTGTGCCACCCACATAAGTAGCCTTTCAAACCTGTCTCAGGCCTGCCACGGCAGTTCCTGCATGTTCAGTGTACTACCACTTTGAATTGGCCTTCAAAACTACATGTAGGCCTTATACTTCTGCGGTAGGCCCTATGTAACCCTAAGGGCAGGGTGCCATGTATGAAAAAGGTAGGACATGTACTTTTAGGTTTTATGTGCCCTGGTAGTTGTTTATAACCTATTTCGTGTTTCACTATTGTGAGGAGTACCCTCCTACTAGACCAGCATTGGGAATTCCTTAATAACTTTTTAAGCTTTAATTTTTGATCAGAGAGGAGTAGCTTTTCCATGTTTCATATATTTGGAATGGTACTGAGGAAGTTAAATTTAACATTACTGTTCTAGAAACGCCACTTTTAGAAAGTGGACATTTCCCTGTACCTACTGCTCTATATGTCTGACAACCTGTCCCCAATGTACGTTTGGGTTGTGTGATAGCTCCACTTTATGCAATCCCTCTGGACAGCCACAAACACAGGACGGTAAGTATCATTTGTATTCTTAGTACTCATCTGCATTCATCTGCATTCTGATGGGTATTTTTGAGCTGGGAGGAATGGGAATGACTGACGCTTACACCTCAATAGGTAATGGCCTTTCCCACAGATAGCCTGGCAGACAGGACTGGGTTGAAAGGTGTCATTGTGCACTTCAGAGAGTGCTGTTTTAAAGCCACCCCCTACATCAAAGGCCCTTTAGGGTGTAAGTACTAGGTCTCTTACACCTAAAAACTGGTTTTCTTCCTCAGGATTCCTGTGTATCTATCCCTGCACTGTCTGACTGTGGTGGAAAGGCTATTCTCAGTGGTTCAGTGATGACCCTGTCCCCAACCAGAAGTAGGTACTCTTTTATTTAAAAGTCCATTTATGAAAGATTTGTTTAATAGAGTTTTTATTAGAAATGGGATTCCTGGTTGGCTGAGATATGCACCCAGGCAACAACCACCAATCTAGACAGGGTAGGATAGCTACACACTAAAAGATAACCTCTGCTCACCCTCTGGTAGCTTGACACAGTGCAGTCAGGCTTATCTAAAGAGGTAATGTGTAAAGTATTTGTGCAACAAACACAAATAGTAACACATGAATACATCCCAAAAAATCTCCACACAGCTTTAGAAAAATAGAGAATAGTTATCTAAGTAAAACAGGATTAAAATGACAAATATCAACATAGTAGAAGTCGAGCTATGAATTTTTAAAGATTCAATACAAAAACAGTGCTTACAAGTCACTTGTGATCAAAAGGTTACTTGAGGTCGTGAGGGACCAGTGCAAATCCAAGGTTCAGGCTGACCGCGCTGGAGGGCAGACTGGCTATAGGGCCCAAGCAGGGACCCTGAGAAGGTACCTGGGATGGAGCTTCGCTGGGGTGACGGCAGTGCATTCTCATTGAGGGGCACAGAGCGTCATTGTCAAGCTGTGCATGCTGCGGAACTGCTGTCATCGAACAACCTCGGCATCAGCGTTGAAGGGCGATGCATAATTTTTTGATTAACACAGTATCCGTTTTATAACAAAACAGCTGCAGTACCCACTGCTGAGACCCAGAACTTGGAGAGGGCACCTCAGGCAAAAGTAGGACTCACAGAAGTCAGAATCCAGCAGCACTAGCAGAATTGTAGGAAGTCTTTTGTGTCCCTGAGACTTCAGAAAACAGGAGGGAAGATAGCAACCGTTGGTGAATCTTGGGTTTAAAGATGTAGCGAACAGGCCCTGTCCTTCTCACTGTTAGGCAAGAGGTAGCAGGCAGCAGGCCAACAAAGCAGAGCAGGTAGCCAAGTGGCGGTCCCTCCTACAGCACAGCAGCTCTTCTTCCAGGCAGCATGTCCTTGGTTCCAAGAGGCCTCTGACTTGGTGGTGCAGGGGTCCAGTACTTCTACCTAAATATGCCTTTGAAGTGGGGGAGACATCAAAGAGGCTTTTGAAGATCACAAGGTTCCTGCTCTGGCTCCAGACACACTACAGGTGGGTATTCAGCTCTTTGTGTGCGTACAGGCACAGCCCAATTCAGGTGTGTTAGCTCCTCTCTCACACTCTACCTCAGGAAGGCACATTAGCCTGGTGATTGGCCATCAGGAAACACATGTCACACCCCAGCTCCTTTGTTTGATTATCTAGAGGGAATGAACAAAGCATAGCTGTCACTCAGCTCAGATGTGTATTCAGAGAGAGACAGAGGCACAGAATGGTCAAAGTAAGAAATGCCAATAAGAAAATGGCAACTTTCTAAAAGTAAAACCAAAGGAGATGATGGACGGAGTGCAAGCACTCACCCCCAGTCAACTGATCAGGGTTTAATCCATCATCATTCTTTGGCTCACAACGCCACCCCGGTTCAGACATGGCCATATGTAAATCAGTCTGACCCTGTGCCTCATTGGAACAGTCCAGCCGAACTGACAAGCCATGTCTTCCCTGGACTGGAAACAAGCATCCTGGGACCGGTTTCTGGCTAGTCAGCCATCATCAGCCAGGTTAGCTTGAATCCAGTGGCAAAGTGAGCAAGGGACCCGCGTCTGGGCATACCCTGCCAACATAGGGAAAACATAGCAAAACCAAAGGAGATGATGGACGGAGTGTTGAACATTGAAAGCACTCTCCCCCAGTCAACTGATCTGGGTTTAATCCATCATCATTCTTTAGCTCACTCCGCCACCCCAGTTCAGACATGGCCATATGCAAATCAGTCTGACCCTGTGCCTCATGGGAACAGTCCAGCCCAAACTGCCAAGCCATGTCTTCCCTGGACCGGAAACAAGCATCCTGGGACCGGTTTCTGGCTAATCAGCCATCACCTTGGTTTAACTTTCTAAAAGTGACATTTTCAGATTTACAATTTAAAATCTGCCTTCACCAAAAGTTTTATTTTAAATTGTGAGTCCAGGGACACCAAGCTCCAAATTTCTATCTGCTCCTAGTTGGAAATTACACTTAAAAATATGTTTAAGGCAATCACAATGTTAACCTTTAGGAGAGATAGACCTTGCAGTAGTGAAAAAGGAATTTAAGAGTTTTTCAATACCAGGACATGTAAAACTTAAAAGTAAATGTCCTAATTTTTAAATACACAGCACCCTTCCCATCTGGCTACATAGGGCCTACCTTAGGGGTGACGTACATGTACTAAATAGGAAGGTGTGGGCCTGGCAACTAGGTTACCTTGCTCGGTCAAAATTGCAGTTTACAACTACACATACTGACTTTGCAATGGCAAGCCTGAGCCATGTTTGAATAGCTGCTGAGCAGGTGGCAGAATCAGTGCTGCAGTGCCACTAGTAGAATTTTAATTACAGGCCCTTGGAACATAAAGCACATTTTACTATGGACTTATAAGTAAATTAAATATGCCAATTGTGGATAAGGGAAGGTTGCCATGTTCAGAGAACAGATCTTATGCACTTGAGCACTGGTTAGCAGTGGCAAAGTGCCCAGAACCCTAAAGCCTGCATAAATGAAGTCAGCAAAACAGGAGGTCAGAAAGCAAAAAGTCAGGAGAAACTACGCCAAGGATGCCAAGTCTAACACGTGTCTCCCCCCAGCTGATGGTGGGGGGAGATAACAAACCCCTTGGGAGTTCTCTTTACTAAGGCAGAAGAACCTGGAGAGAACATCAGCATTGGCACGCCTGGCCAGTGTTCCACTGTAAATTCCATTCCCTGTAGGCAGATAGACCACCTCAACAGTTTGAGCTTCTCACCCCTCATCTGTCTTAACAATCTGTGGGGCCTGTGGGCTGTCTGAACCCAGAAGTGAGTGACAAACAGGTATGGCCTTTGCTTCTTCAGTGCCCTGACAGCTGCAATGGCTTCCTTTTCAATCGAGCCGCACCTCTGTTCCCTAGCCTCCTGCTAATGAAGTCCATAGGCTGATCCAGGCCCTCCTAATTTAGCCATGAGAACATGGCACCTATGCCATGCTCTGAGTTGTCCATCTGCACAACAAATTCTTGGGAGAAATCGGGGACCTTGAGCATGGTTGCCATGCATATAGCTTCTTTCAGGGTGTCAAAAGCTTTCCGGCATGCCTGTATCCAGATCACCTGATGTGGCTGCTTCTTGGAAGTAAGCTGTATCAAGGGGGCAACAATGGTGTCATACCCCTCTCAAAGTGGAGCTTCAGGCGGTTCACATGCAGGACCCTCAAAGGGTTCCTAGGAGTCTTGAGTTCCACCAAGTAGGTGACATAAACCTTTGCGCTCTTTCACCTCATAAGGCTCAGGCCCAGATCAATGGTCTTGCCGGGCCCGGTGCTTCACTGGCTCCATTAGCCACACTTTTTGGCCAGGCTAAAACTTAACCAGAGAGATATTATGGTCATACCATCATTTAATGTCCCCCTCGCTGGTTTCCTGGTTCTCCTGTGTGAGCTTCTGAGGCATGTGGGTTCTCTGCACCATCTCTCCATCACCCAGGGACGCTAGGGTCAATTCTACACTCCCACCAAAACTATTTAGGGAAATCTCCTCCTCATGTGATACACTAGTCAACCCCAGTGCCTGCCCACCGGTGGGGGGCTGTGCCCACTTGGGACACCTGCCATCCCCTTTATAGTGCCATCCTGCTGGCACTCAGCACTTCACTGGAACCTTTTCTGCAAGCTTGCTTGAAGGAATCCATTTTCTCTTTTGGGCTGGGGGTTGGGACACCTGACCCCCAGAATTTGTTTGAATACCTTTATGGAACTCCTTGCTCTATTTGTGTGTCCCCCTCCTTCTGCTGGTGGGGACCCAGTTACATTCCTGTGGACCCTGGTGCTGACCCTACAGTCCGCCTCCTTGTCAAGCTCGGCTCAGTGAGCTTACAATCAACAATGTGCTGGCATAGATCTAAAAAGCACAGACTAATCTTATTCTCTGTTGCAAACAAATTATACAGCCCCTGGTAATCCTTTACCTCACTGTCCATCACCCAACCATCTAGTGCCATGCAAAAATAATCCACACAATCCACCCAGGTCTGTTGGGAAATCCTCTGACTATCCCTGAATTTCTGTCCATATTTCTCTGAGGCTAGACCAAACTTCCTGATTAGGGCCTCCTTCATGCGGGGGTGCCTCATCCTGTCCCTCCCTTCTAGGGCCATTAGAGTGTTGCTCCCCTCACTAGGCAAATGTCTACAAAGACTAGCACCCAATCTGCCTCAGGGACCTTGTGCATTTGGAGTGCAATTCCAAAGGCCTCGAACATCTGTCTATGTTGTCACCCACCGCAAAATCAGACACCAGACCGTTGGGTTTATAGAGCCTCCTGTCAGAGGGCACAGAAGAAATGCTTCCACCATCACTGCTGGACTCTACTGCCTGGCTTTGATGTCCATCTCTCTCAGGCTCAATTCCAGAGACAACATCATCTTTTTCCCCTCTATATCCAAACTCTTTATGCTGTCTACCATCTCTAAGGCTAGCCTTTTCTTGTCTAAGACATTCCCCTTCTCCAATTTGAGCTCACCCAGCTCCAATTTGAACTTTCTCTCTTAGCTCCTGCCCTCCAGCTCCACTGCTTCCTGCTCTTCAAGGGGCCCCTATTCCTGGAAATAAGTTGTCTTCCTCGTCCACAGAGAGCAGTCCATGGCCTCCTCTCAGACCCTGGTTCAAATCATCCTCTTCGCCCAGTTCTCTCTCAGCCTCCGATGTTCCATGTAACACAGCATGGGCTTTATACCAGGCTCTCAGTGCCTATTGCAGCTCTACCTTCCTGGTGGTGTTCTTTCCAGGATGCCCAAAATCTTTGCAGAAATCCTTGAGCTGGGCGATGGTGTTAATCTCTATTCTCCACAGCTCAAATGCCATTTATGAAGATGCAGAACCACCAACCACAGACATGATTTTAGAAAACAGGAAGAATTGAAACATCAAAATTGCCAATTGAAGAGAGTAGACAAAAAATTGCCAATGGAGGTCTGAGGCAATTGATGTGAATCGGTCTAGATGTGGGTAGTGGTATACACAAAATTACTGCAAGGTACTGCTCAAACACAAGTTCTATCCTCACCGCTGATCACCAATGTTAGAAATTGGGTCTCTCTCTAGTTGGCAGAGCTTTGTATTCTGTCCAAGTAGGGACCACAATATTAGTCAGGGTAAGTCAGATGCACAACCTAAATGAACCTGTGCTCACCCTCTGGTAGCTTGGCACAGAGTAGTCAGACTTAACTTAAGAGACAATGTGCAATGTGTAAAGTATTTGTGCAACACTTAAATTACAGTTACACTGTGAAAACATTACAAAAGACTCCACACCAAAAAAGAGAATATTCATCAACAAAACAAGACCAAAATGACAAAAATCAAATCAGTGAGTGATACGATGAGTTGGGTGTTGTCTGCGTAGAAAATTATGGCGAGACCGTGGGATCTGATGATGTTGGCCAGTGGGGACATATATGCGTTGAAGAGTGTGTGGCTGAGGGATGAGCCCTGGGCGAGGTGATCTCCTTGGGGTCAAAGGTGTAAGGTGGGAGGTGGATCCTCTTGGTTCTTCAGGTGAGGATGGAGGTGATTAATCTGAGCATGTCCCGTTGGATGCTGATGTGGTGGAGACTTTTGATCATTGTGGTTGGGATATGGGATATGGTGTTGAAGGCTGCTGATATGTCTAGGAGGATCCAAGCTGCTGTTTCTCCTTGGTCAAGAAGGATTCGGATGTCGACAGTTGCTGCAACCTGGGGGGTTTTGGTGCTGTGATTGCTGTAGAAGCTGGAATGGGAGGTGTTGAGTAGCTGGTTTTGTTCCAGGTGTGTTATGAGTTGATTGTTGATGAGCCTCTCCAGTACCTTACCTGAGAATGGGAGCAGGGAGATTTGCCAGTAATTTATGAGTTCTCTATGGTTGGCGGTGGGTCTTTTCAGTAGTGGTCTGACTTCAGCATGTTTCCAGGCATTGGGAAATGTTGCGGTGGTGATAGAGGTGTCAAGTAGGGTGGTGAGTTCCTGGCCAATCCTTTGGGTTCCGAATTTGAAGATATGGTGTGGGCATGGGTCTGTGGGAGCACCTGAGTGGTTGGATTTGATGGTGGAGGTGGTGTTCTGGGTGGAGAGGATGTTCCAGGTAGTCAGTATGAGGCCTTTGTCAGTTACGGTAGTGACGTATCTGTTGGGGAAGTCCGTGGGTGTGGGTTTGGGGTTCAAAGTTTCTGTATATGGTTGCGATCTTGTCATACAAGAAGTAGGCAAGGTTGGCACACTGCTCCTGTGAGGGTGTGATGTTGTCTTCGCTTGCAGACGGGTTGGAGAATTCCTTAATTTAAAGTTTGAGTGGCATTAAAAGTTGTGATTTTAAATTGTGAGCCCAGTTACTTCAAACTTCAAAGTTCGATCTCCTGTTAAATGGAAATTACACTATAAAAGGTGGTTAAGGCAATCCCAATGTTAACCTCATGGGAGATATAGGCCTTGCAGTAGCAAAAAACTAATTTAAGAAAATGTCACTACCAGGACATGTAAAACATAAAAGTACCTACTTTTTAAATGCATTGCAGCCTGCCCTTGGGCTACCTAGGGCCTTCCTTAGGGGTGAGTTACATGTAATAACAAGCATTGGCAATGCCAATTGGTCTCGCCATTGGGATCTTACATGTATTTAGCTATGCAGCACATTAGCGTGGGTGCTGAAACATATACTGTTCTTTAACATGGAGAGAAAGAAAGCACCAAAATGCGTGACTTGCCATATATGGGACCTGGACTCACACATGCACAGTGAGGGGGGTTAAATAAAAACTAGGTATACATTTTTACCTTAAATTCTCACCATAAATCAGATATTTTTCTACTGCTTTCAGCATACAAGTTAATACTCATTGCATGGTTCTCAAATACATCTTATATACAAATAACTTGATTGATCACACTTCGGCAGATCATTATAAAATATGCATTACATTATTGGAAAACAAACAATGAAAAAACACAAAGAAAATCCAGCCCAATGCATTTCGGGACAACCTGTCCCTTCATCAGGGGTGAATTGGGAATGTAAGGTGAAAACAACTATCCTGAGTGGAGGACAAATGGCCAAATGTTCTCAAAATTACCTTCTCATGAAAGAACGGTGTATGTTTGCCAGCTGACTCCCGTGATTCCTACCAAGGGGGTAGACCTCAAACAAGGTTCCCAACTGTTCCCAACTGTTAACTTGCAGGCATGACGTAAACTTCAGACAGCGAGAATGTCGTATTTCTCACGAAGTCCATTGAAATCCGCTTAACGACTATACTCTCTGAGCAGGGCATCCGTTCTCTCTTAATCTTCTTCTACACTGCTTTCCAAAACCGCGATGCTGGCATCCCAATCTGGATTCTACAGCAATCACAGCACTTAAACCGCCTTCATCGCTGCCACCGATGACATCAGGACCCTCTCGGCCGCTTTCGACATCGTCTGCCACCACACCCTACGTGCACTCCTCCACAACGCAGGGATCTGCAAGAAAGCCCTAGACTGGATCACCTCTTTCCTTACCGACAGAACCCAGAGGGTCCGCCTCCGCCCCTACCGATCTGAAGCCACCAACATCACCTGCAGCATGCCCCCAGGGTCATCCCTCAACCCGACCCTTTTCAACATATACATGACACTGCTCGCCAACATCGTCCGATCGCACAACCTCAACATTGTCTCCTACGCCGACAACACCCAGCTGATCCTCTCACTCGCCAAGGACCCCGCCACCGCCAAAACCAATCTCCACGAAGAAATGAAGGCAGTCATCGACTGGATGAGGAACAGTCGACTGAAGCTAAGCTTCGACTCGTCAGCAGCCGACTGGACTACGGCAACGCATTCTACGCAGAAACCATGACCAATCTCCAGAAAAGACTACAACACATACAGAATGCCTACGCACGCCTCATCCTCGACATGCCCCGCCACACCCACATCATAGCCCACCTGAGAGGCCTGCACTGGCTCCCAGTCAACAACAGGATCACCTTCAAGCTTCTCACTCACCCTCACAAAGCACTCCACAACGCCGGTCCAGCATACGTCAACAAATGACTCAACTTCTACACCCCGAACCGCCAGCTTCTCTCCGCTTACCTCACCCTTGCCACCATTCCATGCATCCACAGGACGACCACTGGCAGCAGATCCTTTTCCTACCTCGCCGCCGAGACGTGGAACGCTATCCCCACCCATCTGCGACAGACCCAGGACCTGCTGACCTATATAGTGCATCATAGCTGCCAAGGTTTCATATTGCCATGTGTGACACTTTCATAATTTCAGTGTTATTATTAGTGACATTTCAAGGAATATGAGTGATGCTTTCTTAGGAGCAAAATGAAGCAATGAAGGCAAGGGAAATATATAAATATCACAAATTACAACCATTTGCAGAACAAGAAACTCTACTACAATTTAATGCAGGCACAGGGTAGACAGGCACAGAGAATTAAAAGCAAAATGTATGGACACATATATGGTGCATAAAGGTATAGGTGGATTGGCACTGACCATTAGAAACACAAGGCAAAAAGACAGAAACTAAATCTGGAGAAACCAAAAATGGGGTAAAAGGCTCAAAAATGAATATATTGTGATCTTGTGCAATGTAACTTGTGCTCAGTGACACTTACGCAAGCAATGCATAGTCGATGTCACTGCCCTCCTAGTCACACATTTCAGTTTATTCACTCATGTTGGCACCACCATGGTGGCTCAGGGTCCACTTCTGGTGGATGCGATGCCCCCTAGCTGTCCTCCACAAACGCCACACATGCTTGCCAGAGCTGTGGTGTGTCAGTGCTCACTGTTGTCAGCGAGCACCGTGAATGGTCAAAGAGCATGGAGGACGGGACCAGCCGCGACGTGCAGCAGTAGCTCGGTCCAAGAGGAGAGGACTCGAGCGACTTGCCTGGCTGCATTTTTACCTGGCTGCACTGGACTGCGGAAGAGCGGCCAGGCTGCTGAGGTACCTGGCACCACTCCGCGGTGGCCGCATTTACTTCAGTGGTGCGCAGTCAGTGTTTCTTGAAGGCCAGATTCATATTATAATACTAACTTCCCCGGCCACCACTCACGCGGTAAATGAGTAAATGCGGTAAATAAGTTAGTGTAGGTTTCGCTTGATTAACTGCAGCAACCCCGAGCTTCATCATAACGCCTGGTGCAACCCAGAGTATCTGAATCACGCCTGCTGCAACCCGATTGTCTGCCTTATCATCACGTCTACTGCAAACCCGAGTATCTGCATCTCACTGTGTACTTTATTATAAGCATGGGCGGGAAATCCGTTCCGCTCGCGGATTTTGCGGATTTTCGGTAAATTCGCAATCCGCGAGATTTGCGAATTTCCCGCAAAATCCGCGAGCGGAACGGATTGGGTCAAAAGTTCAAGCTGACTTTTGTAACTCTTTTAGAAAGGCGCCGGCAAGCTGCCAGAGCCATTCTAAAATAGTTACAAAAGTCAGCTTCAACAGGAAGCTCTAATAGATAAAGTAAAGCAGGTGCTGCTCAAATTCAGTTACACAATCATTAATCACCCCAAACTTGGGGTGATTAATGATTGTGTAACTTAATTTGACCTTCAACTCGAGCACCTGCTTTACTTTATCTATTAGTGCTTCCTGTTGAAGCTATTTGCAGCTATTTTAGAATGGTGCTGGCAGCTTGCCGGCTCCATTCTAAGTGGGGCTGAGGGCAGAAGGGCACAAAAGTGGGAAAGAGGGCAGAAGGGGACAAAAAATGAGTGTGGCAGAGGGCAGAAGGGCACAGAAACGAGTGGTACAGAGGGCAGATGGGCATAAAAAACGAGAGGGTGGCAGTGATTAACCAGGCAAAAAAAAAACCTGCGAAAACGCAAAGCGCCTCGCGAACACCTGCGAACACGTAAAGTGGCCCGCGAACACCCGCGAACCTGCAAAAATAAAAAAATCCACAAATTTGCACGAATTCGCGAATTTTGCGGATTGCGAATTCGCAAATCCGCAAATTTGCGGATTGCGAATTCGCAAAATTCGCCCATGCTTACTTTATTATTCCGCCTGCTTAACTTGAGAGGTCCTACACCATTCAGAGATACTTCACTGTGCCATTTTTCAGAAGTTCTGAAAACAGCCTGGCTGTAAACGCAAAGAAAATAAACACTGCTGGGAAACCATATGATGTTGAAATTCCTCGTTCTAGTGAGAACTCAGAAGCATGCGTCTGTTCGCGGTTAAATCTGCCTCACTTCCTGTTGGGTGAACTTGTGCCACTGGCACTGCATACACAGTGGAAGTTTCAGAATACCCCCACCTCTCTTTGTAACGCTGGTGGCGGTGAAGGCTGGCGAGGGACCCTATGTGTATCTAGGTAACATTGAAGGTCGGAATAAAAGATCGATGCCCCTGTTCTCTCTGTACTCTTTGTGCTTGATCGTCCATCAGACAAAAGGACGTCTCACTGCTCTACTTAAAGCCAGTACTGATGCAGACATGGGACGCCTTTGTTACCTCCACCCACCCAGTGACATGCGCTGATACCTTATGTTGACATGGACATGACATGGCGTCGGTACTTCGCGCCCAACTTGTCTCCTATGGCCCGGTTAGGCCCGTCGGTCAGCTCTTCTGTGCAGACAACCCCATGGCAAGTGTACCCCCAGCAGAACCGTTCATTTTGACTTTGTACCCGTTATCAGCCGCGGTGCGTCCATTGGGGCGTAGGGGCGTAGCCCCACTAAGCCCTGGACGCACCGTGGCACAGGCACTGCAGCTAAGCTTAAGTTAAAGCTAATAAATAGCAATTCTTCAACAGCGCACGCAGCGCAGGAGTGACACGGATCATGTCAATCAATGCCGGTAATGGTGCGGTCGGAGTGCGCAGGGGGTGGGGAGGGGGGCGGGGCTGCTGGTCTGCTGTAGCTGCTTGATTGACAGTCTGCAGCAGGCCAGCACTGTGCGCATGATACTACCGGGCTGAGACTTGCCCGCGCATGCGCCGATGCCCTTAGGCAAAGAGAAGGGGCCGGGGTGCGGCTTCAGCCGGGCCGGGTTTGAAAGGCTGCCCAGGGTGAGTACACAGTGTGCCCCCCTAGCCAATCCTGGTGCTGCATGCAGCGCCAGGATTGGCTGGTCCACCGCGCAACATCCATTATTGGATGCCGCTCGTGGGTGGGCGGGGGCAGAGTGGCGCGACCCCGGGCAGGAGGAGAAGCAAGTAGACCCTGGCGAGAGCCCCCCAGGCCCGGTTTCCAAGATGCCGAAGAAAGACGGTGAGTGAGTGCCCTCGGCCTCTGTGATGCTTGACATAAGGCCAAGCATCCTTGTCCTGTTTTGATATTGTGCGATGAACGCTCGTTAGGTAACTCAGAGGAGGTAGTTCTATTGTTGCATGCACAGAGTGACGGTTAGTGTAGGCGGCTCTTTGACGACCACCTCTTATATCTATTTTTTATGCCTCTCTGTTTAGCCGTTGAAGGATGATGGAGTGGACATCGAGGTCGATCCTGGAGGCTTGTGGTTAAACCTTCTCCTTTTCCGACCTAAACAAACACAAATTTTCCAGGTAGTCGATAAGACTTGGCGGGAGAGTAGAGTGATTGTAAATAATGTCCCATAGGATCTGTGATTCCTACCTAACTTTATATGCCTCAGATTTCTGTCCTGTAGACAATGAAGACCGCCTAACTCGATTTAAAATCGCTTAATAAGAGATTTTATAGTACATTCGTCCTTACAGCATGGTTAGAGGGATGGAAGCATATCACTGCATGCTCAAACACAGCTAGATGCCACCACATCGCTGCATGCTAAACGTCACTGCATGTTAATCAGTCATCACATGTGGAAGAGCGAGTTTTATGAATGTGGGTCTCCAGAATGCAGAAGTAAACGCGTTGTTTCAGTTTGTTTCTTTTCCATGGGTGGTGAAGCCTCGCCTCTAAGCCTGGGTCCTGCTGGTGCATTTTGAAAAATCTTCTATCTATCCGTGTTGATCTGTTTTTGCATCTTATGCTCTTTTTCATGCAAAGCTCACTGTTTCTCTTCCGTGAGCCAGTTATTGGCTTCAATTGTGTTCCTGTGATCACAATTGTATTTTATGTTCTATACGCGTATACCATTGCATTCCTCTGTCTGCAGGGCTCTGGCAGGATTTGTTTGTTCCTAGCTGAAGTTGGCCTAACCTCTGGGTTCCCGAGCCCCACCACATGTGGTCCGGGTTTCATGAGATTTTGCTGTGGATATTGATTCACCAAAATGCCAGGGGAGCGGGAAGTGACGTGGCACACACATTGACCGCGGTGCCAGCAAAGAGTGGATCCCGTGGCTGGCAATACTTTGAACTGCCTCAGGGGCAGGAAAAAAGGGAAGAAGTGGAAACGACTGGAAGTGAACCGGGCACTGGAGCCATGTTTACATCCATCCTGTTCCTCCCGCTGCCCTTATGACTCCTGAGGCCAGGGGTAGCAAGGGCAGTGTGATGGTTTCCAAAGGGCAAGCCACAGGTAGCACTGGCTATCCCTGGCTTCCATTCCTGCAGCATCTGTGCAAGTGAGAATGGCAAGGGTGGAGAATGAGCAATTCAATGCATGGGCAAAGGCCCTCTCACCCAACAGAGAAGTCCTCGGTGTGTTTGAGAAACCTACCCTGCAGATTCTTGTATTGTACCTGCTCTTTATGTTAGTGAAGTTTGGACTGTGCGTCTTCTTTGTACTGCACCTGCTTGTGAGGGAATCTGGTTCTATGAATACCTGCACCTGTGTGTGAGAGACGCTTTCTCAGCAGACGCCTGAATCGTATCTGCTGTGAGCGTTTTGGCACCTTTTACTGGTATTTCCAGTATTATAAACAGTCTGATAACTGGAATCATGCCATCCGGGCCCGGTTCTGTGTGTGCGAAGCTTGCAGTGCAGCTCTGTATCGTGGAAACAAATATTTAGTGTGTGTGTGTGTGTGTGTGTGTGCGTGTGAGCGTACGTGTGTGTGAGGAAAGCTTACAAATGCACCTGCTTTTTGTGTTAGGGCAGCTTGCGCTACTGGTCCCTTAGCTGTTCCTGCTCTGTGTGTGTGTGTGTGTGAGAAGCTCGAAGTGCCAGCTTCTCGCCTTCTGTGTGTACTACAGGGAGCTTGCACTGTGGATGAGTGGATGTGACCTACTCTTGCTATGAGGAAAGTGGCAATGGTATACAAAGTGTATACAGTGGTGTACATAATATGATATCTTGAAGCAGGTCTTTTTTGTGGCTGATTCACCTAAGAACAAGAATCTATGTCCTGTATCTGTGTTGAGAGAAACATGTTTGCGTAGCCAGTCAGTGTGCTAGGGATGCATACACCGTGGATGCCTGTAGTATGCCTGCTGTACGTTTGAGGGAAGCCCGAAGTACGGATGCCTCTACTGTACCTGCTCTGGGTGGAAAGAACACTTGCACTGTGAATAACTGTAGTTATTTGTGAGGAACTCATTAACTATGGGTATCTGTCCTGTTCCTGCTCTGCATCTGAGGGATACTCGCACCGTGGCTACTGTAGTGCATCTGCTTGTGTATAAGAGAGTACTGCACCTAACATTTCCATCTGTATTTATCCATATTTATTTTTTTCCTATATAACTGCTATATATTTCAATGTTTATTTTGTGCTTTGAGAATAAATGGAGCCGTAAAATTGTATATTTCTGTGTTTATTTAACTCTTGAACGTGCATACATGGATGCCTGTCACAATTTAGCAAATTAAGCAGCCATGTATAACTAAACACTATACTCATAAGTACATATTAGTGTTATACTACAAAAATATGTTAACATATGCCTATTTAAGGAAATCTCATCCTGTTTTTTAATTCCCCATGATTTATGTATGTTTAGTGCTAGGAGGTCCAAGTCTGTGCCAGAAAACAATGTGAATATGTACGTAAATATTTGAAAGTTCCATCACTGACAGTATAAGATAGGTTGCATTGTCAGAAAGTTTGAAGTGATGCCATCAATTACAGCCAAAACCGGCGTCAACGCAATTTGACCAGTTGAGCACATTTACATTTGTTTTAGTCAACCAGACTTGTTTGGCTGTCTGCCCCTCCCTCGGGCTAGTTGCAAGACTAAAATATATCCAAATTGCCACGCATAGTGATTGTGCCTGCCCAGTCCCTGTGAATTGTACACCTTCTTAGGTATTTTGTGAAAGTGTTTTATTTTTTTAATAGCGCATGCTACCTATATTGAGTCTTTTTGAAGCTGCCTACATATTTCTATGCAACTCCCACATGGCGGTAGTAGATAGTGAGACATTTTCTTTTGGACCTGGGACATTAGGTGGTTACTGGGCACTATATGTGGTGGGCACTGTTAAGGACGTCAATACGGCACTGTTCAGGACGGCATAAGCTGATAATCTAAATCATTGCGACTGACATGCCTTTATTTAATTGCCTCAAGCTGTGCATGGTGCGAGCGTGAGCCACACTGTTAAAACATGGTATTTCAAGCTGGTATTTATTTAAAGTCTTATAGTCTGAATTCAGCACCTGAGCATAATAGGACGGAATGTATGAAGCTCTGTGGTTATACTAAATAAGCAGCTACCTATGTTATGCCATCTATTAATGTAATAACTGCACTTTCACAATTGCTTTATTAACCTTCCTGCTTTCTCAAATTTGCTTGAAAATGCACGATTTTTCTTCTTTTTTTTCAAAATTTTCTTGGGGGGGTAACACCCCCAAACCCCCCTTTTGGGGTTCGGGCTCGCTCGCTGCGCTCGCTCCCTACGGTGCAGCATGCAAATCACTTTGCGCTCCACCACTTTCAAATGTCACCCACCGCCCCTGCCCGTTATACAGACAATCGTAACTATAAAAGCATTGCAGTCAGCACTCACAAGAGCACTGGAATCGTACCAGTCAAATTGGCAATTGGAAAAAGGGGGCATTGTTCGGATGTTGAAGAAATTAAGAGCAGCGCTGTTCTGTTTCGCCCTCCAGTGTCCCATTCCAGAGAGTCGCTTTGAAGCACGTTGGGGCACTGTGGTAAAGCGCAAAGACACACTTCGAAAGTTCAATGGCCTGTTGTTTTTCAAGCAAGCAAACAACACCAAAGCAATTCATCCAACCATCCTCCCAAGGATTGTCTTTGAATGTGCGTGTGCAGCGTCTGCAGTGTAAAAGCAGGTATTTAATTAGCACAATTTGGCATCAGGGCCGCTGCACAATGGCTCCCTCCCACCTCCCCCACCTACCTGCAGACCGAAGAAGAGTAGTCAGGCGGGTTATCTGCGGATGAGGAGGAGGCAGTGAAATCCGCAGCGCTTCTTCTCGTAGTGCTTCGCTGCTTCCCGCCGTGAGCCCATAATTTGGAAAAACACCACTGTTTTGATGCGCACGCGCTTGCGAGACAAAGAGTGCAAATTTACCCACCAATGACACAGCAAACAAGCATTGAAAATGCAATAGGACTCGTATTTACGCGAGACCTATTGCATTTTACACGGAAGTGCGGGCGTAAAAGAAGGCACGAATGGGAGGGGGTGGGGGTGGTGGTGGTGTAAAAAGTTACCGACTTCTGGAGGGAATGGGGAGAAGCAGGGGAACAAAACTGTTTTTCTAGTAAAGAGGCCGATAGCCTCGTGAGGAGAAAAATGACGACATGTCCATCAGGAGGCGGGATTAACAATCCAAGCAACAATCAGAATACAGAAATTATGATTAAAGCCAATCAAAAATAAGGGAACAATAAGGCTGGTAAGTGGGCGGAGCTTCCCCGCTATACTGTATATAGCATCTCCCGCTATACTGAATACAGCATCTCTCGACGAGACATGCGCTGCCTAGGCGAGACCTAAAAAGGAAGGTATGGGCCTGGCAAATAGGTTTACTTGCCATGTTCAAAGGGAAGTTTAAAAGTGCACACACAGGCTTTGTAATGGCAAGCCTGTGCCATGTTTAAAGGGCTATGGAGTGGGTGGCACTATTAGGATTGCAGGCCTACTAGTAGCATTTAATTTACAGGCCTTAGGCACATATAGTGCCCTTTACTAGGGACTCATACATAAATTAATATGAGAATTGTGGATAAGGCAATGTTACCATATTTAGAGTGCAGATCATATTCACTTTAGCACTTGTTAGCATTTGTAAAGTGCCTAGAATCCTAAAGCCAGCCAAAATGAAATCAGCAAAACTGGAGATCAGAAGGCAAAAATTCAGGGGAAACCAGTGGCGTAATGAAGTTAGCCCCCCTGCAGGGTACGTGAAGGGGCCCCCTCTGGACTCAATCTAGAGCTCCCCAGCAGAAGTGCGGTGCTGACGGGGCCCCCTGGAGGGTGAGGGCCCCCCGCACCGCAGGGGCTGCAGGGGCCTGTGTTACGCCCCTGGGGGAAACCACAACAAGGATACCAGGTGTTACCACATGTATGAGCAAAACAAAGTTTTCTTCCTCAGAGTTAAAGATCTTCATAGAAACAGAGGGAAACTAAAGAGTTCGGTTACAAACAGATTGTTGATAGGCTTTGTGAAACATACATTAAACATCACAACAAAGGAGACAGTTATACAAGAACTAACTGTTTTCTGAAGCTGCTGATGGATGTGTCTACATTTATGCTGGGCAACAGGAGACTGCACTGCGACCCCTCATAGCTAAGCCACTTTGCATTTTTGCCAGACATCTATACATTGCAAGAATAATGACAACGATCTCAGTTGCAAGTTTCTGTATCCCCTTATATGACGTCTATGTAGCTTGATTGCCGGACACAAATGGACCTTTCATCCCAGTGTAGATAGAGGGACTGATAACAATGCTTAAAATGCGTAAGGCTTGCAGAGGAGTTTGGGAGCACAACCGTATCCCAAAATTAAGACACCCCAAAATTTAGACACCCCAAAATATTACCTCCTCCGGTTTTACCACAGATTGAATTATATAGTAGGATACCCCTTAACATCAATAAGCAGAGTAAAACAGTTCAATTAAGTATTGTGGCCCAGTAAATAATTGAATACTAGTTCAATAAAAGTTGACAGGTTTAATTACAATTTTTAATGATACAGAATTAATACCATGAAGACTCCCAAAATTCACAATTATGCAGAGTATGTTAAATCAGAAATTATTCTAATTTCTAAATGAGCAGCAAAACTAGAAAGACATTGGGCAGCCTCCATAGCAGCATAGGAAAATCTTCTAAAAACCTCCAAGAAATTCTGGCTCACCCCCAAACAATCAAAGGGTTCTTGTAGACATGTATTGCATAATGAATTAGAACAACTGTGAAATCATCAAGGTGTCAGTAAAAGTATAATTTCTTTCGCGAATCAGAACACTAGAAACATATATCATTACCTGCACACATGAGCACCATTCCATTTCTATAAAACGCATTAAACATCCTCTGTGCTAATCTCATGTGGAGATGTTCTAACTAATATGAAACATTTCAACAGTAGGGCTTTCAGAGGATAAATAGACAACAGAAGGCTGTGAAAGGTTCACACTGCATGCATTTCTAGTGGGCTCTTTATATGGTGTAAGAGCCTGATGGCATATGAAGTGTTGAAATGTGCTCCAGCGTATCTTGCATTGAGAATGAGCCGTCCTAGGGTCTTATTCCCTTTCAATAATTGAGAAAGCACTCCAGGGGCACAAAGAATATTCATGCGCACTACTTTGGACATTTGACTAGTCACTAAATATTTCGGGCTAATACCAAGGGGCCTTATTTATGAAGGCCTTGCGCCGCCGTTGCATCACTTTTAACATGGGAAAAAGTGACGCACCGGTGGCGCAAGGCTTTCATAAATGAGGCCCCAAGTATTTAAATAAAACCTTTAATTTGTAAATGAGTAAGTGCCAGAGCCCATAGATTTGCTCAGAAGCCCATGGCCTGTTCTGTTGAAAATCAGGGTGCCGAATCCCAAGGTTGAGTAGTGTTGATTCTACCTCATGCTTCTTTAATCCACCACCAGACACTCCGGGGCATATTACCAAGCAATAGCGATAATTATTGCTATTGCTTGGTTAGAGACAAAAAAGTATCGCCGACCTGCGGCGATTTTTATTGCAGATAAACCTTGGTATTACCAAGGTTTATCGCAAATGCGAAAAAAATCGGCCGCAATGCATGAATATCGCTGAAAAGTCGGCGATATTCAAGCATTACCGAGCTAATGCTCTTAGCCATGTTATCCACCTCCCATTGGATAACATGGCTAAGAACTGCTCAGGGCAGGTGTTAGCTTTTGGAGATATTCGTGCTTAGCGCGAATATCTCCAAAAGTTAGTAATAGGAGATAGCGATGTTAGCGACTGTTTCCAGTCGCTAACATCTTGGCACACCCACTTTGCATGTCATTAGTAATAAATTTCTCTGACATGCAAAGTCGGCCCAAGATGGTCGCTATCTCCTACTAGCTGTCGCTAACTGGTGTTAGCGACAGCTAGGTAATAGGGAGATCATTTTATCTCCGCTTTCTTGGCTTTTAAAGCCAAAAAAGCGGAGATAAACCCCCTTGGTAATATGCCCCTCCGTTTCTTTATCTCAATCTTACAGGTTATTTTGTCACCCCTGCTTTCTCCTCTTGCCCTGGTTTTTCAACATTTCTCTTTCTCCTTTTATCCCCCTTTTGTTTTTTTCTCTCTCAGGATCAAAGCTTGTTGAGGAAAAATAATTGCTGGTTCTCAAAAAAGGAATAATAATGTGCCCCAGCTGCAACCACTGGCTCAAATTAAGCAATGCTTTAAAAAGAAACCTCAATTTATCTGATCAGAATAAGTAAACATCTTAAAAGTCGCACTGTGCATTCCACCATCCATGCCACAGCAGCTCCCCACTAACAAAAGCATTCCCCCTCAATGATACTTCTACATAGAACACATCTCTTCAGAACTTTTCAAAAGGTATCCTGCTGTGAGCAGCTTGAAGCCCTCAAGTTCACTTCTGCCCTTGGGCATCTCCAAAGCCTCTTTGCCAACACTCAGGCTCTTTCCCCGTGTAAAGAGACCCTTGAACAACCTCCCACTCGGAATGCTTGGAACCCTTTAGGCGCCTTCTATGAGACACTCTGGGCTCTCAGAGCTTAAAGCTGTAAGACTGCCTGCCAGGCTTTCAGTGCTGCATTACGGAACCAGAAGCTTGAATAATTTAGTGACAGCATAGCTTAATCTGTTTACCTCAGCGTAGTATACATATTCAGGAATTCACCGGGTGTGATTTTCCCTTCAATAGCCATCTTAAAACAACAGCTGCTAACTAAACAATTCATCAGAGTTTGGGGTTCAGCCCAGGAGACTATGGATTTGTCAGCCTGATGACCTCACCGGCTTCAGGGCTGTGAAATCATTAGCCTAGTATATGAAAGACAGCTTAAGATAGTGTGTGTGCAACTTTATAATTTAAATCACTTGTAAAAGAAACATGAACCAAGTTATTAGCATTTTGGTAGGACAATACAGAGAGCAGAGCACCTGATGCGCACACCAGCAAGCTGCCACTGATTTACTCACAGAGGATGACAAATCCTCATCCACCTTACAAAGCATGCTTCATCACAGGGTAGCCCAGCAGGCACTGGGAGGTAATAACAAGCATGCTACTCCTCTGTGAGGATTGCTGTTCAACCGTTACCAATAATGACTGAGGCTATGTGTCTACTTTCCACATTCATATTTCTTCATTGTGAAGCCTTTGAGCTTATATTAAAACCATGGGACATATTTACAAGACCCTTTCACCACTACAATGTCGGGACATTGTAGTGGCAAGAGGGGCTTATTCACAAGGCAGTGTTAAGACACTTAACGTGGCTTAATGCAGCCTTGTAAATAAGGCCCCCTTTCACGCTATACTTAGCTTGAAAGGGGTGGGCCATGTGTGTTGCAGTGGGCATTCCACTGCCTCACTAATTAATTTTGATGCTGCCCCATATTTACAAGGGCAGTTTAAATATGGGGCAGTGCCAAAAATGGGGCAGTTTCTATGTGTGCTGCATTGTGCAGCACACATAGAAACAGCAAAAGACCATTGATATGCACAGTAAGGTAACCCTTCTTGCACATAAACAGTCAATTTGAAAAAATTACTTTTTGCAATTTCTATGTGTGCTGCATTAAGCAGCACACATAGAAGTTACATAACGCCCTTTAGCGATTGTTTATGTGCAGGAAGGTCTACTGCACATAAACAATCTTCCCATCAACGCAGACACCCTTGCACTATGGTGCAAGGGTGCCTGCTTTGGGACTCGGCTGCTCAATTTAACACCAGGGTAGGGGGAAACACAGGGCTGCACCATATTGTTGTAAATATAGTGCAGGCTGGTGTTTCAGAAGTGTCGGAGTGCGGCATTAAACAGAGGAAGCTAATTCAGTGCTTTGCCACCTCGTAGTAAATATGCCCCTAATTGTCTCACATTCATTTTAACTACATGAGCCGATTATTAAAAGTAACGTTTGAGCTACCAAAGGATACAGTGAATGCCTAGACAGCAGCTCGAGCTTGTGTCCTCATCAAAAACTGTCTCTAAAAAATACAAAGAGAAACTTAATTGTATCATGCTGTAGGGACCCCAATACATATGTCTACTGCATCTATTAAATGATGAATAATATAATCTAAAGATCATGCAATTTCCCAATGTACAGCATGCACATACCTCTAATGCATGGAGACAACTATGAGATGGTTCCTTATTCCACCTTCAGCTCAAGTATCTAACAAAACAGAGAACCATATTTCTTCTTAGGATTGTGGAAAAGATCTATGGATTGATGTACTATACCTATTGTCAAACCAGTGATATGTACTTTGCACCCAACTAGTTTGTGAATGGGAATGCTGTTTGTAATCCGGCCTGTGCACTAAAAGGTCTCAATATGAATTGCACATTTGAAGGAGGTTGATAAACAAGCTGCCTAATAGATAAAAAAAGATTAAAAAAATTAGGTAGGTCACAATTTGCAACAACTCTTATTAGCTGCAAATGCGGGGATGGTGGCAGTCCACTAACCTTTGTGCACTTGCTCCTTCGCAGCAAAGCTCCGTCTGGTAGCTGCTGATGTCTCCGTGCAATGCTGCTGACCCAGAGGTCAGCAATTCGAGGCCCTCCTCCAGGTGCAGGCTCCTCCCAGTGGGCAGTGGTAAAGTGTCACTGATCTTCTGCTTGACTGCCTCCTGTCTCCCTTTCTGCTTTTCTGTCTCTTTATCTTTTTTCTCTTTCTCTTTTATTCTGCCCTTGGCTTGCTCTGTTCCTTGTTCTCTTCCTCCTGTATTCTCCCTCCACACCCCTGTTACCCCTGCTGCTGCGATCCACGTGGCCCTGCCCTCTCCTGTGTCCTTCTCTCTCTCTCTCTCTGCTCTCTCTGTCTCTCTTTCTGCTATTTCTTTAACTCTGCCTTAGTTTCTGCTTTTTTCCTTTCTTCCCCCTCCTCCTGTTTCCTTCCTCATTGCCCCAGCTGCTGCGATCGCCCGAGGCCCCACCTCCCGTCCGTGTCCCTCCCTGTGTTTTTCCACATCCCAGCTGTCCAGCTCCCTGTAGCACTAGTTTAAAGGCAGCTGCTGCGCGGGTGCGCCACCGCCGCACCAAAGGCAAGCTCATCTGCACCTGTTTCACGCCTGGACAACACCTAGTGCCAGGGACCCTGGCTTTAGGACTTTCCACTGCTATAATGCCAGCACCCTCCTTGCCTTCCACCCCGGACGCCTCACTGCCTGCCATCTTACGTCACCGAAGAAGACCCAGGGACATTTCGCCTGCTGATACTGCAACAGCACCTTCATCCACCGCCACAAGCCAGCATCTTTTGCCACCCAGTTGACCAGCAGTGCACTCGACCAGCTCAAAGGCATCCTCCTCAGTGTGCGGTCCCTCCACAAACACACCTCAGTAATCTTGGACCTCCTCGACACTATCTCATGTGACATCACTTTCTTCTCGGAAACATGGACTAACCCCTGCTCAGGACCAGACATTGCAATTGCCTTCCAGACGGCTACAAAATCACCCAGAAGGACTGCCCTGATTGCCCAGGAGGAGGCATCACCATCATCCACAAGAACATCCACAAGAACACCTTCCGGTTGACCACTCACTCGGACGACCCTACGATGACCATGCAACTCCTCCACTTGCGGCTCTAGACCAACTACAGCACCACAGTCTGTGGTGTCCTCATCTACAGGCCCTCCGTCCCCCACCTACCCTCTACTCGAACCCCAGGCTCTCGCATCCACCAATTACATCCTACTCTGAGACCTCGACTTCCACGTGGACAACTCCAGGGACCAGAACACCACCTCATTAAAGGAGAACGTCACCAACATGGGACTCAAACAGCTAGTCATTGCGCCAACCCACACAGCCGGACACACGATTGACCCCGTCTTCTCCACCAGCGGGAACATCAGCTACAGTCACACCACCGAACTCTCCTGAACCTACCACCACTGCGTATATCTTGCCTTCACCACACCCACTGTACACCACCATCCACACAGCCCCTCCGCCGTAGCTGAATCAAGGCCACTGAAGAACTTCTTGTCAACTCCCTCAGTACAACCACCCTCCCAACAACAATGGATTCAAACACCGCAGCATGCAACTTCCACAGAGGGATATCCAGCTGCGCTGACATTTTGGCACCCCCTCAGCAAAAGACCAGGAAAGCAACACACCAAGAAAGCCAGCTGTGTTACCCCTGCCTCCCACAAATTCAGACGCACCTGCAGACAATTCGAGAAGAAATGGAGAAACAACAAAACCCCGGAAGCCCACTCGGTTTTCAAATCGGCTGTCATCGCACACCACATCCTCCTCAAAACCACAAAGAAAACAGCCTTATAAGACAGAATCAACCCCAATGTACACAACAATAAAGAACTATTTGCCATCGTCAAGGAGCTCGCTGTGCCCAAAAGCGATACAACAGACATCCCTCACTCTCAAGACCTCTGCAACAAACTAGGCAACTTCTTCCACCAGAAGAACAGGCAGATCTACGACATATTCGACACCCTAGACCCTGCCACTTCACCCTTCACCACTGCATGCAAAATGCTGCATCCCACAGACCGTGCTCTGCTGGACCCCACTCAAAACAGAGGACACACTCAAGACCATGAAGAGCATGGCACTTCTCGCCAACACTGATGACATCCTCTCCCTTCTTGACCAGGGCGAGACCTCAGCCCTCATCCTACTAGACCTCTTGACTGCCTTCTACACCCTCTCCCACCCCACCCTAATGATGAGACTCCATGACGCCGGCATCCACGACAAAGCACTGGACTGGATACACTCCTTCCTTACCGGTCTCACTCAGAGAGTTAGACTGCCCCGTTCCTCTCAGAACCTACAGAGATCAGCTGTGGAGTGTCCAAGGGCTCCTCCCTGAGCCCCATCCTCCTCAACATCTACATGGCCCCCTCTTTGCAGACGTTGTCAGAAGCCACCTACTCAACAATGTCTCCTTCGCTGACAACACCCAGATGATCCTCTCCCTCACCAACAAACAACAATGAACCACCAAATCAATGCCAGTTTCCTCAGCCTACTTCCATGTGCTTCGAAAGACATTCAGATAGATGTCCACAGAATCAAGCAAAATGGTCACCTACACACTCATCACCAGAAGACTTGACTACAGCAACACAGTCAATGCCGGCATCACCCAGAAACAACTCAAGAAACCACAAAATGTCCAAAACACCACAGTCAGACTGGTCCTCAATATTCTCCGCCGCAGCCACATCACGCAACACCTCTGACAACTTCACTGGCTCCCAGTCAACAAGAGAATCACCTTTAAGCTCCTCACACTTGCCTACAAAGCTCTCCATGGCAAAGGTTCAACATACCTCAACCACCGATTTGCATGCCATGTGCCCTCAGACAACTCCGATTTGCCCAGCTCGCCATAGCTTAGTCCCCAGGATCCACAAGACCAGAACTGGAGAAAGATCCTTCTCCTACCTCGATGCCAAGTCCTGGAACACCCTGCCCCTCCACCTCAGGCAATCTGCCTTGCTGACCCAATTCATGAAGGCCTCAAGACCTGGCTCTACGAATAATCCTACCCCCAAGGGGACCACCAGCCCCCCCAAGCACCTTTAGACCTCACAGAAGAGTGATCGATTGATTGATTGATTGATTGATTGATTGATTGATTGATTACTGCAAAGGGCAGCATACAACTGTGTCTACATTACCAAATGGGAAACTTTTTTTAAAACATCTCATATCTTCTAAATTTGCAGCTGCTATTTTTAAAAACATGAAATGCTTCCCATTAACAATTATATTGGGGGACTAAGCGCTAATCCTATGGGCCACTGCCTGCTCCCTCAAGGCTGCTGACATAATTGCCAAAGGGGAACCTGTCCCATAAACAGATTTCTCTTTGCAAATCAATTGCCATCTCAAAATGGGTGCCATTAGCTGATCAGTCGTTTGTGTCTTCAATCCTCATCCTGTTCTCTACTATTTGTGATTCGTAATGGATCACAACATTTCTTTTACAAGTGGTTCCAAACTCTATGTATTATGAAATGCTGAATTTGTGAACACAAAACACCTTTGTAGATGAGGTTCCTAGTATGATGTCACCCATGCTTCAGGAATGAATACTTTTGGGTCTGACTGGCAAGAACAATTTTTAGTTCCTCCAGCACACGCTAACGTCAACAAACATAATCATAATTCATGTGAAGTACATAAATGACATAATCTTATCAATCCTCGATTTTCTTATATTCTTAGTTTATTCTTTAAGTTCTAGTCTTTAGCCAAAAGGTATTTCGTCGCCAAAAGGTATTTACCCGTGACTTGCTCAGGGCTGTTTCTTTAGTAGGTTGTATCTCTCTTTATGCCGGTTTAACTTCCGTCCCGATGTCCCATTAGTTTTTATAAATCAGGTAAAGTTCCTAAGATCTTAGTGTTGTCTTCATTAGATATTAAGTCAGTTTTCTGGATTCAGGATATTTGCTTCATGCATCAAGTAGTCCAAGCGAGTGCAATCTTGTGCTTCCCCAACACCAGAGCGCACTCACTTCAACTACTTGATGTCAAGATTTATAAAACTAATTGATGAGATTATGTCATTTATGTACTTCACATAAAGTTATTGTGTTAGTTGACATTAGCGTGCACTGAGGGATCGAAAAATCACAAATTGTGTTTGACCTCGGTCATCCAACTGGGGAGAGGGTGACCTCCCTACCTCAAAGCAACAACATCTTTGTGTACATTCCTTAGAGTGACGTAGTTCACCCTCTTTAGCGATTCTGCGCGGCAAAAAACAGGAAAATAATTGACAATGAGCTCTGCCTCCACCTGAATGTTTTTCCTACTTTTTAGAATTCACCAACTTTTCCAGGATTATGCCTGAAATGTTGCATTAAGAGCAGCTTTCCAGGGAACATCCTAGGGAGGTTACGTGACCTTTACGGTGGGATTCTTCTCCCACTGTGCAGTTCTTTATTGTACAGACGTCCACACAGTAGTTAGTGATAGAAAACCCCTTTGTAGAAATGAGATTCTTATCAGTCTCACCGGTGCAGGGACACCCTTCTTGTCTACGGGTTCAATAAATGAGGGTCGAAACTGAAGTGGAAAAAAAACACATATTTATTATATCTCATGAGATCGCTCCGTCATACAGACACTCCAAGTGCCTAAGAGGGAATGATCTAGAACACCTTGTGGTCTTCCTTTTATACAATCTAGGCACTATAGGAGTTCATCAGAAAACCCCATAGTCATGGTTACATCACACTTTGCATAACCCTCTTATGACATTTTTACATAACGCTTACACAACCCTTTACACAGTCCTACATGCTGCACTGTAGAATCCTGATAAACCCCTACCCACGTCACTTTCATAGATAAGCAAGGGAGGTTGCAGGCGTTGGTGGGCTCACAATTTAAACATCTGTGCACGTAGGCCCTTTGGCAGGGCAGGGCAGCGTGCTCTAACACGCAGAAGTTATCAGTGTGACCAGCTTTTAGTGAACACGCAATTTCTAATTTAGAAAGTCCCCGTAAAAACACAAAATGGAGCTGGAAGCAGAGGCTAATTTAACAGAATACAAGTTTTTTGTTTAACACCTTAGCAAATGTGCTTTTATTTTTTTTTCCAATGGGAAATTATTTTTTGCTGTGGAGAAAGTCCTTTTCCTAAAATCCCTGCTGATTGGAGAGTGATCCATTCGCTTTTACTTTAGTGATTTATGCCCATCCTGTGTGATTAAATTGCTGACCCTTTTCACAGTGGAAAGCTGATTAGTTAGGACTTGGGTAAGCCAAAAAGGTACACTTTGGATGCCCATTTTGTCCACACCTTGAGTGAGATTTACAGCTCTGGAGATCTCTGCACTCATGGCAAAGTCCTCCAACCACAGGAAGAGATATACACCAGCCGGGAATCTCTTTGTGAATTCCAATGGTAAATTTGGTGGCAAACATAGTTTGCCATCACATTTACTTTTGTGGATAGGCCCCATTCTCTTCTGAGTGTCTGCTGCTATCCCCGTTATAACCTTCATTGTTACTTGTACTTGCCCACTCCAAGAGGGTCTGTATATATATATATATATATATATATATATATATATATATATATATATATATATATATATATATATATATATATATATATATATATATATATATATATATATATATATCTGTATATAAGAAATGAAGTATATGTAGTGGTGGCAATAGCGTTCAAACACCAGTACTCTGAAAATAATTCACTGTTTGAGACAATTAATCAGGGTCATGCCCTAGAACTGTAACAAGAAACAATGATAAAACTAATGGCATTCATAAAGCAATTTTGTTTCAGAAGGAGTGACTGATCAGTGCACCTATAAAGACAGCATAATTATTTGCAACTATTTTCGAACACTTTTATGCATGGCAGGAGCCATGTGTCATCTTTACATTGTTGATAAGATGTGTCTGCGTCTTTGTGCTGCTATTCTTGCTAGCTCTTCCAACTTTAGCCATTTTAATAATCTCTTCAGTCAGGGTGGACTAATTGTTTGGCCTTTTAATCCGTCTATATCAGCCAGTTCCAAACCTTCCACTGGCACACTCGTCTTGGCAGTTCTATTGTTTTGGTGTTGCACATTTTTAGGTACTAGTTATGCTCCTTTAAAATTGATAGCTAGCTGTACTGCTCAGTCTGTATCTCAGTGACCTTATCTGTCAATCATAATAAGTCCTTATATTGTTAATAAAAAACATTTATAAAATAAGCTTATAAAATTCATATTTCATGAAATAGACAATGCCAAAATCCGCCCCAAAGAACTCTTCAACATCATTAGGAACCAAACCTCCATTTTATATAAATAGGTAGTGTGTAAAAATGTAAGATTAGAGTTTAAATATTAAAAGATTAATACATTCATATCGGTCTGGTTAACTTTAGGTTGCATCATTCTTTATTTTCAACAGGCCATGATTTATTTATTTATTTATTTATTTATTGAAGTTTTGTATAGGGGTGGCTGGACCCGAGGGTATCAGAGCGCTTCAAAACAAATAAAGATATGCAACAAAGGCAAATGAGGACAATAAAACAAGAACAAGGAACACTAGCAGGAAGTAAAGTCTGCACAACAACAACTTGAGCGCAATACGGGATGGCGATTAGGAGCGAATCATCCGGCTCTGGGTTCAAAGAGATAGCGGTCTTTCACAGTCAGGCGCGGGGTTCACGTTAGCGCTCAAGGAAGAGGGCTTCGAGTAGCATCTTGAATTGCGGGAAGGAGGCGGTCATTCTGATATGGGGTGATGGAGTTCCAGATCCTGGGAGCATTACCCGCAAAGGATTTATTTGAGGTTTTGTGTTTCTGTGATTTCAGAGGGATGAGTAGGAGTGTGTTGGAGCTTCTGAGGTTCCTGGATTGACCGGCCATTTTGTGTTTGGTGGCCAGGTATTCTGGTTTGCCTGTATGCAGGGCTATATGTGTGAGGCAAGCTGTGCGGAAGCTGGCTCAGTGGTCTATCGGGAGCCACTTCAGTTCCATGAGTGCCGGAGACATGTGCTCATATTTCTTTGTTCCTGTGACCATTCTTGCTGCTGCGTTGAGGGTGGAGGTGAGAGGTCCCAGGTGCGATTTGGCTGTTCCAGTCAACACTGCAATGCCATAGTCAATTCTAGAGAGCACCAGTGCCTGAGCGGCCTGTTTGAGATCATTAGGGGAGAGGAAGGGTTTCATTTTGTAGAGAAGTTTCAAGTTCAGGATCGCACTTTTGGCGGTTTTTGAGATGTGTTTTTTCATGCCCAGTTTGGGGTCGAGAGTGATCCCTAGGGATTTTGCGGAGTCCGTTGGCGCTAGAGAGACATTGAGGGCATTTAAGGCTTTGAGCCATTCCACTATTTGGGGGTTTTCATCTTTATTCGAAATGAGTAGTACTTCTGTTTTTTCTTCATTAACCCCTTAAGTGCTGCTGACGGCCAATGGTCGTCAGCAGCGCTACCTCCCCAGTGCTGCGCACGACCATTGAACGTCCATTCAGCACTAGTTCTAATGGACAGCGCAGCACTGGGGAGGAATGTGTAATAGCAGCTATGAGGTTAAGTTTGAGGTGGTTGGCTGAGAGCCAGTGTTGGACCGCCATGAGTGTACCGTTTAGTCTGTGAATGTCTGCGATCATTGTGGTTTCCAAATAGAGTTGTGTGTCATCCACGTAGAGGTGGAAGGGGATGTTGGAGTTCCTTAGAAGTGAGGTGAGGGGTTCCATGTAGATGTTGAAGAGTTGCAGGAGAGTACTGACCCTTGAGGAACTCCTCTGCTGAAGGGGAGGGGGTCTGATTCGAGGCTGTTGATCTTTATTCTTTGAGTGCGGTTGTTGAGAAAAGAGGAGAACCATTTTAAGACCGTCTTTTCAATGCCTGCTCTCTCCTGGAGGACATTTAGTAGCAGGGTATGATCAACTGTGTCGAACGCAGCCGAGAGGTCAAGGAGGATGAGAAGGCTACATTGGTTGGAGTCGAGTGACATGTGCAGATCATCTAGGACATTTAGGATTGAGGTTTCAGTGCTGCAACCCTTTATGAACCCTGATTGGTGTGAGTCAAGTAGATTAGTGTTCTCTAGATGTTGGGTTAATTGTGAGAGCACACATCTTTCAAGAATTTTTGATAGGAGCGGGAGGTTCGAGACCGGTCTGAAGTTGTTCATGTCCGTGGGGTTAAGGCCAGGTTTTTTTTAGAAGTGGCGTGACTTGTCCTAATTTAAGGCAGTCAGGAATGGAACCCTCGCTCAAGGAGCTGTTGATGATCTTGCCCCACATTGGGGCTAGAGTGAGCTTCAGCTCCTTGGTCAGTCTTGAGGGAAGTTGATCGAGGGAGTGAGACGAGGGTTTAGCGGAGGCGATAAGATTGCTTATCATCTCATCCTGGACAGGCCGGAAGGATGACCAGCGGATAGACGAGGTTACTGGGGGGTTGTGGTTAGTTGCAGGACTCCGGGTTTCTGTATGGGAGGAGGGCTTCGAGCTGAATGAACAATCAATTTTGGCGATTTTTTCATTGAAAAATCTTGCAAAGTTGTCTCAATGGGTTTTGGACACCGCCAAGTTGGCTGCCACTGGAATGGAGGTTTGGTTCCTAAAGATGTTGAAAAGTTATTTGGGGCGGTTTTTGCCATTGTCTAAAGCAGAACAGAAGAAGGATGACTTTTTGCTCTTGATATGATTATAGTAGTCTTTGCGTCCTGCCTTGAGTTGATTCTGATGGAGGGAGGTGGAGTTGTTCCTCCAAGTTCTTACCAGGGATCTGAGGTGTCTTCTTTCCTCATTAATGTCAGTAGAGAACCACGACCAAGAGGGATGCTTCTGGGTGTGTTTTAGTTTCGGAGGTGCCAGCTGATCTAGGGTGAGCTCCAAGTTGGAATGATAGAGCGAGGTGAGTTCTGAGGTTGAGAGGGACTCCGTCGTGTTCGGGAGGAGTGAGCTGAGTCCTTCTTCTAGCTTGTCTCGGGGGACTCTGGATGTGTTCCTGACCCACTTAGGGGAGGCTTGAGTGAGTGGGAATGGATATGGCCGAATGGTTGATATGAAAGAGGATGATGTGGTGGTCTGACCAGTCCACCGGGATGATGTGATCAATCGAGACTGCATTTTTGTTCGCAATGATTGCATCCAGGATCGCTCCTCTGTAGTGCGTTTCCTCTGAGCAGTGTTGGATCATGTCGTTGTCTTGCAGAAGGATGTTGGGCGATTGAATGAGCGGGTTATTAGTTTCGTTCCATCTTAGGTTGAGGTCGCCCAAATTAAGCTGTGGTCGCTGTTGAGTGCGGATTGGGTGATCAGATCCGACAGCTGAGCTCCAAATTCGTTGGAGTTGCCTTGAGGATGGTAAAGGAGATGGCATTGACGTGAACTATGAGTGGGAGATTTGAAGTTGACCGACAGGCATTCGAAGGAATTGTACAGGCAGGAGGGAGTTTCAGAAATGGAGAGGTCTCTTTTTTGGATAATTGCTATGCCGCCACCTTTGTGTATGGGCCTGTCTTTGCGGATAATTGAGAAACCAGGCGGCACCAGCATGTCCAGAATGGGGAGGGATAGGGAGTTTAGCCACGTTTCCATGATGAAGGCTATATCCAGGTCATGAGAGAGGATGGATTCAGCTATTTCCGTTGCATGTTTGACTGTGGTCCGGCTGTTGATAAGCATACCATTAATAGGGGGGTCTTCTTTTGATTTCAAATTGTCAGGCTTGGCTCTGGGTATGAAGGATAGATACATTGGGGGTCTAGTGGCTCTGCGGGGGGGGGCGGGTCCCTACCCATTCCAGTGATGACTTGGATCGAGGAGATGGGAGTAGAGTTCAGGAGTGGGGCCTGGGCTGGCTGGTTCGAGGGGAGTTCGTAAGAAGCGACAAGTGCGCTCACTTCCTTGGGGGAGAGGGAGGTTATAGTTCTTCTTTGCCTTACTGCTCGCGACTCAGTCTGGACTTTAGTAAGTGGAGGCAGGGAACCTGGGGGGGCAGGGACCAGTTGGGGGGGCGGATAGTCATACCTAGGGAGAGGCGGAGGGATGTGGGGTGGTGTGCAGGGACGGGAGGGCATCTAGAGATTCTCTAGGGCGGATAAGGTTTCCTGCAGGCCAAGGATCAGGGTAGCGATCTGCGCTTCTATAAGGTCGAGGCGTTGCGTCAGCTTGGGTGAGAGGGAGAGGAGGAGAGGGTGGGCGGAGCTCAGCCCTGAATGTGAGGGGCTTTGGGGCGAGTTCCTACTGATGGGTTCACAGGAGGGGGGGAGCTGGATCCTGTTTAGAGTTTGGTTGTGGGAAGGCTAGCAAGGGAGGGGGGTTGTGGTCCCTTTGGGGGTGAAGGTTTTCTTCAATGAGGGGGGCGGTGAGAACTAGAGGAGCGGGGGTTAGGGGGTTGGGGGATTGTGCCTCTGTGTTGTCAGCTCTATAGATCGATTGTGGAAGGGCTAAAGAGTGAGGGGGGTTGTTGTCCATTTGGGGGTAAGAGTTTTCTTCATTGGAGGGGACTGTGAGAACAGGTGGAGTCAGGGCTAGCGGGGGGACTGATAATGGAGTTGTTAGGGGGTCTGGGATCTCTAAGGGTGGGAGGCTGAGAGCTAGTGGTGCTTTGGGAGCTAGGGAATGGGGGTTGGGAGTCCTTTGGGGATGCGAGGGGAGCTGAGTACTGGAAGTTTGGGAGCAATGGGTGGAGGACGGGGGTAGGGAGATAGGGGGAGCTGGGGCTGGTGAAGACGTGAGGTTGGCGGAGTGATTGAGCAAGGAAGGGTGGGGACGCTGAGGCGGATCTTTAAGGGTGGGAGACTGAGAGCTAGGGGTTCTTAGGGAGTTAGGGTGAAGGGGGTTGGGAGTCCTGAGTACTGGAAGGTTGGGTACGGTGGGTAGAGGGCGGGGGTTGGGATATAGGGGGAGCTAGGGCTGGTGGTGACGTATGATTTGTAGAGTGAATAAGCACAGTAGGGTGGGGACGCTGTGGTGGCGAAGACATGCTCTGAAGAGTAGGAGTTTGTAAGGAGCCATTGGGGGGGTTAGGGGGTCGGTTTGTGTGGGTAATGAGCAGTAATTTTAAGGTGTGCAAACACAGAATGTGAGAGCATCCCTGAATAGGGCACACCATGGGTTCTCACTAAGAAGACTCCTCAAAAGGTTTCGTTAAGATTTATGCATTTTATTGTTCCAAAATGTATTTATTTTCTTCTTGATATTTAATTCATATCAATCTTTATGTGCATTCAACACAGTTCATCATTAGAAATCGTTATCTCATAATACATATTCCTGAATACTCCAATGCATTTCGGGCAGCCTTGCCCTTTGTCATAGAGCGCTGAAAACATAAGGATATAGCAATCAAAAACATATACTGCATAATAGTAATGTAATCATAATAAAGTCCAGTAACTCTAAAATCAAACCCAGTGTTGAGTGCTAAATGCATGCAATAAGGTGCTGGTGACCCGCGTGTGGGGAACGATCGTGATGGATGTGAACCGAAGTTAAAAAGCGATCAATCAAACGAACGGAAAAATGGAAAAAAGAAAAGAGTCATCAAGTGTGGTTGTAGAAAAGACATGCAGAATAGTGAGTCTCGGTAGAGTCATCAAGTGTGGTTGTAGAAAAGACATGCAGAATAGTGAGTCTCGGTAGAATCCCCAGGTGGAGACGCTAAAGATGTCACGAGCGCTTTATTTAACCACTCTTAGAGTGGTCTACTGATGCTGTATCTCTTTAAATTGTGGCTAATATTGAATGTATGCAATGTGCACATTTACTCATTTCTATTTTCACTTATGTTCACTTTTTAGACACTTTGAACACGTTTAATTATGGCCACTGTGTCTGTTTCACCACTTGTAGTCCGCTATTTATGTTTGTACTTTTGTTTCCCTCACGTGACCTCTGTAGGCGGTGCTACTTTATCACTTCACTTTTTTTACTAACTAACTGGCGTGGCCTATTCGAAGCACTTGACATAATGCTCGGACGCCCGAAACTAGGCATTAATACACCCTGAATCGAAGTAAGTCCGTTTTTTTACCGCTTGTGACATCTTTAGCTTGACGTGTGTGGATGGACACGCCTCCTGCAGGAGCACCCTAACTAATTGAATCTAGAGAACGTTCCAGTTAAATCCAGTGGCAACATATCGCAGTGCACCCCCTCGTTACATTGTTTGTCGGTAATGAGCAGTAGCCATCTTAAGTGTGGGGAAGAGAGAGTCGAAGAACTCTAGGTTCTCGTCTTTAGCCTGAATTAGAATGGTGCCATTCACCCATTCACAAAAATGGTGATGGAGATGTCTCCGGTCAAGGTCTGTTGGTTCAGGGGGGAAATTGTTAGTTTGCGGTTGTGTTCAGTGAAGGTGGTTTTGGAGACGGGGAGGAGTGAGTTAAAGATGGTGACCCATAAGTCAGGCCGGTAGGTATGGAAAATGAAGTCCATTTTCCTCTGTCCTCTAGCTGAGCAGTGGTAACTGTCAACAACTAGTGTTTCGGGGTGTTGCCTGATTACATTCTGTTTGAAGCGTTTTTTGGCTTTGAAGGTGAGGCTGCGTGGGAATGTTATAGCGAAGTTGTTCTGCCCTCGTGGAGACAGGTGGTTAAGAGCGGGGCAAAGATGCGTGTCCAATTGCGCGGCCGGGTACATCTTGGCTAAACTGGGGGGAGGTGATATTTCTGGGACAAGGAGGGGGGGAGGAGGACGGAGGGGGGCTGGGTTGATTGATTCGGTCCGGAAGGTAAGGGGTGCCTAACCGGAGGAGGGGTTGGGCTGTACGCGCTGGGGAGTTGCGCACCGAGGAAGCTTCGAGGGGGTGGACTAGAGGAGGGGTGCCGGATGTCTAGGAGGAGGGGGGAGTAGGAGGAGCAGTCACAGGACCTCTCTGAGGGCGGGCCCTGGGACCAAGAATGCAGGTGCTCTCGGTTAAATTGTTCAGCTCAGGCGGCCATCGAGCAGGGAGGTGGCAGTCCCCTAGTGAGAGAGAGAGAGCTAGGGTTGAGTGACTTGTTGAGTGGGCCTTGATTGCGCCATTCTCACTGGTCGCGTGGAGTGGGGTCGATTGTTCGTGCGGGGTGGGGGAGGGCTGTCAAGTGTTAGAGGGGGATAGCGACGGGCTTCAGGGTCCTAGGATGGACACTTTGAGTCTAGTCAAGTCAACTCTAAAGAGGCCAGTGGCCCGCCTGCCGAGGGGCGGGCTGTAGCTAGCGGATCTCGAGCGTGGCGGTGAGTTAGGCAGGGGACAGGTGGCCCTTGGAGAGTGAAGCCAGATGGTTGTTGTAATGGCCGGCTTTGTCAGTAGGGTCAGTGCTGCCTCCCCTTAAGTGTGAGGTAAGATAGGATCTAAGGAGGCCAGCGTTGTCTAGTGGGTAATCTGCTGCAATTAGGGTGAGAAGCGCTGTTATTAGGGGCCTCCGATGTCCCTTAGCTAGGAGAAATTGATTTGTTGTGATTCATTGAGGTTAGAGCATTTGTATCTGAAATCGGTCAGAGGAAGTCCAGTTTCTCTGCCCATTAGCTGACCAGAATGACCTTAGCTCACCAGGGCTCCAATCTTGAAACGGGCAGAGCAAGTAATTTTAAGATGGGCAGAGCAAGTCAGATTTCCCTGCTCAATTAAAATCAAGAGTAATCTTAAGTCGGGCGGAGCAGGTCCGATTTCCCTGCCCAAATGATGTCCCGGGTGGTGGCTATATTAAGGCCAGGTGGCCCTTAACGAGAGAGAGTGTATGGTACTTGTGTGGAGGGCGGAGGGAGGCGCCCCTGTGGATCGACGCTTGGGTCCACTGGTTGTGGCTTTGGTCTGGTGGTGGGGGGCCTTTTTCCTACAGATTGGGCTCACTTGTTGCTTTCGGGGTCCATTCGCTTTGTAGGGCGGTCGGCCATCTTAGGGACAGGCGGCCCTGGCGGTGAAGAGCGTCGGGACTGAAACACGGCCTGCAGCCTCTCGTCGATGGTCTAATCCCCCGTGTTGATCCTCGGGAACATGCGCCCCTCTGTAGCCGCAGCCATCAGGCTCTCCTGAACGTGGCTTGGCACCGCTCCAGCTGTCTCGGGTTCTCCAGCCAGGTGCAGCCGCCTTTGGATGCCTCGCTGTCATCTAGCACCCCGGTAAGTGAGGGGGGACCACTCACTTCTTGCAGGGTGCTCTTATGGGTGGGTGTGTGGGGCGGAGCTCCGGGGCAGGAACCGGGTGTGGGCGAAGGTATCTGGCGCGCAATAGCCCGGTCCTCCTAGTCAGGCATGCTGACCCCGCAGATGGTTCCTCTGGATCCCGGAGGCAGCCGGGTTGGAGTCGTTAAATGAGGAGGGGGAGGGGTTACGGGGGGGGGGGTTTCAGTGGGGTCGCTCCGGTCGGGATTTACACAGAAGGTGATCCCTTGACCCGGAGCTCAATCTAATCACTCCCACGTCCTAAGTACAATATTTTATCCATTTTGTTGTCTACCATGGTTACGAACTTCACTAATTTGCAGTTCAGCTGCGGGTCGTTGGCGTTGAAGCACGCTATCACTACTTGCGTCACGTCTGGATCCTGCAGATGTTAAATTCTGATTTAAATAGTCTGGCCCTTTCTTGCTTTAGATGCAAACAGGTGGAGATCAAGTGGGCCATGTCCTCCGTTCCTTTTCTGCATAGACAACAGTTTATTGAAACTTGCCCCCTCTGCCATGGTGGAAGGTGCAGGATTGATGGCAGCTTTCCTAATTGATGTTTGAGAATTTTTCCTTTTATGAACCTTGCATACCCCAAGCTGAAGTAAGTTTCAGGGCTGAGTGTTTTATAACTATTGATAATCATCCATGTGTGGCTCCGTTTTGCAAATGCAGCTTTATCAGCAATTAGCAAAAGGGTCCTAATTGTCCTTTGGACTACTTTCTTAAAAAGTATATGCAAGGTTGGTGTCTCCAAAAGCTGGGAGAGCCCTCTAGTTGCTAGGCTATGTTTTAATAGTTCGAGGACTGCCATTGTGAGCTAGAGCTGTATCGTCTTCAATAATAGATGGTTTAGGGTGCTCTCTGGGGGATCCTTAATTTTGAGCCAGGTCGTTAGGTAATCTCCTTGTCTTGCAAGCTGTTGATTGGTGAGCCCAAATTCTAGTCTGATCTGAGGCAACGCATACGAGGGTATGTTAAAAAGGATCCTGTAACCTCTGATGATGGTGCTATTAAGAGTCTTGGAGTCTCTCCCTCTCAAAGCCACACTTCCATATGAGATGGTCGGTAGAATCTTTGCTTGAGCGACCTGAAGTAAAGGAGAGAGCCTGGGACCAGTCAGCTCAGTTTTTAGATGTTTCAGAGATGTTGCAAGGCCCAAGCCTCTCCTCCTAATTGGCTCAAGCTGAGTGGAAAATTGCCCACCGTTGTCGATGATTATGCCTAGATATTTACGTGTCAATCAAACAATCAGTGATATAATGTTATACGGTGCTAAGGACCAGAATAGGCTACAGAGCACTGATTTTAGCAGACATACACGTACACACATAAATGCATATTTTAAGCCTTCTTGAATGGAAGGAGATTGTCAGAAGGCTCTTCCATGACCAGTAAACAATGTATCCCTTCCTCTCTTCTAATGCTTTGTGGAGGAAACAATAGTTTCTCAGCTGATCTCAATGTTCTTGTACAACAGCAAAGCAAGAAGCATTGCTTGAGATATTCAGACTTGTCACCAAAGAGGAACATGTGGCTTATTGTGGGAGCTTTTCATTGAATTTGGGCAGCTACTGTCAACCAGTGAATCTTTCACAACTTAAAAACAGGTCTAGCTCCAGAATACAGAAGCACCTGCAATTTATGTAAGTTAGATTTATATGATCCTCTTATTAGAGCAGTTTTAAAGTCAATTTTTTTCCAATCACTGCCGACTCTACTATTCTTAGAGAATAAATGATGGGATTTAATTTGGCACAAGAACGTGGTGTGATTATTAGCAGATTGGATAAGCTCATTTATCAGGCCAGCCGTGGGTAGGATTTCATCAAAGATTACTCCTACAGACTGAACTTTTGGATTCAAATTTATCTTTAACTTGGATTTCAACCTCACTGACTTGAAAGAAGCAATGTCCAGAGCTTTTATGGGCTGGACAGTAGTTAGTACCTAGGCGTAGGTACAATAGAGGGGTAAGTCAGCAACCCTGCAGTACCCTACTTTGACAGTGATTGTCTTGTATGAGTTCTGAGTGCCAGAGGTGAAACGGAGGTAGAAGTGCAGGGGCCGCGACATCAGGAGCCCGAGGAGAAACAGACCCACGTTATGAGGTAGAAGTGCGGCGGCCGCAACATCAGGTGCGGGCCCCCGGAAAAAAAACTGCACCAGTTTGCGGCAAGATCACAGGATGCCCTTTCATCTTCCCCGGCAGGCACCCGCAGCTGAGGCGAATCAGTTACACCGAGAGTGCAGCTCGTGATCGCCGGATCTGCAGCCTCCATCCACCTGTGTGGCCCGACGCAGTGTGTGGATGGTGGGCCATGGCCACAGCGGAGGGGGGGGCAGGTTTTTCTCGAATCGATCCCGAGGACACCAGTTGCTGAGGGCAGAGGTGAGCGGACCCCCATCTGCCCAATGCGAGGCAAAATGGCGGCTCTTACTGCGCTGGCCTGTCATGAGGAGTGATTCATCCAGGTCGGCTCTGGTGGCAGGGGAGACTGGCCCATCCTTTCCCCATGAAGTGCTGTGGTTCCTGGTATACGTTTTGGGTGGAGAGGGGGGCCCTTTTCACTAGAGGCGGATGGCTACCTGATACTAACATGGCTGCAAGTGGCGATTTCTTTCCCAGAGCTGAACTTTTATTGTGCAGCCCCTCATGGACGATGCCTTCCTCAAGATGGCATCCAGATTCCCCTTGGACCATGGTTTTTCACTCCCCCTGAGCCAATCTGTCACTCTCTTAGTGCACCTGACTACCCGGACAGCGGAGTCTGAGTATTGTGCCCGTCGCCCAGTGGAGCTGCTCGGCCTTGGTTCTTACCCTTGCCCGTCACCTACCCAGCTGGACTTCGGGCTCAGTTTCTCCCCGTCTCCCTGTCTCTCACTTAGCCCCTGCTTAGAATTTCTGTAATTCTGCTCTCTTCTTTAAACTCTGTCTTTTTTTACTGTGGAGAATGAAAACACCCTTGACCGCTGCCCGGTGGAGCTGTCCCATGCAGCTAAAGCGGAGTCTAGCTCTGGCTCAACCCTTTGGCCGTCAACTACACAGCCGGACTTCGGACATAGTTTTTCACTGTTCTTCGTGGCTCCTCTATCTCTTCTTTTCAACTACTCGACTGCTCTGTTACCACTGAGTACCTTCCCCCTTCAGAACCCCCTAGCCCTATCCCCCTGCCTCTATCCCGACTGTCTGTCCCCTCTATCCTCCACCTTTCCTATAACGTGAGTCTTGGTTAAGTTACGCTCTAATATCTTATATTATTATGTTAAGATCATGTCTTTCTTTCCCTAGCACTTGTTGTTAATTGTAACCCTAATTGATGTAACAATGTAAACAAAAATGTATGCTATGTTCTCATGTAAAGTGCTCTGATACCTTTGGGTCTAGCCAGTGCTATATGAAACTTTTCAAATAAATAAATAAATAAAAAATAAAAGATGTTGTGTCCTAAAAAGAAACAATCCATCCATTCAAGCTATTACCTGGCTATTTGATAATACCATCAAACTGACTATGGAGGTGTTAATGTCCTGTCACAGGTCAGCTTGGATGGGTTTGTGGAATAATATTTAACAACACATTTAGTGCATCTTCTTGCCTCAGGATATGCTCTACTGTAAAAGTTTCAGAAAGCTTTATGGAAATACATGTGGTTGCTTTCTATTTTATCATTTAGTCCCCTCTGTTGTGTCACAAGTAAGCACAAACTTTCCTGCCAGGCACTAAGTCGTTTTTAGGTCGAGCATTCTAGACCTCTTGTGTATACTTATATGTGTATGTACTTTGTGGGCTCTTGAGATCAGCCCTAGGACTTGTCTGCTTCCGCTTAGGGACTTTTTTTCCGTTCAACTGCCTCGATTTTACTGTCTTGATAGAAATTGACCACCAAAGGTCAGGAAAATACCAGAATTGCTTTCTGCTTAGGCACTTTTTTTTTCTTTTTAGTCTGGCAACTGCCTCTCTTTAACTTTTTTGATGGAAAACAACCAGCAGAGGTCAGTAAAATACCAGAATCACTTTAGCATTCTCTAGATTCCAGTCCATAGAAATTGTCTTCAATGAGCACCCGTAGACAATATTTTTTTTTTCAAATCTTGTATTTTTAGCGATATGACCACCGAAGGCCCTGATTTTATATTATAAACAGAGCTTTGGACTGTACCGTTTCCTGCTGAAGGGCAATATTTGTCTCCATGTGTTCCCATACCTGGCTGTCACGCAGTTTGTTGCTTATTTCCCCTCCATGTTAAAGAACAGTAGATGTTTCAGTACCCAGGTTAATGTGCTGCATAGCTAAATACATATAAGGTCCCAAAGGCCAGACCGATTGCATTACAAATGCTTGTTAAAAGTGTCATGGAAAAAAAAAGTTGCCTTTATAGCCTTTATTACGAGCTGCCCGAGCATTATTCTCAGGCAAGTACACAGTTTTGTTCAACTACAAGTTTTTCGGTTTCACCAGCCCCACAATTGTTATGTCTACAAAATCCAGGTTGTGACAATTCAAGGCCTGAGAAACAAGGACTGACTTAGCTCCTGCAGGGGCTGCGAGTAGTAGCACAACCTGGCTGCCAAGTGGCCCCTATGCGTAGATCCAAACAGCTACTCCCCACTCCGGGTAACAAAACTGAGTCTGGGCAGAATTTGGTGTGGGGATTCCAGCTGGAACCAGAGATTTCAAGTATCCCTTCGCCAATTTGTGAGGGCATCTGTGCCTTGTGTGTTTCTGTTCGTACGTGGCCCTAACAGGATAACGTGATATTCAGATGCCTAGAGGCTTGGTATCATTGAACCTCTGTAAAATGTATAGAAATATACATTTGTAAGCAGCTATACTTACTATAGACACACGTATATATCGAATTAGAATATGCCAAACAATCTTAAAGTCGTTTGGGGACTATTTATTCAACCAGTATACCTTTTTATAGATTACATTGATAGATTACCTTTTGTTGCCACATGTTCCATCATTAAGGACATTCAATGAATAAATCCCCTGCTGAGATTAACATCAGTAGGGACAGCCACATGTTCATGACCTTGCTTGAGAGTTCAGTTTGGAGTTTTGTTGCATTTGGCCATCACCCAGGAAGACACATAAGACAACTGATGTACCCATATTATAGTAGGCCTGCTTTTTCTGGCAGTGAGCAAAGCAGAAAGCTGGCTTCAAGCACATCTTGTGGGAACCCCTGCATTCTCTGACTCTATGGTAGCCCTTACTTTAAAGCTGTAGGGCAGGGTGGCACAAAGGGCAGAGAAAGACCTTGCTCGCAACAACAGACCACTGCCATCGAGAATAAAGTGCATGTGTGATTTGGCAAACTCTGGCTCATCTGAAGATTTGATGATGTCACAACGTTCTAAAATGGGTGTGTTCCACCCTTATATTTCCCACGATCACGTTTGCTCCTGCATTAGTCCCACCCACTTCCTTTCCGTCCTACAGCTCTGGTAATTCCACAGCTTTCCAGATCCCGGTTATTTTCTGTTCTCGCCTCCATTGTGGTTACGTTCTTGCTCTCTTTTCCCTTTCCCGCCTACTGATCAGGTGGTATTCAGAGACAAGCCTGCTGACACATGTGAACAGAACACAGCCCAAAATAAACCTTGCGGTTGTCATAAAATGAAAAGGATGGAGCAGAAAAAGCAGCGGCGCACTCCCTTTATAAATAGTAACATGGAAATAGAATTAGGTGGGTTTTTTTTAAGACTTGCGGGGTGAGTATTTGCATATACATTCTATTATTTTTTCTTGTTTCTCGATCCAATGACCTAGATAAAGAACTTTATTGTGTTGATTGCAACTGATCATAAGTAAAGCAGAAAACGCATTAGAATACTGCAGAGTTTAAAACTTGCTTTGTGATTTGGGCATAAGGCATAGCTTTAGGAAACTGAATTGAATTAATGGTAATGTATGTAAATATGTTTTCCGGGGAGAGAGAATCTATTTTGGAACACTAAACAGCTATGCAGGTACCATTTTTCAAATGTCAAACGCAGCAGCCAGTATCATCTGCTGTTTAATCGAGGTCAAGTTCCAATTTTTTTCTGTAAACTTTTGACTTCTTCGGCGTACAACTTGTGGATCGAGCCTCCTATTGCAAAAACTTTAACCAGACTAAACGTCATAAGATTACGCATTTACATTTCTCTGTATGACAGCGGATTTTCGTGGAAGGAACACATATTTGAAAATTGGGTAAACAGTTGGGTCTACCGCACGTTGCTGTATTGCAAATGTGCACTGATCATTGTCACCGTAAACCACGGCATGGCATCAGCCGTGGATCTTCAACAATTCGTGGAATTGCCCAAAACCCTCACGCTGTTCTTGAACGTTATGGTTTTTTAAATCATTGGAAATCAGACGATGTACTCGCTTGGCTTCCATTGGCGCAGCAGGTGCAGTGTCACCGACCGTGCCCCTGCGTATCAAGGTGCCACTGTACCCTGGTTAATCCTGAATTTTATAATTCAAACAACAGCCAAGGAGGCACTTCCTTCCTTGCACTAAGACTCATGCCACATGGGCTAAGCGACAGGGTTTGCTTCTACTTCGTTTAATCAGTAGTTCTGAGTGAAACAATTGATCATTTTTGGGCTATCCCTCAAAAATCATCCTGAATTCTTCAACCCATTTGTCAGGTCTTGCTGTCGTCATGGATGTTTGGCTGTACTATGCTAATGTTCCTGTATGCAACTTGATTAGTGCACAACTGGACTGTAGATCTGGGGCCTCATTTATGAGCCCTTGCATCACTTTTACGCCGCTGGTGCGTCACTTTTTGTGACGCACCAGTGGCGTAAAAAATGCACCCTGTTGCGCCATATTTACAAAGTGACGCATCTAGGTAGATGCGTCACTTTGTAAACCCCTGCGCCACATTATACCTGCGCCAGGTATAATGTATGCAAGGGGGGCGTATTGACGCAAGGAAGGGTCGTAGAAGTGACGTAGTGAAATCTATGAGATTTCACTGCGTCACTTTTAGGACGCCGTTGTATCAAAATCTTGCGCCTGCCTCACAGCAGGCGTAAGACTGACGTAGGCCTTTTCTCATGGGGCTTGCCCCATGTGAAAGGACGCATTGCTGGAGTTGTGAAAGTGCAGAAATCAACACATTGTGCTGATTTCTACCACCTGGAGCTTGATCCACACTGCAAAATCAGCACAAATGGCACCACGCTGTGCACTAGAGGGAGATTTTCTACTCGAGTGGCAGCTTTCTCACTGCGAATTGTCGCGACAGCCTGCATTGAGAAAATCTTGCCAGGTACCCTTCTAGCACCCGAAAATTGTGCTGGGGACACCAATTCCCAATTACGCTCACAAACTTATCACTGGCAAGCCACGTGGGAGAAAAACTCCAACATGAAGCGGTAGTCAGAACTTTACATTGCAAGCATAATACGGAGGGGCCAGAGCTTTCTGAGCTCCACCGGCATAGCAGAATTATCACCCACACCTACTGTTGAGAAATGACTGATGAAGAAAGAAAAGTACCAGTTGCCAAAAATGCCCCAACCAGCACCAGCCACCAGCTCAAATTAAACAATATTTCTATGCATATGTTTATGGATATGAACAAGAAAGATGTATGTCTCTTTGTACGCGCACTCAACAAAAAGTAAGCCTATTGTCTTTGTCAATGTGAGTTACAGGAACTAAGCAAAAGGGAGTGATCAAGACGCTCCATATTTGGGAATTGCTCTTTATTTATATTCTATGTATAATGTTGAACCACATATTAACAAACTAAAATGATCTTCTTATAATGCAAAATGTGCCTGCAATAAATTTGTAAATGACAAAGTAATTTTTTTAAACTCTTGTATTCTATTGTGTGCTTATGCCTCTGAAGTAGAACATTCCACACGAAAAAAAGTTACATTAAATACTGTTTGCATAGACATGTTTCAGGCAGGATATGCATATGCAAGTTGACTGTGCTGTAAAAATTTGCTTCTATTCCAGTCGCACTAAACGTTTAAATTAAACCTTAGCCGCTGAAAAAGGACAAAAATGATGGTGGGAAAAGTAACATCCGTTCTTCAAAGCACTAGGAAGTGGAAATATGTTTTATCAAGTGCTAAATAAAGACAATATATTAGTGCTATATGATTTGCAGTAAATCCATCTAGTATGGCAATTTGTTACCCACTTTGGTTGATTTCTTACGGCTACAAAGATGCTTGCAGGTAAAATGAGGCTTCACCTCTAAGTCCATAGATACCTACAAAGTACATACTTGAGATGCTGATACCACTTTGTAGTGAATTCGTTTTTTTGGATTATTTTTTTAATTGTAATATCAAAAAACTGTTAATTTAGCTCAAGAACATAAATTGTGTGTGACAATAGGTTTATGAGTGGAATAGGAGAAAATGTTATGTTAGACAGCAGTTATATCACACCAAGGTACTCCAATGGAGTATCCTAGGGCGTGTCCCGCAGGTGAATGGACGAGAAGCAGAAAACTATATTAATATTACGGTCTTCAGTCTCTTTCTGAAAATGTTAGGATCATTCAGAGCATGGAACTCCACTGGGAGTTAGTTCCAGGCTACAGCACCCATCCGTGAGAGGGAGCTGCCACTGATCCTCTGCTTGCAAAACCTAGTCACGCAAGTGATAAGCTTGGAAGAAGAACGTAACTGCCTAGCTGGAGCATTGAACCTAAATCTTGTTCTCAGATAGGCTGCACCATGCCCATAGAGAGCGGAGTCAGCAATTACCAGAGACTTAAATTTCACCCTCTCTTTCACCAGCAACCAGTAAAGGCTGCGCAGGTGTTGCCTAACGCTTCACCTCTTAGGGAGGTTCAAAAGTAATCTGGCCGCAGCATTTTGAACAACCTGAAGTTTATTCAAGAGGTAGCCAGGCAGACCAATATACAACAAGTTTCCATAGTCACTGCTGGGTGTGAAGAAAGCTTAGGTAACCGTTTTCCATGCTGTATTGGGGAGAATGTAAGAATGTTTTCAGTGCTTTCAGAATACCGAAGCATATTCCCTTTAACTTTTTGATCTGAGGGCTAAAGCACAAGTTTTCATCGAACCAGATACCCAAGTTCATAGTAGGCTCCCGGTGGGATGAAGGCAGGGGAGACTCGTGAGGCAAAAAGGAGTGCCAAAGCTGCGGTGCAAAGAATAGTTATCTTGGTGGTCTTTTCGTGACTGAATTCTGTCAATTAAATTGAACCCCTTGAGCTTTTCATTAGATTAACGTACTATATTCAGTTTAGAGAACTTCATGTCATCACATTGTGTACAAATGGCTGTGCATGGTTGTGTTTTTTTTGTGTGTAATAAAGGTGAGTGCAAGATATTTTCTAAGTTAGACCTTTTCCTTCTCCAAATTGTTTAATATTTAGAAATGCATACGGACTTTGAAAAGGCCTATTTTAGGTCTGTAGAAAACGTTGGTGTTCCAGAATTTCTAGAAAATCCTAATATTGTAGAATTGTATTACTTTTTGCCAGTTTTAGAGGAAATTTACAATAACAGAAAACACCATAGCCTTCAAGAGAGGGTGACTAAATTGTTAAAATCTGCAGAGTTTAAAAGAGTTATCTTTGAGAGCTACCCTGAACAAAAACCATTGAGAGAAAGAGAACTTTAAAGGCAATAAATGGGATAGTGGTATTATTTCTCATAAAATGAAAATATAATTTTATTAGAGAGTCTTTTACATAAAAAGGGATGGATCATAGATTTGAAAGTGATTTATTTTGTGAGATAATGCTTCCTGTGCCTAAATAAGCCACAACCATTTATTTGAGAGAATGTATATTGTGGGATTTATATCAGTGAGCAACCCAATATACCCTTGAGGGCTTGGGTAAGAATATATGGAAGGGTAAAGAGTGCCTTCAAGGGAATTTGTTTTCACAAATAGCTTTTTGAAATGATTTAAAAAGGCTTATAAGGACAATTCAATGGTCCTCTGATGGACTCAATCCAAACTAGTACTTTTCTACTGATCATGTGAGAAATACAAACTGTTACACAACATAAAACAAACATAAAAGAACAAACACTAGGCAGGTGTATAAGAAAATATTGAATTTATCATTCAGTTAAAAGGTAATCAATTTACACTACAAATATATATAGAGAAAGGCCTACAGGTACAATAATCATAAACAAATATATGACTCTGTAGGTCCAGGTGACACCTTTCCTAATTATCAATCTGATAGATAAGAAAGGAAAAGGGCGCTGGTCGACGTTTCGGTCTCCTAAGTGTTAGTCTGTGAGACCATCTTTAGTCCTGTAGAAATTTATATTTGTAATAACCAAGTGTAATCTGAAAAAAAAATATTTAAAGTTACAAATATATCCGCGATTAGGGACATTTATTTATCTATAACACCTGCGTAAGGACAAAAATACATGCATCAAAATTCCAGAGAAATAGACAACAAATCCAAACATATACATTGTACATAGTTGAACATAAGACATACTAACATTTGCCTCATTGCAAATAATAGAACACCATCATTTCTTTGTTTCAAAAGGGGAACTTGATAAAAGCATTATTAGCACAAGGTTTTGTGGTTCTGCATTTGTTATCACGGGCATTCATACTTGATAGTGATTAAAACATAACAGTGCATCAGTCTGAGTTTAATTAAAGGAAGCACAAGCCTATATTAAACTAGCTCTGGTTCGGAGCACAAACTTTACGAGTAAAGTGTGGGTCATATAGATTCTAGCAGTTTGTAGACAAGATAATAACATCAGTGATTGATATTGAAAGGGTAACTTGTAGTTAAAATCTAATGGTCTTGACAAAGTGGGCCTAGTACATGAAATGCACCATCTTATTCACATACCTCTATCACTGGTTGGAACTAATTCAAAAAAGCACACAAATGATGAATGAATCCCAATAAACGGTAAATGTTCTGACAGATGCTGTAGGAACAGGAAATAGATCTGAAGTTATGATCCTTTTTAGGTATACTGAGTTTATGTCATAATCAAGGTGTATCTAAATACCTGCTAGTTGAGTTTTTTAAGTACAGATTTAAAGGAGTTCAGATGGTGAAGAGCGTCCTAGCAGGACTAAATTACGTGCCTGTTGGGGATGTTCGCCTGAAACAGTTTATGAGAGACTATGTTAGACAATTCAGTTGTGATTAAACAGAGTCTCATAATGTGAAAAGTTGCGAATTCATAAATTACCTTGGTTAACACTGAACAAACGTGCCTAGACGATAAATATAGTTGAATCGGTAAAGTCTGAAAAGATATATACAAAAACAATCTTATAAATGAATGTTTGTAAATCAGGGATCTCTTTTAATTATAGTACATTGTAATCAGTCAATAGTACCTTTAGAGTGACTGACACTGCAGTCTATGTCTGCCAATGCGGCATGTAGTCTCGCAAAGACCAACCAAAGAGGGAAGTCCATCTATTTTTATGTCAGAGAAGGCACAGTGTCCTAAAACGATATATTGAACATTATTTAGACCAATATAGAAAATGAACTAAAGGTAAAGCGGACTAAAACATGACCTAATGGTTTACCTTGTCTGGGTTTTGATTCTTAGAATCAGCTTATATAGAAGTCCACAGATTAGTTGTAATCTAAAAGGTAGACTTAAAAAGCACTTAGAATCGTAATTTTATACGTTATTATTTTAAGTCTGCAGCCCGTGTATCTTGTAAGATACAGAGCACGCAGAGCAGTAATCTAAAGAAATGCTTCACCTTCTATAAGTTGTTGCAAATTGCCAGCCGCATCGTCAGGGGCACAGGTAATCAGAAAGCAACCGAGAGCATGAACTGTCAGGGTTTTAAAGCTCCGTTTGAAGCGCGAGATAGGACTAATGCAAGATGTCGGGCGCCATCTTGGAGTGGTGTCGTTATCCATGTTAACATATAATAAGTGTGTACGGCACATACAAGCCAGCAGAAGCGGCTTAATGCTTGAGTTGTATTTCAAGATTGTCATTGTTAAAATTAAGGAAATACTCTTTATTTTAATAGTATATCAGGACGCATATCTGATCTGATTCGCAAGCGAATTATGTAAATCAGCTGCTTGATATCTCAGGCGATTGTTTTTATCGATATTGATACAGCAGCCTCACTTGAGTAGGTGCCATCTTGATGTGGTGCCGTTTCTTATAACTGGCTATAACGGGCAAAGGTCTAAGGTGAACCCTGATTGTTCACGCAAAGAAGATATATAATCAGGTTACATGTAGTGATGCATCTGCTTAGATGCATCACTTTGTAAGTAGTGTGCAACAGTAGGCATGTTTTACGCCGCCGATGAATCACTTTTTGTGACGCATCGGCGGCGTGAAACTGACGCAAGGCCTCATAAATGAGGCCCCATATTTTTGCAACATTGTAGGTTTTTTCACAGCGCGGGATGCCAGGCTTAATTTTTAGCAATGGCAGCCACGCATTTTCTTTTCAAAATGCACACCTTGCCTTACTTCTTTTAAATGTCTTTAGTTCAGTGGGTTACCATCCACCCCTCCTTAACATTCTCAAGAGATTTCGGAACTGGTTTTGGGTGTACTTTTTTCAAGGCAGCTCCAGAGAGTGGACAGAAATGTCCCAGACAACTTGGGGCTATCTGTGATCTCAGAGCCCCAGGGAGCAAGAAAACAAGGTCTGTGCCTTCTCCTGTTTCAATTTTTTCTGTGCACTTTGCTGGATTTTGCCAAGAGATTTAGTAAAGAAAAACCAAAGGTGGTGATGGACGGAGCGTTGACAATACAAATACTCACCCCCAGTCAACTGATCTGGGTTTAATCCATCACCGTTCTTTAGCTCACTCTGCCACCCCAGCTCAGACATGGCCATATGCAAATCAGTCTGACCCTGTGCCTCATGGGAACAGTCCATCCCGAACTGACAAGCCATATCTTCCCTGGACCAGAATCAAGCTTCCCAGGACCGGTTTCCAGCATTACAGCCGTCTTCAGCCGGGCTTTCTTGACTCCAGATTTAGCACAGCAGCAAAGTGCTCTGATGCCTAGGGGCCATGCCCGCACTATATAATATTGCAAACATAAAAAAAGAAAAAGCATGAATCATTCAACCCTCACAATTCTGCAGCACCTCCATTTCAGTAATCTTGGGGCCCAGTCGGGAAACTGCAGAACTGGCTGAGCTGGGTAACTTGCTTGGGATACACGATATAGCACAGCACTCCGGCTCTACCGGAGGTGAGGGGCCATGTCACAACCCCAATCCTAGGAGTCAGTGTGTGGTGCAGTCACTGCGGGATTCAGGAAGATAAAAATGTGCGCCCCATCTAAGTAGTCTTGGGAAATCGGAGGCCGGAGGATACAGATTAGCCAGGGTTGGCAGTGATACTCCACCCGAACAGGCCCCACAGAGCTCTGTGGAGCAGTGGGAGTTGCTGCCAAGAGCTGGTCCATGGCTGGAAGTTGCGTGTGTGAGAGACAAGCAATTAACGAATAAGCAAAGTGTGAGCCCTCTTCAAAGAAGCAGCTTCCAGGCTCAGTCCATCCACAGCGTTTTCTGTATGGAAGCGAGCAGCAGGCGCGATAATTGCAAACAGATGACGCCGCTGCTAGCTCCCGCAAGGTAAATGCCATACATGCACGAGTACTAATAGGAAACAGTGCAAAATATGCATGAGTTTCAACAAAACCTGGAGCGATTTCAAGAGGTCACTCCAAAACAGCGCTTGCGCTCTGCTTAGCGAGACCTAAAAAAGACTACTGTAGGCTACAACAGTGCCAACGAATTGTAATATAAGGAAAGGGATGCCAGATGCAAAAAAGGCTTGTTTTTTGATGTCAGAGAAAACAGAACCATGAACATAAAAGAGGGGGAAAATAAGCCCACACATCCACAGACGTACAGATGGAGAGAAATGCACTTCTGTGGTGTTGCTTTGTGCAAATAGTGTATCTGCCTGCATTGCAACAATGACACATGAACTGGTCTGCTGTACAGAGCAAGAACCATATAGTGGTAGGCACATCAGTGGTGGCTGGTGACCTTTAAAAGTGGTGTGCCTTAATCCTTGGTTTGAATTTCAATGAGCTTCTTCTTGAAGGGCTCTCTCACACTATCTTGCACTAAGGGCCTCATTTACAGACATTTGACGTAGGGCAGTGCTGCAAGTCTTTTTGTTGTGCTGACGTTTTACCAAATCAAAAGGGCAGAAATGCACCATATCTACAAGATACCATTCATTCCTATCCTTTCAGACTGCGCCAGCACACAATTTGGTGCCTATCGCCAACACAGGGACACTTGTTCTGTGTTGTTGGCAGGATTGTTTTTGTGCAGGATGGGGCATCTTCCTGCACAAAAACAATCCACAGAGGCATTGTCCTCATTCTATGTGTGCAGCACAAGTGGAAGGAGAAAAAAACTAGGAGAAATGAAAACATTTTATCCTCAATATGCCTGCTCTGGGGAGACAAAAGGTGTTGGCACTGCCCCTGGTTTACGAGACTTTGTAAATCTGGGGCAGTGTCATGGGTGAACACCTACTGCAATGCCCATGGAATGCCTCCTAGACACAGAGTAAAGCATGCAGCTCTTTAGACTGCATTGCCTTACTCCATATCTATGAAGCCACTCAAAGCCACACAGGGTGGCTTATTGTAGCTTCATGGATATGGCTAAGAGGCCTGCGCCACCAACATGCCTAAAAATGTTGCACTTAGGTAGTGCAGGCCTCTTTAAATAACCCCCTAAGTCTACTGTCACACTTTGAGTCACTCAGTCTCACTCTGTCTCACTAATTAACGTAGTCTCACTCATTCTACTCTGACTCACTCTGTCTTACTCAATCCCACTCGTTCTCTCTCATTTTGAATTACTGAGTTTTACTGTGCCTCACACACAGTAACAATCAGTTACACAAACTGTCATTTTCCCTACCTAACTTACATTCATTCTCACATGTACTTGTCTATACTGTCACTTATTCTCACTCACTCTGACTTACTTCTCCACTGACTCTATCTCATTTCAACTCACACAGTATGCAACGTTTACATTGCAAATTTTACAACGCTGTTCCATTACGACGCGGTCATAACAACGAAAGTTGTTACAACGAATTGCGCTGGGGGGCGCTCAAGGATAGTAAATCATTTAATTTACTATCCCAACACCTTCCCTACTATCCACGGGGACTGGTGTTGGAATAGTAAATTAATTTTTTTTAATTTGCGCCCCCCCAACGCAAGTCGTTGTAACAACTTGCGTTGTTACAACCGCGTTGTAATGGAGCGCGTTGTAAAAGTGTGCGTCGTAATGACGTACATCCACTCACACATATAGGCACACAGACATACTCACTGTGCTGCAACGGCATAGGCACATTCATGCACCTGTGCCAGCAATCTAACAATGTCACGAGCTGCCTCAGTTTGCTGCTGGACCTAAAAGCCGGTCTGCATATTATTTCTGTTGTACCAAATGTGAATAATTATTTACTCCTGATACAATAAAAATGTACCTTGAAACAAAGAGGTTAAGATGCAGTTGTGGAGCCCCTAAGGAGAGCTGCCACTGGTACAAGGACACCCATCCATCAACCAAATCCATCCACTCAATCATCCATCTTTTCACAAACCCACCCCCTTTTACCATCCGTTCATCATCCTCTCAATCATCTAGCCATCCTTTCGTTTACCCATCCACTCTTTAGCTCCATGGATCCACCCTTTTTCCAGTCCATCCATTGTTCCATCCATCCTTCCATCCATCCATCCATTCATCCATCCATCAACACATACATCCCTCCATTTACCCTTTCCCTCGGCCATCCATCCTTTCACTCACTCATCCATCTATACATCTATTCATCCATCCATCCATCAATTCACCCTTTCACTCATCCATCCATCTATCCTTTCATCCAGACATCCATCTACCCTGCTTTTCATTCATCCATCCATTGTTTTACTCATCCATCTTCACATCCATCTTTTCACTCATCCATCCATATTTTCACTCCATCCATTTATAGACTCATCCACCCTTTTACATTCCCACTTATCATCTGTCCTTTCACTCATTCTTCCTTCCATCCTTTCTCTCATCATCCATCCATCCATCCTTTCACTACTCCATACATTCACACTTTCAACTATCCATCCATCCATCCATCCATCCCTCCGCCCTCCCCTTCACACTCTCTCCCTTTAAGTCTTCCATTCTTCCATCCTTCCTTTCACTCATTCATCCATGCATATACCCATCCATCCATCATTCAATCCATCCATCCACCCATCCTTCTTTTCACTCACTCACCCTACCACGTTCATTATGAACCTTTGTGTGCCAAGCCGCAGACAGAACAGGCCCATCAAGAACCCCATTCCCTCTGTAGCTACCAAGCAGGCAGGGTGGTGGGGTAGGAGTTGGGGGTGATGATACCCCTGTTGCAGAAGCTTAACTGCACACTTACCGCTTAGTCAACCGATGCAAATTTTGTCTGCAGCTGGATCCCTCCTTCTCCTGGGACTTTACAGTAGATAAAAACAGGCTCTGCTATGGGAACCACAAAACCACCAAAAATGTTCCAGCATGGCACAGTGATGTCCATGCCGTGCTGGAACTGGAGGTGCAAACATACAGGAGGGCACATGTTGTGCCCACCTGAATGCATTCCCGTCGTAGGGGACCCTCTTTGTTCCCCCACTGCCAGCCATGTCATGGCGGGGAGACCAACATGAAATGGCTGGTGGTGGAGGGAACTTGTAATATGGTAAGCGGGATTGTGCCAGTCCCACTCAGAATGTTACATTGGACCTCTGCTGTGCCAGAGCATGATAACGGGCACTCCCTGGCGCAGGCGGTGGTACACCACCAGCACAACTTTAAAAGTCGCAATCCGGCAGACGGTGGACCGCCACTGCTGCACCACTGCAAGTGTGGGGGTCGAAGACCACACCACACTCGTAATCAGGCCAAACATTCTTAGCTAACGACTCTTAAATGATCAAAATACTGAGAAACTATTTATCACATAATTCCAGCTTATTTGTAACCCAAAAATGTGTATATTGTACTGGTTTATTTATTGGAATTTTTAAATGTTGAAGATCAAACCTGGTACATGAATAATGCAGACCAAACCTGGTGCATTTGACTATGAAATAAAGGTCCCTTACTTTTTATGACATGATGCATCGATGGCGCAAGGGGCTTGTATATATGCCCACTACATGACAAGTTACATTCTTAAAGAATTCCTTGAGAACATCCTCGATAAACAGAGGGAAAAACATATTTTGATGATTTAACATAGCATTATATCAGATATAAATATGGGAAAAGATGCTTTCAGAACACATGTAGATGAATGAAGAAAAGTACATTTTTCTACCTATATATTCGTAGAGATCTCATTTGCAGATTAGATTTAGAGATAAATGTTTGGAAAAGATAGATGAAAACCTTGGGATTATAGCTCAATACATCCACATTGTATCCCTGTTTATTTTAGAGATCGCATCACTGTGTAAAGTGACACTTTTCCACAGTATTTTAATTGAATATTTTCCTGAAAACTTGATTATGTGAAATTTCTGAAAAGCTGACTTTTCTGTATTTCTCTCCTAACAAAAACATGCTATAAGTGAAGATAGACTCATGTTTTGTGGCCTGAATTCATCTATGTCTAGAGAAATTTAAATATGTAGTTTACTGTGCCTTTATGGACTTTATTGTTGCTAAAAAAGGAATACTTGCTGATAAATTAAGACATCCCTTTGTGATGAATAACCAATTTGATGTACACTTCAATGCAAAGCAAAATTATACATTTTCTAGCTCTCCAAGGCATTAGTTCTAGCGCAAATGTTTGTGTGTCTTTGAGGTCGACCTATGTGATCATGATCAGTGTATTTGCACAATTTACTGAATTCCAGGTCATTTCACTAGCACATTTGGAAAGAGCAATATCCATTGCATAATAAGTAATATATAAAATGCCCCTTTTGCTTGTCATCACCTTTTGTCGCTAGATTTTGTTGCTGTTTTTTTGACTCTGCACTCTGGGACACTGCTGTCCAGTGGCCAGTGTATGTGTTTCGATCCCTAAAGCATGTTCAAATTGTCTACATTCCTGATTGCCATATTTAATTTAACTGTAAATCCCTAGTATATGGTACAAAAATGTACCCAGGGCCTGTCAGTTAAATATCACTAGTGGACTGCAGCACATATTGTGCCATCAGCGCAGTGACATTGCAAAGCATGTCCCAAGGCTTGCCCCTGCAGCCTGGGTATGCAGTTTTAACACTGCAATTGCTGATTTGACTTGTGAGGAGAATCCTAAGAGGAGGACCTGATCCACTTGTACCTTGCATAAAGAAGTGGACTCCAAGAATCACACCTTCCTTAGGAAGCCCAGCTGAGCTGTTTAAACTGTACATGCCCTAGACCCATTTGGTGGCTTCTGCTGGAGTGAATCCTAAGGCCCTGAAAGCCTTGGCTGGTGTTAAAGTGTACCCCTCCTGCCCAAACTGCAAAAACTGGGACTAAGAAAGTTTTTGCCAAATGTTCTTGTGTAGAACCAGCGGGAGACCCAGACCTCCATCAGCTGAAGCCATCAAGACCGAAACGCCGGTCAGATCCAATGTGCTGATTAGCATTGCAAAAGAAGAGCTGACTTCCAGGAAAGTTCTCAGTACAAACAGAGAGGGCTTTACTGAGAGCGATGCAGAGCCAATGGCGATTGACATTTAGACCTTCCTGGGGGCGGATGCCTAACTTTACTAACTTGGGGGCATATTATCAAGAGCGGCGTTAAAATTATTGCCGGTTTAGGGGCAGAATACTGCCGCTAAAGCGGAGATAATGGGCTTGATAATACGCCCTGGAGAATTCCAATAGAAGACCATGTTCACACCAGAACATGGACTTCTATTGGAATGCTAAAGGGCATATTATAAAGCCCATTATCGCCGCTTTAGCTGCAGTTTCCTGCCGCTGAACTGGCGATAAATTTTAACGCTGTTCTTGATAATATGCCCCTTAGAGTTTTCCCACATTCATTGATGACTGCGCTGGGACTCCACTCTTCACCAACCCAGCATCGTCGCACCTCAACTTGGATCCCGCTTGTCCTGCTGATAACTCCTTTTTAGCCAGACAATGTTTACGTCTGTAGGTAACTCTTTGACAGTGACCTATCTGGGCCTTGCATTTGACTCCATCGCAGTCGACCTCAGACCACATTCTAGTCCCGATCTAGCATGATCAGTTGGCCCTTTGTGTTTTTGGTGCTAACATTTAATTCAAGCTTTAAAAAGTCATACCTCCTGTTTACCTTATTGTATTTTTGCCATTAGTGTGTCATTTCATTCATTAAAATATTCTCTATTTTTGAAAATTGGAGTCGGATTTGAATTGTGTTGTGTTTCTGACTTTTTAAACTATTTTGGTACTTCTGCCTTACAAATGTTTGTAAGTAAAGCATGTTTGGTCTGTGCCATAGCTGCTAGAGGTTGAGCTCAGGTATTAATTACTGAAACCTTTACTGGACCTAACAAGATGAGTGCCATTATTACTTGTGGTAGGCTACAAACCACCCCAACTAATAATCCACTTAATCACATTATGATTTCAAGGTAATTAATCATATCTATTTAAAATTAGATTCTCTTTTTAACTAAGCCCTTCCCTTAAAACCTCTAAATTTAGTAGGTAAAGTCATCCTGTTATATGTAACACAAAAGACATTATTTGCTGGCACCAATCTCGCCAACCATATCTATTTTACTGGCCACCACTTAAAATATGACAGCTGTTTAGCAGATCTTTCCATTTGTTTAATAAAAAGGCCTTAAGAGGGTGAGGAAATCGGTGTGGTCACACATACTATTATTTTCCAGACTTCCATGTCTCTCAGTGTGGGGGAAATCTAAGCGAGCTCCAAACATAAAAGAAGAGCTCTACCAAATTACAGTGTTTAATTGTCCGCTAAGAAAGGTTTAATCCAGTTTCCTAAACTTCCGCTAAACTGCACTGTCCAGTCATTCTGGTTGCAGCAAGAGTAATTAAGGTGTACCTAGAATTCAAGGAATCTCTGTTGAAACTCCCTTTGAAGCAGGTGACCAACCCATCCTCCTGAATAGGGATAAGGCTCATGACAAGTAACACATATTATAATCTATACACAGCCAGGATATGATATGGTAATTTCTCTTTTTATTTAATGAATTTGACAGAAGAATGCATACCAGGTAACAGGTACACGCATCGCACTGAGTGTCAGTTTCAACCTGTCAGGTGTCGTTGAGTGTCAGTTTCATAGTGTTAGGTGTCCCTTCCTGCCCGAAAACAATCATCCCTGCACTGCAGGCACCCTTGAAACATGACACAAGGGTGCCTGTGCTGATGCATGGAAGCTAACGGTGGGCCAGTGGCAGTGCAGGGGAAAGCACACGGATGAGTTGTATTTGTGTTGATACAACGCACTTCTGTGCTCTGAAAATGACACAGCTTGGTCCAGCTAAATGGCTTGTTGTGGCGCAGCTTTTCGTCATTTTCTTTGTAAATGAAGGCCTGAGTGTTTACCTTATTATAGGAAGAACATTCCCCAAAGACTCCAAGGGCCTCATTTATGAGGCCGTGCGTCACTTTTACGCCTCCGGTGCGTCACTTTTTGTGACGCATCGGCGGCGTAAAACATGCCTACTGTTGCGCACTATTTACAAAGTGACGCATCTAAGCAGATGCGTCACTTTGTAAACCCCTGCGCTACATTATACCTGCGTCAGGTATAATGTATGCAGAGGGGGAGTTCCCCCGCAAAAAGCCTCGTAATAGTGACGCAGTGAAATCTATGAGATTTCACTGCGTCACTTTTAGGACGCTGTTGCGTCAAAATCTTGCGCCTGCCTCACAGCAGGCGTAAGACTGACGCAAGCCCTTTCACATGGGGCTTTCCAAATGTGAAAGGACGCATTGCTGAAGTTGCGTCACTTTTGTGACACACTCCAGCAATGCGTCACTTTTGCGCTTACAGATACGTCAGAAATATTGACGTATCTGTAATTCCTTGCGCAATGATGCGTCATATTGTAAATATGACTCATCATTGGGGTCGCAAGGAGGTCGCAATGAAAAGTGACGCATCGCTGTTTTCTCGCAGCGATGCGTCACTTTTCATAAATGAGGCCCCAAGATAGCAAATATACATGCTTGTAGTGAATTCTGCTTCTCCCTGCCAATTATACAGGAAAAGCAACCTGAAATCTTTTCATGAAATCGCAGCTTGTTTTTTTCTTGCTCCGTTTTCCCATTTTTCACACACCTTTTGTGAAGAAATAGCTGTCTACTTCGTGTTGAAATTATTGATAATTTGCGATCATATTGCTATGGAAAATATTTCATCAGCGTCTCCCATGCCACCACCCTGCTTTCTATGCTCCTTGAATGAGTTTGTTCCGCTGACCTCGTTAGACTACACCTTCCAACACTGTAAACCTGTCTCCCTCCTGTGCTCTATAATAATCCAGATTTTTTTGCCAGTCAGGCGACACTCTAGCCCTCACACTCCTCTCTATATTAAATTCTTTACTACCGGCCAGCAATGCTCCTGCTTCTTGTAAAACTGGTATGCAGGCATTTTTTATTATCTCCCAATCGACTACTGGACTATATCTCTTCTGCCCCTGAAGGAGCTCATATTTTTTAGTCTGCTGCTGCTATCCTCCAGGTTACCTGACCTGTGAGCCACTCTACACAGTAAGCCCACCTGTTGCAGCATAAGGGCAAGGAGGTGAAGAACACTCCGAATTCTGCCGTGCTCTGATTTGATTGGCTAGTTTAAAATTCACACAGCCCCCGGTGTACCACAATGGTGGGACATGAAGAGTGCACAAAGTGTGTCGCCATCATACCGTATGACAGGAAAGACTAGAGGATGGAGGATGCCAACGATAGCTGGACATTTCAGTTCAGACACTGCAACACTAAGTGAATACAAACTTCACCCCCTAAATAATTGTGGGTAAAACTCTCTGGATGAAAAAAGCGAAGTGCTGAGATCTTTAAAATATGGCGCACTGATATGCCCCCCACATCTGACTCTATTAAGAGAGGTGCTCTTATCACTAACTTGTCTAATACACCAGCTAATATCCTCCCAGGACAAGCTAAGGAGTGGGCTATTCAGAATATTGCGAATATCAGAGTAATTAGAGAGGAGGATATACGGGGTTCATTATTACATATTATTAGCTCCACTTTTTTTTATACCAGAATGCGTTGTAATGCTGCAAATACAAAGCATCCCTGCACTTTCCTAATAACTCATGTCGCTGCAGCAAAAAGGCTTGCAGCACCGCTGTGCGTCAGTTTCTAGTTCAGTTTCTAGTAAATTTGACCCTCTGAGTTTATCCTTATGTCTTGGAACTTACGCCGTTATATTTCTCTTGAGGTGAAAAAGATTGCTGCCCCCACATCAGTCACTATACCACTTGAATTCAGGTAACATTGATTCAATAAAATGGTAGAAATTCAATGACAATTCCATCACGAGTCACCTGGGGTTAGTGGAACCTTTGAATTTCGTTTGGAATGTAAAAAGCTATTTGCCTGTTGGGGGATTAAAATTAGTAAAGTTTTTCAGGAAATGTATCCATCAGTATTCTCTTTAAGAGGTGCTAGCCTGATTCAGAAAAGCAGGCCCCAGCTCTCCAATACTAGCAAGGCCACTGCTGAGCTAAATACGTTTCTGGCAAAGACTGCACTAGGGGTGGCTTCTTGAGGCTTGCCTGGAATACAATATTTTAAATAGGTGTGCTATCTTGAGGGATGTGGAAATCACTAAGTCCAAAAAGATAAAGCCCACCCACAATCAACTTATTATTCACAACAGAAGTGATGTTCATTTGCCGATACTTTGGAAAAACGTAAGTAACAGCCAGTGAAGGCCGCCCTCAGTCAATCAGCTGAATCTCCTAGTTAATTATTCAATAACATCTACAATTTACTTATTGTCATGTAATTGGGTGACCTGGCACAACTTACACAAGAATCTGGTACTTTTACCTTGAAAACAAGAATGTTATTTGCTTTTTTTCAGGCAACCTGACTCTTGTAAACCCAAAGTCTACCTGGGTATCTGGAGTATTTTGTTCAAGCAAAGAGATTATTATTTGAAATTCCACTGGGAGGTCTTTTCGTCTACATATCCCCTGCAATGAGAATGAAGCTGAGGTCCCTATAACAAATCTTCCACTTCTTACACATTTTATGCATCTTAACAAGCAAGGGATTGACCCAGCTACCTTAGAAGTTCTTGATGAATGTATCTGCCTTCACAGAATGTTCAAGGAAGCACCTTATACACTTATTCCGATCTGCGTTCAGAGAAGTGAATGCTTGATTAATGCTGAATTTTAAGTAACAATGGGTCGGAATTTTAATTTATGTCAGAAGTATCTATTGTCTGATCCAGAGATTGAAATCTTGGGTGCTCCATTAGGCACCCAATTGTTCATTCTGACAATTAAAAAAAAACAATATTCAGTGGGGCCTAAAATTCTTGACAGCGAACCAATCCTAGATCTTGTCATGTACAGGTGCACTCCATCTGATACACCAATACAACTTCACTTATACTCTCAGGCAACAACTTGCTTGCTGTGTTAAATTCTATCCTTCTCGCTTCAATTCGATTCTGTCAGAAACTTAACTAGAAATATCACCTATAATACTTGTCAGAAAAGTGTCAGGACATCGTGGCATATGCAGGAAACTGTTCAAATCAAAGGAGTTTAATGGCCTCTTAAAGTTGAGAATGTATTTGCTCTGTGGAAACTCAGAGAATTGCGGGACGTAATCTAAGGAATTCATTGAAGCTGATAAGGCCAAGTTTACCAGGTGGTCAAAATTATTACTACAATCTCATAACAAAATACGCTTTCACTGAAGGGTAGTCAGAGACACAAAAGAGTGGATCATGAATACGAAGAGGCAGATATGAGTAAGAGAAAACATACTTAGGCTGGAAAACAACAGTAAATAGAGAAAAAATGGAAGGAGAATTTACCAATTTCTAAGGAAAAGGATCAACAGCAATGATTTAAAATAAATTAGACCGTGTTAATCATGACAAATGGACAAGCCACAAACATTTGCTGTACATTCATATTGCTCAGGTTCGCCCACAGAGGATGCCTTTGGGCGCTCTATCTCTTCCTTCATTTAGGTTTGATCCCAATGGAGAGCACCAACAAACTCTACCCTGTTTTAGCACTAATCTCAACATCTGTTTTATGAATATGTTTGGCTCAATTGGCATAATGCCTCTCATAGCACAGAATTTGAAACTTCAATGCTACTAGATTCTTGTGGGGCTCCACCCTGCACCTTGTATTTATGAAATATTGAGAAATTAGGTTGTTGATTGACTATGGTGTTAGCCCTGGTCAAGCAACAACGACAATCCTTGACAGGATAATGTACAAGCAAACCCCAAATCAACTTATGTTCAACCCCCTGTTAGCTAGACATAGATCAGTCAGGCTTAACTTGCGGCTATGTGTGTAGTATTTGTGCAACACTTCAACCAGTAAAACAGTGTAACACCACACAAATAGGATCCCAGACCAGGTTAGAAAAATAGAATACATAAAACAAGGCCAAAATAACAAAAATCCAACCGGTAAAACCGGAGTTAGGAATTTTTAAAGAATACATGGAAAAACTGCCTAAGACCATAATGCACCAATCATGGCTAATTGGTCACGCTGGACTGGACAACGTTAAACGTTCAAGCCGACCAAGATGGAGCTACAGATACAGTCATGTCAGATACAGTTCCAGATTAGTTGTGATGAAGTTTTACCTTCTCAGGCTTTGTACCAAGAGTCCCGTTCATGTGTTTGTATTGTGTAATTACTGAAACTAACTTTTAAATTGTGCAGGACCTTTTAGCACTTTCCCTAGAGCGCTCATAGCGCTTACCTGTGCCTCCTCACGCCGATCTCCCTCGCCCAGCCGATTTAGGTGCTGGGGCGATAGACGGCCGCCATCTTGGAGGAAGGCAGGGCAGCGCTCTAGTCGCTGGCTGCCTCCTGCCCTCCCGGACACTATAAAAAACGCCGGTTAGCCAGACCACACCGACTTAAGGGTGTTGGTCACGCTGGGGGTTACCATTTAACTTGGTTTACATTGAGATCGATTTTAAAGCTGCTCATTGCTATTTTGCACATTTTTTAAACGTGTTGTGTTTGTATTGTGTAATTACTGAAACTAACTTTTAAATTGTGCAGGACCTTTTAGCACTTTCCCTAGAGCGCTCATAGCGCTTACCTGTGCCTCCTCACGCCGATCTCCCTCGCCCAGCCGATTTAGGTGCTGGGGCGATAGACGGCCGCCATCTTGGAGGAAGGCAGGGCAGCGCTCTAGTCGCTGGCTGCCTCCTACCCTCCTCAGCCGCCCATAAATGTGCACCAGTACCAGACGGCGCAGCGGGCTGGCGCAGCGGGCGCGCCGGATGCGCGCCGAAGTCGCGCCAAAGTCCAGCCCGTCTGCGCCCGTCCGTGCCGGATCCGTGCCTCCTGCCACACCCCCTGCCCAAATATCACGACTGGTCTATGCGCCTTCATCCTTAAGAGCACTTCGTCCTTTAGGAAGTAAGTTTTGTCACAAACATGACCCACATTCTCATAGTCTCGCCCCCTCTCTCCTGAGTTTCCCGCACTGCTCCTCCAGGATACCGATTCTTAACTCCAAAATCAACTCCTCGATGTCTGTGATCTCTCCTGCTGCTACTTTCCACTTAGCGCTTATTAATGCCCGCTCCATGTGTAGACATAGGCAGGAAATCGCTGACTTAATAACAGACTTTGACTTGGATGCACTGTTCATTACGGAAACCTGGATGGATGGGGCATCTGACCCAGATTTGGTCATAGCGGTCCCGATTGGGTACACGATACACAGGCAGGACAGAATAGGCCAACGGGGAGGCGGGCTTGCCATCATCACCAAAGATAATTTTCCGATTAGGACCTCCCCCATACCATCCACTTCATGTGAAGCCATTATGTTCAGTATTAACTTTACCGCCCTTTTCAATTTTAAAGGTGTGCTGATATATCGTCCACCAGGAGCCCGTGCCCCTTTTCTACTCAGTTTAGGGTCAATACTAGAATCCATAGCACTTGAAGACTCCTTTTCGGTGTTAGGGGATTTTAACTTCCACCTTGAATCAGGCAGTGACGTTGACACAACATGTCTCACGGCTGACATGGAAACGTTGGGTCTGCAACAACTAGTTTCTGCCCCTACTCACGAGGCCGGTCACACTTTGGACGGCATATTTACCAACATTAAGTCACTACACATCTCAGCTGTTCTCCCCTTGCCATGGACGGATCACCATGCCATTTTAAGTAAGTTAGTCATTCCTGACAGCTCCAAGACTAGACTCCCTGACCATACCCCCAAATCGGTGAAAGCGTGGAATGACATAAATAAGGCAGAACTGAAAACACTGCTGGACAGAACACTGCCCCCGTTGTCAGATGACCCCACTCTTGCGACAAACCAGTTTCATAATTGGCTTAATCAGGCCACACACCAGCTAGTTCCCGTAAAAACTATCTCCCGGAACCGAACTTCCCCCAGTGCACCGTGGTTCTCCGAGGAATTAAAAAAGCAGAAACAACTTAATAAACAAAGGGAAAGATACTGGCGAAAGCTTTACGACGTCGAGAGCAAAATAATATACAAGGAATCACTCGCCCGGTATAAACAGATGATTGCAGAGGCGAAAAGAACTTATTACGCCGAACAAATTAAAAAGGCAAAAAACTCAAGCAAAGAGTTATTTAACATCACCAAGCTCCTTTCTGGCAGCATGCAGGATCTCACACCTCCCCCCTCACAACAGCTTTGCGATGCCCTATCTAATTTCTTCTTTACGAAAGTAAATGACATTTATCAGGCTTTCACCCTGAACACTCAAACCGGTCATCAGTCCCCCTCCCCTTCCCCGCTGGAGAATTCGTTGACACGCTTCACCGACCTCTCTATGGATCAGACAAAGATTATTATCTCTAAAATTAAAACCGGCTCAGCACTGGATCCTTGCCCGCTTAAAGTTCTTGCCCCTGTTATGGACACATTGATTCCGGCCATCACTTCAGTCTGTAACGTTATGTTTAGCTCCGGGATTTTTCCCGACTCCCTGAAAGACACGCTGGTAAAACCTTTATTAAAAAAAGCCAACCTCAATAAAGACGACCTAAAAAACTACAGGCCTATTGCCAGTCTCCCATTTTTGGCCAAAGTCGTAGAAAAAGCCATGAATCAGCAGCTGTCGGACTTTGTAGAGCAATATCAGCTGCTCGATAACACCCAGTTCGGATTCCGCAAATGTCATGGCACGGAAACCGCCCTCCTGAAAGCGGCTGATGACATCAGAGCCATACGGGATCAGGGGGGGACAGCAGTTCTGGTCATGCTGGACCTCTCGGCGGCCTTCGACACGGTCGACCACAAGATCTTGGCCGACCGTGTCGGACGGATGGGGGTCCAGAATACGGCGCGGGACCTACTTGTGTCGTTTCTGGCTAATAGAACGCAGGCGGTATCCCTAGGACCATTCCAATCCTCTAAGGTGTCGCTGCCGTGTGGGGTTCCACAAGGCTCATCCCTAAGTCCGACACTGTTTAATATCTATGTGTCGGACCTTGCTATTGTCATCAAAGCATTTGGGATGAGCCTAACCTCCTATGCCGATGACACTCAACTGGTACTGGCCATTAAGGGGGATGGTGATGAGGTGGCCACACGCTTCACAAGAGGGATGGTGGCCATAGGTGACTGGATGGCCACCAACTGTCTGAAGCTTAATTCAGATAAGACCGAAGTGGTCATTTTTGGTCACCTTTATCCTGGCTGGTCATCAGTTTGGTGGCCTACATCTTTTGGAACACCTCCTAGTCCAGCTCTTAAAGTCAGGAATCTTGGCGTCACCTTCGACGTGGGTCTTAGCTTCATGGCGCATGCCAACAAAATTGCAGCCACGGCTCACATGAAACTTAAAATGATAAGGAAAATCCTACCTTTTCTACCGGACTCAGTTAGGAAAACTCTGATCAGTTCATTGGTGTTGTCCGCCTTGGATTATTGTAACGCCCTCTTTCTACAGGCCCAAAATCGAGTGACAAATAAGATGCAGTCAATTCAAAACGCAGCAGCCCGTCTGCTTTCGGGACTTCCTAAATTTGCACCTGTCTCCAACACCATCAGGAAACTTCACTGGCTCCCGATACGCAGTCGAATTAAGTTTAAATCGCTGTGTATTGTCTACAAGGCACTTAACAATCAAGGCCCCCACTTTCTTAAACATAATCTTGTACGTTACACACCAACTCGTGCTCTCCGCTCCACCCATCATAATCATCTAGTAGTACCACGCACTAGAACAGTCACTTGGGGCGACAGACGTTTTTTGGTTGCCGCCCCAAAACTCTGGAATTCCCTACCTTCTCACATCAAGACTAGTCCATCCCTGCTAATATTCCGTAAACAACTCAAGACCTGGTTATTTGACCAATAGTTAGGAAGGCCCTGTTGGTTCACCTGGATGTTGACCTATGCCCTCAGCCAGCGCCGAGACGCCTACGGGTATTCGCCGCGCTTTAAAAATGACAATAAATAAATAAATAAATAAATAAATGTTAGAGAGGGTCACAAGGAGAGTGTACTAGGCGGTAGTCTATGTGGTGTGAAGAGCAGGCTGTGCATTGCGGACAGAAGGTCTGGATCATTGTGTTGGCAGACCGCCTTGGACTGTTGATGCTGCTGTGTGAAGAGATGGGAGGACAGCCACTTGCGCAGGCATTCACCGCGAGTGGCATGGTCTTGGTGTGAATAAGCCCATTCGCAATCAAGAAGTACACAAAAGCTTGATTTATTGGCCTGTGTGCCACACCAATGGTCCAAGGCTTGTGGCATCCTGTAGGGGTCAGAATTTCTATGCAGCCTGGTCTAGGATCTGGTTGGGAAGCATTTTATGTCCCTGAGGTGGGTGCAGATAAGGAGGCCAGCAGACTAGCCCTTGGAGTCAGCTCAGGGTCCTGGGTTCAAGAAAAAGTTGCTGGTCCAGTTCTCACTGTCCATGCAAGCAGGCAGTGGGTCAGCACACCAGGGCATCATCCATTAGAGCAGAAGTCTAGCAGAGTGGCAGGCCTTGTAGCAGCACAGCCATCTTTCCTCCTGTCAGAGTATCCACAGTTCCAGAATTATACTCAGGAGTTTGTGCCTGTTGTTCTTCTCTCATACATGGTTGTTGTACCTGTGAAATGGAAATAAGCTGCAAAGGGTAAGCCTTTGAAGTGCACTGATGCCCTGCCTTCCTAGGCCTGGCTCCTGACTAACTATAGGAGCTGTGCAGCCCTTTGTGTGGCACCTGGACAACAGCCTATTTAAGTGTAAGAAGTTTCTCCTTCTCATCTGGCAAGTGATGGCACATCCAGTTTTACCTAAGCTCTCTATTGTGTGGGGCTGTCTAGGAGGAATACACAAAGACCAACCGCCAACTACACCCAGCCATGAGACCCAGAGACAGGATGCAGGCACCAAATGACTAGTGCAAGAAAATGCCCACTTTCTAAAAGTGACATTTTCAAAATTGCAATTTAAAATCTGACCACAACAAGTTAGGATTTTAAATTATGATTCCAGAGATATCGAACATGAAATGGTTATCCATTCCTATTTGGAAATTACACTTATAAAATGTAGTACAACACTTCAGTGTTATTCTATGAGAGAGACAGGCCTTGCAGTAATGAAAAACACATTTAAGAGTCCTTCACCAACAGGACATGTAAAGCTTAAATGTAAAGGTCCTACTTTTTAAATACAATGCACCCTGTCCTTTGGGCTATCCAGGGCCTACCCTAGGGGTGACTTATTTGCATTACAATGTAAGGTTCAGGCCTGGCAAAAGCTTTCCAAGATCGAAAATGGCAGTTTAAGCTGCACACACAGGTTTTGAAATGGCAGGCCATAGCATGTTTAAAAGGCTAAATTAGTGCTGGAGGCCACCTAATAGCATTGAATTTATAGGTCCTGGGAACAATCAATGTCCTCATGTTTTCTGGAAACAGCACAAGCACTTCAGTACTTTTTAGTAGTGGCAAAGGGCACTGAGTCCTAAGGCCAGCAAAAAGGAAGCCAGCAAAAACAGAAGCCCTGAAGGCAAAAAGATGAGGGGAAAACCATGGCAAGGATGCAAGGTCTAACATAAATGTAGTACAGAGGACCCAATAAATTACAGCTTAGTTGCTATTTTTGATATTGATGCAAGGCCTATGTAAATCTTGTGCTGAAAGTACTAGAAGATTATCAAAAGTAGGTGATTATAGAGTTCCAGATCTCATGAAAAAGGTAGTACAATAGCCAATTTATTGTTAATTTTCTTACTCACCCACCAATATGTTGATGTCCTTGGAACCAAACTATGTGTGCCTTTCATTGAGCACCTTTGGATTAAGCCTGGGCCGAGCTTACAGAGTTCCCCTACGTAGAACTCCGTGAAGTGCAAAAGAAACTCTGCTGCGCTACGCAGAGCTCCGCAAGTGGTGGAGTTTCTTTAGATAAATGCTGATTGCGATGATTTTCAGTGCCATGTGCTTGTCTGGGCTGTGCAATCATCGCAAATTGCAGCTTGCACAGCGCAAGCAGCCGCTGCTTCCTTTCTGCCACTCGAGCAGCAGCTTTCTCAATGCATACCAATGGTTTCTCATCGCGAGCAGTTGCGAGCGTACGCGACCTCTCGCAATGAGAAATCTGACCTGCCAATTTTAGAAATCTCGCCGAGAGGTTGATTTTTCATGCTTGCACTCGCCATCTTGATGGTGACGATCACAAGTGAGGAAAAATCTCGCCTGGAGGTGGATTTTCCTCACTCGCCAACTTGACGTTGATAAACACGAGCAGAGGAAAAAACGACGCAAGCTCCGCGTAACTCAGAGTGCGGAAAACTCAGCAAACTCCATGAGCGGAGTGGAGTTCGCCGCCCAGACTTACTTTGGATGATGGTCAGAGGGATATGTTGTGGATGAACTTCAGAGGTAGAACATTGATAGTAGACCTCTTAAAGAAATCCGCGGTCTGTATACTAGCACGTGGGTGCAAATAAAATGTGGTAATTTATCACCATTATCTAATAGTATTTAAAGAAATAGGTGCCTGAAGAAGGGGTGCATTCCCTGATTTGTAGCTTCTACCCTACAGTTCAGAGTCATACCCTACTGAAACTCATGGGACAACACCTACAAATGCTGCAGGACACATATTATAAGGCAGTACCCCAGACTTCAAAAATCCATCCTCTGTAGATGAACAGAAGTAAAACAAACAATTCTGAGATTAGGTGCGAATGAAGATTGTCAATGAAACTATATATTCTACATGCGTTTATCCTATCTCATGACTCCAAGATATCACATGGAAAACATTAAATGAGATGTTCCTCATTAGTTCATGCACATTGCTGGTTAAAGGCAATATAATCTCTTCACACTTTGAACTCATTAAATTGAAATTTCTTCCCTTTTTTCCCTATGGTCTGGCAGTCTTTACTGGAAATATGTTTCCTGTTTGGTAATTGTCCAGCATAACATCTTCAGGAACATTTTCAAAACCTTGCACTCCACCAGTCACATCCAACTGAGACTGGAGTTTGGGCTTCCAAGGTAAAATCTAACCAACATAGCTTAATACTTAAAAACTTTGCCACTGACTAAAGTCCCATCAACTAAGGTCATTAGATGCAGGCACAATTAAAAACATAGGCCTGAATTAGAATTTGGTAGATGGGTTACTAATGACAATGAAACTCATTACAAGTCCATTATATTATATCCTATGGCAATTGTAATAAAGCTGATGCGATATCCATCATATTGTGGTGGAGTAACCAGTCTGCTCAGCTCTAAATCAGGCCCTTAGTCTGTTACAATTATCCAGCACAATACAAGATTGCTTTTTAAATAGAGACAGCAATAATGCAATTGGATGCCTTTGACTCATGTGGTGAATGACCTTTTAAGTCTAATTTGAAGATGTCTATATTTGATCCAGCAAACACTCAAAAACTGATAGGAGAAATCTTTGCAGTTTGTCTACCCCATGGCAATTGCTCACATTAGCATTCCATCTCATTGTTTTGTCAACCCACCTCAGATTAGGTCCAGCCATATGTAAATGAGTCTTGGTCCTGCAACCACACAGTGTCTACCCTGACCTGCCAAGCCAGGTCATCTCCAAACTGGAATGCAAGCAACCCAAGACTGGTTTTGCTCTGATTGGGACTTTTCTGTCAGGTGAAACATGGTTCCAGTGGCAAAGAACCCACATCTAGGCATATCCCAGTGTTGGAAAGCTACCCTGAGAAATTGCCAGTGGTTAAAGCTATTTTAAACATTTCCCCCATCACTTTCTTTGTGTTGGAAGTAATGCCCTATGTGGCCATGTTTATGCCCAGTCCATCATCCCATGCTCATAATGTCATTGGAACCAAGCTACACCCGACTGAAGAACCCCAATCAAGTGTGAAACAGATCTCGGCTTGCCGGTGTTTTACTTCAGATAGGACCTGAACTGGCAGTTTTCGCCTAACTATTCCTTTTGGAGTTAGGTCAAGACTGATTTGCATATGTCTGGGTACCAACTTTATTGGTGTGACGGGTAAAAGAATAATGAGTTGGAATGTTAGCTGATCGCATACCAGAAGTTAGGGTTAATGCAATCATTCCCCCAATCACCTTTTGTGTAATATTGGATCCACTGCATTAAGTCGAGAAGTAGGACTAAAATGAGTTTGGCTTAAGGAAAGCAGTGGTTTATATAGTTTCTTCTTATAAGATCAGGATGTAGCAGAGGCATGTGAAGGAGGCCGTAGGCCAAAATTTAATCCATTTATGTTTCCTTTAAACCTCACTACTTGAGCTTTAAAAGAAACTGCAACAGCTTTAAAGAAGAACAAAACATCCACTGACTTTGTTACAGCACATTTGAAACTGTTTTGCCTATTTTATGCATTTGTAAGCCTCTTCAAATCAAGAGTCGGTTTTGTCTTCCAACTTGACTCTTAAAGTTCGAATTTCGGACAAACAAGGGAGTTATCAACAGCCGCGGTCCGTGGAAGGAGTTCCGGTGGGGCAGGCAGGCGGGGCGGGGGAGGGACAGGGTGGGGGATGATAAACACCGGAATATGGATGATTGCAGGTAAGTAACCAATTAAATTAATAAAACAAATTTCGTTTGTGATGCAGGGCACAGAACAAAATTTGTTTTATTAATTTAATTGGTTACTTACCTGCAATCATCCATATTCCGGTGTCTTTCACCCCCCACCTTGCCCTTCCCCCGCCCTGCCTGCCTGCCCCACCGGAACTCCCTCCACAGTCCGCGGCTGGTTATCAATGTTTGCTTCCATTATGACAAGCCCTATGCCCTGTCTCGAGCAAAAAAACAGTTTTTTGGCAGTCGAGAAACAAATCACAGTGATAAGCCCATACTTAACAGAGGGTTAATTTTAAGATAATAGATCACACATGCTTATGAGCATTTTTAGGTCTAGCCTAGGCTGCACGTGTGCGCTCTCTGGAATACCTGTTGTATTGAATAAAGGACTTTGCTCTTACCTGCTGGTTACGATTGGCTCAGTCCAATGTCAGTCTTTCAATATATGTATTCTATCAGATAGATGCATATGTAGACATCAAATTTACCTCCTGCACCATAAATGCTTCATACTTTTATCGTCTCATTACCATCGCTATTACTACAAACTCTTAGCTATACATTGAAGTGCAAAATTACAACAACGGATATGTTCCTATAATGGATGGAATAATCCAAAGACCGTTGTTAAAAAAACATAATTTGTGCATATATACATATATATATATATATATATATATACATAGCAAGAAATCTTCAGACCTCCACTAAAGCGGCGAAAGAAGAGGCGGACCCCATGATATCCAGGCAGGTTATCTTTATTCACAAGCCTTCAAAATGCAACGTTTCGAGTACTGGCGTACTCTTGTTCACACCGCCAGTAGGTAATATATATATATATATATATATATTCACTGAAAAAAACATAGGTTATAGACCATATATAGTTAGGAATTAGCATTTACAAAACCTTAATTTACTCGCACAAAACCATAGAAATTCGCATATATAGTTAGTTGCAATAACTATATATCGCGCACCCCCAATCCACTGCTGATGATGTCACATATTACATCATTCATGACATGGTCAGTGACATCACTGATGACATCACTGATGACATCTCAAATGACATCACTGATGACATCACTGATGACATCAATCATGTGATAATACGATTAACCTCTTCAGACTCTAATATTACCTTAGATACACTCAGAGTAAACAATGGATTTTTAATAGCAAATATGAAAAGCTTTAAAATGTCAAGTACGTGGTAGATAAAAACATTTTCGTGTCTATGCACGCTGATGTGCTTTGAACGCTGCCCCCCCCTTTTTTTCTTTTAGGAGTATTCTCTCTTTGCAGATAGTGAAGGGTAGGTAACTCAGGCCTTTGCCCCCGTTGTAATCCGTCGTGCCTGCTTCTCTCTCCATTTGATTGATTTTTATCCAAGCATTTACTGTTTTAGAATTGGATCTCTTTGCTTCATTCTCTAATAACAAACAAGCACAGAGTCGCAATACTCTGTTTAGTCTTTGCAGATAGTGAAAAATCGTTTTAAAAAACAAAAGGAATCGAGCAAAATCAGTAGGCCACTAATGGGATCTCTTTATGACCTCACTAAAATAGAAACATTAGGAACAACCCCTCATGAGAAATACGAAACTAGTGAGATGAACTGAGCTCGACGCCATGATGACTGCAAGACAGCTCGGCTCCGCCACCCACCCCGCCCAAATTCTATAAGTTCCGGTGGAGCCCCAACGTGAACAGGTAGAGAAGAACTTGCCCTCCCCTCTTTGACTGAAGGTTCTTGTAGCCTGTCCCTTCTGTTGTCATTTAACAGAACTTTTTGGACTACTGAAAGGGGTTGTGTTCCGACCGCTGGTTGGTGGAGAGACATTTTGACTATATTCTGAACCTGCGTTGTCGCGTAATGCGTCATATGACGCGCCGCGTTAGCGCACCCGGAAGTACTCCGGTGCGCAAGGCGCAGCTTCCCGGAAGCGATCCAGAGCGCGGCGCGCAGCGCGTAACATAAGCATAACAGGTCATGTGACTTGTTAATAAAACTTTTCATTGGTTCATTTTACTTTTGTTATTCTAATGATGAAAGGCTTGGTCATAATAACGCTTTTCATTGCTTTCAAACATTTTTTTTTCTTAAACATATATGTTATAATGTTCCAGGCTAATGTGTTTTCCCGGGAAATTTACAACTGTCCTGCAACTGTCCTGCAAGTAAAATATTCCTATTTCTTCGTCCCATGAGGGAGCCGTTGAGCACAAGAGGCTCGGCCTGCTTTCTTAGTCGCCGATAGGCCTGAATATCAGATTCTTATCGATCACTTTATGTTGCAGGAGTAGAAAACACAACAGCCCTTGACCATTTATCTTTACTGCGTTCCTGCGTATTATACCTTTTAACCGTCATGTAATTGGACTGCTTTATTTCACTTGCCTTTTACTGATTCGAAAACAGTGGCTATTATTCAAAACTTTTCCAATGTAAGTACTACTACCATGTTTTGTTTTAAAAACCTTTATTGTGAAAATGTCAGTATACAAATACGGGCCTATAACCACGTGGGCCGGCCACGGAGCAAACTGGAATCGTATATGATGAGGGGACATTTACACTGTAGAACAACTTAACGGGCAACCCATTAGGTTGCAAGAACTAAGGTGTCTAACATTTGCGGAATCGGTGGACGTACATTTTATAATTAAAGTACGACAGGGCCAGTTACAATAAAATTATCTAGATATACATTTGCGGGCAAGTACCATGGGTGACGTTAAATCGAACTTTCAATAGTACAGTAATCAATAACACATCAGAACTTAATATCATTAGGGATGTCCAAATGTTCAATCAGTACTCGTCCCCGCCCGCCATGTGCTTCAAAACTGCATACGTATCTCGTGATATCAAGGTTGGGCAACCAGTACACAACAAGGAGTTACAAATCCCATTTATACCGGCGCCATTTTGGGCAAGGCCGGACAGGTCCAGGATATAGTCAAAATGTCTCCACCAACCAGCGACTATGATGATGTTCATAAGCTCTATTGATTAGAATAACACTCCTCTCTCCACATGAAATTAATTTGCCGCAAGTTAAGCATGTCATTTTCATTTGTCCAAAGTTCTTCTGAAGATTTAGAACCGTTTCCCTTGCCTCTGATTCTGTCACTGCCACTTCAATGGTGGATGTACTGGCAGGTCGGAGATTATCCACCAAATCAAACTGCAGATGAGATGCCTTCACCTGGAGAGGTGGAAGAGGTCCGTTTACGCCGCCTCTCCCCCCCCCCACGGGCACCCCACGCCGTCTTTCAGTGCAGCATTGTAGGATGGCCACACCAGTGTGGCAACTTGCTGGACACCACCTCGGTGCCATCCGGATCTCGGCGTTTTCGAGTCACTGTACCGCAAGAGCGGGAGAAACTCAGCTGGACACGCCGTCTTTCGGCGCAGCATTGTAGGATGGCCACACCAGTGCAGCAACTTGCTGGACACCACCTCGGTGCCATCCGGATCTCGGCGCGTTCGAGTCACTGTACCGCAAGAGCGGGAGAAACTCAGCTGGACATGCCGTCTTTCGGCGCAAAATTGTAGGATGGCCACACCAGTGCGGCAACTTGCTGGTCACCACCTCGGTGCCATCTGGATCTCGGCGCGTTGTGCTGCCTTCGGCGTACTGTAACAGCAAGAGTGACCGCAACTCAGCTGAACACGCCGTCTTTCGGCGCAGCATTGTAGGATGGCCACACCAGTGCGGCAACTTGCTGGACACCACCTCGGTGCCATCCGGATCTCGGCGCGTTGTGCTGCCTTCGGCGTACTGTAACAGCAAGAGTGACCGCAACTCAGCTGAACACGCCGTCTTTCGGCGCAGCATTGTAGGATGGCCACACCAGTGCGGCAACTTGCTGGACACCACCTCGGTGCCATCCGGATCTCGCCGCGTTTGAGTCACTGTACCGCAAGAGCGGGAGAAACTCAGCTGGACACGCCGTCTTTCGGCGCAGCATTGTAGGATAGCCACACCAGTGCGGCAACTTGCTGGTCACCACCTCGGTGCCATCCGGATCTCGGCGCGTTGTGCTGCCTTCGGCCTACTGTAGCAGCAAGTGCGGGCGCAACTCGGCTGGACGGCGTGTGAAACGCTAAGGGGCGCCGCACTGCAGATGAGGTGCCTCCACCTGGGGAGGCGGAAGAGGGCCGTTCGCGCCGCCTCCCCCCGGGCACCCCACGCCGTCTTTCGGCGCAGCATTGTAGGATGGCCACACCAGTGCAACTTGCTGGACACCAACTCGGTGCCATCCGGATCTTGGCGAGTTGTGCTGCCTTCGGCCTAAGCATGGGCAGAAAATCCGTTTCGCTCGCGGATTTTGCGGATTTTCAGTAAATTCACGAATCTCCCGCAAAATCCGCAAATCCGCGAGCAGCGGATTTTATGGCTTGCTCGCACTGTTCGCGTGAGTTCGCGGCTTCCCAGTACAACTTCGCGCCCCGCGAATAAGCGCTAAATTGCAGAAATACGATCTTAGCAAAACTGAAACTACTTACCAGGTTCAAAAGTTCAGGCTCATCATTAGTAGCCATTTCCTGTAGTGCTTCCTGAGGGGCCCCTCCAGAGTTCAGTTGCCAGTTGCAACTATTATGTGACCCTGCTCTGAACCTCAGAATAGTTACACATATGCCACAAAGGTCCTGAATTACAGCTAAGGGAGACAAGCAGGAGCCAGGCTGGAAGTTCAAATCGATTAATCAGCCCCTAATTCATTATTGTCAGTTGGGGCAGGGCAGGTGTTGTAACTAATTTTGCAACAATGAAAGCACTTAGCAAGTGCAAAAGATCACTAATCAGGAAGCACTAAGGAAGCAGGTGCCAGCTAAAAAAATATTCTGTGACACATTAATCAGCCCCAAATTAATTCAGGTCACTTGAGGCAGGGAAGGTGTGCTTTGCTTTGCCACAATAATGTACACTGACTGGACAATTAGAGGGTGCTGTGATGAAACAGAGGGTGGCATGGATGGGCCAGAGGGTGGCATGAGTAGTCAGAGAGTGGCAGTGGTGACAGAGAGTGGCAGTGATGAAGAAGAGTGTCCCAAACAGGCTGGACACGTAGAAACAACAAGTTGCAAAACTTGCGACCCGACAGGTAAGTTCGCGTTTGCGAAATTGTACAAAACCCTCGCGAACTGGCAGAAACCCGCGCAAACACAAAAAAAAAAAAATCCGCAAATTCGCGAGAATTCGCGGATTTTGCGGATTGCGAGTTCGCAAATCCGCAAAATTTGCGAACGCGAGATTCGCAAAATTCGCCCATGCTTACTTCGGCCTATTCGCACATCGGTCCGCTACTGACGCCTAAGTATGAGCGCAAAATCCGTTCCGCTCGTGGATTTTGCGAATTTTCGGTAAATTCGCGATCCACGAACTCCTGCGAATTTACCGCGAATTCGCAAATCCGCGAGCGGCGGATTCCGGGGGCAATAGTTGAAGCCTGGCTGGCCTGTCAACTTGTAACTATTTTAGGATGGCGCCGGCAAGCTGCCAGCGCCATCCTAAAATAGTTACTAAGTTAGCTTCAACAGGAAGCTCTAATAGATAAAATAAAGCAGGTGCTCGCACCTGCTTTATTTTATCTATTAGAGCTTCCTGTTGAAGCTAATTTAGTAAGTATTTTGGGATGGCGCTGGCAGCTTGCCGGCGCCATCCTAAAATAGTTACAACATGCCCTTCCTGTGAGCCCAAAAACAATCGTGAGCGTTGTCGAGGCAGGTGTGCCTTCTTCACAAATCTACCGTGGAAAATCAGCTGTGATGCTGGATAGAGGCTTTTGCATCCTTGACTTTCACAAGCGCAATACCCGTGCTGTTTCTGTGACCAGGAGCTTATTTCTCTTCATCTGCTGAACTGATCTTTCTCTGACCTTTTATACACACAAGAAGCATGTGTGAACTTGCATGGTAGCCCTGCCCGTTTGGCCCCGCCCACACACTCGCGGTTTGCACCGTCTTCCCGCCATTCACCCACTATGATGGACAGCTCACTCAAGGGACCCCTGCGCCCTTCGGGGCGATTGCATAGTAACACACACATGGTCGCTCGAACTAGTTGATGCTCAAATTCAGTGACTCATTCATTAGCCCAAAAACAATTGTGAGCGTCGTCGAGTCTGGACAGGTGTGCCTTCTTCCCAACTCTACCGTGGAAAATCAGCTGTGATGCTGGATAGAGGCCTTTGCATCCTTGACTTTCACGAGCACAATACCTGTGCTGTTCTTGTGACCAGGGGTTTCTTTCTCTTCATCTGCTGAACTTATCTTTCTCAGACCTTTTATACACACAAGAAGCATGTGTGAACTCGCATGGTAGCCCTGCCCGTTTGGCCCCGCCCACACACTCGCGGTTTGCACCGTCTGCCCGCCATTCACCCACTATGATGGACAGCTCACTCAAGGGACCCCTGCGCCCGTCGGGGCGATTGCATAGTAACACACACATGGTCGCTCGAACTAGTTGATGCTCAAATTCAGTGACTGCACTGCACTAGCATGGAAGCCCCGCCCCAAATCCGCAGATCCGCATATCCGCAAAATCCGCGGATTTTGCGGATCCACGAACCGCAAATCCGCAAAATCCGTGAATCGTGGATCCGCAAAATCCGCCCATGCTTACTGACGCCACCTCATGGGCCAACGGATTTTGTACGCTTTTTATAGCCCAAAGCCGCATAACAGGTCATGTGACTTGTTTATAAAACTTTACATTGGTTCATTTTACTTTTGGTTTCCTAATGATGGAAGGCTTGATCATATGACCTAAAAATAACACTTTTCATTGGATTGAAAGATTTTTTTTTCCCAAACGATGAAAGACCCACCTTTTTTTTTCTCCCTCGGCAATCAAAAAAGGTTCCGTTAGATGACAACAGAGGGGACAGGCAACAAGAACCATCACTCAAAAAAGGGGAGGGCAAGTTCTTCCCTACCGGGTCACGTTGGGGCTCCACCGGAACTCATCGAATTGATAGTCTACAGTGTTTCTGGATGTTTCAGACTGAAGCTAGCCTCAGCATGAGAGCACCACCATCTCGTAGCTCCGTTGTGGCCATTCCGCAAGCAATCATGGCAGCCGCTCCCCACCGGAAGCCTGCGGGAGTCGGGGGCCCCCAAGACTTTTGTAGAATCTTCAAGGCTGAGGGGACGCTTTCGAGAATGGAGCCCAAGCCCTAGCAGACAAGCGTCCGAGTTCCAAGGTGTTCCAGGGCCATTTTAGTGGACCAGGCCCAAATCCGAAGAGCCGGCCGCCATTTTAAGAGTCCTGTGGCAGCCGCCTATCGCTGCACCGCAAGAGTAGGCGCCACTCAACTACTTGGTGAGCGAGACGCTGTAGCCGCAAGAGCGGGCGATAAACAGCTGAATGGCGGATGAGGCACAGTGTAGCAAAAGCGGGCGGAATGGCAACTGAAACGGTAAAGGGGCGCCCCACTACAGCAGACGAGCCTCCACCTGGGGAGGCCCGTTCACGCCGCCTCCCCCCCGCCCCCCGGGGCGCCCCACACCGTTTTTCGGAGCAGCATTGTAGGATACCAAAACCAGTGTGACAACTTACTGGACATCACCTGGGTGCCATCCACATCTCAGCGCGTTCTGCTGCCTTGGGACTATTCGCACAACAGACCGCTACTGACGAGGCCTCCCACCCCCCCCCCCCGGGGCGCCCCACACCGTTTTTCGGAGCAGCATTGTAGGATACCAAAACCAGTGCGGCACCCAGGTGACATCACCTGGGTGCCGTCCAGAACTCAGCACGTTGTGCTGCTTTGGGACTATTCGCACAAAAGACAGCTACTGACCATTGTTGCTTCTGTTTTAAAAAATTATTTTTAAATGTGTTTACTGTTTTTGTTGCGTTCTATATATTTATAAGTTATTAAAGTTTTATAATCCTACTACTTTGTTGGAGTGCTATATATTTTTAATGTGACACATAATTGTAAAAACTTTGATGTACAAAGAGGCATCCCTGGAATCTTCCGCTTCAGGCTCGATCCCACACACCCTCACAGTGAGAATCCCCTCCCCAATCACAATACAGGATGGTTATCAGATAGTAGGAACGCGTGTGGTGTGACGGATCTCATCGGGTGGGGGCCTTGATCTACTGTAACTCCTTTGAAGAGGGGTGATTCTTTACAGTTGAGGCCATAAACTACATCCGCAGGGCTACGTGATAGCCTGGGACCGGCCTGGACAATCAGACACAAAGGAAGAGGAATGCCAGAGGGTGCGGTAGTGAATAGGGTGAAAGGGTGGTGTCGGGCGGGCACAGGGTGTGATTCTCAGGGAAGAGCAGCACAGATGGGGGAGGTTTATGGCCCATGCATAAGACAGAGAGCGGGGGTGACCAGTGCGTGGGGGAGATGCTTTCGAGGGTGGTGAGCCATGCTGAGGATCAGCGGCGTGCAGAGAGTAGGTCTGGCCAAGGCATCTAAAATGGCTGCCGTGCACGACAAAAGTGTGGCATTGGAAAAAAAGCAAGATGGCGCAGACAATGTTTATCAATACGAATTAATTTATAACAATTATTTTTAACAATATATTTACTCGCAGTGTCAAAATGGCGGTCAACACTTCCTGATTTCCTTCGAATCGAACGTTAACAGACGTCACGATCGGCGGCGTGCAGAAAGTGGGTCTGGTCAAGGCATCTAAAATGGCTGCCGTGCACGACAAAAGTGTGGCATTGGAAAAAAAGCAATATGGTGCAGACAATGTTTATCAATACGAATTAATTTATAACAATTATTTTTAACAATATATTTACTCGCAGTGTCAAAATGGCGGTCAACACTTCCTGATTTCCTTCGAATCGAACGTTAACAGACGTCACGCAGCAAAAAAAAAAAAAAACGCTCACGCGCAGCCGCTGGAAGACAAGTATCAACATATATGAGCCTCCTCAGCCACCCTCAGAAAACATAGAAGTCAAGATACGTCTCCCGTACCCCCTTATACCCATTTCTCACATTGTTTTTCCTCCATCTTGTAATTTAATTAAATCGAAACACAAAATGGCGAATTCCCGTTTCGCGTCCCGGTTCGCGAACCGGAAAGCGCTTCTACCGCAAAAAAATCAATATTTTTTTATTTGCCCCACGGGACCCTTTAATAACCCCAACATCATTACTAGGGGGTCAAGAAGGGTCTACCTTGCCCCCTTTCATTAAATTCCCCCTTCGTTTTTCTCCTCCTCTTGTCTCTCGATCATACCGAGAGACAAGATGGCGGGCGCTCCTGACTGTTTAGAATGTTGACAGACACCGGAGAGCCAATCAGCTTCGCTACGCAAAGTTCCGTTACGCGAAAAGTTCGCGAACTGGAGCGCTATCCGGGACGCTGTCACAGATATATCTGTTTTTTTAAACGTTAATTTCTCAAAATCCACTGTAGCACATATATTGAGACCCAGCAAAGGCACATCGGGCTAACAGTCCCTACAATTTTGCCAAGTTTCGTGTAAATCCATTCAGCCGTTCGAGCTAAAAGTGAGGCCAAACGCCCTATGGAAAAATGAATGGGAAAAACGCGTTTTGGGACCCCCCTTTTTTCTCGGCCCCCCCTTGACGAAACCCCTCCAAATTTTCAGGGGCTGATCAGAAACAAAATGTGCCATTTTCCTGAAAATTTCGCCCAATTCCGTCCAGAAACGCCAAAGTTATTAGACATAGAATTTTCAAAAGTTCCATAGAGAAAAAATCCTAACTATATATACCTACTGGCGACCGCCAGTAGGTAATATATATATATATATATATATATATGTATATTATATATATATATATATATATATATATATATATATATATATATATATATATATATAATATACATATATATATTACCTACTGGCGGTCGCCAGTAGGTAGTTATAGTTAGGATTGTTTTCTATAGGAAATCCGCAACATTCAATTCTGAATACCTTTGGCGCTGGTTGAGGAATCTGCCTGTAATTTTCCTTAAATTTGCCTCACTGCACTCCGCTCCTTCCCTGAAAGTTTGAAGGGGAAATTCGTCAAGCGGGGGCCGAGATAAAAGGGGGGTCCCAAAATGTGTTTTGCCCATGTTAATTTCCATAGGGCGGTTGGACTCACTTTTAGCCCGAACGGCTGAATGGATTTCCACAAAACATGGCAAAATTGTAGGGACTGGTAGCCCGATGTGCCTTTGCTATGTCTCAAGATATGTGCTCCAGTGGATTTTGAGTAATTTAGGTTAAAAAAAAGTATATATTTCTGGGCGGAGCCTAACCACACATCTGATTGGCTGTCAGTACTTCATCCAAGAAGTGTTGGCAGCCATCTTGGGACCAATTTTCATATACAATATACATATACAATATACATAGCACCTCATTAAAAAGCATTGTAGTTAATAGAGGGTTTTAGGACTTTAGTTACATTGTAAATCATTTGTTGATGGTACCACACTCATTTTAGGAATTGTGGTGTGTTCTAAGGTGATTTTACCATGTGAAAAAGCATTCTGCTGTGATATCATGAATCATGTTTTAAAGAAAACTAATATCTCATGATTTTCCCACAGTGGTTTGGAAGGGGCTCATAAGCTAAACTGAAAGCATATTTTCTGTAAATTCACATTATCTTTCTCAGTCATGTGAGAATGACGTCTGACATTCTCAGTAAAACATGTACATCCAACAAGGACAGAGACTGTCAGTTGATTCCTTTGTGTTCTACTGCAGCCTCCTAGAGTGTTCTAAAGAACAACTAGAGCACTAACAGTCCTACTTATTTCAAAGGTATAGCACACCTGAAGCCATCGTGATGGGAATAAAGTGGTAACTCTTAAAACATTTAATTTAAAAAGGAACAAAATGAGGGGGTATATTATGCCATAGAAAGTATTATTAGTGCTGCAGAAAGAAAAATTAGGGCACATTTTGAGTGACTTCTCAAATCCTCTTCTATTTCATTAAAACATTCTGACATACAGTCTCCCAAGATGGCCACCAGAGACAAAAGAGCCTAAATGTAGCCCAAATATCACCCAGATGTAGCCCAAGTAAAGCCCAATGAAAGAATGTCCCAGAGTGTTCTAAAGAACAACTAGAGCGCTAACAGTCCTACTTATTACAAAGGTATGGCACAACTGAAGCCATCTTGATTGGAATAAAGTGGTAACTCTTAAAACATTTAATTTAAAAAGGAACAAAATGAGGGGGTATATTTTGCCATAGAAAGTATGATTAGTGCTGCAGAAAGAAAAAATTAGGGCACATTTTGAGTGACTTCTCAAATCCTCTTCAATTTCATTAAAACATTCTGACATACAGTCTCCCAAGATGGCCACCAGAGACAAAAGAGCCTAAATGTAGCACAAATATCACCCAGATGTAGCCCAAGTATAGCCCGATGACAGAATGTCCCAGAGTGTTCTAAAGAACAACTAGAGTGCTAACAGTCTCACTTATGACAAAAGTATGGCACACTAGAAGCCATCTTGATTGGAATGAAGTGGTAAGTCTGAAAATATTTAATTTAAAAAGGAACAAAATGAGGGTGTTCATTTTGCCATAGAAAGTATGATTAGTGCTTCAGAAAGAAAAATTAGGTATCATTCTGAGTGACTTCTCAAATCCTCTTCTATTTCATTAAAAACATTTTGACATGCAGCTTGAAACATGCACTTTGAATACCAGCAGCAGACTTCCCTGGTGAGCAGTAGCTTTACTACAGTGATATAATGAGCAACTAGAGTGCTAACATTCAGAATTTATGGCAAATGTGTGACACATCCGAATGCCTTCTTGATAGAAACAAAGTAAACAAGCATTGAAAATGCAATAGATCTCGCCCTCGTTTAAGTTAAAGCCATTCTGTTTGTAATGAGGTGGCTTTTTAGCTTTGCTTTTATTAGTGTTTTTTAAACTTTCATGTAAATTACATGCATCTGTATGCATATATGTATATGTATGCATGCATTTATATTTGTATTTATATAGATATACAGATTATATATGTTTATATATGTATATATATATGTACAAAAATTACCTCCAAAGTTTGTGAAGTAAACCAGGACACACGGAGTTCGTTGCAAAATTTAATGGCAGAATGAAAAAGTGCAACGCGTTTCGCCGATAAGGCTTGCTCACGCTCGTCTCACAAACACTGACAGCCATTTTTAAAGTGCAGAAAACACACCCCCAGTGCAAACAATTCATCACCAAGGTAATGCAGGGCTGCCATATTGTACTCATGTTGATAATACTGATCCATGTTTCCCATGATGGTAAATAACGCACAATATGATATTGGGGCTAAACATTTGAGTTATTCCTTATTACTCGGTAAATGTCCACATGAACGCGACGATCACTTAGTATGCAATCACTCATAAAAATTGTTGTGTAAAACAATAATTAATTCCTGAAGCGTTAAGCCAGAATGTTCAAACGCATATACAAATTAAATGCAATAATATTAGGCATACATATCTGGTCTAATTGTACACATGAAAAATAGCGATCACGTGTTGCCCTTCAACACGTAATCTCAGCGTTCATTGGATACTGTGACGCTTACACATGCAATGCCCCATCTGATTGGACACCGTTGCTGGGAAACGGTACAACAACAAATTACTGGGTGTACCCGTATAGCCTCACTGAACATAGCCCAAGTGGGCAAGTGATATCGCTTGACATCAGAATGATCAAATTATGTCTGCAACACAGTTCGCCCAAGTGGGCTAATGCCAAATGAAATTAACTGACAAACCAAATTATGGAGCTGGTGCCGCCCCAGTGGATTAGAATCGGTCTCTGTTCATTCAGAATTAAGTTGATTGTCAGTTCAGAAAGAGTCCTTGCCCAAGTGGGCATATGTACTATACATCCAAATTGTGTCCCAATGGAAACAGTATTCAGGTTCAAATCAATTCATAGTATCCAGCAGTACCCCACAAGACCTGTGAAGAAAATTATAAATCTATGAAGTATTGACAATTAAAATGATTAAAATACAGACAGCATATATAATGAAATCAATTAAGATATGGTACTTATTCTTCATACAGATGGACGGCCAATTCCTCACTAGTACTCAATCCCATAGGGGATAAACACTGAAAGTCAATTATATACTTGGACTCAAGTTTCCTCATAGAGAGTTCATAATTGCCACCATGTACCCCTAGATCCACACAATCAATAACCACCATACGTAGTTTCGTTTCATCCTGCATGTGACAATCAAAGAAGTGTCTGGCGACCGGATACTGTTTGTTATAGTTATGTATCGCTCGCAGATGTTCTAACACCCTCTTTTTGGCCTCGTGTTTAGTGCTGCCCACATACCATTTGTTACATGGGCAGATTAACACATACACACTGTATGGGGTATTGCAAGATAGTTTCTTTTTGATGGTAAATTCCCTGGATGTACCTGGTATGATTAAAGTTTTGCAATCTTTACTGAATTTGCATGCCTTGCATTTCTTGCAGCATGCAAATCCAGCAGTGATGGCATGATCGGATGAATTCTTGTCAGTTACGTAGTTGTGGCTAAGCTCATCCCGTAAGGATCTGCCTTTCCTAAACGTAATCTGAGGATTGTCCCCTAGGTATTTTTTGAGATGTTCATCAGTATTTAAAACATGCCAATGTTTCTTAAATACTTGTCTCACATCTTGAGATTGACCAGAAAAGGTTGTGATGAATCTAACAGTTTCAGATTGCATTTGGGGTGGTTTGGGGGCTAGTAGTTCATCCCTCGTTTTACTGTTGCTGCGTTCTATAGCTTTGGCAATAACTTTATTGCCATACCCTCTCTGTCTAAACCTCTGGCACATAACCATTTCCTCTTTTTTATAACCCTCTTGTGTGCTGCAATTGCGTCTGGCACGCAGTAATTCCCCATAGGGGATGCTATACACAAGACTTTTGGGATGGCAGCTAGACGCTTTGAGAAGGCTGTTTCCCGATGTGCTTTTCCTGAAAAGTTTGGTGGTCAGAATGTTATTGACCACTTCCACTTCCACATCCAGGAATTCCATCTTCGTCCTACTGATATGTTCAGTAAATGTCAGATTCAGCGTATTCATGTTAAGATTGTTCATGAATTGTTTAGCCGATTTCTCATCGCCATTCCAAATGAAAAAAATATTGTCAATGTATCGCAGCCACAGGGACACATTGTTGAATTCCGCCATCTCTTTGACAACCTGCTCCTCCCACCAGCCCATGAATAAATTCGCGTAGCTGGGGGCGAAGCAGGTTCCCATGGCCGTGCCCTGTGACTGGCGATACATGACGTCATTAAAATAAAAAAAATTGTTGGTTAGACAGAAGTCTATCATGGATAGAAGCATTTGAGAATGCAGCAGTAAAGAGATTGATCTGGTGTTCAAGTAATGTTTGACTGCTTTAAGTCCATATTCATGTTGGATACTCGTGTAGAGGCTGCTGACATCCAAAGTGACTAATGTGAAATTGTTCTCCCAATGGATGCCATTGATAATGCTCAAGAATTGGGTGGTATCCTTTACATATGATGGTAATGCTACCACAAAAGTTCTTAGATAATGATCAATGTACTTCGACGTGTGTTCCAAAAAAGAACCTATGGAAGACACGATCGGACGACCGGGTGGGTTGTCTTGATCTTTGTGGAGTTTAGGGAGGAGATATAGTATTGGAACTTTGGGGTGGGCACAATATAAATACTGATATTCCTCTACCTCAATCAATCCTTTGTCTCTCCACTCCAAAAGCAGATCCCTGAAGTTACCCATAGATCTTAAAACATCATCCCTGTCACATCTGCAATAACATGTTGTATCCTGTAGTTGTCTTAGGCCTTCCTGGATATAATTATTTATATATATACATACACATACATATATATAAATGCATATGCATATATATGCATATATATGTGTATATGTGTGCGTGTAGAGAGAGGTAGAGAGGTAGAGGTGTAGAGGTAGAGAGGTAGAGAGGTAGAGACTAGTAGAGAGAGAAGTAGAGAGAGGTAGAGAGGTAGAGAGTAGATAGTGAGTAATAGAGAGTAGAGAGTGAGTAGTAGAGAGTAGTAGAGTGAATAGTAGAGTGAGTAGCAGAGAGTAGTAGAGAGTAAGTAGTAGAGTGAGTAGTAGAGAGCAGTAGAGAGTGAGTAGTAGAGAGTAGTAAAGAGTAAGTAGTAGAGAGCAGTAGAGAGTGAAATGAAATGAAATGAAATGAAAATAAATTTATAACGCGCAGAACTCAGCCCAATGGGCATCAAGGCGCCTAACATAATATAATGAATAACCATGCAATGCTTAATAGTAGGCTTTCACAAAATACCAGGTCTTGAGAGCTCTCTTAAAGAGGTGCAAGGATGAAAGGGCCTTGAGCTCGCAGGGGAGAGCATTCCATAGTCGAGGGGCCACTGATGCAAAGGCTCTACCTCCCCATCTTGTCTTTTTAGTGCGGGGGATAACAAGGAGGTTCTGTTGAGAAGATCTGAGACACCTGCTGGGTACATAGTTAGAGAGCAGAGATCCCAGTCCGTCGGCCGGTCCTGCTGTAAGAGCCTTATGGACTAGGCAAGTGATTTTAAAAGAGATGCGTTGCTCAATGGGTAGCCAATGAAGATTCTTCCTGGCTAATGTGGCGGAGGTGGAGCAAGGAAGGCCCAGAACAAATCTCGCTGCTGCATTCTGTGTTACTTGCAGGCGATGTACCAATCCCTTGTTAATCTCAGTGTATAGCGCATTGCAATAATCTAAGTGAGATCCAACCAATGCTACCACTGTTTGTTTTCTTGCCTGCGGGGATAAGTAGTGAGCTATTCTGCGAAGGATTTTTAGAACTCCCCAGCAGGTAGCTACAGTTCTATTGATCTGTAGGTTCATGGCCAGCTCAATGTCAAAGATGACCCCCAGGTTTCTTGCCGACTGTGAAGGGGTCGGACAGGTTCCCAGTGATGGCGGCCACCATTCACTCGACCAGGCGTCCCTGTCCTTTCCGAATATCAGCACCTCGGTCTTGTCGCCATTCAGCTTCAAGGAATTGAGCGTCATCCAATCGGCAACCGATTGCATGCAACTCCTGAAGCTGAACGCTGTGGTGCTGACAGACCATGACAGGGAAACCATGATCTGAGTGTCATCTGCATACGACACTACCTCCATCCCCTGAGATCTTACTAGTCTAGCAAGTGGGGCCACATAGATGTTGAATAGGGTCGGACTTAGAGCCGACCCTTGTGGCACCCCACATTGCAAGGACTTTACAGGGGAGAGGTATTTGCCCATTTGGACCCTCTGCTCCCTAAGCTCTAAAAAGGAGGATAGAAGGTTAAGGGCGGGCTCCTCCACCCCAACTCCCTCAGTCGAGATGTTAAGACTGAGGGAGAAAGGGTGTTGAATGCAGCGGTCAGATCCAATAAGACCAGAGTGAGTAGTAGAGAGTAGTAGAGAGTGAGTAGCAGAGAGAGAGAATAGTAGAGAGTAGTAGAGAGTGAGTAGTAGAGTGAGTAGTAGAGACTAGTAGAGAGAGTAGTAGAGAGTGAGTAGTAAAGAGTAGTAGAGAGTGAGTAGTAGAGTGAGTAGGAGAGAATGAGTAGTAGAGAGAGAGTAGTAGAGAGTGAGAAGTAGAGAGTGAGTAGTAGAGAGTAGTAGAGAGTGAGTAGTAAAGAGTGAGTAGTAGAGAGAGAGTAGTAGAGAGTAGTAGATAGTGAGTAGTAGGGAGTGAGTAGTAGAGAGAGAGTAGTAGAGAGTAGTAGAGTAGTTGAGAATGAGTAGTAGAGAGTGAGTATTTGACAGTAGTGGAGTAGGAGAGAGTAAGTAGTAGAGAGTAGTGGAGAATATTCCAAAGTTTGACACAGCACCACTTGCACAATAAGTCCAATGAAATCATATCACTTAGAGTCCTTATTGAAGCACTGAATCTTGGTGTATATTCAAATGCTTTTATTTTCCTTAAGTTTATGTACCACAGCCAGCCGAAACGTTTTGTTCTGTACAACAGAACTTCTTCAGGGCGTTCTTATTTTCTTCAAGTTATGTCGGTGTCCTGTTGTCATATAACTAGATATTTCTTCCAAATGTTAGACAAGACATAAGTACATTCTTATTCAAAGTGACTAGGTATCAATTTTACCCACACAATTCGGGCAGACTTGAGTAATTTATAGCATCTTCAAAGTCAGTCTTTCAAAAATTCTAAAGTATAGGACATGATAATCCAAATCCAAATGTTTCTCAAGAAAAGTCATTTTCAATCGTTCGGAATATCGGTGTTTGGGCAAATATGACCCAGGGACCCCCAGTATGCAAGGGGAATTAGTCCCCCCTCTGCAAACGCACCAGTGGCCTGCGTTGCAGAGAGGTGTAAAAAGGGGCATACCCTCATTACACCTCTGTGCAATGCAGCCCCCTGGCGCATGCTGGAGGCTCCTGGTGGGCTAGTTGGCCCCCAGGGACCCCCAGTATGCAAGGGGAATTAGTTCCCCCTCTGCAAATGTGGCAGGGGGCTGCGTTGCAGAGAGGTGTAAAAAGGGGCATAGTCTCATTACACCTCTGCAATGCAGCCCCCTGGCGCATACTGGAGGTTCCAGGTGGGCTAGTTGGCCCCAAGGGACCCCCAGTATGCAAGGGGAATTAGTTCCGCCTCTTCAAACATGCACGGGGCTGCGGTGCAGAGAGGTGTAAAAAGGGGCGTGGCTTCATTTTACCTCTCTGCAATGCAGTCCCCTGGCGCATACTGGAGATTCCTGGTGGGCTTTCAGGTCTTATATAGTTAGGAATTAGCATTAAAAAAACCTTGAAATTCACTGAAAAAAACATAGGTTTCAGGGCTTATATTGTTAGGAATTAGCATTTAAAAAACCTATGAAATTCATTGAAAAAAACCATAGGTTTCACACCAGTTATAGTTAGGAATTAGCATTTAAAAACCTATTAAATTCACTGAAAAAACCATAGGTTTGACACCAGTTATAGTTAGCTGGAAATTTTACTGACATAAAACCATTGAAATTCCCACGTTATAGTTAGTTGGACTCACTGTAACTTGTGCGCCTGCAATGCACTGCTGATGACGTCACATATTACATCACTCATGACATGGTCAGTGACATCACTCATGGCATCACTGATGACACCATCCTTGTGACAGAGTGACAGACCTCCTTTCAGTGTAATGTAACCCTTGAAACACATATTCAAAAATAGAAACTAAAATTTTCAAAAATAATAGAGATACCCATACCAATTACAACAACCAATTAAGTAATACCACCATCTATATACACATCCACTCATTCACCAACAGTTCTATATAGTCACTCATACATATATTCACTCATCATATGTAGTGAAAAAACCTATACATCCTGTTACACACCGACAGTCATCCAAAAGTTACTCACACACATAATCACACATGCAAATAAACTATTGAACATCCATTTATTTGCATATACAGCTATACACACACTACCACCTTACTTCTAAGGAAACTTACACATACTTACTCTCTTAAACAATCACTTATAGAAACACATACGTATTTAAACAAGAACTCTTTAAATGTCTGACTCTCACATATACTCACTTATATACACCAATACTCACATATACTAGATTAAAACATATGTAGTTACTGAAAAACACACTAGTAAGACAGTCATTCACTTACTAATGCATACATATACACACTCACTCACCCATACAGTCCGGCACATATGCTGTCTTCAAAACACATACAAACAGTGAGTCAATCATTGATGCATCTATGGGCTAAGTAACACCCCCACCAAACCATACAGACACTCATACTGATACAAAAAAAAACATCTAATAAGCCATAGAAACACACATGTAGCTACTCACCGAACCATGCACCCACTTATGCACAAAGTGAAACACTGATACAAACATTTAAATATTGAAACACTACTCTCTCATATATGTATTCACTATGATACACTTAATAAGCCAGTTAACCAATCATTTTTTTTTTAAAACATCCATTAAGACACTCATTTAAACATTTATTCTTTCATTGACCTTTACATATAGATATATAAAACATGTTTATTTTTCAGAAAGGCACACATTCACTGGATGGTGTCATCAGTGATGTCATGATTGATGTCACTGACCATGTCATGAGTGATGTAATATGTGATGTCATCAGCAGTGCATTTCACGCGCAAGTTATAGTGAGTCCAACTAACTATAACGTGGGAATTTCAATGGTGTTATGACAGTAAAATTTCCAGGTAACTATAACTGGTGTGAAACCTATGGTTTTTTCAGTGAATATATATATATACAACATACATATATATATATATATATATATATATATATATATATATATATATAGATACATATATGTATATGTATCTATATATATATATATATATATATATACATATATATATACATATATATATATATATATACATACATATATATATATATATATAAATATATATATATATATATATATATATATATATATATATATATATATATATATATATATATATATATATATATATATATATATATATATATATATATATATATATATATATATATATATATATATATATATATATATATATATATATATATATGTGACACCCTGTTGGACAAAACGATTGGAGGACACTAGACTGACTACCCATCAGATATCTTTAAAACATCTTTGTTTTTAATTTCCTATCCCGTATACCCTCACACTCTCACGAAACATACACCAGCTAAGCAATGTAGGGCTAGCAACTACATACTGTCATGATAAGATCAAGAGTTATGTCTCATGTGTAAATAGTACTGTATGAAGTGTAAACTTTGCAGTATACCAAAACCTTGTCTTCTCCCGTTTCCACAGGTGGAGTATGAAGTGATTTCAAAAGACTGGTTATGGACCTTCAATTTTGAAAAATATGAATTGTATATCTAATACCGATGTGTATCACGAGGAAGAAAGTATATAATGGTACTATACCGATACTTTGCATGATTTGCTATGTAATGAGGTTTTGGTTTATTGGGAAACATGAACTCTTTGGGACTAAACCTTAATCTGATTTGATGGACAGCCCACTGTATTTAAACAGAATGTAAATCGAAATTAAGAGCTGGTTTATTTATCTTTGCACTTTATCACATGATTTTTTTTAATGATATTATCATCTTCACGGTTTACTCTTTAGTTAAATGAGGTGGATAAATTTGCGCCATGGGGAAATCATTTTTGTTTGTGTCATAGAGCAATAAAGCCCAAATTGAGGGAAAAAACGTGAATACACCTTTAAAAGGTGGTGTGTGAGGAACGCGGGTCATGTGACCAAGAACAACCAGGGTTGTTCGAAGCGTGTTATCCTCGTCTGTTTGCTGTGCCGAAATAAATAATTGAAGAAAGGATTACGGGCTCGTTTGGATTCTTGGTCATTAGAATTCTGTTGTTTTATATATATATATATATATATATATATATATATATATATATATATATCCTGCTCACTTCGCTCGATACCGCTCTCACAGCATCAACAGTCACATCCAGACCGTCAGAAAAACGAAAAAGGCAGACCCAAAGGATTCCAGTGCAGTGATTTAATCCATCTTAAAGTTTAAAAAATACAACCCAGCAAGCCCGCATGACGCGTTTCGCCTCCAGCCGGAGGCTTGATCACATGATACATTGCTTGTAATGGAAGAGGGTACTTAAGGAGTGGAGAATATTAGGTGGGTGGTACCACCCAGGTAAGAACCACCCTTACCATTAACCCCATGTTACACATAATACATGTATAAACATTTAACAGTTTGGATCCGTATTTACAAAACCATAATGATTTATGTACAAAAATTAAGGGCAAGTGCCCTAGTTTGAGACTGGTCATAAACATAGTCAAATTGATTCTGTATCTGTAGATTACAAGTGCAACATCCCGCAAATTACAAAACTGTACAAATATATAATCTATAATCTAGACCCAATGTTGGTAAGTAGAAAAATATATATATATATGTGTATGTACAACTCTCATCTGTGTATATAAATAAATAAACATTTAAAACAATCCATATTCATTGTCATATGTACATTATTTACAACTCGAAGACCTGCTATTGAGTATTCTAAGGTCTACAAAAATCTAACAGACTTGATTTCACCCATAAAGACTAGTTTACAACTCAGATTATCCTGTTACTCCTTATCTATATTTACAGATCCATCTATATTTCCCATCCATCACATTAAAAAATGTGGAAATGGTTATAGTGTATACCCCTATCAAAAAGGTATCTAGGGGCCTAGTTTTGTCCTGGTAATTGTCCTCTCCAATTTCGTACATAATCTATCTCTTCCAAAAGACTCCCCTAATAACCTAGTGCAAATAAATGTGCAAAATAATCTAAGAAAAAATGTGCAAAAATTTCTTATATGTGGTTTTAAAAAAAACAATTTCATGGGAAAGATTGAGGGAATTTGGAGTGGAAAAGCTATCAGTTATTTATCATCTTTGAATTTTTTCATGTATACTTAATTCCCTTCACATATAGAAACCTTGATTCAAAAGAATGAAAAAACCAACCTGAAAAAAGGAAACACTAACAGTATGGAGTGTAATAGCCACTGGATATATCCTGTAATCACAGCTACAGACAGGTATATAAATCCTCGCTCGCGTTCAAGCCCCGTGGGGCCTTACTATCGAGCTCAATTATATACCTTGTCTCCAACAGGCGGAGTTGAGCATCTCGATCTCCTCCCCTTTTAAGTGGCATTACACAATCGATGGCATAGTACAGCAATGAAGAAGGATCACTATTATGTGTGCTTTCAAAGTGGCGAGCCACTGGGTATGCCTGGTCTTTGCCCACAATGGCCCTAATGTGTTGTAATACACGCTTGTGTACTGGCAAACGTGTGCTCCCCACATAGCGGAGATCACACGGGCATTGCAAAATGTACACTGCAAAATCAGTTCTGCAAGACATACGTTTCTTGATTTTTACGGGCTTGATTTTAAAAGGCGCCGTATATTTTGTCCTGTTACAACCATTTTTGCATGCCTTGCAAACACTACACTTTTTGAATCCTCCTCCAATAGCACCCCAGGTATCAGAAACTCGTTTTTCCAGGAAGTTGCTCATTAATTTATCTCCCATTGAGATAGACTTCCTAAATGTAATGTCAGGTTTATTCATTACATATTTCCCTATCACAGGATCCCCTGTGATAAGGTCCCAATTCTTATAGAATATGCGTCGTAACTCCTTGTGCTGTCTGCTGTAAGTTATGATCACTCTCGGTTTTATCTGCTTCTCCTCTGTTATTTGTACATTCACTTTTCTTTTTACTGCTAATGCTTCTTGTCTCGTTATCGAAGCTGCTCTCCTAACGGCTCTCTGGATGGTATTAAGGGAATAGCCTCTCAACAGAAATCGTGCCTTGCTCTCATTCTGCGACTTGGTGCAATCCTCATCTGTGCTGCTTATACGTTTGATACGCAGCATCTCCCCAAAGGGAATGCTGCTGATCAAGTGATAAGGATGCCCACTGGACGCATGTATATATATATATATATATATATATATATATATATATATATATATATATATATATATATATATATATATATATATATATATATATATATATATATATATATACATGCGTCCAGTGGGCATCCTTATCACTTGATCAGCAGCATTCCCTTTGGGGAGATGCTGCGTATCAAACGTATAAGCAGCACAGATGAGGATTGCACCAAGTCGCAGAATGAGAGCAAGGCACGATTTCTGTTGATATATATATTACCTACTGGCAGTCGCAGTAGGTATATTTAGTTAGGATTTTTTTGAATAGGGATTTCTGAAAATTCTATGTTGAATAACTTTGGCGTTGAAGGACGGAATTGGCTGACATTTTCTGGAAAATGGCACATTTTGTTTCTGAGCGTCCCCTTATAGTTTGGGGGGGTTTCGTGAAGTGGGGGCCGAGAAAAAAGGGCGGTCCCAAAATGTGTTTTTAACATTGAGTTTTCCATAGGGCGGTTGGACTCACTTTTAGCTCGAACGGCTGAATGGATTTCTATGAAACTTGACAAAATTGTAGGGACTGGTAGCCCAATGTGCCTTTGCTATGTCTCAAGATATGTGCTCCAGTGGATTTTGAGATATTAATGTTCAAAAAAATATACATCTGTGACAGCGTCCCGATTAGCGTCCCGGTTCGCGTACCTGACGCGTAACGGAACTTCACGAGGAGAAGCGGATTGGCTCCCCGGTGACTGTGAACATTCTAAACAGTCCGGAGCGGCTGCCATCTTGTGTCTCGGCAGGATCGAGACACAAGAGGTGGCAAAAACAAAGGGGGAAATGAGCATAAGAGGGCAGAGTACATCTTCCCTGACCCCCTAGGTTTGATGAGGGGGCTTTGAAAGGGCCCCGCGGGGCAAAAAAAAAAAAAATATTATCGTTTTTTTGCAGGGGGAGCGCCCGGTACGTGCACCGGGAAGCGGTCCTGGGAGTGTAATATAGGGAAAAAAGAATGAAAGAATTTTCAAATATTGTATGTTTATTGATTGTTCTTTTGTTGTATTTTTTTTTTGTTTTTTTTATTTAAGTACCAACATGTAAGTACCAATGCAGAGTCTAAAAATAAATATACACCGTCTCCTTTGTAGATATCTTGCATGTTGTTTCAGAAGTTATTGTGGTATATGGAATTCATAGCATAGTCTGTCAGGAAAGCAGAAAGAACATGGAGGCAGGAGATGATAAAGAGATGTTAAATACACATTGGAGATAATATAGTGGGAGAAAGGAAGTAACTATGAGCAAACTTACTATGTACCACAAAAAGTTGCACAGTATATTTTAAGTCTCACTTTATATTTTATCTTTTTGGGTACTATTTCATAATTTTCATATTAAAAAGAATAATGTCTCAAACAATTTTAACTTTTAAAATTTAAATTTATTGTTCTGATTTTTCAAAATCTAACAGAATTTGTAACATTAAATCATCAGGTATGTCCTCCTTTTCATTCCAAGAATCACATTCTTCAGCACATTTTATTAATTCTTGGTCTAGTGTTTCATCCATAAAATCTACTTCTTCTTTTTCTTCGTTAGGATTGTTTTCAATCTTAATCTTAATCTTAATTTGAAATGAAATTGCATTTTCTTTTTGCTGTGCTTCCATTTTCTTGCTGTAAATTGCATAAAAAATAAATATATCAGTGGAGATAGGGCACTGTTGGGTTTAAGTTCAGACAGGTACTTGTGAGTTTTTAACAGTGAAGTTATCTTTGGGCAGTGCATGGTTTCAGGCAGGAAGTAGAACTATTAAAAAGTGCCTGTGATGAAGCCTAAGTAAATTCATAATTATACCACAGAAGCCTAACTCAATCAATAATTTAAATAATTAAGTCTTTCTCAATGACTAACTCTTAAAGAGGGACAGTATGTAACTATCTGAAAACGTTTTCCTAAATTAATTTAAAGTGCATAACATAGTTCTCCATTCAATTATTTTAAATTGTATCTTACCTTTGAAAAGGAAGTTAAAGTTGTCAGTGAAAATGCTCTTGAAATGTACTTCAGGAAGTAGTAGTCAAAATGGCTGTGTTTCTCTCTCTTTCTTTATATATATTCAGGTACTTAACCAAACAAATGTCTTGAAATAATAGTAGAAAATGAAAGTAACATTTTAATTGGTTGTCAATTCTAACACTTCATATGTGTTTTTGTCATGTAATTTACCTCAGGATATTTAGTCAGGCCTACAGCATAATTTTCTCAATGGAATTCCATCACATTTGGGTAAATGGTAGGGACTGCTATGTACTAGGGCCTATTCTATATTTCATGAAAGTGTCTCCAGTGGTTTTTCTGTAAATTACTTTCCCACCTTTTTTTAGCGAGCGCTCACCGGTGCGCGCCCCGGTACGCGTACCGGCAGCGTTACGGGAGTCCTCCATTTTGTGTTTCGGTAGAATTGTGACACAAGATGGAGGGCAAACAATGTTCGGAATGGGTAGAAGAGGGCAGGGAAGACACTTCCTGACCCTCTAGGTTTTCTGAAGGGGGCTTAGGACGCTCATATAGGCAAAAATAAAATGGAAAAAAAAATTTCGGGTGGGGAGCGCCCGTTACGCGCACCGGTAAGCGAACCGGGGAGCGTACTTTGGTGAAAAATAGTGAAAAAAGTTAGAAAAAGAAAAACGTTTTGAATGATCAGAGGTAGGGTAGCTCTGAAAAGAGCTATTGGGTTCTGTGGCTAATTTAGGTACCTACAAGTAGGTTCCAATGCACAGTTTTAAATTCAGGAGGAATATTCTATTCCCCTCATCGGAGAAGTGCACACCATCTCCTCTGTAGATGTCTTGCATGTTGTAACGCAAGTTATTGTTGTATATTAAACCCATTCTAAAGTCTCTCATGTAAGCAGAAACAGATTTATTCACATGTTTCCGTGCTTTCTCAAATTGTGAACAAAATTGGTTGGACCAGTTCCATTTCTGTCTTTGGCATATATTGGAATATACCAGGGCAGTTTGGGGAAAAAGTGTCATCAATTGATGAAAGGTGTCCTTTAATAGCATTTCCAGACCAACCCCAGTCAAAGTGCCCAAATCATTTCCACCACAGTGCACTATTAAGAGGTCAGGGTTTGGCAGATGCATAAAAAAATTATATTAAAAAGATATAAAATATATTTTTCCTTTAAAAGAAGAATACATTTTACAGCTTTTGATATTTGCTATTAAAAAATCATTGAAATTCACTGAAAAAACCATAGGTTATAGACCATATATAGTTAGGAATTAGCATTTACAAAACCTTATTTTACTCACACAAAACCATTGAAATTCGCATATATAGTTAGTTGCACTAACTATATATCGCGCACCCGCAGTCCACTGCTGATGATGTCACATATTACATCATTCATGACATGGTCAGTGATGTAATATGTGACATCATCAGCAGTGGATTGCGGGTGCTTGATTCCTAACTATATATGGTCTATAACCTATGCTTTTTTCAGTGAATATATATATATATGATAATTTGTTGTGCGGTTGTGCCAGATGACAGGATGCTCAGCTATTGTGAAGTATATGAATCATTCTGTGTCCACTACACTGCTTGAATTAAATGAACACTGTTCACATTTATGATCCCATTTGTAACTTAGTCCAAATAAGTTTTCAATATCTATTCCTTCATCTTCTAATAACCCAAGCATTACCATCCGAATTTCTTGTGCATCTTGTTGTATATTAAGACTGAACGTCAAAGAACCAGTACATATATCCAAGAGTTAGCAAGTACCACAAACAGTATGCATTTTTGCTTCTGTCAGTTGTCAATTGTTGAAATACATCATAAAGTGCAGAGCATAATCGTTTTTCCTGATTTTCCATAATTTCACTATGAAGATCTTCTAGGTAAAATACAAAATTCGGAATGAGATTACAATAGCGGTTGATACCTGAACTATTCTCCAATTTGTATCCCACAACGTCATCACCACTTTCTGTTTCTTTACACCTTTTCCTTTCTGTTCGATTTTGTTATGCTTTTCAACCGCACTTGATTCATTAACATATTTTCGTTTAGACTACATAACACGTTTCTCATAAATGGGATATTCACCTAAATTTGGTGCATAAAGTATTCTTAAACGATTATATTCTCTTACACAATTTACATCAGTACTAATCTTGTCATTGAAATCAATCAAATACAAACCAGACAATGTTCTAACTCGAGGTAATGCAACATATGCCATTCCCTCTTTGAAAACAGTACTTCCAATATTTGCCAAAGCACTGTCTACACTTAAACCTTGAGATTTATGAATAGTTACTGCATATGCGAAAGACAAAGGAAACTGTTTTCTGTGAACATATCAGTCTTTTACAATCAAAAAACATACAGCACAACACCCAATCGGTTTTACTTCTGTAATCTGATAACATTATTTTCAGAAATTCTATTCCATATCCGTTCAGATATTTCACAAAATCAACAACTTTCTCCATTGCTCCATTTACTAAACCTCCTTCTACATTTAAAATATGCCGCAAAATTACAGTTTATACATACATCCAAACTTTTAAGCCATCAGTTTAGATACAGACTTTTCCAAAGAGTCCAATTTAGTCTGTAGTTTCTCTGAAAGAAGAAGGGTCACTCCCTGATGCTAGGTTTATCAATAGCTTGAAAAGGAACTATTTCTTGTTTTTCCAATTTTAGAAGCTCTTGGTTAAATGTACAACATTCTTGCAGTGTAGGCATTAGGGAGACTTTTTTCTCCAATTTTCTTACACAATACTTCATCTGGTGTGTTTTCAGTTGTAAACAAGTTCCTCAATAATCGACTTTCTAAAGCTTGTTAACCATGTTTGGTTAGGACACCAATTCGTATATCTTTCAGAATATTTCTATAATCTTCATCAGTTGCTTTTCGCATATTCTCTATAAGGTATTTATATTCAAAATGTAACCATATATTCACATTTCCAGTACATCCCAAACATTTCCTAGTGTCTTCATGCACAACTGTTTTAAAAACTGATTGTCCTTTTACAGGAGTTAGATGTAGTACAATTATATCTACAATTACATGTTTGCCGCCAAACAGAACATCTTAATTTGTTTTTAAAACCTGTTGCATTCTCAAGTGTGCAAAGGCAAGCATTACGTTTGAGACCATGCTCACCTCATCTATGACGAGAATTATAATTTTCTTCAGCACTCTTGACACTTTATAAGAAGCATCTCAAGACAACTTCTGATGTTCTAATTTATTATCATGTTCAGCTGGTAACATAAGTAGTCTATGTAAAGTAATTCCTTTAATATTGTTCACTGCTAATCCAGTCGGATCTGTTATAACGCAAGATAAATGTGAATCTGTAGTTTTTTGGAGATAACTAGTCAAAACTTTAATTTAAGAACTTTTACCAGTTCCAGCTTGACCACTGATGTACATTAGAATTGGTTTAAATGATGAACATATACATATCTTTTTTTAATGCATCAAACCATGTTGTATCTGTTCTGTCTCTTGTACATATATTTCTTTCTATTCAACATTTAGCTGTTCTTTTAAGTTTTCCAACATAGTACTTTCTTGTTGTGCTTGTTGCATTGCAATTTCTACTTCATACATGTCTATTGCTGCTTCATTTTCGATAAATGGTTGTCCCAGTGGATCTTGACTAGCTGCAACAGAACTCTGACTATCTTGAGAACTGTTGTTAGCTTTTTCAGCTGTAATAGTCTTCTCTTGTTCAATTTCATCATTTAACATTTGTAGATATGTAGGAATAATTGTACATGCAATCTTATCTTTGCATGCAGTAAAAGAATCTTCATAGCCATCAAAATGTCCAGGTAGTTCAGTTTCGCTATGCCATGGCTTGAACAGTTGCGAAAGTGCAAAATAAAAAAATTCTCCCATCTATTTCCTTTGGCATGTTTCACTAAACATCCGTCAAATCCAATTTTTGCATATTTTCCTTGTTTTAAATTCTGTGTAACATTTCTTTTAAAGCTGTAATGTTGAAGTATTTCATACAGACACAGCTCTTCCAGATGTGGACTCCTTTTAGGATAGTATGTATCCAACATATTAGTTTTAAGAATTTCTGTACTTTTCGGATCATTCTCTGCTAAGTATTGAATTTCCTCTAATGTGTTCAACACTCTATTTGATCTGCAGGCAAGACCTAAACTTACCCAAATGATTCCACATGACTTTGAATATAAACTAGAAGAGCACCGGCTATCCGAACATTCGTAGGATCTAATTTCTCTGTGGAACAAGCATTTACAAGATAAAGCTGTACAATTTTTTGCTAAGGCTCTTCTCTTGGGAAATTTCTTCCCACATTTCTTTCATCTTTGTCTTTTCTGATTTTGTTATATATGATGTAACATAGTGTGCAACTGCGATTGAGTTATCTGCAACATATTGAATGTCCATGTTTGCATTCCACTTTTTCAAAATAACTCAATTGTAGTCATTAATATACTTTGACTATTCTATTCTTTTTCAGTTGCAGTATTCTTTGGTGATTTCCTAGTTATTGTGTGTCTCACAGCGGACAAGAATTTACTCTTCCTTTAGAAATTACTGGATGTGGGACTCCAAACGGACACTTGGTATAAAAATTTCCTTTAGACTTGTATTTTCGTCGACAATACTTTCCACAACAGTGACTCTGAAAACGTAGAACTTGTTTTCTCAGCTTTTTTCTCCCCCTCTGGGAATCTCACACGTAACATACTGTTCGATGAAAGACAATACTTTTTCATCAGTATCCGTTCCAAATTTGTACATGTGGAGCAACTCTTGCTTTATACTCTTTTTGACCCCACAAAAAATTACTTCTCCAAGAGGACAATTATTTTTATTGCAGATAAAAGACATCATAGCTTGAAACCTATGTTTAAAATAACTGCAGACATTCAATCAATCAGTCATTTGTTAAGCACACTACATACCCGCGAGGGTCCCAAGGCGCGGGGGGGAAGGTAGGGGCCGCTACTGATCGAACAGCCAGGTCTTTAGTATCCTCCTGAAGGTCAGCAGGTCTTGGGTCTGACGTAGGCTCAGTGGGAGGGTGTTCCATGTCTTGGCGGCGAGGTGGGAGAAGGATTTCCCACCGGTGGTTGTTCTTCGGATCCGCAGGACAGTGGCGAGTGAGAGGTCGGTTTAGCGTAGCTGGCGGTTAGGGGTGTAGAAGGAAAGCTGTCTGTTAAGGTAGGCTGGGCCGGTCTTGTGGAGTGCCTTGTGTGCGTGGATGAGGAGCTTGAAGGATATCCTCTTGTTGACGGGGAGCCAGTGCAGGTTTCTCAGATAGGGGGTGATGTGGCCGTGTCGTGGTACATCGAGGATAAGTCGTGCCGAGGCGTTTTGGATGCCTTGTAGTCAATTGATGAGCTTGGTAGGGGCTCCCACGTAGAGGGCGTTTCTGTAGTCGAGTCTGCCGCTGACGAGGGCCTGGTTGACCTTCTTTCTTGTATCTGTCAGGATCCATCTGTAGATCTTGCGGAGCATGCAGAGGGTGTTGAAGCGGGAGGAGGAGATGGCGTTGACTTGCTTGGTCATTGAGAGCGTTGAGTCGAGGATGATTCCCAGGTTGCGGGCGTGATCGGTGTGGATCGGGGCTGCCCCCAGTGCTGTTGGCTACCAGGAGTCGCCCCAGGCTGACGGGTTGGAGCTGAGGATGAGGACCTCCGTCTTGTCCGAGTTCAGCTTCAGATGGCTGATCTTCATCCCGTCGGCGACTGCCTTCATTCCTTCATGGAGGTTGACTTTGGCGGTGATGGGGTCCTTGGTGAGGGAGAGGATCAGTTGAGTGTCGTCAGCGTAGGAGATTATGTTGAGGTCGTGTAGTCGGACAACGTGTGCGAGCGGGGCCATGTAAATGTTGAACAGTGTCATGCTGAGGGAGGATCTTTGGGGTACGCCGCAGATGATCTCGGATGCTTCGGAACGGAACGGGGGGAGGCATACGCTCTGGGTTCTGCCGGAGACGAAAAAGGTGGTTAATTCCACAGCCTTGACTCGGATCCCTGTGGCGTGGAGACGTGCGCGTAGTGTGCGGTGGCAGATGGTGTCGAAGGTGGCGAAGAGGTCTAAGGGGATGAGTGTTGCAGTCTCCCCATTGTCTAGTAGGGTCCTGATGTTGTCGGTGACGGCGATGAGGGTGGTCTCGGTGCTGTGGTTGCTGTAGAACCCTGACTGGGAAGGGTCCAGGATTCTGTTCTCTTCGAGGTATCAGGTTAGTTGTCTGTTAACGATTTTCTCGATGACCTTGGCCGGGAAGGGGAGCAGAGAGATGGGTTGGATGCTCTAGAGGCCTCTTGGGTTTGCCTTGTTTTTTTTGAGTAGGGCGTTTATCTCGGCATGTTTCCAGCTCAAGGGAGAGAATGATGATGTTGCGTAGTTGGGGTGCGATGGAGCTACTTGCTTTGTTGAAGATGTGGTGCGGGAATGGGTCTGGCGGAGAGCCGGATTGTGCTCATGGTCTTGGTGGTGTCATCGATGCTCACGCTGGTCCAGGCTAGCAAGGGGACGTGGTCGATAGTGTGCAGAGAGTCTGTTGTGTTGCTGTCTGTTGGGGCTGTCTGGGTGTTGAAGCTGTCGTGGATGTCTGCTATCTTGCGGTGGAAGAAGTTGGTGAGGGAGTCGCATAGGGCTTGCGACGGCGGGATGCCGTTGGTGTTGGAGCTGGGGTTGGAGAATTCCTTCATGATGTTGAAGAGCTCCTTGTTTTCGTGTGCGTTGTTGTCGAGGTGGTCTTTGAAGGAGGTCTTGGCAGCCCTGATGAGGTGGTGGTGATTGCTGACGGCGTCCTTGTGTGCTGCATGGAGTTTTTTCACTGTGCCACTTCTTCTATATTTTCCGGCAGGCTTGCTTGGAATCTAGGAGTTCTGGGGTGAACAAGCTTGCCCTCTTGCTGGTGTCTCTGTGGGGGGGTTTCTTCAGCGGGGCGAGGGTGTTGGTGCAGTCCTCGATCCAGCGTCTGTGGTTGTGAGCAGCGACGTCGGTGTTGGAGGGTTTGGTGGGTGGGCTGAGAGCGAAGTTTGCATGTAGTTGGTCTTCGGTGTTTTTGCTCCCGCGGTGCGAGGGATCTGTTGGGTGTGGTTGTGTGTGGTGGGTTTCTGGAAGGTGAAGTGGATGCAGCGGTGGTCGGTCTAGAGGAGTTCTGTGGTGTAGCTGATGGAAACGTGAAGGCTTGAGGAGAATATGGGGTCAAGCATGGGGCCGGCAGAGTTGCCTCAGTCTGAGGTTGGCGAGGGTGTCGATCAGGGTGGTGGAATTGCTGTTGTTATTGTTCTCAAGGTGAAAGTTCAGGTCTCCGATGAAGTCGGCGATGGAGTCACTGAACTGGGGACGGGGTCTGGGGGATCGATAGATGAGGGTGCCTCTGAGGGTGGAGTTGGGGTCAGTTTGGATCTGGAAATGCATGTGTTCGGCGGTGCTGACCGCGTCGTCGGTGCTAGTCGAGACACTGATTTTATTCTTGTGGACGATGGCGATTCCTCATCCGATTCCGTTGGTGCGGTCTCTGCGGGTGATCTTTTAGCCGTCTGGGATGGCTATGGCGATGTCGGGTGTGGAGCAGTTTTTTAACCAGGTCTGTCAGGAAGGCGACGTCCAGGGAGGTTTTGTTGAGCAGGTCCCAGAGCTCGACGGCATGTTTGCATGCGAAGCGGGTGTTCAGTAGTATGCATCGAAGGTGGTTGAGGTCTTTCTTGGCGGGTGGTTTGTCGGCTCTGTGGCTGGTGTAGCTGCAGTTCCGGCAGGTGAAAGGAATGTGTATGCGTTTCAGGGCGGCCTTAAAGCAGTTGTGGGTCTATCCGGGGTTGAGAGCATGCAGAGTGCTGGCATCGTAGTGGCAGCAGCCGTCGTGGGGGACGCAGCAGCGGGGGCAGTGAGGTGCGACAAAGGAAACAGAAGGCAAAAGGGCACAACAATTGAGGGGGAAACGAGTAGCAAAAAGGGCAGACAGGTCAAAAAAGGGCAAAAAGGTCACAAGAACACAGGAGGAAACGAGTGGCACAGAAGGCAAAAAGGTCACAAGAAGGGTAAAAAGGCCACAAAAAACAGGGGAAACGAGTGGCACAGAAGGCAGAAAGGTACCAAGAAAGGGCAGAAAGGGCACAAAAAACGGGGGGATACGAGTGGCACAGAGGCAGAAAGGTTCCAGGAAAGGGCAGAAAGGTAAAAAAAAACGGGGGGACAAGTAGCACAGATGGTAAAAAGGTCACAAGAAAGGGCATAAAGGTCACAGAAGTGCAGGGGCAGCATAGCAACAGAAGGCAAAAACGGGCAGAGAGACACAGGGGCCGCGAGGGGAGCAGAAGGAAAAATTGGGCAGAGAGACACTGGGGCAGCGAGGGAAGCAGAAGGGAAACCGGGCAGAGAGGCACGGGGGCAGCGAGGGGAACAGAGGGAGAGAATGGGCACAGACCATGTACATGCTACAGGGGAGACAGACAACAGCATTCACAGAAACAACAATGCAAAGGCAGTCACTACAATGGGGACAATGAAAGAAAATACAGGCAATACAATGGAAGATGATCAAACCTACGGCCTACCACTGGCCACCAGGGATGAGGCGCAGGTGGTAGCCTGCGGGTGGAGGAGGGCCTCAAACTTCCTCAGCAGCGGCAGCTGGGGCAGGGACACACAGGCTATGTGGAGGGGGAGCGACCTACCTGGAAGTGTCAAGGGCAGCTCCAATTTACAGGATCCAATGAACACATTTCTCCAGGTGTCTTCATTTGAATATTTTTGATATTGTAATTTGCTTCTCGTAGAAATTCAAGTAAATATTCCCATGCATGCTCTGCACAGCTAAGTGTTACAAAACATGTTGGTGTACCTAAGTTTCCTAAGATACACTTTCACCATGACAACAAACCAATATTCATTGGTTCCGCGTTGACATGCCTTCAAATTAATTAACTGTGCTTCCAAATGTTCATCTTTATATTCAACTTTTTCCATGCATTCTTTGGTTGAAACAAGTGATGATGAACTCCCGTTTTCAGTAGGTGGTTCACTGCATACGAAAGAGAAGACAAATCACCTTTAAACAAAAGGTGACATATATATGGAATGCACTGTCAAAATCTAGGATCTTCAGAGTATAATCTTGTTGAGCGGTATTCTGAAGCTAGAATCCATACAGGTCACTCATCAAATCCAGTAGGGAACAGCTGTGGAAAACAACAAGCTTCTAAGCTTTTCTCTCATACACCCATTGGAGTTCCCTTTGCTTTTTTAATTTGAAATAACTTGATGCTGTTTCCTATTACTTCTTTTGAATGTAGAAAACATATTGTATAAAGTTAATAAATCTCTTCACTTCTCGACTTGTCCACTTTCTCTATTCGACCACTTGAAATTTCTGATTCATCTTCTAAACTTATTACCTCTTCATCAGCATTTACATTTTTATAAAAAATATTGTTCTGTGCAAGATATATCATAGCCTTTTGAAGTTTATTAACATCTACAAACTCTTGCCATATTTTCCGACTCTTTGTTGGTATTTACTAGAATAACTACTGACTCATTTTCCTCTCTATCTCCACCAACAGTTTCAATATTTTTCTTAAAATCTAAAGTTTAGTACACAACCCTTCCTTTCAGACATCTTTGTAAATCTTTTGGTGGCAGTTTACCTGTTTTAGGCTCCATGCGAATTATAGCTTGAAATGGGTGAACAGATTGAATAAGAACTGACTCAGATGTATTCAAATCTGCCAGTTCCTCTGGACTAGGTACTAATTCTAGGTTCTTATGTATTCCTCTAGCTGGCATTTTGTTTTCTTCTAATTTGTCATTGCAATATTTACACATTTTTTTTGCCTTGGATTTGTTTCTTTGTGTACGTCCTTTCTTAGTTTTTGATTTTATATTCATGCCGACATTATTCTCCTTCTCCCCTGGCTCGTCTTCTGTTTCAGCGTCACAATCTTCAAAAGAGCTTTGTTCAGTAAAGTCTGTCCGCTCTATTACCAGATCTCCCACTAGCCCGCCTTCAGCTAAGTCTGCTATAGGAACCATAGCCATAGTTCCTTGATCAGGACTGGTTGCTAAGCCTGTTAAATTGGCGTCTACCCCACCAGAAATATTTTGAATATCTGTACATGGACTAGAGCTTGGCTTTCTTAGTGTTTCTGTTTCTGTTGCTACTGTTATATCTATATCTTGGACCCCGTTTAGGATATTTGCCGAATCTTCCTCATCTGCCCTTTCTTTTGTCATTATATTATTTTTGGCGTCATTTTTAGCAGTAGTTTTAGCTGCTGTCTCCCCCGTATGCCCAGTTTTTTTCCCAATCGCTACCGAAGAAATGTTAATCTTTTTCAGTACCTGCTTTGCGATGCTGCTATCTTCCTGTCGTTGAGCTCCCATCGTGTCTGAGACTTCAATCATCTCTGCGACTTCTGTAAGAACGGGAAGTTTTTTTTTCTTCTTTTTCTCCCCTTCCTTACTAGCAGCTGGGGCGTTTGGCACAGTTGAGGCTGCAAGAGCAGGCACTTCTCGAGGAGTATTCTCTGACATGCCCAAAGTCTGTGGAATCAAAGGGGTAGCAGACGCCGCTGCTGTTGTCAGGTTAGACGAGCTTAGCTGTAACGGTATTTGCACAGGTAAATGAGGAGGAGGCGCCGGTTTGCTCGCTGTGTTTTTGCTGTTCCTCGTAGTTCTGGGAGGGTGCTTCGGTGACATTCTTCCTTGTCTCCAAAAATTCGAAGCCTGTCGGCTCAGGTGGCTCAGACGTGCAAGTCCAGGTGAGCGGAGCCCAGAGCCTTTGAGCAGACCAAAAATCGTCTGTCGAAGAAACTCAGTTGTAGCAGCAAGATAGAGCATTGATACTGAGTTACCGTCGCAAATCTTTTCCCGGCACAGCGAGGTTTCCTCACGTTAGTGTCAGCTTCAATCCATCGCCGACTCCTTTCCCGGTGCGGCACGGCACAGTTCCCCACATCAGCGTCAAGATTCAAAACATCGGCATAGAGCTGCCGTCGCCGACTTCCTCTCCCGGCATAGCTCGGCTTCCTCGCATTCGTATCTGTTTTCAGAGCACCGGTGCAAAGCTGCCGTCGCTGACTTTTTCCATCGGCACCCGGCACAGCGCAACGCAGCTCCCTCGCGTTGATGTCGGCTTCAGTTCTTTTATTTTAATTTTGCTTTATTTTCGGTGGATATCGCATCTCGCATGTGAAGAGTGAGAGGAGAGACTCCGGGTGAGCTGCTGGCGTCGATCCTCACTCCGCCATCTTGGACCGGGCTTACTGACAAATAGCTCTATGATAAATAACAGCCAGACTTCGACAAAAACCTTACAAGACAAAAGCCCGTTAATAAGATGGATGGTGACAAAAGGGCTAGTAAAAAATATGACCCAAAGACTGTCTGGAGCAAGCCCAACAGAATTATTCTCTAACAAAACTACACAAAGAAATACTAGCGATGCTAATAATGATGATGTCAACGATGGGAAAAGTGATCCCTCTACTACTTCACCTAATTTGTCTAACACGCCACCTAACACAGCATCAGATACTCTCTCTGAACAAATGCCAATATCAATGCTGTATGAGCCGCAAGATTCTATCATAGATATTCCTGCAATAGAGGGTGAGACGTCTGAGCCACAAATACTTTCCCCAGCCGCAACAGATGCAAAGACAACAGAGAATACTGCTCTTCCTATATCTCCTGTGAACTCCTCTTATGAACTTTTATCTCCTCATAATATCTTGGAGAATAATAGCCATATAACTGCCCATACAACTACCCCTGAAGAGGAACCAAACTCACGAGACTCAACTGATGCCTCCCCACTGGATATAAAACTTCAGCTATTAAGTAATCAACGGGCCGAGGCTCAAGAACACTATCTACAGTTGAGAGAAGATAACAACAAGGTACAGGCAGTCCTACAAGAATTGACTGGAAAGTTTGGAGGAATTTCACAAGATATCGTGGAACTACAGCAAAGAGTTGCTGATGTGGAAGAAATAAGTGCTAAAACGGCATCCTCATCCAATAAACATGAAACACAGATTGCGACTCTACAACAAAAAGTGGAAGATTTGGAGAACAGACAGAGACGCTCGAATCTAAGAATTTTTGGCATACCGGAAGGAACAGAAGGATCTGATCCGAGTGCCTACTTAGTGGGGCTACTTCAGAAAGCTTTCCCTGATTTAGCGGACTGGGACTGGGACTCACAAATTCAGAGAGCACACCGCCTTCCTCTAATACAGAGAAACAGAGGGGGCCAGTTCCCGCGCCCCTTCTTGGTTTTTTTTGGCAATTTTTTACTTCGTCAGGCTATCTGGCAGAGAGCTCGCCCTAACACCCCGGTAACTATTGGTGCGATCTCGATTTTTGTCCGCTCTGACCTCAGTAAAGAAACTATGGACAGACGGTGGTTGTTACGTAAGTTGATAGACCCAATTAAATCAAGCGGCGCCCAAGTCTTTCTTCAAGAACCAGCACGCCTAAAGGTAATAAAAGGGGGCCGCACCCACTTTTTTACAGACATAAAAGAAGCAGAAGCATATTTAGCCGACACTACTGCTGGCTCAAGCAAGACTAACTCCAAAACCAAGAATTAGGTACTAACATAAATGGAGACATTGTAAAAAGAATTTTTTTATTCTTTGTTAAGAATTTATTCATAAACAAATTTAGTTTCAACTGTCTAAATCTATAAGCTTATCTAGGTAATGTGCATAGCAACATTCTAGATTAATATCAAACTTATCTTCTTTTCGGTGGACTTATGGATTTATGGACTGTCTAAGTGAAGAGAGGGTGGGGGGCTCCGGTGCTGACCTGCCAACCAGCTGCCCATCCAGCGGCAGCAGATGCTGAGGGATGGCTCTACCCCGGCTGGGGTGAGAGCTAGGGGGGAGGGGGGTGGTGGGAGGGTGTTCTCCGCACTCTGGGGGGTTGAGGGTGGGGGAGGTAAAAATAAAGAAAATAGTTTGCAGGCTGAGGTGGTGGAACTAAACAACGATATTGGAACTTTTGTGTATATCAAACGAACTCTTAGAACACAATACATGAGACCAAGGCAATACTCTGATCAATATAAGATAAGCTTCGAGAGCAAAGCTTTAATTTTGTCCCTTTTTTTGGTTAAACTGATTTATAGATGTATGAAATAAAATGTCTAGCCTGGAATGTTGCTGGGCTAAATAGCAAGAATAAACGAATGCTGATAGAAGAAGAATTAAAAGTGCATAACTCCCATGTTGCCCTTCTATCTGAGACACATATCACAGGGAAGGATGGAAAACTTCTCAACCATTTAGGATACGAAGTTATCATCAGCTCAGCTTATGGCCAACCTGTTAGGGGAGTTGCTATACTTAAAGATAAACGATTTAAGGCTGAGATAATACAAACATCTTGCGATAAAAATGGTAGATGGGCTATTGCCCAGATACGGTTTGAGAATGTCAACTATGTTTTATGCGTGGTATATGGATGCAATATAGATGACCCTACTGTTTTTGACGAATTGAACATTAAGCTATTAGACTGGACTGGAGAACTTATTATTATGGGTGATTTTAATTGCATCATGGATTATAGAATAGACACAACTAGATCTGGGGGACATCAAAGAATGCATAAAACAAGGGCTTCCATATTTGATATATGCCGTATACATAATTTAAAAGATGCTTGGCGAAATTTATATGCCAGTAGGCCAGGATATACGTACTATTCGGCACCCCATAAATTATGCTCAAGGCTTGATATGGCACTTATAAGCGACAACCTATTGAATACAAGCTCTATGATCCTATGTCCACGCATCTCTTCTGACCATAATGCTATAATTTTATCATTTAAAACAACAGATAATAGAATCACGCCTAGGCCTTTTTCTTTCCCAAGACATCTAATATCGGATACAGATTATATAACACAGCTAAAATTACATCTCACAGAATTCATAAATATAAACTCAAATTCAGCATCACCAGCAATAGTTTGGGATGCTTGCAAAGCTAGTATTAGAGGCTATACTCAAACTTACGTGATTAGACAAAACATAGAATAAAAAAAATAGAATGATACTTTGATGTCAAAAATAACTATCCAAGAGGAACTTTTGTCATCATCTCTCCAGGCCAACTTGCCATTGAGCATAGAAATAGGGCTTAAACTCACGTCACTGAAAAATGAAGCAAAATCCAAATTTATCAAAAAAAGCATAAACAGCCTACATAAATTTAAAATAAATCAATATGAAGGTGGGGATAAAATTGGGAAAATTCTGGCCTATAAAACTGCTGAAGATAGAGCAAATGCTACAATCACAAGTATACGGGGGAGAGGGAACCAAATCTACAATAAACCTCAAGACATCTTGGAACAATTTGCTGACTATTATAAGAATTTATACACCCCAGAAATGACCCCTAGCATAGATGACATACAGAAATATATTGAAAACTACACCATAGATACTCAAAATATCATAGAGATAGACTCGTTGTCTGATGAGATAACTATGCTAGAACTACATCAAGCTATTGCTTCATTACCCACAGGAAAAACAGCAGGGGAAGACACTATACCATTAGAAATATATAAAACATGCCTAAAAGAGCTTGAACAACCCTTGCTGAAAGTAATCCAATCTGTAGGCCTTGAAGGAAAAACACCACAATCTTGGAACAGGGCTAAAATAATATTTTTTCTGAAGAAGGACAAACCGAAAGAAGAAAGAGGGTCTTATCGCCCTATTTCACTGATAAATACTGATGCGAACATTTTTGCCAAAATTCTAGCTCTAAGACTGGCCCCCATTATGCCCATGATTACCCACCCACAGCAACATGGCTTCATCATTGGGAGAGACACCACCATACATGTCAATACGGCCATAACAGCATTTGACGTTGCAGAGACGGATGCCACCCCACTCGGTATGATTTTGTTAGATGCTGAAAAAGCTTTTGACCGAGTGGGATGGGATTTTCTCTGGTGCGTACTATCCAAATTTAGGTTTGGGGGTGAATTCTTGAAATGTATTAAAGTACTGTACGACAAACCAACTGCATTTACTAGCTATGGGGGGCTGGTATCTTCAGATTTCAGGATTTTACGAGGAACTCGACAGGGCTGCCCTCTCTCACCTCTTTTATTTGCACTCTCTTTAGAACCTTTTTTACTAGCCCTTCAATCTCAAACCCAGATCATACCGTTTAAATCAGGACACCAAGAATTAAAAATAACAGCATATGCTGACGACATAGCGGTTTACACGGAAGATGTTGTAGAGGCCCAAAAAGGAATAATTTTAGAAGCAGAGAAATATGGCAAGGTAGCGGGCTATAAATTAAACCTACAAAAAACGCAAATAATAGTTAACTATGCCCCACCTGTGATGGTGCCTGAGATATGCAAAATAGCCACTTATCTGGGAATAAGAATAACAGCCAAAGTACAAGACATTAATAAAATAAATTATGATGAATTAATCAAATCTACTAGGTTACTATTAAAAAAATGGCATAGGCTACCTCTCAATATAATTGGCAGAATTAATTTGATAAAAATGAAGGTATTACCTAAATTTATATACCTATTTCGATCTATACCATTAGCATTAAATAATCAATTTTTTAAGAAACTGGATGGAATATTTAGCAGTTTTATATGGGGGTATAAAAAGGCGAGAAGATCATTAAACCTTATGAAAAATGACGCACATGAAGGTGGGCTTATTTTTCCGGATTTTAAATTATATTTTTGGTCTACTTTCACTAATCGTTTACGCTCCCTACTCAACGAAGGAAGGGCTTTATTTTTTCATTATTTCATGCTAAAAACTGATTCAAATCTATTTTTATTCAGAACTAATGATCCCAATTATTACAAAAGAGTCAAATTTAAGACAGCTAGAGATATAACAAAGATATGGGGCAATATCTTATCTTTTTGTGATACTAACCTTTTTCATTCAAATTTACCACTATGGGGAAATCCAGGCCTACCAAATATCTTTAATGATAACACTGGCCACGGATGGTCTAGACTAGGTATTAATACCTTAGGGGACTTATACAATATACAGGGCTTCATGGATTTCAACACCCTTAAGCAACTATACAATCTATCCGAAAATATGAGATACAAATTCCTACAGATACATGATTATCTGATTAACAAAAAACAAATTTTGGAAGCTCCAGAATGTGACATCTGGATCTGCTTACACTCATCAAAAAACAAATCTGTTATAAGTGAGACATATAGAACTCTTATTGCTGTCAAATCTAACGATTGCAGTAAGCTTGCTGATAAATGGAGCAGAATATTGGGATCAAATATAACTTCTAAACAGATAACAAACTCTTTGACGAATATTAACAAGCGAGTACGATCATCCAGCTTAAGACTCCAACAATTCAGAACAACATGTATGCTATATTACACCCCTGAAAAAATCTCTTATGGTCCTCCAACAACACTTATAGCGATCGTACTAAATGCCCTAAATGTTCTACTGAAGCGGCAGACCTGATACATATGTTGTTCTCATGCCCGAATTTGAAAACTTTCTGGTGCGAAATTGAAAAAATCTTGCATATGAAGCAGATACAGATACCAGCGTTAACAGCTGTGTCTGTTTTATTAGATATCTATCCAGCTCCACTCCCACATGCCGCCCTGATTACAATATTAATATCTTGTGCTAAACTAACTGTGGCAAGAGCCTGGATCAGCTCAGAAACACCGAAAATCTGGGATTGGTGGGCATTGGTAATTGAAGTACACTCAATGGAGCTTGCTTTAGCAAACATCAGGGGCGTAAAGGCAATGAAAAAATATGAAAAAAATTGGGGAACTTTTATAGAACGCTGATGTTATACTTATGAAAATCTGTGTTATTTGACAACTACTATTGTGTTTTGAGATTGTTAACATGAAATTGCGCTCTTCTTTATTGTTTCCGCCCTTATCTCCTTTCTTGCCTTTCTTTGGCTTTCAACTACAGTACCGACCTAATTGTGTATACGTCATGTATGATAGCCATTATATATATGTATTGTGTTTTATGTACTATTATTATTTTTTTGTTTGTTGTTCTCTTCGTCAGCCTGCTAACAATAAAAAAATGTCAAAAAAAGCAATATTTACAAATACGTTGATTAGTACCCAACTGAAATCGACCTTCCACGAACAAGTAACCTCCAAATTGCTGCCACCTATCATTTTTCTCCTTTTCACTTTGTAAATACAAATTAACATTCCTGGTTTGGCTTTTATAATGAGTATGACGACAACAAATACAAACATAGTTTGGTTTTCAGAACACACTGTCTTAAACTTTGTAATTTCTTGTTCACACTGGTCAATGGTAATGTCTTTCCCATGTTCTTCAACATCTGCTGTTGTCAAGCTCTCAGTTTCTACACATTGCGGTTCTGAACCCAAAAAACAAAATTGAATTTCATCATACATTTTTCGACATCTGATAAACAACTGTGTAAAAGAGCTGTGTTCAGTTCACTTAAACATAATGAAAGAGTCTTTACATAGTACACTTTTCTTACAAACCTCCGCATTCCTGAATGGTGTACTGCTAATTTTCATAAGTGATGAAAAGTTCTTTAACACACTTTTCTCAAAAGACAAGCCAGAGAATGACCGAGCTTCCTAGTATATTTTATAACATTCCATGGATCTAGCCCTTGTAACAACCTATTCTTCTTGTGGAAGAGGTGTGGCGCAGCGGCCAGGGCGACTGATGCCAGATGCTGGGGATCACGGTTCGATCCGTGGCAAAGGGTCTGCCCAGCACCATGTGACTCTGGGCTGACTTGCGTAATCTAGTCTTTCCGACGGCCCCCAGCACCGGGGAACCTACTCCGGGTAGCTGTGCGCTTTACAAATACCGGATTATTATTATTATTACCACTTTTCTGTTCATATTGTCGTAAAACGTATTGCATTATGTCAATAGATTCCTGTTGAAACTGCAATTACTGCTACAATCCCACTTATATACAGGAGCTTGTATGCATTTCCCTTGCACTTCTTGAGCTATTAATTCTTCTGCACTCGTAACTATTTCTTCTTTGGCAAAGGAAAAACCATTCCGCACTTCATTACAGCGACCTCCAGTATCAACTGCAAATGGTAAATAGTTGTCTTGAAAGTAGCTTTCTTTACTAAAGGAAGGCTCACTAGTAGAAGTGTGTTTCCACTCCACACTGAAAGTTTTACAAAAGTTACTTCTATTAACAACCTTTTTCTTTTACTTTTGTCTTTCAGAAACTTCATTGGTTCATTAAAAAAGTCATCCTTTTTAGAATTAATATAAATAATTTTTGTTTCAAGCTAAATGCAGTATCTACTACAGTTTTAATCCACTGCTTTTATTTGTAAGCTAGTAATTTTTTTTATACTTTTTACAGTCTTTCAATAAAGTCTGATTTACTCTACTTTGAAAAAGTCTTTGTCGAATCTCTTGAAATTGTTTTTGTCTTCATGTAACTTGTGTTTTTTTCCTTATTTTTTTGTTTTCTATTTGCATTTGAAGTGTCATTCTCCAATCTCCTTCTCTTTAGTTGAAAAACTCTTCTTTGTCCTTTCATTCCTATTTTTCTCATATATTTTCTCCACATCTTTTTAAGAAACTGTTTAGTGGTCCTACCTAAACAAACTTTAATCTTGGTAACACTCTCATTTGCTTGTGACATATTTGTTTATTTTTCGTTAAGTACATTTTTTTTGTTTTCTTCTCTTTTCATCTTTTCTTGCCATCTTGCATTTGTGATCCAAACAGAATAATTTTCTGAAACGCAAAGAACAGTTTCACTAGTTTCTTACAATTATTCAATATTTTAAAATAATTTAATTTACTTACTAATATTAAGTACCAAGCAATTATTTACATTACTATTGTCTGGATTTCCAATATCAAAACACTACTCATGCGTTCTTCAACAATACCTTCCCAAACACTTATACAAAGTACCATCATCACTAAATCATTTCCTATCATGTCTTTAACCTTATTGGCCTCTTGTATCTCACTACTCAGCAACTACTAACAATGTTCAACCTCCCACACGCAAATCAGAAACCCTTTCTATATTACAGTTCAAATTCTCACCATATTACTCAAAGGATGCATACATATCCCTATGCCTTTTTCTACTAACATCATACTTAAAAGAAACATAAAACTAGTACTATACCTATGTTTTATAGGTATCAGAGATTCTAATACATAACTTGTGTGAAAATAGATGTTGAAGCATAGACATACCTCAGCAACGTTAAACTGTTAGGACAAATCATCAAGCAATGTAAATTAGAATGATATGTAAGTTGCAACTGTGTGCAGTTTTTTTCTATACCGTAGAACTACATTACGACTTACTCTGTGCTCCTCACATGTCCCCAGAAGACCAGTGAGGATCATCGCAGATAGGCCTCTGTTACCTTCCTTTTGCAAACAAGAGAACAATAACTATTACACACCGGGAGGAAACAGGAGAGGAAAGGGGGCCTCAAGGGATGTGTCATTCCAGTCTCTCGATCTGCCACCCCTGTGATGTATGCAGGTTCAGCACAAGCAGGAAGCTTGACAATACCTTAACTTATATTCATATGTGCTTCACAAGTATGCACAAACCAATACACGAAGTGTGAAAACAACATTGAATTTTGTATCTCACTGAAGTTAATAAACCATGTCCGTGTTAAAATCCCACACACAGTATTTTCCCACAAGCTTCAATCAGCAGAAGATTATTTCTTGTACATGATCCCAGCGCATTTTAGACCGAATTCATCCTTGTACCTTAGACACAAGACCACATAACCTTTGCAGTACCACACACTGCACTCATTTACCACTGAAACCAATTGCAACTTTCTGTGCGCTGCACAGATTCACCAACAAGCCAGTGAAAGCCTAACTGCTTTTTGTTCATGGTGCACAAGCCTCTGTTAGCTTCCTTTTAGAAATGACAGGAGACAAACAGTTAGAGAGCGGGAGGAATTAAGGGGGGGTCAAGGGACGTGTCATTCCCAATCTCTCGACCTTCCACCCCTGTGATGTACACAGTTTCAGCATGAGCAGGAAGCTTGGCAGTGCCTTAACTTACATTTAATTTTTTTAATCTTGCTGAACTTAATAAAGCATGTCCTTCTTAAAGCCCCCTCACAGTATTTTTTCACAAGCTTCAATCTGCAGAACACCATTTCATGTACATTACCCCGGTGCATTTTAGACCTCAATTCATCCCTGTACCTTAGACACAAGACCACATAACAATTGCAACATCACACACTGCACTCATATACCACTGAAACCAATTGCAACTTTTTCTGCACTGTACAGATGCCCCCAACAGGCCAGTAAAAGTCCAAGTGTGATTTTTCATGGTACACGGGCCTTTGTTACCTTCCTTTTTGGAAACAACAGGAGACAAACCGTTAGAGAGAGGGAGGAAGGAAGGAGGGTCAAGTGACGTGCCATTCCCAGTCTCTCGATCAGCCGCCCCTGTGATGTGCACAGGTTCAGCACGAGCAGGAAGCTTGACAATACCTTAACTTATATTCACATGCTTTACAAGTGTGCACAAACAAATGCACTAAGTGTGCAAACAACATTTCATTTTTTTCATCTGACTGAAGTTACTAAAGTATGTCAGTGTTAAAGCCCCCCCACTATTTTTCCACAAGCTTCAATCAGCAGAAGCCCATTTCTTCTACACTACCCGGCCAATTTTGGACCCAGATTCATCCCTGTACCAGTAGCGGCTCAATGAGGCAGTGCTGTAGGGCGGTGGGGTGGAGCGGGGTGGGGGAAGGGCATGGAGGGAGGTAGTGGAGTCCAACATACCATGGACAGGAGTAAGGTAAGTAATAAAAAAAAAAACAGTTTACCTTGTGAGCGCTGCAGCACCGAGTTGGTGATGCACCGCACACAAGTTTAAGTGTGTCGGATTCTACAACCCCTCTCAAAGCCCCTCCCTGCCCTGCCCCAACACCCCGCAACATTCTCTCGCCGAGCTACTACTGCCCTGTACCTTAGACACAAGATCATGTAATCTTTTCAACATCACACATTGCACTTGTATACCACCCAAACCGATTGCAACTTTCCATGCACTGCACAGATGCCACCAAAAAGCCAACCCATGTCTAAGTGCTATTTCTCAGGGTACATGGGCTTCTCTTATGTTCCTTTTATAAACGACAGGAGACAAACCATAAAAAAGCTGGAGCAAAGACGGGTGGAGGGGGTCAGCGGACGTATAATTACCAAACTTTTGATCTGCTGGACCTCTGATATAAACAGATTCAGCACAGGGAGAGACGCTGACAATTCCCTCCATTTATATTCACATGTACTTCACCAGTGAGAACAAATTCGTACATAAAATAAGCTCAGAACATTTCCATTTCTTTTTTATCTCTCACACATTCATAAAACATATCTCTAGTAAAAAAAAAATGCCCCCCTATGCCCCCACCACCTGTATTTTATGACAAGGCACAAACTACAAACATTCCCATTTGTCTTACAGTCACTGGGCTGATTTTCTATGTTAATTCAACCCTGTACCTTACTCGCAACACCATGCAGACCCTTTAACATAAGAGACTGCAATCCTCATTTCACGAAAATACTTAAATATATATGGCTTACTTCAACAATACCATCCCAAACACTCATACGAAAGACCATAATCACTAATCCCTTAACCACCGTGTTTTTGACCTCATCTGTCTTTTCATTCTTCACTACTCAGCAACTACTAACAGTCTTCACTCTATCCAAATGCAAAGCACAAACACTTCATATCACAGTTGACAGTATCACCATATCAATGAAAGCATGCGTGCATGGAGTTGTATCTTTTCCTAGTAGCACATACTTAAAAGAAACATACAAATAGATGTCTACCACTGTTATTTATTTCTCTAATCTTCCGATGCATAACATGTGCAAAAATACATATAGAAAGGGACGTATCATTCTTAATCTCGCAATCTACCGGCCTTCTAATATCTGCACAATCTGCACAGCCAGGTACTGTCACAGTTGCCTACACTTACATACAAATATAGCTCACCAGTGTGAAAATTCCGAGCACAACATCTGCACGCAACATTTCTTTGTTTTTTATTTCCCTCAAGTTATTAAAACATGCCTCTTCAAAACACCCTCCCCACTTTTTTTTGACAAGTAACAACGTGGAAACGGACTACAATTTCTTTATATTTCCTAAAATTATTTTCAAATGCAAATTAATCCTGTACCTCACTTTCAAATCCTATACTCCTTTAAACTAACCCTGGGCAAAGTACTACGCTACACTAGCATAGTTTGCGAAGTTTGCGCTACTTCACACTACGTGAATTGCACGTTGCACCATGCAAACACGCGTAGCAAATCGGTCATTTTTTGTTTGCTCGCGGTCCTCAGCATCAATTTGGCGACCGCGAGCTAGCAAAATGACATGCCAGCGAGACTTTTTCCTCATTCGCAATCAGCAACATCCAGTTACCAATCACGAGCATGGAAAATAAACCTCCCGGTGAGATTCTCAACACGGGGAGGTCAGGTTTCTCATTGCGAGGGGTAGCGTATGCTCGCGACTGCTCTTGATGAGAAACTACCAGTCAGCGTTGAGAAAGCTAACGCTCGAGTAAAACTCTACTCGAGCAGCAGAAAATGACCGCTTGCATTGAGCAAGATGCAGTGTGCACTGATTGCACAGTGGGGACAAGCATCCGGCACTGAGCAATCAGTCCAAACAGCATTTTGCAAAGTGCACTACGCAGTTCGTGTAGCTCGCGTAGTGCAAAGTGCACTTCCATAGCTATGCATAGCACTACTACGCGAACTACGCCCAGGTTTACTTTAAACATGACAAACTGCACTTCTTCCTGTAAAACTCCTAAATATATATGGGTACTTGTTCAGCAACTACTCACACTCTAAGCACATATTATTTACGCACACATTTTTTTCAAACTTATAAATATCGTCTCAAACACTCAACCACTACTACACAATAGATTACACACCTTATTAATTTGTAACACACCTCTGTAGTTGGTATGCAGATTTTGAATTTCACAAACACAGGCAATATTTTCTTTCTCACACAATAAATATAATTCTAGACTCTTGTCAAGAATAGAACCAATAAGGGCAAAATTTCCCTTTCTTTTTGTACTTAAATACATGTACGTAACAAATCACAATCATTCCTTTATTATTTCAAATTGCAAAACACCCCCAACTGGTTCTCATATTTTATGGATTGGACACTCCCCCACACTGCTGCATCATCATACAGCCCCAAACCCTTACAACAATTTAGAAGCCTATTTCTAAAAATGCTACTGCAAACTGTAAAGAACACACTTCTTCTAGACATCCTACTTATTTTGGAAAATTAACTTTAATAGCTTACGAGTTGTAACTTATTTTGCATTTCATATTTTAATACCACAGTTATTTGTACTGCTCTACCAATCACCTTTTGCCAATTTTCATACCAACCATTTCTGCAACATTCAACGAAAGACTTCAGGTCACAAGTTCACCAACTTTCAACACAACAGTTTCTGCAACATTCAATGCCATGTGCAGGTAATACGTTCACCATACTTCATCTTAACAGTTTCTGGAACATTCAACACCAGGTGCAGGTCATAAGTTCACCATACTTCATCCTAACAGTTTCTGGAACAATCAAGCGCACATACAGATCACAAGTTCACAATTTTTTTAAGTCAGAACAGTACCTTCCAAATGCAAGTAGCAGGTGTGGTTGTGCTCCGCACGTCTGATCGTACCCTATATTGTGTACGTTTCAAACATTTTTTATTAACCAATCAGAAACATACTTTCTCACCAAACTAACATGCATCCTAGTTTCACTACACAATGTTCTTCACCACCCAATCAGTTGTCGTTATCTCCTAAATAAAGCTTCTTCTCCACCTTTCAACATATCTCTCATTCTATCAACAGGCTACAAGAGCTACAGACATCTTTTGATTCCTTCCAGCCACACCTTCAAAATTCTAGTATGGGTCGTAGGTCACAGCTATGTTTTCTGGTGCAAAAGGTATGCTGAATACAGACGTATTGACAAAGACCTAAGCTTACAAAATGTGAACATTAAATGGTTGCCCAGAGAGGATTAAAGTGGCACCAATTGTTGCCTTTGGTTGAAACGTCTTTGCATCTCCAACCCCCTGACCTCATGATTGTGCACTTTGATGACAATGACCTAGGCACATTGACTGGGGTAGGTCTGTAAATGCTCAAGAAGGATACCTATGGACAATTAATGTTGCTTTTACCTCAAACTGTCTTTGTATACTCCAATATATGCCAAAGACAAAAGTGGAAATGGTCAAATCAATTCTGTCCTCAGATTGAGAAAGCTCAGAAGAATGTAAATAAAGCTGTGTCTGCATACCTTAGAGATCATAGAATGGGGTCCATCTACAACAACAACATATGTTTTGATATGGATGGCATCTACAGGACTGATTGAGTACAGTTCACAGACCAGGGAAACTAAGTTTTTCTCAACAAACTGAAGCTGTGCATCCTCACTTACATGTAGCGCCAACAAACTCACAATTAACACAAGGGCTTTCCTTAGAGCCACCCCAGGCTCCAGGGGGCCCCCTCAGAACAGTGCTTCGTCCAGAGAGCTCCTAATTTAATCAGGAGAGAGCCCCTTAACGTACCTTTCAGGAGGGCCCCCTCAAATTTCGTTACACCACCGCACCCAGACCATTTTAGTAATGTGGGGCAGAGCAAGGGTTTTTAGAAGGTGGCGCACAGCACAAAAGTAACACTAGTAATTAAAAATAAGGTTACTAGTTTTGCGAGGTGCAAAGGGACGAGGGGAAAGCCCTATAATCCCCCACAAGAATATTGACAGAAGTCAGTACTGGAAAATAGAAACAAACATGGTGTTTATGCAGACTCTAAAGATAAACATAAATATCGTAGTCATAGTTAACAGTCTTTGTAGAGACAAAGGTTAGTAAAAAACACAGTTGAACAGTATGTAACACAAGTGATCCAGCATTGATGTGCTGTCTTTTATTGTTCAGACACGGAAAGAACAGCCGACACGTGTTTCGTCGTGTATGGCACAATCTGCCTCCGACTCTTCAGGGCTGTACCGGACTGGTACAAATTGAAAGGTCGCTCTATCGGTGATAATTCCGACCCGACAGGAACCAGTGAGTGTACCAAGGAAAGACAGATAAGATCCATAGTCAATTCCAATTGGCCAATCCTATTTACAGACAGTGTTATGGCCACACAATTGGAAAGACTACCCACTGTAACATTCAGAAGAGCACCTTTCATGCGGACTCAATTAGTGAAGAGTAGTCCATAAATGAGCAAAGGCAGTCAGGCTTTTTCAAGTGCTCTTCATGTTGGGCGTGTAAGTTTGGGATTTACATCACCCACTACACAACTCCTTTCAGTCAAAAACAGATAGCTATCACTGGCAACTACAATTGCCGTACTGAATATGCCATATATGTCTTAGAGTGCACCTGCGGATTAAGATACGTAGGTAGCACCAAGCTGCAGGTGGATGTTAGAATTCTTCAGCACCTTAGAGCTATTGTAAACAACGATGCAACATATCCGGTATCCCGACATTTTAAGACTACCTTCAAAAATTATCTGAACTGTCTAAAATACTATGTGATCAAAGCTATTCCTAAACAGCGTAGAGGAGGAAACTGGGAACAAATGTTGAGACAACTAGAACCACACACTGTATTGGAATTAGACAGCAAGACCCCTATGGGCCTGAACAATAATGAAGAGTTACACAACTTTCTATACCATTTATATATTTTTTCTAAATAAAACATGAAATCTTTTATGAATTCTTATTCATATATGTTTTTATATATATATATATATATATATATATATATATATGAATTATATTTTTATAATCATTTTTTAGGATAACATTATAGGGATTTTAATATTTATTACTGTTAAATTTTATCAGTAATTTGACCAAAGGATCTTTTTATGAGAAGTTATTTATGAGTATTCTTTTAAATACCATATTTAACTTTTTTATGACAAAGCCAATGAGAATGATATTTGATATACAATCCCTTTATGTGCCTTATTCCTACATATCAGATTACCATGGTTCTAGATAATGATTCAAGCTAACTATCTCAATTTTGATGACCACAAATACCATCATTTAAGCCAAATATACATATATCTCTCTCTGGAGTCTGGATATAAACATAAGAACAACAAGATGGCTATCTTGACAGAACTACACATTTGCACAGTGTAGCACTTAGCACCTTTTTATAGCACTTATACACTTTTAGTTATTTATCAGATAAGAGAGCACACTTTGCAAATTTGGAGATAGGCAATAGTGGTTATATGCAGTATGCGTTGATAGCTAATACAGGAGAGACATTCCCAATGCTACATGATTCCCTAGAACAAAGTTATATCTAATGGGAAGATGTCCTCATCCGCAGTATCATAAACGCATTTATCAGCCAGAAAATACTGAATAATGATGAGGACATACAAAAATTGCGAGTGTAAATCCTTTACCAAGCTTACATTTGGACAAAATTAAGATAACCTTTTGTACTTTGCACATGTATATATTTATTAATTTTAATATTGTATTTATTGTGCTTTTACTCGTGTAAATAGGAATTTTCAAATAATTATGAATATTTCTTCTTTTAACATGAGTAATCTCCGTAGGCAACAAAACTGACATACTGCTAGTGTCTTTTCACTATGCCTATGCTCCATCACATCACATGATCTATCACATGTTGTGTTAAAAACCATAATTGAATAGCGTTTCCCTTATGTGAACAAGGTCACAGGGTGACCGAAACGTTATGGCATGCAGGAAGGGTAAAATAAATGCTATAAGCAAGAAAAGTGGAGTTTGTGCTCTGTTGGAACCACCCTGACAGTAGGACGGCGGGAGTGATTTGGGAAACGATTATATATATATATATATATATATCTATATATATATGGCTCACTGGTTAGAGGAGGCAGACCTGGAAGCAGAGGTCAGCCCGGGACCAGGGTTCAATTAGGGGCTCGGCGGGGTCTTGAGTCCTAAAATGTCCATGGACTCGACAATTCTCGCTCCGGTGCCTACTCGATTCACGGGTTCACACTCTGCGACTCTGGGCAAAAGCTTGCTTAATCTCCATAACGGCCCCTCGCGGCGGGATGCCTGGCTTTCACCTTGCGGATACCCTGCCGGGGTTATCTCACAGGGGAATACCAGGACGGGTTCCCTAAGCAAGCGCTTAGAAACCGCTTGGTGATTTGCGCTATATAAATTCCTGTACATTTACATTTACATATATATATATATATATATATATATATATATATACATATATATATATATATATATATGTATATATCCAACAAGAAGTTGCCACTAGCTTCGAGGCGCACACAAAAACACAAGAAGGACTCACTTCTTCTTTTGTTAAGAGGTCCATTTATTCATTAGACGCCAACATTCCTTTCAATATTGTTCGTGCAAGGTCCTACGCATTTCGAGGCTACTGCCTCTTGATCACGGACCAAACTTGATTATGACAGCTGCCTCGCAACAAGTTCCTCATTTTAAATCTGCAGTACCTGCCCCCAGGTGGACTGACTTTGATGTACAGCCTGCAGGTATGCTGGGACTTGTGGTTCACAGTTCGTTCACCTTTCGCGAGGTGTACTGCCAATAATCCTGTTCTTTTCACTGCTTGTTACTCTCCAGTGGGTGTTGTAAGGAAAGGCCATCTTCTATATTTGAAATTTGCTTGGTTTTTCCACTTTGCGGGGCTCTCGTTCCCCACTGCAGTCCGTATATTTAATTTCACGGCGGTGCGTTTCCCAAGACCCTGGCTGGCCATTGCAAGGCAGATGTCATAATCGTTTCGGAGTTGCAGTCACTCCTTCTTCACGGGCAAAAGTTTTTTGCCCGTAAAGAAGGAGTGACTGCAACTTCGAAACGAGTAGGACATTGTGTCTAAATAACTTTGCACTAAATACATGTGGGCCCGGCTCCAGTGTTTTGACTCGCCTTGGATGTAAGGAGTGCAACATTGGTGACAGTGTGTGGAGATTACAGGGGGTGGCTACCCCAGCCGTAAGCCCGCCGATCAGGAGGCTTGGGACCAGCCGAACTTTGGTGGTAAAATAGATATATATATATATATATTTATACATTCACTTAAAAAACTATAAGTTTTAGGGGTGTTATAGTTAGCTGGACAATTCACTCATACAAAACCATTGAAATTGCTCCTATATAGTTAGTTGCACTAACTATATTTTGCGCACCCGCAATCCACTGTTGATGATGTCACATATTACATCATTCATGACATGGTCAGTGACATCACTGATGACATCTCAATTGACATCACTGATGACATCACTGATGACATCATCCAGTGAATGTGGTTTGCTTCGTTATTTAAATATGCATTATATATATAGCAATTTGCATTGAAGAATGAGTGGATCTATAAAAATAAATATTTGGATGGAGGATTTAGTAGCAGTGTAATTGACTGTTTACTTGACCAATTTATAGTGTCTCACTAAATATAGTGGATAGTGACTAAACTGTGTGAATATCTGTATCACTTTGTCAGTTCTTGTGTAAACTGGTTCTCCAGTTGGTTACTAGCTATGTGAAAGTCTATATTAGTTATTGATTAGTTAACTGAGTATTTGTATGGGAGAGTTAATGTGTGTGTGGTTCGGTGGAGGGTGTGTGACTGCCCAAAGATGTGTGAATAGTTGATTCAGTAGATACATGAAGTTAAAACTACATGCTCTAACAGTTGTTTGGGTGAGTGAATATCTTTATGGGTGTGGTGATGAGCAAATATATTTCTCAATGGTACATGTCCAACGAACTAAAAAAATAAAAGACAGTGTATGTGTCAGTTGTTGTATATAAATAGGTATACATAAGACTCAATGAGTGACTGTATGAATAACTAGATTTTATAATACACTAAGTATGACTTCATGAGTGATGCCACTGACCATGTCATGAGTGATGTAATATGTGACGTCATCAGCAGTGCATTGCAGGCGCGCAAGTGATAGTGAGTCCAACTAACTATAACGTGGGAATTTCAAAGGTTTTATGTCAGTAAAATTTCCAGCTAACTATAACTGTTGTGAAACCTATGTTTTTTTCAGTGAATTTAATAGGTTATTTAAATGCTAATTCCTAACTATAACTGGTGTGAAACCTATGGTTTTTTCGGTGAATTTCATAGGTTTTTTAAATGCTAATTCCTAACTATACATAGGGCCTCTAACCTATGTTTTTTTTCAGGTTTTTTAATAGCAAATTTCTAAAGCTATGAAATATAATATTTTTTATAATTAATCCTGTATTGTATATTTATGTAATACTATTTTTTTATGTATATTCTTGATGTTTTTTTTATATTTATTTATTTTTTTGCCCTGGAGCGCTCCCGGTGAGCATACCGGTGAGCGCACCGGTAAGCAAAGTCTTGCGGCACGCCCCGGTGCACGTACCGGTGAGCGTCCCGTTAGCGCTATTGCCGCGAACGAAAACATCATCGTGACGTATCGCTTAGCCGCATCCGCGTGATATGCACGGCGTAAGCGCACCCAGAAGCACTCGAGTGCATACGATCGCGCTACGTAAGCGCCTCCGGGGCGCGTAGCGTAAGCGTGTTGGGTCATGTGACCTGAAAATAAAACTTTTCATTGGTTCAAGACAGTTTTGGTTTCCAAATGATGAAAGCCCGGGTCATGTGACCTGAAAATAACAGTTTTCATTGGTTCAGGACAGTTTTGTTTTCCAAATAATGAAAGCCCCCAACTTTTTTCCTCATTCTCACTTTGTACTTTGAGTGAGGAAGAACTGTTTGCAGACCTATTTGTTCTTATTTGTACTGAGAAATGGCTACAGTAGCAGCCGCAGCAGGAGCATCTCAACCACCACCACCACCACAAGGACCACCACAACACCACAGTGGTGGAGAAGAAGAAGAGGAGGAGGAGGAGGAGGAGGAGAGGCGGTACCTGCCTGAAGATACTACCACCTATAGGCCAAAGGAGCACATAGTCTGGGAGTTTTTTAAAATCCCAAGGGGCCTCAAAAAAGTTAATGCGCCAAACGTTACTTGTATGATCTGTGGCACTGTACTTTCCAGGGGGAACCCTGCCAAAAAGTATTCTTTTGGCAACAACACCATGATTCGCCACATGCAACGCCGGCACCCAAACAACTATGCTGCGGCAGAGGTCAGAGAACTGACCAGAAACCCTCCCCAATCTTCTCCCAGCACCTCCCAAAGTAAGCAACCCACTCCATTGCATCCAGAGACAAGGGAGATGGTCCCAAACATCCAAACCCAGTTTGGAGAATTCAAAATAGTTTGCATATTTTGTGGAAGGACAATTTGCTATGGTGAGCAAAGCATTAAACTCATCAATTGTGCCGGTGACAACCACAAGTGCCCAAAAAAACCTTAGTTTTTTCCTGATTTTTTTGCTCCAGTTGAGCCGTTTACAATTCCCTGTTTTTTGTTTGTCCCCATAAAAATAACAAAAAAATATAAAATTGTGCATAAAAGCCAAAAAAGTAAAAAATGTTCCAAAAAACAATAAAAAATATAAAACAACAAAAAGAATTAAAAAACAGTTCTTTTTAGAACTTCCTCCAATTTATAAAAAAATGCTACATTTTAAAAAAAATCTGTCATTCTTTTTTCCCCATGGTACGCTCCCCGGTACATTCCCCGGTGCGCGTACACGCGCAAATCGAAAAAAAACAATTTTTTTTTTGCCCCGCGGGCCCTTTTATGGCCCCCACATCAAACTTAAATGTTAGGGGGGGTCTATCCTGCCCCCTTTTGGTAATTTCCCCCTTTGTTTTTGCCACCTCTTGTGTCTCGATCCTACCGAGACACAAGATGGTGGCCACTCAGGGCTGTTTGGAATGTTGACAGACACCCGAGAGCCAATCAGCTTTCCGCTTGCGAACTCGCATAGCGCACTGGTGCGCGCCCCGGTGCACGTACCGGGGTGCGCTTATAGATATATATATTTTTTTTAACCTAAATTACTCAAAATCCACTGGAGCACATATCTTGAGACATAGCAAAGGCACATCAGGCTACCAGTCCCTACAATTTTTCCAAGTTTGGTGGAAATCCATTCAGCCGTTCGGGCTAAAAGTGAGTCCAACCGCCCTATGGAAATTAACATGGGGAAAACACGTTTTGGGACCTGCCTTTTATCTCGGCCCCCGCTTGACGAATCCCCCCCAAACTTTCGGGGAAGGAGCGGAGCACAGCGAAGCAAATTTCAGGAAAAATCAGGCAGATTCCTCAATCAAAGCCAAAGTTATTCCCAATAGAATGTTGCGGATTCCCTAGGGAAAACAATCCTAACTATAACTACCTAATGGCGACCGCCAGTAGGTAATATGCATACATATGCATGTTATTTACATGAAAGTTTGAAAAACACTAATAAAAGCAAAGCTAAAAAGCCACCTCATTACAAACAGAATGGCTTTAACTTAAACGAGGGAGAGATCTATTGCATTTTCAATGCTTGTTTACTTTGGTTCCATCAAGAAGGCATTCAGATGTGTCACACATTTGCCATAAATTCCGAATGTTAGCACTCTAGTTGTTCATTAGATCACTGTAGTAAAGCTACTGCTCACCAGGGAAGTCTGCTGCTGGTATTCAAAGTGCATGTTTCACTCTGCATGTCAGAATTTTTTAATGAAATAGAAGAGGATTTGAGAAGTCACTCAAAATATGCCCTAATTTTTCTTTCTGGAGCACTAATCATACTTTCTATGGTAAAAAGAACCCCCTCATTTGTTGTTCCTTTTTAAATTAAATGTTTTCAGACTTACCACTTCATTCCAATCAAGATGGCTTCCGGTGTGCCATACCTTTGTAATAAGTAGGACTGTTAGCGCTCTAGTTGTTCTTTAGAACACTCTGGGAAGCTGCAGTAGAACACAAAGGAATCAACTGACAGTCTCTGTCCTTGTTGAATGTACATGTTTTACTGAGAATGTCAGACTTCATTCTCACATGACTGAGAAAGATAATGTGAATTTACAGAAAATATGCTTTCAGTTTAGGTTATAGATCCCCTTTCAAACCACTGTGGGAAAAGCATGAGATAATAGTCAGTCAGTCATAAGCTTTTATTCGATATGCAAGATATCTTATAAGCACATTTATAATACAATCAATATAAAGTACAAAAAAACCATTGCCGCAAGAAGTCAGTATAAAATATTAAAAAGAGATAAAAGGCCGTGAAAGACCGTTGATAAATTAACTAAAAAGAGAATTAAACAGCTACTGACAATCTCTTACATCGAATAAGCCAAAACTGCTTTAAAAATTTAGCTGTTCCGCACACAATAGGGGGGGAAGTGTCCGTGCTTAGGATACGCAAGGCTACTAAATAACTACGAGTGCCCATATTTCGGCAGAGTGGTTTCAGCCAGAGACTCCTAGGCCTTGTGTAATCCGGGCATTCAAATAAGACATGCGCAATGGACTCAACCTTACTCGGGCAACATGCACAGTTAGGAGAAGTACGGGCCGCTAGTGTCCATTTCGATACCAGAGCACCTAGCGGGAGGGAACCAACTCTAAATTTAAAATAAAGAGCTCGGTCAAAGGGGAGAGTGATCAAGTCCAGGTAGGGTTCAAAGGCCACAGTGTCTTTAATTTGTAGAAAGGCGGCCGTGGACCTGCAGTGGTTGGAGTTTGTAATTAGACGCTCCGCAGTCCATTTCCAATAAAGCGCCTTGACAACTTCTTTTGGAGGGGCTGAACGAGATGACCAGCAATCTCCTAGGCCGATATTCTCCAAAAGCTTTTTGGTGTCGCTTAACCATCTTATCTTAGCCCAACCCCCCTGGCTCATTATATCTCCCAGGGCATCAGCATAGGATTTTAATTCTTCGCTCCTCCAAATCCGTGTCCACAGCAGGAGCGGGCGAAGCTGGGCCTGGTCTTTGATGTTTTTACATCCCGTGTCCATCCTCACTGGTACTGATGGTGTGCTCAGTGGAACAGAGATGAAAGATTTTAAAAGCTTGCTCTCCGCTGTCACTAGGGCATCCAATCGGCAGTGGCCCCACAGTTCTGCCCCATACAAGGCTGATGTCGCTACTTTGGCCTTGTAGATGTCGAGTACTGGGGTAAGTGATCTCCTAGTTGAGGCCCTGTATTCCCTCATGAGAGCTCCTCCTACTCTCCTATGATTAAGAACCATTTTATCAATATGGTTTGCCCAAGTCATCCTGTCCGTAATCCGGATACCAAGGTAGTCGAATTCGGCTACTTTCTCTAGGGGGATAGAATTAAGTGTAGGTGGGCGGCCCAATTTTTTAGGTGGATTTACAACTAAGTATTTCGTTTTGTCCACATTTATTATTAACCCTTTTGCAGCACAGAACTCCTGGAATCGTGTTAGTAATTTCTGCAGGCCTTGTGGGGTCTTCGAGATCAGGACCGTGTCATCCGCAAAAAGCAGGGTTGGGATGCGGACACCTCCAAGACAGGGGGCGTCGGCTGGTTCTTGTTGAAGATGTTTTACCACCCCATTCAGATATAGTGAGAATAGGGTGGGCGCCAAGACGCAGCCCTGTCTTACGCCCCTGGACACTGGTATCTTCTCAGTGAGCTCTCCGTTTTTACCCCAACGCACCTGTGCAAAGGTGTGGGCATGAAGGCTTATGAGAAGGGATAAGATGTAAGGTGGTAATCCCAACTCATGAAGCACCCTCCAAAGCTCTTCTCGGGGGACTAGGTCAAAGGCGGTCTTCAAGTCTATAAAGGCTAAATAAAGACTACCCTTGCCTAGTTCCACCACCTTCCACCCCAAAAGGGACAGCCTAAACACCTGCTCTATTGTCCCCATACCTGCCCAGAAACCTGCCTGAAAGTCTGATAGGATTTTATTCTCCTCCACCCAATGGAGACTCCTACCAAGGATAGCTTTACCAGCTATCTTTTGGGTGGAGTCTATCAGACTTATGGGGCGATAGTTGCCCGGGGTCTCCCTACACCCTTTTTTGTAAATCGGGACCACAACCGCCCCTTTCCAGGATTCTGGCACTACTCCTCCCCTCATAATATCATTTAGGAGAGCTGCTATGATCCTTCCCCATTCCGCTGGGTAAGCCCTCATGAGGTCACCCGGAAGGCCGTCCGGGCCCGGTGCCTTGCGCGGTGCTACCCAGCCTATAACCCCCTCGATCTCTAAGGGAGTGAAGAGGTCATAGGCATGAGGTTCAATTGGTAGTGTGAGGTCCCTCCCCACGGACAGTTCCCCATCTGGAGGGAGGTATAGGGACCCAAAGTGTTTTACCCAGCTTTGGGGCGGGATGTTGCAGGGTCTCATGGCTGCGTCGGATTTACTCCGTTTACTTATGAGATTCCAGAAGGCCCCTGAATCCCTGATTTTACTAGCCTGTAGTAGGTCTTCCCAATATTTATCTTCCCACTCCCTTTTAGCCAAATTAAGGGACTTTTTATAGGCCTTCCTTGCTTCCTGGATCATACTTTGGGATTTGGATTTAATCGCCTCAACTAACTTTGCCTTGTGGCCCCTACATGCTTGGGTGTACCAACCATCAAATGGTTTTTTAGTTCCTTTATTGCCCAACTTTTTAGGATACAGGGTAAACACGTTGGTTAAGGCTTCAATCAGGGAGACAAAAAACCCACTCGCTTTACCCACCTCTTCTAGGGAGGTTCCGAGGGATGTTACCGCATGGTTTAGATGGAATTGAATTTCCCCAACCTTTGCCTCGGATAAAACCAGTTTCGCCCATTTTAATCTTCTACCACATGGGGAGACTTCCGATTCATCTGGTGGGATGGGTGCCAGGTTAATGTTGGCCCTCCTTAAGGGTTGCCACCACTGTTCCATTTTTAGGGAGAGTGAGTTGTGATCACTTTCTGTCGAAGGGACCACCTGCATGTCCCTTACATAAGACCATAAGCACACATCTATTAGAATATAATCCAGCCTAGAGGTGTGCCCTGGTCTATTGTAAGTGTGGGCACCCCCCCTATCCGAGGAAGTCCTCCCATTCGCTGCCCTTAGGTTAAATTCAAGACTCAGGGAGTATATCTGGAGCGCTACCTCTGTCCACCTTTTAATCGGTGGGATGTCCAGTACCGGGATCCCCCGCCTAACATCCTCCTCATCTTGGTCGAGGGAAACGTCCAAGCCCAAGGGTTCGAACGTGCAGTTCATATCACCTGCAACCAAAGTGCGTGTCTTATATGGGGTGTTGTTTAGCAGGGTCTCGAGGAGAGCTATTACTGGAGACTTTCTCCCACCCTTTGTACCCCGGGCATACACATTATAGACATTTAAAACAATTCTTCCCCTTTGATCTCTAAGGGTGATATTTTGTATGTCCGGGGAACCTGTGGGAAAGTCCACTACTCTGCAGTTTAGAGAAGCCGCGACCCAGATGAGAAGGCCGCCCGAAGGTCTCCCTCTCCCAGATTCCGAGACTCGCGCAGGGGAGGAATAGGAGGAAAATCCCACCCTATGGACCGGCACCAAGCTCCATGTTTCCTGGAATGTAAATGTAAATGTAAATGTATGTAAATGTATAGGCATTTATATAGCGCACTACTTACCCGTTGGGTCCCAAGGCGCTTCGACCGCTGCGAAACCATTCCTGGCTTCCCTGAGAGATGGTCCCTTAATGGGTATCTCCAGGGTGAGACCAGGCATCCCCGGCGGTCTGGTGGGGCCGTTAGTGAAGATGAGGCAAGCTAATGAAGATGAGGCAAGCTGGAAGAGGCACAAGGAGTGCTCATCAACCCAGAAAATATGCTTTCAGTTGAGGTTATAGATCCCCTTTCAAACCACTGTGGGAAAAGCATGAGATAATAGTTTTCTTTCAAACATGATTCATGATATCCCAGCAGAAGGCTTTTTTTTACATGGTCAAATCACTTTAGAACACACCACAATTCCTAAAATAAGTATTGTACCATCAACAAATGTTTTATAATGTAACAAAAGTCTTAAAAACTTCTATTAACTGCAATGCTTTTTAACGAGGTGCTATCATGTATATTGGTCCCAAGATGGCTGCCAACACTTCTTGGATGAAGTGCTGACAGCCAATCAGATCTCACGATGAGATGTGTGGTTAGGCTCCGCCCAGGTATATACATTTTTTCTCTCTCAATTGTCTCAGGAACTACTGGAGGGATTTACACCATTTAAGCAAAAGGGCAATCAGCGAATCAGACTCTACCATTTTGCCAAATTTGGTGTAATTCCGTTTAGCGGTTCGGGCTGTAGCCGTGTCTAAAGGTCCTATAGAAATTAACATGGGGAAAACACGTTTTGGGACCCCCCCTTTTTTCTCGCCCCCCACTTGATGAATCTGCCTGAGACTTTCAGGGAAGAAGCGGTGAGGAACGGGTCATCTTCTTTGAGAAATTCGCAAAGATTCAACAACCGGCGCCAAAGTTATTCCCAATAGAATGTTGCGGATTTCCTATAGAAACTATTGCCTACCTAAACATACCTACTGGCGACCGCCAGTAGGTAATATACATATATATATATATATATATATATATATATATATATATATATATATATATATATATATATATATATATATATATATATATATATATATATATATATATTCACTAAAAAAACCATAGGTTTTAGGCCTTATATAGTTAGGAATTAACATATAAAAACCCATTGAAATTCCTCCTATATAGTTAGCTGAACATTTTATTGACATAAAACCCAATGAAATTCCATATATAGTTAGTTGCAATAACTATATATCGCGCACCCCCAATCCACTGCTGATGATGTCACATATTACATCATTCATGACATGGTCAGTGACATCACTGATGACATCACTGATGACATCTCAAATGACATCACTGATGACATAACTGATGACATCTCAAATGACATCACTGATGACATCATGACACACCAATACCAGTTACTACATACGCACTCACTGATTCCTACGTCTACGCACACATTCACTCATTCACCCATACAATCACTCGTACATACAGTCACTCATTATTACAACACTGTCATATGCACTCATACACCTATGCAGACACTCACACACTGCCACTCATCCATGGAGTTACTCACACACCTAGTCAGTCCTGTAAAGAATCAATCACACTTCGATTTCCTCATCTATACAGTTAAACACAGAACACCTTACTTTTTCAAACATATACTAACACATACTTACTCTCTTATACAATTACTGATACAAGTACACATTGATCTGCACAGAGTCACTCGCCTCCCAGCCAGTTATACACACACTCAGTCTTCCATACAAATACTTGGGCAACCAATCAATAAGCTATATAGCCACTCATATAGCTACTGATCAACACATGCAGCAGCTTGCACAACAACAGACATATTGATACACACTTTCAGACAGTTTAGTTATTAACCCATGCATTCAGTAAGACACATTCATTCACTCGCTCAGTCAGTCACGCACCTACTAAATCCTTCATCCAGACACTTATACATCCACTCATTCTTCAATATGTAAAACATATTTAAACTTTACAGAAACACACAGTCACTGGATGATGCCATCAGTGATGTCATCAGTGATGTCACTGACCATGTCATGAATGATGTAATATGTGACATCATCAGCAGTGGATTGCGGGTGCGCGATATATAGTTATTGCAACTAACTATATATGGAATTTCATTGGGTTTTATGTCAATAAAATGTCCAGCTAACTATATAGGAGGAATTTCAATGGTTTTTTATATGTTAATTCCTAACTATATAAGGCCTAAAACCTATGGTTTTTTTAGTGAATTTCATTGGTTTTTTAAAGGCTAATTCCTAACTATATATAGTGTATAACCTATGGTTTTTTCAGTGAATATATATATATATAGCAATGGGGTACAATAAGATTCAACCAATTAAGATGCCTAAAGAAAAACAGTAAATACGTATTACTACATTTTTAACGATCAAAATGAAGGAATATTCTATATCGTGAATGCGTAGTGCTTAAATAAGAGGGCCTCATATTTTTATTAGAGTGAATTACTTTCATAAATGTATGGGCTTCAGTCGCCATTATTTTTCTATAGGCAGTCATGCTGTACTCAGCTAGTCCTCCCAGCTTACTCCTGAATACCAGGAGTAAAGCAAGAGGGCTCCTGAAAGATAAGCCACAGGCACATCTGTGTGACTAGGGGCCCTGTGTGTAGATCCGGAAGTGTCTTGCTACGGCAAAGAGCCCAGCAGCACCATTTGTGCCAAAGGCTTTCATGAACTTTACAAACAACCTAACATGCTTCAGTCCCCTCGGGATGCCACTGAATGGGTGCGCAGTGTTCATATGGAGATGTTTGGTTTAAGTGTAATTGCTGATCACGAATGTGAGAATAGATACATTTTTCTAAGCAATATTTGAATTTTGATTTCTGTAAAGGGCCTAGGAGTGGCCAAAACATGTCCTGCCTGTGTATGTATATTACTGTTAAGAAGTAATCGATGCTTCACATTCGTGCATGGTGGCTTGCTCGTGTGGATTTCCTTACACACTTATTGGAACAGGATGTTTGTTAACAGTGACCTTGAAGTAAAACCCTAGACTTGCTATAGAGTCATTATTGCGCAACATAGATCTATTCGAATACGTATGCTTCCATAGTGCAATGATATATTTTTGAGCATTTACACTGTAAACAAATTACGTCTGCAAAACGAAGATTGGCTCCCGGATCCAAGCTGCTGTCCCTTATCCTACTGCACATACCTAATGTATGTTTTACTGTCAGAGTAGGATCCACTATTTTAGGATGGCGCAAAGTGTGTTTTGCACTTTTTTACACCGAGTGGCTGCATCAGGTAGACAGGTACATTGTCTGGGTGGTGACAGTTTGCGCTGACGTCCAATTTAGAACCGTGTTCCGATTTTGCAACAGCAAAAAACAGTGTGTATTTTTTTTATCTACGTAGATCTAACAGTTTGTTAGAAACACCGGCCTGTTTATGTCTCTCCTTCCATTTTTGTGGTGCGTGCGTTGACCATTATATATTTCGTGGCAAGGAAAAAATACGAAAATTACTTGTATTCCAAGTCAGATACCTGAAAACTAAAAGCATCCACCTGAAATGCAAAGCTGTCCATTTATGTCTTACCTAAATGAAAACCTTCATTTAACATCGGACGTTTAATCTTCTACAAAAGCCTATCTTTTCATAAATTAATTAAACAATAAAAAACAGTTTAGAACCGCAAGCTTTTTTTGTGTTTTTTTTTCTCAATTTGTAAAGCCTTTGACATGGACAAAATAAACTTAAAAAAACTGGTGTCTGAAATTTGCGTGATTTGTAGGTGTGGGAGAAAGTCTAATTAGGCCAAGATAGTTGGTGTAATTGCGGCAATTTCGCGTCTCTTGCGAACAAAAATTGCCAAATATTAGATTCATTTGTGGCAAAGATGACTACCCTAGAGCATAGGAACATAGCAGGAGCAATTCTGTTGCATTTTGCAATATTTTCTTATCCAAAAACGTTTCCCCTGACTCATTTAGGATGCGAGGGTACATTATGCACCGGAAGTGCAAAGTTACTCTTCTTGCGTAATTCCACATAATCTTGGGTGATTTTGCGATAGTTTTCCGTAATGAAGATACAGCAAATTAATGAATTTCTGGCTCTCCATGTAATTTACTTTCAAGTAATTAAGTGAATAATCGGGACAAATAAGCAAAATTACATGTAATTTCACGAAATGCAAGTCCATCATTTTGTGCTATATTTTAGCTCGAAACGTGTCCTCATATCAGCATTTGAAGCAACTTCGCATTTTATGCTAAAAAATAGGTGGAAAGAAAAAATTGTCATAAACAGCAGCTGCTCAGATTCTGGTTGCTAAAGTTGTTTCTGTCCTGTGATGTTAAATATGATGCGAATTGCAGTGTAATTACACAATGTGGCGTAACTTATTTTCAGAAATGTGACATCACAAACTTATTGTGATGTTCCAAAAATTACGTGAATTATGTCGGCAAAAGGAGTTAACCTCCGAACGATGGGCCAATCCCAGCGCGGCCCTGAGGCGAGCCCCCCGATGACGTCAGAGCTCCTTGACCAATCGGAGCGCGGCTCCTTCGCCGGCCCCGCCCACAACCAGGCGGCGGCCATATTAAGGCAGCTCGGGCGGCGGCGGTGATCTCGGGGGCCAAAACGAGGGGTGGGCACCCTCGAAATTAAAATAAAAACATTAAAATGAAAGAGAGAAACCCCCCAAGCCCCCCCCCCAAAAAAATCGCGAAAAATCGCGGGGTGCGCGCACGCGTTCGCGCTTATAGATATATAATTGATTTCTCTTTGATTTCTCTTCTAATTTTCTCAGGAACCACTGGAGGGATTTACACAATTTTACCAAAAGCGTGATCTGCATACCAGACACTACCATTTTGACAAGTTTGGTGTAATTCCCTTCAGCGGTTCAAGCTGTAGCTGAGTCTACAGGTCCTATGGAAATTAAGATGGGGAAAACACGTTTTGGGACCACCCTTTTTTCTCAGCCCCCACTTGACGAATCCCCCAAACTTTCAGGGAAGGAGCAGAGCGGAGCGAGCCATCTTCTTTGAGAAATTTGCGAAGATTCATCAACCAGGGCCAAAGTTATTCCCAATAGAATGTTGGGGATTTCCTATGGGAAACCGTCCTAACTATATATACCTACTGCCAGTAGGTAATATATATATATATATATATTCACAGAAAAAACCATAGGTTATAGTGGATATATAGTTAGGAATTTGCATTTACAAAACCTTGAAAATTCAATGAAAAAACCATAGGTTATAGGCCATATATAGTTAGGAATTAGCATTTACAAAACCTTATTTTACTCGCATAAAACCATTGAAATTCCATATATAGTTAGCTAACTATAAGCGCTAACTATATATCGCGCACCCGCAATCCACTGCTGATGATGTCACATATTACATCATTCATGACATGGTCAGTGACATCACTGATGACATCACTGATCAAAACAACCAGTGATTGTATGTGTCTGTAAAGTTTAAATATGTTTCACATATTGAAGAATGAGTGGATGTATAAGTGTCTGGATGAAGAATTTAGTAGGTGCATGACTGACTGTATGAGTGAGTGATTAAATGTGTCTCACTGAGTACATGGGTTAGTGACTAAACTGTCTTAATTCGTGCATCAGTATGTTTGTTGTTGTGTAAGCTGCTGCATGTGTTGATCAGTAGCTATAAGAGTGGCCATATGGGTTATTGATTGGTTGCCCAAATATTTGAATGGGAGGCTGAGTGTGTGTGTGTGGGTGGCTGGGAGGTGCGTGACTCTGTGCATAGATGTGTAAGCAGTTGATTCACTAGGAGTATGAGTTCAAGAGTGCATGTGGAAACAGCTATATGGGCGGTTGACTGTGCATGGGTGTGTTGGTGAGTGAATGGATTTCTCATTGCTACATGTGCAAGTAAATACGTATGTAAAACACAATACATGTGAGAGTTGAGATATATAAATAACTGAACATAAGACCCAGTGAATGTGTGAGTGGCTGTATCGATCACTGTGAGCTTGTATCAGGGATTATATAAGAGAGTAAATATGTGTTATTATATGTTTGAATAAGTAAGATGTGTATAACTGTATAGTTGAGGAAATGGAGGTGTGATTGATTCTTTGCATGACTGACTAGGTGTGTGAGTAACTCCATGGATGAGTGACAGTCTGTGAGTGTCTGTTTATACTGAGTGTATGTAAGGTTATATTAGAGTCTGAAGAGGTTCATTGTATTATCACATGAGTGATGTGATCAGTGATGACAAATGAGATGTCATCAGTGATGTCATTTGAGTTGTCATCAGTGATGTCATTTGAGATGTCATCATTGATATCATTTGAGTTGTCATCAGTGATGTCATTTGAGATGTCATCAGTGATGTCATCAGTGATGTCACTGACCATGTCATGAATGATGTAATATGTGACATCATCAGCAGTGGATTGCGGGTGCGCGATATATAGTTAGCGCTTATAGTTAGCTAACTATATATGGAATTTCAATGGTTTTATGCGAGTAAAATAAGGTTTTGTAAATGCTAATTCCTAACTATATATGGCCTATAACCTATGGTTTTTTCATTGAATTTTCAAGGTTTTGTAAATGCAAATTCCTAACTATATATCCACTATAACCTATGGTTTTTTCTGTGAATTTCATTGGTTTTTTAATAGCAAATATGAAAAGCTTTAAAATGTCAAGTACGTGATAGATAAAAACATTTTCGTATTTATGCACGCTGATGTGCTTTGAACGCTGCCCCCCCCCCCCTCCCCTCTTTTGCCTTTGTTAGTACTCTCTCTTTGCAGATACAGAAGGGTAGTTAACGCAGGCCTTTACCCCCGTTGTAATCCGTCGTACCTCCTTGTCTCTCCATTTGATTGATTGTTGTCCAAGCATTTACTGTTTTAGAATTGGTTCTCTTTGGATCATTCTCTATTTACAAACAAGCACAAAGTCGCAATACTCTGTTTAGTCTTTGCAGATAGTGAAAAATCGTGTAAAAAAATAAAAGTAATCGAGCAAAATCAGTAGGCCACTAATTGGATCTCTTTTTGACCTCGCTAAAATAGAAATATTAGGAACAACCCTTCTTGAGAAATACGAAAATAGTGAGATGAACTGAGCTCCACACCATGAGGGCTGCAAGACAGCTCGGCTCCATCACCCATCCCGCACAAAATAATGACAAACCCTATGCAAATATTAAAAATATAGACAACACACCAGCAAAGAAATAGGGTAAAACATTTTATTAAAAAACTATTTACATAACGTTGGTTTATAAGATGATGTCAGTAGTGGACCGATGTGTGAATAGATCGAAAACAGCACAAGGCTCCAAGATCCGGATAGCAAGCTCCTGGATGTTGGGTGCCATAGTTTAGAGTTCTGAATTTCAGCCTTTTTCAATGCCTGTGCTTTGTTGAATCAAAATGGCGGCTTGACACAAAGCTGACTCAAGCGTTGTTACTGATGCTATGCAGACCAAAACTGGTTTTCAGTTTGTACATTTTTCTAGATTTTTCAATCCAAGTTTGGTTGACTTTGTAGAACGATGGCTTCAGATTTTCAACATACGGTGTGGTGGCGCTGACTGGGAGGGGGCGCTTCGCTCCTGCCCCCTCCCCAAGTAAGATTTTCATACGTGAAAGTACGTTAATGGTTTTGGTCCCCGAGATGCTTCGATGTCACTACCATTCTCAAATAGCATAAGTTCTGGATGTTGGGTGCCATAGTTAAGAGTTCTGAGCAGCGCTTGTAACACTGTCTGAAGCTTATTTCCTCCTACTGCAGCTTCACTATTCTCAAAGTAAGTGAGTGTCGTTTGTGGACCTGACTGCATTAGAAAACAATATGATATGTTACCTTCCTAAACAGCTTGACGGAGGCCCCTGAGGGGCGCTGTGATGGCCATGGACTCGGAGAAGACGCTTGGCTCCGACACCCTCCCCAAGTCTTATAGCACTGGTGTAGCCTGAGATCGCCCCCGACATAGGCGGCCGGCTCCCGGGGTCCGGCGGTACTTTTTGCCTTTTGATGACTCTTCAATTCTGGACCTTGTCCCACAATCCGTTTGACCTGAAGACAAGCTGTAGTGAGGCGCCCCTTTATCGTTTTAGTTGCCATTCCGCCCGCTTTTGCTACACTGTGCCTCTTCCGCCATTCAGCTGTTTTCCGCCCGCTCTTGCGACTACAGCGTCTCGCTCACCATGTAGTTGAGATGCGCCCGCTCTAGCGGTGCAGCGATAGGCGGCTGCCACAGGACTCTCAAAATGGCGGCCGGCTCTTCGGTTTTGGGCCTGGTCCACTAAAATGGCCCTGGGACACCTTAGAACTCGGACGCTTGTCTGCTAGGGCTTGGATCCCATTCTCGAAAAGCGTCCCCTCAGCCGTGAAGATTCTACAAAAGTCTTGGGGGCCTCCGACTCCCGCAGGCTTCTGGTGGGGAGCGGCTGCCATGATTGCTCGTGGAATGGCCACGACGGAGCTACGAGATGGTAGTGGTCTCATGCTGACGCCAGCTTTAGTCTGAAACATCCAGAAACACTGTAGACTACCAATTCGATCAGTTCCGGTAGCGCCCCAACATGACCCGGAAGAGAAGAACTTGCCCTCCCCTCTTTGACTGATGGTTCTTGTTGCCTGTCCCCTCTGTTGTCATTTAACAGAACTTTTTGGACTGCTGAAAGGGGTTGTGTTCTGAACGCTGGTTGGTGGAGACATTTAGACTATATTCTTGACGTACGTTGTCGCGTAATGCGTTTTATGACACGCCGCGTTAGCGCACCCGGAAGTGATCCGAGGCGCGGCGCGCAGCGCGTAACGTAAGCATAACAGGTCATGTGACTTGTTAATAAAACTTTTCATTGGTTCATTTTACTTTTGTTAATTTAATGATGAAAAGCTTGGTCATATGACCTAAAAATTACGCTTTTTATTATTTTCGAACAATATTTTTTTTTCAAACATATGTTATAATATTCCAGGCTAATGTACTTTCCCGGAAAATTTACAACTGTCTGGCAAGTAAAATATATTCCTTTTTCGAGAAAAAGGGCGTTTCTTCCTTCCATGACGGAGCCGTTGAGTAAAAGAGATTCGGCCTGCTGTCTTAGTCGCCGATACGCCTGATTATCAGATTCTTATCGATCACTTTATGTTGCAGACATGAAAAACACAACTGCCCTTGACCATTTATCTTTACTGCGTTCCTACATATTATACCTTTTATCCGTCATGTAATTGGACTGCTTTATTTCACTTGCCTTTTACTGATTCGAAAACAGTCACTAAAAGTAAAAACTTTACAAATGAAAATACTACTACCGTGTTTTGTTTTAAAAACCTTTATTGTGAAAATGTCAGTATACAAATACGGGCCTATAACCACGTGGGCCGGCCACGGAGCAAACTCAAATCGTATATGATGAGGAGACATTTACACTGTAGAAGAACGTAACGAGCGGGCCATTAGGTGACAAGAACAAAGGTGTCTAACAGTTGCGGTATCGGTGGACGTACATTTTGTAATTAAAATACGACAGGGCCACTTACAATAACATTTTCTAGATATACATTTGCGGGCAAAGAGTTACGAGTCCCATTTATACCGGCGCCATTTTGGGCGAGGCCGGGCAGGTCCAAGATATAGTCAAAATGTCTCCACCAACCATCGGCCAGACCAGAACCCCTTTCGGCCCTTTATGTTACAAGATGATGTCTTCCATTCAGAAAATATTGGTGGCAGCATTTTGAAAGGAAACAGAAACAGCCGTTCTCCTAGTGAGTTTCACATTGTTACATTTAGGAAGAATGTTGAAGAGTAGTATGTGGAAAATCTGAAGCCATTTTTCTACAAACTCTCAATCAGACTTGGATGGAAAAAAAAACCTGAAGAATGTACAAACTGAAAACCAATTTTTGTCTGTATAGCACCAACAGTAACGCTTGAGTCAGCTTTGTGTCAAGCCGCCATTTTCATTCAATCAATAGCGTCCCCCTGCACACATTCAGGGACCTGGTCGTGTCTTCAGATGAAACGCATTGTAGGAAAAGAAGCAGAAAGGAAAAGGAAAAAAGTTCCGCCGGACCTAGTGAAGCTGCAGCAGGTGCAAATAAGCTTCAGACAGTCTTACAAGCACTGCTCAGAACTCTCAACTGAGGCACTCAACATCCAGGACTTGCCATTCGGATCTTGGCGCCTTGTATTTTTGTTTTGTTTTTGATGGAAGGGAAAGAACAAAAAACAGACATTGAAAAAGGCTCAACAGTGCAGGGCGCCTTGTGCTGGTTCCGACCTATTCACACATCGGTCCGCTACTGACATCACCTCATAAACCAACGGGGCACCCCACGCCGACTTTCGGCGCAGCATTGTAGGATGGACACACCAGTGCGGCAATTTGATGGATACCACCTCGGTGCCATCCAGATCTCGGCGCGTTCATTCATTCAATAGCGTCCCCCTGCACACATTCAGGGACCTGGTCGTGTCTTCAGAAGAAACGCATTGTAGGAAAAGAAGCAGAAAGGAAAAAGCAACAAGTTCCGCCGGACCTAGTGAAGCTGCAGCAGGTGCAAATAAGCTTCAGACAGTTCTACAAGCACTGCTCAGAAATCTCAACTGAGGCACTCAACATCCAGGACTTGCCATTCGGATCTTGGCGCCTTGTGCTGGTTCCGACCTATTCACACATCAGTCCACTACTGACATCACCTCATAAGCCAACGGGGCACCCCACGCCGACTTCCGGCGCAGCATTGTAGGATGGCCACACCAGTGCAGCCACTTGCTGGACACCACCTCGGTGCCATCCGGATCTCAGCGCGTTCGAGTCACTGTGCCGGAAGAGTGACCGGAACTCAGCTGAACACGCCGTCTTTCGGCGCAGCATTGTAGGATGGCCACACCAGTACGGCAATTTGCTGGACACCACCTCGGCGCCATCCGGATCTCGGCGCGTTCGAGTCACTGTACCGCAACAGTGACCGCAATTCAGCTGGACACGCCGTCTTTCGGCGCAGCATTGTAGGATGGCCACACCAGTGCGGCAATTTGCTGGACACCACCTCGGTGCCATCCGGATCTCGGCGCGTTGTGCTGCCTTCGGCCTATTCGCACATCGGTCCGCTACTGACGCCGCCTCACGTGCCAACGGATTTTCTACGCTTTTTGTAGCCCTATGTCGCATAACAGGTCATGTGACTTGTTTATAAAACTTTTCATTGGTTCATTTTACTTTTGGTTTCCTAAAGATGGAAGGCTTGGTCATATGACCTAAAAATAACACTTTTCATTGGTTTAGAACATTTTTTTTTCCCAAACGATGAAAGCCCCACCTTGTTTCTGGATCATTCAGACTGAAGCTGGCGTCAGCATGAGAGCACCACCATCTCGTGGCTCCGTCGTGGTCATTCCGCGAGCAATCATGGCAGCCGCTCCCCACCGAAAGCCTGCGGGAGTCGGGAGCCCCCAAGACTTTTATACAATCTTCACGGCTGAGGGGACGCTTTTCGAGAATGGAGCCCAAGTCCTAGCAGGCAAGCATCCGACTTCCAAGGTGTCCCAGGGCCATTTCAGTGGACCAGGCCCAAAACCGAAGAGCCGTCCGCCATTTTAAGAGTCATGTGGCAGCCGCCTATCGCTGCACCGCAAGAGTGGGAACAACTCAACTACATGGTGAGCGAGACGCTGTAGTCACAAGAGCGGGCGGTAAACAGCTGAATGGCCGCCACCTGGGGAGGCCCGTTCATGCCGCCTCCCCCCCCCCCCCCCCCGGGCCGCCGCACGCCAATTTTCGGAGCAGCATTGTAGGATACCAAAACCAGTGCGGCAGTTTACTGGACATCACCTGGGTGCCTGTCGTACATGTTGTGTCAGCCATGTGACACTGGACACAGACCGCTACTGACGAGGCCTCCCCCCGCACCACCCGGGACGCCCCACGCTGTTTTTCTGTGCTGCATTGTAGGATCCCTAAACCAGTGCGGCACCCAGGCGACATCACCTGGGTGCCGTCCAGAACTCTGCACGTTGTGCTGCCTTGGGACTATTCGCACAACAGACCGCTACTGACGAGGCCTCCCCCCGCCCCACCCGGGACGCCCCACGCCAATTTTCGGAGCAGCATTGTAGGATCCCTAAACCAGTGCGGCACCCAGGCGACATCACCTGGGTGCCGTCCAGAACTCTGCACGTTGTGCTGCCTTGGGACTATTCGCACAAAAGACAGCTTCTAACCATTGTTGCTTTTTGTGTTAATAAATGTTTAAATGTTTTTAGTTTTTGTTCTGTTCATTATCGTTAAAAGTTAATAAAGTTTTATAACCTTACTTTGTTGGAGTGTTATCTATTTTTTGAAAAACGGGTGAATGGGGCCTTGAATCGGGTTATTGTCATGTGTGGGCTTTGGAAGTGTGCTGCTGCAGGATCGGACATTTCAAACTCAAATGCACGTTCTTTTTCTTACCTTTCCGAAGCATGGAGCGCAATAGCAGGCAGAGAAAGGGTGATGCACGTGTTGAACACTACCTGACCTGGCAAGTTGCTGGCAGTGCCCCCCCGCCCGCTCCTGAAAGAGGGCACACACACACCGCCGCCCCGAGTACTTCAGAAATCTTTAAAAGACCATGCGCTTGTTCATGAGGCTTAAATGGTTTATCACCTCTTCTAGAACCCCTACATCGACCCTCTGACGTTTCATGGAAAAATTACCATGTAACACAATACCAAGCCCTATCAGCTGAAACCCCCAAGGAATCGTGGGGCATATTATCAAGGGGGTTTATCTCCGCTTTTTTGGCTTTAAAAACCATGAAAGCGGAGATAAAATTATTTCCCTATTATCAAGCTGTCGCTAACACCAGTTAGTGACACCTAAAAGGAGATAGCGACCATCTTGGGCCCGGCTTTGCATGTCAGTGATACTTATCACTAATGACATGCAAAGTGGCGTGCCAAGATGTTAGCGACTGGAAACAGTCCCTAACATCGCTACGTTCTATTACCAACTTTTGGAGATATTCGCACTAAGCGCGAATATCTCCAAAAGCTAACACCTGCCCTGAGCAGTTCTTAGCCATGTTATCCAATGGGAGGTGGATAACATGGCTAAGAGCATTAGGTCGATAATACATGAATATCGCTGACTTTTCTGCGATAATAGCAAGGTTTATCTGCGATAAAAATCGCCGATGTGCGGCGATAATTTTTGTCTCTAAACAAGTTATAGACAAAAATTATCGCTAGTTGTTACTAATATGCCCCCGGGTTTTTGCTTGCAGAAATCGGGAGGCGGGAGACTAGCACTGAAATCAGTACTCACACGCCTGAATCAGGAGAATTGGCATGTCTGAATTCTCTACAGCTGGGGCCATAAACTACATCCGCAGGGGTAGGTGATAGCCTGGGACCAGCCTGGCATCTAAAATGGCTGCCGTGCACGACAAAATTGTGGCATTCGAAAAAAGGCAAGATGGCGCAGCCGCTGGAAGAGATATATCAACATATATCAGCCTCCTCAGCCACCCTCAGGAAACATAGGGGATTAGGATATGTCTCCCGCACCCCCTTATACCTAGTACTTTAATTAACGAAGCACAAAATGGCGAATTCCCGTTTCGCTACCAGTTTGCGGCCCAGTTCGCGGCCCGTGAAGCGCTTCTACCGTGAAAAATCATTTTTTTTTTATTTTCCCCACGGGACCCTTTAATAACCCCAACAACATTCCTAGGGGGTCAAGAGGGGGATACCTTGCCCCCTTTCATTAAATTCCCCCTTAGTTTTTCACCTTTTCTTCTCTCTCGATCCTACCGAGAGACAAGATGGCGGCCGCTCCGGACTGTCACGCAGCAAAAAAAAAAAAAAAGCTCACGCACAGCCGCTGGAAGAGATGTATCAACATATATCAGCCTCCTCACCCACCCTCAGGAAACATAGGGGATTAGGATACGTCTCCCGTACCCACTTATAACTAGTAATTTAATTTACGAAGCACAAAATGGCGAATTCCCGTTTCGCTACCAGTTCGCGGCCGCGCTTCTACCGTGAAAAATCATTTTTTTTTTATTTTCCCCACGGGACCCTTTAATAACCCCAACAACATTCCTAGGAGGTCAAGAGGGGGATACCTTGCCCCCTTTCATTAAATTCCCCCTTCGTTTTCCACCTCTTCTTCTCTCTCGATCCTACCGAGAGACAAGATGGCGTCCGCTCCGGACTGTTTAGAATGTTGACAGACACCGGAGAGCCAATCAGCTTTCTGCGCGCAAAGTTCCGATAAGCGAAAAGTAAGCGGACCGGATCGCTGCCCAGAGCGCTGTTACAGATATATATCTTGGTTTGAACGTTAATTTCTCAAAAACTACTGGAGCACATATATTGAGACCTAGCAAAGGCACATCGGGCTAACAGTCCCTACAATTTTGCCAAGTTTCGTGCAAATCCATTCAGCCGTTCGAGCTAAAAGTGAGTCCAACCGCCCTATGGAAAACTCAATGCAAAAAACGCGTTTTGGGACCCCCCTTTTTTCTCAGCCCCCCCTTGACGAAACCCCACCAAATTTTCAGGAGCTGCTCAGAAACAAAATGTGCCATTTTCCTGAAAATTTCAGCCGATTCCATCCACAAACGCCAAAGTTATTAGACATAGAATTTTCAAAAGTCCCATAGGGAAAAAATTCTAACTATATATACCTACTGGCGAACGCCAGTAGGTAATATATATATATATATATATATATATATATATATATATATATATATATATATTCACTTAAAAAACCATAGGTTTTAGGCCCTATATAGTTAGGAATTAGCATTTAAAAAACCTTGAAAATTCACTGAAAAAACCATAGGTTTCAGGCCTTATATAGTTAGGAATTAACATATAAAAAACAATTGAAATTGCTCTTATATAGTTAGTTGGACTAACTATATATGGCGCACCCGCAATCCACTGCTGATGATGTCACATATTACATCATTCATGACATGGTCAGTGACATCACTGATGACATCACTGATGACATCTTAAATGACATCACTGATGACATCACTGATGACATCTCATTTGACATCACTGATGACATCATCCAGTGACTGTGTTTTTCTGTAAAGTTTAAATATGTTTTACCTATTGAAGAATGAGTGGATGTATAAGTGTCTGGATGAAGGATTTAGTAGGTGCTTGACTGACTGTATGAGTGAGTGATTAAATGTGTCTTATTGAATGCATAGGTTAGTGACTAAACTGTGTGAATGTGTGCATTAGTATGTCTGTTGTGTAAGCTGCTGCATGCATTGATCAGTAGCTCTATATGAGTGGCTATATGGGTTGTTGATTGGTTGCCCAAGTATTTGTATGGGAGACTGAGTGTGTGTGTGGCTGGCTGGGAGATGTGTGACTCTGTGCAGATCAATGTGTACTTGTATCAGTGATTGTATAAGAGAGTAAGTATGTGTTAGTATATGTTTGAATATGTAAGGTGTTCTGTGTATAACTATATAGATGAGGAAATGGAAGTGTGATTGATTCTTTCATGACTGACTAGGTGTGTGAGTAACTCCATGGATAAGTGGCAGTGTGTGAGTGTCTGCATAGGTGTATGAGTGCATATGATAGTGTTGCATTGAAGAGTGACTGTATGTATGAGTGATTGTATGGGTGAATGAGTGGATGTGGGAGTAGACCGAGGAATCAGTGAGTGCCTATGTAGTAGCTGGTATTGGTGTGTCAATAGTTTCAAGAATGGTAGTCTGTATTTAACACTGGGTGTATCAAAGGTTATATTAGAGTGTGAGGAGGTGCATCGTATTATCACATGAATGATGTAATCAGTGATGTCATCAGTGATGTCAAATGAGATGTCATCAGTGATGTCATCAGTGATGTCATTTGAGATGTCATCAGTGATGTCATCAGTGATGTCACTGACTATATCATGAATGATGTAATATGTGACATCATCAGCAGTGGATTGCGGGTGCGCCATATATAGTTAGTCCAACTAACTATATAGGAGCAATTTCAATGATTTTTATATGTTAATTCCTAACTATATAAGGCCTGAAACCTATGTTTTTTTCAGTGAATTTTCAAGGTTTTTTAAATGCTAATTCCTAACTATATAAGGCCTAAAACCTATGGTTTTTTAAGTGAATTTGCAAGGCTTTGAAATGCTAATTCATAACTAAATAAGGCCTGAAACCTATGGTTTTTTCAGTGAATTTGCATACCTCTATAAATGCATGCATGTGTTCTTTTCATAACTGACAGTGGGGTACAGAGAACAATACTTAACTCCGGAAACGTTATAGCACACACAACATGTTGTCAGTAAAATGCTAGAATAATTAATATCCGTTCTTTCCCGTGCCCATCAATGCAGATGTTGTTCGTGTTCACCAACATGCAATTGGCAATATGTTAAAGAAAAGAGGAGCAGGCATCCGCACACTGAGGCATGTTGGGGTGCCCCCACCATATGGATCATGGGCGCGCATGGAGGCAAAGTAAATGTGTCCAAATGATGAGGTTCGTCACCTTGAGAGGCACCGGAAGTGTGGAGTGGGGGTTACAGAAATACATGGAGTGCGCCAGTTATGGGGAACATTGAAGCATGTAAATAAACAAGCATTGGAGAAGCTAACCGCCGCTGGAGGAACAATTACAATATAGCGCCATCTCATTCATAGCGCTGCTAACTCTGACTGCATCTTTGGTGCTGCAGCTGAGATGCCCCCCCCCCCCACACTCCTGCACTTTTCAGTCAGCCGCCCTCATTAAAAACCTATATTATTATAGCTAGTTGGAAATGGTAGGCAGGTGAACACAAGGCTTTGCTGCAGTTCAGTGGGTTGTGCGGCAGTACACAGCGAAGCTTTCAGAGGTGAAAAGCCTCCCTGCCCCACCTGATATTTCTATTGTGCAGAACGTCTCACGTGCCTGTGGTTTAATGTGTACATTTCAACAACGCGTTTTTAAGTAAAGTTGCCACAATTGAGGTATTTAAATAATACAACAACCCTCATTCGCAAGGTGTACTTAAACAATGCTGGCTCCAACCATAGCGCCACTTGTAATTCTATCAGTGCCAAGGGGCAGCGCTATTTGTAGAGCAGCAGGTGCAGACGCACCAGGCCTAGGAGAATGAGGGGCCAATATACCTAAATTATGGCTGTCTTTTATTACTCAACCAAAAGGGGGGGCTTTCCTGTGCTTGCATTTAGCCTCATCGGACCCTTGCTGCGTCACTGGAGCCACTTCCGAGCTGTACAACTTGCCTGTTCCCCATACGTGCACGGACTCTACTCCCAGGCTGAGCTTCCTCCCCCGCTGTGCCATCCTGGCAGCGCTCTGCTGGGGGTCTGCCCCCTCTAGTCCTTTCCTGTGCTCAGTGCACTATCCTCAAATCTCTTTCCCTCCCAAGTGCACCCAGGGGCCTATTCCCAGAGTCTCGCCTCTCAGCCAGGACCTGCAGCAATCACAAATAAAAAAAAAGTGCATCTTTACAAGTTCAAAGCGCCCCCAAATTGCTAATGCGGAACACTTGTTCTTAGCTATTTCATTCACTCATGGAGGCACTTTTATTTTGGTGCTCCGGACTATTTTCTGTCCTGGTCCGACCCTGTTCTCAGCTTCGCCTACCCTGGGTCCTACCTCCATAACATGCCCTCCCCAGCTTCATCCAGAGCTGCCCCTCTCGCCTGTGCCCAATGGACCAGTCCGAGTCACGACCCCGGTCTTGTGTAGCGCTCTTCTTCAGAAAACTGTGCCACTCCCAGGTATATGGCCATACTCACAGAGCTGTGCCTGTGCCCCTCGCCATTTGTACCAGTAGGCAGTACCCCAAGACTGCCCCCCCTCAGCAGGTCTCTGTGCTCTGCTCCAGTAGTTATACTCCCTCAATTATCTCTGTAGCTGTGTGATATGTACTCACAGGGCTGCGCCTTTACCCCTGCGTGCCAATGCCCAACTTGAAGCACTGTGTCGCTCTCTCCTACCACTAGTGACAATACCACCCGTGCCCCCTCCAGCAGTGGTGCCCAGTAATGTGCTCTTGGGTTGTGTCCTGTTTCTCCCCCCCCCAGGTGGCCCCTGCTTGCTCCCCCGCGTGCGCTCCTGTGCCCCCGTCTTCTCCCTCTCTCTGTACCCCAGGCTTGTTCCCCCTGCACCCTCATCCCCCCCAGGAGATACCCCAGTGTCGCTTACCTGCTGGCTGAGCCTTAGGCGGCGACCCCTCGGCGGGTCCCCACCAGCGCACGGGCCCCAGCTCGGGGTGCGCCCCCCCGGGGGGCAGCAGGCTGTCTAGGCTCTCGGTTGTCTGCTGCCGCCGTAGCGCCAGCTGCGCAGCCATGACCCGTTGGCGCTCTTTTACCGGGGTTCCCTCAGCACAAGTGAGCCCCGCACCAGCCGGCAGCATCACCCGGTCTCCACCTCAGCACGCGAGACCGGGCAAGACCGGGCGAACACATCGAAGGCTTCCCCCAGGCAGGGGGAAGCGGAAACCACATCCTCCCGGCCCCGCCCACAACCAGGCGGCGGCGGCGGCCATCTTGAGGCGGCTCGGGCCGCGGCGGTGATCTCGCGGAAAAAACGAGGGGTGGGCACCACCGAGATTAAAATAAAGACATTAAAATAAAAGAGAGAAGCCCCCCAAGCCCCCCCCCCCCCCCCCACTTTTATTTTTCGAAAAAATCGCGGGGTGCGCGCACGGTGCGCGCTGACAGATATATAATATTTTTCTCTTTTAATTTTCTCAGGAACCACTGGAGGGATTTACACTATTTAACCAAAAGCGTGATCTGCGTACCAGACTCTACCATTTTGACAAGTTTGGTGTAATTCTGTTCAACAGTTCAAGCTGTAGCCGTGTCTAAAGGTCCTATGAAATTAACATGGGGAAAACATGTGTTGGGACCCCCCTTTTTTCTCAGCCCCCACTTGACCAATCCCCCCAAATCTTTCAGGGAAGGAGAGGAGCGGAGCGAGCCATCTTCTTTGAGAAATTTGCGAAGATTCATCAACCAGCACCAAAGTTATTCCCAATAGAATGTTGCAGATTTCCTATGGAAACTAGGTCCTAACTATATATACCTACTGGCTATCGCCAGTAGGTAATATATATATATATATATATATATATATATATATATATATATATATATATATGTATTACCTAGGAAATTGGCGGTCGCCAGTAGGTTGTTATAGTTAGGACGTAGTTTCCATAGGAAATCTGCAACATTCTATTTGTAATAACTTTGGTGCCGGTGGACGAATGTTCGCGAATTTCTCAAAGAAGATGGCCCGCTCCTTCCCTGAAAGTTTTGGGGGGATTCGTCAAGTGGGGGCTGAGAAAAAAAGGGGGTCCCAAAATGTGTTTTCCCCATGTTATTTTTCATAGGACGATTAGACACGGCTACAGCCCGAATGGCTGAACGGAATTACAAGAAATTTGGCAAAATGGTAGAGTCTGATCCGCAGATCACGCTTTTGCTTAAATGGTGTAAATCCCTCCAGTAGTAATATATATATCAATAAGCGTGCACCGTAAGCGCACGGGTCCGCGTACGTGCACGGACCTTTGCGTGTGCGAGCTGCATGCTGATTGGCTGCCACTGTCTGTCAACACTCCAAAACAGAAATTGTTGGCAGCCATCTTGTGCCTCGGTAGATTGAGGCACAAGAAAGCAGAAAAATAAACGTGTTGAACTCAAAAAGGGGGCAGGGTAGAAGCACCCTGACCCCCTAGGCCTGCAAAGGTTTTGCCCGTGAAGAAGGAGTGACTGCAACTTCGAAACGCGTAGGACATCGTGTCTAAATAACTTTGCACTAAATACTTGTGGCCCCGGCTCCAGTGTTTTGACTCGCCTTGGATGTAAGGAGTGCAACATTGGTGACAGTGTGTGGAGATTACAGGGTATGGCTACCCCAGCCGTGAGCCCGCCGATCAGGAGGCTTGGGACCAGCCGATTTTTGGTGGTAAAATATATATATATATATATATATATATATATATATATATATATATATATATATATATATATATATATATATATATATATATATATATTTATACATTCACTCAAAAAACTATAAGTTTTAGGGGTGTTATAGTTAGCTGGACAATTCACTCATACAAAACCATTGAAATTGCTCCTATATAGTTAGTTGCACTAACTATATTTTGTGCACCCGCAATCCACTGCTGATGATGTCACATATTACATCATTCATGACATGGTCAGTGACATCACTGATGACATCTCAATTGACATCACTGATGACATCACTGATGACATCATCCAGTGAAAGTGGTTTGCTTCGTTATTTAAATATGCATTATATATATAGCAATTTGCATTGAAGAATGAGTGGATTTATAAAAATAAATATTTAGATGGAGGATTTAGTAGCAGTGTAATTGACTGTTTACTTGACCAATTGATAGTGTCTCACTAAATATAGTGGATAGTGACTAAACTGAGTGAATATCTGTATCACTTTGTCAGTTCTTGTGTAAACTAGCTATGTGAAAGTCTATATTAGTTTTTTATTAGTTAACTGAGTATTTGTATGGGAGAGTTAATGTGTGTGTGGTTCGGTGGGGGGTGTTTGACTGCCCAAAGATGTGTGAATAGTTGATTCAGTAGATACATGAAGTTAAAACTACATGCTCTAACAGTTGTTTGGGTGAGTGAATATCTTTATGGGTGTGGTGATGAGCAAATATATTTCTCAATGGTACATGTCCAATGAACTAAAAAAATAAAAGACAGTGTATGTGTCAGTTGTTGTATATAAATAAGTATACATAAGACTCAATGAGTGACTGTATGAATAACTGTATACTTGTAATAAAGATTTTATAATACACTAAGTATGACTTACTATCTAAATGAATAGATGACTTGGTGTTTGTTTAAGTGTGTAGCTAAGCAAGTTTGTAAGTATGATCCATTGTTTGCCTAAGTGAGTAGGATGACTTCATATGTGAATATGATGTGTGCTGGTGTGTAATGTTGATGTAGGTGTATAAGTATTTTTGATAGTGTTCTATTGTTCATTGACAGCATTTATGAGTAAATCTACAGGTAAGTGATTAGATGTGTGTATCCATCTAGAAATCACTGAGTGGGTTTTTAGATACTTGTATTGCTTTGTCAATGGATTCAAATATGATACTCTGTATTTTACAAAGAGTGATGAAAGATTTTACCAGTGTATGAAAAGGTGTATGTGATTGTCACGTGGATAATGTCATCAGTGATGTCATCAGTGATGTCATTTGAGATGTCATCAGTGGAGAAGTGTGGCTCACTGGTTAGAGCAGGCAGACCCTGAAGCAGAGGTCAGACCCGGGACCAGGGTTCGATTCCCGACGCGGCAGGGTGTTGAGCTCAAATGTCCACGGACTCGATAATTCTCGCTTCGGTGCCTGACCTAATCATGGGTTCACACTCTGCAACTCTGGGCATTAAGCTTGCTTAATCTCCACAATGGCCCCCCTGCCCCCCCCGCGGCGGGATGCCTGGCTTTCACCTTGGGGATGCCCTGTAGGGGCTATCTCACAGGGAAAAACCAGGACGGGTTCCCAAGGCAAGCGCGGATATACCCCTTCGGGGGTCAATTCTGGCGCTATATAAGAAATGTAATAATAATAATAATGTCACTGACCATGTCATGAATGATGTAATATGTGACATCATCAGCAGTGGATTGCGGCTACGCGAAATATAGTCAGTACAACTAACTATATAGGAGCAATTTCAATGGTTTTGTATGAGTGAATTGTCCAGCTAACTATAACACCCCTAAAACTTATAGTTTTTTCAGGGAATTTCAAAGGTTTTTTAAATGCTATTTCCTAACTATATAAGGTCTGAAACCTATGTTTTTTTCAGTGAATTTCAAAGGTTTTTTAAATGCTAATTCCTAACTATATAAGGCCTGAAACCTATGGTTCTTTAAGTCAATGTGCAAGGTTTTTTAAATGCTAATAACTAACTATATAAGGCATGAAACCTATGGTTTTTTCAGTGAATTTCATATGGCTGAGATACCCGCCATCCCCTCTCAACACAATCCCCAAGGATGGGAAACCGGAAACGGTTCTGAACTTTTGGAAGGCGGGAGGGAGTGACCCTCCCGGCCGTATTTATTAAAATATGAAACAAAATCAAAACATTAAAATAACAGTTTCATATTATGTACAATTTCATTTCCACATTACGATGTTTGGCTAACCTTAACAGATCTCTAATACAAAGGTTCTCCTAGCCGAACTAACATCCTACAAAACATTTGACTTGAAATTGTACATCCTAACGTTAAGGGCCAACGGCAAGGTCGTAACCGGTGTCAGATCCCTAAACCAGAAATACCCCCCTCACTTGTGAGGGGAGCGACCGCACAGAGGCGTACCTCAAGTGCATCTACCAATTTCCCTTGGACTTGACGGGGGCCCCAATGAACTTGACGCCATTTAACGGTCGTCCGAGGACTCGTGTGAGGTGTCTAAAAGGTAGCGTAAACCCCCTCCCGAACCCCACACAACTTACCCCATCTGCCGTCGCAGATGTCCTGGCCCTGGGAAATTCCCCAGGAGGGCCCGTAGCCCCTCCTATCCAGGAAGGGGCCTTGACCACCTTTCCTTTCCTTCCGGCGGCCTATCCTTAGAAGGGACCGCCTCCCCGTTGAGGGGCCAATGGCCACCTCCCCCGAGCGCTCCCATCCGTAATGGGTGACGCCCCCCCATAGGGATCTTCCAATTACTGCTCACCGATCATGACCTTACCGCCCGACCAAAATAAATACGGCAATTTACCTAAATTACTGAATTACAAAACAACCATAACTATTACAAGCATGATTACTGATCAATACTAGTGCAGAATTACTTTATTTGCAAAAGAAAACATACTGAAAATGACCATTCTTTATTGCATACTCAAAATATCACGACAGTCATCACAACCTGCAAGAAATAGAGTTACCAGATCAAAACTTTATTCAAAACAACTAGCTGTCCTCAGGGGCTGGTGGGTGGGTCAAAATTGGCTCTTCGTTCCGTCTCGAGCTCACGTGCAGCGGGGAGGTGCAGCTTCAGAGCACAGGAACAAGAGGATGCTTTCTTGGCTTGTTGCTCCTTTTATCCGTCTTCGGGCGGGCGTAAACCCGCCCCCGCCTGCCTCCGAGGGCGTGGCCGGCCGCGTCAGTGTCTAGGACAACCCACTCCAGGGCGGGAAAAAGGCGCGCCCCGGCTACGCCGCTTCGGGCATACCAGCCGAGACTCGCCTCCCGCCCAAGATGGCTTCCCGGGGGGATCGTGGTACTCCACCATACGTTCGGGGGGACCGAATGGTCGCCCCTTTCCAAATGTTTTTCAAATGTTAATTCCTAACTATATAAGGCCTGAAACCTATGTTTTTTTCTTTGAATTTCGAAGGTTTTTTAAATGACAATTTTTAAATGTATTAATTGTTATTTTCTTTTTTTTACTGATTTACTATATTTTTGCAGACATGTGTTCAGAAGGCACGCCCCCTTTTTACAAGACTCTGCAGCGCAGCTCCATGGCGCATACTGGAGATTCCTGTTGGACGAGTTCCATCTAGGGTACCTCTGGATTAAACATGAATTAATTCCCATCTTAAACTGTGCAAACGCGCCCTGTAGAGTGGGCATGCCTAGGGGGTCAGTGTGTTTCTACCATGCCCTCTTTTTGAGTTCTACACATTTGTTTTTCTGCTTTCTTTTGCCTCAGTCTACCGAGGCACAAGATGACTGCCAACAATTTCTGTTTTGGAGTGTTGACAGACAGTGGCAGCCAATCAGCATGCAGCTCGTGCACGGGAAGGTATGCGTACCGTATGCGTACCATACGCGTACGTGCGCGCACGGTGCGCGCTTATAGATATATACATTTTTTCTCTCTTAATTTTCTCAGGAACTACTGGAGGGATTTAGACCATTTAAGCAAAAGGGCGATCTGCGAATCAGACTCTACAATAGGTTTCACACCAGTTATAGTTAGGAATTAGCATTTAAAAAACCTGTTAAATTCACTGAAAAAACCCATATGTTTCACAACAGTTATAGTTAGCTGGAAATTTTACTGACATAAAACCATTGGAATTCCCACGTTATAGTTAGTTGGACTCGCTATAACTTGCGCGCCTGCAATGCACTGCTGATGACGTCACATATTACATCACTCATGACATGGTCAGTGACATCACTCATGACATCACTGATGACACCATCCAGCGAATGTGTGTCTTTCTGAAAAATAAATATGTTTTATATATGTATTTGTAAAGGTCGATGGAAGAATAAATGGTTAAATAAGTGTGTAAATGGAGGTTTTTTAAAGAAAAATTGATTGGTTAACTGGCTTATTAAATGTATCTTAGTGAATACATATATTAGCTAGTAATTTTATATATTTAAATATATGTATCAGTGTTTCACTTTGTGTATAAGTGGCTGCATGGGTTGGTGAGTAGCTACATGTGTGTGTATATGGGTTATTAGATTTTTTTTTAGTATCAGTATGAGTGTCTGTATGGTTTGGTGGGGGTATTACTTAACACATAGATGCATCAATGAATGACTCACTGTTTGTATGTGTTTTGAAGACAGCATATGTGCAGGACTGTATGGGTGGATGAGCGTGTATATGTGTGTGTTAGTGAGTGAATGACTGTCTCACTAGTGTCTTTATCAGTAACGACATATGTTTTTAACACCTTGGCTGCTAGGTGTTTTCCCCTCCTGTGCTGACTTTTTTTGATTATCATTGTACTATGACGAGCTCAGCTCGTCATCAGCACAGCTCAACCGTGCCTCATGACGAGCTGAGCTCGTCATGAGCATGGAAGGGGTTAATCTAGTATATGTGAGTATTGATGTATATAAGTGAGTATATGTGAGAGTGAGAGATTGTAAGAGTTCCTGTTTAAATAAGTATGTGTTTCTATAAGTGATTGTTTAAGAGGATATGTATGTGTAAGTTTCCTTAGAAGTAAGGTGGTAGTGTGTGTATAGTTGTATATGCAAATAAATGGATGTTAAATAGTTTATTTGCATGTGTGAGTATGTGTGTGAGTAACTTTTGGATGACTGTCGGTGTGTAACAGGATGTATAGGTGTATCCCTACATATGATGAGTGAGTATATGTATGAGTGACTATATAGAACTGTTGGTGAATGAGTGGATTTGTATATTAGATGGTGGAATTACTGAATTGGTTGTTGTAACTGGTACGGGTATCTCCATTTCTTTGAAAATGTTAGTTTCTATTTTTGAATATGTTTTTCAAGGGTTACATTACACTGAAAGGAGGTCTGTCACTCTGTCACAAGGATGGTGTCATCAGTGATGTCATGAGTGATGCCACTGACCATGTCATGAGTGATGTAATATGTGACGTCATCAGCAGTGCATTGCAGGCGCGCAAGTTATAGTGAGTCCAACTAACTATAACGTGGGAATTTCAAAGGTTTTATGTCAGTAAAATTTCCAGCTAACTATAACTGTTGTGAAACCTATGGTTTTTTCAGTGAATTTAATAGGTTTTTTAAATGCTAATTCCTAACTATAACTGGTGTGAAACCTATGGTTTTTTCAGTGAATTTCATAGGTTTTTTAAATGCTAATTCCTAACTATATATAGGGCCTCAAACCTATGTTTTTTTCAGGTTTTTTAATAGCAAATTTCTATAGCTATAAAATATAATACTTTTTATAATTAATCCTATATTGTATATTTATGTAATACTATTTTCTTATGTATATTGTTGATGGTTTTTTATATTTATTTATTTTTTTGCCCTGGAGCGCTCCCGGTGCGCATACCGGTGAGCGCACCGGTAAGCGAAGTCTTGCGACGCGCCCCGGTGCACATACCAGTGAGCGTCCCGTTAGCACTATTGCCGCGAACGAAAACATCATCATGACGTATCGCGTAGACGCGTCCGCGTGATACGCATGGCGTAAGCGCACCCGGAAGCACTCGAGTGCATACGATCGCGCTACGTAAGCGCCTCCGGGGCGAGTAGCATAAGCGCGTCAGGTCATGTGACCTGAAAATAACACTTTTCATTGGTTCAAGAAGTTTTGGTTTCCAAATGATGAAAGCCCAGGTCATGGACCTGAAAATAACACTTTTTATTGGTTCAGGACAGTTTTGTTTTCCTAATAATGAAAGCCCCCACCTTTTTTCCTCATTCTCACTTTGTACTTTGAGTGAGGAAGAACTGTTTGCAGACCTATTTGTACTTATTTGTACTGAGAAATGGCTACAGTAGCAGCAGCAGCAGGAGCATCTCAACCACCACCACCACAAGGACCACCACAACACCACAGTGGTGGAGAAGAAGAAGAGGAGGAGGAGGAGGAGGAGGAGGAGAGGCGGTACCTGCCTGAAGATACTACCACCTATAAGCCAAAGGAGCATATAGTCTGGGAGTTTTTTAAAATCCCAAGGGGCCTCAAAAAAGTTAATGCGTCAAAGGTTACTTGTATGAACTGTGGCACTGAAACTTTCCAGGGGGAACCCTGCCAAAAAGTATTCTTTTGGCAACAACACCATGATTGGCCACATGCAACGCCGGCACCCAAACAACTATGCTGCGGCAGAGGTCAGAGAACTGACCAGAAACCCTCTCCAATCTTCTCCCAGCATCTTCCAAAGTAAGCAACCCACTCCATCGGGTCCAGAGACAAGGGAGATGGTCCCAAACATCCAAACCCAGTTTGGAGAATTCAAAATAGTTTGCATATTTTGTGAAAGGACAATTTGCTATGGTGAGCAAAGCATTAAACTCATCAATCGTGCTGGTGACAACCACAAGTGCCCCAAAAAACTTTAATTTTTTCCTGATTTTTTTGCTCCAGTTGAGCCGTATACAATTCCCTGTTTTTTGTTTGTCCCCATAAAAATAACAAAAAAATATAAAATTGTGCATAAAAGCCAAAAAAGTAAAAAATGTACCAAAAAACAATAAAAAAAATATAAAACAACAAAAAGAATAAAAAAACAGTTCTTTTTAGAACTACCTCCAATTTATAAAAAAATGCTACATTTTAAAAAAAATCTGTCATTCTTTTTTCCCCATGGTGCGCTCCCCGGTACGCTCCCCGGTGCGCGTACACGGCAAATCCTAAAAAAAACAAAATTTTTTTGCACTGCGGGCCCTTTTATGGCCCCCACATCAAACCTAGATGGTAGGGGGGTCTATCCTGCCCCCTTTTGGTAATTTCCCCCTTTGTTTTTGCCACCTCTTGTGTCTCGATCCTACCGAGACACAAGATGGTGGCCGCTCAGGACTGTTTGGAATGTTGACAGACACCCAAGAGCCAATCAGCTTTCCGCTTGCGAACTCGCGTTGCGCACTGGTGCGCGCCCCGGTGCATGTACCGGGGTGCGCTTATAGATATATATATTTTTTTTAACCTAAATTACTCAAAATCCACTGGAGCTCATATCTTGAGATATAGCAAAGGCACATCGGGCTACCAGTCCCTACAATTTTTCCAAGTTTGGAGGAAATCCATTCAGCCGTTCGGGCTAAAAGTGAGTCCAACCACCCTATGGAAATTAACATGGGGAAAACACGTTTTGGGACCCGCCTTTTATCTCGGCCCCCACTTGACGAATCCCCCCCAAACTTTCGGGGAAGGAGCGGAGCGCAGCGAGGCAAATTTCAGGAAAAATCAGGCAGATTCCTCAATCAATGCCAAAGTTATTCCCAATAGAATGTTGCGGATTCCCTAGGGAAAACAATCCTAACTATAACTACCTACTGGCGACCGCCAGTAGGTAATATGCATACATATGCATGTTATTTACATAAAAGTTTGAAAAACACTAATAAAAGCAAAGTTAAAAAGCCACCTCATTGCAAACAGAAGGGCTTTAACTTAAACGAGGGAGAGATCTATTGCATTTTCAATGCTTGTTTACTTTGGTTCCATCAAGAAGTCATTCATATGTGTCACACATTTGCCATAAATTCTGAATGTTAGCACTCTAGTTGTTCATTAGATCACTGTAGTAAAGCTACTGCTCACCAGGGAAGTCTGCTGCTGGTATTCAAAGTGCATGTTTCACTCTGCATGTCAGAATTTTTTAATGAAATAGAAGAGGATTTGAGAAGTCACTCAAAATATGCCCTAATTTTTTTTCTTTCTGGAGCACTAATCATACTTTCTATGGTAAAAAGAACCCCCTCATTTTTTGTTCCTTTTTAAATTAAATGTTTTCAGACTTACCACTTCATTCCAATCAAGATGGCTTCCGGTGTGCCATACTTTTGTCATAAGTAAGACTGTTAGCGCTCTAGTTGTTCTGTAGAACACTCTGGGACATTCTGTCAATGGGCTATACTTGGGCTACATCTGGGTGATATTTGGGCTCTTTTGTCACTGTTGGCCATCTTGGGAGACTGCATGTCAGAATATTTTAATGAAATAGAAGAGGATTTGAGAAGTCACTCAAAATGTGCCCTAATTTTTCTTTCTGCAGCATTAATCATACTTTCTATGGCAAAAGATACCCCTTCATTTTGTTCCTTTTTAAATTAAATGTTTTAAGAGTTACCACTTTATTCCAATCAAGATGGCTTCAGGTGTGCCATACCTTTGTAATAAGTAGAACTGTTAGCGCTCTAGTTGTTCTTTAGAACACTCTGGGAAGCTGCAGTGGAACACAAAGGAATCAACTAACAGTCTCTGTCCTTGTTCAATGAACATGTTTTACTGAGAATGTCAGACTTCATTCTCACATGACTGAGAAAGATAATGTGAATTTACAGAAAATATGCTTTCAGTTGAGGTTATAGATCCCCTTTCAAACCACTGTGGGAAAAGCATGAGATAATAGTTTTCTTTCAAACATGATTCATGATATCCCAGCAGAAGGCTTTTTCACATGGTAAAATCACCTTAGAACACACCACAATTCCTAAAATAAGTATTGTACCATCAACAAATGATTTATAATGTAACTAAAGTCCTAAAAACTTCTATTAACTGCAATGCTTTTTAATGAGGTGCTATCATGTATATTGGTCCCAAGATGGCTGCCAACACTCCTTGGATGAAGAGCTGACAGCCAATCAGATCTCACGATGAGATGTGTGGTTAGGCTCCGCCCAGATATATACATTTTTTCTCTCTTAATTTTCTCAGGAACTACTGGAGGGTTTTACACCATTTAAGTAAAAGGGCGATCAGCAAATCAGACTCTACCATTTTTGCCAAATTTGGTGTAATTCCGTTTAGCGGTTCAGGCTGCAGCCGTGTCTAAAGGTCCTATGGAAATTAACATGGGGAAAACACGTTTTGGGACCCCCCTTTTTTCTCGCCCCCCACTTGACGAATCTACCTGAGACTTTCAGGGAAGAAGCAGTGAGGAACAGGTCATCTTCTTTGGAAAATTCTCAAAGATTCAACAACCGGCACCAAAGTTATTCCCAATAGAATGTTGCGGATTTCCTATAGAAACTATGGCCTACCTAAATATACCTACTGGCGACCGCCAGTAGGCAAGATATATATATATATATATATATATATATATATATATATATATATATATATATATATATATATATTATATATATTCACTTAAAAAAACATAGGTTTTAGGCCTTATATAGTTAGGAATTAGCATTTAAAAAACCTTGAAAATTCACTGAAAAAACCATAGGTTTCAGGCCTTATATAGTTAGGAATTAACATATAAAAAACCATTGAAATTGCTCCTATTTAGTCCCTAACTATATATGGCGCACCCGCAATCCACTGCTGATAATGTCAAATATTACATCATTCATGACATAGTCAGTGACATTCATGATGACATCACTGATGACATCTCAAATGACATCACTGATGACATCACTGATGACATCTCATTTGATGATGACTGTTGCCTGCCGTTGGCTTGCGATACAGTCTACTAATGAGTCGTCCTTTATCAACTGACACCAAAACATCTAGAAATTCAATAGACTGTCTATAGTACTAGTGAATTGTAGATTGCAATCATTTTGGTTTAATTCAATGACAAATTGTGTTGCTGCTTCTTTACTGCCTCTCCACAGACAAAACACGTCGTCTATGTACCTGGCTCAGAGGACTACGTTCTGGGTGAAGGCCAAGATGTTACTGGCCACCTGCTCCTCCCACCAGCCCAGGTACAAACCTGCGTAACTGGGGCGAAGCAGGTTCCCATCGCATTCCCCCTAGCCTGGCAGTAGACCACATGGTTAAACAAAAGTAGTTGCTTGAAAGACAGGCACGCATCATTTTCACAAGCATATTAGTATGCATCAGATACTTGACATCTCGTTTTTTCAAGAAATGTTGGTTAGCCTCCACACCTAAGTTATGGGGTATACATGTGTATAGGCAATTAACGTCCAATGTCATGAGCCACATGTTTTTTTTGATTTTTTCGACCGGGGAGCGTACTATGGGGAAAAAAGAATCCGTTTTAAAAATTGTATGTTTATTAATTGTTCTTTTTGTTTTTCTTTTTTTTTTTGTTTAAGTACCAACATGGAGGTACCAATGCAGAGTCTATTATTTAATATACATCGCTTCCTTTGTAGATATCTTGCATGTTGTTACAGAAGTTATTGTGGTATATGGAATTCATAGCGTAGTCTGTCAGGAAAGCAGAAACAATATGGAGGCAGGAGATGATAAAGAGATGTTAAATACACATTGGAGATAATATAGTGGGAGAAAGGAAGTAACTATGAGCAAACTTATTATGTAACACAAAAAAGTTGCACAGTAAATTTTAAGTCTGACTTTACATTATAATCAATTTGGTACTAGTTTAAGAAATACATATAAAAATGAATAATGTCTCAAACAATTTTTGAATTATTAAATATAAATTTATTTTTCAGATTCCTTTTCCAAATTTAACAGAATTTCTAATATTTGATTGTCAGAAATGTCCTCATTTTGAATCAGGAAATCTACTGATTGTACACATTGAAGTAGTTCATAGTCCGGTGATTCATCCATGAGTCATTGGGTTCAATAACTTTATTATTGTTGTTCTCCAGAACAATTTCGTTGGAATTTTTTTGCTCTCCTTCCATTTTTGTGCTGTAATTTGCATTTTAAAAAAATATATCAGTAGAGATAGGGCACTATTGGGTTTAAGTTCAGACAGGTATTTTGGTTTTTTTAATAGTGATTTTATCTTTGGGCAGTGTATGGTATCAGACTGGAAGTAGAAATATAAAAAAGTGTATGTGATAAAGCTTAAGTAAATTCATAATTATACAAGACAAGCCTAACTCCATCCATAACTGTAACAGAGAAGTCTATCTTATTCTATAACTATTACAGAGGGATAGTATATAACTATCAGAATTTTTTTTACAAATTAATTTAAAGTGTACAACATACTTCAGTTTTTAAAATAACATCTTACCTTTCAAAAAGAAAGTTTAAGTTGTCAGTGAAAATGCTCTTGAAATGTACTTCAGGAAGTAGTAGTCAAAATGGCTGTGTTTCTATCTCTTTCTTTATATATATTCAGGTACATAACCAATCAAATGTCATGAAATAATAGTAGATAATGAAAGTAACATTTTAATTGGCTGTCAATTCTAACACTTCATATGTGTTTTTGTCCTATAATTTACCTCAGGATATTTAGTCAGGCCTACAGCATAATTGTCTCAATGGAATTCCATCAAATTTGGGTAAATGGTAGGGACTGCTATGTAGTAGGGCCTATTCTATATTTGGTGTAAGTGTCTCCAGAGTTTTTTCTGTAAATTACTTTCCCACCTTTTTTTAGGGAGCGCTTACCGGTGCGCGCCCCGCTACGCGCACCGGCAGCGTTACGGGAGACCTCCATTTTGTGTTTCGTTTGTGTTTCGGTACAATCGAGACACAAGATGGAGGACAAGCAACGTTGGGATTGGGTAGAAGGGGGCACAGTTCCTGACCCCCTAGGTTTTCTGAGGGGGGCTTAGGAGGCTCATAAAGGCTAAAAAAAAATATGAATTTTTCGCGGGGGATGCGCCCGGTACGCGCACCGGGGAGCGTACCGGGAAGCGTACTTTGGTGAAAAATAGTGAAAAAAGTTAGAAAAAGATAAACGTTTTGAATGATCAGAGGTAGGGTAGCTCTGAAAAGAGCTTTTGGGTTCTGTGGCTGATTTAGGTACCTACAAGTAGGTTCCAAAGCACAGTCTTAAATTCAGGAGGAAAATTCTATTCCCCTCATCTGAGAAGTGCACACCATCTCCTCTGTAGATGTCTTGCATGTTGTAACGCAAGTTATTATTGTATATTGAACCCATTCCACAGTCGCTCATGTAAGCAGAAACAGATTTATTCACATGTTTCAGTGCTTTCTCAAATTGTGGACAAAATTGGTTGGACCAGTTCCATTTCTGTCTTTGGCATATATTGGAATATACCAAGGCAGTTTGTGGAAAAATTGTCATCAATTGATCAAAGGTGTCCTTTAAAAGCATTTCCAGACCAACCCCAGTCATAGTGCTCAAATCATTTCCACCACAGTGCACTATTAAGAGGTCAGGGTTTGGCAGATGCAAAAAGGTTTTCACCAATGGTATCAATTCATGACATCTCAATCCTCTCTGGCCAATCCACTTGATTTCCACATTTGATAAATCAAGGTTGTGATAATTTCTGCTTGCTGCATACCTTTGAGCCCAGTGGATGTAGCCATGTCCAATAATCCATACAGAATACATGATGTGAGAAGGTTCTGGTGCAGTCAGATGAAGTGTGGGAATGAAATGGCAGTTGGAGCAGTAGGAGTTTCGAAAAAAATAATTGTGGAGTTTCCCTGCTGTTGAATCACAAGCAATGATTGGTGGATTCAGTTAGTTGAAAACAGAAAGTTAGGGTGCATGGTTGTGTTGTGTGTAAGAAGCAATTTGAATGGTTAAGAAAAAGTCACTAAAAGCAATAATGCCCTGGATAAGCTGGTGTATTGAGAGGTCAAACATCCTTGCTGACTTTATTTGCAACATTGTAGAATAAACTTTTGAATCTGAGAGTTCAGTTAGGAGCGAGTTGCTATGGTAACAGATAGAAAGATCTGAGAGGGGGAAGGGTGTTGGTTTGAAAATAGTGAGGGAAGACTTTTGATTGGTTGAAATAAGGCATAGGTGTGCAAAGTTAGAGATTTTCTATGCCAGTCTTGGTTTCAGTATATTGAGTGCACACCTTTTGCTCTGCTAAAGAAAAATTGGTGTGTGTGTCTGACACTGTTTTCAATCTCCCAAAGCATTTGTAAAGGTAAGTAATGATTTATTTAATTTAGAAAGAGACTTGTTTGCTCTATGGAGAATATTTGGAAGCAGATAGTTAAGTTTCAGTAGTGAAATTGAATGCCTGTACATAGGTTCTGCACAGTGTTTCTTAAATGTTATTCAAAAAACGATTTTGGGTGCAAATCAATGGTATTTTCATTTGGCCCTTATTTCTGATTGCCTTGTGCAGCCGGTGCATCACTTTAAACATGGGAAATAAATGACGCTCTTGTGGCGCAAGGCCTTCATAAATAAGGCCCTGAGTTTGTTTGCAGTTGGTTTGTTTTTTGATAATGCTTGATATCAACATTTGTAAGATAAAGGATTTGTATTTTGGGAAACAGTGAGGTTTCAAAAGTGATATTGAGTGGTTGTGCATAGGTTCTGCGCAGTGTTTCTAAAATGTTATTCAAAAAACGATTTTATGTGCAAATGAATGATATTTTCATTTGGCCCTTATTTATGATTGCCTTGTGCAGCCGGTGCATCACTTTAAACATGGGAAATAAGTGACGCTCTTGTGGCGCAAGGCCTTCATAAATAAGGCCCTGAGTTTGTTGGCTTTTGACTTGTTTTTTGCTTTTTGATAATACTTATTATGAACATTTGCAAGATAGTGGATTTGTATTTTGGGACACAGTGATGTTTCAAAAGTGATATCGAGTGGTTGTACATAGGTTCTGCGCAGTGTTTCTTAAATGTTATTCAAAAAACGATTTTGGGTGCAATTCAATGGTATTTTCATTTGGCCCTTATTTATGATTGCCTTGTGCAGCCGGTGCATCACTTTAAACATGGGAAATAAGTGATGCTCTTGTGGCGCAAGGCCTTCATAAATAAGGCCCTGAGTTTATTTGCTGTTGGTTTGTTTTTTACTTTTTGATAATGCTTGATAGCAACATTTGCAAGATATAGGATTTGTATTTTGGGAAACAGTGACGTTTCAAAAGTGATATTGAGGGGTTGCACATAGGTTCTGCGCAGTGTTTCTAAAATGTTATTCAATAAACGATTTTGGGGGCAAATCAATGGTATTTTCATTTGGCCCTTATTTATGATTGGCTTGTGGAGCCGGTGCATCACTTTATACATGGGAAATAAGTGACACTCTTCTGGCGCAAGGCCTTCATAAATAAGGCCTTGAGTTTCTTTGCTCTTGGTTTGTGTTCTGCTTTTTGATAATGCTTGATATCAACATTTGCAAGGTAGAAGATTTGTATTTTGGGAAACAGTGACGTTTCAAAAGTGATATTGAGTGCTTATACATAGGTTCTGTGCAGTGTTTTTTAAATGTTATTCAAAAAACGATTTTGGGTGCAAATGAATGGTATTTTCATTTGGCCCTTATTTATGATTGCCTTGTGCAGCCGGTGCATCACTTTAAACATGGGAAATAAGTGACGCTCTTGTGGCGCAAGGCCTTCATAAATAAGGCCCTGAGTTTGTTGGCTGTTGATTTGTTTTTTGCTTTTTGATAATACTTATTATGAACATTTGCAAGATAGTGGATTTGTATTTTGGGACACAGTGATGTTTCAAAAGTGATATTGAGTGGTTGTACATAGGTTCTGCGCAGTGTTTCTTAAATGTTATTCAAAAAACGATTTTGGGTGCAATTCAATGGTATTTTCATTTGGCCCTTATTTATGATTGCCTTGTGGAGCCGGTGCATCACTTTAAACATGGGAAATAAGTGATGCTCTTGTGGCGCCAGGCCTTCATAAATAAGGCCCTGAGTTTATTTGCTGTTGGTTTGTTTTTTGCTTTTTGATAATGCTTGATATCCACATTCGCAAGATAGAGGATTTGTATTTTGGGAAACAGTGACGCTTCAAAAGTGATATTGAGTGGTTGTACATAGGTTCTGCGCAGTGTTTCTAAAATGTTATTCAAAAAACAATTTTGGGGGCAAATCAATGGTATTTTCATTTGGCCCTTATTTATGATTGCTTTGTGCAGCAGGTGCATCACTTTATACATGGGAAATAAGTGACGCTTCTCTGGCGCAAGGCCTTCATAAATAAGGCCTTGAGTTTCTTTGCTCTTGGTTTGTGTTCTGATTTTTGATAATGCTTGATATCAAAATTTGCAAGGTAGAGGATTTGTATTTTGGGAAACAGTGACGTTTCAAAAGTGATATTGAGTGCTTATACATAGGTTCTGTGCAGTGTTTTTTAAATGTTATTCAAAAAACGATTTTGGGTGCAAATGAATGGTATTTTCATTTGGCCCTTATTTATGATTGCCTTGTGCAGCTGGTGCATCACTTTAAACATAGGAAATAAGTGATGCTCTTGTGGCGCAAGGCCTTCATAAATAAGGCCCTGAGTTTATTTGCTGTTGGTTTGTTTTTTGCTTTTTGATAATGCTTGATATCAACATTTGCAAGATAGAGGATTTGTATTTTGGGAAACAGTGACGTTTCAAAAGTGATATTGAGTGGTTGTACTTAGGTTCTGCGCAGTGTTTCTAAAATGTTATTCAAAAAACGATTTTGGGGGCAAATTAATGGTATTTTCATTTGGCCCTTATTTATGATTGCCTTGTGCAGCCGGTGCATCACTTTATACATGGGAAATAAGTGACGCTCTTCTGGCGCAAGGCCTTCATAAATAAGGCCTTGAGTTTCTTTGCTCTTGGTTTGTGTACTGCTTTTTGATAATGCTTGATATCAACATTTGCAAGGTAGAGGATTTGTTTTTTGGGAAACAGTGATGTTTCAAAAGTGAAATTCTGTGCTTGTACATAGGTTCTGCCCTGTGTTTTTTAAATGTTAATCAAAAAACGATTTTCGGGGCAAATCAATGGAATTTATATTTGGCTGTTATTTATGATTGTCTTGTGGCGCCAGTATGTCACTTTTAACATGGGAAGAAAGTGACACACTGGTGGCGCAAGGCTTTCATAAATAAGGCCCTGAGTTTCTTTGCTCTTGGTTTGTGCTCTGCTTTTTGATAATGCTTGATATCAACATTTGCATGGTAGAGGATTTGTATTTTGGGAAACAGTGATGTTTCAAAAGTGAAATTCTGTGCTTGTACATAGGTTCTGCCCTGTGTTTTTTAAATGTTAATCAAAAAACGATTTTTGGTGCAAATCAATGGAATTTATATTTGGCTCTTATTTATGATTGTCTTGTGGCGTAGGTATGTCACTTTTAACATGGGAAGAAAGTGACGCACTGGTGGCGCAAGGTCTTCATAAATAAGGCCCTGAGTTTCTTTGCTCTTGGTTTGTGCTATGCTTTTTGATAATGCTTGATATCAACATTTGCAAGGTAGTTGATTTGTATTTTGGGAAACAGTGATGTTTCAAAAGTGAAATTCAGTGCTTGTACATAGGTTCTGCCCTGTGTTTTTTAAATGTTATTCAAAAAACGATTTTTGGTGCAAATTAATGGTATTTATATTTGGGTCTTATTTAAGATTGTCTTGTGGCGTCGGTATGACACTTTTAACATGGGAAGAAAGTGACGCACTGGTGGCACAAGGCCTTCATAAATAAGGCCCTGAGTTTATTTGCTCTTGGTTAGTGCTCTGCTTTTGGAAAGGGGCGACCATTCGGTCCCCCCGAACGTATGGTGGAGTACCACGATCCCCCCGGGAAGCCATCTTGGGCGGGAGGCGAGTCTCGGCTGGTATGCCCGAAGCGGCGTAGCCGGGGCGCGCCTTTTCCCGCCCTGGAGTGGGTTGTCCTAGACACTGACACGGCTGGCCACGCCCTCGGAGGCAGGCGGGGGCGGGTTTACGCCCGCCCAAAGACGGATAAAAGGAGCAACAAGCCAAGAAAGCATCCTCTTGTTCCTGTGCTCTGAAGCTGCACCTCCCCGCTGCACGTGAGCTCGAGACGGAACGAAGAGCCAATTTTGAGCGTTGTAATCTTTCTTTTTGTTTTACAGATATCTTCGTTTGAGAATGCCAGGCAAGAAGGTCGGAAAGCGGGTCGGTACCGATCAGATGCTCCGCATGCTCATAAAGGAGGTAGCCGATTTGAAGAAGCAGATGGCGGCTAAGAACGGGGAGGGAGGACCGAAGCGAGTCATCGGACCAGCTTTGCCAGGAGTAGTCCCTGGTGGGAGAGGCAAGAGGTCCAAAAGGGGGGCACTTGGGGGGGAAACCCCGGTTCCCGATACCCCACTCGAGGAGCCAACCCCGGTTCCGAAGGAGGGGCATCTGATCCCCGTGACCGGGGAGGATATGCCTCCCGAGTTAGCGGCACAATTAGCAGCGTGGTTGGGAAAAGATAGTGAGGGCACCACGGCTGACGACACCCGGGCAGTAATGAGACAACTGCGGGAATCTAGAGAGGCTGCGAAGGCACCATCTTCTGTTACCCCGCCAGTTCCGGCGGCTGAAAATGCAACAAGCCCAAATGCAGCATCTGGTTCAGGTAAGCGGCCATTGCCGATCGCGGGGGAGGGGTCTGTACCTTCACGAAGGGAGAAGGTGGCTCAGCACGTTCCACTGGAAATTAAGGAAAAGATTTGGGCGAATAAGTATGTGAACATTTTTTCTTTGCTTACTGACCATTACGAGATGGAGCATGTTAAGAGCCAAAAGGAGCTCATGCATCCGGGTGTTTGGCGCGCAAAAATGGCCGCCTTTAAGGTTGATGAGAACATAGGTACTTGGGGCAGAGCGTGGGGCATTTTTACCTCCATCATGGGCGAGCGCAGGCCCGAGTTGCTAACCGAGTTGCCTATTTATCAGTCACGTATCATGGAGTATTCCGTATCGTACGGGGGCAATCAGTGGTTCTGTTATGACAATATTTTTAGAAAAGCTAAAGAGCACGACCCAGTTCTGACTTGGGATTGTTTCGACTCCGTTTCATGGCAAAAAATGGAGAGTTCAGGAATGTTAAAAGTGCCATTGTCAGGGAGTAACGGGGGGGAATCTTCCCGCCAATCCTCTGGGACACCCTTTCGGACGGGTGCAGGTAACGAGTACCACTCGAAGCCGAGTGGCAACGCAGGTAAAAAGGGGATTTGTTGGAATATTAACAAGGGGAAATGTACGAGGCCCCAGGGGTCATGCAAGTTCAGACATGAATGTGGGGGGTGTGGGCAGCCATCCCATCCTGAGTCCATGTGCAGAGCCAAAACGGGTGATAACGGTGGTAGGGGAAGCGCCAAACAGGTCTGAAATAGTCCGAGGGGCGCCTTTACCTACTCCGATTGATACCATGGCAATGATTCCTTGGCTCAACGAATACCCGGATCATGCTTCCGCTGGGGTGTTGCGAGACGGGTTTTCATATGGTTTCCGCATCCCAGTGGGGGATTTTCAGGGTGTAACAAACTGTAAGAATCAACTGTCGGTCTTGCAGCATACGGCTGTGGTACAGGTAAAGATTGGGAAGGAGGTGACTCGAGGTCGTGTCGCCGGTCCATTTGATTTGCCACCGGTTGCTAACTTTGTTTGTTCCCCTCTAGGGGTGGTCCACAAGAAGGACCCGGGTGAGTTTCGGCTGATACATAACTTGTCAGCCCCACGTGGTCTTTCCGTTAATGAAGCGATAGACCCGGAAGTGTGTTCGGTGCGGTACGCATCTTTCGATGAGGCCGTTGCCATGTTGAATCGCCTGGGGCCCGGGGCGCTGATGGCAAAATCAGACATCGAGTCAGCGTTCCGGTTGCTCCCGGTGCACCCAGACGATCAGCGTCTCCTTGGCTTTATGTTTCAGGGTCGCTATTACATGGATAGATGTATGCCAATGGGGTGCTCGATATCCTGTGCCTATTTTGAAAAGTTCAGTTGTTTTCTGCAATGGGTATTCACAAGGAAGACGGGTTTTCAGCATGTTATGCATTATCTCGATGACTTTCTGTTTTTGGGGGCAGCCGGGGATCCTGAGTGTGGACAGGCTTTACATGAATTTTGTGTCTTAATGAAGCAATTCGGTGTGCCATTGGCGCCAGGTAAGACTGTGGGTCCCTCAACTTTGCTCGAGTTTCTGGGGATCGAGCTCGACTCGGAAGAAGGTTGTTTTAGATTACCCAGGGAAAAAGTGTTAAAATTCAGGTCATCCCTTGAAACATGTATTCGTGCGACAAAAGTAAACCTGCATCAATTGCAACAGGTGGTGGGTCAGTTGAATTTTGCCCTGAGAGTAATGCCAATGGCACGCCCCTTTTCCCGCTCGATTGCACAAGCCATGGTCGGCCTGAAGGAAGGACATCACCGCACGAGGCTCTCGGCAGAGGTTCGCCAGGACATGCGCATTTGGTTGGCATTTTTGGCGGATTTCAATGGTCGAATTGTCTGGAACAAACCGGCAGTGTCCTCCGAGGAGCTGGGGCTTTGGACAGATTCGGCGGGGAGTGTAGGTTTTGGTGCCATATTTGGTACACAATGGTCGGCTCAAAAATGGCCGTCATGGTGGCACGAGTGCGGGCTGACGAGTAACATTGCTTTCCTTGAACTCTTCCCTATTTTGGTGGCCTTGAAAACATGGCCGGAGGGGTTTCGGGATCACTCTGTGGTGTTCTGGTCTGATAACATGACTGTGGTTGAGTGTATCAATAGTCAGGCGGCACGTTGCAAATGGATTCTGAGACTGCTCAAAGAAATTGTGTTATTGTGTATGCAGTTGAATGTGCTCTTTAGGGCAAGACATGTCCCGGGGGTACTGAACCAAGCGGCTGATGCGCTTTCTTGTTTCCGTATGCAGGCCTTCTGGGGTTTTCTGCCCGCAGCGGACCTGGTGGCAGCACCCTTTCCCGAAGCTCTCTGGTCTCTCGGTGCCCCGAACTACAAAACCTCGTGGGAGAGAGTTTAGCACACAGGACAAGGAAAGCATATGAAGGGGCGTTCTGTTCCTATTTGTCCTTTTTGGGTTCTGCTGGGGGGGAGCTTTGGGGACAGGAAGAGCTTATCGTAAGATTTCTGCTGTCTTTACATCAGGCAGGCAAATCAGTAGCTACGGCCCAGAGGCATCGGGCCGCCATTTCCTTTATGGCAAGGGCTCATGGGATCCAGGACCCGACAGCGTCTTTTGTGGTGCAGAAAGCGCTACGTGGGTGGCAACGCCTTGAGGGTCGCAGAGTAGATGAGAGGCACCCGATAGGTCTGGATAGGTTGACCCTGTTATTGTCCGTACTCCCGGCAACGTGTTCATCCCAGTACGAAGCAGTGTTATTCCGAGCTGCATTTGCGCTAGCATCCCATGGGGCTATGCGGGTAAGCGAATTGGTGGCGAAGAACAAGCAGGATACGATGGGGGGACTGTGCCGGGAGCACATTCAGGTCAGTGGGGAGACGATGACAGTCTCGTTTGTTAGGTCCAAAACCGATCAGGGTGCAAATGGGGACTGCATAATCATTCAGAGGATCCCCGGGTCTTCCATGTGCCCTGTGGTGTGCGTAGAGGAATATTTAGCGCAGAGGGTGGCATCATGGGGGGGGACCTTGTTGAGACACGCTGACGCCACCCCACTGATGAGGTTTCAGTTCCAGCGGGTGCTTGCGATGTCGATTTTGGCCGCGGGCTTGAACCCCGGCGAGTTCGGGACCCATTCCTTTCGGATAGGGGCTGCTACTGAGGCTACAGCCAGGGGTCTGAGTGTAGAAGAAGTAAAACGTGTGGGGCGTTGGTCCTCGAACTGTTATAAAAGGTATGTGCGGTTGCACATGTTGTGAAGCTGTAATGATGTACTCACGCTTCTTGTTTTTGTTTGGTTTTCAGTTGCGCAAGCTTACGAGGCGGGGCGGACTGTGCAGTCGACCCAACACCTGGGGACCAGCGGTCAGACATCACCGGCTGCGAAAAAGGAGGTGTGGGTCGTGGGCCACTCATACGTGAGGCGTGCCGCGGACGTATTCAAAGCAGGTGACATGATTCACGTGGCTGGGGAATACGGGTACAGGGTGTCCTTCTACGGAAAGGGCGGGCTCTGTATTGACCAGTTTCAATCCTTTTTCGAGGGTTTGTTAGGGCGGACAAGGTCACCGCCGTCTATAATCATAGTCCATCTTGGGGGCAACGATTTGGTGGCCACTGGTAGACGACTTCTTCTTGAGGCAATGCTTTCCACAGTAAGTTGGTTGGCAAGAAGAGTTCCAGGGTGCACAATTGCATGGTCCCATATGATCCCACGGAAAGTGTGGCGGGGGGCTATTTCGGTTTCTGCTCTGAATCATTCAGTAAAGAAAATAAATAACAAATTGAGTAGATTGTTTCGGTCAAGTACACTGCATTCTGTTTCGCATGGTTGTATGAAAGGGGACAGTATGTATTTGGGGGATGGGGTTCATTTGTCCCGGGTGGGGAATGAGTTACTCATAGGAGACCTCATGGCTTGGCTAAAGAGTTTAAAACATGACCTTTAGGCAGGAGTTGTTGTGGGGGGTCCGGATAGTCGGTCAGCTATCCGGCCTGTGGCGGTAAGGTCATGATCAGTGAGCAGTAATTGGAAGATCCCTATGGGGGGGCGTCACCCATTACGGATGGGAGCGCTCGGGGGAGGTGGCCATTGGCCCCTCAACGGGGAGGCGGTCCCTTCTAAGGATAGGCCGCCGGAAGGAAAGGAAAGGTGGTCAAGGCCCCTTCCTGGATAGGAGGGGCTACGGGCCCTCCTGGGGAATTTCCCGGGGCCAGGACATCTGCGACGGCAGATGGGGTAAGTTGTGTGGGGTTCGGGAGGGGGTTTACGCTACCTTTTAGACACCTCACACGAGTCCTCGGACGACCGTTAAATGGCGTCGAGTTCATTGGGGCCCCCGTCAAGTCCAAGGGAAATTGGTAGATGCACTTGAGGTACGCCTCTGTGCGGTCGCTCCCCTCACAAGTGAGGGGGGGTATTTCTGGTTTAGGGATCTGACACCGGTTACGACCTTGCCGTTGGCCCTTAACGTTAGGATGTACAATTTCAAGTCAAATGTTTTGTAGGATGTTAGTTCGGCTAGGAGAACCTTTGTATTAGAGATCTGTTAAGGTTAGCCAAACATCGTAATGTGGAAATGAAATTGTACATAATATGAAACTGTTATTTTAATGTTTTTGATTTTGTTTCATATTTTAATAAATACGGCCGGGAGGGTCACTCCCTCCCGCCTTCCAAAAGTTCAGAACCGTTTCCGGTTTCCCATCCTTGGGGATTGTGTTGAGAGGGGGTGGCGGGTATCTCAGCCATATTGATAATGCTTGATAACAACATTTGCAAGGTAGAGGATTTGTATTTTGGGAACAGTGATGTTTCAAAAGTGAAATTCTGTGCTTGTACATAGGTTCTGCCCTTTGTTTTTTAAATGTTAATCAAAAAACGATTTTTGGTGCAAATCAATGGAATTTATATTTGGGTCTTATTTATGATTGTCTTGTGGCGTAGGTATGTCACTTTTAACATGGGAAGAAAGTGACGCACTGGTGGCACAAGGCTTTCATAAATAAGGCCCTGAGTTTCTTTGCTCTTGGTTTGTGTTCTGCTTTTTGATAATGCTTGCTATCAACATTTGCAAGGTAGAGGATTTGTATTTTGGGAAACAGTGAGATTTCAAAAGTGAAATTCAGTGCTTGTACATAGGTTCTGCCCTGTGTTTTTTTAAATGTTATTCAAAAAACGATTTTTGGTGCAAATCAATGGTATTTATATTTGGGTCTTATTTATGATTGTCTTGTGGCACCGGTATGTCTCTTTTAACATGGGATGCACTGGTGGCGCAAGCCCTTCATAAATAAGGCCCTGAGTTGCTGTTGTATAAACTTAAATATGTTGCAATTTATTGTTTATATTGTTTGCTTTTTGTCATTACTTTGTTGTTTGCTAATAGTGGTCTTTAATGTGTTTTTTTTCAGAACAACAGATTCAAATCAACTTTTTAAAAGCAAGCAAAAAAGCCTTCAAGGCAAAGAAGGATCAAAAATACCATACGTAAAAGGAGAACATCAGCAACAGAATTTATGGAATCCTCTACAACAACTACTTCAAAAACACCATAAAAGCTCCTGGTAAGACAATTAAGTCTTTTCTTCGCAACATATGTCGTACAAAAAGAAATGATATTGGTAATGTGAATATTCAGAAGGAGACAGCAAATCTAAAAAGGAAAGAGAGGCCCACAAAAAATGTCTTGATTGGAGTAGGAGAGAAGAGAATGGATAGCAATAGAAGGGTATATCAATTTAGGGACATTCGTAGGCGAATGTTTCTTAATAGGGTAGTTTTAAATTTTCTAAAAAATGATAAGAAAGGTAAACAGAGAACTGCTGTTTATAAGAAAAAGAAAAGTGTAGAGAAGATTGTTGATCAGGCTTTTGAAGTTAAGAAAAAATTATTTATTTTAGTAATCAATAGAATTAGGATACTTAATAAGGCAATTGATGTTTTCAAATCGAACAGTAAATGGAAAAGAATTATTAATCGGACTAATTTTTGTGAAGTATTTTCTGGCGAATGGATGCATAGTTCAAGTTCTGAGCCATTTTTCAATGAAGAGAGTTACTTTCAGGAAAATGATTTGGTGCATGCAGTTGACACCAGTGGTCGAACATATGAGGTGAAAGATGGTTGTGTGATGGAAAAAGAGAAACTTGTGTCTAGAGATGCAGAAGAGGTGTTAGCTGATGAAGTTTTAGGGAGACGTACTAAGGGTCCAGTGTACACATGGAAATGCAGTAGTATTTGAAGTGTGGGACAGGATTCAATCGATTTGCTTCGAAATTTCTTACGTACATATAGTAAGAAAAGTCTCAAACAAAAAATGAAGATCTTGCAAGAGTTAGATCCTTGCAGAGTGAGAGAAAGCACAGTTTTGCATGGGCATTCACTGGCTTGTCTTTCTAGAAAAGTATGTCAGAGTGTTTTTTATCATTTTAGGATGTTAGCAGTGCATCATAATAAGGTGAGGAAATTAGTGAGAAAGTTGTATTATGCAAAAAGTCCAGCACTTAAGCTTAAACAGTTAAACAGTGCTCTTTTGCATGGATCTGAAGTGGATGTGAAGACTATTTGTGAAGAAATTGAGTTTTGTTATTTTGGGAACAAAGAGGACAGTGTAGAAATGGATATAGTAATGGATGGTAATGTGGAAGACAATAGACAGAGTTCAAGTACAGAAAAGTTTGACGAGGAAATTACCAAGTTTAAGGTGAAATCAAGTGAAAGGCCTAATTTAACTTGTGTGTGTTGTCGACGGACTCATTATAAGATTCAGACTAGGTTACTTGATTTATATGCAAAATGTGAATTGGAAAATAATAGTGAATGGAAGGATTTTGTAAGTTATTTGTTGGTGGAGAATTCTTTTGATTTGAGTTTTGATCAGCGTATTTGTAATTATTGTTTGAAAAAATTAAATGAAAATAGAATGCCTGCTAGAGCAGTTCATAATAATCTTCAGTTTGAAGATATTCCTTCTGAATGGATGGATTTAAATACTTATGAATCAATTTTGATTCAATGTGTCCATCCTTTTCAAGCTATTGTTCGCATGGAGCCTAAGATAGGGAAATTACCTCCTACAGATTTACAAAGAGGATTAACCGCATCGCTGCTGCGGTGATTTTTGCGCTGTGCGGCTGTTTTCCATTTTCCGCGTTACATGACGAGCTCAGCTCGTCATCAGCACACGCCACCCGTGGCTGATGACGAGCTGAGCTCGTCATCAGCAGCGAAGGGGTTAAAGGGAAGAGTTGTTTATTTGCTCTAGATTTCAAGAAAAATATTGATACAATTGGTGTAGAAAGAGTAGAAGAGGATCCTCTAGTTATTCTAGTTAATGGGGTTCCGACAAAGAGTAAGACAATCTGGCAAGATTTAGTGGATGTTAGGAAAGTCAAAAAGGCAACGTTGTATTTGGTCAAAAACATGAGTACTATAAAGATGTAAGTGTTGGAGCAGAGGAAACAGCTACAGAAGAAGACAGTGATTGTTCAGTTGGCCAAATTAAAAAAGTTGATGTGTCTAGAAGTGAAGAAATATATGAACATTATACTGTTCATCCTTTGCATTCCAAAGAAGTAATGGGGAATGCATTGACTTGTTTCAAATTAAAGTAGCAAAAGGAAGTCCCATTAGTGTATGGGAATAAAGGTTGGAAGCTCGTTGTTTTCCACAGTTATTTCCAACAGGTCGTGGTGGACGATATGACGATCGACCAGTTAAAATTCCTGCAGCTGAATACCGGACTTTAAGATTATATGCTGAAGATTCAAGGTTTCGGCAATGCATACCGTATTTGTTTCATCTGCTGTATGAAAGTGATTTGTCTGGTCTTTCTTATGCAGTTAATCATATATTAAAAAGTGGAGCTCATTTGCAAAATGTTTCTGTAAGGGACTTTATGGAGAAAGTCAATCTGCAAGATAGTACTTTGGAATCTCAGCTAATCAATCTCATGGCATGTCAGCGTGGAACCAATGAGTATTGGTTCCGTCGTCATGGAGAATTGAAATGTATGCTAAGAAACTTAGGAACTCCTACATGGTTCCTCACTCTTAGCTGTGCTGAGTATGCATGGGACGACTTACTTCAATTTCTACGAGAGGCAAATTGAAACATACAAAATATAGAATTGAAAACACCTGGAGAACTGTGTTCTTTGGATCCAGTGAATGTTTGCAGATATTTTAATCATAGATTTGAAGCTATGATGTCTTTTATTACCAACAAAAAAAATCCTCCCTTGGAGAGGTTTTGGATTTCTTTTGGAGGAAGGAATATCAAGCGAGAGGTGCTCCTCATATACATATGTTGTTATGGATTAAAAATGCACCCAAATTTGGATCAGATTCGGATGAAATAGTAATGAGTTTCATTGAAGAGTATTCAACATGTGCTGTTCCAAAAACTACTGAAGAAAACAGTTTAAGGCAACAAGTTTTACGTTTTCAATCTCATCGTTGTGGAAAGTACTGTCGTCGAAAATTTAAAAACAAGGAAAAGTACTACACGTAATGTCGTTTTGCGTTTCCACGACCAGTGATTTGTAAGGGAAGAGTAAATAATTTGATGTCATCTCTACGACATACTGTGACGAGGAAATCTCCCAAAAATACATACAATTTAAAAAGAAACGAAGAGTCTAAGTACATCAACGATTACAACCCAGTGATTTTGTCCATGTGGAATGCTAACATGGATATTCAGTTCGTTGCTGACAACTCTATTGCTGTGGCTCGATATGTGACATCTTACATCACAAAAAAAGAAAAGACAGAACTGAAGGAAATGTGGGAGGACATTTCACATGAAAAGAGTCTAAGCAAGAAATTATACAGTTTCAGTCTGAAGATGTTGTCGCATTGAGAAATTGGAGCATATGAATGTTCTGATCGGTTATGATCAGCAAGTCTCTATGCCAAATCAAGAACAATCATTTGGGTGAGTCTAGGTCTTGCTGCAACACGAAACCGAGTTTTGAAATCTGTACAAGAAATTGAATATTTGGCGGAGAAAGAACCAAACATTACAGATATTTTGAAGACAAATATGTTGGATACATACTATCCAAATAGAAGTACTCACCTTGAGAACACTTGTTTGTATGAAGTTCTGCAAAACTACAGTTATAAGAGGAACATCACAGAAGATATCAATAATGGAAAATATGCAGTCATTGGCTATGAAGGATGTCTAGTGAAGCAGAAAAAAAGGCCATTTGATTAATCATCGAAAATTGAGTTGCGAAGCTCCAGACAAAAGAGAATTTTACTATTTAGCTCTTTTGCAACTCTTTAAGCCATGGCGTACAGAAGAGGAACTACTTGGAGATTTTCTCTGTTATGAAGACTCTTTTAATGCAACTAAGGCTACCATAGAATGTCCTATTTTTCTTAATTATCTGCAAATGTTGAACGAAGAAATAGAGCAAGAAACCACAATTGCTGAAGAGATTGCTAGAGACAGTTCTCAAGACAGTCAGAGTTCTACTTCATTGAGTCAGGATCCATTAGGAGGACCTATTATCCAAAATGAAGCTGCCACTGCCATGGATGAGGTGGAAAGAGCTATGGAACAAGCTCAAGAGGATGGAGTTAACTTAGAAGATTTGGTAAAGCAACTAAACGTTGAGCAGAAAAAGATATATGATGAAGTCACAGAACAGATTGAACATGGATTCAGACATGAGAAAAAAGAGTGCTCATGTACATCATTTGAGCCTATCCGAATGTACTTAAGTGGAGAAGCGGGGACAGGAAAAAGTTTTCTAATTAAAGCCATTGCAAGTTATCTGCAGAAAAGGACTGATTCACCGCTGTCTTGTGTTGTAACTGCTCCAACTGGTCTGGCAGCACATAACATTAAAGGGATTACTCTACATCGTTTACTGATGCTGCCAGTTGAGCATGATAATAAATTGCATTACAACAAGTTATCTGGAGATGCGTGTTCTGAAGTTTCAAGAGTCTTGAAGAAAATGAAACTTCTTATCATTGATGAAGTAAGCATGGTCTCAAATCTAATGCTTGCTTTTGTGCGTTTGAGAATGCAAGAAATTCTTAGAACAGAGTATGATGTGTTATTTGGAGGAAAACACATTATTGTTTTTGGAGATCTATTGCAGTTGACTCCAGTAAAAGGACAACCAGTGTTTAAAATGCTCACACATGAAGATACCAGGAAGTCCCTTGGAAGCATTGGAAACGTTAATATATGGTTACATTTTAAATATGCTGAACTGTTTCAAAATATGCGACAGGCAAAGGATGAAGATTATAAAAATATTCTACAAGATGTAAGAATTGGAAAAGTAAGCGAGCTTGGGAAAGAAGCTTTACATGCTCGATTAAATTCAAATTTGTATCCAAATGAAAACAATCTTCCTGAGAATATTTTTTAAAAAATTACTGAGAAGAAATCTTGGATATGTTTGATGGCAACTCTGCAAGAATGTTCCATCTTCAACAACAAAATGTTAGAGTTAGAAAATGAAGAGATTGTGAAACTGGAAGCAATAGATAAAATAGAGCATATGGGTACAACAATTGTTTTGTCCGAAAATTTGAAAACGAAATTGGATTCATTAGAGAAAACTATATCTAAAACAGCTGGTTTTGAAAAGACTCTGAATGTGATTTTAAATTGTCGTATCATTTTGAGAAGGAATTTAAATGTTGAAAGAGGTCTGGTAAATGGAGCAATGGGTTATGTTGTTGATTTTGTGAGTTATAGAAATAGAGATGGAATTGAATTTTTAAAAATAAAATTTGATGGCATTGAGCAAGTACAACAAATCAGTCATTGTTCTGCTAGATTTTTACTTGTAAAAGACTTAAATGTTCGCCGAAAACAGTTTCCTGTTTGTTTGGCATATGCAGTAACAATTCATAAATCTCAAGGTTTAAGTGTAGATAATGTTTAGTGAACATTGGAAGATCTGTGTTTAAAGAGGGTATGGCATATGTGGCATTATCCCGAGTCAGAACTTTATCAGGATTGTACTTGATTGCGTGTGATGAGACAAAGATTTGTGCAGATATAGATTGTGTTAAAGAATACAATAGGTTAAGAAGAGAGTATGCTCCACATTTGCCTTAATATCCTCTGTTTGAAAAACGTGTGGTAGGCCGAAAAAGAAGAAATGAGAGTAATTGCAGAGAGGTAGTAGCAAAAAGACAAAACGTAGATGAAACTGTAATTCAAAACAGAAAGAAAAAGGATTGTGAAGAAAATGCTGTTGGATTTCAGTTTGAAAATAGTTCTGGTGTCAACTGCTATGCTAATGTAGTGGTTAATGTTGTTTTTTTTCTTCAAACTTTGCAAGAACAGATTGTTGAAAATCGGGATCAAAGATTGTGTGGTTTATTGAATTCTGTGTTTGAGGAATGTAGCAGTGATAGAGCAAAAATAGAAAGTGTAACAGAAATTCAAAATATTTTAGATATGTGTTCTGGTCAAGATAAATTTTCACAGAATATTCAGCAGGATTGTCAGGAATTTTTAATGTATATGTTTGGTGTTTTGGAAGATGAAGGTGTAGATGTAGATAATCTTTTCAGCCTTTCTTATCAATGGCAGCATGACTGCCACAATTGTAGTTCATCAAGTAATACTAGAATAGATACTGAAAGATTTATATATTTGACTTTACCTGACTGTAAATCAGTGTCATTTAAAAATCTAGTTAAAGCAGCTGATCATAATATGGTGTGTACTCAATGTAACTGTCCAATGCTATCTACATTATTTATACAAAGTTATGGTCAGTATATCATTTTAGTTTTCCAACGATATAGACCTGATGGAACTAAATTGTCAACTTGTATCAAAAATTTTGTGGCTTCTCAGTTATCAATTTCAGGAAGAACCTTTACAACTGAAGCTATTATTTATCATTACGGTCCTTCGACAACTTCAGGACATTATACATGCTACTTAAAATGTGAAAAAGGTTGGAGTTACTGCAATGAGTCTCATTTGACTTATAAACAACGTTTTCCTTATGACTCTAAAAATTGTTACCTAGTGTTTTTAAAACCAAAGTTTTAGTAAAGGAAATTGGCCTTTGAAGCCTTTGATAATAAAAGTTAGTTAGTTAGTTAGTTAATCTAATGTTTTAAATTATTTATCTCATATAGGTACTGTAAGTGGATCTCAAAGTAAAAAATACTCATATATCAGACACGATTTGGCCGTAAGGAAAGTGTAAGGTATGATGTTCTTATATTTTATTTCATAGGAAGTCGATGAAATGGAAGTTATAGAGAACAGCAGACTTTTTTTCCACCATAAGGACCTTCACTATCTTCTATTTGGCCTCACGGAAAAGTAAGTGAATTAAAGATTAGTGTACTTATATGAGTTGTAAGTGTTTATGGTTTTTTTAAACAAAATCTTTTAGATTGTGTTTTTTTTCCCGCTGTTATATGATGAAGAGTTTGAACTCACTAATTTAAGTGAAATTCAATATATTCTGAGAACAGCAAAAAAAACTATGTAACATGTTGTATAAGTTATTCTATAGTTTGCATTGTGGTATTTATATTGTATTCCCATTGTCTCACACTCATTTTCTTTTTTCCACCCTTATTTAGCTCCCTTTACTCACTTGCACTGCCTTTCTTTCGCTTTGTTTCATCACTGTTCCTTTACTCCACTTCATTCACAACTCCTCAATCCAATTTCAACTGTCTGCATTTCCTCTCTCCCTTCCACCACTTTTCATCTTTCTCACATTCTCTCAGTACCACTGCTTTAGTTCTCTTCCCCTCTATTTCCTTCTTTTGCTCCTTTTCTCTTTTTGCAATCTTCACTCATTGTACTGCAGTTCACTCAGTCCTTCTCTTTGTCTTTCTGTCTACTTACTTCCTCACTCCTTTTTCCTCTATCGTTCTATATTAACTTCATTCCTTACATCCCTTCACTCTGTGACTCCCCTTCACTCACTCTCAGTCATCTTCCATTCCACTTTCTTATTAATAGTTCCTTAATTAGACTCCTCTCCCTTTCACTCATTTTCCTTTTACTTTCTTCTCTTTCCTGATTTCGTTTTGGTATCTCGCATTCTTTTAGTATCTTACTTATCTTCAGTAATTTGTTCTCTTTCTATTTCTTTTTCCCTCTTTTTTCTCTTTCTACATTACTTTATTTCTGTTTTTGTATCCTTCACTATTGCTTTATTTCTTAGTACACTTTTTTGGATTTTTTACCTCTTGACCTGTTTCTTCTATTTTAAAAAATATATTTTACTAATTATAACTTGTTTTTTCTTTTGTCTTTCACAGATACAAAGTGTAGTTTAAAGATGCAAGTAAGTTTTCATTAGTTATATGGTAAGTGTGAGTACAAAATGTAGTTTATCATCACCCTTTGTTTTAACCTCACTACTTTTCTCTCACCCTACCTCACCTCTGTTTTCTTACTCTACTTCCCTCACTTATTCTTATCCTCCATATTTACTTCTCTTTTCCTTACTTTCCTACCACATTCAACTTCTTTCAGTGCCCCTGCTCACCCATACTCCCTCTCTTTTCTTGTTTTTCTGCTTCACTTAGTCCCTTTCTGACACTTCTTCCTTTACTCTCTCAGTTCTTTCTCTCTGTCACTCCCCATTTCTTACCCTTATTCACTTTTATCCACCTTCTTTCACTCCTTTTTACTTACACTCACTGCTATTTTCTTTCCCTCCGTCACCACTGTTCCTTTTCTCTGGTTTCGTCACTACCTTTCATTCCTGATCCTTTACGCTCCTTCCTTTTACTCTCATCACCCATTCACATTCTCCCAGAACATCTGCTTTAGTTTTCTTCCTCTTTCTTCTCTTCTTTTGCTCCCTTATTCATTTTCCTTTTCTCAGTTATTTCCTCTTATACCTTTTCTCTGTTTTACTCTCTATTACACAGTTCCTCTGTGTTCCTCCCTCTAGCTCTGTTTCTCTTTACACCACTCTCTTTATCCCCATTCCTCATTCTCACTCCTTCATTATTTTTTTTTTATTTTTTTTTGTTGGTGCGCTGACGGGACACGCCCCGGTACACGCACCGGGGTGCTCACCCGTACGCGCACCGGGAGCGCTCCAGAGTGAAATATAAAAAAATATATATATACTTTTAAAAAACAAAATATTATATTATTATACAACATAGGATTCATTTTTAGAAAAACATACCTTTTTAAGCTATAGATATTCACTAAAAAACACATAGGTATGAGACCCTATGAAAAGTTAAGAATTAGCAGATAAAAAACCTATGAAATTCACTGAAAAAACCATAGGTTTCACACCGGTTATAGTTAGGAATTAGCATTTAAAAAACCTATGAAATTCACTGAAAAAACCATAGGTTTTACACCAGTTATAGTTAGGAATTAGCATTTAAAAAAACTATGAAATTCACTGAAAAAGCCATAGGTTTCACACCAGTTATAGTTAGGAATTAGCATTTAAAAAACCTATTAAATTCACTGAAAAAACCATAGGTTTCACACCAGTTATAGTTACCTGGAAATTTTACTGACATAAAACCATTGAAATTCCCACGTTATAGTTAGTTGGACTCACTATAACTTGCGCGTGTAATGCACTGCTGATGACATCACATATTACATCACTCATGACATGGTCAGTGACATCACTCATGCCATCATTGGGCCTTTTTAGATGAGGCTCTCCTGGGAAGCATCAGGACCAGGCGGGCAGCAGCAGTTTGGATGCACGGTAATCTTAGCACACTCTTTTTATTGGCCCCTATGTAGAGTGCATTTCCATAGTCCAAGCGAGAGGTAACAAATGCGTAGACTAGGGTTTTCCTGGCAGCTACTGGAAGCACATCTAAGATTTTCCGAAGGGCCTTCATTATACCAAAGCACTTTCCTGACACCGTCCTGGTGTGGTGATCATAGGAGAGAGTGGGGTCTAGCCATATCCCCAGGTTTTTGACCTCCTCCTTGGGGACAGGGGTGGTACCCAGAGTTTGCGGCCACCAACTCGGAGACCATATTGCGGGGGCGTTTCCCACATTGAGGACATCAGTCTTGCCGCCATTTAACTTTAAACAATTGTTGGTCATCTAGACTGAGAGCTCTTGAAGGCAAGCTGAGAAGTTAGCGGCAGCTTCTTTCTGGGGTTGTGTCCGCGTATGACACAATACTAATGCCGTATTTATGATGTTAGTCAGAGGGGCGATGTACAGATTAAAAAGCGTAGGGTTTAGTATCGATCCCTGGGGTACCCCCTGACCCAATCTGATCTTCTAAGAGTAATATTGCCCTTGGGATACTTGAAAGCGTCTATCCTGAAGGAAGGAGCTTAACCATTTTAGAGCCAGGTTGGTCATTCCTCTTTCCTTGAGGTGCTGAATCAGTATGAGATGGGCCACGGTGTCGAAAGCTGCGCTAAGATCCTACAGACTCAGCGCCACCATCTGCCCAGTATCGACCAGCCGACGGATTGTTTCAGTGGACAGAAGCAGCGCCGACTCTGTGGAATATGAAGTTCGGAAGCCTGATTGCGTGGGGTGGAGTAGGCTGGCTTGATTCATGTGGTCAGTTATCTGAGCATTAACCACCTTCTCCGCCATCTTCAGGAAGAAAGGTATGGACGGAGATTATCCAGTTGGCTGGCACTAATCCCCAGTTTCTTTTTAATAGGGACAACCACTGCCTCCTTCCATCCTTGGGGACCTACTCCTGCCTCAAAGGAGAGTTTAATAAGGTGTCTAATGTATGGTCCTAAAATGTCCATACTCTCCCTCATGTTTCTTGGTTTAATGGGATCTTTCGGGGAGCCTGACTTGATGTTCAAAGCTATGGATTTTACATCGTCTAAGGAGGGGAGACTGAAACTGGGGAGACCAGAAGCATCTTCCAGATGGCATACTCCCTTCTAGTCAGCTTTCCTACTAAGGGCCTCCTCCGGGAAGGTAGAGTAGATCTTCTCTACTTTATCCGAAAAGTAGTCAAATTGCAAGACTCAACAGTGGCTTTACTAGGTGCAGAGGTTCTGTCAAGGGACGAAAGATCTTTAAAAATTACAAATTGTTCTCTCAAGGAATTGTCGGCAAGTTCAGTTTACATATTGTAGTATGCCGCTCGAGTCTTCCTTATGAGGGAGTGATACATCTTTTGATTGGCTTTATAATTGGCCCTCCCCTCTTCCGAGAAATCTTTCCTCCACCTATGTTCCAGATGTTTACAGACAGATTTCATGGCCTTCAGCTCCTCATTGAACCAGGGCACGGATCTGGATTGTCTCCTAGGAGCGTTAGTGGCCCATGGTGCCAACTTGTCGAGTGCATCACAAATGCATTGATCAAGAGCAGTGCAGGCCATTTCGACATCGCTCCCTCCCGGTTGCCCTCCCTGCTGAAGAGCAAGGTTAAACTTGGTAGCCGTAAACTTAGACCGCTTCCTCTGGGGTTTGCTAGTGTCCGATTTTGGCCTGCCTTAGGTATTAGAATTCTAAAGGGGATGATATAGTGATCAGTCCACGGGACTGGAAAGGGAGTATCAACCTGGAGCTCTCCCCAGTTTGCAAAGATGGGGTCTAATAGGTGCCCCTGCTGATGAGTCGGGAGGGTAGATTGCAATATTAATTGGAGCGCCTCCAGCTCTTGGCTGAGCTCTTGCGCCTGGGCATTTTCCCTGTCGTCAAAGTGTAGGTTGAGATCACCCAACTCCAGCATCTTAGCATAGCGTAGTGTTAGTTGGATGACGTGCTCCCTGAAACTGATGGCAAACTGTGAGGCTGGGCCCGGTGGCCGGTATATCAGGAGGTCCTTAATTACATAGATATTGTCGACAGTGAAAGTTAAGAGCCCTACCTCACTGGTCTCTATTGACACCCTCTCCAGGGAACATTCCACAGTTAGTTTATGGATTATAGCTATCCCACCCCCTCTGCTTCCAGGGCAGTCAAGTCTTAAGATCCCATAGTTCGGGGGGATGGCTAGAAGAATGTCTGTAGCTGAGTCTTCATTCAGCCTCGTTTCAGTCAACAACATGATATCCGATTGGGTGTCCAAGAGGAAGTCAAAAAGCTTGTGTTTATGCTTGCTTAGGGACCTACAGTTAACCAATATCATATGGAACTCATATTCCTTGCGGGCAGCCCCCTGGTAGGTTGACAGCGCAAAGGGACAGTGACTGCATTTTTGCTCCCTGCGGTCTAACTGTATACTGTATGCACAGAAGTTAGATGTGGAGAAGCGCATCATATGGAGTTCTTCCGTGCAGTATTTGCGGTGGCTCAAAGAATGGGTAGGGGTACTGGGCCCGGGCCTCGGTCTGCCGCGGACGGGCGCAGACGGGCTTGCTTTAGGTGCGCCGTCGGCGCGCGTCTGCTGCGCGTCCTTTCTATCATATGCCCTAAATAGCCCCTCCTGCCTGCACACTATAGCGCTGACTGGGTCAGTCACAGGGCGACCGAAAGTCCTGCACCTTCCTTCTTGCCCGCCGTTCAATCGGCACAGAACACACCGTGACGGACCTTGGCGGGGAGGATTTCCAGGAGCAGGTAAAAAATTCCACTTTTAAAACAAGCAGCATGTACTTTTAAAAACAATAGCATCCAGCACTGATACCTGCCAGAAAAACGAGTGCCGCCCTAGCAGCGTCTGACAGACACTGCCACTGTCTGTCTGACCGCAGCGAGCTCTCCTCTGCAAATGCCCTAAATAGCCCCTCCTGCCTGCACACTAGAGCGCTGACTGGGCCAGTCGCAGGGCGACCAGAAGTCCCACTCCTTCCTCCCTGCCCACCGTTCAATCGGCACAGGACACGCTGTGACGGACCGGGGCGGGGAAGATTTCCAGGAGCAGGAAAAAAATTCCACTTTTAAAACCAGCAGCATGTACTTTTAAAAACAATAGCATCCAGCACTGATACCTGCCAGAAAAATGAGTGCTCTCCTAGCAGCTTCAGACAGACACTGCCACTGTCTGTCTGACCACCTCTCTGCTATGGAGGTTCCAGTTGGGCTAGTTGTCCCCCAAGGACCCCCAGTATGCCAGGGGAATTAGTTTCCCCTCTGCAAACACGCCAGGGGGCTGCGTTGCATTTACTTTTCCATCAACGTTTAGATATACTTATATAAAACATACATAATTTTCAGAATGACACCCGTTCACTGGATGATGTCATGAGTGATGTCATCAGTTATGTCATTTGAGATGTCATCAGTGATGTCATGAGTGATGTCACTGACCATGTCATGAGTGATGTAATATGTTACGTCATCAGCAGTGCATTGCGGGCGCGCGAGTTATAGTTAGCTGAACTAACTATAACGGGTGAATTTCAAAAGTTTTGTATGAGTAAAATGACCAGCTAACCATAACTGGTGTGAAACCTATGGTTTTTTTCAGTGAATTTCAAAGGTTTTTAAAATGCTAATTCCTAACTATAACGTGTGTGAAACCTATGTTTTTTTCAATGAATATATATATATATCCAGACTTCTAATAACAGATCTGTCTGTTTTAGCTTATTTCAGCAGACACTGTAAAGTCATTGGGTATATTAATAAGCCACTGAGAAATTGTTGATGACATGTACAAATTGCTGATACGTGCAATGTTGTTTTTAAAAAAAGTAGAAGTCATGTGCATTCAGACTATGGAATTACATCAATCAGTCCCAATCTTTTACATTTATCAGAGCACAGCAATGTAAATGTAGTATTTTCTATGTCAAGGTCAAAAATTAAATGTTGGTGTTTATAAATGCATGTGATATTTATTAATGGCAGTGAATTTCAATATTACCCGTTTAGCAAAATGTGCTGGTAAATGTTTTTTACTTTCTACTAATGAATAGTTATTGTATTGAATTTTAAAGGGACTGATTCACTGCCCATTTGTAATGAAAGTTTTCGTCTGTGTTCAGCACCTCGTGGTATTTAAATCCAATTCTAACATGGGGTCTTTTAGATTGATAAAGGCAGGTTCCTTGCCGAAACACATCTCTCTTCTGTGCAGAGTCATGGAAGCCCTTGGCAATAAAGATGTGCTGCAGATTTTACCTACCTCGAGTGCATGCACTCTCCTTGTTTTGCATGAAATAGGTTTGGTGGAAAGAAAAGCGGCACTTGCGGGGCTTTACTGCAGCAGAGTTTTAATCTTCAAGTAAACAAACGCGTTTCGGAGAAATTCCTTCTTCAGTATTGTTATCGATACACATAGCGAGGCACCATTTTAAAGCATGTTACATATTTCCATGGCAACAGAATGAGCCAGCAGAATGCGCGCCGTAGTGCGCGCCATATTTAAATGGGGTAAACATCTCCCTTTCTCGTTATTTAACCAAATATAAACAAGCCATATTGATTATTGCTCGAAATTGATTAAATACGAGTTAACATTATCTCTGTAAATATCAGGATAAAGTGATCTTGCCGTGTATAGGCATTTGCAACCATTCACAACTGGTTCCTCACATTGGCCCCTGTTCCTGTAACATATTGCTGTGTATCGGCCTTGCACGTGCGGTTTATGTCCAAAAAGAAAAGAGAAAAAATGAAAGAAAACGAGAGAGAAAAGGAAAGGAAAGAGAAAGACCCATATGTAGTCTATTCACATTTCAAAGTCATTCCTAGCAGATTCATTTGTACAAATATTTCCTCTCAATAAACAGACACATCTTGAATACAGATTTGTTAATTTCCCAAATTCCTTCCCACTATTTAGTCCATAGGAAGACTTTGTCTGTAAGTCCACAATATAGCGGGACTCAAGTCTACTCAGCTTGAGCACTCTGTCGCCTCCTCTAGAATTCAAAGGTACACAGTCTATGCTAAAGTATTGTAACAGGTCCCTGTCACTTTTGTGTTTTATGGTAAAATGACGTGCCACCGGATAGTTGAAATCCTTATTCACGATGGCAGGCATATGTTCAAGCACTCTCATTTTGACACAGTGTATAGTGCTCCCTATGTATCTCAGTCCACAGGGGCACTTTAAACAATACACCGAATGTGTTGTCTGGCAGGTCATAAATTTGTTGATTCTTTTGCCATTATTTAAGGTTAGCACCCTTCTACTGAAGGCGCAAGCCTTGCATCTCCCGCAGGGATAGAATCCTTTCATTTCAGTTAGGGTTCCCTGTCTCACCGGAATGGCATCCAAATGGCTGTGCACTAGACTCTCTTTTAGTGAAGGCGAGTTCAGATATCGATATTTTTTCTCTTTAAAATTTCTCAGGAACTACTGAATGGATATAATAATAATCCACATTTGTAAAGCACACAATCACCCGTAAGGGTCTCTAGGCGCTGGGGGCCGTCGGGAAGATTAAGCAAGCTATTGCTCAGAGTCACATGGTGCTGGGATAATCTGCCACCGGTGCCAGGGATTGAACCGTGATCCCCAGATTCCGGAGTCAGTCGCCGTAGCCTTGGTGCCACACCTCTTCACCATTTAACAAAAAGGGAGCAGTCTAAACCAAGAACTACCTTTCTGCCAAATGTGGTGTAATTCCGATCAGCAGTTCGGGCTGTAGCCTGGGGAAACAACCATTACAACGCAACTTTCACGACGCGCTACCATTATAACGAAACTTTAACAATCAAGATCCATTGCAATGCATGCTATTACCATGCATGCCATTGCAACGCAGATGCTATTACAACGCATGTGATTACAACGTAAGTATGGGTAGGTATTTATTTAAAAAAATATTAATTTAATTCAATTTTCTTAAATTAATTTAATTATTTTAAGTAATTAATATTAATTTTAATTTAATTTATTTTAATTAAACCCCCTGGAATTAGAATAGTAATTTTAACCCCTTCTCTATCCAACACTTACCCTACTATTACCCCCCCCTGGAGTTAGAATAGTAATTTTAACTCCTACACTATCCAACACCCTACTATTACACCCCTTCTGGAGTTAGAATAGTCATTTTAACTCCTACACTATCCAACACTTACCCTACTATTACACCCCCCTGGAGTTAGAATAGTAAATTAAAATATATATATTTTTTAAAATGTATTTAAAAAAATTAATAAACATTTTTGTAATTAAATTAAAATTAAATTAATATTAATAAAATAAAATATTTACCTATACTTACGTTGTAATGGCATGCATTGTAATAGCATCTGCATTGTAATGGCATGCATTGTAATAACATGCATTGTAATGGATCTTGCGTTGTATAAGTTGCGTTGTGATGGTATGCGTTGTGAATGTATGCGTTGTAACGTCATACATTCGTAGCCTGTAATAAAGGTCTCATGGAAATTAACATGGGAAAAACGCACTTTGGGACCCCCTTTTTTCTCTGCCCTGGCTTGATGAATCACCCCAAAACTTTCAACACACAAACTGAGCAGTGCAGCCCTGTTTGGAAAATTTCACAACGATTCGTCAAACGGCTCCAAAGATATTGGCAAATCAAAAAAACACTTTTCCTATGGAAACTAGGGACCTCATTTATGAAGGCCTTGCGCCACCGGTGCGTCACTTTTCCCCATTTTAAAAGTGACGCAAAAGTGGTGCAAGACCTTCATAAATAAGGCCCTAGGTTCTAACTATAACTACAGCTTTACTAGAGCCAAGCAATATCTTTTGTTAACACTGCTAAAAGCTACTCAACCAAGTCTCACCTCTCCAAACTCCTTGTCTCTTAAATGCTGTAGTTTAGGGGAAAAAACGTTGCGGCAGAAGGCTCTAAAGGTTAAATATGTACTTTAAAACTTTCAGGCTATCTTCACACAAGCTGATTGAAATGAGTTCTCCCCTTTTTTGATTTTGATAAAGATCAGGCAAGGAGTCTGGAATGATGTAAAAAGTTAAAATAGTTTGTAGTTGTGTTTTGGTTTTTTTAAAAAGATTTTTATTAGGATTTTTTGCAAATACAGAAGACAAGCCATATTAAAAGTACATAATCACCGTAATATGGTAAAACATTAGGCAAAAAATCATATGGAAAAATATATGCAACAAGAGAAAAAGAAGAAAAAGGAAATGAGGAAGAACGAGGGAAAGAAAAAAAGAAGAGAGACAGAAGAGAAGGTGAAAGAGGAGGGAAGAGCAGAGAGAGGGAAGGAAAAGTAATCTAAATAATATAGAAGAGGAATATTTGCTGATTAAAAAAAAAGAACGAAGTAACATCAAGAAGGTTTAGTAGATAGATAAGTAGTAAAGGGGAGCCAAAGAAGGTCAGATTTAATTTTCTGAGAAATTGAAGAAGATGAAGCATTTGCAATCCTACGTTCATCACAAATGAAATTCCACCAAGTAATTACAGACAGTTTAGAGTTATCTTTCCACAGAGATAAAATCACTTTAAAAGCAAGAGCAATAAAAAGATCAAACAATCTCGCAGAAGCAGGTACAATGTCTAAACCATGTGATAAAGAGCCTAAAAAGATATGCAAAAAGGATAAAGGAGTAGTGAAACCAAAAATTGACATGCAAATATTCCAAATAGAATTCCATAAGGTTAAAACTGAAGGGCACTCATAGATTAGGTGTTTGAGAGTGCCTGTTTCTTTTGAACAGGACCAACAAAGCGGGGAAGATAAGGGTGAAAATTTACAGATATGAACAGGAGTTATAACAGCTCTTTGGTAAATGAAATATAAAGATTGAGTGATACGGGCAGCAGGTGAAACTTTAAAGAGTTTAGTCAAAATTTTATCCCATGTCAAACAGAAAAAGAAACGGACAAATCATTTTCCCAAGCAATCTCAACAATTGATTTGGAACGAACTAAAACATTTTATATCAGCAACGTATATACAAATGCAGCTTTAGGTAACTTGTTAGAGAATAAGGTATAAAGAGGAGTAGAGGGAGTAATATGTGGCATGGTAAGAGGCAACGTAAATGTAGATAAATGGGATTGTATGGCAGTAGTAATGATATTATATTCATGCAAACAGGAGGAGGGTAAGTGATAAATAGTTTGTAGTTCAGGAAAAGAAATGATAGAGTTATTAGAAAGAAATTAATGAACAAATAGAATATCCTTTTTCTTCCAATATTTGTAGTAGAAGGATTTACCTTTATATTTCAGGAATGTATTATACCACACTACGGAGGAAATGAAGCATTGAAAAGGGGTAAAGTCCTTGGAGAATATAGTATGTAGCAAAGCTCGAGAGTGTTTGAAGCTCAGGGTACTTAGCCACAAAGGAGCAATTTGACATAAATACAAAATGAGGAAATGTAAAATCCTTCAACAAGGAACGTTCAAAAAGAACCCATCTAGGAATCGGGGTACCTAAAAAGTCACACGCTAAAGAGAAAGATTGTTTATTAGAAAAGCAGAGTGGTAATCTTTAAAATTAGGAAAACGTACAACACCTTCCGTTTTGGGTCTGATAAGTCTATTTAAAGCTATACGGGGGTGCTTATTATTCCACAGAAATTTTGTACAGATGGAATTTATACGGGAGAAATAAACATTGGGTATTTTGAAAGGAAGCATAGATACGGTATATAGTACATGAGGAGTAATCATCATTTTAATAGTATCACGTCTGCCAGAAAAGATACAAGGGAGACCAAAGTTGAAGGAGGGACTGAAATTTTTTGATAAGGGCAGCAAAAGTAAACCTAAGGGTGTCAGTTAGGGATGAAGAAAACCAAATGCCAAGGTACTTGATTTTCGAAGGCCACCATGTAAAATCTGTAGTATTAAACATATATTGGTAACAAATATCATTTAGGGGCAGAACCTCCGTCTTAGATAAGTTCAATTGATAACCTGAGACAGAGGAATACAAACAAACTTCATCCAAAAATGGAGGTAAAGATTCAATTGGATTGGTCATATAAATCAAAATGTCATCAGCATATGCAGATATCTTAGCGTCAACAGAGGGGGATGTAAAACCAACAATTCAAGGATTATTTTTGATACGCTCTAAAAAAGGTTCCAGGCAAAGGATAAATAACAAAAGGGAAAGGGGGCCCCCTTGCCTGGTACCTCTAGGCAGAAGAAAAAATTGTGAAAACTGGTTATTACCAAATATACTGGCACGGGGGGAGGAGTACAAAAGTTTGACAAAGGAAATAAAATTAGGGCCAAAACTAAACCAATGTAGAGTTTGAAACATAAAATGCCAGTTAATTCGGTCAAAGGCCTTCTCAGCATCTAAAGACAGGGCAGCAAGCGGGTCTTTACATTTTTTGCCAAGAGAAATATTATTAGAAAACATACAATCATTATCAGAGGCTAGTCTACCCTTCACAAACCCAACCTGATCAGTAGAATCAGAAGAGGAATAATAGAATGAAGACGGGAGGCAAGGATTTTAGGGAAATTTTTACAATCATAATTAATTAAAGATATGGGGCGATAATTTTTACAAAGGCAATGATCTTTATCTGGCTTGGGAATAATAACAATTAATGCATCCATAAAGGATCCAGAGGCCTTAGCATCCTCAATAAAAGAGTTAAAAAGTTGTAAAAGTTTAGGGGTGAATATTGAGTGAAAAGTGGAGTAAAATTCAACAGAAAGCCCATTGGGGCCTGGAGCTTTTGACTTTTTAAGGGAATTGATGGCCATAATCACTTCCTAAAGGGTAATGTCATTCTCCAGTTGTGCAAAATCATCAGGAAGCAAAGGCGGTGAGAGAAGACCATCAAAAAAGGAGGATAAATTTGAAGTTGAGGGATGGGTGTCATCAGTATATAATGACGGATAATAATCATGAAAAACTGCAGCAATTTCCTCATCTGAGTAAACAAGTTTATTATGGGCTTCATGAAGGATAAGGCCAACTGCTTTATGTTCGGATTTGATTTTCAAATAGTTAGCCAGCATTTTTTCAGCCTTGTTTTGACCCCCATGGAATTTGGATTTAATCTTGAGCAAAGTATTACAGGCTTCAAAAGTGGCAATTTTAGTAAGCTCACTTTTCGCTACAATGAGATCCTGAAGGGCAGAAGTAGCTTCAGAAGTAAAATAAACATGCTCTAGGTTTTTTGCAGCTGATCCTTATATTTAGTAATATTTAATTTCTTTTACCTGGAGACATAAGAAATAGTAAAAGCTCGAAGAGCAGCTTTAAAAGTATCCCAATTGTTAGAGATAGAGGTAGCAGACGGGTTATTAAGGGTAAATAATTCATCAATAAAAACAATGACTTCTTTTGTAAAAACAGCATCTGATAAAAGAAAAGTATTACATTTCCATCGATTAAACTGAGAAGAAGTAAGGGAAAGCTCAAGGACAGTATATACAAGAGCATGATCAGAAATGAAAATAGAACCAATCTCAGAGCGTTGAATAGAAGGAGGTAAGGGTTTACTAACCAAAATGTAATCAATACGTGACCGGGTATGGTGAACATTGGAAAAAAAGTATACTCAAGTGACTCAGGGTTGCAAGTCTTCCAAACATCTAGTAACGGACGTGAGGTAATGGCAGATTTAAATGATTTATGGGGCTTATCTGGTTGGAATTTACAGGAGAAAAGTCTATCAGAGAAGGGATCCAACCATTGGTTAAAGTCACCTGCAATTACTATGTTGGGACAATCTATAGAGGATAAGAGAATTTTAATGTTGTTCCAAAATTTGGGATCAGGGCGAACAGGGCCATAGATATTTAATAAAACCAGTGTCTTATTTTGAACCATAATCTTTGCCATTACCCAACGACCATCAGCATCATTTTGAGTGGACAATATTTGGACCGATAAGGCTTTGTGAAATAGTATAGCAACACCCCTTTTTTTGTCAATAGCAGGAGAAAATACAACTTGGCCTACCCAATGCCTTTTCAACTTAATCAATTCTACATCCGTACAGTGAGTTTCTTGGAGAAAAGCAATTTGAGAGTTAAGTTTAGATAAATGGGACAAGACCTTTTGTCTTTTAATTGGATGACCCAGACCTCAGACCTTCCACGAAACAAAGTTATACATGAAGGGAGGTAGGGAAGATGGGGAGCGATTGGATTGGAAACACTTCAAGGAGGCAACTACAAAGGAAAATACAATAGGTAAAAACGTTACATTGAGACAATTCGTATAACATACTCACAACAATGCTTACAACATTTCCAGAATAGTAACAAGAAATGAAGAAAGGTGTTGAGCCACAAAAAGATATTGTTGTGCAAAAAAAAACAATATCCAACGATAGAACAGATCAAGGCAAGAGAGCCAGGTCTGAAAAGAAAGGAAAAACCGAGATATCAGGAGCGTGGAGAAACCGAAGAGGAGGCGGCCCCCAGCGAGCACCACAGACAAGGGGATGAAAACAGGATCTTATGTAAAATTAAGAGAACAAAAAGAAGAGAGTACAGAGGAGAAATATGGATCCCAGGACTCAGAACAATCCAGACCAGAAGAATAAGTCAACAGAGATAGAAACATCAAACATTAGTATTCATGATAGAAGGAGTAATACTGTGCAAAAATGAGTGAAGTTTCTGAGGATCGTCAAATGAGCGAGTGCGTCCCTTATGAGTGATTTTACAGAAACAAGGGTGGAGAATGCCATATTAGATATTCAACTGTCTCATTTGAGGTCGGAGATTCAAAAATTCTTTATGTCGAACATTCGTTGCATTGGAAAGATCTTGAGAAAGAAAAATATTGTGACCAGACCAAATAAGATGCCTTTTGAGTTTAGCAGCCTTCAACACAGTCATTAACTCTGTAAATTCAAGAAAAAGCATGATGATACCACGAGGCTTAGATGCATTAGGATGAAGGCGACCTAGATGATGGGCTCTTTGAATATTAAGAGGTTGTGCCGTAGATGGGAGTTCTAGGAGATCCTTTAGAAATTTCTGCAGAAAGAACACCATATCAGGACCCTCAATATTTTCTGGAAGACCATAAAGGCGTGGGTTGTTCCTACGATTGCGTTTTTCAAGGTCCTCGGTGTGAAGCTTGAGCTTATGGATCTCTTGTTCCAGAAGAGGGATCTTGGAAGCAGCATCTTGTACATCACTGACCCGTTGTTCTAAGTCCAAAACTTTGCCTTCCATAACACCTAATTTTTCTTCAATTTGGGTAAGCTTAACGTTAGTGACAGACATAAATGGTTGAAGGCCGCGAACCTCCTCCAAAATGGAGTCCAGAACTGGACTGGAAGATGAAATAGCAGAATGCGGGTCATTTTTAGGTCTCTTTACCTTAGCTCCAGTTAGAGAATGCTTTGGATTGCCTGACTCATGAGCCATGCTGAAAAACGTGGACGTGAAATCCAAAAAGAACAGGCAATACACTTAATATGAGAACACAACTCACTGAAGCACTGAGACCAGAAATACAGAGAAACACGGGCAGTTCAAAAATGTATGGATAAACAGTCTCGCTCAAAATTGAAGTAGGATAATGAAATTATAACCGTAGTATCCCCAAAAGAATTTAAACAGGAGCAGGCAGATGATGATTCATAAAGCTGAGCAGTAGATTCAATTGCCTGATAAACAAAGATTATTTATGCAGAGAAACATGTCATCCAAGCTGAATGGGGCCATTAAGCAGGAGGAAAAACTCCATATAGAGAAAGGAGTAAAGCACTGTATGCAAGGGCACCATTATCATATCAGAAAACAGTAAATGCCGGCAGTCGCGCCAAAAATACAAAATGGCGGCTGGAAACACCACAAAATGAATAGATCATAGGTGTCTGAGGTGAAAAATGTTGCCAGCAAAGCAAGTCACCAGTTCATTTAAATCACATAGATAGAGATTTAAAAAAGCATGGTGCGCGACTTGTGGGAGATTCTCTTATCTCAAATTGAAATCTTTAACAATGTAAAGGGGACGTGGGCTCGGCGGCACAAAATGGCGGCCGCCCGCGTCCGAGATCGGAGAAGATTACCAGCTTTCTTAATTCGGCAAAATGAAGGCAATAGACATCACACATCCAAATCGCTGCATTCAGGGCATTTTCCGACATCCGAAGCGCAAACAGAAGTCCTCCGAAGTGCAAGCTGAGGTCCACAATCGTCCTCGTAAGCTCGCAACACCACGGAGCTCAGTGAGGAGACGCCAACCCCGACGGCGCACAAGCCACGCCCACTTGTAGTTGTGTTTTAAAGAGCTCTAGCTTTTATTTCAAAGTGGAAATCTGCAAAGCTGAAAAGTTCTTTCTTGGTGCGTCAATCTGCACACGCGTGTTTTGTTGAAATGTAAACTTCCTTTAAATTGTTCTACATCAACTGATGTGAAGCTTCCTGTTGAGACTAGAACTAAGGGATTGATTATGATGGCGGTTGGTAAAGCTACCGAATGCCATCTTTGCAGGAACGAAGCCAGCCAACTCTGGAACAGGGGAACTATGTCCGGGTCCAGGTGTCGGATAAACATTTTGCGATTCTGGGCAAATCCCATTATTTCCTATGGGATATATATTTTGGTATGTTTGGTGAGCATGATAGGAAGCAAATAGGACAGCTATTGATTTGTCTGAAAATGTGAATACCAGGCTAGATTCCGTTTTTGTCTTGTTTATTTACAGAGCATTTTATTAGGATTACTCAGTGAGCACGAGGTGCTTAATATCGGAAGTGTCTATTGTGCGAGGTATGTGGCATAGTGGCTCTGAAATCAAACAAGAGAACCTAAGAGCTAGCTTACTGACATTTAATATTACTGTGGGTTATTTCACGTTTTTATTAGGTGTTCGCATCGGATTTTAAACTGTGACTTCCACTTTGAACTAATAGGAGGGGATAGTGACTGATGTCTCTCTGTTGTGATATCCACATGCTGATATGACGCTGAATTGTGAGGCATTTATTCTGCTTATTAAAAATGAGGGAGGAACATTGTGACTGAGAAATATATTACATCAGGCATCCAATCTTTGGGAAGGGGGATGTTATATGGTATATATAAAACCATCTCCCAAATATTAATTGGTAACAGCTTTAAGCTGAACCAGAGCCTGAACATGTTGGGTAAATAGAGATACGAGTGTGTCTGTGACATATAGGTGTGTTTGATTACCAGCAAGGCCATTGTGACTATACAAGGGTGTTTTATTGGGGATGTTTTAAATATTAAAGTACGGTGTTGTGTTAATGTAGTGCCATATCAATATAGATATATATTATTTTCTCTTTATATAGATGTTAGGATCCCTGGACACAATTGTATATGAAGCCTGAAGAAGGTGGTTTGGACCAGTTACTACCACCGAAACGCATTGCCTTTGGTCGTTTGTATTTTTCATGATATTTTTTAAAAAGAAATGTTTACATGCATACAATGTGCTTTTTACTAGTAATTGAATACCAACATTGATTATTCCATGTGTCAAACTGCGAGATATGTATTTTTTTTTGTACGTTCAACAGAAGAAATTTCTTTGAAATATTTGAGTGTATTCTATTTCATAATACATCTGGAATTCGTATCCTTCGTCAAACAAATCAGTTTCATCACACCAGACGTTGTACCGGATTCAAGTCTTTATTTTTCGAAACTTAATCGTCCACAGCCGACACGCGTTTTGCCCCCTATGGGCTTTTTCAAGGCTTTGTATATTGTCCAAAAGACTTTCAATTCCGATAAGTACTTGTAAATTTTGAGGATACAATTCGTATATGTTCAAGCAATCTTAAAAACTATCATGAATGATGATGCAGGATACTATTTATTCTTCCAATGTCAGTATTTTTCTTAGTTGAGGTTATAGTTGTGGAGCCATATTAAGTTCCACAATCTTCACACGTGTATCGGTTCACTGTGTACGCCGTCCCTGCATCGGTTCACCGTGTACGCCGTCCCTGCAACCCGGCAGGTTGCAGGGACGGCGTACACGGTGAACCGATACACGTGTGAAGATTGTGGAACTTAATATGGCTCCACAACTATAACCTCAACTAAGAAAAATACTGACAATTGGAAGAATAAATAGTATCCTGCATCATCATTCATGATTGTTTTTAAGATTGCTTGAACATATACGAATTGTATCCTCAAAATTTACAAGTACTTATCGGAATTGAAAGTCTTTTCGACAATATACAAAGACTTGAAAACGCCCATAGGGGGCGAAACGCGCGTCGGCTGTGGACGATTAAGCTTGGAAAAATAAAGACTTGAATCCGGTGCAACGTCTGGTGTGATGAAACTGATTTGTTTGACCAAGGATACGAATTCCAGATGTATTGCTAAATAAGCAAAAGGATTAAAGAGACTTTTTTGGAGGTGCACGGGTGTATTTGCTCACAGTGTAAGGACTTCCATTCCAAAATCTTTGGGAAGGTGGCCGAAGGTTGATGCCCGAGGTGGATGTGCATCCAACGCCAAGTAGCACTCCATATTGAACTGTGTGGATATTGTAATCTGTTTTTGTGACTATTGATAACCAAGGTTGATGTGCGAATCTAAATAGCAAATCCACCAATTTTTTGTCCGTACTGCATTCTATTTCATGTTTGTACATGATTACGTCTCTAATGTATTTTTTTGATTTATATTTTTATATATATGTGAAACATAGTTTTTAATTTTGCATTCACCTAGTGAATAAAGCATTTATATATTATCCTTTGGCAATTGTAATAGTTTGCATATGAATGAATGTATATGAATGAGGTCTGACTGAGATTTGAGTGTTTAAGCACGCTATTGAGGAGTCCCAAAGGGAATTTTCTTTGACTTGGTGTCATTACTGTGTCCTGTCCCTTTGGTGAGGAGGACCACTCTCCGTTTTTTGGTATATATATATTAGTAGGCAGGATATCCGTCACCGTTGTGATGGAGTAACCTGTCCACCAAGATATAAATCAGGCCCCTAATCTGCTTGTGCCATAAAAAACACCTAACCTTGTATAATGCAATCTGGTGCTCATTTAAAGCGTCCTAATTCCTTTGGACAAAAATTGCACTATATAAAAAGTGCAAAAAAATACCTATACTGAAGGTGATTGAACATTGGAATTCTGACCATGCGGCTGCTGTTTGATGACTATAAGTGTGTGTCACTGTTGACTGAAAACCACAGTGTGCAGCCGGTACAACTACAGAGTTTGGTAAGGCACATTGCTGAGTGGCACCAAGAGTTACATTTTCAGTTTTGAGTCCTGCAAGTGAAGACAAAATATGGCAACACATTGAGATTTACTGATGCAATACAATTGGCAGTTGATGTTTAGTTTTACAAGTAATACACAATTAACTAGTATGCTGTGGAAAATGAGTCAAAAAGATTCAATTATTCTCATATTTCAAATATTTTTACATTTTCAATATTGAAGTAATTTGTTTTTTATCTCTCTTGCTAACTAATCCCAGTAATCAGCAGAAATTAAATATTTCTGAAGGAAAGCTTTAATATCAATTGTGGTAGATGTTAGAGTTCGTCAATACTTAATGTATGCATGAGAAAGATAACAACTTTTCAATCGACATGTGTTTGTTCTTTTCTCTGATCAGCCCACGTATATTGGACATTGATCTTCAGTTTGTTGTGGATTTTTTCAAGGTTTTTCCTAATTTGTGGTTTGGTGCATTTCAACATTAAGTAAGTTAAGAGGTTCTCATAGACACGTGAGTTAGGACTGCCTGGTTAGTTCCTTACATGCAAAAAAGTCCGACATTGCAGTCTCTTCACGCACCTAAACCAATTAGAAATCAGAGGGGTGTTCTGGAACCAAACCATTTGAGGGCCTCACAAATAGATAATAGTGAAAATACTCCATAGCCCCCTCTGCCCCCAGCATGCAAGTGACACAAGACCGATTTGGGTTCGCTTACTGGCGATCCAGGACAACCAGTGGATGAGTAACCTATACTAACCGCCCACCTGATTTGAAAATAGCACCTGGTCTTCAAACCAATAGGTGCTATAACTCTTGGGGGTCCTCACCCTGTGACCCCCTAACACTGAACACTGCCCAGGTGGGAGAGCGATACTGGGTCAGCCCCCAAGATAGCTTCCCTTCACCGATCGATTAACACTACTGCATGAGACAGACCAATGCAAACCTATTTACAAAGAGTGTACTGCCTCTGGCCATCTGCATGTTGTACTTCCAATGAACCTGCTCTTCTTACTCCCCCCCAACCCAACTGGTTGGATACATCTCAAGGCCTGATGCATAACTTGTATCAGTCTTACTCCCACCATTCCAGTTTCTTGATGCTGCCAGGGGGATGACCTGCTTCGTGGGCTGTTGCTGCTGCTCCTATCTCAAATGAATGGGTGGAATACTGTTTTGTTGTGTGGCCTGCCATGTGGAGGCAGGGAAACATAACCTGGTTGAACAGGTGACAAGTGAGTAGGGTGCTGTAGCAGGGTTTCCGTTCTCCCACAGAACTGTGCACAGAGATCTAGAACCTGGGTGAATCAGGGTGACCCAAAACTCACCTTTGTTTCAGAAATCCCCTTACCAAGCTAGCTACAGTGTCTCATCGGTAGTAATTACTTCCCAATGACTTAGACAATCCAGAACATGAACTTAGGGTACCTCAGGTATCGTGGAACACATGAACACTCTTTCGTTATATAATCATTGCAAACCGAAACTGAGAGGCAAAGAACACACGTGCAAGTTTGAAATGTTTATTTTTCAATGCAAAGTTCTCAAACGCAGTATCTTGTATAATACCAACATACACATTATAAAAATCAGAGTTAGCAGCATAGTCACTAATCCATAATAAGCAAAAGGTGATAGCATGTTATGATGCAAAAATCTATAGAATTCTGTATCACCTATATTTCGCGCACCCTATTCAGTATATTATTTTATATCTAAGAAGGTCTCGTTTGGGTTCTAGCTGGGCGGGCCCATACCTCTAATTCTCAGTAGGAGTAGATCACATCAACAGCTACCAGCTCTCTGCATGCGAAGCATCAAGTGTGTCGATTCATTCCCTGTAACTCTATCTTAAACCCGCGTAGAGCCCAATGTTGGCAGCAACATTATTTGTGTTATGTCTAACGTGGTACGAGGATCAGGCCTTCAGCAACCTTGTGTTAGGTTATTCTTAGAGCGTGCAGTTCTCGGTGTGCAGACAGTTGTACCAAGTGTATCAAGCACGGCTGATACTAGAGCAATAACATATTATTCTCAAATAAATCACATCTTTCGTCTCGGTTGAAAGCTACAATAACAAGTAGGTGTCGTGTGCAAACTCAAGCTGAAAGAAAATATTGCGTTTAAACATTTAATAAGCTCATGCTAACTTAACACAATATATAGAAACGTAGTAACCATATGACACCCCCCCAATGATCCGAGGACGGTTAAAAAAAGAGAAAATATAAGCCAATACCCTATGAGAGGCAAAACATGAAAGCAGAGTTCAATGATATTGAGTCAAGCTAAATGTATGTAAATGTATATAAAAGTAATATCAAAAATATGTATGAATGCCTACAGTGGCCACACAAAAATATAAAAAGTCGAACTTAAGGCCTACTCCCAGTTCATAGGCCTAGAACATATGAAAGTCGAATGTTCGTATTAAAAAAGGCACCATTCAGAATTACTAAAAAGTCACGTGCCATAATAATGAAAGTCGTCAAAGTCACTCATGGGTTGAATGAATATGCAAAATAGGTAGCCACAGCTTCCAACATGAAATCACTGTCATCATCCGAAAACAGTTCAGCCATCCAATTAAGCAATGGGAAAGAACATACGTGCTCCTCCAACACCGATTCCTCTAGCAACATCAGAGGACAACTCAGTGGGTTCTCGAGAACGCTATGTGCCAGAAAGTCATGCGCCGCTGCGAATATGTCCCACTGACCCATTAGTCCATGCATCGCTGCCACAGCCATAACCCTTTCACCAGAACAAACCAACTCGTGAGCAACTACGGGGCTCATCAGCTGATCAAAGTTGACGTCAGGAGAAGTCGGTAAGCAGAGACACAAATCAATGGCCCAGTCGAAATCACAGCTCAGACAATGAAACACGGGCTGGACACATGTGAAATAGAAAAATCTGAACGATAATCCAAAAGCCGTGCTTAAAGTCGCAAGCGGCAAGGAGCCATAGTAATCAAGCATCCGGTTGCGAAACTGCATCAGTAGGGGCTAGCGTTTTCTTGCGCAGGATGGGCATCCATGTTTTAGAAAGCAAAATATCACCAGAACGCCTGCAGCCAAAGCCAGCAAAACAGGAAATCGCCAAACAGGCTTGCGAATATAGAATGAAAGAACGCAGGGATAATACCAAATACTTTTTCAAATGTAGTCACGAGACCACTGCTAACCAATTTAAAAAAATGTGCCAGACCTGTTGTGGAGGAGGCATTGAAGATCTGACGAACCAGCTCGGAGAAATGAAAAGGCAAATCAGTATTTAAAAGCGCCTGCACTTCTGTGCGTGTGTTAGCTATGTGAAGGACATAAGTTTCGCGGGCAGAGCTCAGGGCCACTTGCTTCTGAGACAATAGGGCTCTTATACGGCTTAAACCATTGAACTCGGCTTTCAAGGTTGGTATTCGTGGCCAAATTGAAACATCTGAATTCCCATGCGTGGGTGGATATAACACATTCTTGCAACAAACCACCCTCTCTGAAACGGTAACCACATAAGTGATACCGACCTGTAACCCACAACACAGTTCGTTATTCAAAAGTAAATAACTACCGTTGGACAATAACGTGAACGTGGGAACTATTGTAGGAACCGGTGTCCCCTTCAAAACACAGGCCAAATTAGGCTTGTCCTGATTACAAGAACCATGCAACTGGATGTGTCTGCATATTAGTGAGCGGTCAGGCGGCTGTGTACATTCTTCACCATTCAGATTCACTTCACTCCCCTCCTTTAGGCATCTGTAAGTGTATGGTAAAGACCATGTCTCATGGAGGAAAGCACTGCCTAATGGTTCATATCGCCCTATAGTCATATACTTCATACAATTTGTAAATTTATACAGAGCAAAAGGCAAGGTAATAACACCATGGATAAGCCATGTAGCAGCAGTCACCTCAGCCACCGAAAAGGGCAAGGATTCAAATTTTTCAATGTGTAACATAGAAAATGATGCATCTCTCATTGAAAGCATGCGCTGTTTTTCAGTCAAATTAAATGGGGCAAATAGTGATGAGACGTTCATAAAATTCCAAGGTACTCGACCAGACTTCAGAGTCTGTAGTGTCCAAGCAAACTGCATCACAGAACGCAATTGATTTTGACCATGATATAACACGGACACTTCATCATGTACAATGTCAACGACAGAAGACACAATATTGTTCAACGTGTAAATTCGGGAAGAAAGCGTGTTAATACTGTTATCGACGACTGCAAGCACTTTTTCTAAATTTGCTTGATCAATAGCCCTCAGGCGCTTAGCAGCCTCGATTTGGGAAATTTCATTGTAAATAGCATAAAGCCACCGTTTAGATCTACCTTTAGCTGGGCCTTTTATAAAATCATTCAAATCCACATTATCATTCAATTGAGACAGATGTAGTTTAACTGCAGATAATGTGGAATGTTGCAACCAATTCTGACACAGCTTCCCCACAGAATAAGTCGTGACAGTATAATCTTCTTCAAAACGGGGATCGGGTCTGACTTCTGTGAACCCTTCAGCCAAACCCAGAAAACGACGTTGGCAAGAATCAGCACTCCTATGCCACATCAGCCAACCCTTGGAATCCAAACTGGAAATGTTAAAGGACGAATTGTGCAATAGAGCTTGCAACTCATGAATGGACAATTCAGTAAAGTTACCCCAACCTGAATATTCCTCTAAATCTGGGATGGTTGGTGTATTTAATTTTTTAGAAGTAGCCAATCCAGAGCATGTCGTTTGGAAAATGGATGAATTTAAAAACAACATGTGATTCGGGATGAGACATGCAAGGTGCAAAGCCTCAGTGCGTTGTACCTGCCAATCCTTGGTACCCCAAACCGATTTAAGGTCAATTGTTCCTTTCCAAAACTCGTAGCCATCTACAGCCAACCTGTCTAGAAAGGACTTCGAATACAGTAATTTTGTATCGGTAAGTCTAACTTTGGACATGGACTTTTGTGTCATTTTAAAATAAAATGACTCGGGATTAGATTGATTAAAGTCTGTGAAATAAGTATATTTTTTCAGAAACGTATTGGAGATGCCACCTAATGGAGCAGGGCAATGTTCCCATTGTGTATAATTTACAGCAACCCTCCTTGAATTTGTCTTATGCAAAAAATGATTACCATAGTGTTGAAAACAAAACAAATCACCATAATTAATAGAATCTAAATACAGATCCTCAGCATCGAAGGCAGCATAATATTTCAAATCAGAGAATAATGCTTCTACGGCCTGAATATCCCAATCATCAGAACGTATATTTTGTTTAATCACATCTCCCATGTTTACTCTAAGCACATTTGGAACATTAATCACTTCAGTGGGCCCATGTATCTGAAACCTAACCGCATCCCACACAATCCCATCAAGGACAGGCCAAGCAGTAATGTTAACTGTATTTAAGTTTCGTTTCAGTCTGTGCGCTGAATGTGAAGAGGAAAGAGGGGCCAATGTTCCATTAAGGTATCGAATTCCTGTTCTTTCTTTAACGTAGTGACCATCAATCAGGCGGAAAAAATAAAACACAAAACCAATTGACATAAAAAGGTAAAATGAAAATAATATCAACCAAATGTATGTCCAAGGGGGAATCAAAAAATGTTTTTTAAACAACGTGGCATATTTTGCAATAGTTGAGGGTTTCTTTGAAGGTTCCGAAACAGAGTCAAAAGAGAATCTGGACAGGTCGGCCAAACGGGTATGCAAATCAGGCATCGATAAATCAGCAGGATAAGTGTAGTTTAACTCATCAATGTCAGTTACAGGAATAGTATTTAATAAAGGACTGGATATGGCAGGCATTTCGAGGGACACCTCATGTTCTGCACCAGATGTAATAGCCAGCACAGAGTGCCTCACCATGGAAGGACAGGAAACAGCCGGTGTCATGCTATGAAGAATCGGCCACCCTGTGTGTCTTGACATTGTCAATAGAAATAAATCTGTTTTCCTTACGACCTGGAAGTGGTGGTAAAATGACTGTTCTTGTGCCCTTCACTCCAAGAACTCGAACCGGTGCACGATATGAGGGACCAAACTCTTTCTTGTTATCGATCTTCTCTCGAACCAGTTCTCCAACTTGGGGTAGCCAGCCAACTACCGGGATCTGCAGCGCATCATCCGATGTGGAGGGCAAATGTTCCTTTGCAAGACTGTCTCTGGTCTTTTGTAGATTCTGTAAAACATTGCAATGTTCATCTACGTCAAAGGCCGTGGCCTGGGCCTTGCAGTCTAGCCCATCGAGGTCAGGGACATACATCTTGATACCAAAGAGCATTTCGTATGGGGTCCGCCCACCCAGAGACCTTCTAGGGAGATTATTAAGCGCACGCTGCACGCCTATGAGGTGGGCTAACCAGTTTCTGCCAGTGCCTATAACTCGAGCTGTCAAAGATTGCTTTAAGTCGCGGTTCATTCGTTCAACTACACTATTGCCCTCGGGTCTGTAGGGACTCGAAAATTTGACTTGGACCCCCAACGAAACCATAGCATCCTTATACGCCTTAGAGGCGAAAGCCGGACCCTGATCCGAATGGAAGGTACCACAGGCAAAAATTCCCACAAAGACTCGCAAATCCTTAATGACAGTACGTGAGTCAGCGCTCCGATGTGGCCATACCCACACAAAGCGTGTGCATGAATCAACTGCTACTAAGATGTACTTGTACACAGTATCAGAAGAAAAGGGACCGCAGTGATCTGAATAAACGTATCCAAGCAGTTTATTCGAGATGTACAACTGTGTCTGAGGCGGACGCGCAGCAGTTGAAGGCTTAATCTGCTGGCAAATGTCACATTGAAGGACATAATCGCGCGTCTGTTTGTACAGTCCCCGCCACCAGAACCTCTGTTGCAGCTGAGTTACAGTGGCTGAGACGCCCGCATGCGCAGACGCCACACCTTCATGAGCCGCTGCAATCAAAGCAGCCCTGCGATCCGAGTTGGGAACTAGACGTTCGCCAACTTCAGGGATTTTCACATAAGGAACCTTATCGGGACTTAAGTGGTATGTGTATTTAGAAGGGAACCCCGCAGGATATTTACTTCCCTTCTCTGTTGCAGCAACTGCTGCCAATATGTCATCATCTATCTTGCTTTTGGACCTTGTGACTGCTGCAACTAAGTATTTTGATACCGCTGACTTCGCTGCTTCATCAGCAAGCGAATTGCCAACAGCGTGGACCCCCACGCGCTGATGACCGAGAGCATGAATCACAAACACGAGTGGTAACTTCTCCTTAAGTTCCGCCACTCGGACCCAGATCATTTTATGTTTTATTGTGCTACCTTTGGAATCACGAAACTCATTCTGAATCCAAAAGAACAAGTTCTCATTGTAAGACTGGACACAGTAGTAAGATTCACTTACGATCAAAGTCGTCACACTTGGATCAGCGTACTCTAATGCAAGCATCAAAGCACGAAGCTCTGCTAATTGTACTGGCTTTCATAACCGCCTCCAAGGCAGGACACGGGGTAACAACCAACATGCGTTTTCCCTGTGACAGGGCACGTTCCTTAAGAATTGCCATCTGCACAGCCGTTAAAACCTTCTCCACAGTGGAAAAACGCAATTCAGCCGAAGTGTACAAGTGTGACTTGTAAGCGATAGGTACTGTATCTCCTTCATTAAGAGTCAGGTACGTGAAACCCACCGCCCCAGGGATAATTCTTATCACCAGGTTGGTCTGGTTATCACGAGTCTGTAAGTATTCAGAAGCGAGCAAATCAGCCTGCAAAGACTGCAGAATAGCTGAATGCTCAGGCAGCCAGCATGATTTGGAAAAAGATGGTTGTATCAAAGCATACAAAGGCTTGATACGCTGGGTATATTCCGGAATGTAAGTTCTTCCGAAATTCAAAAATCCCAGCAAAGACTGTAATTTTTTCAGTGTTGTCGGAGAGCGCAATTGTGCGCATTTCTACAGGAAGTGAGGTGCTAACCCTTTTCCCTCGTTGTTAAGCTCGTAACCGAGAAACAACACTGTGTACTCTGCAATGTGCGACTTTGCAAAGTTAAACTTGTAACCAATGTCAGCAAAATTACAAATTATGCTATTTACTCGACACAGATGCTCCCAAAGGTCGTCGTCTGTGAGATAAATGTCATCCACATACGAACAAGCAACCGGGTCGATGCCCTCCAGAAGTGAGACAATGCGGGCGGAGAATACTCCTGGACTGTTCTTATAGCCCATTGGGAGACGCCGAAACATTTTTTGCACACCGCCGCATGTAAAACTGGTCCATTGGGAACTAAGACCGTCTAATCTATGTGCATAAAAACCATTGGAAATGTCGAGCGTGGTTTTGAACCGTTTACGCTCAAGACTATTCACTAAAGCAGAGCCATGAGTATTCTGTACTGCGCAGTTACGGCAATGCGAGTTTAAATGCCTATAATCCAAAACCAAACGATATGAGCCGTCTGGCTTGTTCACAGTAAAAAGGGGGTTATTCATCGGTGACACCCACGTTTCAATTACACCTTGATATTCCAATTGTTCAAGGATAGCCGCGACTGAAGCTTTGGCTTCACGCCGTATGGGATATTGAGGTTGAGGCTGCGGATGAGACCGTAAAGGAATCTCGTGGCTCGGTGACAATTTATCCCAGCCACACTGATTGCGGTACACAGCCGGCGCAAGCGCCAGAGCCCACTCTTCTGCAAAATGCAGCGCTTCCACTCTCGGTACAGTGTGCACGAAACTGGGCAGGATTACCTCCTCCCCTCGCGGAGCTGCGAGAACAAAAGGTAGGGGCCAGTCAGCCTCCGAAAGCAAAATGTCATACGTAGACGAGAGATTTTCCCAAAATACCCCTTTTACAGTTCGCTGCATGTCACCTTCAATTAACAGGACAATTTCAAAAAGACGTTCAGGGGGAGCAACATGCGTATCAGCAGTTTCAATCACAACATAAGTGTCAGTCGCTGTCACCTTCAACAGTGGACGGAGGGCCTCTCTCACTATGGTAATCTCCGCCGCGCTGTCCAGCAAGGTCAGAGCCCACCTCAGATTCCGAAGCCGCATTCTCACTATCTGGGGCATAACGATGCGCTGTCAGGGCGGTGACTTTCTTCGTAGCAAACTGTGGTCTCCTGGGCGTAGAGCCTTCCTGCTGATCTCCACCGGCACGCGGGCGGGGCTGACCACGTCCTTGCTGGCCACCCCGGCCCCTGCCGCCCCCTCCACCACCGGTTGACGGAGCCGATGAGTCCTGAAAGGAACGAGGAGAGCATTGGTCAGAAGCCTGAAACCTTTCAGGCGATTTAATCATCGCGCGGTCGCGCAAATCATAAACACGATCCGACTGCGCAGGCAACGGAGACGCAGGAGCAGAAACCTGTGTTTGTTGTTGTTGTTGCTTACCCTGATTCTGCTTTTTAGGCCAATTTTGTTTCTTGGACTTTTGTTGACCACTAGCTTCCGATGTCTGACCCTGGGGCTGCTTTTTCTCTTTATCAGGAAAAGCCTTAAGCCCCTTCGCATTGCGGCCAACCGTTTTATAAGCAGCCACAATGATCCTTGCCAACTGACGGGGTCTCTCGGCCTCGGGAATTAACGCTAAAGCGTTAGCAACCTTAAAGTTCACTGCATCTCCCTTGACATTTGCAAGGATTAGATCGCAAACTACATCAAAGGAGCCACACAGGCGCATACCCAATTCAACCGCCGACTCCAGTCCGTGTTCATCCTGAACACGTTTAAGGACCGCACCCAGATTGGTCACAGACGGGGTGCCGTAGCACCTCGAATAGACCGCTGCAAAAGTCTTACCCCAGGTCTCACAGTCAGCAAGCTCAGGTGCCAAATCTTTCGGTAAACTAAGCGTAAGAATCCAGTGTTCGTCACCAGGATTCGTATTAGGAAACACAGCTTCTAGCTGGCCGAATTTCTCTGCAAGCCAGAACGGAAAATCATCCTTGTCCTGCGGCTTTTTGCCCATCACGGAATTCACCATGACAGGATTGATTTTCAAACCAGCCTGTTCTGCACGAAGCTGTGCGCCCCTAGGGGCTACGTCCTGAACATTACGGCTAGTGTAATGAACAAGCGCTCTAATCACTTCCACAGCAACTTCATGAAGTTGCCGCAGATCAGCTATGCCACAAGTGGCGCGATTAGGGTGAGGAGTGAATCCAGCCAAAGCGGGCCAAGGTGTGCCCGGAATGGACAAAGGACCCAACCTCGAAGCGGTTAAAGCGTGTGGTAGGGCGCCACCAAACCAAACTCCATGCTGCCAAGCGTCAATAGGAACTTCCAGTGCTCTGTACAGAGCATACGCAGCCGGTACAGCCGTAGCAGTGTAGTGGTGGAAAACACCAGAATTAGCGTTCACCGCCAGAAATGTCACCCACGAATAAAACAGTTCGTACGGGTAAGCATGTTCCGCACTCATCACTAGAACAACAGCCAAGCCTTCCAAAGGGACATTATAAGCCCGCAAATGGTCACGCACCGCAATGCGACTATGCTGCGGGATGTCCACGGCTTGTGCCATGTTAGCACAGGAAAGTGAAAAAACAAAGATTACTTTGTAGCACAACTGGGTAGAAATTCAATGAAACCGTTTTTAGATAGATTCAAGCTTGAAAAAAGACCTATTTCACAAATAGGTAGGTTTTCCGACACTGCCGTTTTCCGGAAACGGGAATGAAGGGGTTAAGGTCTGAATGATATACTACTCGAGTGTCATGATATAAGGCCAATCAACGTATGGGCGCCATGTAGCAGGGTTTCCGTTCTCCCACAGAACTGTGCACAGAGATCTAGAACCTGGGTGAATCAGGGTGACCCAAAACTCACCTTTGTTTCAGAAATCCCCTTACCAAGCTAGCTACAGTGTCTCATCGGTAGTAATTACTTCCCAATGACTTAGACAATCCAGAACATGAAGTTAGGGTACCTCAGGTATCGTGGAACACATGAACACTCTTTCGTTATATAATCATTGCAAACCGAAACTGGGAGGCAAAGAACACACGTGCAAGTTTGAAATGTTTATTTTTCAATGCAAAGTTCTCAAACGCAGTATCTTGTATAATACCAACATACATATTATAAAAATCAGAGTTAGCAGCATAGTCACTAATCCATAATAAGCAAAAGGTGATAGCATGTTATGATGCAAAAATCTATAGAATTCTGTATCACCTATATTTCGCGCACCCTATTCAGTATATTATTTTATATCTAAGAAGGTCTCGTTTGGGTTCTAGCTGGGCGGGCCCATACCTCTAATTCTCAGTAGGAGTAGATCACATCAACAGCTACCAGCTCTCTGCATGCGAAGCATCAAGTGTGTCGATTCATTCCCTGTAACTCTATCTTAAACCCGCGTAGAGCCCAATGTTGGCAGCAACATTATTTGTGTTATGTCTAACGTGGTACGAGGATCAGGCCTTCAGCAACCTTGTGTTAGGTTATTCTTAGAGCGTGCAGTTCTCGGTGTGCAGACAGTTGTACCAAGTGTATCAAGCACGGCTGATACTAGAGCAATACCATATTATTCTCAAATAAATCACATCTTTCGTCTAGGTTGAAAGCTACAATAACAAGTAGGTGTCGTGTGCAAACTCAAGCTGAAAGAAAATATTGCGTTTAAACATTTAATAAGCTCATGCTAACTTAACACAATATATAGAAACGTAGTAACTATATGAAAGTGCCTTCCACGAGGCACTATAAATAGGTCCCTGTGAGGGCCGGATAGCCAAATACCATCCATCCAGTGGTACTGGAAAGTATGCTGGGTCATCCAGTGTAGAAAGCTTAATGGTCCTGCCCGCCCCCTTTGTTTGGTCTTGTATCTGCGAACCATTATCTCTAGGGACCCTTCCCTGACTGAGATGTCCTACCAGATAAAAACATGCAGTCTGGTGCCCCCCTTTGACCTGGCAGCCAGTTCCCCACAGCTGAGAGTGTCTCTTTCCATCTACCCTGGCCCATACACAAAATGCCTGTACCCTTGCTGGCAACGAGTGGGCACTGCTGTTGATGCTAGCTGTTACCTTCTAGAATGTGCTCACATAGCTCCTGTACATAACTTTTGTTCTAGTGGCAAGTGAGATCTCACCTAGGCTGGAGACCATGGGTCCAATGAATGAGGTGCCAGGGGTGGCATGGGAAGGGTGCCATGGAGGTGTTCACCTGTGACCACAGAGCCTGGAAACATTGCCATTGGAATCAAGAATGAGCATCTGCCGCATTATTCTTTGCCCCTTCAATGTATCTCACCCTGAACTCTGTGTTCCTATACAAACAACTTTTTACCAGCTCCCTCAGTAAACTCAGAACCATGGGTCAGAAGGCAGAGTGTGAGTTGATAGCCTGCACCACAGCATTGTTACTAGACCAGAAAAGGACACTCTTGTCAGCTATGTCTTTGTACCACAAGTGGAGGGCGGCCAATATGGGGAACAGTTTTTATACCATAATGTCTGTTTTCACGTTTCTTTTTTGCCAGGCAGTGACCCATTTCTGTGAACCTACTCTTTCCTAAATATGATACTAGGACCTTCTCTACCTGATGCATCTGTGACTAGGGACAGTTCAGGACTGGATGTCCAGGGGTCCCTCCAAAGCAGGGAGCAATTGAATTGCCTCAGGAGCTGAGCCCACATTAGTAGGTTTTCTTTCAGCCCCTTATTAAGCCTCAGAAGGTTCTGTTTCTGGGTGATTTTTGTGGTTGCCCGGGCTAATCTCCTGACAAAGACCCTCCCAACCGGGATGACTTTATGACTCTAGTGGCAAAATTCAGTTTTCCCAAAATCCCTTGGATGGCACTCAATGTTGCCTTCTCCTTTGCCAAAACCGTCTCTATATCAGCCCGCAGCAACTGGGCCTTCTCTTAAGCTTCAACTAGCTACACAGGGCCACCAGATTGATATGGGAGGGTCCATTGGTCCATAGGGATAAGTGTGGGAATGGGCTGGTGACCAATTTGGGAGTTTGCTTCTCTAACTTCAATTGCTGGCTGAGTCATGTGGGCTTTCTGTGGTTCCTTTGCAAGTGGAAGCTGGATGTGGGGTCCCACATTTTGAGCAGCTGTGGCTGAATGTACATGCTTCTCCCCAGGAGCACATTTAAGAGCTTGCAAGTGCCAGGGTGGACTTCTTGGAGAAACCTTCTTTCCCACCCCCTTTGGTGCCCTTAAAAGGGCTGCTTGAATACTCGCTGCGAAGCATGGTGGGTGGGGTTACTTCTAGACACTGTAAGAAAGGGTTTAAACTCAAAAGAGGAATGGGAGCGCCTCATTAGACCTGTCTAATAATCATAAACATGGGCTTGACTGGTCGTTGGGCGATATATGCATCCACATATGGAGCAAATATGGCCAAATATTGTGTTGTTTAGGTGCCTCCTAAGTAATAAGAACTATAATAATAATAATAATAATACAGATGCTTGTTGAGCGCGAACAGCTACCTCTGGGGAGGTGTCCCGGCGCTAGCGAGTCCTACAGCAAAGAGTGAGTAGTCAGGAGGAAGAACAGGATTATTGCATAAAAAGCCAAGTTTTTAGGAGCTTCCTAAAGCTGGCTTCTGTCGTGGCGGATTGGATGGCAGGGGGCAGGGTATTCATAAGTTTCGCCGTGCCGGCCGAGAAGGACCTGCCTCCAAGTCTAGCTTTCCTCACGCGCGGTACATTTAGCTTGAGCAGGGAGTTTGAGCGCACCTTGGTACCCTTTCTGCAATCGCCCACATTGTAACGGGCACTTAACTGGCAGGAAACTGGGGGTTATCATTTGGTGTAAAGAACTAGCATATAGTGTAATATAATGCTATAGTACCTATGTATGTAGGAGGACAAATGTTCCATAAACTGGCATATATTGTAGCATAATGTTATAGTATCTATGTATTTGGGAGGATAAATGTACTATAAATTGTTTCAGCTTGTAGGGTAAGTATGGTTATCTTCAGATCACCTGGTACTGACCATTGCATTAGATACATGTCGTGTATTACCATACATCTCAAGAGATATCGACTGAAAATTAATAATGAAAATGAAATATTTGTTATTTATTTAACTAGAACATGATGTGTAGGATAAGATGTTATTCTTATAAATGCACGTGATTCTTATAAATGTATGTCTTACCTCTGCCGTTGTTTACAGATGGATGGTAAATGCTAGGTAACTTGTTACTAGACTCGTGCCATGCATCTTTGTATTTTTCAGGAGACAACGACCTAAAATCAGTAATGTACACAGAATATTGGTAATTTATTCAACTAGAATAAAATGTATAGGATAAGCTGTTATTCCTACAAATTGATGCTGCACTTTGCTGGTGTTTAAAGACATATGTTAAACGTTATTGAATCTTGTTTTAATAGAATCAATGTGTATTATTACATCTGTGAATACAATTGTCATTCAATCTTGCCTCTACGGCATGAATATGAACTAATACATGTATAGATGGCCATGCATAATCATATAGTTGTACTAGAGAATTATGGATATTTTCTAAGAAATATAATATGCATCGTATTGTTATCTAGGAATGTCACATAGAGATGTAGTATTGTGTATAAAATACTTATCTAATGTTTTTACAATTTAGGTGCCATGATTTAAACAAATATCGCGATTGGTGATCTATTTACAAATTGCCGTGTAAAATAAGCTAGACGTTTTTTAGTCCGTCTTTGAATATTTCCTGATCACTCAGACGATTGATCCGGAAGTATTCACTTAAACCGGAAGTCCATTACATCGACGCGCGTTTTTACAATATAAAAAACGCAGTCCCAAATGTGTCCGACAATAGCGGAGGATATACTACGCAGTACCCCACGTTGCGGTGCAAGTCGTCTTACTAGCAGGTATGTGAAATCCTAGGGATAGCTGTTTTTCTTTTTGGAGACGTTATTATTTCGATAACTAATCCGGTGTCTCCCTTGGCATCCCCTAGACTGCGGGCGGTCTGACTAGGATCGAGGATAATACCATCCCGTCGATCCCCGTTATATGAGACGTGATTGTGATGTCTCGATAGAATTGTTGCAGTATATTTTTATACGCACATCACTACGATTTTTAAGGTAATTTATCCTTCACGCTAATAAACAGCTTTAGTTACCGGTTGTAATGAATAGGTTTTATTTTAACACAGCGACTATCTTTAGCTGCAGACCTCTCTCTGTTTTATACATAGCAAGGATATAGCGGCTGGGCCTTTGAGGAATTATAAATGTTTCCTAATATTCAGAAACCAGCCCCACACGTATACCGTGTTACCTTATAGGACTATCCCTAACCGAGGTAGTTGTCATTTTGTGACCTCTAGCTATGCTATTTGACTGTTTCCTTTTCCCCCATAGTTCTCAATTCTAAGAGCTTTGGGACATTGTTTTAAACAGGTTTTATTTCAGACCAATCAATATCTGTGTATCCTAATTAGATGCCTCTTGAGAACTCTATACTCAGATATTTAAATAATATTGTACGCTATAGTTTGGTCTCAAGCCTGCTTTAGAAATTGGAGATAGGTATTTCAGTGCATTTAAATAACGTGCACAATACTAATTATCCGTCAACCTTTATAGATACATCTTGGAGGTAGCTGATTTATAGAAGCGGTTGACTGTAAGCAACATTCGCTTGATAACCATCTTGATCTTTTCTTTATAATTGATCTATACAAAAAACTTTTTTGCACCTATATCGGTGGATTTTTGGCACCTTATGTTACCGACTGCCTCTAGATTCAATTAACATTGGTCCAAATAGGCGCAGGAAATTGAGAGGAGTCACCTACTCATTTATTAATAATGTTTAAAGTTCTCGGTGACTTGTGTCTACATATGCTCTTGGTGACACTTTAAAGGTATATTGAAAACGTGACTAATCAAATTTATGTAATGTAGACCCACAGATGTATGCAGTGAGTGTTGAGTGTTATGTGTTTCTTGAGGAGCAGTACTGTATAACATGTAAATGTATTTATATAGCGCAAATCGCCCACATCGCAGGCATCTATGCGCTTGCTTAGGGAACCCGTCCTGGTATTCCCCTGTGAGATAGCCCCTTCAGGGTATCCACAAGGTGAAAGCCAGGCATCCCGCCGCGAGGGGCCGTTGTGGAGATTAAACAAGCTATTGCCCAGAGTCGCAGAGTGTAAACCCGTGAGTCGAGTAGGCACCGGAGCAAGAATTATCGAGTCCGTGGAATTATTGAGCCCAAGACCCGCGGAGGCGGGGAATTGAACCCTGGTCCAGGGCCGATCTCAGCTTCCGGGTCTGCCGCCTCTAGCCCCTGAGCCACACTTCTCCACATGTCGTTATGTTGAACTTAGACAGTCATATGTTGTATATCTTATTTTGTGTATTTTTATTTGCAGATATTGTGTTTAAGTGGGATATTGTTATTTTACTCCTGAGGGAGGTTTTTGGCTTTGAACATTTATTTGCCATAACTGAAACGCGTCAATGCTCTTTATGGTGGAGAAGCACTAAGTGAAAGAGATAAGGAACTCCTATAATTGTGGAATTGAATATACAACTTGGAGTAATCTCATCAAGTCATTGAAACTGGTGTTCTTCTTCTCCCCTTTTAAATTGGAATTATTTTCCTTATGTACTGTCCCATTTTTTATGTAATGAATTTATGATTTGTCACAATGTGCTGTTTTTTTAAAAACTGTTTTTAATCTACCTAAATAAAATGTACAAGGTTTTTGTATGACTGATTCATGTTTATCATTTACTGCTCCCTATTGTGTTAAAGTGGGTGAATCTTCCGTATGTCTGGTATAAAACTGTTGTTTACTCTTAAGTTCACCCAAAGGGGAAAACTTTATTGACAGCTGGGGTTAAAGGGAACCTGTCTCTGGAGAGCCTTGGTGTAGAAATCTTTCGGCAGGGGATGAATTTCCTCATATACTCCATCCTTAGCTGGACCTCCTTCTGGTCCCAGTCTACTCTGGGCACGCAGCCATCTTTTTCCTGAATTTCCCATCATAATAAAACCACCCAGTGCCCCCACTCTTGATAGCCTCTCTATGTATCATCCTAGAATATTGTAACAATGCAGGCCTTGCTCAGGGTGCTTCTCCACAATGACTGCTGACAACATGGGAAATCCCTCTAACCAGTTCTCTATTGACTTGTCTGGCCAAGCCTGCAGTCTGCCCTTCCTCTCTTCCTCTTTTCCACCCATGTGCCTGGTGTCTACCCCATCCTTATTGTGCATGAGGAGTGTGAGTATGTCGATAAATTCCCACCTCCGTCTGCCCTCTTTGGCTGCTAACAATACTTGCCACGCTAGGGAACACTGGTCTGACACCAATAGTGCAATGGTCAGAAGGGGTGTGGGGGTCATCTTGGGTGTCTGCCCTCCTTCAAAGCGGCTAGCAGGGTTTGGGGCCTGTGCTGCTGGCCCCTGTTGCACAGGAGACCCCCACCATGGAGGGCACACCCGCCAGTTGGGCTACCGGGCTTTGGGGGACTGCCTGTGTGGTGATGGCCTCTATATGATTTGGTACATTAGGCCGGTCGTTGGCACAGTCCGTGAGTATGTGGGGGTTCTTTAGATTGGCCCAGTTGTGATATTGTGCCCACTTGGTTCCCCAGGCAGCCTGGTGACACCGGGGAAGCCGCTGTGGAACCTGCACTTAACTGCACTTGCTGGATGTTGCTTGCCCACTGCTGTAAGAGCTAGGCCGTTTGTAAGGGGACCAGGAGTTGTTGGCAACCCCTTGAAGACTCCAGTAATGCTTTGACTTCACCCAATATCCCCAACATTGCCTCCATCATCTTACCCATCCATATTTTCCTGCTCACCCACCCATGGGGGAGGTGGCCCTTAGCTGTGTTGCCTCCAGGGACTGTGGAGGTGATGCTCCTCCCTGTCCAGAACGTGGTGTTACCCTGCATGGGGCCTTGGGGGGTCTTTGTGATGATGCAACAGGGGAGCCCTCTTTTGTTTGGGTGGTTCTTGCTCTGGTTGTTGGTGCTGTGGGTTGGCTGGGTCCAGATGATTGGTAGCTGGACCCCTCCATTCCTGGGCCCTTTGATCAGTTTGGGCCCTTTGTTTGAGCTAGCTCTATAAATGCTGCTCAGGCCACCACTTGTGAAGTGCCTGGTTAGGATTCGTCAACTGATCTGGGAAAAGAGGAGGCGTGAGCCTTGGCTGTCCGTGACGTTCGAGGGACTGATACCCGTAGCTGAAGACTGTGAATCCCATGCGCAAAATCACCATCTGAAAAAAGGCAAATGGTGTGGCCCTGGCCTACCAGAACCATGAGCGTGTTGTAACAGAACTCCATCCCTCTTCTGTGGTTTTGCCCCCTCATCTTGCGGCAGCGCATGAAAATCCTTTGCAATCGTGCAGCCCCTCCCAAGCTAACTTTACTCTTCTCATTCTAAATCATGCTAATGTTGGCCAGTTGTCGAACGGATGACTGTGCGTGAATACAGCCATCACGCTCACCTTGGATGGAAAAGACATGACATGTGTTACCGAACCACCAACAATGTGCTATCATTGAAAGTTTGCACCCTTTGGGAAAGGGAGGACTGCTTCTAGAAGAGGTCTCAGTTAGTATTCACTGGTCACGGTTCCCCCACCGGAGTGCCCTGTTCACACCTGACACGCCATTGGCAACTTTACTAACTTAATGCCTTGGCCCCCTGACTTAACCTTCATCTGCTATTTCTCCACTGTAGCTGTCAGAATCTGTGAGACCCTTGACAATATCTAACATACCCGGCGTAATGCCCAAGGGGGACCGGACCCGGTACACAGACAAAATATCGAGTTGGAAATATCGACTTACCATAATATCGAGTCTGAAATATCGAAGGAGCATAATATCGAAGGCAAGAATATCGTTGGACAGAATATCGACCCTAAGGTAAGTAATATCGAAAATCTTAATATCGATGTAAGTAATATCGAAGTTAGTAATATTGATAGCATATATATCGATGTTACTAATTTCGATGACACTAATATCGATATTTGTATTATTTTATAGTTTTTTATTATGTATGTGTTATATGTTTAACTTAAGTATTTAAAATAATTACTATTATATGTGTATTAATTTTATATAATAATAAATAAATTTATAAGAAAATTGTATATTTTAGTACCGGAGCGGGTTGTGGGTTTATAGGGGAATAGGGTGGGAAGTAATTTAATTATGGTAAATTGATTATTAATTAGTGGGATTTATTAATAAATTATAATTAATTGGTAATTAATTGAAAATAATTGAAAAATAATTTTAATTAATTTATTAATTGATATATATGTTCTGTAGCGGGTTGTGGGTTTATAGGGGAAAAGGGTGGGAAGTAATTTAATTATGGTAAGTTGATTAATCATTAGTAGGATTTATTAATTATAATTAATTGCTAATTATTATTAATTAATTGGAAAAAAATTAAATGAATTGATTAATTGATATATATGTTCTGTAGCGGGATGTGGGTTTATAGGGGAATAGGGTGGGAAGTAATTTAATTATGGTTAATTATTTAATAATTAGTAGGAATTATAAAATACATTTAATTAATTGGTAATTAATTTTAATTAATAGTTAATTAATTTTAATTATTTGCTAATTATTTTTCTTTAATTCATAAATGGATAAATGTGTTATGTTGTGGGTAGTGGTTTTATAGGGAAATATGGTGGGAAGTAATGTAAATTTAAATAATTGATAATGTATTAAAACTAATTGTATTGTTAATAATATAATTGTTAATTAATTATTAATTGGCAATTAAATATTATTAAATGGTATTAATTTTAATTTATTTTAGGTTAAATATATTTAGCTAAGCATGTATTTTATATTTATGTATAGGTATTGTATATGGTTTATATTTATTTATTTGTTTATTTTTTTATAATTAGAAAAACCGTTTATTTATAAGTATGTTATTTTAACCCTTATACTATCCAACACTTTCCCTACTGTAGCACTCTCTGGAGTTGGAATAGTATTTTTTACCCCTACGCTATCCAACGCTTTCCCTATTGTTGCACTCTCTGGAGTGGGAATAGTAATTTTTACCCCTACGCTATCCAACGCTTTCCCTACTGTTGCACTCTCTGGAGTGGGAATAGTAATTTTTACTCCTACGCTATCCAACGCTTTCCCTACTGTAGCACTCTCTGGAGTGGAAATAGTATTTTTTACCCCTACGCTATCCAACGCTTTCCCTATTGTTGCACTCTCTGGAGTGGGAATAGTAATTTTTACCCCTACGCTATCCAACGCTTTCCCTACTGTTGCACTCTCTGGAGTGGGAATAGTAATTTTTACTCCTACGCTATCCAACGCTTTCCCTACTGTTGCACTCTCTGGAGTGGGAATAGTAATTTTTACTCCTACGCTATCCAACGCTTTCCCTACTGTTGCACTCTCTGGAGTGGGAATAGTAATTTTTACTCCTACGCTATCCAACGCTTTCCCTACTGTTGCACTCTCTGGAGTGGGAATAGTAATTTTTACTTCTACGCTATCCAACGCTTTCCCTACTGTTGCACTCTCTGGAGTGGGAATAGTAATTTTTACTCTTACGCTATCCAACGCTTTCCCTACTGTTGCACTCTCTGGAGTGGGAATAGTAATTTTTACTCCTACGCTATCCAACGCTTTCCCTACTGTTGCACTATCTGGAGTGGGAAAAGTAATTTTTACCCCTACGCTATCCAACGCTTTCCCTACTGTTGCACTCTCTGGAGTGGGAATAGTAATTTTACCCCTACGCTATCAAACGCTTTCCCTACTGTTGCACTCTCTGGAGTGGGAATAGTAATTTTTACCCTTACGCTATCCAACGTTTTATATAATTAATTGTAAAAAAATTAAATGTTTATTTTATTTTTTATATTAGTTACATTTTATTTATGTTATTTTTTTTATGTTTGTAAATGTATTAGTAATTTAGAATGTATTTTATTAATTTATAAATTAGCAAAATAATTATTAATACTTATTGTTCAGTACATATATATTATATATTTACTGTATATATTTAATTAATGTATTATTAATATATATGTATTATTTATTTATTTAAAACATTATTAGATACTTTTAAATATGTAGATTTAATTTATTAGTGTTATATACTTAATTTTACATTTATATATTAAAAGAAAAAAAATCGATATTTTTAACATCGATATTTATTACATCTATATTATTTTTTCGATATTTTTGTACTTACCATTTTGTAGATAGGATGTCGATATTCTTGCCTTCGATATTGTTGACTCGATATTTCTGTAGGTCGATATTTATGAGGTCGAAATTCTGTCAGTGATCCACCGGACCCAAAGGTCGATCCAGGCATGAGGCCCGGGGTGCACCTGCGAAGACTACAGAAGAAAATTACATGTTAGCGTGTCCATTTGTTAACAAGACTGGTTGATACAACAGGAAAACCTGCATAATAGCAATATGAACTGCACCTTGGGAAAAGATAACAGTTTGTTTGCTCCACCGGTCACATCACCACTAGGTGAGGTGCCCTATCTCTGTAATGAATCCCGCAATGATGTGCCATTTGACTTTTGCACAAACTACAGTTGATGGACAGAATGCAGAACAATGTCATACATTCACCCCACTACAGAGATCTGGGCCTAAATCCATCGTTTTTTTGCACTCCACACCACCCCAGTTCTGACATTGCCATATGCAAATCAGTCTGACCCTGTGCCTCATGGGAATAGTCCAGCCCGAACTGCCAAGCCATGCCTTACCTGGACCGGAAACAAGCTTCCGAGGACCGGTTTCTGGCATTCCAGCCGTCTTCAGCCCGGCTTGCTTGAATCCAGTAGTGGGGAGAGCATGGGACTCACGTCTGATGGGTATGCTCAGACGTGAGTCCCAAGCTCTCCACACCACTGGATTCAAGCAAGCCGGGCTGAAGACGGCTGGAATGCCGGAAACCGGTCCTCGGAAGCTTGTTTCAGGTTCAGGGAAGGCATGGCTTGGCAGTTCGGGCTGGACTCTTCCCATGAGACACAGGGTCAGACTGATTTGCATATAGCCATGTCTGAACTGGGGTGGTGTGGAGGGCAAAAAACGATGGATTTGGGCCCAGATCTCTGTACTGGGGTGAATGTATGACATTGTTCTGCATTCTGTCCATCAACTGTGGTTTTTGCATTTGACTTTTGCACAGCATGTGTGGTGACTGTGTGGTTTAACCAGCTATTGTATCTTCACTAAGTGTTCAAGTCATATATATTGTGTCTCCAATCAATTAAGAATGAATAAATGCTAAATATGAACTTTGCAGACAAATGAAGAATATACTGGATCCCCATTCAATTAAGACAAAATATTTACTAAACATAACAGGGCAGCTAACGTAATGGGGAAAAGATCAAAAACGCTCCAGACCTAGTTCATTACACATCCCGAAATGCCCTTTGAAGATAGGATTCAGTACAATAGATACACTGCTGCCGAGGTCAATGTGGAGCGGGTGATTACTCGAGCCAAGGCTAATCCCTCTGGGACTATTCCCTCTTGCATGCAGTCCTCTATCCCTGTCTACTTATCTTGCAAACAAACTGACATTACTTTGGTTTGCACCCTGACAAAATACATCTGGCCAGAGTGGTGCACTTGGCATCAAACATAAATTAATTAATTAATCAATTACGGAATTTAAAGCACGCTACTTACCCATAAGGGTCTCAAGGTGCTTGGAGGGGGGGTGAAGCAGCTTGGGTCAGTCGTAGTGCCAGGTTTTGAGGGACTTTCTGAAAACGTGCAGGGTGGGGGCGCATCTGTTGTGGATCAGGCTATCTTTCCAGGTCTTGACCACGATGTAGGAGAAGGTTCTTCCATCCGTTCTTTCTCTGTGGATGCGCGGCGGTTCGACAAGGGCAAGGTCGGTGGATCGGAAGTTCGGTGGACAAACCTGGGGTCCAGGGGGAGTCCCTCTCCTGAGAAAGAAATGAAAAAAAGATTGTCCAATGGTGCATTTTAAAGAAATTAAATTTAGCGATAAAACAAAGCTTATTAAGCAGTGGGAGGGTATAGTATTGAAATATTAAACACATTAAAAACTGCCCCATATCTTCTTGCATTAATTTGTTCAACATTTACTGAAATGTGAAACTTGTTCTGCATGACAACTTTAGCCCTTTAAAATGTATGCTTGCCCAGTGTCTTGCACTGCGTGCAGCATTAACTTTGGAAAAATATGCTACAACAAGACTTTGAGCAGTTCTCACAGATGCTAGCTGTAACCAGCCATATAGAAATATGTGCAGGCAGGTCTTTAAGTAAGATGAAAAAAGTCGGTACTCTCTATAAAGGAACATGACAAATACATTTCTGTGATTCCCATAGTGTGCCATCAGTCCAGTATTCTGGTTTCTCTCTGAGATGTAATTTTATCCTGATAAATGGCATAGCAACTGACATACACCTAAAGCCTGTCCATATGATTGGCGTTGTCACTGGGTGTTAGCTGTAAGATAAATGAGTAACAACAATGATTTCTTATAAATAATTAACATTGGAAATGTTGAAAATCTGAAATAGTTAGTCTGTGAATTAAATATCATTGAGTCCTGTGGAAGTAGTTTTGGCCTTCAATTATGTGTGCTTTATGTTAGATATGTATCCTCCTTTCCTATGCATATATTGTCCATCTGTATATCTTCAACCCCCTCTCTTTCCTCTTCAGCATTCTCTTTTCACTCTTCCCCGCGCATCTCTGTCACTTCACCGCCACCAATATGCACTGCACTCCTCATATTTAAGCACTTTATTTTCTCTTACTTTTGCCTTGCAAATATTTCGATATCAGTGTACCTCCATCACACACATATGCATAGAAATTTCTGTTGCAATTGGATTACACAAACATTGTTCTGTGTGCTCTGCAGAGAGGCCAACCCACTGACAGGCACGTTGTTTGGCTTTAGCCTTAGCACTCAATCAAAGCACCTCATAAACACTGGTATTACTCAAGCTTCAAAGTATGCACTGAAAAAAATACAGATAAACAACAACATTATAAAATAGCTAACTCGTGGGGAATGCAAAATTAAGTTACGCCTGTAAAATAAGAGAGGAACTAAATCACTGACATGCATTCCCTCGACATTTATAACATTCATTTTTTGCAAATCAAATCAATTTTTTTAGCATCAGTGTTAACTTAGGGGCATGTACACAGGGCTGCTTTTAATGCCACACATCCGAGAACTGGCCACGGTAAGGACACGTTACACAGTAAGCACATATCTCTCGCTCGATCCTAACTCGGATATTTGGATCCATTTCGCAAGGGAGCAAATGCCACAGCTCTACTACTAAAGGTGCAAACAATGTGCAGCGAGGACCTGGGGTGTCACAGTGAGGGAGGTTAGAGTGATGAGGGGTCTCCACACAATATACAGAACACAGCATTAACTTGAAAAAACACTTACCATTACTGAGAAAAAGGCACCGGATCAGACGTGCTGTATCCACTCTCACATATGATGAAAGGGTGGGATCTATGTCTTTGAATGACGGTTGTCTGAAATCACGCAGGGATGAAGCCTCCTAGGCCCAAAACCGTGACCCTTATTGCGTCACTGGACTACAGTGTACATACAACCAGAAACGCCAATGGCAATGAAGGGCTTTAAAACAGAAAGCCCTGCATTGTACATCACGTTAATAAAATAATTTTCTGCCTGTCTTCCATCTCCTCCTTCCGAGACGGGGCAGGCAGCCTGAAACAGAAAATCCAGACTTAAATATATCAATGTATTTAGTGATCCGATCGTATCTAAATAAATTTATCTATTTTATATATTTTTTATGTACATGTGTAGGGATTATCAGAGGAGCACAGCCCAATCGCCCTATTGGAGAAACTGCCCCTCTCTTTCTGTGCAAGGCGAGGAACGTAGCATGCCTAATGACTGAGTGTCTTTTGTTCAAAGGACAATAATAACATTGAGAACGAGAAAATGAAGGGTACGTCACTGGCCGCTGCCTTCCTCGGAACAGTGCCTACATAAAAAATATACTTTTGGAGTGTTATTTATTTTCAGGAAGCGGCATTTGGCAATACTGTTCAGGAGATATATTGCACACGTTATTGTACGTTGCCAATTCACGATACAGTTAGGTAAGAGTACAGTACTTTGAAAAAACTATTTTGCAGTGTAACATGATTGTGTATGATAATTTTATGCACTTTTTGCAGCTGTCCCATTTGAATGGATGTTGAATGCCTCTTTGCTGAAGTTACATATCTCAGCGGAAGCAGAAGACTTAGCCAGGAGCAATAGCATAGAGGCAAAGTCATGGTCAGTTGGCATTCTAGGCCTCCCTGCGGCAAGGGGTTCAAGTACCATCTGCCGGCTTCTGCTGTAGTGTAATACTGGCCAAATCCCTTCATCTCACTGTGGCTTAAAATGTGAATGCTTGATGTAAATGGTCCTGCAGACTGTCGTCCATCCCCTCATTTAATATGCAGCACTAGTTAAATCCCAAAGATTGAGTTGCAGGTGGCGCGTTGGGGCTTACATTCCGAAATACGCAACAGGTGCAGACTGACTTTTGCTGCACATACATTTGCACAATAATGGCACACGCAAATTTTGTGTGTGGTTTATGTGGGGTTTGGAACAAGCAATGCCCATTGTGTTGCATGACCTCCTGACAAGAGACCTGCTCTCTCCCCCACACACGCTGCACAACTCGAGACGTACAGTGAAGACGGAGGCCAAATTTACCATTAGGCAGTACACAAACGAATGGTGTGAGCACTCTTGTTCCCCACAGCCAGCGTGATAGAACATCCAAGCTGTGAGGGAGGGATGCACAATACACTGAAATCACAGGGGTTCCGATCAGCCTCTTATCCCTTGAGTTCTATATGGGAAAAAGGATCACCTCGCCACTCCTGCTGGGACTTGAACCCTCGCTTTAGTGGAGCCCATGACACCAACTTCACAAGCCCTTGCTCTGCCCCAACTCCTGGTACGGAGCACATTGATGGCGTCTGCAGTGCCCGGTGAGGGGAACAAGGTGCCACCAAATGCCAAAATGTTGATAAAATCCGCCCCAAAAGAGATTGAGGGAGCTAGAGCTATCCTCCTCCCGCAGCCCCTCCTCACATGGTGTGCCTGCCCCAGAACGCCCACCTTGACCCCAAAGGCGGGCTAGTGGTAAACTGCCAGCTGGCTGCTGCCTCCCAAAACTGGATTGTCTTGAGGGAGGGGAGCGGCTCCCAAGGCATGGTGATGCGGTGCTAAGACTCGGCCCGCCAAGTTAGCTGCGCTGCACATGCGGCAGGCAGCCCAAAAGCTCCAGAAAGTTCCTGCAACAGTAAAAAAAACAATATAGGGCAGGACATGCAAGTGTTGAGAATTGATACAGAAAACCATGACAATGATTGAAGTAAGCAGTCATGTTTGCAGCAATACATGGTTATACAATTACTGCATTTGTTTCCGATTTTAGACAATATACTACACATGCAAATTTATAAGCATACACATGCTATTCACAATAGGTTGGAACAATCATTGGCAAACGCCAAGGGGAACCAAGACATTTCTTGGGGGCAAGCTTCTCTAACCTGCTGGCTCCCAAGACCGCCGTAGGATTTCCCTGTGTCCCGTACTCCCGCCGCCGCAGCCCACATCCAGCAGCAGCCGCAGCGTGGAGGAGGAACCTCTTCTGCACTACAAGCCCCAGACGCCCCAGCGGCGGAAGCAGCCGCTACACATAATCTTTGCGCCAGGAGGCGCACAAAAATGGAACGCAGCCCCGGTGGAGCGGGAGACCGAGACATTTCTTGGGGGCAAGCCTCTCTCACCTGCTGGCTCCCGAGACCGCCGTAGGATTTCCCTGTGTCCCGTACTCCCACCGCCGCAGCCCACATCCAGCAGCGGCCGCAGCGTGGAGGAGGGACCTCTTCTGCACTACAAACCCCAGACACCCTAGCGGCGGAAGCAGCCGCTAAACATAATCTTCGCACCAGGAGGTGCACAAAAAGGGAACGCAGCCCCGGTGGAGCGGGAGACGAGACATTTCTTGGGGGCAAGCTTCTCTCACCTCCTGGCTCCCGAGACCACCGTAGGATTTCTCTGTGATCCGTACTCCCGCCGTCGCAGCTCAAATCCAGCAGCGGCCGCAGTGTGGAGGAAGGACCTCTTCTGCACTACAAGCCCCAGACGCCCCAGCGGTGGAAGCAGCCGCTACACGTAATCTTCGCGCTAGGAGGCGCACAAATAGGGAACACAGCCCCGGTGAAACTTGGGACCGAGACATTTCGTGGGGGCAAGCTTCTCTCACCTGCTGGCTCCCGAGACTGCCGTAGGATTTCCCTGTGTCCCGTACTCCCACCACCGCAGCCCACATCCAGCAGCGGCCGCAGCATGGAGGAGGGACCTCTTCTGCACTACAAGCCCCAGACACCACAGCGGCGGAAGCAGCCGCTACACGTAATCTTCGTGCCAGGAGGCGCACAAAAAGGGAACGCAGCGCCCGCGTTGCAGGACCACACGCGGGACCAGCCGGGCTAAGCCCGGGCAAAGGGCGGGCCGTCTGTGGCCGTCCGGGGCAGGAGGAGGCAGGGCAGGGCCACGGATTTTGGCTTCCAAAACCCGCAAAGTGAAGAGATAAGAACTACCCTGTATGTATTGCCAGAAACGGGGCGACCAAAATTTAGTACTGTGTGTTGAAATTTGAAAATCATGAAAGCTTTAATTTTTTATTTTTAGTCGTTATTTCTTATAAATATTTCGGTAACGGTTGCTAGGTTAAATCATGTCTAAACAGAAAGCTGTTATCACCCCGCCAGTGCGAGCTAGGCTAGATAACTCGTTCTGGCCAGCCTGTCTGGGCTCCCCTCCAGCCCCTAAGAATGCCATTAAGAGCTTGGGCATCTGGCTGGACAGGTCCCTGACCTTAGATTATCAGCACACCAAGCTATTGGCCACCTGTTTTGGCCTCCTCAGAATGTTAAGGAGGATACTTCCCCTGTTACCATTCAAGGCCAAACAAACTGTTCTACAGGGACTGATCCACTCCAGGTTAGATTTCGGAAACGCACTTTATCTTGGAGCCCCCGACACCACATTGCGGAAACTGCAAGTTATTCAAAACTGTGCGGCCCACACTCTACTGCAAATTCCCTGTAGGCTTTCTGCTAGACCTGGAATGAAAACACTGCACTGGCTCCCTGTTAGGGACAGGATTAGCTTTAAGTCCCTCTGTATTGCCCACCAGTCATTCTGGGAAACAGGTCCAGCAATTAATCTCCCTTTAATCACTCCATTTCTCCCTGGCAGACAGCTGCGTTCAGCTAATGCATTTCTTGCTACTGTGCCCAGGGTCAAACGGACCAGAGCTGGGGGCCGCTCTTTCACCTTAAACGTGGCCAGGTTGTGGAACACTCTCCCACCTCACTTAAGGTCCAATCTCGACCTAACCTCCTTCAGGAAACAACATTTTTGTTCAATAAATAGGCTTTCTGCATCCTCTCGTGCTATCCGCCCATCTGTTGGATCACCTTTTAGTCACAGCGCTTGGACGCCTCCGGGCAGCTATCTGAGCTCTACAAAACTAATTTTCATTTAATTTAATTTCATTTCATTTCATAACTATTTGGTGAAAGTGGTTCATAAAATTAATAATGAACGACACTTATCTTTAGGCCGGGACAGCCCTCATGTTATATCACCCACACAGTCTACATCGTCTACCAGCCAACCTAGCCCTCTAGATGATAGTAGTCAGCCTGATAACCCCGAAATTGTAACATCAATAGAGCCTCCCCAGTAACCCCTAATCTGAACATTCTGGTTGTACCCTACGACACGCCAGTACAGCGCTCTCCGGCCCGAGAGCACTGAGGGCGTGCAGGAAGGTACAAATTAAACGTGGGGGAATTCATAATACCCGCAATAATAAAAAGGCCGAATCACCACCTAAAAGTACCACGGGTGGAGCACAGTGAGGGGATAGGCAGGGCACGGTCAGAATGAATGCCGAGCAATTTGATCTTTTAACAAGTATCATTAATACCAAGATAGAAAATATCATCAAACCCCTAGTGGTAAAACTAGATTTGATGTCTGCAGAAGTGCAAAGGTTAGGCGGTCTTCTGGATACCCACATTGCTATGGCAGGTAGACCTAGGGTAGTGGATAAGGGCTTTCAATCAAGTAAAGAAGCGCCAAAGCTAGTTAAAGGGGGGTTGACTGTCCCGGTAGCTGCTACACCTATTAGTGTACCATTGGTCTGCCAGAAAGAACAGGCAACAACATTACCAGCATGAGCGAGCAATAAGGGCTCGACTGAAGCGAAGTATAGAGGTTCTATCAATGTCCCCCCCCGATTGTGCTCCTTACAAGGTGGTTTTAACAAATGTACCACCGCCAGAAAATTCTCTGAATCAGCATCAGCCTGAGTCACATGCATCCGTTAAAAATAAAACTGGCTGCATAAGCAATGTGGTTTGCCACCGGCCTATTCCGATCAAATTTTGACCACTGGGAGGGTAACCTGGATTGGCAATGCTAGAAAGAATTGCAAGGGCGACTGTGTTATCGTAAACTTTAAATATCCTCAACACGTCGCAACTGTCTTGTTAAGAGCTGCTTCTTTAAATCAGGATGAGAATAGCGTATGTGCACGCCCACCCGCCGGGTGAAACCCCAAACTGTCAGGTTATGGTGCCTAACACTACGTTTATAGTCCCGGGACCAAACCTGTTGGTTGAAACGAATTTGACCAATGAAAGTAGTGACACTTTAAATGGAAACCAGAGTGTGGGGGATGGTCCAATTGAAATAGCAACATTGGAGAAAATTAGTATGGGGGGTCCTAAAAGAATAAAAGGTATAACTATTATCAGCTGGAATATCGCCGGTTTAAAATCTAAGGGTGATGTTTTGGGCTGGACGAATTTTATAAATACCTACGATATTCTTTGTTTCCAGGAAACTTGGTGTAGGGAAGACACCAATTACGCTGGGTTTGTTACTTATAATCTGCTGGCGCAGGGCTCTTTGTCAGGGAGAGCCAAAGGTGGCCTTTTGATATTAGTCTCTATCAATCGGCGTATCCTAGTTAAAAAATATCTGACTGTGGGCGTATATGCCCAAATTCTCTGGCTCTATGATGACCAAGGCCGTAACATTTTGTTGATAAACTACAATAATGATGTCTACGATAATTCTAGGACGGTAGTAGTAAACGATTTGGCTAGCTCTGTGGAAAATCTAAGTACCGAAATGAATGTCCCTTTTGATTTTTTTGGGGTGGGTGATTTTAAAACCCCTATTTGTGAGTGGTCAACCCAAAAAGTCTGTGGGGTTACACATAATGCTGGCACGGATGATCTGCACTTTAAACATAATGCATATGGAGAAATACTATATAAATTTATGAGCTGTTACGATTTAGAAATATTGGGTTTCTCTAAGGATGACAATGGACAAATCATTCCTACGTTCAAGAACCGACATTCTAGTTCAGTAATCGATCATGTGATCGTTTCCTCTAATATTATCCCCTACTGTGCCTCCCCTAGGATTGAAGTCACTTCTTTAAGTGATCATAATTGTATTATTTTAGAATGTATTTTGTGGGGAGGAAGTAGTACTGTGGGGGTAGAAACTACTATTGCTAATGTGGAACCTCACAGACCAAATGGAGTAAGAGTGAGATGGAAGGGAGAGAGAGAAAGCTAAAGACTTAACCAGCTCCATTGTTAAGGAATGCCTGACAGATATTTTGCTTATATTTGATAATATCACTGACACTGAACGGGTTTTAATTGCTTTTAATGATATTAATAGATTAATTATTGTTAGGTTTACCAGACCTAGTAGAGAACAGCATTGTAATGGACCGGGGTTGTTTGACCATACATGTACTAACTTACTATCTGAATTAAAAGGTGCAGTCACCAAAAAGCCAAGGGACACTGACCAAATAATTAAATCCCGACTTATGTATAAGACAGCTTTGAAACGCAGGAAGAGTGAGTTACAGCAGGAGGCCTGGGACTCTCTTAACCAAGCATCTGAGACATCGAATAATGCACTTTTTTGGGCTACGGTTAACTCTACTTTTCTTAAAGAAGATTATATACCTGAGCTATCCTCTAATGTCACCAGTGATGACTGGGTTACACATTTCTCCAAAACTTTTGGCTCAAAAAGTTGTGATAATACAAATTAGGTATGGGCGGAAAATCCGTTCCGCTCGCGGATTTTGCGGATTTTCGGGAAATCCGCAATCCGCGAGATTCGCGAATCTCCCGCAAAATCCGCAAATCCGCGAGTAGCGGATTTTGCTCACACTGCTCGCACTGTTCGCGTGAGTTCGCGGCTTCCCAGTACAATTTCGCGCCCCGCGAATAAGTGCTAAATTGCAGAAATACGATCTTAGCAAAACTGAAACTACTTGCCAGGTTCAAAAGTTCAGGCTCATCATTAGTAGCCATTTCCTGTAGTGCTTCCTGAGGGGCCCCTCCAGAGTTCAGTTGCCAGTTGCAACTATTATGTGACCCTGCTCTGAACCTCAGAATAGTTACACATATGCCACAAAGGTCCTGAATTACAGCTAAGGGAGACAAGCAGGAGCCAGGCTGGAAGTTAAAATCCATTAATCAGCCCCTAATTCATTATTGTCAGTTGGGGCAGGGCAGGTGTTGTAACTAATTTTGCAACAATGAAAGCACTTAGCAAGTGCAAAAGATCACTAATCAGGGCGCACTAAGGAAGCAGGTGCCAGCTAAAAAAATATTCTGTGACACATTAATCAGCCCCAAATTAATTCAGGTCACTTGAGGCAGGGAAGGTGTGCTTTGCTTTGCCGAAAATAATGTACACTGGACAACCAGAGGGTGTGGTGATGAAACAGAGGGTGGCATGGGTGGGCCAGAGGGTGGCATGAGTAGTCAGAGAGTGGCAGTGGTGACAGAGAGTGGCAGTGATGAAGAAGAGTGTCCCAAACAGGCTGGACACGTAGAAACAACAAGTTCGCAAAACTTGCGACCCGACAGGTAAGTTCGCAAATTGCGAAATTGTAAAAACCCTCGCGAACTGGCAGAAACACGGGCGAACACAAAAAAAAAAAAAACCGCAAATTCGCGGATTTTGCGGATTGCGAATTCGCAAATCCGCAAAATTCGCGAACGCGAGATCCGCAAAATTCGCCCATGACTAATACAAATCCCAGTAGATGGATCATACTACCACTGCATATCAATGCCCAAGAGGTTGACTTGGGTGTACGTGCTAGCAAGGGGGGAAGGCCCAGGGACCTGATGGGGTCCCTATTGATGTTTATAAATCAGCCCCAGAGTTGAGGAGCCCCCTTTTGACCATTGTATTTAACGCTGCTGTCTGTAGTGAGCCCCCTAAAACCTGGGGAGAATCTATTATATCCCTATACACAAGAAGGGCAGCAGGTCAGATGCTAAGAATTATCGCCCTATCTCTCTTCTAGACTCCTCTGTTAAGATCATGAGTAGAGTTATGTTAGCAAGACTAGAAGAATTGGCTCAGCAATAGAACACCTTGGCCGACAGCCAGTACGGCTTTAGGAAGGGCCGGGGTACACTCGACCAGTGTATGAATCTGGACTTATTGGTTAGTAAATACACAGAAGCCAAAACTGGTTCGTTATACCTCTGCTTTGCAGACCTAAGCAGTCCTTTCGATATGGTCGATCATGCTATCTTATGGCCAACTCTGTTACAGCTTGGAGCCCCGGAGGGTATAATCTTTTTTCTGGCCAAGCTGTACGAAAAGCTTGAAACCTGTGTGCGTTATGGCACAAAAGGAGAGTGCACCCCGAAATTTGGTGTGAAACGTGAAATCCGACAGGATTGTGTTCTGGCCCCCCTCCTTTTTATGTTATTTATTAACGAGGTCGACGTAATCTTAAAGAATGTAAAAGCTGTTTCCCCCCAGATTAATGGTGTCTCTGTTCCGGTGTTATTATATGCTGATGACGCCGTCTTGCTTTCAAGAACTCCCCTAGGACTACAGCACCTAATTGATAGATTTTGTAAGTTTATTCAAGATAGGAAATTGTCCATTAATAAGGGGAAAACACACACCATGACCTGCGGGGCTAGAAGCAAGTTTTCTAAAGCCTTTTTTATTGACCATGAAAAAGTGCTACACGTGGAAAGATTTTGGTACCTTAGTATTACCTTTTCAAGAGAAAGAAAATGGACTGATGAATTTAATAATGTTAGTAGCAAAATGGCAAAGAACGCCTATGGTGTTTTTAGATTTGTGGCAAAAGTAGGAGATAGGCGTACTAAGTATATGTTTCAAATTTATCAGGCTACATGTACCACAATACCATTGTATGGGGCGGGTGTGTGAGGTCATAGATATACTCAAATCTTGCAAACGGAGGGAAACTCCTTTTTAAAAAACTTTTGTGTCTACCCCCAACCGCCCCAACTCAGTTGATCCACCGGGAACTGGACATTTATTACCTAAGTGATCTATTGTCCTTAAGGCAACTCTTGCTTTGGCGTTTCATCTGGCTTCAGGAGGAGAAGTCTTTTAATAGAGCCATTATTGAGGATTGCCTATCATTGGATCATTATAGGAAAATTCCCTGGTTAAATTAAGTTGTTGATTGTTACTCTGAAATATTTAATCTTAATGTCCTGACTGACCCAAGAGCCGCATCTCTTATCCCTAAAGCTGAGCAGAAAAGTAAATTCCTGGCCAGTAGAGCTAGGAAGCGGTTCTCAGCAGTAGGATCTATGACCACTGTCTTGTTTTATAATAGATATATCATTTCGGAAGGTTCACCATTTTATTTATCCATGGTGACTAGGCCATCCCATATGTGTGTGCTTACAAGACTGAGGTTCGGAGTAGCACACCATCTAGTGGCCCTACTGTAGTGATGAAGTCGGAGTCAACATAGTTGTTGAGAAGATTTATTGTAACAGGTGCTGCGCAGCAGCTCAACAGCAAGGCAGATAGTCAACTGTAAATCAGTCATTCAAAACACATTCTAAATGGAACTGAAGGGACAAGGGAAAGAACAGAAAAGGAAAAGAGTTCCAGAAAGACTAGAGTGAAAACATAAGCAAAACACTACATTATCCTCTCTCCTTCAAAACAGAAAAGGAGGAAAGAAGAGAATGAGAGGAAACAAGCACAAGAAGGAAAGCAAGAAAAGAGAAAGGGAAACATCAGCGAAATCTTGCAGGAACAAAGCGAGTACGAACACTCCTACGAGGTTGAACAGGAACAGAAGAAGTAGAAGGCAAAACAGAATTATCTTGAGAAGAAAGGTGATTAACAATGGGTTCGCCCACTTTGACAACTCTGGCAGCATTCCACCAATTCTTCATATTGACTCTCACAGAGTTACCACAAACTTTGTCAATGACAAAAGGTTCAGAAAACTTGGGACTACCTTTAGTGGAGTGAGTAGGTAATTTTACACAAATTTTCTCACCCACCTTGAATGGTTGAGAAACAACTTTCTTCCTGGAGTCAAAATCATTTTTCTGCTTAGACTGGGCATACATTACGTTGGACCTAGCAACTTCATCTAAATTGTCCAAGGAATTCAGTTTAACCCAACGTGACATCCACCCAGGACAAACTTTTGAACATGGTTTTCTCCCACGCAACAACTCAAAGGGGGACACTTTGGTGGAGGAATGAGGCGTGGTGCGATAGAACCACAACATAGATCTAACTGCGTTGGGTACATGACAGTGCTGGGCAATGGCCCACTGAATGCAATTGTTGAGGACCCTGTTCATATGCTCAACAAGACCGTTCGTCTGAGGGTGATAAAAGGCACTCCTCAAATGATCGATACCACTTTGACAAACAAAAGAGTTAAACTCTTGACTGATAAATTGAGAACCATTATCGCTTACAATAGAAGAAGGAAAACCTTCACGCAAAAACAGGTCCTTCAGAAAGTCGATCACATTCTTGGAATTGGCCTCGCTAACAAAACGGACCTCCGGCCATGTTGAGTAATAGTCAACAGCAACTATCGCAAACCTGGAGGAAGAAGGAAGTAAATAGAAGGGACCGACTAAATCAATACCTATTTTTTCCCACGGCCTAAGTATCAGGGAAAGAAATAGGTTGCAAAGGAGGAGAACGTATCTTCAAACATTTCTCAGCACTAGAACAGACAACACATTCCTCAACAACAGTATCAATTTCTTGATCCATCTTGGGCCACCAGTAATGTTCTCTAACCCTTCTCTTAGTTAATGTCTTGCCCAGATGACCCTCATGTGCACCTTTAACAATTCTGATTCTGAGGTCAGTAGGAGGAATGAGTCTATCGCCACTCATGAGCAGACCTCCCTCAATAGAGAGTTCCTCAGAAACTTTAACAAAGGTTTGGAGGGAAACATGAACATTCTTCTCTCTTGGCCATCCATCTTTAACATACCTAACCACTTCATTGAGAAGGACGTCATTAGACAAATGCTCCCTCCATCCTGCCTCACTGATGGAACGCATATCATCCATACCAACAAAAGCAACAAAGCAATCCTCCTCATCATAATCCTCCTCCCAATCTCCATCACAGTCAACGGGATTCCTTGAAAAATAATCAGCTCTAGTGTTTTTGTTACACGGTATGTAGCTAACCTCAAAGTCATATTGAAGTAATTTAGTAGAAAGTCTAGCAATTCTAGGGGAGTGTTCCTTGATGTGGACACCAGTAAGGATAGAAACTAAAGGACTGTGATCGGTCCTCAAACGGAAATGTTTGCCCCAGATGTATGGATTGAATTTTCTTATTGCCCGCCAGCAGGCTAGGAGTTCCTTTTCAATCACCGCAAAATTGGATTCAGCTCCACGGATAACTCTCGAAGCATAACCCAGGGTCTGCTCAACACCACCAACTTCCTGAGTGAGGACGGCCCCCAAACCAAACCCACTGGCATCCACGGTGATAGTACACATAACATTGGGATTGAAAGGTTTTAAAACTTTAGAACCAATCAATTCTTGTTTGATCCAGGCAAAAACTCTTTCACAATTGGCATCCCACAAAAAAAGGAACTTCCCTCTTAAGCATGTTGGACAACGGTTGTACCCTGGAGGCATAGTCGGGTATGAACCTGGCATAAAACTCACAAAGTCCAATAAATGACTTTAAACCACTTTTGTCTTTAGGTGCAGGGCTATCGACTATCGCTTTGACCAGGCCAGGTCTAGGTTCCACACCATTCTCAGACAACACATGACCGAGATACTCTACCTTCCGTGCCCTAAAAACAAATTTTTCTTTCTTCAAAACAACACCAGCATCGCCCAAAGCTTTTAAGACCTCCCTCAAAATTTCATCATGGGCATCACAGATTTTTCCATGAATAAGCACATCGTCCTGGAAAACAACAACTCCACTAATACCTTTCAAAATGTTGGTCATGATCCTCTGGAATACTGCTGCCGCAGAGGCTAGCCCAAAAGGCATACGGCAGTACTGAAAGGAACCTACGGGGGATACAAAGGCAGTGAAGTGTCTGGAAGCAGGATCTAGAACCACCTGGTGGTACGCAGATGCCAAATCTAATTTGCTAAACCACTTGGAACCATCAATAAGTGACAGCATATCAGGAATTTTGGGGAGGGGAAAGGAATCCACCCAGATGTTCTTATTTAAACTGCGTAAATCAACACAGACACGAAGTTCCCCATTCTTTTTTTTAGCGACCACTAAGGGAGAAAACCATAAGGAGGACTCAATGGGTTCAATTATCCCTTTACTGCAAAGACCAAACAGCTCTGACTCAAGTTGATCTCTCACACTGAACGGGACGTTTCTCAGCTTATGTTTGATAAGGATGGTATTGTCCTTGACACGAATGGTGTGCATAAACCCTTTCACTTCTCCCAAATTATTGCTAAAAACGGAAGGAAAATCTTTGACTAAAGTGTTGATGAAATCATCACTTTGAATGGAGAGATCGTTACTTGTAGAGGGCTGGTCAACAGTTTGTACAACAGAAATGGAGATAGGATCTTTAGTGCCAGGGCGGAGAACCATCTTAAACAAACCTTGATGGAACCAACCAAGGATGTTTAGGCCTTTGATTGAAACATACACTTTGCCAAAAATTTTCCTCCCTCTGAATTCAATAGAATCCTCAAAATAACCCTTGAGTTCAATCCTTCTACCCTCATAATTAAGAGGAGACCTGTCAGGAGGAAAAAGTTTGCGATCACCCCAAACTTCTTCGAAGAGTTCTTGAGTAAGCATGGTTATCCTGGCACCTGAGTCTACTAATAAGCAAACTATTTTATCACCAATGCCAATGTCAATATATGGATCCACACATTCACACTCAGGATCATCAACACTGACGCCAACAACAGCAACCATATCTCTTAAATCGTCTTGGGTGCTGGTATCATCTTGGTTGCAGTCAGAAACATAGGCAACAGAAGTAGGATTGTAGTTGTTGTTCCACTGTTTGTTGGGCTGAGGTAGAGAAGCACTTCTTTTTACACTTTGGCAGACTTTAGCAAAATGGCCTAACCTACCACACAATCTACAGGTGACATTTCTGGCTGGACAAGGACGTCCAGACTTAGAATGAGGAAAATTTCCACATTTGAAACAAATATTTGTTTGTTTAAAGAATTTGTTGTCAGTACGACCAGAAGCATTTGTCTTATTGTCAACAACTTTAACAACACTAACAGTTTCTTCTTTACAAAATGATGTAGAGGGTTTTCCATCAAGCTCTTTGAATGAAAGTTTAGAAAATTCAATACTTTTAGCCACACGTACAGTTTCTTCAAGTGGGGGATTACCTAAAGAAAGCAATTTTTGTTGAATACTTTTATCTAAACATTTGCAAATGTATTGATCCCTAATCATTTGATCTCTGAAATTTTCAAATTCACACTCTGCACTAAGTATTCTAAGTGCAGAGATGAAGTCTTCAATCTTTTCATCTTGCTTTTGTTCACGTTTGTAGAATTTATGTCTGACAACAACCAAACTGGGTTTGATATCAAAACGTAACTCTAGCAGTCTTACAGTTTGATTATAGTCATCCTAATCCTCTTCACCTGGAGAAAGTACTAAAGGAGGTAAATGTTTAAATATTGAGCGACCTTCAAATCCAAGGCTATTCAAAAGAAGATACTTTTTCCTTTCTGCTCTGTATCTCGAGGCACCAATAGCTCCTAAATAAGTAGTGAACGCATCAAACCACTTTTTCCAATTAATAGGGGGTTCACCAGGAAGATCGAGAAAAGGTGGTGGAGGAGAAACTGCTTGTAAACTCATAACTGTAACAACAGTAATCCAAAAAGTTTATGAAGATGAGTTCCTTGACCTTAAAAGTTATACAGCAAGAACTGTTAAAACGAACGAAGATAAAGTAGAAGCTTTCCCTGTGGGGAAAAGAAATGATTAGAAAACAAAATGACCAAAATATTCCGATACCATGTAGTAAATGAGGTGAGGATTTTTTAGATGCGAGACTTAGTTCGTCGCTGCTGCAGTTCACACAGTGACTCCGTTAAAGTGCGCATTGACTAAAACGCGTCAATATCTGACATGCGTGTTTACGAATGTTTTTCAATAAAGAAAAAAAAATGATCTCCAAAATGGCGCTTGACGATGCTTTTTACGGGATCAACGTTGCGTTCCAGTGACGCGTTCCGGTAACCAAGGCGTCACGTTCCTCACACACTTGTGACCATACGCTATTAACGTTCAAGAGTGAATAGCGTAAGCGGGATTGTGAACATCATCCCAAGGCAGTACGCTGACAATGTAGAAAGATAAGAAGATTGTGTAGGTGACGTGGAAAATGCAAGTTGAACGTAGACGCATACGTCAGGACTCTCGCGTTGAAATTAAAGCTGCCACCGCTTAGAAGTAAGATAAAAAAAAATGTACAGTACCTTGTTCAAATTATACTTGCAGAGTATAAAACATGAAGAGGTGGAGAAGTACAAAAGAGAATTCGACAATTCTCGGAGGGTACTTCACTCGCAGTTTTTCACTCGCGGTTTCACTTGAAAACTTGTATCTTGGATGCACGCGTGGAAAGCAGACACCTGTAGATGATCGTCGCCACGTTTTTTGTAGTGATGAAGTCGGAGTCAACGTAGTTGTAGAGAAGATTTATTGTAACAGGTGCTGCGCAGCAGCTCAACAGCAAGGCAGATAGTCAACTGTAAATCAGTCATTCAAAACACATTCTAAATGGAACTGAAGGGACAAGGGAAAGAACAGAAAAGGAAAAGAGTTCCAGAAAGACTAGAGTGAAAACATTAGCAAAACACTACACCTACCAACCCCCAAAAACCATCCAATAGGGCCATGCCTGTGCGATGGCGTATCTAAACAGAGCACTTTGCACTTTTTACTATTTTGTAAACTGTACATGATTTTTCGTATCACCTATTTGAAACCAATGTTTTTGAAATATGGTGTGTGTACAGTTATTCAGGGTATGAGTTTATTATGTAATTTGAATTCCGCCGACATCTGTTTTTATACTGCTTCTTTTTTAAACAAATGTATTTATGCAAGAAAAAGCATGCTTTTTAAATAATATGGACTGAATCTCTACTGATATTTGTTTTAATTGTTAATCTGAAACCTTGGTTATTTTGTTTGTCTGTTTTTGTGCTTTCATGGTCATGTTCCATGTACCGAATAAAGCTTCATGAATTGAATTGCCAAGAGGTCTAGCTCACAGTGTGATTCAGAAGCCACATCCTTTGTCCACATATCTCTGTCAATGTTTATGTGCTGGAACACTAGGCACACTAACTGCTGCAGCAGCCTGGCAGCAGGTAGGAAGAGCTGGACAGCGGGCTAACAGCATTATCGTCACAACAAGAGTAGGGAGAGTCTCTGGGCCTTCATGGTGTGTGAACAGCATCCAAATAACACAGCTATAAGGTGAGGATCAAAGAATAGCTTACAGAACTTAGGTGTAGCTCCTCTGCAATGGTGGAGGAGCATTGCCCCACTGGCTCAGAGCCAGCAAGTGAAAAATAAAATGATATAATCAATCAATCAATCAATCAGTGACACTTATAAAGCGCGCTACATACCCGTAGGGTCTCAAGGCGCTGGGGGGGGGTGGAGGGGGGGAGCCGCTACTGCTCGAACAGCCAGGTCTTCAGCTTCTTCCTGATGGAGAGGTGGTCTTGGGTCAGGCGCAGGTCGGTCGGGAGGGAGTTCCAGGTCTTGGCGGCCAGGTAGGAGAAGGACCTTCCTCCTGTAGTCGCTCTTCGGATGCGGGGGACGGCGGCGAGGGCGTGGTTGGCTGATCGGAGGTGGCGTTTGGGAGCGTAGAAGTTGACTCGGCTGTTGAGGTAGCTCGGGCCTTGGTCGTGTAGGGCTTTGTGTGCGTGGGTGAGGAGGCGGAAGGTGATTCTTTTGTTGACGGGGAGCCAGTGAAGGTCTCTCAGATGTCCGGAGATGTGGCTGGTTCGTGGGATGTCGAGGATGAGTCTGGCTGAGGCGTTCTGGATCCGCTGGAGTCTCTTCTGGAGCTTGGCGGTGGTACCGGCGTAGAGGGCGTTGCCGTAGTCCAGTCGGCTGGTGACGAGGGCCTGGGTGACGGTCTTCCTGGTCTCGGTGGGGATCCACCAGAAGATCTTCCGTAGCATGCGTAGGATGTTGAAGCATGCCGAGGAGACGTTGTTGACTTGCCTGGTCATGGAGAGGGAGGAGTCCAGGATGAAGCCCAGGTTGCGTGCATGGTCTGTCGGTTTGGGTGCGGTGCCCAGGGCGGGAGGCCACCAGGAGTCGTCCCAGGCGGAGGGAGAGGAGCCCAGGATGAGGACCTCCGTCTTGTCCGAGTTCAGTTTCAGGCGGCTGGTCGTCATCCACTCGGCTACCTCTTTCATCCCTTCGCGCAGGTTGGCTCTGGCGGCGGCGGGGTCGTTGGTCAGGGAGAGGATCAGCTGGGTGTCGTCGGCGTAGGAGATTATGCTGAGGTTGTGTTTGCGTACGATGGCCGCGAGGGGGCTCATGTAGACGTTGAAGAGGGTGGGGCTCAGAGATGATCCTTGGGGGACGCCGCAGATGACTTCGGTGGCCTCTGACTTGTACGGTGGTAGGCGGACTCTCTGTGTTCTCCCGTCGAGGAAGGAGATGATCCATTCCAGCGCCTTGTCCTGGATTCCGACGTTGCTGAGGCGCCGTACTAGGGTGCGGTGGCAGACCGTGTCGAATGCCGCGGAGAGGTCTAGGAGGATGAGGGCCGCTGTTTCTCCGTTGTCCATCAGGGCTCGGATGTCATCGGTGGCGGCGATGAGGGCGGTCTCGGTGCTGTGGTTGGCTCGGAAGCCGGACTGTGAGGGGTCGAGGGATCCGTTCGTCTCGAGGAAAGCGGCCATCTGCTTGTTGACGGTCTTCTCGATGACTTTGGCTGGAAACGGGAGGAGCGAGATGAGGCGGTAATTCTTGAGGTCGGTGGGGTCCGCTGTTGGTTTCTTGAGTAGAGCGCTGAGTTTGGCGTGTTTCCAGCTCTCGGGGAAGATGGTGGTGTCGAAGGATGTGTTGATGATGTCTCGCAGGTGGGCTGCGATGACAGCGTCGGCCTTGTTGAAGACGTGGTGAGGGCAGGGGTCGGTCGGTGATCCGGAGTGGATGGAGTTCATCGTGCGGATGGTGTCTTCGGTGCTGATCGGGGTCCAGGCGTGGAGGGTGGTGGTGGGGGGTGGTTGTTCGGTCATGGTGTGCGTTGGTTGGTTGTTGAAGCTGTTGTGTATGTCCGCGATCTTGTTGTGGAAGTATGAAGCCAGGGAGTTGCAGAGGTCTTGCGATGGGGTGATGTCGTTGTTTCCTGCGCTGGGGTTGGAAAGCTCTTTCACGATGTTGAAGAGTTCCTTGCAGTTGTGTGCGTTGTTGTCCAGCCGGTCCTTGAATGCTGTTTTCTTGGCGGCGCGGATCAGCTGGTGGTGTTTCCGGGTGGCAAGTTTGAAGGAGGTCCTGTTGTCCGGTGTCGGTTCCCTTCTCCAGACTTTCTCGAGGGCTCGGCAGTTCTTCTTGGAGCTCTTGAGTTCGTCGGTGAACCATGGGGCTTTCTTGCTGCCGGGTCTGCTGGGCGGGGTCCTCAGTGGGGCGAGTTCGTCCGCGCAGTTGCTGATCCACTTCGTGAGGTTGTCGGCGGCCTGGCTGGGGTTCGCTGAGCTGGCAGGAGGGTGCTGGCTCAAGGAGGTGGCGAGCTGGTCTGCTGTGATCTTGTTCCAGCTTCTGCGGGCGGCCTGTTGCTGGTGGTGGTGGGTCGTTGTTTTCTTGAAGGTGAAGTGGACGCAGCTGTGGTCCGTCCATTGAAGCTCTGTGGCGTGGCTGAAGTCGATGTCCTTGCTGGATGAGAAGACAGCGTCGAGTGTGTGTCCGGCGAGGTGGGTGGGGGTGGACACCAGTTGCTTGAGTCCCAGGTTGGCGAGGTTGTCGAGCAGGGTGCTGATGTTGCGGTCGTTGTTGTTCTCCAGATGGAAGTTGAGGTCTCCCAGGAGGATGTAGTCCGCGGAGGGGAGGGCATGTGGGCTGACGAAGTCGGCGATGTCCTCGCTGAATTGTGTGCGTGGTCCAGGGGGTCGGTAGATCAGGGTGCCTCTGAGGGTGGTGTTCGGGTTGGTGTGGATCTGGAAATGCAGGTGTTCAGCGGTGGTCAGGGAGTTGTCGGTGCTGGTCGTGAGACGGATGGTGCTCCTGTGGATGATGGCGATGCCTCCTCCCATCTGGTTGGCGTTTCGGTCCCTCCGGACGATCTTGTAGCCCTCTGGGATGGCGATGGCGATGTCGGGAGCTGAAGAGGCGTTCATCCAGGTCTCCGTGAGGAAGGCAACGTCTGGAGCTGTGGTGTCGAGGAGGTTCCAGAGTTCGATGGCATGTCTGTGGACGGAGCGGGTGTTGAGCAGGATGCACTTGAGGTGGGTGCTGCTGGTGTTCGGCTTGGTGGGTGCTGGTGCGAGGCAGGTCCGGATGCAGGTGAACTTGCAGGCGTGGCAGCTGAAGGGTCCGTGGGTACGTCGTGGAGAGGCTTGATGGCATTCTGGGAGTCGGCCGGTGTTGAGAGCGGTGAGGGTGGCGGCGGAGTACGTCAGGCGGGTCGGTCGGGGTCTTCGTGGGCCAGGGGTCCTGGCACTGGGCGCGGTCCAGGCGCGGACGGGCGTAGACGGGCTTACCTTTGGCGTGCCTTCGGCGCACAATCGGCGCGCCCGCTGCGCGTGACCGCTGCGCGTTCGCACGGTCGCCATTTAAGGCGAAGTGCGCGGGTGGGCGGAGCAGCTGGGAGGCGGGAACCTCCCTACCATAATTGTTGGGAGAGGGAGTGCTATATGCACTTCTAAGTGAGTATGTGTGTGTAGCAAGCCAAATCAGGCCAGCCAGACAAACATGCGCACTTAAGTTTCTCCAACCCGTCCGCATTGAACAGCCAGTCCGGAGAAACAGCACAGACTCCCTCTCCTAAGTGGAGCGTCTTTTCAGCCCACACAGGCCAATCTCTGTTATACTACTTACCCTGCTTTCTCTCTCTCTCTCTTTCTCTCTCTCTGTCGCACACCCACGTAAAACCATACCGTTTTTCTTTCATTCTTTCTCCCATGTTACTTTCTCTCCTGCTGTGGCTCATTCTGTGACTCCTTCATAAATATTTTTATTTTAACAATGTTTCTCTTCTTTCTTTCATACTCACTTTAAACACGGATTAGCTCCCTGTGCCTTATACACACATACATGTTCTCTTTCCTCTCTCTCTACCTTTCTCTCTCTCTTTCACTCTCTATTGCTTTGTATTTTAACTTAAGATAGAGATTTGCTGGTGATTCTCTCACAATTAGTAAAAGAACTGAAGTCTCGAATGAGTAATGGAGTGCTTGTGGAATAACGATGAATTCCAACTTTATACATGTTTATATTAAATTCCTGCTGAAAGTTACAAGTGAGTGAATAGTATAAATATGGATTGGGGACTATGTTCCTAACGGGATCGACAGGGTCAATTAATCAATCCAATTCGTCTGCTTGTCAGGCAAAATGCACTTGGGGTGCATTTGTACAAAGTGTATTAAAAAGGTTCCTTTCATATTTTGTCAACTGAAAGATAGTGGTGTCAACTGTTTATGTCACCTGTACTGCTGTCAGGCTGTTAAAATGAAGAACTATTGCTCCAAAAAAAGTATCATAGATAGGCATTAAACACCCGTAGAATATATTGGCACAGTGTAATTTATCCATTAAATCATTAACAAAGTGATGTGAATTGAGTGTGACAGTCAGAACTGAAGGAATTCTAGCATCACCTGTGCCCTGTTACATTACTAAAAAAGGAAACAAGGAGAAGTTATGTTCCCAAATACATCAGTGTTCTTCAATAGAAGAGATAAAGATTACATTCCTTCAAAAAGCCTCGAAGGTTATTTTAGATTCCTGGTAGACACAGCTCACTTTGATGAGGCAATTACTTTGCTGCAACACTGTTGCTAAATGTCTTTAATTTTAATCTCTACAATCTCCTTTTTAATTATAATTATAACAGTCTTGACTAGATGAAAGAAAAGCATGTGTCCTCATAAAAAGTGAGACAGAGAGCATTAGCTAGAGGATTGAGCAAGCATGAATTGCATGCATACTTTCTTCTTCATTATGATTCTCATCTCACCTTTTTTACAAATTGCACAGAAATAATACATGTGGTAACATCTCATTTAACTATGATAAATTGATTGTTTGCTAACAAGAAATGCATTGTTATGTGGTCATCATGTTCTTGTGTCTTCAGACAGCACATAAGGGGCTGATAATGATGGCGGACAGACTTCAGTCCTACAAGGTGGTGGTCCCACAGGGCTAATTATGATGGTGGCGGTCGCATTGCACTTGTTTTTTATTACGGTGAGTGCTCCGCTCTGCAGCACTCGCAGCAATACAAAACAGACACCCGCACATATCTCTGCACAACATGGCAGGCACCATGCAGTGCCTGCCACATGTTGTAGGAATACCCAGGTCAAGTGTCTGTGGGCCAGTGGGTTAGGGGGGCCCGCCATGGGTCCCCAATGTCCCTTTCCACCAGCCTTTTCATGGCAGGTTCACTGCCGTGCAAGGGCAGCAGAAAGGAACATCGTAATTCCTATGGCGGTGCCTGTAGGCATTACGCTGCCTCCAATGGCCTGTCAGATCTGTGGCGGTCAGTCTTTCAGACTGCCACACGGCCAGCCGCCATCCAAATGTGGCCGCGGTGAAGTTCTGGAAAATGGCAGGGAGACCGCCACCGACAGGCTGTCGGTGGCGGTCTCTCCGCCATTGTTATTCATTTCTTTATTTATTTTGTATTTATTTAAATTTGTGTAGCAGCGCACAGCTACCCCCAAGGGTTTCCCGGCGCCACCAAAGAACAGCAGAGGGAGGAGAGGCCTATTAGCTAAAGAGCAATGTTTTGAGGGATCTGCGGAAAGACAGAAGGTCAGGTTGTAGGCGGAGGGGCAGTGGATGGGCATTCCAAAGAGTGGGGCCAAGGTTAGAGAAGGATCGCCCTCCCATACGAGAAAGTCTAACTCTCGGAACTCGGAATTTCTCTTGAGTAGAGAATCTGAGAGTATGGGGGGACGTAGGGGCAGGCCAGCTGTTGCACATAGTCAGGGGCCTTAGCATGCTTAATGCGGAACATGTACGTAAGGGCCTTGAACTTGACCCGTTTCTCCTCTGAAAGCCAGTGGAGATCGACCAGCAACCTGGACGTTGAGACATTTTTGGGAGCTCGGCAGAGTAGTCTAGCAGCAGAGTTTTGAATTCACTGCAGTTTACGTGTTATCTCTTTTGTTGACACCCAAATAGAGAATATTCCCGTAGTCTAGCCTAGAAGTCACCAGGGCCTGGACCACGGTACGCTGTGCATGAGATGGAAGCATCCACACGATCTTCCTCAACCATTTCAGAATGGTGAAGCAGGTGGCTGCAACCTTGGTGGCTTGCTGCCGCATGGAAAGAGAATCGTCCATAATGAAACCAAGGTTGCGCACCTGAGTGGAAGGCTGAGGTAGCGTACCCATTTCTGGTGGCCATTGTTGAGGGCCGCAGAGACCACGGTCCTTGCCAAGGATCAGAATCTCTGTTTTATCGCCGTTAAGTTTTAGAAAGTCGGCGTTCATCCAAGCCATAACTTTACTGAGGCCAGATCTAAGTGCCGAAGGCTCGGATTGTTTGTCAGCTGAAAGTGAGAAGAGGATCTGGGTGTCATCAGAGCATGAGAAAAACGACAGCCCTGATTCCTTCACTAAAGCTGCCAGCAGTCTAATGTAAATGTTGAACAATAGGGGACTGAGAGTTGAACCCTGGGGAACCCCATAGGGCAAGCAATAAGGTTTGGATTTAGAGGTAGATGAGAAGACCCGAAAGGTGCGATCGGAGAGGAACGAGCTAAGCCAGCTCAAGGCGTCCCAGTAACACCGGAAAGTTGGAGGGCCTTTATGAGTACGGTATGAGAGACCGTATCAAAGGCCGCACTCAGGTCAAGCGGCAGTAAGGCCATGGTCTTGCCCTCATCGATGTTCTGACCGAGTGCTTCTGTAACCCCAAGCGGAGTGGACTCAGTAGAATAACCGGTCCTGAAGCCGGATTGGGTGGGATGCAGCAACCCATTTGTCTCAATAAATTTGGACAAATGTCCATTAATGTGTCTCTTGAGGATCTTTGAGAGAGAAGGTAGATGAGAGATTGGAAGAAAATTGGAGAGAAGGGCAGGATCAGCATTAGTTTTTTATAACAATGGGACAACCGTTGCATGCTTCCAGCCTAAAGGAACAGTGGAAGTCGTTAGGGAGGTTTTAAGCAATTGAAGAACGTGATTGAGAGAGGGTGGGTCAATTTGTCGCAAGACTGCAATGGGCAGTAGATCACAGGGATGTCCCGATTTAATATGACTAAGATGATGTGTGAGTGCCACCATGTCCAAAATTGGCCAGGATTCAAGGGTGGGGACATTTATCAAGTCAGTGCGATTTTCAGGTGACTCGACAGGACAATCGGCAGGCACAGTGGGTAAAGGATAAGAAGCAGGGGTGGTGCTGACCAGTGAAGAATAGATGGTTTCCACTTTATTTACAAAGAATTGTGCGGGGTCTTTGCATAGTATAGAATTAAGGTTCGGAGGGGGTTGTATGGTGGTTGAGCCAGATAATTCCTTGACCATATTAAACAAGGTTTAAGGACAGATTTTAGCCTGTAGAATAGATGTGAAAACGTAGTTAGCACATGCAGCCCGACAAAGGGAGGCCCTCATTTTCCTTAGAGCTGGAAGACTCTAAAGTTAGTTATGTTAACATATTCTAATGCTTAGACAACTAACCACTCTAATAGCATATAAAAGAAAAGGTGTACATCTTTAGATTCATTCGTATAATTAGGGAGTCAATACAAATCTACCTCAAACTTATGCGCTACTTTCACACCGTGAGAATGTTGGAGCCCTACCACCCATTTCTCCCACTCTCAGGGCAAAGGTCAATGCACATCTTTCTGCCAATCAGAATAGCTGGTACAGAATTACGTATTAATCCGTCATATTGGTTCCTCGTTAATGAATCATATTGCTCTTCATTAAAGGGACCCAAATTTGTTTCGAACTCTAAAGCACAACATATAGCAATGGGACAGATATGGGGTGCTGGAACAACTCAGAGAGTACAGATAACCCCACACTTCAAAAGGATCACATCAACAAGCAAAAGCCAATAGGTTCTTACCAATGGGAGAGCTATTGAGGTTGTCAATTTCTTTCAGCCATGTTGTTGGGCAGTGTAGCTGCTGTGCAGCCTGTCTAAACCTGTCAGAAAAGCGAAGGAGCCTGTCAAACATACAGAGGCTCTATTAAGGAGCTCTGTGGCCAGGGATATCAATACTTTGCAATAATCCCCATTAGCCAAAAAAAAAAACCGGCAATATTGTTGTTAGGAGATCCCAATGGCATATGGCATGCTTACCGGCCAGAGAAGAGGAGTCCCACGGCAGTTGTAGTTGGCGAGCAGCCGCCGGTGAGAGCACATCGGAAGGCAAGGTGCCGAATCATTGGATGTGAAGCAAGACCAGGAGAGGTTCCGTTCAGCGCACCGGTCCCCTGGGGTGCTGAAAAGTACAAAATGGCTGCAGTGTGACAGAAAGGGAAAGAATAAGACCAACAACTGCTCCTAGAAACAAAAACAGGACTATACAAATGTGATCTCCACAGTAGGCAAATAAGCAGCCATATTGGAACGCCTGCAAGGTAAGGGAGTTTCGTTAATTTGGTTTGCCCAATTAATTCTCCATAGCCAATTCAAGAGGGATACCAGACATATTTACACAGTTATCAGCCAGACAAAATAAACAAAAAATGGGAGAGAAAAATAAAAGCAAGAAGGAAGAAAAGAAAAAGAAAAGAAAAGAAAAGAAAGAGAAATCAAAAGGGGAAGAGAAGAAAAAAAAGAAAGGAAAATAAGGGAAAAAGGAAGAGAAAGAAATTAAAATGTCAGGAGAGTTACAAGTAGCAGGAAGGAACTCCTACAATATAATTTATCCCCCCCCCCCCAGTATCTCTAGGAATGCAGCTAATGCTTTTAAGCACAACCTAATGAAAAAACACTGAGAAGCTGAACTCAGACCCATACTTCAAAATAAAAAAGGGCCTCTTAGTTATGACCTAATATTCTTCACAAGAAAGCCTGAAAAATGATGTGAGCCAATAACAACGCTATTGAACCCCCAAGAAACAAATAACATACCATACAGCTTTAAGCTATCGATCGCTCCCTCTCATAGACTAGGAGCTGCACTGAATATAACAATCTGTAAAAACAACTATTCATAGAAACAAAAACAGGACTATAAAAATTTGATTGCAACAGAGAAGAAATAGGCAGCCATATTGGAATGCCACCGAGGTCAGGGAGTTTAGTCAATTTGGTTTACCCAATTAATTCTCCATAGCAAATTCAAGAAGGATCCCAGACACATTTACACAGTTATCGGTAAGACCAAAGAAAACTATAAACGGGGAGAGAAAAAGAAAGAGGAAAAGAAAAGCAAGATAGGAGAAAAGGAAAAAAAAGGAAGGAAGGAAAGAGAAAGGAAACGGTGAAGAGAAGAAAAGAAAGGAAAATAAGGGAAAAATTAAGAGAAAGAAGAAAAATGCCAGGAGAGTTAAAAGCAGCAGGATGTAACTCCTACAATATAATTTACCCTCCCGCCAACATCTCCAGGAATGCAGCTAAAGCTTTTAAGCACAACTTAATGAAAATAAACACTGAGACTCTGATCTCAGACCTGTACTTCAACATAAAAAAGGGTATCTTGGCTAATGACCTAATATTCCTCACAAGAAAGCTGGTAAAATGGTGCAAGACTATAACAAAGCTATTGAACACCCAAGAAACAAAAAACATACCATGCAGTTTTAAGCTATCAATCATTTTCTCTCATAGACTAGGCGTTGCATTGAATATAAGAATCTATAAAAACTGTACTGTACCTATTCAAACAAAGGACAAGGATCTAAAATAATTTACTACACTTCACTTGTCTGAGAAACCACCAAAGTCCCTGCATGCATTCATTTACACAGCGCAGATGAGTTGCACCGAAAACGGACCATAGGAAACCACTAGATCCTCAGAGGTCAAATCCTTCCTCAACAAATGCAGCAGCGCCAGACAGGGGGTCGTCATACTTAGATGATAAGTCACTAACAATCACCATAAACCCTTCAACACCAACCCACAACAAGGCGCTATCCGTCACAATCTCCACAAAATAGTCAGAGAAAAGTCGAGACAGCCTGCTATGCCACAAAACAAAGGGGATTATTCTTCTACATCTACCCAACCTCCAATCACCACTCCCCTAATGTATAACTGGAGCTCACCACCTAATCTAATAAAAAGCCTGAGGGCCCCCTAGGATAGAAGAAAAGGTAGAGGTGTAATCAATGCTGTACCTAAGATAACTATTACTAAGATAATAGATGGCGAATAAGCAAACAATCAAACTTCAAGCCTCCTGAGCACATCCCTCATCCCCCCTGCACCAGCAGAGGTCTCAGATCCACTGAATCCATAATCCACTAACCTACTTCAAACCCCAGACCATTTCCAAGGCTATACTTGATCTGAAGAATATCACAAGCTGCTCAGAAAACTCACTCTCCAAATTCAAGAGTATTCAAGAGGCAGTACTCTCACTATATAACAATATAAAAGCTACACCAATGTCTCCATCAAACAGACAACATTGGCCACGCAAACACCCCAATTCTCTTTCGGATGAGGAAACGCAAGCCCTACTGAAATTCTACTAACCGACTCAGAACACAACCAATCTACACAACAAGAATAATAAAAATGTAATCAGCTCAGTCCCAATCAACACCTTCAGAGAATTCAGGCCCAGTAACAAAAAAACTAAATTAAAAAACTAAACATGAATAACCTGAAGAGAAAAACGCTAACCACCTTGAATCAAGACACTATCCTGGATACACAGAAACTGCTAACAGGACTACTAATCAACTTCCGCTCAGCAGTAAAACATATGTCCGACATTGCTGATCTTATCTTGAGTCAGGAGATCAGCGTAGAGATCCTAACTGAAACATGTCTCACAGAATCATCCTCGCCATGTTTGGATCTATTGGTGCCCCTCAACTATAACATTCTGAGTCTATACAGGCTAAAGAGAAAATAGGGGGTATTGCATTCATTCATCGCTCGAAGCTCTTGGTTACTCTTTTACCTTCCGAACCGCTTGGCTCACGTGAATACTTTGCACGTTCCATAATAAATACAGAGAAACAAAAATGCAAGGTGCATTCTATCACCCACCCGGCAAGAATGAACCTGTTATCAAACACCTAATAGAGATCATCACAGCAAACCCCTTCCCACACTCCAATGACATATTCCTAGGGGACTTCAATCTCCACTGGAATGATCCTAGCACCATCTAGGTCAACATCATTAAAGACTTCCTAGCAGATCAAAATCTAGTCCAAGCCTGCACGCTTCCAACTCACATAAAAGGCTCCACGCTAGACTGGATCAAATCCAAAGAAAAATCTGTGAACTTAAACTCAATCGTTCCTTGCTTCTTGTCAGATCATTCCATAATAACTTTCCAAATTTCAGGAGTAATAAAGAAAAAACACACTCAATCAATCAAACCCAAATAATGCCCCTAATCTGCCCCGGGGGGTCAGAAAGCACCCTAAATGTCAGGGACTTTTTTTATGCACCAGGCGTGGGGGCTGCCCAGAATGGGCATGCCAAGGCCCCCAAGAATGGGACCTTCTGCCCTCCCCAGGCGGCAGATGGGGCAATAGCCCCTGATCTGCCCCCCCCATTCAAATACCCCCACCCAAAAGAATGCTACATCTTTCTGCCCCTCCTGGAAGGCAGATGGGGCAATAGCCCCTAATCTGCCCTCCTGGGGGGGGCAGAAAGCCCACTTGGCACCAGGGATTTTTATTTTTCCAAAGTTCGGGGTGGGGGCTGCCCAGAATGCCCCAGGAGGCAGATGGGGGCAATAACCCCTGATCTGCCCCCTGGGGGCAGAAAGCCCACTAGGCCCCAGGGATTTTTTTATATATATATGGAGGGGTGGGGGCTGCCCAGAGTGGTCATTCAAATAGCCCCACCCAAAAGAAAAAATGCCCACTTGGAACCAGGGATTTTTACTTTTCAAAAGTTCGGGCGGGGGCTGCCCAGAATGGGCATCCCAATGTCTCCACTCACCCAAACAAAATAGCCAGTCTTTCTGCCCCTTTTGGAGGCATATTGGGGCAATAGCCCCCAATTACCCCCCTCTCCAGGGCGGCAGAAAGCTCACAAGGCACAGACTTTTTTGCGGAATGTGCCTACTTCTGGATTGTGGGTCCTAGCGCAGCTAGCACCCAAGGAAACCTACCAAACCCAGACATTTCTGAAAACTAGACACCCAGGGCATTCCAGGGAGGTATGGCTTGCATGGATCCACCAATGTTTTCTTACCCAGAATCCCCTGCAAACCTAAAATGTAGGTGAAAAAAATCACTTTTTTCCACACATTTTTGTGTGGGAAAGTTGTGGCATCACTGGGCTGACACAACTGTCCTACCACCCAGCATTCCCCCAAGTCTCCTGATAAAAATGGTGCCTCAATTGTGTGTGAGTCCCAAGTACCCATGACAGGCCTTTCACAAAACGACCTGGTTTTGCAAGGGGGATCACCTGGGTTTTTGGCCCCGTGCTTGGCGGCCAGCTAGGGAAACCCACCAAACCGACACATTTCTGAAAATTATACACCATGGGGTTTCTAGGGAGGTATGGCTTGCGTGGATCCCCCCAACATTTTCTTACACAGAATCCACTGCAAACTTCAAATTTAGCTAAAAAAATCACTTTCTCCCAACATTTTTGTGTGGGAATTTATGCCTCACCGGGTTGACACAAATTTCCTATCACCCAGCGTTCCCCCTGGTCTCTCAATGAAAATGGTGCCTCACTCGTGTGGGAGGAACAAGTACCTGCGACAGGCAAGGGCCCAAAACGTATTTAGGCGACATCAAAATTGCCTATCACAAAACGACCTGGTTTTGCAAGGGGGATCACCTGGGTTTTTGGCCCCGTGCTTGGCGGCCAGCTAGGGAAACCCACTAAACCCACACATTTCTGAAAACTATACACCCGGGGATTCTAGGGAGGCATGGCTTGCGTGGATCCCTCGATTCTTTCCTACCCAGAATCCTCTTCAAACCTCAAATTTAGCTGAAAAAATAATTTCTTCCACATATTTTTGTGTGGGAAAGTTATGCCTCACCGGGCTGACACAAATTTCCTACCACCCAGTGTTTCCCAGGTCTCCCAATAAAAATGGTGCCACACTCGTGTGGGAGGCCCTAGTACCTGCGACAGGCAGGGGCCCAAAACCTATTGAGGCGACATCAAAATTGCCTATCACAAAATGTTTAAATGTTTATTGTTCGTAATAAATAGAATGACACAAAAATGACTGAAACCAATCAAAGGAATCCGGAGCTAAGACTTTTTAAAATGTAAGGTTAAAATTTGTGACACCAATCATTAAGTGTCATCCACGGTAGTAGTGCTTGACTGATACCCAAGCACAATTTAATGCCTAAAACAATAGAGCATGGGTTGGAAATATAAAACAGGTTCAACCCAGTTTGAAGTTTTACTTTCATATTTTGTCACTGAAATGGAAGTCAAAACTCCTTAGCTGGGCGAGGCAGAGGGCAGGGCAAGGCAGGCTGTGGCTGAAGAGGACTCCACATTAGCTGATAGCTGCTGGATGAGGTCCATAAAGCTGTTGACTCTCAGCGGGATAACTCAGAGTGGAAATCTGAATTTCCCCTTCAATGAAGGTCCCTTGCTTGTGGGAAACTTTAGAAGCCTTTGCCCGGCGAAGATTTCTACCTTTGGACTTAGTTGCTGATTTATATCGGGGCAGAGAGGGACGATTGTCGCAATGGCAATGGAGATCGCTCCATGCCAAGACTGTGGTCCACCTGCCTGATATAAATTCAGGCACACCATTGTTTTACGATGGAGGAAACTATTTTGTCTCTGTTGAGATCAAACTTCTCAACAAATTGCCAGAGTAAGGACTGTCAGAAGTTTGACTGGATGTCATACAGCTGCTTTTCAAAGCCTGTTACTGCCAGGAAATACCTGGTGGTAAATTGCACTGAAAAGTGCCCAATGCCCCCAGAGCCATAGGAGATTACAACGTTTTTTTTTTTTCAAAAATAAAGTCCTGCTTTGGTATTTTCTTTTTTTGAAATAATATGTAACTTTGACGCATGGCTCCGTCATGTGTGACAGAGCCGTCTAGCAAAGTTACTATGCATTGACAGAAACCACCATACCAGTGTATCCTGTCAATGCGTGAAATGTCTGCTGGGACCATGGACATTTCAAAATTTGGCAGACTGCACCATCCACTAAATTATAGCCGCAAGTCACTTTTTTGGAGCTTAGAGTCTTCCAGTGAAGCAGTTCAAATATGAGATATTAAGAAAAATGTGCTTACAATATTCATGGTTGGCTCTTCTACCAATTGTTTGAATATGAATGGTTATTGCATGGTCCATCGAATTAGGGTTGTATGAAGAGAACTCCACGAATGATAATAGAAAGTAATTTTTTTTTTTAAATGTGCACATTTGCTAATTTTACATTAAAGCAAAAGTTTGATAATATTGGAGATTACAATTACTTACAACTAAATGGTGCAAAATCTGAAATAATGACCTTTGGTCAAGCGAGTGCACATTGGACTCAAGACTGGTGGCCCCCGGAATTGGGGGAATGTCCGGTCTTAAAAGAATCCGTTCGCAACCTCGGAATCCACATGGATAATAAATTATCCATGAAGGACCATGTGAGCCATACTGTCGGGACCTGTTTTGGAATCATGCGAAGCCTCCGCAGAGCTTTCAAATGGATACCAAAAGAAGCTCGCAAAGTTCTAGTGCAGGGCCTCATAATAAATAGGTTAGACTACTGTAATTCCATCCTGCTTGCCATAAATGAGTGCCATATAAAGAGGCTACAAGTTGTTCAAAACACTGCTGCCCGTCTGATTCTTGGACTCCCAAAACGATCCCCTTCCTCTCCAAGCCTAAAGAACCTACACTGGCTCACAATAAAAAAAAGAGTCATTTTTAAAATCATGTGTCTAGTTCATAAACATATGCATGGCACTGGACCCAAATACTGGAACCAAAAATTGACCTGGTACCAGCCCGGACGAGAACTGAGATCCAGCTCCAAGTTCCTACTCACTCCATCTAGAGTACAAACAGTCAGAAATGGGGGACGTGCTTTTTCCCATATGGCACCCCTCCTATGGAACAAACTTCCGCTGAACATCCGTGCCACGACCGAGCACATGAGGTTCCGAAAATTGCTGAAAACATGGCTTTTCAGCTAGGTCTTGCCTTTTTTAGGATCTCTCCTCTTTTTCTCTGGGACTGTCCGCATGCGCCATGAGACTCCCTCACGTGATGTGATATGTTCTGCGCAATACAAATTTCCAGACTAGACTAGACTAGACTAGAGATTGAAATTGAGATTGATGTTCAGGGGGTCTGAAACAATGGTTCATATAAAATTTGTTTCAAGGGAATACCAGCAGTATTATGTATGTTTAGTACAGAGAGTTTTTGAATGTTTTTATTGTAAATGTAGTTACATATTTTACATTTACATGTATGTAAATGTTTTTATAGGCCCTGATGAAGTCTTGAGGCGAGGATGAAACATTTTGGCTGGGTCACTAGGAATTTGTTGCTCAAGGGATTTTGATGAAATCACAAGGTGAATGAGAAAAGAAGTTACAAAAGTCCAAAATGTAATCATCTTCTCATTTGGACGTATGGAACATGACACAGACCCCTGAATATTACCATTAGAAAATGGTGTGAACTTTTTGAGAAAATGTGGTTGATTTTGAGATTGCCCTCCCTTGAACTATTGGTCAAATGGCCTAATAACATTGTACTTAGACTGCATAGGCCAGAACTGGCTTAAAACCATTTCTTCCACTCATCAAACCTCCAAACCAATGCACATTGTTTACAACTCTGTGTGCCATAGGACAATATTTTGGCATCGGGAGCGCATGGGTATTGTAAACAGCTTCCCACTTAGCAAGGAGCAGCCACGCTGGAGGGGTGCAGTACAGCTGGCAAAATAAAAGACAACCTTAATACATTTTCTTTTGACTTGTAGATCCCAAATGGGGCTGACAGGAACTACTCCCATCCCTCCTAGACTATTTGTCTCCAACCCCAGCAGAACTGTAAATCAATTTGACCCTGCCAGAGCATAGGTAACCTTTAAATAGGTGATCTCCCTAAATATAGTAGTGAGTAGGGGCTTGCCTGGAGCTCTTCTAGAAGGAAAAAGTGTTCAGCCATCTTGAAATTAGGGTTTTTGTAAATGTTTTGAGTAAAAATGCTGCAAAAGGAAATATGAGTAGGACAAGAAAGAAGTTTGGATTGGATAGGGAAAATTCTCCATTCAGGTGCTAATGGCCAGCATAGGATCAGCACCACACCACCATGTCTATGGAACCTTCCTGGGACAGGGAAAAATACACCTGAGGTAGAACGCTCTGTTGGAAAAAAAGAGACTCATGAAATCTGTCTGGCACCCAGGTATTGGAAATGCTCACCAACAATAAATTGTTTGACTTCCTGATTGCCTGCAGCAGCCACACAAAAAGCCACATTACTCCTGACTTTAGCATGGCCTGGCTAACCACTGAGGAGTCACGGCTGAAGAGAAACCTTGTGCCTAGATGCCATCCCTAATGACCTTGGGGCATTAGCCACGAACAAAAATACATTTCTAAGCAGATGGAGAAAAAGTTTGCTTAGAAAGACTGGGGCAAGTTGTGGAGGTTTTCCCTGAGAGGTTGCACTAAGGGCATGCAAGAAAACAAGGGTTCCCTCCTCTGAGAATTTTGCCACACAGAAAAAGAGTTCAGGCAGAACTGGTGGTGAAGGTATTTTGCGTCATGGAGTCCTGTGCGACAAAAGCTTCCAGCCTTGCTGGAGGATTTTGAGAACCTAAAAAGTGACCAAGGGGCTAATTTTTATTTTGGGAGAAGTGTTAACTTTATCAGGTCAAATTAGTCTGTTGCCCTGACAGAGTCCCCGCCTGTCAAATTTAGAAATGTCCACGGTCCTAGCAGACAATTTGAGCACTGGTTGGAACTTTCATCACAGCAGTGCTTGTCGATACGGTCTCCTTGACCCTAAATGAAAACCATACTTGGGTCCTGTATTCATGTGTAAAACTAATGGACAGAACGAAATAAGCTTTGTAGCTTTGAATCCACTCCATTTATGTCACTTATGTATGTTATGTATGTAATGCACCATTGGCCACACGTATCCCCACATGTCACTTATTCTACAGTCACTATTTTATCACCGTAATTCAATGGTTTTTATGACAGCCACGTTCAACTCCATTGTAAATATCAAAAGAGTAAAAACCCTTATCCTTGGCAAAAATCCTTTGTTCTCTTGGTGTGTTCTCACTATAAGGTTTTATCCTTCTTTCAAAAATCATTTTCATTTTGTTGATAACGAATTAAAATATACTTTGTATTGTGTACATAAATCAAAGCAATTGCAATACCCAACAGAACCACTTGTTTTATATATTATAAATACCCAGGTTCTGAGGGACACAGGGTCACCTCATTAACTCTAATGGCCCCTCCAGGTCAGGGCCTAATGCAACTGCACCAGTTGCATTGCTTTAAAGCTGGCTCTGGTCACACTTTCTTTGCTAACTAGAGTATGACCCCAGCGCAGGGCCCACCTCTGCCCAGTCTATGTGGATCCAGTGGCTCTTTGTCTCTTATATGGACCACTCAAATAGAATATTAAGGTGGCTTGACTGATAATACTTTCTCATGTCAGGTAATACCGACCCACCTGACAGTCTATATACTTTCATAGTACTTCCTAATACCTCTGCTTTCTTGCCTCTCCAAAAGAATATATTTATATTTGTTTGCATGAAACTGATTCATGTTTCCGGGACTTTCACTCAGGACGCCTGGAAGAGGTAAAGGAATTGTGGCAGTATATTCTGCTTTACTTCCACTACTCTACCCAGCCACAATAACTATTCCTTTTTAAAGGTAAAAACACTAATTGGCCAATGATTTATTTAGTCTTATTATGTGTATTACTGAGTTCTAAGTTTCCAACTCATACCACCTTTCTGAGAGAGCCTTGGACTACTCTGCATTTGCTAGTCAAGTTCTGGAAGGAAGGTGTTATGTGGGCTTGATTGTGGGGTGATAATAGCACAGGACCATAGTGGAAAATGACCTCAATTGACACAAATGAGGCACTGTAACGCCTGGATTCTATAGGGCCCCATGTAGCAGTCCTCACACTAAGCATAACATAACAGAAGAAAATAACATATTTGAAGAGCACAATTCTCTTCTGAGGGTGCATCGGTGTTATTTTTATAATAGAATGGATCCTCTGTACTGAGCAAGATGCCCAGTGCATAAAATAATGTAACAAAATACCTGGATGAGTGACAAATATTGGTCATCTGTGGAACTAAAAGTGAAACACTCTCGCTGTTAAACTGAGATAGATTAGTACTCTCGGTTAAGGAATAATCCTATAACTTATCTAAGTATTAGGATTCATGTTTTTTGTCCATCCCTGGATCTTATTACTAATACAAAAGCTTATGCGATGAATAATGTGTGCCAGTGAGCCCCACTGGCACTCATTTTAGGAGATGGACCTCTTTTTGTCAGCGTATTTTTAGGACGAGCTTACAGCGCTTGCTCTGCCTGCAAGACATGTTGGGGTATATTACCAAGCAATAGCGATAATTATCGCTATTGCTTGGTTAGAGACAAAAATTTACCGCTGAGCTGCGGCGATTTTTATCGCAGATAAACCTTGGTATTACCAAGGTTTATCGCAAATGCGATAAAAATCGGCCGCAATGCATGAATATCGCTGAAAAGTCAGCGATATTCATGCATTACCGAGCTAATGCTCTTAGCCATGTTATCCACCTCCCATTGATGTTATCCACCTCCCATTGGATAACATGGCTACGAACTGCTCAGGGCAGGTGTTAGCTTTTGGAGATATTCACGCTTAGCGCGAATATCTCCAAAAGTTGGTAATAGGAGATAGCGAACAGTCGCTAACATCTTGGCACGCCCACTTTGCATGTCATTAGTGATAAATATCACTGACATGCAAAGTGGGGCCCAAGATGGTCGCTATCTCCTACTAGCTGTCGCTAACTGGTGTTAGCGACAGCTAGGTAATAGGGAGAACATTTTCTCTCTGCTTTCTTTGCTTTTAAAGCCAAAAAAGCGGAGATAAACCCCCTTGATAATATGCCCGTTGTTTTCTATTCTGTGGGCTTTTGGCATGGCCATCAATTGCCATTGGTTGTTACCTGAGGCATTATGAAATGCTGGCTTTTAACTAATATTTATCCCTCCATTCTGTGTCTCTTCCCGCCCCATTGTGATTTCACAAACTGCTTATTTTGGTCATCCGAAGCCACCTCAATGTGGTCATGCCCCTTTCAGATGCATGATGGCCACTCCTCCCCGGTGGGCATGCAGCCTATGCGTTGGTTGGCCATCCCATCACAATGCAACACTTCCTCATTACACGGCACGATCCTCGACTCGTTCAGTGCACTACAGCAAGTTCAACCATTTACTATGGCATTTATTTCCTATTTTGTTGTGAAGTTGTTTAATTTTAGTTAGTGTTTAGGCCTGAGCCATGTTGTGCTAAGTTTCACCTGCTTGTAACACAAAGCCTTTTAGCTTCAGGGTGGATGATTAACTGCTCACCAAGTTGTTTTTTAAGCCAGTGCAGTGTTTGCTGTAACGTTGAACGTTAATTAACACAGAGCAAGGTTGGTTGAGGGCACTCTGGTGATAGATACCAAAAGCATGGGGCTGGCGGGTTCAAGGACTGGTGTCTCCAGAGGATTTACGTGGTTTAGGCCAGGTGTACACTTCTGTTCATGCTGCCATACACCATGTGCCCCTAGGAGTAGAGCTCTGGAATGAGCGGCTTACAGTAACGTTTGCTACTTAAGGTGGACAGAAAAGATAGCTTCTAGTGCAGCAGAATTTTAAATATTTTTGTGCATATTTTCGCAACTACATTTAAATCAGAGCTATGCATGTGAATGATCAATATTATTAACATTCGTATGTGGTTTGCGTCGGAACAACATTTTGCCTGATCTGAAGATTTAATTTAACTGTACATCCCCACCACCCTCTGATGGCTTTACCACCCTCCTTCCTCATATTGTTCACAAAATAGTTGTCGAAGAAAAGGAAAATGGAGCTTTGTGTGTTTCTAACTTCCTATGTTTACATACATGCCGGAGTCTGTGCGCATGTCTAGGCGTGTTTCACTTTAGTTGTGCTTTTTGTCTTCACGGAATTGCACTCTTGGTAGTCCTAGCCACTGAATCAAATGAATGCCCCTGCATCGGCATCAGTGTTTTACGCTGAGGGCTCGAGTTTAAATCCTGCCCTGTCCGCTCACCTTCAGTAAAGTGGTTACCCTTGATTTGGATGACTGCCAACAGCTGTTATATTGTGCCAAGAGGCCCCATTGGGGTTAATATTTATTTTTTACAAGTACACAGGTTCTCCTTAAAACCTAATAGGTCATATTGAACTGTGTTGTATTTTGGTACTGTTGTAGGCATGCTAATGCATTTTAAAAGCTATTACCGTCGCATCTTTAGCTGTGATCAACTTTTGGTGCTCCGATCTGTATATTACTCCACTTTAAAACCCATAGCTCTGTCATCTTAAATAGTCAAATAAAAGGGGCACAGTGAACCAAACAGTTACAGCTGGAATGCCTCTCTATTGGAATTAGTTTTTTGTTTCCCCTGGAAAGGTATTCTAAAAGACAAAAGGTGTTTATCAACTGTGCCTTGGAGAGCAGCAGTCTGAGCCTGGCACATCTCATCCATTCGATGTCCCAGATTCCTTCATTTTAGATGCATTGTTACACACACAATAGCCATAAAATACATCAACTTCACTCCAAAACACATAAGTAAAAAACATTTCCATTACAAAGCCAATAGCTCTAACTCTAAAAAATGCAAGAGCTATTGCATTGCGAATGCTTGTTATTAGTGTTGTGCAAACAGTGTTAGACTGCTGCTGGCCTGTTTCACACCATGAAAGTAAGAGGGTGTATGTGTTTAAAAAACAGACTTTGAAATGGACCCCTAAAGGGCCCTGTCTTTCAAGTCCTTAGATTTACAAGCAAAGATAATGATTTATTTCTCAACTATGTGGGCAAGAACCTTCAATGTTATCCAAGTCAGTGATGATATCACTGATGCATTTGTCACATTGTATTTCATGTTCAAAGTTATATTTGCCTCAATCTCTTAACTGTGTTCTCTTTTCCAGATGATGTGTTTCTGCAGGGTTTTTTTCATGCAACATAAGAGTCTTGTATGGGACCTAGGGCCAGATGTAGGAAGCCCGATACCGGTCGGTAACGGCCGAAAATCGGTATTTTCGGCCGTTACCGACTGGTATTGAGCATTTGGGATGTAGGAGTCCGAAAATTCTCCGAATCGGTAAATATACCGAATCAGTAAAGTTACTGAATCGGTAAAATACTGAATCGGAAAAATTACTGAATCAGTAAAGTTACAGAATCAATAAAATACCGAATCAGTAAATAATAAGTGGTAAAATTGAATAATGAGATGTAGGTAAGCACTGAAATGCCGAATTTGGCTCAAATTCGGTATTTAAGAGTCGGTATTTACCATGGATTGGAATCAGGTGGTAACCAGGTGCAACCCATAAAAATGGACCCAAAATGCAATTCTTCTTGCACAATGGCGGCATTTTATGTCATTGCAAGACGGCTACGGCTACAGGAGGAAGGAGAGAGGGAATGGCAGAGAGAGGAGCAGGTCTTCAGAGAGAGGATCACTCTGTTCATGCTCACAGAGGCAGAGATTCTCCAGAGGTACAGGTTGGACTCAGACACCATCTTGGACCTCATCAGGGACCTCCAACCACTGTTGGAGCACACTACCCCAAGGGCACACACTATCCCACCACACGTGCAGGTGCTGTGCAGCCTACACCTGCTTGCATCTGGTAGCTACCAGAGTGTGGTTGCTGAGATAGGTGGGGTGACCCAGAGCAGCCTGTCAAGGTTTTTCCACAAATTCCTTGACGCCATGTTACAGAGGATGGACCATTACATATCTTTTCCTGCAACCCATGCGGAACTGGTCCAAACAAAATCAGACTTTTACCAGATGGCACGATTCCCCAATATCATTGACTGCATTGATGGGATGCACATTCCCATTTGTCCCCCTGCTGTCACCGAATATATACACAGGAATAGGAAGTCAACGCACACCATCAATGTGCAGGTGAATTGCAATGCAAAGTGCGCCACCACTGACCTTGTGGTAAAATTCCCTGGGAGTACCCACGACTCCTATATATTTCAAAACAGCGGCATCTATGCACGGCTAACTGCAGGGGAATTTGGTGAAGGATACCTCCTAGGTAAGACACAGTGTGCGACCCCCATAACGCCTATTGCATTTAGAAGTACATGTATGCATGCAAGTAATGTATTCCCATTTCCTTTTAGGAGACAGTGCATATGCCCTCAGCTCCTTCATACTCACCCCCTACCTCAACCCCTCAACACCCAGCCAAAGGAGATATAACCGGGCCCACAAGAGCACAAGAAATGTAGTGGAGCGTACGTTTGGTATCTGGAAAAGCAGGTTTAGGTGCTTGCACAAGAGTGGAGGTGCAAGACAGTATACCCCCATCACCTGCTGTAAGATCATTTCTGCCTGTGCTATGTTGCACAACCTTGCTGTGAAGAAGGGTACTGAGGTGGACTTGTGAGACTATGAGGATCGTGACGACGACATTGCTGTGCCTGAAACACAACCTGCTGGAGTGGCAACACCAAGTGATGGCAGATACAGACGTGATGTGATTACACGCAACTATTTCTGAGTAAGTAATGAGACACAGACAGATTGTGTATGGGAACAACGTAATTTAATGTTGCCACAACGTTCAAGCACGGAAGTTTCTCGCTCTGGTCGGCATTCCCTGCAGCCTCAGCTGGGCGCCTGGTACTCCTCCATGGCTCCAGAACAGCGCTTGCCATGCTGCTACTGTCTTCAGCCTCTGCCAGGTCCAGGGCTGGATTCTGTGCAGTGTGTGAAATGAGCATAGCCTCTAGTGCACTTGTGATTCTGGCGATGCCCCTGGTGACCTCAGCCGTGTTCTGGGTCAAGGCCTCCTGCATATTTATGCCCCTACGGCAAAGCAGGGATGTGGCAGTGGCCAGACGATTGATGGCCGTATTGTGGACACGGGCGTCCCTGCGCCTTGTGTGGGACAGACTGTCTAGTTTTGAGCAGAGCTGTGTAATTGAGTTGCTCATCTGCTGCATCCCAGCTGCAATATCCGCATTTGTTTTTGCAAGCTCCCTATTTGACGCAACTATGTCACTCATGCCCTTCCCCATGTCTCCTATTTTCTCATTCAGGACTCTGAATTGGCGATGGCAGGCCTGGATGGATCTGCCCTGCATTCGTTGTATGCGCACCATGCTCCCCTCCAGCCCACGGAACACAGTGCTATCTCCACGTCCACCTGCACTGCTGGGAGTGCGTTGTGATCTGCGCGCTGTGACTGGCTCATTAGTGGACTGCAGTGCTGCAGAACTCACATGTACATTGGGTTGAGTCTCACCCTCACCCTCTGCTGACTCCATGACTGGTAGTGGGGCCACGACACGCCTCCTGACTGGTGGGGTTGCAGGAGTGGACAGGAACAGTGATGGGGAGGTTTCTGGTGAGAAAACCAGGGGAGGGGATTGTGACAGCTGTGAGGAGTGCAGCATCTCTGGGGTCTATACTGTCTCATCTTCTTGGGAGATGCAAGTCGTGTCAACTTCCTCCTGTGAGGCCTGTACTTGGCTTGGCCCTGCTTCATCACTCTCCTCCCTCGCTGGTGCAGTCCCTTCTGTTGCTGTGGGTCGACTGGCTGATTTTGCACCTAGGTATAAATAAGTGTATATCAACTGTGTGCTACTGTGTCAAAGTCACTACAAAAAATGCTTTACACATTTCACTTTCATTTACCTGCATTACTTTCAGTGACTTATTGATGTCTGCGCAGTTACACACGGTCTGACATTAGCTGACTACATTTCCCATAATGCATTGCTCCTGTATAGTGCTAGCAGTACTGGACTGGGGTTGGCTTGCCCACAATGGGTAAAGGGAAGCAGGTTGCTATGGGGTGTCATACTGCGCATGCGTCTTACCTTTTTTTGTTGCTCTGGCTGAGCTGTCAACATCTCCAAGTCCCGAGACGCCATCTGGCTCAATGGTTGAGGCCACCAACTCCTCCAGGTCAGTACGGGGAGGGCGCTGGGTTCCTGCCTCCATCGGTGACACCAGCCTGCTTCTGTATTTCAGACATCTTCTTCTTGGTGAGGCTCCTGATGTCATAAAATCGTTTCTTTAAATCCTCAATATTCCTGGGTGTGACTCCCACTGCATTGACTTTTTCTGAATTTGCCATCCAGATTTTTCATTTGGCGGACTCAGGAACAGTGAGGGAGTGCCTGCCAAAAAGTTTGTTGTGCACTCTCACAACCTCCTCCACCAGTACCTGCAGCTCCATGCTGCTGAACTTTATTTTTCTGTTTCTTTCAGCCTTCTGACTTTCATTGCTGCTTGCCATTTTGATTTAGAAGTAGTTTCAACAACACTCTCCCTGCTGGTCTGTGTCTCTGCTCTGCTCTGACTGCCTCTCCAGAACCTTCTAATTAGTTGCAGCTGCCTGGGTAGCCACTTCCTGGTAGGGAGGGGGAGGGTGGTAGCACCTGATTGGCTGTTTTCTTAAGTTTCACTTTTGCTTGCTTTCCGATTCGGTATTTACCGATTCGGTATTTACCGACTCGGTAATTTCTGATTCGGTATTTCCCATTCATTCCTATGGGCCTTTTGGCCCATAGCAATGAATGGGAAATACCGATTCAGAAGATACCGATTCGGTAAATACCGATTCGGTAAATTCCGAATGTCTGATAACGAATTTTACCGATTCGGTAAATGATACCGATTTTTCCCCTACATCTCATTTACCGATTCTGGAATACCGATTCGGTAAAAATCGGTATTTAAGAATCGGTAAAATTAAGTTACCTACATCTGGCCCCTACTTACTAAGATCTGAGTTGCTTCTCGATGTCGGGTTGAGCTGAGGAAGTGGTTCAGCGTTCCTTACAGCATGACTGAGACCTCTGGAGGTGAGTCTGAAGGCAGTGTGAGCTTCTAACAGCACCAGTCACTGTGTCGTAAAAGGATACTTACTACATGCTCTCCATTCTCTGTAGAGTACAATGAGCGATGCCACGTATACACTAATTATAAATATGATACTACAGGAAAGTGTCTGAAGGAATTGCAGAGATTTTGAAACCTGGGACGTGCCAAGGGAACAATGTTCTAGGGGAGAGAACCCCAGAGTGTACCCCCTAATTGGGAACTGTCTATCTCCGTTTCCTTACTCTCTACACTTTAGCGTTCTGGCCTTTTTTATGCAGGACGTGGGTGGTGATAGTGATGGAAGTTGGCAGTACTAATGAAAAAAAGTGGGTGGGAGTCTCCTAAAATAAATTGCGGGCATCTTCACTTATTTTTTTCTTGCAAATTAATAATGATTTACTGTCGAAACACCCACAGTCCTTCGTCCAACGATCATTATGCATGGTGCAGAGTCAGCAAAAGGCTCATTATTCTAAACTATTCTGCAAAAGCAATATATGTCTGCAATTGGTCATTCGATTTGTGCACAGATTGCAATCACGCAATAAAAAGCAAGTCAGGGTTGCACATTCAAATGTTCAAGCTATATTGACTTTCTCACGCATGATCCTTGATTTTGAGGTGTTTTGACGTCATAAATATAAACTACGGAATCTCCTGCCAATCCATAGCTTACCTCACAATAACTGGCAGCTGCTTATGACTACGAAATATTACAAAAAACTACCCTTCTCTCTCTAGGTGCCCACATTTCTGCAGCAATGCTGCTGCAATTTTTGAACCCTGCTACGTCCTTTTAGGGGTTTGGAAAGGAAACGCATAGATTGGGCATCTAGTTGCATCAGAATATGTTAAAGCACCTTTATTGAATTACAGAAATGCACCTGTAGTTAGAACTGTCTAATACCAGGATATGTGTGGATTTAACCGATACCTCGGCAACTTGGGGAAAGCTCTGGGTAGTTTAAAATGCAGCTGTGCATCATCCCCACTAGATGAATTCATAATCTGACTGGGTTTCATGGAGAGATATCCTGGAAGTTTGTCACAGCTACACATTGCTGAATGAAATCATATTAGTATCTGGCTGCATGGATCTGTAGAGGTCAGTTCAAGGTGAAAGGCATTGTTTCTGGCAGACAGCATGGCAGAATTATAATGTCCCATAAGAACATACACCCTTTCTTTAATATCCTAGGGTATATGATACAGAACCAGGTTGACATGCCCATGGAATACATTTTAACAATGAATTCTTTATTAGGTTAAAAGGTACAGAAAACTTAAGAAGCTTCAGTACTTTGTGGGAAATTTACGAATGAAATGCAGCACTGTGATCCACCTTTCTCAAAAGTACGGTGGGAAAGACCCAATCCGAATTAATTAATTGGGCATTAAATCCGATTAAGCGCAGATTAATGTCAACTGTCCAATAGGGTTTATTAATGTTTTCTATTTCTCATTAACGTGCTAACAACTATTTAAGAATATATGTTGGTGAAGGCGCTGCTGCTAAGCAATTGAAGTTCAGAAAAACAGGTTGCAGTCCCATTTCTTTACAGTGTATTCATTGGAAAGTTGGGAGAACGTAAGTGGGAGAAGGGTTTGTGACATTATGTGTCGAAGAGTGAAGGCTCTCAAGTTGAAGAATTTCAGATGTAGGAATCTTTTCTTGTTGTCTGCTCAAAGAGCTATGAATATCTACACCTAAATGGCAGGGCCGTAGTTTCAGGCGGGGTGTTAGCTGTATTTTCATCCCGTAGCGAATGTATCATTTAATGAATAGTTGGGTAAGGGAATTCTCAGTCAGGTATGGTAAGGTGTCTGTTGAATTTCACCTGGAATTTTTAAATACTCACTAAAAAGCACACACCGGGGCACATACACACACACAGTCCCATCGCTCTCTTTTGAAGGTCTTAAAACATGTTTCTTTTTGAAAATACTGTGTTTTGAGCACCCCTCATAATCTGCACTCCTTTCCCTTTCTACTGGCCCTTAAGCCTGCCTCACGCACTACTTCTTATATGATAAGTAACGTTATTGGCAGCATGATTGCTGGCAGATCTGAAGCTCACACACCCTCATTCCTACTAACCAAGCCACACTCTTGATAAATGGCTTCATCATTTCCAGGTAACTGTATGTATATCTGCCAGAAAAAAAACCTACAACAGTATAAAATATTAAAACAGTTGTGCAGTGTCTAGGATCAAGAGGCATTCTTTTATTCTCACGATTTAGAGATTCACAATACCTGGTAAGTTGGTTATTTCACAACCCAAATGGCAGTTACTCTAAGACAACAGCTTTACTTCCAGGAGGCACCAATCTTGGTACTGATGGAGAAGAGAGAAGGGACTGACTCATGGTGAAATTGGAGTGTGAGTCCACCAGCCCAAAGGGCTCACACAGGGATTGTGCAGGGCTTTCAAAGAGCTCAAACTCGAGCTAGTGATCAAGCCAGGTTCAGGAGAACCCCAAGTGTGGTTCAGTGACACTTCTTCAGTGCCTAGAGAACTGACGTTGTTGATGGGTTTGTATTCAGTGACACACCATTTAGATACAAGATGGTGACATAAAAGTGGAAGGTTGGAGGTGTAACTAAGAAAACAGTACATTTTTGGCTTAGGGAGAGGATGTGCTCACCTGTTAAATTCACCACTAGGCCACCCACGTTTGGGGATGTATATGTATATTTGTCTGTCACCTTATAATGAGCAAGATGTATGAGGGGCTTATTTGGTGCTCTTGTTACATCTATTGACTACTTTTGCTCTCTAGAGGCTTGCACACATGCAAGAGTAGTAGCGCTTTTCAGCAGAGATTCAGCAAGGGACTGGGCTTAGTCTAAGCCTTGACAACATCTGCAGTAGTTAGGAGGTACTGCAGGAAGGTCCATGCATATCTGTGTTGTTGATGAAGCTCTTCAACTTGCTGCCATGCGGATCCAATTTGTACGTAGAACTAAGGATGGTTTGCAGCAGTCCACTACCAACCACAAGCCATACATCTTTAAAGTTTGAACAATCTGGGTAGAACAGGATTTTATTGCTACCAGGATGCATTGCAACAGCTGGTGGTTATTTAATGCCAATAGAAAGGAATAGCATCATGGGGCTTATTTAGTTAAGTCCTTGGCAATATCAGTCAGATACACATTGTGGAAATGAAATTGAGAATGGCGTGTCCTTGTTATTCTTGTTGGTGGAAACCATCTAGCACACTTGCATTAGCTGCAGGTAGCTGGAGCAACAGATGTAATGAAATGATCTCCTCTCCACCCACATACATTCTGGTGTTCAAAATAAATTTAACGGACACATGATATTCTGCAACATTCCTATTAATTAAAAAGCACAAATGTATCTTGATTAGCAGACGTCACGTAACATCTTTTACATGGGGTCAGTAGGCATGGCCGCTAGGTGCCGCTACAGTACTCTAAAACTAAGTATTTACAGCCACTAATCAGAACCTGAAGTGAAAACCTCAAAGGGGGACTGTCAGTTAGGGGGCTAATTTTCTGATCTCCCATCAAGGGACATTGTATGAAACAACTTCTTTTTGTATTTTGAGGGTTCTGTTAAGGTCAGAAGGCATTCTCGCAGAACCAAAAAGAAACATATAGGCAAAATGGACAAAAATGGCAGAATGGGACAGCAGATTAAATCAGCTGTGACTTTTGGATGTAAAATTCCACATTTCATGAGAAGGATTTATTTTAAAAATATTAGTGCAAGGCAACACTAGCTAAACAGGTCCTCATAGCATTGTGCAAGATGATTTTTCTGTTCCTTAATTTCATTTCCAGACTTCACCTCAATGATCTTCTGAAATTGCTTATTTAGACCAGTCTTGCAGACTATTTCTTTATGAAGTGAGTGGAGAGTGAGAAAGCACAGAGTAAGGTATGAGGATCATGCTGTGCTTCTGAGCAAATAATCTTCAAGTTAACATGTTTTCGTTCTGAGTACCATTACCAACTACTGATAAAAAAGAATACATACATTATAACTCAATAGTATTTGTTGCAGTTTGTTCCATCATTTAAAGGTATAAAATTACACAGCATCAGCATATAAGGTTAGACTTGCAAATATATTCCTCTCCCGCCCATCTGCTGAAAAAGAGGCACAATGAGCTATCATTGAATGTTGGGTTCCGACACTTTGTTTCATACAGTCTTGTAAATTGTTAGCAAGTTCTAATGGAGCAGCTCTATAAGGTCAGTAGTGGTTGGAGGATGTTAAATGTGGGGAAGCAGAAATATATCCGAGTATAATGAGCAAGTGACCAAAGAGAGAAAGAAGGAAGGGCAACAGGATGGTGCAAGGGTGGCGTACTCCCCCCACAAGTAAATGTTGAAACATTTATTTAAATGGCGGATTTAACAGCACATATTTACTACAAACTGTTGAAAAAAGAGGATCCAAATATAGCATTTTAAAGCACAAATGTGAAGAAAACATGAGGCCAGCCTTTGATGTCTGCCGGTTTATCGACTGAGGTGTGATAAGAGGGGACATGCAAAGTGAATTACAGAACCTTTTGCAATGCACATTGTGCCATACATAACATAATTAAATGGTTTAGATTTCACAGGAGTGTCTCCATCAGTGGTTTTTTTTAATCAATGCATTGGTACGCTGCTTCTATCAAGTGGCCATAGATGTTAAGAAGTAGTTTGGGTGGAATTTATTGAGGCTTAGCAGCAGAACAAGGTAACACTATTATTGTTACCTTCTTATTGTGATGCTGAGAGGGTGTTAGGCCCCTTTTGAGTACACATTAAATTTGTAAATCAAATCTAAGTCTTGCTATGTTTCAGTATCAGTAAGTGAAGAATAATTTTTTATGTATATTTCCTGATGACATGAGTTATGTGTAAGCGCATTATGTCCACCGTGTCCCACACCTCAAAATTAAATCCACTTCGGTCTGACGCTCTCTCAGCGTCACAACAAACTAAGAAACACAAGCATGTGTCTTAGAAGTTAACATTCTAAGAAAATATTTATTTAGATCACCCACTCATAGTGTGTAAAGACTGCAAAGAGCAGACTGTCAAGAGTCGGGGGGAGATAAGCGTAATGTTGTCAACACTGAGGAGTACACAGTTTACATTCACATTCAGAAAACATGTGCTTCTAGTGAGTAAGTCCCTCCCTGCTCCCTGTGATGGTCGTTCTGTGGTATCTAGCTCTGCTGCTAAGCATCAATAAATTCCACAAACACTTCTGCTTAGCATCTATCACCACTGGGAAGCAGTGCACTAGTACATTAAATAATTGGCCGACTGATGGAGACATTCCTGTAAAATCTAAACAATCTATTTATGTTATCTATGGCACAACGTGCTGTGAAAGGTTCGGTAATTATCTTTGCGTGTTCTCTCAGATCACAACTTAGTCGATAGTGGGGCGTGGCTAATGCGCCAACGAAGATGGCGGCGTGATTCGGAGCTCCGGCACCGACCTCGGATTCACCGCGATTTTCGGCGGTGTTCTGGGTCACTGAGCGCTGGCACACACAACATTCGTTTTCGGAATGTGAGGTGAGCACAGCGCCCTCACCAACTTCACTTTTCAAGCCTGTTTGGCGGACTTGTTTGTTCCGGCCCGATTTTCGAATTCCGGCTGCCATTTTGCGCTATCAGTGAGCGCTGCGCACTTTCCCTCATGGGGCGTTCCTCCTTCGTTATCTCACAACAGCCTGCTACCCACAGGATTCACCTTCTCCCCTAATGTGGTGAGTTTGCTTGCAGCAGGCTATTCTTAAAATGCCTAGCTCTGCTCTCTTTTTGTCACGATTTTGAAATCTTCTGACCAGCCGCCATTTTGTTTAATGACTCTTCCTCACTGCTGAGTACAATGCCTCCTACTGTTATTTTTCACTGCTTTTCATGACTTTGGCTACGCTGGTGCAGCGCTTATGGTGGACAACAAAGTTATTATGCGGTTTTGCCTTTCTATGTACTTTTTGATCTGCTTTCAGTGCGTTTTGGGACATCTGCATTTCACCTGTCTGTCTGCGTTTACTTAAGCCTGTTGCTAACATGCCTCCTCATCTTTTTGGACCTGACGCATGATTGACTCTGGCTTTCAGCCTTCCCTTCTATACCACGATTTGCTGGATGTTGACTATACTCCTGTATTCAGTCATTCATTGGATTACATACTTCTCGGTGGAGATTGTAATCAGGTTTTTGACCCCTTCCTTGACCGACATTCAAAAGTTAATTTTGTCCCATCTAAGATGCACACTCAATGTGTAAATTCTTTTCAAAACAATGCTTTGGTAGATATTTGGAGACTGTGTAACCCAGATATTAGAGAATACAGTTTTTTCTCCCCTCCTCATCAATCCCAATCCAGCATTGACCATATCTTCCTTAGTAAATCCCTGTCCCAACATGCTATTCGCTCTGAAATCGGCTCCATTCTGCTCTCCGACCATGCTCCAGTTTTTGTGGATCTTGACCTACTCCCATTTTCTCCCCACTCTGGCAGATTCAATAATGCTTTGCTTCTAGAGCCCACTTTTTGTACTGAATTTACCACCTTTTCCAAGGATTTTTTTCTTTTAAATCATACCCCTGATTCCCCTTTTGTTATGGTTTGGGAATCTTTTAAAGCAGCCTCTAGGGGTTTTATTATCAATTTTGTGGCTCGGCGGAAAAAACTTTGAGAGGCTAAATCAGAGAAAATCTTAGCTGATATTAAGGCTTTAGAACTTGCCTATTATGCATCTAAATCTGATTCTTCCCTTAAATCACTTGTTGACGCAAAAATCTCATTTAATAAATTCATAACCGATGCTGCCTCTAACATCTTGCTAAAATGTAATTCCAGATATTATGGAGGTAAGAATAAAATGGGGAAACTCCTGGCCAATTATTTAAAGATACGAAAGGAACGCACAAAGATTGAATCTATTAAGACTTCTTCTGGAGAATCTACATTTAAGGATAAAGACATCCTCACCGAGTTCGTCAAATTTTATGACAATCTCTATACTCCCAAACAGGCTCTGAAGCCTGCTAATCTCCTTTCTTACTTACATTCTCTTCCCTCTCCTCCTGTTTCTCACGCTGATTTTCACTCCCTGGAACAGGACATTTCACTCTCTGAAATCTCCCATGCAGTTTCTAAATCGCGCCAAGGTAAGTCTCTGGGTCCTGACGGATTTACTATTGAATTTTAAAGCCACTTTGCCTCTCTTCTCCTTCCTAAACTTTTACTCCTATTTCAAGCCTTCCTCGGAGCGGGTTCCTCAAGCGGTTCTTTTCAACAGGATTTAATTTGCTTGATTCCCAAAGAGGATAAGGATCACTCTCTATGCAATAATTACAGACCAATATCCTTGGTCAATACTGATTATAAGATTCTAGCAAAGATACAAGCATTACGCATGGATCCCCTCTTACCGGATCTAATTGGCCCTGAACAATCGGGTTTTGTCAAGGGACATCTCTCCTCCGATAATTCTTGTGTCTTCCTTAACATACTTAACAAGGCTTCTTCTCTGGCTCTTCCTTTCGCAGCTATCTCTTTAGACGCGGAGAAAGCCTTTGATAGGATTGGGTGGGATTTTATGTTTCAGGCTTTACGTTGGATCGGCATCCCTTCCAAATTCATCTCTATTGTTTCTTTACTTTATTCTGATCCTCAGGCCTCTATCTTTGTCAACGGGATGTCCTCGGACTATTTCTCTTTACATAGGGGAGTTCGGCAGGGTTGCCCCTTATCCCCCTTGCTTTTTGTTTTAGCCTTGGAACCCTTCCTTACTAAAAATCCGTCTGGATAACAGCATCTCTGGCTTTCAATTTGGTTCCCATCAGGTCAAACTCTCGGTTTATGCTGATGATATTCTTTTTTACTGCTCCAACCCTATTACCTCTATTCCCTCCTTTCTTCAGCAGGTCTCTTCCTTCTCTGCAGTTTCTGGTTTTGCTTAAACGCCGATAAGTGTGAAATCTTGCCTTTGAATCCTCTTTGCCAGAAACATCTTTTTTCTCAAACAGGTTTCTCATGGCAACCATCTAAAACGAAATACCTGGGGGTTTGGTTTGCTCCTCTTTTATCTGATACTCTTAAACTAAACTTCGATTATATTTCCAAGAAAATGGACACGGCTATTACGCGATGGCATCCGCTCTTTTTGACCTGGTGGGGCCGGCTCAACTCTATAAAGATGATGTTATCCCCCCTTCTTCTTTATACTATTTCTATGCTTCCTTTGCACATTCCAATTTCTTTCTTCAAAAAGATTGATTCTTTACTACTGAAATTTCTGTGGAACAGTAAACGTCCTCGGATAGCTCTTGCCTCCCTGCGAAAGAACAAGGCTCATTCTGGAGTACGTTTTCCTGATTTTAAAGAGTATCATCGAGCCTTTTCTTTGAAACAATCAATCCGCTGGTTTTCTTCTAATCTTCCTCATTATCCTCCTGTCTGGTTAAGTATGGAATCCTCCTTTATTTCTCCATTTATCTTTCGCAAATTCTTGTCCTTTACGTCTTCCTTAGCTCGCCTTCGCACACCTGTTATCTCTCATTCTCGTAATCTCCTTCTACCCTACCTATCTTCATCTTATCCCTCCCTCCTTTCCAACCATGAACAACCGATCTGGAACAATTCACTTCTCAAAATCCGTAATCACACCATTTTTTGGAAAACATGGCATTCTCAATTCATTTCTCAGGGTACTCCTCTCTCCTTCCAGGAAATTCAATCCTTTTTCTCACTACCCGCTTCTGCTCGGTCACAACACGCTGCCCATTATCCAGTACTGATCTCCTATCTTCGCTCCCTATCACCTTCCAACGATGTTCCTTTAGAGCGTAGACCCATTTCCCTATTATTGGAGGCTTCTCCTTCTGCATCTGCTCTGTATAATTTTTTCCGTTTTACCAATGATAGACTGAAGTCTCGCATTGAGACTACCTGGGAATCGGATCTTTCTCGGAGTTGGCCTGTACCTCTTTGGGATAAAATATGGACTAAACTTCATAAGACCTCTAGAGCTGCTAATACTACCCAAACTTTATATTTCATTTATAACAGAACCTTATTCACCCCACTTGCTTTATCCACTTTTTCACCAGATACTCCCTCTACCTGTTGGTCATGTCATTGTCCCTCTGCAGATCTCAAACATATGCTGTTTGATTGCCCTCCTACTTCCCAGTTCTGGCTGCTAGTTTGGAAGCAAATACAAAACATTTTCCGGTTCCAGGTTCCCTTTTCCCCTTCACAAGTGTTTCTAGGATCCCTTTCACTGGAACTTCCTCATTCTCCCAATCACAACCTTTTACTCGACCTCTTCATAGCTCTAGCTTTCCATACCATCACTTCAAACTGGAAACAAGCTGCAAGTATTTCCTACCAATCTTGGTGGAATGCGGTCTGTTTTCATCACCGTCTAGATACCAATTATGTGTCTCCTATCTCCCTGGCCATTAAACGCGACCTGATTTGGCTTCCTTTGGTAACTTATCTTTCTTCCTCTGCTCCTGTACATCCCTCTACGGATTCTAGCACAGTTGAAGTACGCAAACCCCCATGATTTTCTTATTACCTGATTTTCTTATCACCAGATTGCTGCAATTAATATGTCTCAATATACTGTATTTTACCTTTCATTTGTACTCACATACTATGCTCATAATTCCTCATGCTTGGTATGCTTACCTTTCATGAGAATCGTTAATGTATTGCTTCTTTTATCCATCTACTTATTGTAACTCTTATCCCCCTCCTTCCCCTTCCTCCCCCTCTTCATTTTCTTCAATAAATCAAACTTTAAAAAAACAGCTTAGTCGATAAACTGGTTGAGATCAAGGACTGGTGTAGGAGGCCCTAGGTGTACCCTTGTACTCGTGCCCCACTCGGGTCACACTGCCATGTACAGTGTTACCACATATATGTGCCTTGATGACTTGATCAACCATTACTATAAAAAGGCAAAAATGTGAAACAGGTAGAAAACACTTAGGGGCGTATTTTGATGTCAGGCAGACGCAACAGTCGCTGAAATAGGACCGACTGAACTCCGGTCAGCAGTCCTGACTGACTAATCACGATGCGACCACAGATAGGGTGGCCACATACACCATTTCCTCTATGGGAGCACATGTTATGGAGGAATGGGAGTCTGTGTTCATCTCTGCACCCCGTGGTGGGAACCTAAAGGTGCAGGTATCAACAAGGAGACACCTATGGTGCCCCCTTGGCCCCCAACCTTATGCCGAAAACAGAAGGGTACCCTGCTAAGGGCCCCTAAACATGCTTCCGATTGGGTTTCCATGTTGAAAGTCAGGCATGGAAACCCTGCCGGAAACTGTGCATCATAATCCAGAATGCAGAAACGCCTTCCATTTGGATTACGGGTCTGTTTCCGACTGGCAGTTCCCAGACACTCATCATAATTCGGCCCCTTAGAGTGCCTATTTCCATTGGCAGGAAGTGCTTTGCTCAGAGGTCATTTCACAAGCAGGTCAGTTTTAGGCTTAGGGACATTTTTTACATGTTTTCCATTTTTTCTCCACACTTGTGCTTTAACATGCTATATTTGGATCCCTTTTTCAACAATTTGCAGTAAACACATGCTGTAAAATCCACCATTTGAATGCATTTCCGTGATTTTCTTGTGGGGGAGAACTCACCCCACACCCTCCTTTTGCACTGTAGGCTTGCTCTTTTTGCTCTTTCATTCTACTACTCGGATCTAAAATTTCCACCCCACCACTTTTAAAATCCACCAGCTGCCACTGAATTATATGAACACTACTTTAAATACCACATGGAGGTTTAACTAATCCGAGTATTAAAATTATCCCAGAAGGGAATTTTTACTGAAAAGGTACAGAAAGGTTGGTCCCACGAAGTTCTTACAAAATATGATTCCTTTTTTAAAATATTGAACAGGTCAAGAAGTGTCTAAATACTATACTCACTTAACTCCTTGGACGCTCATGACGAGCTCAGCTCATCATGATGTAAAGCTCCACACACTCATGACGAGCTGAGCTCGTCATGAACAATGGGATTTCCAATTGTTCAGCACCGCAGGAGAATACCATGAGCATCGATGGTGTTAATATGCATATGCAGGAGAATAGATAAGGACAAAGACTCATATTAAAACCTGCATTGAAAAAAATGTGGATAAGAACATGTAGGTAAGCAGTGAAAGCCTTTTTTGAAGGCAGAGATGTCCCGCTAGCCGGCCGTCTGGTCCAATTTTTATGTAAAGCAGCAAAAAGCAGAAAAAATGTTAAACTCCAACTCTTAGCTGACCAATTGGGCCATCACATCAGGCACTTAAGATTCAGCTACTGCCATGTTAGCATCCAAGAGAACTTGCACCTGCTTGCCTTAGCTGATGGGAGCCACACTCAGGACCCCACTGTGTCTGAGCATCCTACACAAGAGGAAAAAGGCAGAAATGGCCGGTCCTAAATACTGCCAACAACCATGTATATCAACATGTTTATTAACATCAGAACGTCGAATCGGCAAGTTGAACTGTAAATACTTACACACAACTAAGGGGTTAAAATTGGACAATTTTACCATTACACTTTCATATATGTTCAATTTAAAGTATGGCTTTACAATATGGAATAATTTGATATGATGTGTTACAGTTGCCACGGTTTAAGTAATCACGCAAATAAAGATTACTTACTTACTTGTATGTATGAAGTAGATTGATTACAATTAGCAAGTATGTTCATACATGTCAAAGATAATTCAGTTTGTGCTGCACATAGTATCACTCAGTACATTGCTGATATTCTTCTTATATTTAATTGTGTGTATCTGTAGCCAAGAGAAGGGACCAGAGTGGTCCTATTAGATGCAAACATTAGTGCAAGGCAAGGGTTTCCAAGGTTCATTAGCTCAATTTTATTGCAACAGTTTTCAATAAAAGACAATGCGTATGTTTGGGTTCAGTAAAGTGAAATTGTCATAAAAGTGATCATGGATTCAGTGTCTGGAACATCAACCGAAATGTTTCCTCTATCACCAACTGAAAACACAGGTCAAATTGGACAAATAACCTAGCAACTGCTGATTACTCCAGTTGTATCAATTTAGGGACTCTATATGAAAATAAATGGCTCAAGTAGAATCCTTCCCTAGAAACTTCAAAATATGTGGAAGGTTCCCCTGTTGAATATACACAGGTAGGGGTAGAGTACTGTGAAAAAAGGGAAGAGACCTGTGGTTTACCTGAAACTGAGTAGAGTCACGAATGATGACTGAAACTAGACTATGCTAGGTGGAAACTGATTCAAATAAATCAGTTAATGCAACACTAAATAGAAGTAATTTCAAAATTGTTTAAGCACTGTCCATGATGTATAGCTCCCCACAAAAAATTATACTTAATTAGCAAAATCAAACAGGTGAATACGCAACAAAAGAATTTAAAAGGTATAAACACACTTTATTAAAATACCTCCCTAAGAGGGTTACAATCTAAATAAAACACAATAAAATATTCACATAGGTGAAAATAATCTAAAAAAAGGAAGTGGTCAAAGTACAAAGGTCGACGCTGCGTTTCGGTGTTGTTTTATATTATTTACACCTTCTTCAGGACACTTTGACGATTCACAGTTAATCTAGAAATTGAGAAACCATTTTTAGATACATATTCCTTCAACACATAAACTATCCTTGCTATACAGTGTTTACCCTCCTTGCTAAGCTACATTAAAACATATAGTATTCACTGTTAACCCTGTTGTCAGAGAATGATGGGTGGGGGAAGGGAACATAATGCTGGGCGGGCGTATTATGGCTCTTCAAATGGGCATTTATTTACCAAGCTGTAGTCTTGTGTCCTTTATGACAGTTCGATGTTAATCTTATCAATAAACATACGGAAAACCGGGATTTCAATTCATAAAGACGGGGTTTCAAATCTACAAAAACATAGTACCTGATATTGTTTGAAGATTCTCTTTTAGCCATTAAGAGGACTTCATGGTCAACCAGTTATATATGGATCATCAGGTGTATGCCGCGTCATCAATTACTGCGATTTTTTCTGTCACCTTGATGGGTGAGATTGATAAAATACTCAAAAAATTGGGTTCAAATTTTGGATTTTTAAGTTTAAACTCTTTTACATAGATTTATTTAAATTTTATTTAGGGAATACCTGTTTGTCAAATCGAGGTGCAGATTATAATAATCACAGAGGAGCCACCGGACTTCTCTCTTAAACTGGAGTCTATGTCGGGTCCTTGTCAGTGCTTTTGGGATCCCTGTAGGAAAAGGCATACATATGTGCATATATAGTATTACTGCTATACTGGGGCTACTTTTGGGCTTGTATTTTGAAACCCTTTTAAATAGAACATTGAGCTATAATCCACTTACCACAATTATGTCGCCTTTAAATCAACAGTTTGTGTATTTGGATAGCAGAGGTTTGTCACCTGTTTAAAGAAAGGATGTTTGCTTTAGGGATCTTAAATGGTGGACTATACTTATTAACATTTATTAACATTTTCCTCCATGTTTGAGGTCAGTTTATGGGGTACTTTTCCTTATTTTAGAAGCCGATGTTCAAATTTAAGATGTTCAATGGGATAATAGAATGATAAAATATATATCCCTCATCCTGCATTGCATTAAGTCTAGGTGCTAATTCTGTAAGTAATATTTTAATTTTTTTAAAACGTATGCAAATAGTCATACAGTCAATCTCTATTGGTCCCCCAACTATTGTTTTGCCAATGCAGGCTCGAAGGGTGGCTTTTACCAGCTCCAGAGTTTAGGATTGCACTTGTGCTTGCTAAGGTTAACAAATCGCCCCAGTTCTCTTACCTTAAAATTTCAGGTCGGCCTCCCTGCTCCTCCGTGTATCGCGTTTATCCGAGTAAATGAAAAACGGGACGCGGCGCGTAATTTAAATACTGTCACTATCCTGTATGACCCGGAAGTGCATCGCCAGGATTATACAGTTTTCCATTGAATAAGGGGCATATATTTAGGAGTTATTATTGATCTTACTAGGGTCATGTACTGGTATTGTTATTGACACCTAGTGCGCATTTTCCGATTGTTTTATTAATTCCTAAACCGGAAGTATATCGGATATTGTCCTTCGTGGACCGCGGTTTTATTCAAGTGCCCTTATTATTTCCTTCTCAATATAAATGTGCCAGGTTGCAGCCATACTTGTAAAATAAACAACGTTGTTAAGTATCTCGATTTGTATGTGCTTTCCCGCCTAGCGCATTGACTTTCATTTTCATTGGCGCGGCCATTTTAGGTTGGGAAAAGACCTGCCCTGCTTGCTCCCTTAGGGTAAATGGAAACAAGACCAGAGCATTTGAGACACCGCTATTAATAGGGTGTCAGTCTCATCTATATTTATAGAAATTTCGAGTCCTGTTCGAGTAGGTAGATTTAGGACATTCTGTTTTTGTTATTTTGTATAATATAATGGCCATTTATTAATTGGGGAAAAAAATCTAATGTACTTAGTGATATTATTTCCCAACCCGAAGTGCATATGCAGTGCAAATTCATAGGGTCGACTACATGAGTATTCTTACAGTCCAAAAATCAAACATAATTTACCTCCATAATTGACATAATAATGTTATTAAGCAAGTTACTTATAAATATGCAAACTTTATAACATACAATATCCAGATGGACTTGGTTTCAGTTACACTTTTGGTGTTTCTTACATTCATTCTGGTTCATATTAAACATCACCAGGTTGCAGTGGTATATAGTAAAGCATAAAACATACTAATGCACGATACATAGTGTCATCTGCTGTTCCGCTGTTACATTTAGATGTTGTAATAGAAATCAAAACACAGAGAACTCATGGTATTCTTAATTGAATGAAGTGCCCTAATGCAGCTATGTGTATGAAAGCTCACCCTAACCTTGCCTATGTTGGTTAAAGTAACGATTTACAATGTGGTTGTATAGAGGGCTGTTATTAATGATTACTAATGTTAATATAGTGTATATAATGGGGGGTATGGGATAAATGGCTATTATTCCAGATTACTCGTGTGAATGTATGTTGTAATTAGGGAGGTCTATATAACCAGCCTTTCCCATTCTTCTCTATTATTTAAACCTGTTCTGAAGGTGTTAAAGAGGGACATGAAGAATTGTTCCCTGGTTTTTCTCTTCGCCTGTAGATCACACCCTCTAAGGGTTTGGTGCATTACTTCAATGCCACACCATTTTACCATTTTAGATCTTCGATTTGATGGTTGTGAGACAACCAGTGTTCCACAAGGGGTGCTGTTCTTTTTTTTGTTCGGATGGCTGATTTGTGCTCTGTCACTCTGGTTTTGATTTCTCTTGATGTTTCTCCCACATAGGCCTTATTACATGGGCAAAGTATCATGTAAACCAAGTTTTTGGTTTTACAGTTTATAAAATTTTTGATTTTGTGTCTGACACCATTATATTCAATCTTGTCTGTTTTCATGAGCGTTGCACAGTTTGTGCACATATTACAACAAAAGTTACCTACAGGTAATGGTCTTTTATCTATAGTTTGCTGGCTTTCATTAGTTTCTCCTTCTCTAAAAGTATGGACAAGACAGTTTCTTACTGTCCTGTTTCTGCGGAAACTAAACATTGGTTTAGGGAGTTTCTCCCCATTCTTGTTTTTTAGAAGAGACCAATTTCTGTTGATTATGTTTTTTACTTTATTACTAACAGTGCTGAAGTTTGTTACAAATATCAGTCTGTTGTTTGTTGTGTCTCTCTGTTTTTGTTCGTTGGAGAATAGTATCATGTAAACCAAGTTTTTGGTTTTACAGTTTATAAAATTTTTGATTTTGTGTCTGACACCATTATATTCAATCTTGTCTGTTTTCATGAGCGTTGCACAGTTTGTGCACATATTACAACAAAAGTTACCTACAGGTAATGGTCTTTTATCTATAGTTTGCTGGCTTTCATTAGTTTCTCCTTCTCTAAAAGTATGGACAAGACAGTTTCTTACTGTCCTGTTTCTGCGGAAACTAAACATTGGTTTAGGGAGTTTCTCCCCATTCTTGTTTTTTAGAAGAGACCAATTTCTGTTGATTATGTTTTTTACTTTATTACTAACAGTAATGAAGTTTGTTACAAATATCAGTCTGTTGTTTGTTGTGTCTCTCTGTTTTTGTTCGTTAGAGAATAGTGATTCTCTGTCGTAATATTTAGCACGTTTGTATGCTTTTCTAATTAGGTGTTTGGGGTATCCTCTTTCCTTCAATTTGATTGATAGGATATCTGCATGGCTATTAAAATCTCTAATGTCAGTGCAGTTGCGTCTTATCCTTAAGTACTGACCGAAAGGGATGTTATCCTTTTGGCTCTTAGGATGATTGCTATCGTAATGCAATAGAGTGTTACGGTCAGACGGTTTTGTATACAATTCAACTGCTAAGGCACCATTGTTTGCCTTAATGGTAATATCTAGAAATTCCACACTGAATTTATCATATTTACTGGTGAAATGTAAATTCGCATCACCGAGATTTAGCCAACTAATGAAGTTGGTTAGGTCTTCGATGGTTCCAGTCCAGATAAAAAAAATGTCATCGATGAACCTCGACCAACATATGATATTCTCATAGTAAGGAGCTGCGGAATTGAAGATGTGCTTATTCTCAAAAGCAGCCACATACAAGCAGGCAAGGCTGGGAGCACAGGTGGCTCCCATGCTGGTGTCTTTCACCTGCTTGTAGAATTCGTTTTTAAACAAGAAAATATTATTTTTGAGGAATATTGTCACACATTCAATGATGAATGTAGCATGGCTGCTTAAGTCTCGACTGTCTTGTTTTAGGAGGCCCTCTAACATCTCAATGGTATCATCCTGTGGGATGTTAGTGTAGAGGGCCTCTATGTCTAATGTTACTAACCATTGATTTTGGGGTTCATACGCCAGGCCTTCTATTTTATCAATCATATTGGTTGTGTCCTTAATATAGGCTTGTTGGGTTGTTACTAATGGCTGAAGGAATTTGTCCACATATTTACTAAGTGGCTCTGTAGCCGAGTTGATACTAGACACAATGGGCTGCATAGGTGGGTCCAAGAGGTCTTTGTGGACTTTGAGGAGTCCATATAGTGCTGGGATGACAGGAGACTTATTTTTTAAAAATCTGAATTCGTCCTCACATATTATTTCGTCCTCCTTAGCAAAGTCTAATAAGGAATTTACTTTTAGAATTAATGCATTCCACTCGTTTTTGTTGGATTTGCAATAATTTTCAGTGTTTTGAAGAAGGAGCATCATTCTCCTGTTGTAGTCTTCAGTATTCATCAGGACAATACTTCCCCCTTTGTCCCCCGGTTTCACAGTGAGACTTTTATTATTCTCAAGATTCTTAAGGGCCAGGTTTTCTGCTTTACTGAGGTTATAATTATTCACTAATGGCTGTTCCAATAAATCGCATATATTGCTCTCCATTACTTGTTCAAAAAGTTCTACCTGTTTATGAACCATTCCAATTGTGGGGGTCCAGCTAGACTTTGGTTTAAGTCCTGACTTATTTTCTACTCTGTCCTTCTGTTCTTTATTGTCAAAGAAGTCCCGCAATCTAATTTTCCTAAAAAAAACCTTGGAGATCTTTCTCAAGATTGAATTTGTTTAATCTAGTGTTAATGGCGTATCCTAAGCCCTTTTCTAAGACTGTTTTTTAATCTGCAGTCAAGATGATGTTTGACAAGTTGATGATTGCAGCTTTTTTATTATTTAGTCCCATTTGGATTGACTCCTCGTCTTCATATAAGGCCTCTTTTGTTGTGGAGGTTGAGGGTAAAAATTCCCCCTCCCTCTGCCTCTCCCTCTGTTTTGATTGTCTCTCTGGGGTCGGTGATCTAAAAAAGGTAAGGAGCTCTGTTTGGAGGATGTCTCACCACTGTTAGTATTATCAGGGTGTGTTTCATTGTCAGATTCCGCACTGGTGTAAGAGGGGTCTGAGAACGTCACTCTCTTTTTTGGGTAAGTTCTTCTAGGTTGTTGCCATTGGTTTCGATTGGGGTGCTCTTCTCTTGGCCTGTCGAAAAAGTATTTCTGGGTATAGGGATATACTGCCTCAAGATTATAATTGGCAACATCTTTCTTAAATGTATTCAACTTTTTATTTAGGAGATAATCTTTGTAACTTGAGACATCTTTTTGTATGTCCTCAAGTTTTTTCTTTGCGTCTTCTAAAGCAAAGTTCCCCTGGAGTTTAGTTTCCAGTTCCTCAATCTCTTTTTTATCAATTATCAATATAGAGGTGGCTGTTTCGATGATAAGCAACATCCAATCTCTGCTACATCGATTGGCGATGAGGGTCCAGTTCTCAATGAATTTAGCATGGCGTATAAAGATACCCGGTTCGTTTTTTACTTGTAAACCTTTTGGTATAATACCCTTTTTGCAATAATCAATTAGAAAATCAGCATGTAGCTCAGTTCTCACTAATTTCTTTTTGTTATTCCAGAGCTCACGCCATTTCTCCTCATCGCTGTTTGTGGTAGAGATTGAGGTATAGTTCTTGGAGGTACCATTTATAATTTTATTAAATTCCTCCTCTGAAAAGCCTTTCGTCTTTAGGGTGTCCATTAGTTATTTAGGAAACACCACTGATAGTAAATTATATCTCAATGATCTTTTTTTGGCCTTCCCAGCTAACAAGCTGTCCATAGAAACTTCAAAATATGTGGAAGGTTCCCCTGTTGAATATACACAGGTAGGGGTAGAGTACTGTGAACAAAAGGGAAGAGACCTGTGGTTTACCTGAAACTGAGTAGAGTCACGAATGATGACTGAAACTAGACTATGCTAGGTGGAAACTGATTCAAATAAATCAGTTAATGCAACACTAAATAGAAGTAATTTCAAAATTGTTTAAGCACTGTCCATGATGTATAGCTCCCTACAAAAAATTATACTTAATTAGCAAAATCTAACAGGTGAATACGCAACAAAAGAATTTAAAAGGTATAAACACAATTTATTAAAATACCTCCCTAAGAGGGTTACAATCTAAATAAAACACAATAAAATATTCACATAGGTGAAAATAATCTAAAAAAAGGAAGTGGTCAAAGTACAAAGGTCTACGCTGCGTTTCGGTGTTGTTTTATATTATTTACATCTTCTTCAGGACACTTTGACGATTCACAGTTAATCTAGAAATTGAGAAACCATTTTTAGATACATATTCCTTCAACACATAATCTATCCTTGCTATACAGTGTTTACCCTCCTTGCTAAGCTACATTAAAACATATAGTATTCACTGTTAACCCTGTTGTCAGAGAATGATGGGTGGGGGAAGGGAACATAATGCTGGGCGGGCGTATTATGGCTCTTCAAATGGGCATTTATTTACCAAGCTGTAGTCTTGTGTCCTTTATGACATTTCGATGTTAATCTTATCAATAAACATACGGAAAACCGGGATTTCAATTCATAAAGACGGGGTTTCAAATCTACAAAAACATCGTACCTGATATTGTTTGAAGATTCTCTTTTAGCCATTAAGAGGACTTCATGGTCAACCAGTTATATATGGATCATCAGGTGTATGCCGCGTCATCAATTACTGCGATTTTTTCTGTCACCTTGATGGGTGAGATTGATAAAATACTCAAAAAATTGGGTTCAAATTTTGGATTTTTAAGTTTAAACTCTTTTACATAAATTTAATTTAGGGAATACCTGTTTGTCAAATCGAGGTGCAGATTATAATAAACACGGAGGAGCCACCGGACTTCTCTCTTAAATTGGAGTCTATGTCGGGTCCTTGTCAGTGCTTTTGGGATCCCTGTAGGAAAGGGCATACATATGTGCATATATAGTATTACTGCTATACTGGGGCTACTTTTGGGCTTGTATTTTGAAACCCTTTTAAATAGAACATTGAGCTATAATCTACTTACCACAATTATGTCGCCTTTAAATCAACAGTTTGTGTATTTGGATAGCAGAGGTTTGTCACCTGTTTAAAGAAAGGACGTTTGCTTTAGGAATCTTAAATGGTGGACTATACTTATTAACATTTTTTACATTGTCCTCCATTTTTGAGGTCAGTTTATGGGGTACTTTTCCTTATTTTAGAAGCCGGTGTTCAAATTTAAGATGTTCAATGGGATAATAGAATGATAAAATATATATCCCTCATCCTGCATTGCATTAAGTCTAGGTGCTAATTCTGTAAGTAATATTTTAATTTTTAAAAAACGTATGCAAATAGTCATACAGTCAATCTCTATTGGTCCCCCAACTATTGTTTTGCCAATGCAGGCTCGAAGGGTGGCTTTTACCAGCTCCAGAGTTTAGGATTGCACTTGTGCTCGCTAAGGTTAACAAACCGCCCCAGTTCTCTTACCTTAAAATTTCAGGTCGGCCTCCCTGCTCCTCCGTGTATCGCGTTTATCCGAGTAAATGAAAAACGGGACGCGGCGCGTAATTTAAATACTGTCGCTACCCTGTATGACCCGGAAGTGCATCGCCGGGATTATACAGTTTTCCATTGAATAAGGGGCATATTTTTAGGAGTTATTATTGATCTTACTAGGGTCATGTACTGGTATTGTTATTCACACCTAGCGCGCATTTTCCGATTGTTTTATTAATTCCTAAACCGGAAGTATATCGGTTATTGTCCTTCGTGGACCGCGGTTTTATTCAAGTGCCCTTATTATTTCCTTCTCAATATAAATGTGCCAGGTTGCAGCCATACTTGTAAAATAAACAACGTTGTTAAGTATCTCGATTTGTATGTGCTTTCCCGCCTAGCGCATTGACTTTCATTTTCATTGGCGCGGCCATTTTAGGTTGGGAAAAGACCTGCACTGCTTGCTCCCTTAGGGTAAATGGAAACAAGACCAGAGCATTTGAGACACCGCTATGAATAGGGTGTCAGTCTCATCTATATTTATAGAAATTTCGAGTCCTGTTCGAGTAGGTAGATTTAGGACGTTCTGTTTTTGTTATTTTGTATAATATAATGGCCATTTATTAATTGGGGAAAAAAACCTAATGGGCCTCATTTATGAGGCCCCTTGTGCCATCGGAACTTCACTTTTCATGAAGTTCCGTGGCGCAGAAGCCTGCGTGGTATTTATCAGGCAGCAGTACGCCAGTTTTTGTGGCGTACTGCTGCCTGATAAATATCAGTCCCTTTAACGCAGTGTTCTGCGTTAAAGGGGCGTGCAATGGGTGTTGCTGGAGGCGTTCTCAGCAACATCCATGGCCTTTTGACACTGCCCCAGATTTACGAGAAATCGTAACTCTGAAGCAGTGCCAAAAGCTTACGCCTCCCCAGGGGAGGCGTAAGGGAGGCGCAACAGGGAGAAATGTCTTTCTTTCTCCTCGTATTTCCTTTTTCTATGTGTGCTGCATTCTACAGCACACATAGAAAGAGGAAAAGCCTCTTTGATTATTTTTGTACAGAAAGGTTTCCCTTCCTGTACAAAAATAATCTTCCCCGCAACGCAGGCACCCTTGCACCATTGTGCAAGGGTGCCTGCGCTGGCGCAGGCAGCCCATTGTGCGCCGGCGCAGTGGAAAAGGACAGAAATGCGCTGTATCTTATAGATACGGCGCATTTCTGCCCTTTTCTTTTGCCGTAGGGAAGCGCAGCAGGAAGGCCTGCTGCGCTTCCCTACGGCAAAAAGTCATAAATGAGGCCCAATGTACTTAGTGATATTATTTCCCAACCCGAAGTGCATATGCAGTGCAAATTCATAGGGTCGACTACATGAGTATTCTTACAGTCCAAAAATCAAACATAATTTACCTCCATAATTGACATAATAATGTTATTAAGCAAGTTACTTATAAATATGCAAACTTTATAACATACAATATCCAGATGGACTTGGTTTCAGTTACACTTTTGGTGTTTCTTACATTCATTCTGGTTCATATTAAACATCACCAGGTTGCAGTGGTATATAGTAAAGCATAATGTTAATGTTATGTTAATGTTAATGTTAATGTTATGGAGATTTATATAGCGCACGGCTGCCCCAGCCAAGGGGCGTCCCGGCGCTGCGAGCAGACAGAATGCAGAGAGAAGTTAGCACAGAAAAGTGACAGATTATTGAAAAAGATGAGTTTTGACGGCCTTTCTAAAGGCTAAGAGGTCCTGAATACCCCGGATGGCTTCGGGCAGACTATTCCATAGCTTGGCAGCCAGGAAACTGAAGGAACGTCCGCCTACTCTGGCCAGTCTAGTGCGAGGGATGGTCGCAAGATGTTGCCCTTCTGAGCGGAGCGATCTTCTAGGTGTGTATTCAGACAGGAGGGGGCGCAGCATGGGGGGAGAGGCTGTTTTAAGGATTTTGAAGGCTAAACATAAAGCCTTGAACTGGATCCTTTTTCCCACCGGGAGCCAATGCAGTTTTTTCAAGGCTCCAGATACCGATGAATGGCGAGGGAGACCAACCAGAGCCCTGGCTGCCGCATTCTGGACTCTCTGCAATCTGGTGGTTTCAGCCAGATTCGCTCCCAATAGGAGAGAGCTGGCATAGTCCAGTCTAGAAAGGATCGTCGCCTGAACAATAAGCTGGCGAGTGCGGCAGTAAAAGACCTTCAAAATGGGCCTGATGTTACGTAGAATGCCAAAGCACGTGGCAGCCACTTTTTTAGTGTGGTCGGTGAACTTTAAAGAAGAGTCCACCCATACTCCCAGATTTTTGACGCAGTCCTTTGGCTTGGGGGGAGAGCCTTAGACGTCAGGCCACCAGTTGTCTCCCCAGGACGAGGTGTTTTTCCCCAGGAGCAGAATCTCAGTTTTCCCGGCGTTTAATTGGAGAAAATTCGCCGTCATCCAGTTGGTGATGTCAGTGAGTGTCTGTTTAAAGTGATGGGCCTCCAGACCACTGTTGTTATTCAAAGCCACCACCAACTGGGTATCATCTGCATAGGATACCAGTGCAAGTCCATTCCTTCTAGCCACCTCCGCCAAAGGGCGGACATAGACATTGAAAAGGGTAGGACTAAGGGAAGAGCCCTGCGGCACTCCCTGTCCAATGCTATGCTCCTTCGAGATGTAAGGGCGGGTAGAGACTCTAAAGGACCTGTTAGACAGGAAGTCTCTAAACCATCCCAAGGCTACCCCTGTAACTCCAATTTCCTCCAATCTCGTCAAGAGGACCTCGTGTGACACCGTATCGAAGGCAGCACTGAGGTCCAACAGGACCAGTGCTGCTGTACCGCCGGTGTCAAGAATGGTACGGAGGTCCTCTCAAACACTGAGCAAGGCTGTCTCGGTGCTGTGACCAGCTCTAAACCCGTGTTGAGAGTCATCCAGAATGTTATTGGTAAGGAGGAAGTTGGACAGAATGTTGTTAACGTGTGCCTCGATGATTTTGGCAGGCCAGGGAAGCAAGGAGATGGGCCTGAAGTTCTCCGGAAGCGAAGGGTCTAACGTGGGTTTTTTTAAGATGGGGGAAACCCAGGCCTGCTTCCATTTGGAAGGAACACTGGCGGTGGAAAGTGACATATTGTGATGTCTCGGATGTGTTCTGTGATAAGTTTGTGGGCTTCATAGAAAGTGTCCGGTTTTAAGGGGTCTGCCGGGGATCCAGATTTAATCCTTCTGCAGATTTTTAAAAAACTCTCTCGCTCAAGTGGAGGAAGGGAGGAGAGAGAGGGCCTGGTAGGATCAAAGATGACCGATGACTGTGGGCATTTTGGGAAAGTGTCATAAATTTTCGTGATCTTATCAGTGAAGAAATTAGCCATGTTATTGCAGAGGTCGGGTGAAGTGGTAGTAGTGTTGATGGTTTTTTTTGCAGTGAGGTCTTTCAGAATTTTAAATACAGATTTCGAAGTATTGGAGCTATTGCTGATTTCACTGGCATAATATGCTAGATACATAGTGTCATCTGCTGTTCCGCTGTTACATTTAGATGTTGTAATAGAAATCAAAACACAGAGAACTCATGGTATTCCTAATTGAATGAAGTGCCCTAATGCAGCTATGTGTATGAAAGCTCAACCTAACCTTGCCTATGTTGGTTAAAGTAACGATTTGCAATGTGGTTGTATAGAGGGCTGTTATTAATGATTACTAATGTTAATATAGTGTATATAATGGGGGGTATGGGATAAATGGCTATTATTCCAGATTACTCGTGTGAATGTATGTTGTAATTAGGGAGGTCTACATAACCAGCCTTTCCCATTCTTCTCTATTATTTAAACCTGTTCTGAAGGTGTTAAAGAGGGACATGAAGAATTGTTCCCTGGTTTTTCTCTTAGCCTGTAGATCACACCCTCTAAGGGTTTGGTGCATTGAAATGAAATGAAATTTGATTTGTAGAGCGCATGGCTGCCCGAAAGTGTCCCAGCGCTTGCTTAGGGAACCGTCCTGGTATTCCCCTGCGAGATAACCCTTTACTGGGCATCCCCAAGGTGAAAGCCAGGCATCCCGCTGCGAGGGGCCGTTGTGGAGATTAAGCAAGCTATTGCCCAGAGTTACAGAGCGGGACTGCATGATTGGAATAGGCACCGAGGCGAGAATTGTCAGGTCCGGGGAAATTTGAGCCCAAGACCCGCCGAGGCGGGGAATTGAACCCTGGTCCGGGCCAGACCTCTGCATCAGGGTCTGCCACTCCAACCACTTGAGCCGTCTGACCGTAACACTCTATTGCATTACGATAGCAATCATCCTAAGAGCCAAAAGGAAAACATCCCTTTCGGTCAGTACTTAAGGATAAGACGCAACTGCACTGACATTAGAGATTTTAATAGACATGCAGATATCCTATCGATCAAATTGAAGGAAAGAGGATACCCCAAACACCTAATTAGAAAAGCATACAAACGTGCTAAATATTACGACAGAGAATCACTATTCTCTAACGAACAAAAACAGAGAGACACAACAAACAACAGACTGATATTTGTAACAAACTTCATTACTGTTAGTAATAAAGTAAAAAACATAATCAACAGAAATTGGTCTCTTCTAAAAAACAAGAATGGGGAGAAACTCCCTAAACCAATGTTTAGTTTCCGCAGAAACAGGACAGTAAGAAACTGTCTTGTCCATACTTTTAGAGAAGGAGAAACTAATGAAAGCCAGCAAACTATAGATAAAAGACCATTACCTGTAGGTAACTTTTGTTGTAATATGTGCACAAACTGTGCAACGCTCATGAAAACAGACAAGATTGAATATAATGGTGTCAGACACAAAATCAAAAATGTTATAAACTGTAAAACCAAAAACTTGGTTTACATGATACTTTGCCCATGTAATAAGGCCTATGTGGGAGAAACATCAAGAGAAATCAAAACCAGAGTGACAGAGCACAAATCAGCCATCCGAACAAAAAAAAGAACAGCACCCCTTGTGGAACACTGGTTGTCTCACAACTATCAAATCGAAGATCTAAAATGGTGTGGCATTGAAGTAATGCACCAAACCCTTAGAGGGTGTGATCTACAGGCTAAGAGAAAAACCAGGGAACAATTCTTCATGTCCCTCTTTAACACCTTCAGAACAGGTTTAAATAATAGAGAAGAATGGGAAAGACTGGTTATATAGACCTCCCTAATTACAACATACATTCACACGAGTAATCTGGAATAATAGCCATTTATCCCATACCCCCCATTATATACACTATATTAACATTAGTAATCATTAATAACAGCCCTCTATACAACCACATTGTAAATCGTTACTTTAACCAACATAGGCAAGGTTAGGGTGAGCTTTCATACACATAGCTGCATTAGGGCACTTCATTCAATTAGGAATACCATGAGTTCTCTGTGTTTTGATTTCTATTACAACATCTAAATGTAACAGCGGAACAGCAGATGACACTATGTATCGTGCATTAGTATGTTTTATGCTTTACTATATACCACTGCAACCTGGTGATGTTTAATATGAACCAGAATGAATGTAAGAAACACCAAAAGTGTAACTGAAACCAAGTCCATCTGGATATTGTATGTTATAAAGTTTGCATATTTATAAGTAACTTGCTTAATAACATTATTATGTCAATTATGGAGGTAAATTATGTTTGATTTTTGGACTGTAAGAATACTCATGTAGTCGACCCTATGAATTTGCACTGCATATGCACTTCGGGTTGGGAAATAATATCACTAAGTACATTGGGCCTCATTTATGACTTTTTGCCGTAGGGAAGCGCAGCAGGCCTTCCTGCTGCGCTTCCCTACGGCAAAAGAAAAGGGCAGAAATGCGCCGTATCTATAAGATACAGCGCATTCCTGTCCTTTTCCACTGCGCCGGCACACAATGGGCTGCCTGCGCCAGCGCAGGCACCCTTGCACAATGGTGCAAGGGGGCCTGCGTTGCGGGGAAGATTATTTTTGTACAGGAAGGGAAACCTTTCTGTACAAAAATAATCACAAGAGGCTTTTCCTCTTTCTATGTGTGCTGTAGAATGCAGCACACATAGAAAAAGGAAATACGAGGAGAAAGAAAGACATTTCTCCCTGTTGCGCCTCCCTTACACCTCCCCTGGGGAGGCGTAAGCTTTTGGCATTGCTTCAGAGTTACGATTTCTCGTAAATCTGGGGCAGTGCCAAAAGGCCATGGATGTTGCTGGGAACGCCTCCAGCAACACCCATTACACGCCCTTTAACGCAGAACACTGCGTTAAAGGGACTGATATTTATGAGGCAGCAGTACGCCACAAAAACTGGCGTACTGCTGCCTGATAAATACCACGCAGGCTTCTGCGCCACGGAACTTCATGAAAAGTGAAGTTCCGATGGCGCAAGGGGCCTCATAAATGAGGCCCATTAGGTTTTTTTCCCCAATTAATAAATGGCCATTATATTATACAAAATAACAAAAACAGAACGTCCTAAATCTACCTACTCGAACAGGACTCGAAATTTCTATAAATATAGATGAGACTGACACCCTATTCATAGCGGTGTCTCAAATGCTCTGGTCTTGTTTCCATTTACCCTAAGGGAGCAAGCAGTGCAGGTCTTTTCCCAACCTAAAATGGCCGCGCCAATGAAAATGAAAGTCAATGCGCTAGGCGGGAAAGCACATACAAATCGAGATACTTAACAACGTTGTTTATTTTACAAGTATGGCTGCAACCTGGCACATTTATATTGAGAAGGAAATAATAAGGGCACTTGAATAAAACCGCGGTCCACGAAGGACAATAACCGATATACTTCCGGTTTAGGAATTAATAAAACAATCGGAAAATGCGCACTAGGTGTCAATAACAATACCAGTACATGACCCTAGTAAGATCAATAATAACTCCTAAAAATATGCCCCTTATTCAATTGAAAACTGTATAATCCCGGCGATGCACTTCCGGGTCATACAGGGTAGCGACAGTATTTAAATTACGCGCCACGTCCCGTTTTTCATTTACTCGGATAAACGCGATACACGGAGGAGCAGGGAGGCCGACCTGAAATTTTAAGGTAAGAGAACTGGGGCGGTTTGTTAACCTTAGCGAGCACAAGTGCAATCCTAAACTCTGGAGCTGGTAAAAGCCACCCTTCGAGCCTGCATTGGCAAAACAATAGTTGGGGGACCAATAGAGATTGACTGTATGACTATTTGCATACGTTTTTTAAAAATTTAAATATTACTTACAGAATTAGCACCTAGACTTAATGCAATGCAGGATGAGGGATATATATTTTATCATTCTATTATCCCATTGAACATCTTAAATTTGAACACCGGCTTCTAAAATAAGGAAAAGTACCCCATAAACTGACCTCAAACATGGAGGAAAAAGTTAATAAATGTTAATAAGTATAGTCCACCATTTAAGATTCCTAAAGCAAACGTCCTTTCTTTAAACAGGTGACGAACCTCCGCTATCCAAATACACAAACTGTTGATTTAAAGGCGACATAATTGTGGTAAGTGGATTATAGCTCAATGTTCTATTTAAAAGGGTTTCAAAATACAAGCCCAAAAGTAGCCCCAGTATAGCAGTAATACTATATATGCACATATGTATGCCCTTTCCTACAGGGATCCCAAAAGCACTGACAAGGACCCGACATAGACTACAATTTAAGAGAGAAGTCCGGTGGCTCCTCCATGTTTATTATAATCTGCACCTCGATTTGACAAACAGGTATTCCCTAAATCAAATTTAAATAAATCTATGTAAAAGTGTTTAAACTTAAAAATCCAAAATTTGAAGCCAATTTTTTGAGTATTTTATCAATCTCACCCATCAAGGTGACAGAAAAAATCGCAGTAATTGATGACGCGGCATACACCTGATGATCCATATATAACTGGTTGACCATGAAGTCCTCTTAATGGCTAAAAGAGAATCTTCAAACAATATCAGGTACTATGTTTTTGTAGATTTGAAACCCCGTCTTTATGAATTGAAATCCCGGTTTTCCGTATGTTTATTGATAAGATTAACATCGAAATGTCATAAAGGACACAAGACTACAGCTTGGTAAATAAATGCCCATTTGAAGAGCCATAATACGCCCGCCCAGCATTATGTTCCCTTTCCCCACCCATCATTCTCTGACAACAGGGTTAACAGTGAATACTATATGTTTTAATGTAGCTTAGCAAGGAGGGTAAACACTGTATAGCAAGGATAGATTATGTGTTGAAGGAATATGTATCTAAAAATGTTTTCTCAATTTCTAGATTAACTGTGAATTGTCAAAGTGTCCTGAAGAAGGTGTAAATAATATAAAACAACACCGAAACGCAGCGTCGACCTTTGTACTTTGACCACTTCCTTTTTTTAGATTATTTTCACCTATGTGAATATTTTATTGTGTTTTATTTAGATTGTAACCCTCTTAGGGAGGTATTTTAATAAATTGTGTTTATACCTTTTAAATTCTTTAGTTGCGTATTCACCTGTTAGATTTTGCTAATTAAGTATAATTTTTTGTGGGGAGCTATACATCATGGACAGTGCTTAAACAATTTTGAAATTACTTCTATTTAGTGTTGCATTAACTGATTTATTTGAATCAGTTTCCACCTAGCATAGTCTAGTTTCAGTCATCATTTGTGACTCTACTCAGTTTCAGGTAAACCACAGGTCTCTTCCCTTTTGTTCACAGAATCCTTCCCTAGGCCTGTCTAGTGAATGCTGCTGTGGAGACATTGCGTTTGCCTCCGCAGATGCAGCCGAACCACATGCAAATAAAGAAATTGTGCTTGCTTCAGGACAAGAGCAGTATATTTGAAAAATTGCCTAATGCGGTCCAGCTCACTCTGTAATATCAATAAAGCAGGTCAGTAATCATTTTGTAACATAAACCAACTAAAAAAATTGTGGAGCTGTTTTTTCCAGTGTTTTTGGTGGTGATAAAGGAAGGCTTTGTATGATTGATTCCACACTCCTTCAAGTATGTTTCCAGAGATTTACAAAAAAATTGGGCTCCATTTTCAGAAAGTAAACATTTGGGGTAACTTCCTTGTCTAAAACTATTCCCCAAAAACGTTATGACAGAAGTGCTAGTGATGTCTCTTAAACATGGGACCCTAATCATTCTGGAACATACATCTGTTCTATCAAAAAAGTGGCATGTTCTCAACTAATTGGTTCTACCATATTGATTGCTGTTTCCTCACATGAATGAGTAGAGAGGTCACAGCATAATGATGATGATTATCTTACTTTTAGACTCTTATCACAGGTTCTGCAGCCCACACATTCTCTCACCATGCTTTCCACATCTTTGTAAAGAGCTGGTCACCATAAAATCCCCACCAAAGTCTTTATTTAGTTTTCAAAGTACCCATGTTGCCTTCTTGTGCTATAGTGAGGAATTGACCAGTATAACTTCATAAGGTACTGATCTTGTGCCCCACAACAGAATACCATTGTCTAAAAACAACTAATTTCTCACCATCCACCATGAGTTTTTAAGCTTATGAGCACATTTTAAAATAACATCATCCTGAAGGCATATAACTTGATGTAGCATCTTATCTTTGGATAAATCTTCTCTCCATTCCTCTTCCGTAGCCACGCTTTGGTTCATGCCACACACTAGTTTCTTCAACCCTTTTCAAGCCTTCCGCATCAATCAAACACTTCTTGTAATCTTTCCTGACCTTCACCAATCAAGACCAAGAATCAGTAGAGCGAGCATTTACTTATCCCAGGTATGTATTTCACCATAAAGTAAAACTTTTATGACTCAATAATTGAGCTACGTATCATACATAACACATAATACAATCTTTTCTAACTTTCACTACAAAGACAGGGCTCCCAATCCCTTGGAACTGGCATCAGTTACAGCTTCATCTTCAGGTGCAAAAGACTGCAAAGAAGACGCCCTCCTACGATCCGTTGTGACTAATTGAAATTCTTACTGACATTCTTCATCCTATGTGAATTTCACATTCTAAACTAACAGTCATCTCGTGCAAACAGGTTACTTTGGACTAGTCTTTCATGAATTTACACTAACATTCTACCATCCTCAAAAAATTAAATTATTTCTTTATTGATTCGATTTTTCAGCCTACTAAAGGTTTCTTTTGGTTGTAGGAAAATTATGAATATAATGAGTAACATCTTATGCTTGGCCACTGGGTTGTACTTATAGAAAAGGACGTCACATATGAAGATTCTGGTATTCATGCTTCATTAGATGTCTACCTTGAGGGTCTCAGGATTTTCTTATAAACTGGATTAATTCAATCTTGACTTTAGCTTTTTGGAGATTGTGGTGCGTGGCTATTTGATTGGTAAGTTATTTGGTCATGGAGAGGGATTGCCAGGATCATTCTCTGACCATTAGCTTGGATCATGTGTATTATGCATGAATAATTGATGAGGCTTTAGAGATAAGCTGATTGTTCTATTCCTTGATCCTTGCAAATCGGGGTAGGAGTTCCTCTTTGGATTTGAAAACAGCAAATTAAATGATACTTGAAGCAGGGGACCTAGGTCCATCGGGAAATAGAGCATTGACAAATATGGCTCCTTCTGAGGTGATTGAAAGGCCAATGAGAGGTTGAAATAAAAGATGATCACCAAGATATTAGCTTTTAGTCAGGGAGTACATTTAATATTTTACATGCATTTAGGTAGGGAACAGTTGTTTCATCCAATGGTCTATGTGACTGAGGCAGTGATGAAATTAGAAACACAAAGTGGTTTAATATTAAATGGATTTAAGGTGAAGAGTCAGCATAAAACTAAAATTGCACCCGGTATTAGACTAGCAGTTGAATAGTAGTATAATGAAGATTTGTTTGTACTATGCAGGTCAAAATAAAGAAAAAAAGAGGTGATTACTGCCACCACCCATTCTGAGTTTTGTCTTGGAGGCAGTCACAATACAAACCCTTTTAAATCCTGAGAGGTCTAGGTCTAAAAATATTAAGATAATCCATTGTGGAACTACATTTAATTTAGAACTGAATAATTGAAATTTTTCAGTATGAAGACATAAACGTCAATAGAAGGTTTCTGAGCTGATTGAGAAACAGTTAGGCCTAGGTTGGAAGTGGGACTGTGTACTCTGCTGTGTTTCTGTTTATTCGAGGTAAATGGGTTTGGTGTGTATCATGTGATCTTAATGAGTCTCTTTGGATAGAAATGTGCATTGACGATCTCTATGGTTTATATCTGATGAGTGACTGTGGCTCTAAGACAGAGCCATGCGTGTCACTGTAAAGGCTGTTATGAGGCCCTCCAAAAGTTTGTTTGTAAGTCGAGGGGTGTTTTGATTTGAGAGCAGGCGATAAAGATTGTGGTAAGCTTCAAAATATTTCAAGCCTGTAGTACAGCTTTAGTTTGGTCCTAATGGTGAAATGAAGATTATGCTAATTGGTTTATCCTGGAAGGGTCGTGTTTTTGCTAAATGTTTACTGTGTTGGTAAATATGAGTGGATGTTGGTTACTTATTAAATTTGTAACATTGATGGATTTTGAAAACTCTGGTTTATGGAGTATTGCGGTGGCATAGGTGGTTGTCAGAATGACACTGGTGTACAGTGACTGCTGATTATTCATGTGTGTTGACAAATATACTGTGATACAATTGTTTCTATTCACAGAATGGTATTTTTCTGGATCCTAGGGATATGTTTTTATAGATGGCCAGGGTGCTGATGAAATCTTTGAATAATCTGAGGCTCTAATCAGTGGCCTTGATCTTAACTCTTTCATTGGGAGTTGTGTTCTGTAATTCAAGGACTTGGGTATTAGGTCAGGTTTGTCACCCCCTCAAACTTTCTGTTGTAGGAAAATGATGAATATAGTGAGTAACAGCTTATGCTATGCCACTGGGTTGTACGTATAGAAAAGAAAGTCACCAAGGAGATTCTGGTGTCCATGCTTTATTAATGGCCTACCCTGAGGGTCTCCGGATTGTCTTATACAGTGGATTTATTCAGTCTTTATTTAGAGTTTTTGGAGATTGTGGTTCATAGCTATTTAATTGTGAAGTTATTTGGTCTTGAAGAGTGGAGAGGGATTGCCAGGATTATTCTCTGGCCATTAACTTGGATCATGTAGATTATGCATGAACAATTGGTGGGGCTTTTGAGAGAACTTGACTGTGCTATTCCTCGATCCTTGCAAAACATGGAAGAGTCCCTCTTTAGCTTTGAAATCAGAATACTAAATGATACTTGAAGCTGGTGACCTGGTCCATCCGGAAATAGTCCATTGAGGTGAGTGCTGCTTGATTAAAATGATCCCATATTGCTGCCAAGGATTGGGTTTACAATGGCTGTAAGGAGATGTGGCCTATGCCACTTGTCAAAGATAGATAGGTAGGAGTTATCAGAAGTTTAACTGAAAGTTCTTTGTTTCATATATCATATGGAATATGTCGTTTTTTTACAGTGACTGTGGTATTTATTATTATATACAGTTTACTATTATCTGTTATTTATATATTGAGGGCTTTGGGAAGTTTCTTACTTTGATACAGAATGATGAAGGCATTGCGTCCCTTGTGAGGACTGAATCAGGGTAACCATGGCTGAATTTTATGAAATCAGAGCACTCAATTATTTAGAACTAGCTGTACACAGCCATGCGTTGCTGTGGCTCAGTTTGGTTAAATGGAAGAGAAAGAAAAGAGTAAGCGCACATTTCTAATATGTTTAATTTCACAATGCCTGTGGGTATAAAATATGTTTTTGTGACTATTGTCTCTCTGCGTCCCTTGTAGTTGTTGCGCAGCAAGCAAATCGATAGGGTCTGTTCGGCCTTTCGATTAAAAACATATTGTACACGTGCGTATTCTAATCCAATGTTGTGTATATGTAAGCACGCGCTAATGTTGCAAAGTGAACCAACTCCTCCCCCCTCCCTCCACCCACTTCCCGGTCTGCCATCCTGACACAAACTGTCCATCCTAATATATGTAGACTATTGTCTCTATGCGTCCCTTGTGGTTGTTGCGCAGCATCTCTATGCATCCTTTCTTAATGTTACAAAGTGAACCAACTCCTCTCCCCTCCCTCCACCCACTTCACGGTCTGCCATCCTGACACCAACTGTCCATCTTAATATATGTGGACTATTGTCTCTATGCGTCCCTTGTAGTTGTTGCGCAGCAACCAAATCGATAGGGTCTGTTCGGCCTTTCAATTAAAAACACGTGTGTATTGGACACGCGCGTTTTTGAATCCAACCTTGTGTATATATAAACACACGCTTAATCGAATCCAAAGTTGTGTCAACATTTCAAAGTAATTGTTGAAGAAATTTCGGAGATTTAAGATTTTCAACAAACGAACATTGAAATTTTTATGTGTCTGTTCGGGCTTTCGATTAAAAACACGTGCGTATTCGACAAGCGCGTATTGGAATCCAACGTTGTGTATATAAAAACACGCGCCTAGTCGAATCCAAATCGGTGAAGAACTTTTGGAGATTTGCAATTTTGAACAAACGAACATTTACATTTTTATTTATATAGATTAGAAATTCATCTGGTCCTATGTATTATTCGACCTCAAGCAGAATGTATGGAGACAGATGTGATCAAGCAAAGCATGTGTGAATTACTACGTGTTTTTGTGACTCCCATCCACTCTGTTTAGGAGGATGTCTCTAAAACTTGTTTTATCCTATTTTGTCTTTCTGTGATTTAAAAAATCCATGATGTTTACCTCGTGTCCAAGTTTCACTGAGCTGCTTGAGAAATATTATCCATGATCGCTGTCTTAAAAGATTTTAACAATACAATTCTAATTTAAAAGAAAAAGGACTTCTCACTCATTTATCCATGTAGCAATATAGCCTCTTGTTCAATCAAGATTGTATTTTCCTTCACAATGTTGACAAAATTCGTAGACACGCTGCTCTTGGTTTATGAGACTCCTAAGGCATTGACAGATTCTTTCTGCAGTTAATTAGTCCCCAAGTTAATTCATTTTTAACTTCGTATGTGTGCAAAGAGTGTTCTCTGGGTATTCAGAGCAGATTTTATTGTTGCTCAATCTTTATAACCTCATCAGCATTCATCTGTGCACCTACTTTATAGACAAACGAGTGATGGCAATAATGCTAAAACAGCTGTTCACAAAGTGGCCTATCTATAAAATCGACTTTCGAAATGCAGCTTTTTTTTTAAATGTTGTGGATACATCAGAACAACAAAACAAGTCAACTGAAATTCTCATGTTATTGCGTTGTGCTCTGACTGCATATATTTTTTTAGTTAAATGGAGAAGATAAGCGTTCGATCGGTAACTCTGACGTCATCAAATATACAATTACAGCACTAATTTCACAACTAATTACAAAATGTCAATAAATGGACTTCCAGTTGGCCAAATAATATTACAGGACCTTGTATCGATGTGCAGGGCATGGGCTGAAATATCGAGGTATACCAGAGTATGCATATTCTGTTACACAGAGACAGGATGCTTTGTTCCACATGACAGTTAAAAATATTTTAAAATATTTCCCAAAAAACAATTATCTACTGAGGTGAGAAATGGTGCACAGGTCTAGTGGCGGCTGCCACCGAGTAATATGGGTGAGTCATGGGAGGGGGAGATTGAAAAATAAATTTAAATAAACTTGCCTTGCTGCCGAATGCCAGACCGCCGCCTCGCGCCATCCTCTGAAGCAGGGAGTACAGGCTCCCTCCCCTAAACCAATCATAATGCTGCGATGCAGATGTGGATTGGGGCTCTGACAGGAATGGGATCCTGTACATGTTCCTCACCAGGCTGCAAAATGGAGCCTGGTGAGGAACATGCAAAGTGCGCAGGACTGTATGGCCTAACAAACAGTGATGCTTACTTAACTGCCCACCATCTCGCCCCTTGCTGGCTGTGATGACAGCTAAGCCCCGCCCGCCCCTCCCCTTCCTGCCCAATAAAGCTGCATTACAAAGGGAAAATACAATTATAATACTGTAGTGTTATCATTTTATTTTTTCTGTTTCCACTGCAAAAAATGCAGTGGGGTGGCGCTCGTCTGCCTTAGTGGAGGAGCTCCACTGCACAGGTTATCACCCCATGGTAACGCAACCTTATCTTGAATTTATTTGCAAACATTTTCCCAGAGTATTTCATTTCTGTAACATGACACAGTCAATCAATCAATCAATCATAGGCATTTATATCGCGCACTACTTACCCGGAGGGTCTCAAGGCGCTTGGGGTGGGGGAGGGCGCTACTGCTCGAACAGCCAGGTCTTGAGCTTCTTCCTGAAGGAGAGGTGGTCTTGGGTCAGGCGTAGGTCGGTCGGGAGGGATTTCCAAGTCTTGGCGGCCAGGTGGGAGAAGGACCTTCCTCCTGTTGTCGCTCTGCGGATGCGGGGGACGGCGGCGAGGGCGTGACTGGTCGAGCGGAGGTGGCGTTTGGGACCTTAGAAGTTGAGGCGGCTGTTGAGGTAGGTCGGCCCTTGGTTGTGTAGGGCTTTGTGTGCGTGGGTGAGGAGCCGGAAGGTGATTCTTTTGTTGATCGGGAGCCAGTGCAGGTCTCTCAGGTGTCTGGAGATGTGGCTTCGTCTGGGGACGTCGAGGATGAGTCTCGCCGAGGCGTTCTGGATCCGCTGGAGTCTCTTCTGGAGCTTGGCGGTGGTTCCGGCATAGAGGGCGTTGCCATAGTCCAGTCGGCTGGTGACGAGGGCCTGGGTGACCGTCTTCCTGGTCTCGGTGGGGATCCACCGGAAGATCTTACGTAGCATGCGCAGGATGTTGAAACAGGACGAGGAGACGGCGTTGACTTGTCTGGTCATGGAGAGGGAGGAGTCCAGGATGAAGCCCAGGTTGCGTGCGTGGTCTGTCGGTTTGGGTGCGTTGCCCAGGGCGGGGGGCCACCAGGAGTCGTCCCAGGCGGAGGGTGAGGAGCCCAGGATGAGGACTTCCGTCTTGTCTGTGTTCAGTTTCAGGCGGCTGGTCGTCATCCACTCGGCCACGTCTTTCATCCCTTCGTGTAGGTTGGCTCTGGCGGTGGCGGGGTCGTTGGTCAGGGAGAGGATCAGCTGGGTGTCATCGGCGTAGGAGATGATGTTTAGGTTGTGTTGGCGTGCGATGGCTGCAAGGGGGCTCATGTAGACATTGAAGAGGGTGGGGCTGAGCGAGGATCCCTGAGGGACGCCGCAGATGACTTCCGTGGCTTCTGATCTGAATGGGGGCAGGCGGACTCTCTGTGTCCTTCCGGCGAGGAAGGAGATGATCCATTCTAGTGCTTTCTCCTCGATTCCGACGTTGCTGAGGCGCTGCACTAGGGTGCGGTGGCAGACAGTGTCGAATGCCGCGGAGAGGTCCAGGAGGATGAGGGCCGCTGTTTCTCCGTTGTCTAGCAGGGTTCGGATGTCGTCGGTGGCAGCGATGAGGGCGGTCTCGGTGCTGTGGTTGGCCCGGAAGCCTGACTGAGATGGGTCGAGGGATCCAGTCGTCTCGAGGAAGTCTGCCAGTTGCTTGTTGACGGTCTTCTCGATGACTTTGGCTGGAAACGGGAGGAGCGAGATGGGGCGGTAGTTCTTGAGTTCGGTGGGGTCCGCCGTTGGTTTCTTTAGTAGAGCGCTGAGTTCGGCGTGCTTCCAGCTCTCAGGGAAGGTGGCGGTGTCGAAGGAGGTGTTGATAATGTCCCGCAGGTGGGGTGCGATGACAGCGTCGGCCTTGTTGAAGATGTGGTGAGGGCAGGGGTCGGTTGGAGATCCGGAGGATACCAATGTTGGCCAAAATGTTTGAAGGACAAAGTGGGCCTGATTCACAAACGTAATTTACACTGAGTGTAAATTACTAATAAGAATATACTCTAGCAAGCTTAGTACTACACATGTACTGAAATACGCTCCATTGGAAACTAATAGAGGCAGAGGCTTTAAATCAATCGGAAATATTTTTTAAATAAATAATTTAAAAGAATAAAATATTTAAATAAATATAAATGAATGTTAAAAATATAAAAATAAGGTTGGGGGAGCATGAAAGTGTCACCATCCTCCATCCAAATTGCAGCACAACTTATCAATGAGATAAGACTACAGTTCTGTTTGTATACAGCTGATTGAATACTGTCATCCTAAATTGGAAGGTCTCCATTCAATAAGTAATTCAATTCAAAGCTTTATTTCGATAAACACATGATATCATAAAAGCGCATTCAAAAGATTAAAAAAAAGACCACATTCAATAAGTGGAACCCGTCCACGAAGTACAACGTCCACTTTGGGACAATGAGCTGTTGCCATTGGGTGGAAAAGGAAAGAGGCCCAGGGGAATGTTGCACCCTCCCCTCCAGTACTACACGCAAAATGCTGATTTTATCTTGTAATTCTTAGTGCAAAGAAACCTTGCGCCTCGTTACTACATTGTTAGCATGAAGTGTGATTGATTTTGTCAACAACCAGCAGTGATCTTGTGGCGATTCCTTTTAGTGCACTTCAATGTTTCAATTCTAATCTTGCTCAATCGTAAAACCTTACAGGAGAACTACCCTCCTCTCCTATTGTAGCCTGCTTGCTTGTCTTCTCGTGAAATTACTACCCATCTCTTTTCTGACGCGGATGTGAAATTCAGAACGTACCATTTGAAGTCTACCTAGTTGCATGTTGGACTAGAATAAGACTTGTAAACCTCTTACTCTTCCTATTCTTTTTTCAATATCCACTCCTAACATTGCAATTCTTGTTTTGGTTTGCCTCAGTAGAAAGCACTGCACGTCTTATGATACTGCTACAAGCATTCCCAGATAGAAGCAAGGTAAAAATGATTACTTCAATCTTTTTCAAATCAACCCAGACACACTTAAAATGTCCTCATTATACGTAGGCAAGTTTACAATATTTGTGTTCAAGTAAAACATTTTGCATTCAAAGGTACCTAACCAATTTGAGGACGTTACACCTACTTTGTAGTCTACAGCACTAGACTCTTCAGATCGAGTGGGGCAAAGTTGCATCTTCTCATTTGCAAACCTAATGACCATAATATATAAGTATAATGGTCTTTCACATCTTTTGGGATGAAAGAACATGTAAAGAGAGCATCGAATAAGTGCTCCCTAGCGAGGTAGCAACACGTACTTTGGAGGCAGATTGGCGGTGACTATTCCTACCTACATTTCTTTCATATGTCTCACAACTAAAAAACTGAAAAACATAGACCTAAACTTGGTATATGAATTTTCAGTATTGTGAACAAACTTATCATGAAAAACAAATTGCAAAAAAATACACTTCACTGTATTGTACGCATTGTAACATTGTAACATTTTGGCACAAACATTGAAGATTAGGGATATTAGGTGTATTTGAAGTCATTTGTAAATGGGCTTACACATTTTACATAGCTATGTAAAGTTCAGCTGAGATGCTAGCATGAAATGCAAAGTTTGCATTTTTATATCTAAATAAGGACAGTGGGGCATATTATCAAGAAAGTTTGTTACATTATCGCCGCTTTTATCGGCAGGAAACTGCCGATAAAGCGGCGATAATGGCTTTGATAATATGCTCTATGAATTCCAATCGAAGCCCATGTTAGATGTGAAGACATCTAACATGGGCATCGATTGGAATTGCATAGAGCATATTATCAAGGCCATTATTGCCGCTTTATCTGCAGTTTCCTGCCGCTAAAAGCGGCGATAATGTAACGACCTTTCTTGATAATATGCCCCAATGTCCTTTGAATCATCTGATGGCCTGAGATTAAGGTAAATTCAAAATGTGTTTCCTTTAAATTTCCATATTTCTCACTTTCATCAGTCATCAATGAAAAATCACGTAATTTTTCCACATGGGCACAAAGTTCACGTCTGGGATATAAACTGAAGGGAATGGCTCTCCGCCTTCATCTAACAAGGTGACATGCTTGAAAGCCTCTGTTTGTATTCAGACTGCAGAAGCCTATGTTTTCATGGGCCATAAATTGGCCCTAACCATCATTTTCAAAGTGTTTTTTATGAGAATATAACACATTACAGTGTTGTAATACTGAAGAATACTAATACAAGAGAAGTATGAGTTGCAGGGAGATTTATTAAGACAATAAATCCTAGGTAAGAAAAGTGTGGCTCTCCCCTTGGCCAGTCCAACAGGAACTGCCAGGGAAGAGAACATAAGCACATAGCTAGAATGTAGAACATGGCAACAGAAGAGTCTAAACTCTATAATGAAAAGAGAAGATTACAACACATCCTCCTCTCTTATATAATAAAAAGAAAAGAACTAAAATGCAAAAAGAAAAGAACCAAAATGGAGAACCAATCTATAGATGAATTTATATCCAAACTCAGAGAATTATCTCTTAAATGCAAATTTGGAGCAATGACTGACGAGTTAGTGAGAGATCAGCTAATAGTGCAAAGCAGATGTAAGAAAACACAGGAACGTCTTTGGGCTGCTAAGAATCCCTCATTGAAGGACGCTATAGACATAGCCAAAGTACTAGAACACTCAAAATATTGTATGCGAGAGCTGAATAAGAAAGAAGGCAACAGTGGAATTGTCTCATCTGTGTCTAATACAGTTACTGATGTAGCAGCTATCTCAAGATCAGGAAGATTTTCCCAAAGAGGAAGACAGCAAGTTAGATCTTGCTTTAGGTGTGGGAACTCATCTCACAATGCTGACTTTCGTAAATGTCCTGCTGTAGACAGGAATTGTTTGAAATGTGGACGAAAAGGTCACTTTTCTAACATGTGTAGGAAATCTTTTAAGCAACGTGTAGCACTCATTGATGAGGATAATGACCAAATAGCTCACAACGCTAATGATGATTTTTCTCCACAGGTTGATCGCATTTTACTTGTTGATGATCCCAGTGATGATCTGGATATTCAAAGTCGTAGAAAGAATAGGCCTAAAGCAAGTTTTAAGATTAACAATGTTCCTGTAGACCTAATGGTTGATTTTGGTTCACTGTATACCATTATTCCGAAACACACTTATGACAAGTTATGGCCCGGTTGTGTTTTGTTACCTAAAGATATTAACCCTGGAGGGTATCAGGGGGAGACTATAAACATTGTTGGGTATATGAAATCAGTAATTGAATTCAAAGACAGATCTGTTGTTGGTAAAGTTTACATAGCCAGTGACGGTCCACCTATTTTAGGTTGGGCGCACCAGTTTGATCTGTCCATAACTGTAAATCCCAGAGCCCCAACTCAGGTCATGGCTATTGATAGATAAGATTCTGGAGGAGAATAGAGATGTATTCAAGGATGAGTTAGGGTGTTTTAAAGGCTATGTACACAAAATAATTCTAAAGCCCAATGCTATCCCTATACAGCACAAAGCGAGAAGAACACCTTTAGTAGCTAGAGAAGCGGTCAAAGAGATGCTTCAAGAAATGCTCACTTCTGGAGTCATTGAGCCTGTAGAGAGTACATCGCGGGTTTCTCCAGTGGTGATCACAGAGAAATCGGATGGAAAATTTAGGTTCTGCATTGACCTCAGATCTCTCAAACAGAGTGTAGTTGTAGATACCTTTCCACTTCCTAATATAAATGAGCTTATTTTAGCGTTAAGTGGTGGAAAATTTTTCTCTAAGTTAGATTTAAAGAAAGCCTACCACCAGATCAAATTACATGCAGATTCTAAACCCCTTACCGCTTTTATCACCACTGAGGGTGTGTACCAATGTACCAGGATGCCTTTTGGCCTCTGTTCTGCTGCTAGCATCTTTCAAAGAATGATGAATGTATTATTCAGTGGTGTAAAAAACATTGTTTTTTTTCAGGATGATATTCTGGTGTTTGGTAACTCAATTTCTCAGCACAATTCCACCCTTCGTGAGGCTTTGTCAAGGATTAGAGAGTCAGGGTTGACACTTAGATGTGACAAGTGTAAGTTCTTAGTAGATGAGGTAGACTATTTAGGCTATGAGATTTCTGATGTAGGGGTAAAACCAAAGCGGAATCTTGTTGATGCAATCAGGTTAGCTCCTGTTCCATCGGACAAAGACAAACTTAGGTCCTTCCTAGGATTAGTAGAATATTATTCAAAGTTTGTTAAAGATTTCTCTTCAAAAAGTACCCCCTTGAGAGATTTGATGAAGAAGGGCGTCAGTTTCTCTTGGGAAACTTCACAGCAGGACTCTTTTGGGAACATCAAGAGAGACATCTGTGAAGCAGGGATTCTCACACCTTTCGATACCAAACGTCACATTGTCCTTACTGTAGATGCCAGTGCAACAGGTCTAGGTGCTGTCTTAGCACAAATTCATGGCGGTCAGGAGAAGACTGTGGCATTTGCATCAAGAAGTTTAACAACTACGGAGAAAAATTACTCCGTGAAGGAACGTGAAACTTTGGCTGCTGCTTGGGCCTGTGAATATTTCAGGACCTATCTATGGGGGTCGAAGTTTACCCTGAAGTCTGATCATAAACCTTTGCTTAAGGTGTTGTTACCTGGTGGGGATGCTAAGTGTTCTGCTAGGTTGGCTAGGCTAGCTTCTCGCCTACAATAATTTTGTTACAATATTGAGTATATTCAAGGGTGGAAAAACACGCAAGCAGATTGCTTATCAAGACTGCCTTTGGATTGGAAGACTGTTGATGAGGTGGCTGTGCTGAAAAAGCAGAAAGAGGGTGCTGTTGCATTGGTACAGGACGTGTTGAGTATATGTGAGGCACGAGCTTTGACTAAGAGTGAGTGGTTTGATGCTATGTCAGCTGATAGTTCCATTGTTGAGCTGAAGAAAATGATACTCACAGGTTGTAAAAGGGAAAGCACTGTCTCGGTTACCAATAGACCATTTGTTAAGGTCCTAGACGAGTTTTCTCTATTTGATGACGTTGTGATTATGCGTGGTGACTTATTTGTTCCACCAATTTCTTTGAGAAATAGCTTAATTACATTAGCTCATGAAGGACACCTAGGCCAGACTAGAACTAAACAGAGGCTAAGAATGAATTGGTGGTGGCCTGGCATGGATGCAGAGGTGAATACATGGGTTACCAAATGTGAGGTCTGTAGGGAGAGTGATAAACATCTGAAAGTTGGTGCTCAAGCTTTATGTGGACACATTACTGATCCAGGTCAACCATGGCATACCATATGCTTAGATTTCATTGGACCAATGAATGGTTTAAGGGATAATTTGCGTTTTGGCATTGTTGTAGTTGATGTACATTCAAGATGGATGATTGTTAAATTTACCAGAGATATCACTACTTCCACCACTATTCGTGCTCTAAAATGCATATGGAGAGAAGAAGGCATACCGTTAGTTCTTTTAACAGACAATGGTACACAATTAACATCAGATAAGATGCAAAGATTCCTTTCAAGTTGTGGAATTAAACATAGCCGTACCTCCCTGTACAACCCACAGGGTAATGGTATAGTTGAGAGGGCCAACCGTGTGATTAAGGGTGCCATACAGATGGCAACTTCTAGTGGGCAGGACGTGGATTCAGTTGTTTCAGAGATGTTGTGGGCACATCGCTCATGTGTACATGGTGTTACAGGCAAGACTCCTTTTGAAATGATGCTTGGGAGATTACCCAATACCAAACTTGTTCCAACTTGGATGAGAGACATTATTGCTGGAAAAGTTGTCTCTACAAATTCATCCTCAGTTGCTTCTCGAGGTCGCATCATAAATAAATCCAATTTCAATAGGAGAATTTGCTCTGGAGATTTAGTTAAGATACGCTCTGGTAGCTCCACTTCTTCCAATAAATTTCTTGGACCTTTCAGGGTGAAGGTCACTTTGCCGTATGGGGTAATTCTTGATAGTGGTGAAAAATGGAATTATAGAAGAGTTGCCTTGTATCAAAAGCAAAATGGTGCTAAAGGTACTAATTCTTCACCTTGTGACTCTCTTACCAATAATACCTTTTTATCCATGTCAGATGATGATTTTCTCAAAAAGTCCCAGACTCTGAGTTCTCCTCGTCTTAATGTGCAAGGAGGAGGTGATGCTCCTGTTCCTTCCCCTTTGGTCCCTTCTGATCCTCCTTGTCCTCTTCGGGGACGTTCGTTTAGAAATTGTCATCCACCGAGTTACTTGAAAGACTATGTCTGTAAATAGGATGTACTTTACTTATATTGTGCTTCATTCAATATGCATTTTGGTTCTTTTCTTGTCTATGAGTATAAAATTGATATCGATTCATAACAATGTTCACTTCTTTTGCAAACCTCACTTCAAGACGTTTTTGTGCTTCAAGGTAAACATCTTCAATAGCAGTACCAGTTGGTGAAGTGGCTACTGGTAAGTACTTAAAAATGCGTTGACCTTCCTTGCCTATGTTATTCAGGAGTAACGCCTTTTTCCTTGCAGCACTAAATTTTGAACCATCCAAAGCATCCAAATAGTTCTCAAACATGGGTAGCCAATCCTCCCATTCTATTAGCAAAGGTCCAGGAGAAGCTAAAAAAATTGGAGGAGTTATAATTGAGCTCTGACTCTCCATAAGGTATTGGACAGGAGTAACAGTAGAACTATGAGCAACAGTAGGACTCTGAGTGTCCATGACAAGTAAATGAGCAAGTGAGTGAATGTCAAACGAAAGAAAGAAATGTAAACAAACAATTCAAAACGAAAGAATTATAAAAGAATACAAGAAATGACTCGTTTTACCAACCAGTGTTCTAACCAGTTCTTGTTCTTGTTTCTTGTTTGTTTGAAATGCAGCACAAATCCTTTGTTTTTAAAATGTAGGACAAATCCTTTGTTTTAACAAATCCTTCGTTTTAACTTTGAAACTGACGTGTTGTGAGGAGAAACACGAAGTTCCGATGTATTTTGCAAAAATAAAAATGGCCGCAACGTATTCTGACGTGTGTTTCTGAGGTTGGTTGGCCTTGTTTCGATGGCGCGGTGACGTATTGTCTTCACGTCTCTTTCTGATGCCGGTTGACCTTGTTTCAACAGCGCTCGTTGTTTTGAGAGTCGGTTGTGCACATTAGTGACGAACGACTCCAAGCATCATTCGAAAGACGCTCGCCACGCAGCAACAACATTCCAAATACGCTCGAGCGCACAGGTAACGGCAAAAGTCTCAATGTTGATAAAATAAATGTCTTTCTTCACAAATTACTCACAGAAAGTCTATCGAAGTCGGAGATGACGATAATCAGCATAAGTAGTGCAAAAATATCCTTGGAGGATTCACAAACGCGTAGGTCTCGCCACTCTTACCCAGGATGAGAGAAAAACTGGCCAAAAACGTCGCCAAAAATGTTGTAATACTGAAGAATACTAATACAAGAGAAGTATGAGTTGCAGGGAGATTTATTAAGACAATAAATCCTAGGTAAGAAAAGTGTGGCTCTCCCCTTGGCCAGTCCAACAGCAACTGCCAGGGAAGAGAACATAAGCACATAGCTCGAATGTAGAATATGGCAACAGAAGAGTCTAAACTCTATAATGAAAATAGAAGATTACAACATACAGCAACTATATAAGTATGTTATTTTATTTGGTTTTGTGAAAGGGCAGAAGAGAGAGTCCTGGCGCTTAAATAACTGTTGTGCATAAACAGATTACATGATAAGATTTAACAAGCAAGTCTTTAATTTTTCCTTGAAAGCAAAGAGAAAAAGGAGGTCTTCGAACTTTTGTCTGCTAAGTACGAGAAAGAGCTACAGCCATTTTTACAAAGAGGAACGTTCGGCACAGTTGCCAGGTGAAGCATATAGTGTGCACAATCTGATGAATCGAACCAAAGGGGCCCATTTATTTAAAAATCACCCAGCACAGCGCGGCTCTGCAAGCCGCCTTGCTGCACTGCGTGATTGGGAAAGGGCAGAAGTACATCATGCTTAACATTGTACATTGTCATTTCGCAAAGCTGGTGCACAATGTTCTGCCTAGTGCACATGCAGGCACCCTTACACCATGGTGCAAGGGTGCCTGCGTTATATGTAGGATTGGTTTTGTGCAGGAAGGGAGACCTTCCAGCACAAAAACAATCCCCTGAGGAATATTTCCTCTTTCTATGTGTGCTGCAGAATGAATGAGTAGGAATAAAGCGATATCTCCTCGTTACATCTCCCAGGGGGATGCATAGCATTTTGACGCATTCCCAGGTCTATCAGAAATGGTAAATCTAGGGATATGTCACAATCCATGGGTGGTGCATGGGAACACCCATTCCCCACCCATTGAATGCCTCCCTGTGGCAGAGTAACGCAATGCAATATTTTATGCTGCATTGCATTACTCTAGCTTTATCAGGCCATGCAAGGTAGCCTTGCATGGGATGATAAATCTAACTTAAGAGTTGCATTGTTCTTGCATCCCATTGTGTGATGCGAGGGCGACACTACTCTTTAAGAAATATGCCCCTTAGATTTTCGTTCAGGTATGCAGGGTTGGTGTTATGGAGAGACAAACTTTTGAAGAAGGTTGTTCATGGACTGGAAGTTAATATAAGTTTTCAGGACGTTGAGAACTGAAAGACACGTTGACATTAAGTCTAGTGGAGGAAATCTGTATTATAGAAGGTGCTCTGCTATGTGAAGGTCCAAGAATTGGCAATACACCAAACCTAGAGATGAATAATGCCTACGGAAAATTTAAGGACCAGGCAGAGATAGCCAAGAGAATTCTTTTTGTAACATTTTTAAGGTCTGAAACCAAACAGTAGTGACTTATTTGGATATATAGCGGTCTTAAACTAATGAAGCGCCTAGGTTTCTGGCTGTTTTAGCTGGACAGAGCGCGGTACATAGGTAAGCAGGCAACCAAGTTGAGGACCAGATATGGGACTGTTCACAGAACATAGATACCTCTGTGTTTTATCACTGATAAGTTTTAAACAGTGAACTTTCATCCAGGTAGCAGTTGCTGACATACAAGAATGAAATCCGGTTTTGGAAGTATTTAGAGGTGTGTTAAATTCCTGCAAATGATGTGCAATTAGACAAAATGCAAATCATTCAATTAGCGCTATATTTTAATGTGAAATGTGTCTGTGCGGGTCCAAGATGGCGGACTGATGCCGCCAGTGCAGAGAGTAGCTGCGGAGGTCCGTTAGTGCTATGGCCGGTAGCTGATTCTTTCCGACTTACACTCTGTGGTCTAAGCTGGGCTGAGTGGAAAATACATGGGAGAGCTCAAGACGAGCCGACTTACCCGCTCACCCGCTATTGCACTAACGCATCAGCCACACAGCAGCTTCTTGGCGGAGCCTGTGTGTGTGCCGGAGCCACACAGGGAGCCGGAGCAGGGAGCAGGGAGCCGCGGAATGAGGAGGTGAAGGCGGAGCAAGGCAGAGCAAGGCAGAAGCGGAGTGAGGCGAAGCCCTGCGACTGTCGAGCACCGGAGCGGAGTGGAGCGCTGGAGCGGACTTAGCTTACAGCACAGCGGGTCTGGAGCAGTAGCAAACACACGGAGCTGAGCGGCGGAGGCTCAGCGTGACCGGGGAGACGGTTTGCCTGCAAAAAGCGGGACGGTTGGCAGGAGTGCTGGCTTTTTATTTTTCTCTGGGGGAGCCGGATGAACCGGCTTCAGAGCCAGAGCTGGTGCCGTAGTCAACAATAGAAACACAGAAAAGCGGCAGAATGGCACACTATCTGGATTAAACAAGCTAGAAAGCTAAAAGCAGAGACAAACCGAGTTCTTGGATTTTTCCTTTTTTTTTTTTTTTTTTTTTTTGTGTGTATCAACCTTTGTATCAACCTTTGGCTCAATCACAGACTCACTCAAACCCTTTATACAATCTACCCATAGTGGTTATAAAAGGAGCCTGGGAAGGAAAACTGCTTTGTGGAACAAACGGAGTGGGAAAAGGCGGTGTGGGAGCAGCATCTGCGACGGATGCGGCGAATGCTACGACTACGATCCCTCGAGAACCGGGTCAGAGAGATTTTCCGGACAATCAATCTCCCGTGGCTGACCTCGAAGACTTCACGAGGGTGGACGGTATTTACCCGGCGAAACTTCCTGGCTCGTTGGAAGAAAAGTTTTGACTTGTCTGGCCCTATAACAACAGTCGAAACAACTCTGCCCATGATGGCACCTAAGAACCCTGTAAGGAGCACAAGAACAACAAAGCAGGCGGGAGGAAACACTGTGGAATCCGAAGTACTCCCTCCTACCACAACAGTAGCAGCAGCAACAGTGGCGACAACGGCAGCAGTAGTAGCAGTAGCGGATTTAATCCCAGACGGTGGCAAGAAAGGGAGCAAACAGGAGAAATCTGGCCTGAATGCTGGTAAGACGCTCCCCCGCATGCAAAATTTGAATCTGAACTCTAACATGATCCCTAATGTGGCACCTAACAAATGCATGCCAAGCCTTGCTACTACTGATTCCTTAATGCAACTGAAAGGTAAAGCTAACTTAGCAGGGAGGGAGCATAATGCTATAGACACGGACACCGTTACCGACACCAACACTGATATTGTTCTAAATGCTTCTGCTGTTTTTACTGGCAGTATTGATATACAGACTCACTCAGTCATCCTGCCTGCAACTGATGATGACGCCAGGTCACTGCTCAACACTAAAACTTCAAAGGATATAAATTCCTTACCGCCGTCATTAAGCCCCTCTACCTCTGTACCAGAAGAGGTCATAGAAGATATCTCTGACTGTGCCCAAACTGAGGGTGAAAAATCGATACTAGAGGTTGACCATCAACTGGGGGATGGATTGGAGGCAATAGGGGTGGTAAAGCAAGACGATCAGATTAAACCGGCGGAGCAATTAGATGGGTCGGATACAGATGAGAATTATAGTGACTGTCCAGACCAGGGTGATTCCACGCCATTGCACTCAGCCAAAGGAAACGCTAATGGTATAAGGAAAGGGAAAGGGAAAGTGAAAAATAAACTTAAAAAAATGACGAGCAAACCAAATCTAACAACAGTGAAAATGATTGCTGAAAACAGTCCTATAAGGAAGTGGGTACAGGCAAAAGGGGGCGTTAAAACATGGCTTTGAGACTGTCCGGGAACAGCCCGATCGAAACAGGCACTGCACCAAGGGGGGCAATCTTGGTAGGGACGGTGGCAGTGGATATACTAGAGGATGCTGGTACTAGATCCGATGCAATTAGGGAAGCGACAGGAATGGCAGGAGGTCCTTCTCTGACCTCTGACACACATGTGGGGGGATCAGGGGCAATAGGGGTAACTCCCCTATTAACATCAGTATTAACACCATCCCGGACTACCCCTGTGCAAGTCGCATTACCTGCATCTTCATCCTCACCTTCATGCTCATCTCTAATGGATGAACCAATAAAGGGCAATATGTTAAACCATATAAGGCCTGATCATACCGATAACACTCTCACTCAAAGGGATACACCTGCTGGCTGGACTTTGCCGGGGGAAGTCTCTTCATCTTTTCAGATGATTTTGCAGTTGCTTAATGAGCAAAAACAGGAAGCTCAATATCATTATCAACAGATGCGAGAAGATAACAACAAAACTCAATCTTCGCTTCTCGAGATGTCTTGCAAAATCGGGACTATGTCTCAGGATATGGAAGAACTACAGCAGAGGGTTGTATTAACGGAGGAAAAAGGAGCTCACTTTGAAACAGTCTTGAACAGACACGAGACTCAACTCTCTCATATGCAGATCAAACTTGAAGACTTAGAAAATAGACAGCGGAGGCAGAACCTCCGCGTTTTTGGCATAGGAGAGGGAGCGGAAGGAGCAGACGCTAGAGCCTACATAGTGCATTTATTTCAGAAGGCGTTTCCGGAGCTTTCAGACTGGGATTGGGACTCACAAGTACAGCGGGCCCACCGACTCCCATTGGTTCAAAGGAACAAAAATAATCAATACCCTCGACCTATTCTGATCTACATCGGTACGACAAGCGATCTCATTAAAGGCAAGACCGAATACTCCAGTGACCATGGACTCAATTACTTTTTTTGTTAGATCTGATTTAAGCAAGCTAACTATGGATCGGCGCTGGCAGCTACGACAATTTATCGATCCGATAAAAGAATTGGGCGGTCAGGCATTTCTGCAAGAACCGGCTAAATTAAAGATTCTAAAGAATGGCCGAACATATTACTTCTCCGAAGCAAAGGAGGTGGAGCACATTGTAGGCAAATGGAAAGTGGAGAAAAGTGGACATGGACCTGCACATTGATATTGACACTGTAACTGAAACTGCATATTCCACTGCCACTGAAGTCTTTGGTTATATCTTGACGAATTACTGAATCTTTGAATTCCCTTATAGGTCTTCTTACCTAACTGGCAGCTTAGGCTGATTCAATACTGCTTATTGATTGTTTCTGATGCTTATGCCTTTTTTTCTTAAAGGCTGCGGGTTAGTATAGGTTACGTAGCTTGGTCATAGCACCGGATCCTCTGCGCTACGACTTTGCGCATGCTGCCATTATAACGGCAGCAAGGAGAAAGGGGGGGCCTGCAGGAAGAAACAGAAGGGGTGGGGGTGGGGTTAGTAAGGGGTGGTGGGGGGTTGTGATTCAGGGGGGGAAAAAAAGCATCTCGAGGGCAAGTAAACTGATAAAAGTACTGGTCTGGAAGATAAGCAAGGCTGATATTTTTTTGTACATTTGGTATATTACAAATTCTGGTGAGACAAATGAAGGGGGTAGTAAAGGGAAAGCACTAGAATACATCGTAATCAAGGATAGCAAAATGTATTATTTTAAATGTTTCAATTAAAGTGTTTAGCGTGGAACGTATCGGTTTTAAATAGTAAAATTGAACGGAACCTTGTATTTGAAGAGCTCAAAATGTATAACCCTCAAATTATAGTATTAACTGAGACTCACATAGCATACAAAGATAGGAAACTACTCGAACAACTTGGCTATGTGGTCCTAGTATCTACGAACTTTAATGCTTCTATCTGGGGTGTTGCAATTCTAAGACATAAACATCTTAGAGCAGAGGTAAATAAGTCTCTGACTGATAAAGCTGGGAGATGGGCGATGGCACAAGTAATAATTGAAGGCTCTAAATACACTATTTGTGGCGTTTATGCTTCTAATGTGGATGAACCACGGATTATGGTTAAAATTAATTTGGAACTGTTTGGGTGGGAAGGGGAACTTATTATACTCGGAGACTTTAACTGCATTATGGACTATAACTTAGATACAACCAGAAGGGGATCTTTTCAAAGGATGCGGAAGACTAGGGCCGCAATTTTAGATCTAGCAGCAACTCATCTAATCAAGGATGCTTGGAGATATCTATACCCCAACGTAGCAGGCTATACGTACTACTCTGCCGCACACAAGCTATGCTCACGCATAGATATGGTTTGGGTCTCCGATTTTAGCCTTGAAAATAGTACTATGGTAATTTGCCCTAGAGTTACTTCCGATCATAACCCTATTATGCTGACATTTGAGATAACAACGGAAAGACAAGCTCCCCGTGTGTTCTCCTTCCCTAGATATTTGTTTTCAGATGCCATCTTTTTAGGCCAACTAAAAGAACATATAAAGGAGTTTGTAGAATTTAATATTCACTCTGCAGCACCAAGGATAGTATGGGATACATGTAAAGCCAGCATCCGTGGGTTTTCCCAGCAGTATATATGGCAACAAAATAAGGAACGTAGGAATCAAGATGAGAAAACGGATATACTTAATATGGAAAACTTATTATCTGAAGTGCTTATAAAAGGAGATGACGAGAAGGCATTACGTCTCACACTAGTTGATCTAAAATCAGCTTTAAAAAAGGTTCTTAGGGAAAAAAGCATAATTAAAATCAAGAAATATCAACTAAGCCAATATGAAGGTGGGGAACAGATAGGGAAAATACTAGCATATAGAGTGGCCGAGAATCGAGCACAGACGGCCGTTAAAGAAATTAAGGGGGCCAATAATCAAATTTTTCAAGACACAAAGGCTATTTTAAACCAGTTTGCACAATACTACCAGGAGCTATATACGCCGGAAAATGAGGTGGATAATGACAAGATTAAGAATTATCTAAACTTAAATAAAGTCTTGCCTATTGACCCGGAGCAATCTGATCAACTACACCGGGAACATTACACCGACAGAAATTAGAACTGCCATTAACTCTCTGACATCAGGGAAAGCCACAGGGGAAGACTCCATTCCTATAGAGCTATTTAAAACATGCGCGGAGGAATTAATACCACTCCTATCTATAGTGATTCAGGCTATTGGGAAAGGGGAGCAAGCACCCAGATCATGGAACTTAACACAAATCATCTTTTTCCTAAAAAAAGGCAAACCAGCTGATGAAAGAGGGTCCTATAGACCTATATCCCTCATAAATAGCGATGCTAAAATATTCGCAAAAATACTGTCTACTAGGCTAGCACCATTAATGGCACAAATGGTATCACCTCAACAACACGGCTTCATCCCTAAAAGGGACACAACGGCTCATATTAATATGGCTATTATGGCTTTTGATGTGGCGCAGATTAAGTCAACCCCACTCGGTATGATACTATTAGATGCAGAAAAGGCATTTGACCGAGTGGGGTGGGACTTTCTATGGGCCACATTACTTGCTTTTGGTATAAAGGGTCAATTCTTGAAGTGGATTCAGGCACTATATGATAAACCCACTGGTAAAGTTTGTTACATGGGCAAATGCTCAACTACTTTTCCGATTGAACGGGGGACCAGACAAGGGTGTCCCCTATCCCCTTTATTATTTGCCCTTATAATGGAATCATTTCTCATTGCACTACAAGGTAGCGATCAGATTTCCCCTTTTGTTAACGGAGTAGACTCACTCAAAATAACTGTATATGCGGACGATATAGCGGTATACTCCACTGATGTCGAAGAAGCGTTAAAGGGTATTATAAAAGAAGCTGGGGATTTTGGCTCAGTATCTGGCTATAGATTAAATAGTACTAAGACTCAAATTGTTATGAACTATAGACCATCAAATCTATTACAAGGGGTATGTGATCTGGCTACGTACCTGGGGGTAAAGATTTCTTCAGATGTTAATTTAATATTGGTGTTAAACTATGAGCCTCTATTAAAGGAAACAGGTATATTATTCAAGAAATGGCATAAACTACCATTAAGTATTATAGGCCGAATTAACTTAGTAAAAATGAAAATATTACCTAAGTATTTATATCTTTTTCGCTCAATTCCTCTACGGATAAATAATTCCTATTTCAATAGACTGGACGGAATCATTAGTAGTTTCATTTGGGGGTATAAGAAAGCCCGCCGCGCTGTCTCACTCCTTAAACTTCCATTTATCCAAGGAAGACTAGGCCTACCGGATATAAAAGCTTATTATCTGGCTGCTTTCTTGACCCGTTTCCAAAGCCTAATAATTCCAGATAAAAGTATGTATTTCCACAAATTTGTGCTAGGGGAGGATGCAAATATGTTCTTTTACAAAATAAACGACCCCAACTACTTTAAACGCGTTAAATTTAAGACTATACGAGATCTTGTTAACATCTGGCGCTCCATTTTGGTCAAATGCAAGACCTCTAACTTTCATCATAAAACTCCACTGTGGTTTAATCCGGGCTTACCTGAAATATTCCATGATCTATGGGCCATTCGGTGGTCAGAAGTGGGTATTAAAAGCTTGGGAGATTTGTTTGATCACAACGGATTTTGCTCTTTTGAACAGCTGAAAACTTGTTATAACATATCGGAGGGAGCCCGTTTGAAATACTTTCAAATAAGAGACTATCTGGTACGGAAACTAGGACTATTGAAAATTCAGGATTCAGATTTGTGGGACTGTATTTATAAAGAAAATGATAAAGCATGGATTAGTTTGGGCTATAAAATCTTTATTAGCCATAGAAATGATGACTCTGTCAAACTTGCAGGAAAATGTACTAGGAAACTGGGAACTGCTGTGGCTCCTAATCTAATTACCTCTTCACTAAACAGCCTCCACCGATCTATACACTCGACCAACTTAAAACTACAATTATTTAAAACTATATGTCAACTATATTATACACCAGATAGGATTCTTAGATGGGCAAACAATAATAACTTTAATGAGCGCACAAAATGCCCAAAGTGCAATATGAGTGTAGCGGACATAACTCACATGTTTTTCTCCTGCCCACAATTAGGTGAATATTGGAATGATGTGACTGAAGTTATATCTACAAAATTAACTTGCTCTCTTGACCTAACACCGGTAGACGTGCTTGTCGACTATTCCGGGGGGAATAAAACCAACATTGATTTACTTAATATCTTACTCGCATGTGCGAGATTAAAAATAGCAAGGGCTTGGATACAACACAACCCACCGACAGTTATGGAATGGTGGAGCCTAGCTAAGGAAATTTATCATATGGAATCTGCTTTGGCTACAACAAGGGGTATTCAGGCTAAGATGAAAGTGGAAAGGATTTGGGGATTGATAATGTCATGATACTTTCCTTTTTTCTTTGTTTCTCTTCATGTCTTTTGTTATTGTTATGCCCTCTTCTCGGAGAAAGGTTTTTTTTTTTTTGCTGTTGTTTTTTTTCTGAAAAATTGATTATGGATGCTTTGCTTTCTCCTTTGATGGAATAAGTGAATTTATTATGGCTTTTCTGAGTTAATGATTATGTACTTGTCCCATGAGATGCAAATAAAAATCTTATAAAAAAAAAAAAAAAAGAAATGTGTCCGTGCAACAATTTTGGTGCAAAAATAATTTCATGCAAAAAATAGTGCAAAAAAACAAACATACTGTGAGCAACAACTGCTCACATTCTGTTGTTCCCATTTGATCACAGTAAATTTGACAGAATATGACACATACGATGTAATTTCCTACCATAAATGCACGCAAATACACAAAGTGGTGTCATTTATCAATCAATCAGTATTTGTTGTAAACAGCACTGTCACCCTTAGGGGTATCCGGGCGCTGAGGTGGTGGGTCTCCTTTGAAAAGCCAATTCTGGAGGAAATGGCTGGAAGAGAGAAGAAACACATCGAAAATTGGCAAAACAAAGGACAGAAAAAAAGCAGAAAAGGCAAGAAAGAGCAGAAGAGGGCAAAAAAAGAGGGCCCAAGAATTGAGCAGAAAAGGTCAAACATCAGAATAAAGAGCAGAAAAAGCAAAACAGGGGACAGAGAAACAAGAAAAAAGGCAAAACAGAGCAGAATTGGGCAAAACAGAGGCAGAAAAATGAGCTGAGAAGATAAATGGAGGGCAGAAAAATGAGCAGAAGAAGGCCTAACAGAGGGCAGAAAGACAGGCAGAGAAAGGCAAAACAGAGGGCAGAAAAATGACCAGAAAAGGCAAAACAGAGCAGGAAATGAGCAGAGGAGGCACAAAGAGCGGGCAGCAGGTAGATATACAGCAGAGGTTAGTGAACTGCAGGCAATCTGGACAGGAGAACGGTTAGAGGGGGAGCTGGCATAAGGACCCCCATTAAGTAAATGGTTTTATTTCTCATCCTCATCATGGAAAATAATTTTTAAGGCACTGACATGCTTTAAACGGGAATTGTACTTGGACATTATTGAAAAACCTTTTGATAGGGCCCTTTATTTTAAATTTAGAGCTGGAACTCTCCCCTTGCATGCCTTTTCATCACGGTGGAAATCACCTGCGCAAACTACTGAATTTTGTTCAATATGTATAAACAGACCTGAGACAGTGGCGCACTTTATGTTTGAGTGTGGAGAGTATGCTCTGCCTAGGAAGAAATGACTCAAACACTTGTGCCGCCAGCTGGGCACTAGACGTCATGTGGAGGCCTTACGCATATTAATGTCTGATAGTCGCACCTTGTATGCTTGTGTTATAGCCAGGTTTTTAGCATTGGCCTGGTCCATTAGAGCCAAAAGGCTTAAATCAACTGTTTAATTCTTTTTTAAATAATTTATGAAAAGCCTTTTTTAAGTGAATAGCTAAATTTTTCTAAAGTATTTGCACACAAACTTTTTGCACATTTGTCCTCTCGTGTTGTTTTTTAATGTAAAGCTTTTATGATAAATTTTATCGAAATAAAGCCTTTTTGACTTTGACTTTGCTTTAATTTATGCCTGGTAAACTATTTTGTCTGCCTCTGAGTAAAAGTTTCTCCATATACAATTCAAAGCTTTGCAATTTCATTCCTCAGTCTTTGGTTTCTCCGGATAATAGCGGTCAGACAGCGGTATGACAGCATCCTCTTGATATTGATTACTACACTGCCTGTTTATATTTATTAAGTTGCCATTCTACCTAGCTGAATTTTGATAAGTGTTAGCAGTAGGACTGATCTTTGACAGGGACAACCTGCTCAGTGTATTTGACCTCTGTTCCATCAAGGCTGGCTTGAATTTGCATCTAGGTCTCAGTCAACTTCAAACAGTGACTTCTGAATTGGCGATTTATCTTTTCTCAGCACCATTTGCCCTAAAAAATTTAAAATTCTGATCTTTGGTTCCATTTGTTGGATTATAATCGTGTTTTGTCATTTTTCACATTACATTTTTCTAGATTTTTAGAACTTGGTGATGGGACTTTTATCATGTTTTTTTTAATTGTTTGTTTTGGGTACTGACAAAATACTTTAAACATCTTTTAACATACCTTTTTTAAACATGTTTAGATTTTTACTTTTTACTTTTAACATCTCTCACCATACTTGGTGGGCTTGCGTAGGTTTGATAAGGAGCAGAGGCAACACTCTTTCCAGCAATGACTCCATCACCAGGCCTCCGAACTCCCAGTGGAATAACATATATATCTCTACTTATAAAAGAGTTAAAACACCTTGTACATCCACCAAAATACTATATCTATTTAAACAATGAAATGTCTTCACCCCTTCCTATTCTTTTTTTTATAGTCTTATCCCACTCCCCTCATACCTCTTTCTTTGTATAGGGCCCTTCCTCTCATACCTTTCCTTTACAGTCTACTAAATCTACTTCTTTCGCTTTTTCCTTTTTTCCTCCTCAGAGATAGATGACGTTGTCAATAATTTAGCAAATGCACCAATATTCCACTCAAGACTCAATTGCTTAAAATCTTCTACTCCTTATATATACCAAGCATATTATTTGTAATTAGAAGACATAAGATTGATTTCAATTTATCATCATTTCTCTCTATAAATACATTTTTTTTTGCTTTAAATAACACATTTTTCCTTAAGTTAAGCCTATCTTCTCTGTGCCATAGCTGCCATGAGTTGTGCCCAGGTTTACTTATTGAACTTGTATGTTGGACCGGACATTTTTGTAATCATTACTGGGGAAGTACTCACATAATTCCCAAATAATAACCAATTTTCTTAAATAAGCAACATCTGTGTTAGAAATGTAGCCATACCACTGTGTCCCTCAATGTAAGAGGGAGAATGCAGACATAGATGAACCCCTTTCCACATAAAATGGTTAATACATGAGATCTGGTGTGCTGGTATTTTCTTTTATCATTTGGCAGCAGGGGTGAGTCATCCCTGGGTAGATTTTCCAGGGAGCTTGATAGGAACACATGGGATGCATGGTGTTGTCTTTTATAGTACAAAGGACTCAAATAGTTGTTGCTGAAAAACAGATTTTTGGAGCATGAATCAAGTAACAGTGTTACAAATATAAGGTGAAGTAAGTTCCAATCAAATATTGACTATGCCTTCTAAAAACTACTGCATGAACACTCTTAGGGAGAGAGCTGCATCAAATAAAAACGTGAACACGACTGTTGCATTTTAAAAGAATTCTAATCTGCCTAATGGATCTGCAGTCCATTAAATCTGCAACTTGGAATCTGCTTGAGGAGCTAAGGAAGACAATCACTTGCGGTATTGCTTGACCTTTCAGCGTCCTTCGACACATTTGAGCATCAAATGGGATTCTCTAGCATTATCTTTCACTAGCTCTTCCCCAACGTTTCTAACCAACATCAATGTGTTCACATGGGAACCTCCAGGTTACAAAATATTCCAATCACCTCTGTAATTTCCCCAGGGTTTCATACTATCTCCTGGCATCTTCAGTTTTAACATGGATATGCTTGGTGCTCTACTCACAGATAACAGCATTAAAACTCATCATAATGCTGATGATACCCAGATATACCTGAAAGTCTACACTGCTTCAGACATCCAATGCTTCAAACACTTCCTCTGCAGAACATCAAGACCTGAATGTCCAGCGCTTCCCTAAAACTCAATCCAATCAAGACAAAATTACTGTTGCTTGCTAAAAACAACAAATAAGATACAGTGCAAACATTGATGGCTTTGAATCCCTGACTTTCACTGACTGCCAAGTTACATGGATTTATCCCAGGCACCAACCTCACCCTCAAGTGACACTTTGCCAAAAAAACAAAGATGTACTATTACCAGCTCTTACTTCTATAAAAAGTCACTCTGTTTCCTTCAGACAGTGACTTCTAATCTGCTGTTCAAGCCCTTGTACTCTTACATCTAGAAGGCAGGAATGCCATACTCCATGCCACCCTATTCAACGGCCTCCCAGACTCCACACTGGTACCTTGTAGAGCATTCTACATATTGCAGCATTTCTCATTCAGGGCTTGAAGAAATATGATCACATCACTCTCTTATTTTGATGTAACTCCATTGGATCCCCTTGCAACCCCACCTATCTCTGGTGGTTCTCTACACACATATAGGATACCATCAGACAGAGGACTAAGAAGTGTACAAAAAAGAAAGTAGGCCTTTTCCACCTATGCATCTGGGATCTGGAACAACATCCCCATATTAATCTGGACCATCCTAGTGATGCTCCAATGTAGGAAAGAGTTGACAACTTACCTCTTAAAGAACACCACATCATATTACATTAAACATCTACATCCATGCATATTCTACTATTACTTGTTGACTTTGTTCTAGTCTTGAACCATGTGCAGCACTCTGCTACCTTTTGGCTAGGTTTGGACTTAAAATAATACCATATACATAGATGCATACATTCATACATACATACATTCATATATACATACGTACATACATTCCTTCATAGATAAATACATATTTAGTAACCCAAAGAGATCTGGGTCCTGGACAGTAGCACCTGTTTGCGTGTGGAGCTCCTTGCCTGAAACTGTGACTGAAGAAGGCCCTAGAAACAGAGGAAACTGTGAATGCCTCTAAGCATAGTAGGGCAGTGGAAACTTAACATTTCTTCACTAATGTAAAACCCCTTCTTTGTATCTGGTTAGAGAGTAAGGCCATTTGGCTTGAACAGATTGAAGCTGCTGCAGAGAAAACACTGGAACCAACTGCAACTAGACATTTTTGCCCTGGACCTGAATTGGGGAGCCTTAGTTCACTTGAACTTGTGGCTTCATGCATAAGACGACTATTTTGCCCACACAAGAAGATATCACACTTTTTAAAAGTTGAGACTATATATCATTTTAGCAATATTATGGCTGTATGTCCTGTTTAAGGCTTTTTATTGCAGAGTTTGATATTTCTGCATACCTATGAAAAAGAAGTATCTTTCCTTATGAAGCCCCTTCTGAATATAGATTCTTGTCTTGCCCTGCCAAAGATTTTCAAATCTCTCTGAAGGTAAAACCTTTGTCTGGTCCTAACCATTGGCTATAAGGGTTTCCTAGTAGTATGATTCATTCCTTGAATGAACCACTGATTTCTATGTGATTTAGGCAAGATGTTTGTGTACGTCTGAAGCTACCATACTTTGACTTACATTGATTTTTTGTAGTCCCATTGTTTATTTTTATCAGTTTCTTTTTTAATAACCCTTGTTCCATATAGCCTATTTTCTCAATATTAGCTTAATTATAAAATGAGTTTGGAATGTTTAAATCATACATGTTGTAACTGTAACCCTGTTCATGTGTTCTTTGTGGGAATTCAACCACAACTGAAAGCATGACTTTAATATCTCTCATTCATAGCTTAACAACCTGGCTCTCATCAAACAGCCTTAAAACTTTTCCTTTGTTTATATTGTGCTTATGTAGATTTTTATCCTGAATGGAGAAGCACCGCTATATAAGTTGGTCTCATCCGGTTACCAGAGAATATTCAACTTTTCAATTGTCCTCATATATAGACGCTGAGTCGTGATGTACAAATTGCAATATTCGTTTAATGATCCACTTAAAGACAAAACATCAGCCAACGCGTTTCTTTCTGAAACCAGAACTTCTTCAGGGCTGTGAATTTAAAATGTGTCAACAAATAGGAGGACCCCACTCTAACTTTGTAGAGGACGGTGGGGAAACATTCAGGTAAAAGAAACAAACGTCCAGGTTCGTTGGACAGTTCAGGTAGTGTCTTGTTTTAGCGTAGGACTAACAGGTATCCCACTTTCCCGCCCTCTCTGATTTTATGTTCTTTCTTAGAGGGGCATGTTTCTCATGAAGAAGGCAAAGGTACTAACCATATATTCATACAATCAAGAAACACAAATTATTTAAAGAACAAAAATTATTTTTTGATGTTATCAAGACAGAGTTATTGGGTGGGAAGACGTGAAAAAAAGGAGTTGGTTTGGTTATCTATTCCCAGAATCTTGTTTCATACAACAATCAACAAATGGACAAAGTCTTTGACACAATAGTTAGGTAATTAAACGTTTTTTTGATTAAGAACATATCACTACTTTGGTCTGGTAACAAAATACAAGTTTTATTCCACAATACAATGTTATAAAAAGCAATTCATTAAAACCATTATACAATGTGCATATTCGTCAGAGTGTTATTAAAATACAATAAAAAGGTCACAGAATCAAAAGGTCGACGCGGCGTTTCGGCTTTTTTTCTAGTATGCCTTCATCAGGACTGATTCTAGACAATTAAAATAATAAGACACATAGTTACCAGACATGTCAATATCATCTTTTCACATCATTTGTCTGTCCATTGTTGCATTCTAAACCCTTTAGTAAAGATTTCTTTTCTTATTCTCTTTTATGTTATATTTACAATTATACTTAACATTCTTACTCCTGTGCTATACATGCGGTTATCTCTTGGAAAAAATCTTATATGAGTCTACCCACTGTTTGCCTTCCCCTTGGATATATATGCTCCATATGTTGCAGAGACCCCCATTAGCTCCTTCACTAAAAAAGAGAGAAAAAGTACCTCCTATAATAAGGTGCGTATCTTGTTGTTCCAGTTGAGTTTATTATCTCCCTGGATTGAACTACTTGGTTCTAAGAGAAATCCTTTTTTGGAATTAGGACTCTTGCAGCTTTGTCAACTCAATGTGTGCAAAGTTGCTCTGTCTCCTAGATAGAGAGCCAATGATTAATGGTCATTTCTTATAGATGCATGGATTTGTTCATTAAGATTGCGTTTCATAACCTTTCTTTACATACCATGTAATGGGTTTAGTGGATTTCCATTACTTTCAGGTCAGGTTTGTCCAGTTTTATACGGTACGAGGTTTGATTCTCTCCTTTACTGCCTGTAGGTATTAAATTACTTATAATGAGTATTATCATAATTTGATTTTATTATATCTGAACCAAAAAATTCATGTGTCACTTTGTCCCACATACCTTAATGAGGCTCTATATTCCCTGTGTCTTTTGCTGCCAGGAGGAGCCACCGTTCTATATATTGAACCTTCTAGCTCTATCCTCCCTGTGGAAATTAAATTGTATGAAGTGTCTTTCTTTTCTTCTTAAATTAGTTACACCGTTCATGCCATATATTATTACTGCACTCACCGTGGGAGTCAGGGTTATAGTGCCAAGTTCCCCTTTTCAATTGGGTAACGATCTCCCTCGCAGTGTGTGTCCTGTGAGGTATCTTCTTCTGTGTAGTTGGATATCTGTATGGGATATTTCTTAGACATTATAATCTTCCTATGTCATCAATTGGTAAAACTCATTCTATATGGCGCTATCTGAGATTATGTTCAAAAGGAACATGGGTTAAAACAGGATTTGTCTATTTTGTCAGAGTCTGTATTCTGTTAGACTATATTATATTAAGGGTAGTATTCATTTCTACCATAATTTGTGATTATAACCCATGTATACGGCAAAACTAGGATTGAACGATTTTGGAAAACTTTCACCAAGCTGAAAAACGTTTTTTATATACAATCTCCATCAACCACTTCCTGTAGGGGATAATTATTTTTGCTATTATGGTGCCACACAGATCTCTTAGGTTTTTTTTTAAAAAAAATGTCATTATTGTATAAGAGACACTTTAAAAACGTTCCTGCGGTGGATATTCTATTTATTTTCCCTAATCTGGGTTAACCTGCAACTATTTAGGTCTGTTTGGGGGCCGTCCGTGTGGTCTACTTACCGATATTCATGCAGTCGGCCTCCCTGCTCCTCTCTTCCTGGCAGCACGTCCTTGTTGTCTCACCACAGCGTTTTTCTGAAATGAAACGTGCCTGCCGTGTGCTCGTTTAAGTACAATTCGTCGGTTCAATGGGCGCCTTACAATTGTGCGTTCTATTGGATATGAGGGGATAAACAAGACCGGTCGCTATGGCGACAGCTCATTCCGTATTCCCATTCTTATTGGCTCATTCGTTGCCAATCGGATTCGCGCTCAAAGACGCGTCGCCATGGAAACTTGTGGACAGGCCGTATTTCGATTGCCCATACTATTTAAATTGCCGCGATCTTGTTGTTAGGGTATTCTCCTACACTTTGCCTAAGAGGAGATATCCCTCATAGACTGTTTTGGGTTCTCTCTGTTTATTATATCTTGCATCGCTCGTCCGTTTCGGGTTCTCTCTATTTACTATTTCTTAAACCGCGCGTCTGTGATGTGGAGACATGGTAGGCACGTTTCTATTGGATCGGAATTAGTTACACCGCTTCCTATTGGTCAGAATGCTAAAAGGTGTGTTTCAGTGCTTGTAATGAAAGGTTTGTTTTCTACTCTTATTCCGAGTGTGTACCATTGCGTCTAGTCAATGCTTGTAATGAAAGGTTTGTTTTCTGCTCTTATTCCGAGTGTTTGCCATTGCGTCTAGTCTATATTATAGCCCGGTATTGCTAGGTATTACCTGGCAAATATCCGATGTTGTTCACTATATTGTAGCATAGGGCATATTACCACTGTAGCCCGTACATCATTGTTTATCATGGCGTTACATGTGGATTTTTCCATTATTGGATGTAGGGGTATTTCTTAAGTTTTTTTAAAATTAATTGAGGATTATTTTCTCCCAGTCCTCTCTTGAGTTTAGGCCACATCTTACACTGTTAAAAGAGGACATGTAGAATTGTTCTCTCCTTTTCCTTTTGTTATCTAGATTGCCCCCTCTTTTGCTTCCTGTGATTTTTTCTAGGCCACACCACTTGAGATCATTGATTTGATGACCTGCAGTTTTCCAGTGTTCAGTCAGAGGTGCTCCTAGTTTATTTGTCCTAAGGGCTGATCTGTGCTCATTAAGGCGCAATCTGACTTCTCTTGATGTTTCGCCTATGTATGATTTCTGGCAGGGACATTGGATCAAATATATGATATTTTTAGTTCTACAATTCATGAAGCTCTTTATCTTTACCGATCTGTCATTTACCGTTATAGTTTTTCCTTTTATAATGCTTGCGCAGTTGCTACAGCCTGCACATGGGTGTGTGCCAGTGGGTGCAGGAGTGTCATTAATAGTCCGTTGGTTATTTATGCTCTTTTCTCTATATGTGTGGACTAAACAGTTCCTGATGGTTTTGTTTCTTCGATAAGAAAAAATTGGTTTGGGGATCGGAGTCTGAGATTTGTCCTTTATTAGGTGCCAATTTCTATTTATAATGTTTTTGACCCTATGGCTCACTTGTGAGAAGTTGGTCACAAACATGATGGAATTTTGAGGGTCCTCAGTTTTTTCTTTAGGTGTGAACAGATAGTCCCTATTAAAGTATTTAGCCCTCTTGTAGGCATGCCTGATCATTTTTTTGGGGTAACCCCTTTCTAAGAATTTCTTTCTTAGATTTGTTGCATGTTTTTCAAAGTCTGGCATTGATGTGCAGTTCCTTTTTAGCCTCAAAAATTGGCCAAAAGGGATATTGTTTTTCTGCGAGGCCGGGTGGTTGCTCTGGAAGTGCAACATCGTGTTCCTATCTGTGGGTTTGGTGTAAAGTTCTACAGTTAGGTGACCTTCAGTGTGTTTTATTATAATGTCTAGAAACTCTACATATTGTCTGTTGATGTGTGAGGTAAACTTCAGGTTGGCATCTCCAAGATTTAACCAGAGAAGGAATTCACCCAACATTTCCACATCTCCTGTCCATATGAAGAAAATATCATCTATGTATCTCCCCCACTCCGATATGTTCTCGTAGAATGGGGCAGCACTATTGTAGATGTGATTGTCCTCAAATCTGGCCACATACAGACAAGCCAGACTGGGGGCACATGTAGCCCCCATACTGGTCCCCTTGATTTGTCTGAATAAATTGTCTTGAAAAAGGAATATATTGTTTTTTAGAATTAATGTGATACATTCCAAAATGAATGTTTGGTGATGTACAGATAGATGCTGTTGGGAGTCTAGTATTTCTTCCATGATGTCAATGGTACTGTTCTGAGGGATATTGGTATATAGTGCTTCTATATCCAAAGTCACTAATACCTGGGTGTCTGGATTAAATGTAAGGCCCTCGATTTTTTGAATCATATGGGTGGTGTCCTTGATATAAGCTCTCTGTTTTTGGACTATAGGTTGTAAGAATATTTCAACATATTTACTTAGCGGTTCTGTCAAAGACCCTATGCATGACACTATTGGTCTCATGGGAGGGTCTTTCAGGTCTTTATGTACCTTGGGAAGGCCATAGAGGGCTGGAATAAGGGGATCCGAGTTCCTCATGAATGTATACTCTTCTTCGCATATTATATTGTCCTCTTTGGCATGTCTAAGTAGTCTCCCTATTTCTTCTTTCAAGGTGTGCCATTCCTCCCTGTTTGATTTGCTATAGTGGTCCTTGTTGTTTAAGAGTTTGAACATTCTGTTATTATAATCTTCACTGTCCATTAGTACAATACTTCCCCCTTTATCCGCTGGTTTAATGGTTAGGGATTCATTTTTTTCTAGAAGTTCAAGAGCCTTTTTTTCTTCTTTACTCAAGTTAAAAGGTGTCCAGATTTTTTGTTTTAGGAGGTTTTCTACACTCTTATCTATGGATCTTTCAAAAGCCTCTATGTCCTTGTGTACTAGATTCAATGATGGGGTCCAAGTTGATTTATTTTTGAGGCCCGACTTATTATCTTTTGGTATAGTGTCTTTGCCTTCGAAGAATACACGAAGTCTAACTTTTCTAAAAAAGTTTTGTAAATCCCTTTCCAATGCGTACTTGTCTACAGGGGAGCAGATTGCATAGCCTAGACCCTTTTCCAGTAATTTTACTTCTGTTGGGGAGGGGTGATGTTTGGACAAATTGATTATTGCTGCTTTATTTGTACTATTTAATCCCAATGGTTCTGGCTTCTGGTACGTGGACGTTGAGGGTGTTGGACCTGTTGATATTGGGGTTGCTGATTGTAGTTGTTGCGGCCCCTCCCTCTCCCTTTCTGTTGGCCAAATTGTTGATTGCGATTGCCTAAAAAAGAGAACCCTTCTTTTGCTTGTGATTGTTTACCTTGTTCGCTGTTTTTAGTCTTGTCAGTTGTTTGTTCTCCCTCTGAATCACTACTTGTATATGATGTATCGAAAAACCTCACTTTCCTTTTGGGGAAGTTTCTGGGCTGGTTGTGCCATTGTCTGCGGGGTTGGTATTGTTCTCTAGGGCGTTCGTAGAAATCTTTTTGTAAATAGGGGTATACAAATTCAGGGTTATAATTCTCTATGTCCTTTTTAAGTTTGCTACTTTTCTTTTGAAACAGATATTCACTATAACCATTTATGTCATTTTGGATCTCCTCTAATTTGGCTTTTGCATCTTCTAGTCCCGTGCTGTCTTTTAGTTGGCTTTCTAATTCCTCAATCTCCCTACGTTCGATCACTAGGAATTCATTGGCTGTTTCTATTATTAAAAGGATCCAATCCCTACTACAACGGTTGGCTACTAGTGTCCATTTTTCTATGAAGTTCCTATCTGTAATGAAGACTCCTGGTTCGTTTGTGACCTGAAGCCCCTTCGGTATTACTCCATTTTTGCAGTAATCCACTAAAAATTCTGCGTGAAGCTCCGCTCTAACTACTTTCTTTTTGCGGTTCCACAATTTTTCCCATTGTTCCTCATCGGATTTGTCTAGTCTAATTGGGGTTGTTGTATTTCTAGGCTTATTGTTGTGAATTAATTTATTGAACTGATCTTCCGAGAAGGTGTATGTTTTAATTCCTTCCATTCTCTCTGTTGATTATTATATATCAAATTTATGGGCTATGTTATAAATTGCCCTACTGCTGATATGCAGAGATAAACCTCCTCAGCTAACAAGCCGAGTGAAAAATGTGTCAACAAATAGGAGGACCCCACTCTAACTTTGTAGAGGACGGTGGGGAAACATTCAGGTAAAAGAAACAAACGTCCAGGTTCGTTGGACAGTTCAGGTAGTGTCTTGTTTTAGCGTAGGACTAACAGGTATCCCACTTTCCCGCCCTCTCTGATTTTATGTTCTTTCTTAGAGGGGCATGTTTCTCATGAAGAAGGCAAAGGTACTAACCATATATTCATACAATCAAGAAACACAAATTATTTAAAGAACAAAAATTATTTTTTGATGTTATCAAGACAGAGTTATTGGGTGGGAAGACGTGAAAAAAAGGAGTTGGTTTGGTTATCTATTCCCAGAATCTTGTTTCATACAACAATCAACAAATGGACAAAGTCTTTGACACAATAGTTAGGTAATTAAACGTTTATTTGATTAAGAACATATCACTACTTTGGTCTGGTAACAAAATACAAGTTTTATTCCACAATACAATGTTATAAAAAGCAATTCATTAAAACCACTATACAATGTGCATATTCGTCAGAGTGTTATTAAAATACAATAAAAAGGTCACAGAATCAAAAGGTCGACGCGGCGTTTCGGCTTTTTTTCTAGTATGCCTTCATCAGGACTGATTCTAGACAATTAAAATAATAAGACACATAGTTACCAGACATGTCAATATCATCTTTTCACATCATTTGTCTGTCCATTGTTGCATTCTAAACCCTTTAGTAAAGATTTCTTTTCTTATTCTCTTTTATGTTATATTTACAATTATACTTAACATTCTTACTCCTGTGCTATACATGCGGTTATCTCTTGGAAAAAATCTTATATGAGTCTACCCACTGTTTGCCTTCCCCATGGATATATATGCTCCATATGTTGCAGAGACCCCCATTAGCTCCTTCACTAAAAAAGAGAGAAAAAGTACCTCCTATAATAAGGTGCGTACCTTGTTGTTCCAGTTGAGTTTATTATCTCCCTGGATTGAACTACTTGGTTCTAAGAGAAATCCTTTTTTGGAATTAGGACTCTTGCAGCTTTGTCAACTCAATGTGTGCAAAGTTGCTCTGTCTCCTAGATAGAGAGCCAATGATTAATGGTCATTTCTTATAGATGCATGGATTTGTTCATTAAGATTGCGTTTCATAACCTTTCTTTACATACCATGTAATGGGTTTAGTGGATTTCCATTACTTTCAGGTCAGGTTTGTCCAGTTTTATACGGTACGAGGTTTGATTCTCTCCTTTACTGCCTGTAGGTATTAAATTACTTATAATGAGTATTATCATAATTTGATTTTATTATATCTGAACCAAAAAATTCATGTGTCACTTTGTCCCACATACCTTAATGAGGCTCTATATTCCCTGTGTCTTTTGCTGCCAGGAGGAGCCACCGTTCTATATATTGAACCTTCTAGCTCTATCCTCCCTGTGGAAATTAAATTGTATGAAGTGTCTTTCTTTTCTTCTTAAATTAGTTACACCGTTCATGCCATATATTATTACTGCACTCACCGTGGGAGTCAGGGTTATAGTGCCAAGTTCCCCTTTTCAATTGGGTAACGATCTCCCTCGCAGTGTGTGTCCTGTGAGGTATCTTCTTCTGTGTAGTTGGATATCTGTATTGGATATTTCTTAGACATTATAATCTTCCTATGTCATCAATTGGTAAAACTCATTCTATATGGCGCTATCTGAGATTATGTTCAAAAGGAACATGGGTTAAAACAGGATTTGTCTATTTTGTCAGAGTCTGTATTCTGTTAGACTATATTATATTAAGGGTAGTATTCATTTCTACCAGAATTTGTGATTATTACCCATGTATACGGCAAAACTAGGATTGAATGATTTTGGAAAACTTTCACCAAACTGAAAAAAGTTTTTTATATACAATCTCCATCAACCACTTCCTGTAGGGGATAATTATTTTTGCTATTATGGTGCCACACAGATCTCTTAGGTTTTTAAAAAAAAAAAATTTCATTATTGTATAAGAGACACTTTAAAAACCTTCCTGCGGTGGATATTCTATTTATTTTCCCTAATCTGGGTTAACCTGCAACTATTTAGGTCTGTTTGGGGGCCGTCCGTGTGGTCTACTTACCGATATTCATGCAGTCGGCCTCCCTGCTCCTCTCTTCCTGGCAGCACGTCCTTGTTGTCTCACCACAGCGTTTTTCTGAAATGAAACGTGCCTGCCGTGTGCTCGTTTAAGTACAATTCGCCGGTTCAATGGGCGCCTTACAATTGTGCGTCCTATTGGATATGAGGGGATAAACAAGACCGGTCGCTATGGCGACAGCTCATTCCGTATTCCCATTCTTATTGGCTCATTCGTTGCCAATCGGATTCGCGCTCAAAGACGCGTCGCCATGGAAACTTGTGGACAGGCCGTATTTCGATTGCCCATACTATTTAAATTGCCGCGATCTTGTTGTTAGGGTATTCTCCTACACTTTGCCTAAGAGGAGATATCCCTCATAGACTGTTTTGGGTTCTCTCTGTTTATTATATCTTGCATCGCTCGTCCGTTTCGGGTTCTCTCTATTTACTATTTCTTAAACCGCGCGTCTGTGATGTGGAGACATGGTAGGCGCGTTTCTATTGGATCGGAATTAGTTACACCGCTTCCTATTGGTCAGAATGCTAAAAGGTGTGTTTCAGTGCTTGTAATGAAAGGTTTGTTTTCTACTCTTATTCCGAGTGTGTACCATTGCGTCTAGTCAATGCTTGTAATGAAAGGTTTGTTTTCTGCTCTTATTCCAAGTGTTTGCCATTGCGTCTAGTCTATATTATAGCCCGGTATTGCTAGGTATTACCTGGCAAATATCCGATGTTGTTCACTATATTGTAGCATAGGTCATATTACCACTGTAGCCCGTACATCATTGTTTATCATGGCGTTACATGTGGATTTTTCCATTATTGGATGTAGGGGTATTTCTTAAGTTTTTTTAAAATTAATTGAGGATTATTTTCTCCCAGTCCTCTCTTGAGTTTAGGCCACATCTTACACTGTTAAAAGAGGACATGTAGAATTGTTCTCTCCTTTTCCTTTTGTTATCTAGATTGCCCCCTCTTTTGCTTCCTGTGATTTTTTCTAGGCCACACCACTTGAGATCATTGATTTGATGACCTGCAGTTTTCCAGTGTTCAGTCAGAGGTGCTCCTAGTTTATTTGTCCTAAGGGCTGATCTGTGCTCATTAAGGCGCAATCTGACTTCTCTTGATGTTTCGCCTATGTATGATTTCTGGCAGGGACATTGGATCAAATATATGATATTTTTAGTTCTACAATTCATGAAGCTCTTTATCTTTACCGATCTGTCATTTACCGTTATAGTTTTTCCTTTTATAATGCTTGCGCAGTTGCTACAGCCTGCACATGGGTGTGTGCCAGTGGGTGCAGGAGTGTCATTAATAGTCCGTTGGTTATTTATGCTCTTTTCTCTATATGTGTGGACTAAACAGTTCCTGATGGTTTTGTTTCTTCGATAAGAAAAAATTGGTTTGGGGATCGGAGTCTGAGATTTGTCCTTTATTAGGTGCCAATTTCTATTTATAATGTTTTTGACCCTATGGCTCACTTGTGAGAAGTTGGTCACAAACATGATGGAATTTTGAGGGTCCTCAGTTTTTTCTTTAGGTGTGAACAGACAGTCCCTATTAAAGTATTTAGCCCTCTTGTAGGCATGCCTGATAATTTTTTGGGGGTAACCCCTTTTTAAGAATTTCTTTCTTAGATTTGTTGCATGTTTTTCAAAGTCTGGCATTAATGTGCAGTTCCTTTTTAGCCTCAAAAATTGGCCAAAAGGGATATTGTTTTTCTGCGAGGCCGGGTGGTTGCTCTGGAAGTGCAACATCATGTTCCTATCTGTGGGTTTGGTGTAAAGTTCTACAGTTAGGTGACCTTCAGTGTGTTTTATTATAATGTCTAGAAACTCTACATATTGTCTGTTGATGTGTGAGGTAAACTTCAGGTTGGCATCTCCAAGATTTAACCAGAGAAGGAATTCACCCAACATTTCCACATCTCCTGTCCATATGAAGAAAATATCATCTATGTATCTCCCCCACTCCGATATGTTCTCGTAGAATGGGGCAGCACTATTGTAGATGTGATTGTCCTCAAATCTGGCCACATACAGACAAGCCAGACTGGGGGCACATGTAGCCCCCATACTGGTCCCCTTGATTTGTCTGAATAAATTGTCTTGAAAAAGGAATATATTGTTTTTTAGAATTAATGTGATACATTCCAAAATGAATGTTTGGTGATGTACAGATAGATGCTGTTGGGAGTCTAGTATTTCTTCCATGATGTCAATGGTACTGTTCTGAGGGATATTGGTATATAGTGCTTCTATATCCAAAGTCACTAATACCTGGGTGTCTGGATTAAATGTAAGGCCCTCGATTTTTTGAATCATATGGGTGGTGTCCTTGATATAAGCTCTCTGTTTTTGGACTATAGGTTGTAAGAATATTTCAACATATTTACTTAGCGGTTCTGTCAAAGACCCTATGCATGACACTATTGGTCTCATGGGAGGGTCTTTCAGGTCTTTATGTACCTTGGGAAGGCCATAGAGGGCTGGAATAAGGGGATCTGAGTTCCTCCTGAATGTATACTCTTCTTCGCATATTATATTGTCCTCTTTGGCATGTCTAAGTAGTCTCCCTATTTCTTCTTTCAAGGTGTGCCATTCCTCCCTGTTTGATTTGCTATAGTGGTCCTTGTTGTTTAAGAGTTTGAACATTCTGTTATTATAATCTTCACTGTCCATTAGTACAATACTTCCCCCTTTATCCGCTGGTTTAATGGTTAGGGATTCATTTTTTTCTAGAAGTTCAAGAGCCTTTTTTTCTTCTTTACTCAAGTTAAAAGGTGTCCAGATTTTTTGTTTTAGGAGGTTTTCTACACTCTTATCTATGGATCTTTCAAAAGCCTCTATGTCCTTGTGTACTAGATTCAATGATGGGGTCCAAGTTGATTTATTTTTGAGGCCCGACTTATTATCTTTTGGTATAGTGTCTTTGCCTTCGAAGAATACACGAAGTCTAACTTTTCTAAAAAAGTTTTGTAAATCCCTTTCTAATGCGTACTTGTCTACAGGGGAGCAGATTGCATAGCCTAGACCCTTTTCCAGTAATTTTACTTCTGTTGGGGAGGGGTGATGTTTGGACAAATTGATTATTGCTGCTTTATTTGTACTATTTAATCCCACTGTTTCTGGCTTCTGGTACGTGGACGTTGAGGGTGTTGGACCTGTTGATATTGGGGTTGCTGATTGTAGTTGTTGCGGCCCCTCCCTCTCCCTTTCTGTTGGCCAAATTGTTGATTGCGATTGCCTAAAAAAGAGAACCCTTCTTTTGCTTGTGATTGTTTACCTTGTTCGCTGTTTTTAGTCTTGTCAGTTGTTTGTTCTCCCTCTGAATCACTACTTGTATATGATGTATCGAAAAACCTCACTTTCCTTTTGGGGAAGTTTCTGGGCTGGTTGTGCCATTGTCTGCGGGGTTGGTATTGTTCTCTAGGGCGTTCGTAGAAATCTTTTTGTAAATAGGGGTATACAAATTCAGGGTTATAATTCTCTATGTCCTTTTTAAGTTTGCTACTTTTCTTTTGAAACAGATATTCACTATAACCATTTATGTCATTTTGGATCTCCTCTAATTTGGCTTTTGCATCTTCTAGTCCCGTGCTGTCTTTTAGTTGGCTTTCTAATTCCTCAATCTCCCTACGTTCGATCACTAGGAATTCATTGGCTGTTTCTATTATTAAAAGGATCCAATCCCTACTACAACGGTTGGCTACTAGTGTCCATTTTTCTATGAAGTTCCTATCTGTAATGAAGACTCCTGGTTCGTTTGTGACCTGAAGCCCCTTCGGTATTACTCCATTTTTGCAGTAATCCACTAAAAATTCTGCGTGAAGCTCCGCTCTAACTACTTTCTTTTTGCGGTTCCACAATTTTTCCCATTGTTCCTCATCGGATTTGTCTAGTCTAATTGGGGTTGTTGTATTTCTAGGCTTATTGTTGTGAATTAATTTATTGAACTGATCTTCCGAGAAGGTGTATGTTTTAATTCCTTCCATTCTCTCTGTTGATTATTATATATCAAATTTATGGGCTATGTTATAAATTGCCCTACTGCTGATATGCAGTGATAAACCTCCTCAGCTAACAAGCCGAGTGAAAAATGTGTCAACAAATAGGAGGACCCCACTCTAACTTTGTAGAGGACGGTGGGGAAACATTCAGGTAAAAGAAACAAACGTCCAGGTTTGTTGGACAGTTCAGGTAGTGTCTTGTTTTAGCGTAGGACTAACAGGTATCCCACTTTCCCGCCCTCTCTGATTTTATGTTCTTTCTTAGAGGGGCATGTTTCTCATGAAGAAGGCAAAGGTACTAACCATATATTCATACAATCAAGAAACACAAATTATTTAAAGAACAAAAATTATTTTTTGATGTTATCAAGACAGAGTTATTGGGTGGGAAGACGTGAAAAAAAGGAGTTGGTTTGGTTATCTATTCCCAGAATCTTGTTTCATACAACAATCAACAAATGGACAAAGTCTTTGACACAATAGTTAGGTAATTAAACGTTTTTTTGATTAAGAACATATCACTACTTTGGTCTGGTAACAAAATACAAGTTTTATTCCACAATACAATGTTATAAAAAGCAATTCATTAAAACCATTATACAATGTGCATATTCGTCAGAGTGTTATTAAAATACAATAAAAAGGTCACAGAATCAAAAGGTCGACGCGGCGTTTCGGCTTTTTTTCTAGTATGCCTTCATCAGGACTGATTCTAGACAATTAAAATAATAAGACACATAGTTACCAGACATGTCAATATCATCTTTTCACATCATTTGTCTGTCCATTGTTGCATTCTAAACCCTTTAGTAAAGATTTCTTTTCTTATTCTCTTTTATGTTATATTTACAATTATACTTAACATTCTTACTCCTGTGCTATACATGCGGTTATCTCTTGGAAAAAATCTTATATGAGTCTACCCACTGTTTGCCTTCCCCATGGATATATATGCTCCATATGTTGCAGAGACCCCCATTAGCTCCTTCACTAAAAAAGAGAGAAAAAGTACCTCCTATAATAAGGTGCGTACCTTGTTGTTCCAGTTGAGTTTATTATCTCCCTGGATTGAACTACTTGGTTCTAAGAGAAATCCTTTTTTGGAATTAGGACTCTTGCAGCTTTGTCAACTCAATGTGTGCAAAGTTGCTCTGTCTCCTAGATAGAGAGCCAATGATTAATGGTCATTTCTTATAGATGCATGGATTTGTTCATTAAGATTGCGTTTCATAACCTTTCTTTACATACCATGTAATGGGTTTAGTGGATTTCCATTACTTTCAGGTCAGGTTTGTCCAGTTTTATACGGTACGAGGTTTGATTCTCTCCTTTACTGCCTGTAGGTATTAAATTACTTATAATGAGTATTATCATAATTTGATTTTTTTTTTATATCTGAACCAAAAAATTCATGTGTCACTTTGTCCCACATACCTTAATGAGGCTCTATATTCCCTGTGTCTTTTGCTGCCAGGAGGAGCCACCGTTCTATATATTGAACCTTCTAGCTCTATCCTCCCTGTGGAAATTAAATTGTATGAAGTGTCTTTCTTTTCTTCTTAAATTAGTTACACCGTTCATGCCATATATTATTACTGCACTCACCGTGGGAGTCAGGGTTATAGTGCCAAGTTCCCCTTTTCAATTGGGTAACGATCTCCCTCGCAGTGTGTGTCCTGTGAGGTATCTTCTTCTGTATAGTTGGATATCTGTATGGGATATTTCTTAGACATTATAATCTTCCTATGTCATCAATTGGTAAAACTCATTCTATATGGCGCTATCTGAGATTATGTTCAAAAGGAACATGGGTTAAAACAGGATTTGTCTATTTTGTCAGAGTCTGTATTCTGTTAGACTATATTATATTAAGGGTAGTATTCATTTCTACCATAATTTGTGATTATAACCCATGTATACGGCAAAACTAGGATTGAACGATTTTGGAAAACTTTCACCAAACTGAAAAAAGTTTTTTATATACAATCTCCATCAACCACTTCCTGTAGGGGATAATTATTTTTGCTATTATGGTGCCACACAGATCTCTTAGGTTTTTTTTAAAACATTTTTTCATTATTGTATAAGAGACACTTTAAAAACGTTCCTGCGGTGGATATTCTATTTATTTTCCCTAATCTGGGTTAACCTGCAACTATTTAGGTCTGTTTGGGGGCCGTCTGTGTGGTCTACTTACCGATATTCATGCAGTCGGCCTCCCTGCTCCTCTCTTCCTGGCAGCACGTCCTTGTTGTCTCACCACAGCGTTTTTCTGAAATGAAACGTGCCTGCCGTGTGCTCGTTTAAGTACAATTCGCCGGTTCAATGGGCGCCTTACAATTGTGCGTTCTATTGGATATGAGGGGATAAACAAGACCGGTCGCTATGGCGACAGCTCATTCCGTATTCCCATTCTTATTGGCTCATTCGTTGCCAATCGGATTCGCGCTCAAAGACGCGTCGCCATGGAAACTTGTGGACAGGCCGTATTTCGATTGCCCATACTATTTAAATTGCCGCGATCTTGTTGTTAGGGTATTCTCCTTCACTTTGCCTAAGAGGAGATATCCCTCATAGACTGTTTTGGGTTCTCTCTGTTTATTATATCTTGCATCGCTCGTCCGTTTCGGGTTCTCTCTATTTACTATTTCTTAAACCGCGCGTCTGTGATGTGGAGACATGGTAGGCGGGTTTCTATTGGATCGGAATTAGTTACACCGCTTCCTATTGGTCAGAATGCTAAAAGGTGTGTTTCAGTGCTTGTAATGAAAGGTTTGTTTTCTACTCTTATTCCGAGTGTGTACCATTGCGTCTAGTCAATGCTTGTAATGAAAGGTTTGTTTTCTGCTCTTATTCCGAGTGTTTGCCATTGCGTCTAGTCTATATTATAGCCCGGTATTGCTAGGTATTACCTGGCAAATATCCGATGTTGTTCACTATATTGTAGCATAGGTCATATTACCACTGTAGCCCGTACATCATTGTTTATCATGGCGTTACATGTGGATTTTTCCATTATTGGATGTAGGGGTATTTCTTAAGTTTTTTTAAAATTAATTGAGGATTATTTTCTCCCAGTCCTCTCTTGAGTTTAGGCCACATCTTACACTGTTAAAAGAGGACATGTAGAATTGTTCTCTCCTTTTCCTTTTGTTATCTAGATTGCCCCCTCTTTTGCTTCCTGTGATTTTTTCTAGGCCACACCACTTGAGATCATTGATTTGATGACCTGCAGTTTTCCAGTGTTCAGTCAGAGGTGCTCCTAGTTTATTTGTCCTAAGGCCTGATCTGTGCTCATTAAGGCGCAATCTGACTTCTCTTGATGTTTCGCCTATGTATGATTTCTGGCAGGGACATTGGATCAAATATATGATATTTTTAGTTCTACAATTCATGAAGCTCTTTATCTTTACCGATCTGTCATTTACCGTTATAGTTTTTCCTTTTATAATGCTTGCGCAGTTGCTACAGCCTGCACATGGGTGTGTGCCAGTGGGTGCAGGAGTGTCATTAATAGTCCGTTGGTTATGTATGCTCTTTTCTCTATATGTGTGGACTAAACAGTTCCTGATGGTTTTGTTTCTTCGATAAGAAAAAATTGGTTTGGGGATCGGAGTCTGAGATTTGTCCTTTATTAGGTGCCAATTTCTATTTATAATGTTTTTGACCCTATGGCTCACTTGTGAGAAGTTGGTCACAAACATGATGGAATTTTGAGGGTCCTCAGTTTTTTCTTTAGGTGTGAACAGATAGTCCCTATTAAAGTATTTAGCCCTCTTGTAGGCATGCCTGATCATTTTTTTGGGGTAACCCCTTTCTAAGAATTTCTTTCTTAGATTTGTTGCATGTTTTTCAAAGTCTGGCATTGATGTGCAGTTCCTTTTTAGCCTCAAAAATTGGCCAAAAGGGATATTGTTTTTCTGCGAGGCCGGGTGGTTGCTCTGGAAGTGCAACATCGTGTTCCTATCTGTGGGTTTGGTGTAAAGTTCTACAGTTAGGTGACCTTCAGTGTGTTTTATTATAATGTCTAGAAACTCTACATATTGTCTGTTGATGTGTGAGGTAAACTTCAGGTTGGCATCTCCAAGATTTAACCAGAGAAGGAATTCACCCAACATTTCCACATCTCCTGTCCATATGAAGAAAATATCATCTATGTATCTCCCCCACTCCGATATGTTCTCGTAGAATGGGGCAGCACTATTGTAGATGTGATTGTCCTCAAATCTGGCCACATACAGACAAGCCAGACTGGGGGCACATGTAGCCCCCATACTGGTCCCCTTGATTTGTCTGAATAAATTGTCTTGAAAAAGGAATATATTGTTTTTTAGAATTAATGTGATACATTCCAAAATGAATGTTTGGTGATGTACAGATAGATGCTGTTGGGAGTCTAGTATTTCTTCCATGATGTCAATGGTACTGTTCTGAGGGATATTGGTATATAGTGCTTCTATATCCAAAGTCACTAATACCTGGGTGTCTGGATTAAATGTAAGGCCCTCGATTTTTTGAATCATATGGGTGGTGTCCTTGATATAAGCTCTCTGTTTTTGGACTATAGGTTGTAAGGATATTTCAACATATTTACTTAGCGGTTCTGTCAAAGACCCTATGCATGACACTATTGGTCTCATGGGAGGGTCTTTCAGGTCTTTATGTACCTTGGGAAGGCCATAGAGGGCTGGAATAAGGGGATCCGAGTTCCTCATGAATGTATACTCTTCTTCGCATATTATATTGTCCTCTTTGGCATGTCTAAGTAGTCTCCCTATTTCTTCTTTCAAGGTGTGCCATTCCTCCCTGTTTGATTTGCTATAGTGGTCCTTGTTGTTTAAGAGTTTGAACATTCTGTTATTATAATCTTCACTGTCCATTAGTACAATACTTCCCCCTTTATCCGCTGGTTTAATGGTTAGGGATTCATTTTTTTCTAGAAGTTCAAGAGCCTTTTTTTCTTCTTTACTCAAGTTAAAAGGTGTCCAGATTTTTTGTTTTAGGAGGTTTTCTACACTCTTATCTATGGATCTTTCAAAAGCCTCTATGTCCTTGTGTACTAGATTCAATGATGGGGTCCAAGTTGATTTATTTTTGAGGCCCGACTTATTATCTTTTGGTATAGTGTCTTTGCCTTCGAAGAATACACGAAGTCTAACTTTTCTAAAAAAGTTTTGTAAATCCCTTTCTAATGCGTACTTGTCTACAGGGGAGCAGATTGCATAGCCTAGACCCTTTTCCAGTAATTTTACTTCTGTTGGGGAGGGGTGATGTTTGGACAAATTGATTATTGCTGCTTTATTTGTACTATTTAATCCCACTGTTTCTGGCTTCTGGTACGTGGACGTTGAGGGTGTTGGACCTGTTGATATTGGGGTTGCTGATTGTAGTTGTTGCGGCCCCTCCCTCTCCCTTTCTGTTGGCCAAATTGTTGATTGCGATTGCCTAAAAAAGAGAACCCTTCTTTTGCTTGTGATTGTTTACCTTGTTCGCTGTTTTTAGTCTTGTCAGTTGTTTGTTCTCCCTCTGAATCACTACTTGTATATGATGTATCGAAAAACCTCACTTTCCTTTTGGGGAAGTTTCTGGGCTGGTTGTGCCATTGTCTGCGGGGTTGGTATTGTTCTCTAGGGCGTTCGTAGAAATCTTTTTGTAAATAGGGGTATACAAATTCAGGGTTATAATTCTCTATGTCCTTTTTAAGTTTGCTACTTTTCTTTTGAAACAGATATTCACTATAACCATTTATGTCATTTTGGATCTCCTCTAATTTGGCTTTTGCATCTTCTAGTCCCGTGCTGTCTTTTAGTTGGCTTTCTAATTCCTCAATCTCCCTACGTTCGATCACTAGGAATTCATTGGCTGTTTCTATTATTAAAAGGATCCAATCCCTACTACAACGGTTGGCTACTAGTGTCCATTTTTCTATGAAGTTCCTATCTGTAATGAAGACTCCTGGTTCGTTTGTGACCTGAAGCCCCTTCGGTATTACTCCATTTTTGCAGTAATCCACTAAAAATTCTGCGTGAAGCTCCGCTCTAACTACTTTCTTTTTGCGGTTCCACAATTTTTCCCATTGTTCCTCATCGGATTTGTCTAGTCTAATTGGGGTTGTTGTATTTCTAGGCTTATTGTTGTGAATTAATTTATTGAACTGATCTTCCGAGAAGGTGTATGTTTTAATTCCTTCCATTCTCTCTGTTGATTATTATATATCAAATTTATGGGCTATGTTATAAATTGCCCTACTGCTGATATGCAGAGATAAACCTCCTCAGCTAACAAGCCGAGTGAAAAATGTGTCAACAAATAGGAGGACCCCACTCTAACTTTGTAGAGGACGGTGGGGAAACATTCAGGTAAAAGAAACAAACGTCCAGGTTTGTTGGACAGTTCAGGTAGTGTCTTGTTTTAGCGTAGGACTAACAGGTATCCCACTTTCCCGCCCTCTCTGATTTTATGTTCTTTCTTAGAGGGGCATGTTTCTCATGAAGAAGGCAAAGGTACTAACCATATATTCATACAATCAAGAAACACAAATTATTTAAAAACAAAAATTATTTTTTGATGTTATCAAGACAGAGTTATTGGGTGGGAAGACGTGAAAAAAAGGAGTTGGTTTGGTTATCTATTCCCAGAATCTTGTTTCATACAACAATCAACAAATGGACAAAGTCTTTGACACAATAGTTAGGTAATTAAACGTTTATTTGATTAAGAACATATCACTACTTTGGTCTGGTAACAAAATACAAGTTTTATTCCACAATACAATGTTATAAAAAGCAATTCATTAAAACCACTATACAATGTGCATATTCGTCAGAGTGTTATTAAAATACAATAAAAAGGTCACAGAATCAAAAGGTCGACGCGGCGTTTCGGCTTTTTTTCTAGTATGCCTTCATCAGGACTGATTCTAGACAATTAAAATAATAAGACACATAGTTACCAGACATGTCAATATCATCTTTTCACATCATTTGTCTGTCCATTGTTGCATTCTAAACCCTTTAGTAAAGATTTCTTTTCTTATTCTCTTTTATGTTATATTTACAATTATACTTAACATTCTTACTCCTGTGCTATACATGCGGTTATCTCTTGGAAAAAATCTTATATGAGTCTACCCACTGTTTGCCTTCCCCATGGATATATATGCTCCATATGTTGCAGAGACCCCCATTAGCTCCTTCACTAAAAAAGAGAGAAAAAGTACCTCCTATAATAAGGTGCGTACCTTGTTGTTCCAGTTGAGTTTATTATCTCCCTGGATTGAACTACTTGGTTCTAAGAGAAATCCTTTTTTGGAATTAGGACTCTTGCAGCTTTGTCAACTCAATGTGTGCAAAGTTGCTCTGTCTCCTAGATAGAGAGCCAATGATTAATGGTCATTTCTTATAGATGCATGGATTTGTTCATTAAGATTGCGTTTCATAACCTTTCTTTACATACCATGTAATGGGTTTAGTGGATTTCCATTACTTTCAGGTCAGGTTTGTCCAGTTTTATACGGTACGAGGTTTGATTCTCTCCTTTACTGCCTGTAGGTATTAAATTACTTATAATGAGTATTATCATAATTTGATTTTATTATATCTGAACCAAAAAATTCATGTGTCACTTTGTCCCACATACCTTAATGAGGCTCTATATTCCCTGTGTCTTTTGCTGCCAGGAGGAGCCACCGTTCTATATATTGAACCTTCTAGCTCTATCCTCCCTGTGGAAATTAAATTGTATGAAGTGTCTTTCTTTTCTTCTTAAATTAGTTACACCGTTCATGCCATATATTATTACTGCACTCACCGTGGGAGTCAGGGTTATAGTGCCAAGTTCCCCTTTTCAATTGGGTAACGATCTCCCTCGCAGTGTGTGTCCTGTGAGGTATCTTCTTCTGTGTAGTTGGATATCTGTATTGGATATTTCTTAGACATTATAATCTTCCTATGTCATCAATTGGTAAAACTCATTCTATATGGCGCTATCTGAGATTATGTTCAAAAGGAACATGGGTTAAAACAGGATTTGTCTATTTTGTCAGAGTCTGTATTCTGTTAGACTATATTATATTAAGGGTAGTATTCATTTCTACCAGAATTTGTGATTATTACCCATGTATACGGCAAAACTAGGATTGAATGATTTTGGAAAACTTTCACCAAACTGAAAAAAGTTTTTTATATACAATCTCCATCAACCACTTCCTGTAGGGGATAATTATTTTTGCTATTATGGTGCCACACAGATCTCTTAGGTTTTTTTAAAAAAAAATTTTCATTATTGTATAAGAGACACTTTAAAAACGTTCCTGCGGTGGATATTCTATTTATTTTCCCTAATCTGGGTTAACCTGCAACTATTTAGGTCTGTTTGGGGGCCGTCCGTGTGGTCTACTTACCGATATTCATGCAGTCGGCCTCCCTGCTCCTCTCTTCCTGGCAGCACGTCCTTGTTGTCTCACCACAGCGTTTTTCTGAAATGAAACGTGCCTGCCGTGTGCTCGTTTAAGTACAATTCGCCGGTTCAATGGGCGCCTTACAATTGTGCGTTCTATTGGATATGAGGGGATAAACAAGACCGGTCGCTATGGCGACAGCTCATTCCGTATTCCCATTCTTATTGGCTCATTCGTTGCCAATCGGATTCGCGCTCAAAGACGCGTCGCCATGGAAACTTGTGGACAGGCCGTATTTCGATTGCCCATACTATTTAAATTGCCGCGATCTTGTTGTTAGGGTATTCTCCTACACTTTGCCTAAGAGGAGATATCCCTCATAGACTGTTTTGGGTTCTCTCTGTTTATTATATCTTGCATCGCTCGTCCGTTTCGGGTTCTCTCTATTTACTATTTCTTAAACCGCGCGTCTGTGATGTGGAGACATGGTAGGCGCGTTTCTATTGGATCGGAATTAGTTACACCGCTTCCTATTGGTCAGAATGCTAAAAGGTGTGTTTCAGTGCTTGTAATGAAAGGTTTGTTTTCTACTCTTATTCCGAGTGTGTACCATTGCGTCTAGTCAATGCTTGTAATGAAAGGTTTGTTTTCTGCTCTTATTCCAAGTGTTTGCCATTGCGTCTAGTCTATATTATAGCCCGGTATTGCTAGGTATTACCTGGCAAATATCCGATGTTGTTCACTATATTGTAGCATAGGTCATATTACCACTGTAGCCCGTACATCATTGTTTATCATGGCGTTACATGTGGATTTTTCCATTATTGGATGTAGGGGTATTTCTTAAGTTTTTTTAAAATTAATTGAGGATTATTTTCTCCCAGTCCTCTCTTGAGTTTAGGCCACATCTTACACTGTTAAAAGAGGACATGTAGAATTGTTCTCTCCTTTTCCTTTTGTTATCTAGATTGCCCCCTCTTTTGCTTCCTGTGATTTTTTCTAGGCCACACCACTTGAGATCATTGATTTGATGACCTGCAGTTTTCCAGTGTTCAGTCAGAGGTGCTCCTAGTTTATTTGTCCTAAGGGCTGATCTGTGCTCATTAAGGCGCAATCTGACTTCTCTTGATGTTTCGCCTATGTATGATTTCTGGCAGGGACATTGGATCAAATATATGATATTTTTAGTTCTACAATTCATGAAGCTCTTTATCTTTACCGATCTGTCATTTACCGTTATAGTTTTTCCTTTTATAATGCTTGCGCAGTTGCTACAGCCTGCACATGAGTGTGTGCCAGTGGGTGCAGGAGTGTCATTAATAGTCCGTTGGTTATTTATGCTCTTTTCTCTATATGTGTGGACTAAACAGTTCCTGATGGTTTTGTTTCTTCGATAAGAAAAAATTGGTTTGGGGATCGGAGTCTGAGATTTGTCCTTTATTAGGTGCCAATTTCTATTTATAATGTTTTTGACCCTATGGCTCACTTGTGAGAAGTTGGTCACAAACATGATGGAATTTTGAGGGTCCTCAGTTTTTTCTTTAGGTGTGAACAGATAGTCCCTATTAAAGTATTTAGCCCTCTTGTAGGCATGCCTGATAATTTTTTGGGGGTAACCCCTTTTTAAGAATTTCTTTCTTAGATTTGTTGCATGTTTTTCAAAGTCTGGCATTAATGTGCAGTTCCTTTTTAGCCTCAAAAATTGGCCAAAAGGGATATTGTTTTTCTGCGAGGCCGGGTGGTTGCTCTGGAAGTGCAACATCATGTTCCTATCTGTGGGTTTGGTGTAAAGTTCTACAGTTAGGTGACCTTCAGTGTGTTTTATTATAATGTCTAGAAACTCTACATATTGTCTGTTGATGTGTGAGGTAAACTTCAGGTTGGCATCTCCAAGATTTAACCAGAGAAGGAATTCACCCAACATTTCCACATCTCCTGTCCATATGAAGAAAATATCATCTATGTATCTCCCCCACTCCGATATGTTCTCGTAGAATGGGGCAGCACTATTGTAGATGTGATTGTCCTCAAATCTGGCCACATACAGACAAGCCAGACTGGGGGCACATGTAGCCCCCATACTGGTCCCCTTGATTTGTCTGAATAAATTGTCTTGAAAAAGGAATATATTGTTTTTTAGAATTAATGTGATACATTCCAAAATGAATGTTTGGTGATGTACAGATAGATGCTGTTGGGAGTCTAGTATTTCTTCCATGATGTCAATGGTACTGTTCTGAGGGATATTGGTATATAGTGCTTCTATATCCAAAGTCACTAATACCTGGGTGTCTGGATTAAATGTAAGGCCCTCGATTTTTTGAATCATATGGGTGGTGTCCTTGATATAAGCTCTCTGTTTTTGGACTATAGGTTGTAAGAATATTTCAACATATTTACTTAGCGGTTCTGTCAAATACCCTATGCATGACACTATTGGTCTCATGGGAGGGTCTTTCAGGTCTTTATGTACCTTGGGAAGGCCATAGAGGGCTGGAATAAGGGGATCTGAGTTCCTCATGAATGTATACTCTTCTTCGCATATTATATTGTCCTCTTTGGCATGTCTAAGTAGTCTCCCTATTTCTTCTTTCAAGGTGTGCCATTCCTCCCTGTTTGATTTGCTATAGTGGTCCTTGTTGTTTAAGAGTTTGAACATTCTGTTATTATAATCTTCACTGTCCATTAGTACAATACTTCCCCCTTTATCCGCTGGTTTAATGGTTAGGGATTCATTTTTTTCTAGAAGTTCAAGAGCCTTTTTTTCTTCTTTACTCAAGTTAAAAGGTGTCCAGATTTTTTGTTTTAGGAGGTTTTCTACACTCTTATCTATGGATCTTTCAAAAGCCTCTATGTCCTTGTGTACTAGATTCAATGATGGGGTCCAAGTTGATTTATTTTTGAGGCCCGACTTATTATCTTTTGGTATAGTGTCTTTGCCTTCGAAGAATACACGAAGTCTAACTTTTCTAAAAAAGTTTTGTAAATCCCTTTCTAATGCGTACTTGTCTACAGGGGAGCAGATTGCATAGCCTAGACCCTTTTCCAGTAATTTTACTTCTGTTGGGGAGGGGTGATGTTTGGACAAATTGATTATTGCTGCTTTATTTGTACTATTTAATCCCACTGTTTCTGGCTTCTGGTACGTGGACGTTGAGGGTGTTGGACCTGTTGATATTGGGGTTGCTGATTGTAGTTGTTGCGGCCCCTCCCTCTCCCTTTCTGTTGGCCAAATTGTTGATTGCGATTGCCTAAAAAAGAGAACCCTTCTTTTGCTTGTGATTGTTTACCTTGTTCGCTGTTTTTAGTCTTGTCAGTTGTTTGTTCTCCCTCTGAATCACTACTTGTATATGATGTATCGAAAAACCTCACTTTCCTTTTGGGGAAGTTTCTGGGCTGGTTGTGCCATTGTCTGCGGGGTTGGTATTGTTCTCTAGGGCGTTCGTAGAAATCTTTTTGTAAATAGGGGTATACAAATTCAGGGTTATAATTCTCTATGTCCTTTTTAAGTTTGCTACTTTTCTTTTGAAACAGATATTCACTATAACCATTTATGTCATTTTGGATCTCCTCTAATTTGGCTTTTGCATCTTCTAGTCCCGTGCTGTCTTTTAGTTGGCTTTCTAATTCCTCAATCTCCCTACGTTCGATCACTAGGAATTCATTGGCTGTTTCTATTATTAAAAGGATCCAATCCCTACTACAACGGTTGGCTACTAGTGTCCATTTTTCTATGAAGTTCCTATCTGTAATGAAGACTCCTGGTTCGTTTGTGACCTGAAGCCCCTTCGGTATTACTCCATTTTTGCAGTAATCCACTAAAAATTCTGCGTGAAGCTCCGCTCTAACTACTTTCTTTTTGCGGTTCCACAATTTTTCCCATTGTTCCTCATCGGATTTGTCTAGTCTAATTGGGGTTGTTGTATTTCTAGGCTTATTGTTGTGAATTAATTTATTGAACTGATCTTCCGAGAAGGTGTATGTTTTAATTCCTTCCATTCTCTCTGTTGATTATTATATATCAAATTTATGGGCTATGTTATAAATTGCCCTACTGCTGATATGCAGTGATAAACCTCCTCAGCTAACAAGCCGAGTGAAAAATGTGTCAACAAATAGGAGGACCCCACTCTAACTTTGTAGAGGACGGTGGGGAAACATTCAGGTAAAAGAAACAAACGTCCAGGTTTGTTGGACAGTTCAGGTAGTGTCTTGTTTTAGCGTAGGACTAACAGGTATCCCACTTTCCCGCCCTCTCTGATTTTATGTTCTTTCTTAGAGGGGCATGTTTCTCATGAAGAAGGCAAAGGTACTAACCATATATTCATACAATCAAGAAACACAAATTATTTAAAGAACAAAAATTATTTTTTGATGTTATCAAGACAGAGTTATTGGGTGGGAAGACGTGAAAAAAAGGAGTTGGTTTGGTTATCTATTCCCAGAATCTTGTTTCATACAACAATCAACAAATGGACAAAGTCTTTGACACAATAGTTAGGTAATTAAACGTTTTTTTGATTAAGAACATATCACTACTTTGGTCTGGTAACAAAATACAAGTTTTATTCCACAATACAATGTTATAAAAAGCAATTCATTAAAACCATTATACAATGTGCATATTCGTCAGAGTGTTATTAAAATACAATAAAAAGGTCACAGAATCAAAAGGTCGACGCGGCGTTTCGGCTTTTTTTCTAGTATGCCTTCATCAGGACTGATTCTAGACAATTAAAATAATAAGACACATAGTTACCAGACATGTCAATATCATCTTTTCACATCATTTGTCTGTCCATTGTTGCATTCTAAACCCTTTAGTAAAGATTTCTTTTCTTATTCTCTTTTATGTTATATTTACAATTATACTTAACATTCTTACTCCTGTGCTATACATGCGGTTATCTCTTGGAAAAAATCTTATATGAGTCTACCCACTGTTTGCCTTCCCCATGGATATATATGCTCCATATGTTGCAGAGACCCCCATTAGCTCCTTCACTAAAAAAGAGAGAAAAAGTACCTCCTATAATAAGGTGCGTACCTTGTTGTTCCAGTTGAGTTTATTATCTCCCTGGATTGAACTACTTGGTTCTAAGAGAAATCCTTTTTTGGAATTAGGACTCTTGCAGCTTTGTCAACTCAATGTGTGCAAAGTTGCTCTGTCTCCTAGATAGAGAGCCAATGATTAATGGTCATTTCTTATAGATGCATGGATTTGTTCATTAAGATTGCGTTTCATAACCTTTCTTTACATACCATGTAATGGGTTTAGTGGATTTCCATTACTTTCAGGTCAGGTTTGTCCAGTTTTATACGGTACGAGGTTTGATTCTCTCCTTTACTGCCTGTAGGTATTAAATTACTTATAATGAGTATTATCATAATTTGATTTTTTTTTTATATCTGAACCAAAAAATTCATGTGTCACTTTGTCCCACATACCTTAATGAGGCTCTATATTCCCTGTGTCTTTTGCTGCCAGGAGGAGCCACCGTTCTATATATTGAACCTTCTAGCTCTATCCTCCCTGTGGAAATTAAATTGTATGAAGTGTCTTTCTTTTCTTCTTAAATTAGTTACACCGTTCATGCCATATATTATTACTGCACTCACCGTGGGAGTCAGGGTTATAGTGCCAAGTTCCCCTTTTCAATTGGGTAACGATCTCCCTCGCAGTGTGTGTCCTGTGAGGTATCTTCTTCTGTATAGTTGGATATCTGTATGGGATATTTCTTAGACATTATAATCTTCCTATGTCATCAATTGGTAAAACTCATTCTATATGGCGCTATCTGAGATTATGTTCAAAAGGAACATGGGTTAAAACAGGATTTGTCTATTTTGTCAGAGTCTGTATTCTGTTAGACTATATTATATTAAGGGTAGTATTCATTTCTACCATAATTTGTGATTATAACCCATGTATACGGCAAAACTAGGATTGAACGATTTTGGAAAACTTTCACCAAACTGAAAAAAGTTTTTTATATACAATCTCCATCAACCACTTCCTGTAGGGGATAATTATTTTTGCTATTATGGTGCCACACAGATCTCTTAGGTTTTTTTAAAAACATTTTTTCATTATTGTATAAGAGACACTTTAAAAACGTTCCTGCGGTGGATATTCTATTTATTTTCCCTAATCTGGGTTAACCTGCAACTATTTAGGTCTGTTTGGGGGCCGTCTGTGTGGTCTACTTACCGATATTCATGCAGTCGGCCTCCCTGCTCCTCTCTTCCTGGCAGCACGTCCTTGTTGTCTCACCACAGCGTTTTTCTGAAATGAAACGTGCCTGCCGTGTGCTCGTTTAAGTACAATTCGCCGGTTCAATGGGCGCCTTACAATTGTGCGTTCTATTGGATATGAGGGGATAAACAAGACCGGTCGCTATGGCGACAGCTCATTCCGTATTCCCATTCTTATTGGCTCATTCGTTGCCAATCGGATTCGCGCTCAAAGACGCGTCGCCATGGAAACTTGTGGACAGGCCGTATTTCGATTGCCCATACTATTTAAATTGCCGCGATCTTGTTGTTAGGGTATTCTCCTTCACTTTGCCTAAGAGGAGATATCCCTCATAGACTGTTTTGGGTTCTCTCTGTTTATTATATCTTGCATCGCTCGTCCGTTTCGGGTTCTCTCTATTTACTATTTCTTAAACCGCGCGTCTGTGATGTGGAGACATGGTAGGCGGGTTTCTATTGGATCGGAATTAGTTACACCGCTTCCTATTGGTCAGAATGCTAAAAGGTGTGTTTCAGTGCTTGTAATGAAAGGTTTGTTTTCTACTCTTATTCCGAGTGTGTACCATTGCGTCTAGTCAATGCTTGTAATGAAAGGTTTGTTTTCTGCTCTTATTCCGAGTGTTTGCCATTGCGTCTAGTCTATATTATAGCCCGGTATTGCTAGGTATTACCTGGCAAATATCCGATGTTGTTCACTATATTGTAGCATAGGTCATATTACCACTGTAGCCCGTACATCATTGTTTATCATGGCGTTACATGTGGATTTTTCCATTATTGGATGTAGGGGTATTTCTTAAGTTTTTTTAAAATTAATTGAGGATTATTTTCTCCCAGTCCTCTCTTGAGTTTAGGCCACATCTTACACTGTTAAAAGAGGACATGTAGAATTGTTCTCTCCTTTTCCTTTTGTTATCTAGATTGCCCCCTCTTTTGCTTCCTGTGATTTTTTCTAGGCCACACCACTTGAGATCATTGATTTGATGACCTGCAGTTTTCCAGTGTTCAGTCAGAGGTGCTCCTAGTTTATTTGTCCTAAGGCCTGATCTGTGCTCATTAAGGCGCAATCTGACTTCTCTTGATGTTTCGCCTATGTATGATTTCTGGCAGGGACATTGGATCAAATATATGATATTTTTAGTTCTACAATTCATGAAGCTCTTTATCTTTACCGATCTGTCATTTACCGTTATAGTTTTTCCTTTTATAATGCTTGCGCAGTTGCTACAGCCTGCACATGGGTGTGTGCCAGTGGGTGCAGGAGTGTCATTAATAGTCCGTTGGTTATTTATGCTCTTTTCTCTATATGTGTGGACTAAACAGTTCCTGATGGTTTTGTTTCTTCGATAAGAAAAAATTGGTTTGGGGATCGGAGTCTGAGATTTGTCCTTTATTAGGTGCCAATTTCTATTTATAATGTTTTTGACCCTATGGCTCACTTGTGAGAAGTTGGTCACAAACATGATGGAATTTTGAGGGTCCTCAGTTTTTTCTTTAGGTGTGAACAGATAGTCCCTATTAAAGTATTTAGCCCTCTTGTAGGCATGCTTGATCATTTTTTTGGGGTAACCCCTTTCTAAGAATTTCTTTCTTAGATTTGTTGCATGTTTTTCAAAGTCTGGCATTGATGTGCAGTTCCTTTTTAGCCTCAAAAATTGGCCAAAAGGGATATTGTTTTTCTGCGAGGCCGGGTGGTTGCTCTGGAAGTGCAACATCGTGTTCCTATCTGTGGGTTTGGTGTAAAGTTCTACAGTTAGGTGACCTTCAGTGAGTTTTATTATAATGTCTAGAAACTCTACATATTGTCTGTTGATGTGTGAGGTAAACTTCAGGTTGGCATCTCCAAGATTTAACCAGAGAAGGAATTCACCCAACATTTCCACATCTCCTGTCCATATGAAGAAAATATCATCTATGTATCTCCCCCACTCCGATATGTTCTCGTAGAATGGGGCAGCACTATTGTAGATGTGATTGTCCTCAAATCTGGCCACATACAGACAAGCCAGACTGGGGGCACATGTAGCCCCCATACTGGTCCCCTTGATTTGTCTGAATAAATTGTCTTGAAAAAGGAATATATTGTTTTTTAGAATTAATGTGATACATTCCAAAATGAATGTTTGGTGATGTACAGATAGATGCTGTTGGGAGTCTAGTATTTCTTCCATGATGTCAATGGTACTGTTCTGAGGGATATTGGTATATAGTGCTTCTATATCCAAAGTCACTAATACCTGGGTGTCTGGATTAAATGTAAGGCCCTCGATTTTTTGAATCATATGGGTGGTGTCCTTGATATAAGCTCTCTGTTTTTGGACTATAGGTTGTAAGAATATTTCAACATATTTACTTAGCGGTTCTGTCAAAGACCCTATGCATGACACTATTGGTCTCATGGGAGGGTCTTTCAGGTCTTTATGTACCTTGGGAAGGCCATAGAGGGCTGGAATAAGGGGATCCGAGTTCCTCATGAATGTATACTCTTCTTCGCATATTATATTGTCCTCTTTGGCATGTCTAAGTAGTCTCCCTATTTCTTCTTTCAAGGTGTGCCATTCCTCCCTGTTTGATTTGCTATAGTGGTCCTTGTTGTTTAAGAGTTTGAACATTCTGTTATTATAATCTTCACTGTCCATTAGTACAATACTTCCCCCTTTATCCGCTGGTTTAATGGTTAGGGATTCATTTTTTTCTAGAAGTTCAAGAGCCTTTTTTTCTTCTTTACTCAAGTTAAAAGGTGTCCAGATTTTTTGTTTTAGGAGGTTTTCTACACTCTTATCTATGGATCTTTCAAATGCCTCTATGTCCTTGTGTACTAGATTCAATGATGGGGTCCAAGTTGACTGAACACTGGAAAACTGCAGGTCATCAAATCAATGATCTCAAGTGGTGTGGCCTAGAAAAAATCACAGGAAGCAAAAGAGGGGGCAATCTAGATAACAAAAGGAAAAGGAGAGAACAATTCTGCATGTCCTCTTTTAACAGTGTAAGATGTGGCCTAAACTCAAGAGAGGACTGGGAGAAAATAATCCTCAATTAATTTTAAAAAAACTTAAGAAATACCCCTACATCCAATAATGGAAAAATCCACATGTAACGCCATGATAAACAATGATGTACGGGCTACAGTGGTAATATGCCCTATGCTACAATATAGTGAACAACATCGGATATTTGCCAGGTAATACCTAGCAATACCGGGCTATAATATAGACTAGACGCAATGGCAAACACTCGGAATAAGAGCAGAAAACAAACCTTTCATTACAAGCATTGACTAGACGCAATGGTAAACACTCGGAATAAGAGTAGAAAACAAACCTTTCATTACAAGCACTGAAACACACCTTTTAGCATTCTGACCAATAGGAAGCGGTGTAACTAATTCCGATCCAATAGAAACGCGCCTACCATGTCTCCACATCACAGACGCGCGGTTTAAGAAATAGTAAATAGAGAGAACCCGAAACGGACGAGCGATGCAAGATATAATAAACAGAGAGAACCCAAAACAGTCTATGAGGGATATCTCCTCTTAGGCAAAGTGTAGGAGAATACCCTAACAACAAGGTCGCGGCAATTTAAATAGTATGGGCAATCGAAATACGGCCTGTCCACAAGTTTCCATGGCGACGCGTCTTTGAGCGCGAATCCGATTGGCAACGAATGAGCCAATAAGAATGGGAATACGGAATGAGCTGTCGCCATAGCGACCGGTCTTGTTTATCCCCTCATATCCAATAGAACGCACAATTGTAAGGCGCCCATTGAACCGGCGAATTGTACTTAAACGAGCACACGGCAGGCACGTTTCATTTCAGAAAAACGCTGTGGTGAGACAACAAGGACGTGCTGCCAGGAAGAGAGGAGCAGGGAGGCCGACTGCATGAATATCGGTAAGTAGACCACACGGACGGCCCCCAAACAGACCTAAATAGTTGCAGGTTAACCCAGATTAGGGAAAATAAATAGAATATCCACCGCAGGAACGTTTTTAAAGTGTCTCTTATACAATAATGAAATTTTTTTTTTCAAAAAACCTAAGAGATCTGTGTGGCACCATAATAGCAAAAATAATTATCCCCTACAGGAAGTGGTTGATGGAGATTGTATATAAAAAACTTTTTTCAGTTTGGTGAAAGTTTTCCAAAATCGTTCAATCCTAGTTTTGCCGTATACATGGGTTATAATCACAAATTATGGTAGAAATGAATACTACCCTTAATATAATATAGTCTAACAGAATACAGACTCTGACAAAATAGACAAATCCTGTTTTAACCCATGTTCCTTTTGAACATAATCTCAGATAGCGCCATATAGAATGAGTTTTACCAATTGATGACATAGGAAGATTATAATGTCTAAGAAATATCCCATACAGATATCCAACTACACAGAAGAAGATACCTCACAGGACACACACTGCGAGGGAGATCGTTACCCAATTGAAAAGGGGAACTTGGCACTATAACCCTGACTCCCACGGTGAGTGCAGTAATAATATATGGCATGAACGGTGTAACTAATTTAAGAAGAAAAGAAAGACACTTCATACAATTTAATTTCCACAGGGAGGATAGAGCTAGAAGGTTCAATATATAGAACGGTGGCTCCTCCTGGCAGCAAAAGACACAGGGAATATAGAGCCTCATTAAGGTATGTGGGACAAAGTGACACATGAATTTTTTGGTTCAGATATAATAAAATCAAATTATGATAATACTCATTATAAGTAATTTAATACCTACAGGCAGTAAAGGAGAGAATCAAACCTCGTACCGTATAAAACTGGACAAACCTGACCTGAAAGTAATGGAAATCCACTAAACCCATTACATGGTATGTAAAGAAAGGTTATGAAACGCAATCTTAATGAACAAATCCATGCATCTATAAGAAATGACCATTAATCATTGGCTCTCTATCTAGGAGACAGAGCAACTTTGCACACATTGAGTTGACAAAGCTGCAAGAGTCCTAATTCCAAAAAAGGATTTCTCTTAGAACCAAGTAGTTCAATCCAGGGAGATAATAAACTCAACTGGAACAACAAGGTACGCACCTTATTATAGGAGGTACTTTTTCTCTCTTTTTTAGTGAAGGAGCTAATGGGGGTCTCTGCAACATATGGAGCATATATATCCATGGGGAAGGCAAACAGTGGGTAGACTCATATAAGATTTTTTCCAAGAGATAACCGCATGTATAGCACAGGAGTAAGAATGTTAAGTATAATTGTAAATATAACATAAAAGAGAATAAGAAAATAAATCTTTACTAAAGGGTTTAGAATGCAACAATGGACAGACAAATGATGTGAAAAGATGATATTGACATGTCTGGTAACTATGTGTCTTATTATTTTAATTGTCTAGAATCAGTCCTGATGAAGGCATACTAGAAAAAAAGCCGAAACGCCGCGTCGACCTTTTGATTCTGTGACCTTTTTATTGTATTTTAATAACACTCTGACGAATATGCACATTGTATAATGGTTTTAATGAATTGCTTTTTATAACATTGTATTGTGGAATAAAACTTGTATTTTGTTACCAGACCAAAGTAGTGATATGTTCTTAATCAAAAAAACGTTTAATTACCTAACTATTGTGTCAAAGACTTTGTCCATTTGTTGATTGTTGTATGAAACAAGATTCTGGGAATAGATAACCAAACCAACTCCTTTTTTTCACGTCTTCCCACCCAATAACTCTGTCTTGATAACATCAAAAAATAATTTTTGTTCTTTAAATAATTTGTGTTTCTTGATTGTATGAATATATGGTTAGTACCTTTGCCTTCTTCATGAGAAACATGCCCCTCTAAGAAAGAACATAAAATCAGAGAGGGCGGGAAAGTGGGATACCTGTTAGTCCTATGCTAAAACAAGACACTACCTGAACTGTCCAACAAACCTGGACGTTTGTTTCTTTTACCTGTGAATTTAAAAGACATACAAAAATGACAGTATAAGTGCTAGACAAGACAACACATACATATATAAAAAATACCATTACAGTGCCCACATTAAAAAACCGTTATCCTGTGTTAAGAAATTCAAGAAGTCTCATCGTATGTTAAAAAAAAAGTACATATATGCAATATATATACCATATCATCAGGTTTCATCAAAGACTTTCTGGTGCTACATATTTTTTGATTGGATTAGTTGTTCAATATTTAAACCATTTTAGACCATTTTTGAAGGAATCACACTCATTAGCATCTTTCTAAGTAACAGATTCGGTGAGAGCCGTGGAGAACATCATATATATCATCTGTCATTACTGCATAAAATAAGCTATATTGTCCAAATCAATACCATCGCCACTCCAACTAATGAGGGCGTTCCACAAAATGCATGATGTCTAATTCATTTCCGGTCAATCATCAACTATACAGTCTCCCATTGCTACATTTGTTATATTCCTCCCCAACTGGTCCATGGGCAGTTTTGAACACACATAAATCAGCAAACATTTGCCTGAGGTTATTTTCCCTATACATCAAATACATCAAAGCTTCCCAAGATTAACCCCAAAGGATCCCTCTCCATCCAACACCTTATTATCAGTGCATTTCAAACATTCGCCAGTAATTGCTTACATTGAAAAAAAATTTTATATATCAAATGAGAGTATAGAATATTCCCTACCGCAAACGGTGTGTCGAGGCGTATCGATTTCCAATTTCAATATTTAGTAGTATCGATTGATTTAATTTTCTATTTCCTTTGTTTCCAGTTTTTAAAGTGAATCAGGAAACAAAAATTCTTAGTCTCCCCACGAATTTTATTTTATATTTTTACAGAGGCTTGATCTATAATAATGAAAAGAGGGAAAAAAGGAACATGTACCAGTATGCACCTACAAATTATAGATCAAGTAACTGTCTGCATGCATTTGAATCATATTTCAAACCAAGACTGTCGGCATATGTGAGGACCAAGTCCTACAGACAAGCGCCTACCTTAGACAAAGGAAGTTCGTCCTGAACGGTTGATGTATTTCACCTCTTATTTATTCAAAAATTCCCAAATATCCTTATGGTAGTTGCCTAAAAAAATATTTGTTTTGGTGATTAGAAACACCATAACTATTTCTCACATATGAATATATATATATATAAACTACTATTTTAGTTATATCGTTTTTAAAAGTTTGGTTCCCTCTTTTCTAGGCACTCAAAATAGGGGCGCTACATGGAAAATAGCCATGATATTATTAATGACTCATGTATATCTCGGAGTCAAAGGACCATCATTTCAAGCATGCTTATGTAGATGTTTGCAAGCATATACAAACCCGACCGGCAGCATCCAACTCATACTGAATGCTATGGCACAAGTGACTCAGAAACTCTGGATAGCTTCTGTGCATGTTACCATCTGGATTTTGGATCTACTGTGATTATTCTGTTTTAGTGTAAAGAAACATAGAACTCCAATTGCCACTCTGGATGGTTGGTGCCACGTAGATGCCAATAAGTGTACAAGAATCCCAAATGCCTGATAACCATCAGTAATGAATGGTAATGAGCGGTTGCAGACACACACACATTTGACCAAACATACAATATGTTTGCCAAAAAGCGTCGCACCATCAACCAGCATGTCCAGTATTTTGCTTGGCACCTTAGGGCACAAATTGCCTTCAGCCAACCCTGATGCCTAAGGACAGCCGTTCTAGCGAGCTGACAAACAGCTAATGAAGCCACATCCATAGAAGCAAATACTGTGAGAGTAATACCCATTATAGATCACATCTGAGAGGAAGTTGTGAAGGTTATGAAAACACTGCCACGTTTATCCCGGTCTTGCCCGGGATTTGCAAAAAATATAGAGCTCCTGATGATGCTCCAGCTTGTCTGGCTGGGCATCCTAAGCCAGATTCCGTTATCTCACAGGCTGCCCAATGGAGATCAAGTAATCCTTCAGCGCCTATTACTGCACCACCTGACAAGGAGGAAAGGCGCCTTGATAATATTGGCAAGAGATTTACAACCACTTCAGGTACTACTGTACACTCGGGTAATGCTCTAGCGATATTAGCAAGATACGACTGCCAAATGTGCCCCGATATCGATCCTTACATAGACCTTCTTCCGGAGGATAAAAGACTAGAAGAAAGAAAGATTCTTCCTGAAGGAAAAAGATCTGAATCAGAAATTATAGATGCTTCTATGGATGTGGCTTCATTGGCCTTATGTCAGCTCGCTGGAGCAGCTGTCCTTAGGCATCAGGATTGGCTGAAGGCACATTGTGCCCTGAGGTACCAAGCAAAATACTGGATATTCTGATTGATGGTGTGACACTTTTTGGCAAACATATTGATGATGCCTTACAGACCATAAAGACAGACACTGACACAGCTAAGGCTTTGGGACTGCTCCAATACAGGAAAAAACCCTTTCGTGGAGCACGTAGCAGAGCAGCCTATTCATTTTGAGGTGGTTACCATAAATACCAACCTGAGGCTTACACTTAATTTCACCCTTTCTACCACATCAGAAGCAATATTGTGCAAAACCTCAGACTGCTTACTCCAGACTGCCCATGCAGAGGCAACAAGGTCAACCCAGAGATTCTGTCAGAAAACAGTGATGATGTCTCGCCGGTCTTCCTGCGCTTACCTCATCCAAGTAAACTTCTCTATCTCGTTATCTCGTTATGGCAGAAAATAACCACAGGCAAATGGGTCCTGGATGTAATAAAATATGGTCATAGCCTAGATTTTATCACAGCACCACGTTTACGTCAAATAAATCACGAGTTGAAACTCGATCAGCTGATTCTCCATTCCATCTTCCAGAAATGGGGAACACCCAACTTAGACCTATTTGCATCTCAGAGGGTCATGGGGAATGCGTTTTTGTTAAGATGGTCAGGGATCTTTGCGTACAATTTTCCCCCATGACCTCTCATTTTCAGGGTGCTGATGAAAATGAAAAGGGAACCTTGCCAGCTCATCCTCATTGCTCCACATTGGCCTCGCCAGCATTGGTTCATGGAGCGACTCCTGCTGTCACAATCCAAGCCCTATCGCCTGCCAGTAACGATGACTCTGCTAACCATGAGCGAGGGACAAATCTTGCATCCACACCCAGCTTCTTTTCAGTTGCATGCTTGGCACCTGAGTTCAATGAGTTCAGAGATTTAGGGCCAGATGTAGGTAATTCTATTTTACAGATTCATAAATACCAAATTTTACCGATTTGGTATTTATGAATCGGTAAAATAGAAGGGGGGAGATTTAGGTAGAATCGGTAATTGAATTACCGATTCTGTAAGAATCGGTATTTACCGAATCGGTAAATACTGATTCGATAATGCCCATTGATTCCTATGGGCATTGAAGCCCATAGGAATCAATGGGTATTACCGAATCGGCATTTACTGATTCGGTAAATACTGAATGTTGCAAGGGTGCAGGGGGTGTCACTTTATTTAACAACAAGGGGTGGTGATGGACAGAGTTTCTGATTTAAGCAGAGTACTCTCATCCAGTCAAGAGATCAGGGCTAAATCCAACACCGTTTTTTAGCTCACTGCACCATCCCAGCTCAGAACCTGGCTATAAGCAAATTAGTCTGTTCCTGTCCCATTGCATAATGGGAACAGGGCAAACCAAACTACCAAGCCAATTCTTACACTGGGAATGAAACAAGCTTCCGGGGACTGGTTTCTGGCATTTCAACCGTCATCGGCCCGGCTTGCTTGAATCCTGATGGTGCAATGAGCAAGGGACTCACATCTGAGTATACCCTTCCACGCTTATGGTGGACAAAATATTTAACAACAAGGGGTGGTGATGGACAGAGTTTCTGATTTAAGCAGAGTACTCTCACCCAGTCAAGAGATCAGGGCTAGATCCAACACCGTTTGTTAGCTCACTGCACCATCCCAGCTCAGAACCTGGCTATAAGCAAATTAGTCTGTTCCTGTCCCATTGCATAATGGGAACAGGGCAAACCAAACTACCAAGCCAATTCTTACACTGGGAATGAAACAAGCTTCAGGGGACCGGTTTCTGGCATTTCAACCGTCATCGGCCCGGCTTGCTTGAATCCTGATGGTGCAATGAGCAAGGGACTCACATCTGAGTATACCCTTCCACGCTTATGGTGGACAAAATATTTAACAACAAGGGGTGGTGATGGACAGAGTTTCTGATTTAAGCAGAGTACTCTCACCCAGTCAAGAGATCAGGGCTAGATCCAACACCGTTTTTTAGCTCACTGCACCATCCCAGCTCAGAACCTGGCTATAAGCAAATTAGTCTGTTCCTGTCCCATTGCATAATGGGAACAGGGCAAACCAAACTACCAAGCCAATTCTTACACTGGGAATGAAACAAGCTTCCGGGGACCGGTTTCTGGCATTTCAACCGTCATCGGCCCGGCTTGCTTGAATCCTGATGGTGCAATGAGCAAGGGACTCCCATCTGAGTATACCCTTCCACGCTTATGGTGGACAAAATATTTAACAACAAGGGGTGGTGATGGGCAGAGTTTCTGATTTAAGCAGAGTACTCTCACCCAGTCAAGAGATCAGGGCTAGATCCAACACCGTTTTTTAGCTCACTGCACCATCCCAGCTCAGAACCTGGCTATAAGCAAATTAGTCTGTTCCTGTCCCATTGCATAATGGGAACAGGGCAAACCAAACTACCAAGCCAATTCTTACACTGGGAATGAAACAAGCATCCGGGGACCGGTTTCTGGCATTTCAACCGTCATCGGCCCGGCTTGCTTGAATCCTGATGGTGCAATGAGCAAGGGACTCACATCTGAGTATACCCATCCACGCTTATGGTGGACAAAATATTTAACAAGGGGTGGTGATGGACAGAGTTTCTGATTTAAGCAGAGTACTCTCACCCAGTCAAGAGATCAGGGCTAGATCCAACACCGTTTTTTAGCTCACTGCACCATCCCAGCTCAGAACCTGGCTATAAGCAAATTAGTCTGTTCCTGTCCCATTGCATAATGGGAACAGGGCAAACCAAACTACCAAGCCAATTCTTACACTGGGAATGAAACAAGCTTCCGGGGACCGGTTTCTGGCATTTCAACCGTCATCGGCCCGGCTTGCTTGAATCCTGATGGTGCAATGAGCAAGGGACTCACATCTGAGTATACCCTTCCACGCTTATGGTGGACAAAATATTTAACAACAAGGGGTGGTGATGGACAGAGTTTCTGATTTAAGCAGAGTACTCTCACCCAGTCAAGAGATCAGGGCTAGATCCAACACCGTTTTTTAGCTCACTGCACCATCCCAGCTCAGAACCTGGCTATAAGCAAATTAGTCTGTTCCTGTCCCATTGCATAATGGGAACAGGGCAAACCAAACTACCAAGCCAATTCTTACACTGGGAATGAAACAAGCTTCCGGGGACCGGTTTCTGGCATTTCAACCGTCATCGGCCCGGCTTGCTTGAATCCTGATGGTGCAATGAGCAAGGGACTCACATCTGAGTATACCCTTCCACGCTTATGGTGGACAAAATATTTAACAACAAGGGGTGGTGATGGACAGAGTTTCTGATTTAAGCAGAGTACTCTCACCCAGTCAAGAGATCAGGGCTAGATCCAACACCGTTTTTTAGCTCACTGCACCATCCCAGCTCAGAACCTGGCTATAAGCAAATTAGTCTGTTCCTGTCCCATTGCATAATGGGAACAGGGCAAACCAAACTACCAAGCCAATTCTTACACTGGGAATGAAACAAGCTTCCGGGGACCGGTTTCTGGCATTTCAACCGTCATCGGCCCGGCTTGCTTGAATCCTGATGGTGCAATGAGCAAGGGACTCACATCTGAGTATACCCTTCCACGCTTATGGTGGACAAAATATTTAACAACAAGGGGTGGTGATAGACAGAGTTTCTGATTTAAGCAGAGTACTCTCACCCAGTCAAGAGATCAGGGCTAGATCCAACACCGTTTTTTAGCTCACTGCACCATCCCAGCTCAGAACCTGGCTATAAGCAAATTAGTCTGTTCCTGTCCCATTGCCTATTGGGAACAGGGCAAACCAAACTACCAAGGCAATTCTTACACTGGGAATGAAACAAGCTTCCGGGGACCGGTTTCTGGCATTTCAACCGTCATCGGCCCGGCTTGCTTGAATCCTCATGGTGCAATGAGCAAGGGACTCACATCTGAGTATACCCTTCCACGCTTATGGTGGACAAAATATTTAACAACAAGGGCTGGTGATGGACAGAGTTTCTGATTTAAGCAGAGTACTCTCACCCAGTCAAGAGATCAGGGCTAGATCCAACACCGTTTTTTAGCTCACTGCACCATCCCAGCTCAGAACCTGGCTATAAGCAAATTAGTCTGTTCCTGTCCCATTGCATAATGGGAACAGGGCAAACCAAACTACCAAGCCAATTCTTACACTGGGAATGAAACAAGCTTCTGGGGACCGGTTTCTGGCATTTCAACCGTCATCGGCCCGGCTTGCTTGAATCCTGATGGTGCAATGAGCAAGGGACTCACATCTGAGTATACCCTTCCACGCTTATGGTGGACAAAATATTTAACAACAAGGGGTGGTGATGGACAGAGTTTCTGATTTAAGCAGAGTACTCTCACCCAGTCAAGAGATCAGGGCTAGATCCAACACCGTTTTTTAGCTCACTGCACCATCCCAGCTCAGAACCTGGCTATAAGCAAATTAGTCTGTTCCTGTCCCATTGCATAATGGGAACAGGGCAAACCAAACTACCAAGCCAATTCTTACACTGGGAATGAAACAAGCTTCCGGGGACCGGTTTCTGGCATTTCAACCGTCATCGGCCCGGCTTGCTTGAATCCTGATGGTGCAATGAGCAAGGGACTCACATCTGAGTATACCCTTCCACGCTTATGGTGGACAAAATATTTAACAACAAGGGGTGGTGATGGACAGAGTTTCTGATTTAAGCAGAGTACTCTCACCCAGTCAAGAGATCAGGGCTAGATCCAAAACCGTTTTTTAGCTCACTGCACCATCCCAGCTCAGAACCTGGCTATAAGCAAATTAGTCTGTTCCTGTCCCATTGCATAATGGGAACAGGGCAAACCAAACTACCAAGCCAATTCTTACACTGGGAATGAAACAAGCTTCCGGGGACTGGTTTCTGGCATTTCAACCGTCATCGGCCCGGCTTGCTTGAATCCTGATGGTGCAATGAGCAAGGGACTCACATCTGAGTATACCCTTCCACGCTTATGGTGGACAAAATATTTAACAACAAGGGGTGGTGATGGACAGAGTTTCTGATTTAAGCAGAGTACTCTCACCCAGTCACTTTGACACCCTCTAGCACCCCGAATTCAGGCACGTGTGACATGTGGCACACAGACATGCCCTAAGGGCATGTCTGTCTGTCACATGGCATAGGTGTGCATGCACACATGTGCATGCACACCTGGATTCGGTATTTTACCACCCAATTGGATTGGGTGGTAAAATACCGATTCTGTAAGGCCTGTGGGACTCAGAAGAGTCCCACCTACATCTGCAAGTTACCGAATCGGTAAAAATACTGAATCAGTATTTTACGGATTCGGTAAATTTACTGATTCGGTAAATTTACCGAATCGGTAAAATAGGGGCCCTACATCACAAATGACCATTTACCGGTCGGTAACGGCCGAAATCGGCCATTACCAGTCAGTAAATGGCCACCTACATCTGGCCCTTAGCCATTCCCCAAGACTGTAGAGATATATTGTCCAGAGCTGGAGCCGAGTCCACTACTAAAACGTCCAGACTGAAATGGAAACGTTTTTCTTCTTGGTGCCTTCGAAATAACACTTATCCTCTTCTCTCATCTCTTGAACAAATGTTGCCTTATCTCCTATCTATGGTAAAATCAGGTCTGGCGTATGCATCAGTAAGGGTCAACCTCGCAGCCCTCTATCAATACAGATTTACTTCTGAAGCTTCTTCCCTTTGCTCTTTTTGCATCATCAAGCAGTTCATGAAGGGATTATTCAGGGCTTTTCCTCCCAGTTGGTCACCTCCCCCGGAATGGCCCCTTAATGTAGTTCTGTCTCAACAAATGAAACCACAGTTTGAACCAATTCACAAAATAGCTCAAGTTTCTCACCTGGAAAGTGGCATTACTTCTTGCGCTTACTTCTGCAAGGAGAGTAAGTGAAATTCAAGCCTTCACCATGAGAGGCCTTTTATTACCCTTTACAGAGGACTATGTTGTACTGAGAAGAAACCCTAAATTAATCCAGAAGATTCCATCTCAGTTGCACCTTAATGAACCTGTTGTCCTGCGCACTTTTTTCCCCACATCCTTCTTCCCCGCCAGAGAAATCTCTTCACTTATTGAATGTCAAATGGTGCCTTAAGTTTTATTTGCAAAGAACCAAACAGCTACGCAGAACAGATCAACTGCTAATCTCTTATGGGCCTCTAAGACTGGGTTCTGCTGTCACAAAAAAACGATTGCGCAATGGATTGCTTCTGCTATTCAGCTCTGTCATACTAAGGCGGGTAAACCGCTTATGATCAAGGCGAAGGCACATTCTACAAGAGCAGTGTCCTCTTCTGCTGCTCTTTTTGCTGGAGTACCATTGGACAAGGTTTGCCATGCAGCTACATGGAAGAAAGCTTATACTTTCACATGGCATTACTGCCTGGATATGGCAACCTACAGTGAAGCAGAAGTCAAACAGGTGGTTCTACGTCATCTATTTCAATAAAGTGAGCCTCTACTATTAGAGGTGTTTTTTCCTTCGCTATTATGTGCCTTTACCAACTTATAATGATGTTATGCAATTTTGTTTTCATGGTACTTGGTATAAATACTGACAGTAGATAGCTAGATTATATCTTATATATGTTTCAGTATTTGCATGCATATCGTTACCCACCATCCTCTAAGAGTATATATATATATATATATATATATATATATATATATATATATATATATATATATATATATATATATATATATATATATATGACTGGAACTTCGATATTCAATAAAAGCCAAATAACGAAGACGGACCCGATGAGGTTGTTTTAAAGCGTCTTTATTTCACCCTGTGCACACTCATGGTTGCCATTATATATATATATCAAGCTCCAAAGTTGCCCACGCAATGAGTCGCACTCAGAATCAGCGGTAACCAGAGTCTTTATTCAGGTAAAAACATCGCCTGCAGCATGATCCGGTTTAACAGCCTTTCCATCCTGTAAGCCTGACGCGTTTCAAAGGGTAAACCTTCTTCCTCAGAGGCTGGATGGATCCGGTTTTCGCATGCCACACCTCCTTTCTTTAAAGCCAATGTCCACGCCCTCAGATGGGCTGTTCCTATGACTCAGTGGGGCTTATGGGAGATGTGGTCCTCGCATTACATACTGTTCCTAAAGGTTTAAAGCCCACAGATGGGCCTCATGCAGCAGTGTCCGTTCTGAATCCTGCGCTGAAACGCCACCAAAAGGCTCCATAGCTGCGGAACCCGTGGCCCTCCAATTCTCTCGGGGTGGTGCGTCCTCGGCGGCTGGGTCTGCCACCAGTATATCAAGCTCCAAAGTTGCCCACGCAATGAGTCGCACTCAGAATCAGCGGTAACCAGAGTCTTTATTCAGGTAAAAACATCGCCTGCAGCATGATCCGGTTTAACAGCCTTTCCATCCTGTAAGCCTGACGCGTTTCAAAGGGTAAACCTTCTTCCTCAGAGGCTGGATGGATCCGGTTTTTGCATGCCACACCTCCTTTCTTTAAAGCCAATGTCCACGCCCTCAGATGGGCTGTTCCTATGACTCAGTGGGGCTTATGGGAGATGTGGTCCTCGCATTACATACTGTTCCTAAAGGTTTAAAGCCCACAGATGGGCCTCATGCAGCAGTGTCCGTTCTGAATCCTGCGCTGAAACGCCACCAAAAGGCTCCAAAGCTGCGGAACCCGTGGCCCTCCAATTCTCTCGGGGTGGTGCGTCCTCGGCGGCTGGGTCTGCCACCAGTATATCAAGCTCCAAAGTTGCCCCCGCAATGAGTCGCACTCAGAATCAGCGGTAACCAGAGTCTTTATTCAGGTAAAAACATCGCCTGCAGCATGATCCGGTTTAACAGCCTTTCCATCCTGTAAGCCTGACGCGTTTCAAAGGGTAAACCTTCTTCCTCAGAGGCTGGATGGATCCGGTTTTCGCATGCCACACCTCCTTTCTTTAAAGCCAATGTCCACGCCCTCAGATGGGCTGTTCCTATGACTCAGTGGGGCTTATGGGAGATGTGGTCCTCGCATTACATACTGTTCCTAAAAGTTTAAAGCCCACAGATGGGCCTCATGCAGCAGTGTCCGTTCTGAATCCTGCGCTGAAACGCCACCAAAAGGCTCCATAGCTGCGGAACCCGTGGCCCTCCAATTCTCTCGGGGTGGTGCGTCCTCGGCGGCTGGGTCTGCCACCAGTATATCAAGCTCCAAAGTTGCCCACGCAATGAGTCGCACTCAGAATCAGCGGTAACCAGAGTCTTTATTCAGGTAAAAACATCGCCTGCAGCATGATCCGGTTTAACAGCCTTTCCATCCTGTAAGCCTGACGCGTTTCAAAGGGTAAACCTTCTTCCTCAGAGGCTGGATGGATCCGGTTTTTGCATGCCACACCTCCTTTCTTTAAAGCCAATGTCCATGCCCTCAGATGGGCTGTTCCTATGACTCAGTGGGGCTTATGGGAGATGTGGTCCTCGCATTACATACTGTTCCTAAAGGTTTAAAGCCCACAGATGGGCCTCATGCAGCAGTGTCCGTTCTGAATCCTGCGCTGAAACGCCACCAAAAGGCTCCAAAGCTGCGGAACCCGTGGCCCTCCAATTCTCTCGGGGTGGTGCGTCCTCGGCGGCTGGGTCTGCCGCCAGTATATCAAGCTCCAAAGTTGCCCCCGCAATGAGTCGCACTCAGAATCAGCGGTAACCAGAGTCTTTATTCAGGTAAAAACATCGCCTGCAGCATGATCCGGTTTAACAGCCTTTCCATCCTGTAAGCCTGACGCGTTTCAAAGGGTAAACCTTCTTCCTCAGAGGCTGGATGGATCCGGTTTTCGCATGCCACACCTCCTTTCTTTAAAGCCAATGTCCACGCCCTCAGATGGGCTGTTCCTATGACTCAGTGGGGCTTATGGGAGATGTGGTCCTCGCATTACATACTGTTCCTAAAGGTTTAAAGCCCACAGATGGGCCTCATGCAGCAGTGTCCGTTCTGAATCCTGCGCTGAAACGCCACCAAAAGGCTCCATAGATGCGGAACCCGTGGCCCTCCAATTCTCTCGGGGTGGTGCGTCCTCGGCGGCTGGGTCTGCCGCCAGTATATCAAGCTCCAAAGTTGCCCACGCAATGAGTCGCACTCAGAATCAGCGGTAACCAGAGTCTTTATTCAGGTAAAAACATCGCCTGCAGCATGATCCGGTTTAACAGCCTTTCCATCCTGTAAGCCTGACGCGTTTCAAAGGGTAAACCTTCTTCCTCAGAGGCTGGATGGATCCGGTTTTCGCATGCCACACCTCCTTTCTTTAAAGCCAATGTCCACGCCCTCAGATGGGCTGTTCCTATGACTCAGTGGGGCTTATGGGAGGGATTGGTGTCAGTACAACGCGATGTATTACAACGCGTTCCGTTACAACGCGTTTTTTACATCGCAAATACCATTACAATGCATGCCATTACAACGCATGGCATTACATAGCAGATACTTTTACAACGCATGGCATTACATCGTAAGTATAGGTAAGTATATCTTTTTTTTTAAAAATTTAATAAAGTTAATTAAATTAATTTAAAATAATAAAAATAATATAACATTTTTAAAACAGTAATTAATTTAATTATAGTAATTTAATTAATATTAAAATTGATATTAATTTAATATATTTAAAATAATATAATTAATGATATATAAAAAATTTATAAATAGAAAATAATATAATGTAATTAATAACAATAAATATAATTATAATTTAATTAATTTATAAATAATACATAATATAATTATATTTAATAAAATTAAAAGAATTTAATTAATTAAACATTTTTAAATAATATAATTTAATTATAATCGTTTATTAATACAATTAAATTAATAATTGTAAATATAGTTATTATTTTAATTAAATTAAATAAAATTAATTTAATTAATTTAATTTATATAAAGTCGTAATACCCCTGTACCCCAAAAAACAAACCCTGCCCTAAAACCTAAAAACACCCCTGTACCCCAAAACCCAAACCCTGCCCTAAAACCTAAAAACACCCCTGTACCCCAAAACCCAAACCCTGCCCTAAAACCTAAAAACACCCCTGTACCCCAAAACCCAAACCCTGCCCTAAAACCTAAAAACACCCCTGTACCCCAAAACCCAAACCCAGCCCTAAAACCTAAAAACACCCCTGTACCCCAAAACCCAAACCCAGCCCTAAAACCTAAAAACACCCCTGTACCCCAAAACCCAAACCCTGCCCTAAAACCTAAAAACACCCCTGTACCCCAAAACCCAAACCCAGCCCTAAAACCTAAAAACACCCCTGTACCCCAAAACCCAAACCCTGCCCTAAAACCTAAAAACACCCCTGTACCCCAAAACCCAAACCCTGCCCTAAAACCTAAAAACACCCCTGTACCCCAAAACCCAAACACTGCCCTAAAACCTAAAAACACCCCTGTACCCCAAAACCCAAACACTGCCCTAAAACCTAAAAACACCCCTGTACCCCAAAACCCAAACACTGCCCTAAAACCTAAAAACACCCCTGTACCCCAAAAACCTAAAACCTAAAAATACCCAAACACCCCAAAACATATACATCAGTACCCCAAAACATATACTCCTATACTCATACTTATTTTAAAAAATACTTAAATTAATATATTTAATTTATAATATTTAAAAACGAAATAAATATTTTTAAATAATTAATAATAATTAAATCAATTATAAAATATTAAATAAAAAAAAATAAAAAATTAAATACTTACCAAAACTTACGATGTAATGCCATGCGTTGTAATAGCATCTGCTATGTAATGCCATGCGTTGTAATGGCATGCATTGTAATGGTATTTGCGATGTAAAAATCGCGTTGTAACGGAACGCGTTGTAAAAGATGCGTTGTAGCGGTAACACACCTTATGGGAGATGTGGTCCTCGCATTACATACTGTTCCTAAAGGTTTAAAGCCCACAGATGGGCCTCATGCAGCAGTGTCCGTTCTGAATCCTGCGCTGAAACGCCACCAAAAGGCTCCATAGCTGCGGAACCCGTGGCCCTCCAATTCTCTCGGGGTGGTGCGTCCTCGGCGGCTGGGTCTGCCGCCAGTATATCAAGCTCCAAAGTTGCCCACGCAATGAGTCGCACTCAGAATCAGCGGTAACCAGAGTCTTTATTCAGGTAAAAACATCGCCTGCAGCATGATCCGGTTTAACAGCCTTTCCATCCTGTAAGCCTGACGCGTTTCAAAGGGTAAACCTTCTTCCTCAGAGGCTGGATGGATCCGGTTTTCGCATGCCACACCTCCTTTCTTTAAAGCCAATGTCCACGCCCTCAGATGGGCTGTTCCTATGACTCAGTGGGGCTTATGGGAGATGTGGTCCTCGCATTACATACTGTTCCTAAAGGTTTAAAGCCCACAGATGGGCCTCATGCAGCAGTGTCCGTTCTGAATCCTGCGCTGAAACGCCACCAAAAGGCTCCATAGCTGCGGAACCCGTGGCCCTCCAATTCTCTCGGGGTGGTGCGTCCTCAGCGGCTGGGTCTGCCGCCAGTATATCAAGCTCCAAAGTTGCCCAGGCAATGAGTCGCACTCAGAATCAGCGGTAACCAGAGTCTTTATTCAGGTAAAAACATCGCCTGCAGCATGATCCGGTTTAACAGCCTTTCCATCCTGTAAGCCTGACGCGTTTCAAAGGGTAAACCTTCTTCCTCAGAGGCTGGATGGCTTTTGGTGGCGTTTCAGCGCAGGATTCAGAACGGACACTGCTGCATGAAGCCCATCTGTGGGCTTTAAATATATATATAAATATATATAGTGGATTGTTACTATACATGTTTGTCTATGCAACTGCTAGCTACTCTGGTCCAAGCATGTAAATCTATGAAAGATCCAACACTGGAGAAGAAAATGAGTTACTTAAGTGTAACAATAGTTCTCCTGTATTGGTATCTTTCATAGATTCAAATGCGACCTACCCTCCTCCTCTGAGATGCTTCCCTTATTTCCTCAAGGCATAAAGTTTCACATTTGTGCTTTAAAATCTGAGGAACCTTGCCTCTCTTGGGATTTTTCAAGAGGGTGCCATCGCCTGATTGGCTGCTACTTATGTTTGGTTCTTTTTTTCAAAAGAAAATGGATAGGCTATTGCAGTGACTGTTCATTACATTGCTGCCCTTGGTAGTGTTATCTAATGCTGTTATATGTATACCGTAGGACACCTACTATGGCTATTGAGATGACTTAGGGCATGTGAATCTATGACAGATACCAATACTGGAGAACTGTAGTTACAGGTAAGGAACTCATTTTCTTAGGAAGTCTCTAAACTACCATGAAGTTAGAAGATACAAAAAGATGTGCTGTTATTCCTAAGGCATGTTACTTTCACATTCCTAAATATTCTTCTAGAAATTTCACAAATATGTTATGCTATAATTATAAACACAAATGTTAGTATCCAAACTGTTGTGCATCAATCTTTTGTTTGTTCTCACTTCTAATGTCTTCCCTTTTGTTGCAGGGTTTCAGATCCTATGAACTCAAGGTAAGTGGTAGTTAGTTAGAGCGCTGCGAGCGCAAGCACATTACAGTCTTGGATAGTTCTGACTTGTTCCATGTTGAGTTGATTAGCAGCCGAGCAGGCCTCTCCCAGTGGTATAATTGGGAAGATGACTGCTTACGATAAATTAAGTAGGATAATGGGTTGTCGCATAGCCTGAAGATCATATCCTGGAAGCTAAATAGTCTTGGAGGATCTGTAAAACAAGAAAGTATAAAAGAGCTGGGCCAGAGTACTGAGAATATATGTTTACAAGAAACTTGGTTATGCGATAAAACCCCCTATAATTGATGGCTTTGTTCAGCTTCACAGACCCACAAAGAAAAAGGGTTGGCTGCCCAGCAGGAGGGATTATAACTTTATCAACTAAAATTGTGAAGGATGTGATGTCCCTCAGCATAAAATGTAAATGATTGCTTGCGTGTAGGATATCTCTGTTTGTCTCAGACAAAAAGTGTGAAAACCTGGCCCTTATAAATGTCTATATGCAATGGGGCTGCCTCCTGGACTATGGGGCAGAGAGGGGGTATTTTAAAGAAGACATTGATACCTTATGTGAAAATATGTCTCTGACTTGATTCTAATATTGGGAGATTTCAACCATAAATGGAAACCAAATAAGCTAGATCCTTGGTTTAACGAAGAATTGGAAGATTATGATATAATAATGGCTGATTTCCCAGACTGTACCTCCTCAAGACAAGATATAACCTTAGGAAAGTGTTTGGGTACAAAGGGTCTATTCTGCCTGAATGGTAGGATGGATAGAGATTGCCTGACCAAGAAAACATTTAAAATAGGCACACAAAACTGCCCAATAGACTATGTTTTTACACCAGCCTAGAACTTTGCATTAATCAAGGGGTTCCGGGTATTTCAAAGGGAAGGTAGAGACCATAACCCCTTGCAGATTGAGGTCTCAAGAGAGAATTTGAGCCCACGAGATACAGTAATCCCACAACAAGTAGAGTATCCAAGTCGGTGACAACCAGATTAACAGATGAATACATAGCAAAACTGGCAAAATTACAACAGGAGCTATATTTGGGAAGTGCCAGAGGGTAGAATCTGGAATGGTTTGAGAGAAAAATCGAACAGGTAGTGCAATGCCTTCGAATTAAATGAAGAAATAAGAATACAAGGGCGAAGAACCAACAAATAATTCTGATAAGGCAAGCTAAGTGGTTCTCCGAAGGATGTTTAAAGAAGAAAAGGGAGATAAGGAGAGAAGCACAAATCTGTAGAGTTAAATATGATCTGGACAGGTATATAAAACATAAAAAACTGAGTAGTGAATACAAAACATTAGTTAGAAGTTTGAAAAGAATCCACAAAGAGAAATGCTGGGAAAACCTGTTGGAAACCATCGAAACAAAAAATATACGGAAGTTCGGACAGCATCAGAACAACCAGTTAGGGCCATGAATTGTGTGGTAGAAGAAGCTGCAAGGGAGGAATATTTGAAGGAATTGTATGGTACATGTAGCACACCCGAAGTAGGAGAAGTGCTGCATTGGGGCGGGCTAGTGGAAGACTTAAAAATAGACTTCAAAGAAGTTACATCTAAGCAGAGCAGCAGGACCCGATAACCTCCCAGCTATTATAATGAAGTCCCAGTTACATTGGTGGGCTGAATTTCTGTCACATAAATCTTTAGCTATTTTAGATTAAGGAAGAATCCCAAAGAATTGGAAGGGTACAGTAATTAGGCCCGTGCATAGGAAGGGTGACATGAAAGCCCCGAAAAATTATAGATTGATCAATCTGCTGGACATAGGGGAGAAAGTCTTTGCAAAAATAATATTAGGAAGACTGAAGGATTGGGTGGAGCAGCGGTCGATTGTGCCGGTTGAACAGGGTGGCTTTAAGGAAGGCCACTCCACTATTGACCATTGCATCGCCCGATGGGCAGTGGCACGGAAGTCAATTTAGGGAGGTTATAGTGCTGCTTTGTGGACTTTTGGGCAGCGTTTGAATTAGTGGACCATAAATGTCTATGGGATACTCTGAAAAAATACAACATCTCTGAAGGTCTGCTGGTCATAATTCAAGAACTACATAGAGGGAACTCTGCGCAGATCATTAAGAAAATGGTCGGGTCCTTAGCATCCAAAATAGCCATTGAGAACGTCCTAGACAGGCCTGTGTGCTAGCCCTCTTACTCTTTGCCCTTTTCCAAGCAGATTTGCCCTCAGCTTTAGAAGTTGATAGAAGTGCCAGCCCAAAAATGAATGGTAAATACCTTTCATGCCTATTGTAGGCAGACGACCCAGTCATTTTTGATCGGACCGAGTTAGGACTTCAAAGGAAGCTAAATGCATTCAGAGAGTAATGTGTGTCAAAGCATTTAACTGTAAGTTTGGATAAAACCTACATTTTATGCTTTGGTAAAAGAAACCCCAGGTGTAGCTGGTTTTTAGGTCCATTAAAATTAGAAATTGTGAGTGAATACAAATACCTTGGGATCTGGTTTGATAGTAGTCTAATGTGGTACACACATTTAAAGCCCAGAAAACCTTTATATCGGTACGTGGGTAGAAAAAATGTAACCAGGACTATGGGGAGATGTCCCATAGACCACTGTTAAAGGCCTATTGTGCAATGATACCCACCCAAGTATTGTACAGAGCGGAAGTTTGTTACCTAAGTGGTAAAAATGGCTGGGATTTGCAGGAAGGGAAATGTTTAAAATCCCTTCTGCCGTTACCAGGCTCAGCAATGATTCCAGATCAAATGGTCCAGCTAAGGTTCTGGAAACGTCAGGATCCCGAGGCTATACAAATGGTCTCTCAATGGTGTAGAAATGAGATTCAGCTCAGTAGTTTAAAATGGGCCAGGGACACTAGAAAGAAACTGTACACGGTTTGCGAGAACCTGAATGTGAGAATTTGCCAACACTCACTCCAGATTGAAATTACTAAGAGTACACTCTGATCTCAAGTGCAAGACCTGTCTAGGAGGGTAGATGTGGAGTACCTGAGCAAGAAAAAATCTGTACAATTTATTAGGGCTACCTGGCTGAATGAAGCCTGGTACCCATACCTGGAAACATTTTCAGATCAAGAATTGGCATTAACCCTTGGTTCACACATGAGAAAATAAAAGCAGAAAGGATGTAGCCTGATGTCAATTGTATATGCACACTAGGAACGAAATGTGACATTATGCACACATTATTAGACTGTGTAACAGTTTTAGCCCAGCAGAAATTATTCTCACGTCCCATTTTTCTAAAAATATGGTACTGTATCACGGGCCCATGCTGTAGATCTTCTCACTGATATGCCTAATCTTCAATATTGCAATTGCAGTTGGAAGCTATATGAAGGCTGGAAAAAGTTTTTTTATGGAAAAAATATTTGAGAATATAGGTGCTAATTGTACTGGGTCTATAGCAATATTACAGGATGATCTCTATTAATTTGCACGTATTTACTAACATAAGGTTTTCAAATCATCTTCTAACCTTTTATTATACTCTTAGTAGGGGTGTGCTGAAAATGTTTACATTATGAAACTAGGCTACTATGTCACTCATTGTATGGATGGTCCTTTATTCATTGTTCATAGGTTATCTATCTTAATGGAATTATCAGTGGAATTGTGATGATTTTAGGCTATTTATAAAATGTTTTTATGCTGCTTGAAGAGCAATATTCCAAATAAGCATTGCTTTTTGACTTGAATTGACTTGGCAGGAGCTTGAAACTTGCGGCTGCAGAAGAGGATCCAGACGCAACAGAGTGATGATGAGGAGATACTGCTTTACTCAGTATCTTAACAGCAAACAGCTTCTGGAAGATGGGTGCTTTGTAATTAGGAGCTGCACCCACATGGCGATCTCATCTTACAAGATTTGGTAATCTTGCAGGATTTCAGGTCCGCTTTCCTCTGTGCCACAGTTTTTTCAGTTAGTGTCCCTTGTGTGCCGGGCGGTGAGTAGCCAAAATATTGAAATTAAAATATCGTCATACAGTAATATTGATGTTTTAATTTCACTGATACAGAATATCGATGTGCAATAATATCGATGGACAGAATATCGACTTTAAGGGAAGTAATATCGATGGTTTTAATATCGAAGTTAGTAATATTGATATCAAATATATCGATCTTACTAATATCGAAATGTTGTTTAGTGTTATGTATTTTATTATGTATTTTATATGTTTGTTAAACATGTTTTTTAATGTATGTTTAGAAATTAGTAATTTTGTTTACATTTTGCGTTTTAGTATCAGAGCGGGTTGTGGGTTTATAGGTAAATAGGGTGGGAAGTAATTTAATTATAATTAATTAATTATTATGTTTTTTTCATATTATTGATTAATAATTAATTGTTAATCAATAGTTAATTGGTAATTAATTATTATAAATTAGTTAATTAAATTAATTAGAGTTACTGTATTAATATGTTTTATTTTTTGTTATTGTTAATTAATAATTAATTGGTAATTAATTATTATTAATTGATTAAATGATAATTAAATTGTTTATGTGATTTATTTATGTGTAGTGGGTTGTGTGTTTATAGGGGAATAGGGTGTGAAATAATTAAATTAAATTAATTAAAAAGATTGTATTTATTTATTGGTATTTATTATTAATTAATTGTTAACTAATTAATTGGTAATTCGTTTTTCAAATTATTTTATAATATTAATTATAAATAATTTATTAATACATATTGTTTATTCTTATTGTAAAATAATTTCTTGTTAATTATTAATTGGTCAATAATTATTAATTGGTAATTAATATTTGTCAATTAGTTCATTTATAATTACATTAATTTATTAATATTAATTGTTATTAATTGATTAATTGATATTTAGATTAATTGTGTTTTTTTGTATGTGTAGTGTGTTGTGGGTTGAAGGGGGAGTAGTGTGGTAAGTAATTTTTTGTTATTTAAGTAAATATTAATTATAAATAATTGAAATTTAGTAATATATTTTTGTAAATAAAATATTACATCTTTTTTTGAATAAAAAAATATGTAATTGATAAGTATGTTAATATAACCCCTATGCTATCCTGCGCTTTCCCTACTATTGCACCCTCTGGAGTGGGAATAGTAATCTTTACCCCTACACTATCTAGCACTTTCCCTATTGTTGCACCCTCTGGAGTGGGAATAGTAATTTTTAATCCCACACTATCCAACGCTTTCCCTACTGTTGCACCCTTTGGAGTTGGAAAAGTAATTTTTACCCCTACGCTATCCAGCGCTATCCCTACTGTTGCACCCTCTGGAGTGGGAATAGTCATTTTTACCCCTACGCTATCCAACCCTTTCCCTACTGTTGCACCCTCTGGAGTGGGAATAGTAATTTTTACCCCTCCGCTATCCAACGCTTTCCCTACTGTGGCACCCTTTGGAGTGGGAATAATATTTTTTACGCCTACACTATTCAATGCTTTCCATACTGTTGCACTCACTGGAGTGGGAATAGTAATTTTTACCCCTATGCTATCCAACGCTTTCTCCACTGTTGCACTCACTGGAGTGGGGATAGTAATTTTTACCCCTACCCTATCCATCGCTTTCCCTACTGATGCAATATGTGGAGTAATTATATATTAATTTATATGTAGAGTTTTTAATTTATTTTAAATGTATATGTATTAGTTATTATTTTTTCAATATGTTTTAATGTGTATATGTATAATTTTTTTAATTATATGTATTTTTTAATTATTTTTACATTATTATTAATACAGTTAAAAAAACAATGTTTTTTATTTCGATATTTTTGTACTACGATATTTTGTTTCCGATATTTTTGTACTTGCCTTTATGTAGATACAACTTCGATATTTTTTATGTCAATATTTTTGCTTCGATATTTATGTATGTCTATATTTTGTCTTTCGATATTATGTCATACATCCGTGCCGGGCTTGACTGAAGCCCATTTATTTGTTAAGACTGCACCCTATGCCTTAAGGAAAGGTACTAATAGAGCCATATGCTCCATATGTGGGGAGAGCACAGGAAAGCCTTGAGGGCCCACACCAGGAAAGGGACAGGCCTGGCAGTGAAGGAGAGAAATCATTAGAACTACAGAGAAGAGCAAAAGAACAGAGACAAGGAAATAGATTGAAAATCTCAGAAAAGGAATGTGGATGATTTGAGACAGGGAGACAGTAGAAGATTGCAATTAGGGATTTAGGGTTTGATTAATGCTTTATATGTTACTGGAATAACAAGAGGAAGGATTTTTTCCTGAGATAGGCTTGGAAAGAGTATCATAGGGGCTATTAGGATGTCTTGCTGTGGCACCACCGTGGTGGTGGCGGAACGGAAAAACAGCTTTTTCTACCCGCGAGCAGCGGAACTCAAGTCCGCAACATTAGGATAGCAAAACATAGGCCATTTCCCGTCTGCCGCGGAGCGCCGCACACCGCCATCGAAGTGTGCCCGACACCGCAGCGGTGGCAGCCAATCGAGACTCTCCGCCGTGCGGAATGACGTCCGCCCGCCCAACAAATTAGGATGGCCCAAACAAGCCGACGCACCGCAGCGGAGACACCGCCCAGTTTGATCAGGCGGAAACTCGACAGCGGAGCGAGATAGCCGAGACCCGGACCTGAACACCATGAACCCAGCCCTCCATATGCACCCGGCGATGTTCCTCCTACAACACTATCGTCAGATGGGCCGATGCGGACGCCGCCGTAGATACGCAACTACACAAATGCAACACACAACACACAGGCCGACACAGGGTCCAATGCCCACACAGACACCCTGCTGGGAGTCGCAACACATCCACAAGGGCACCCACACATCACCCACCTGACACCATGGCACCCCTCAGCATCCGGGACACACATCGTATGCAAACCAGCAGCAACGTCCCGCTCCCGGTCACGTCACTGCCGCGGTCGACACATGCATACTATGCAGAAGGCAGGGCCACTCCGAAGGCATGGACAGGGCACAAACACCACAGGGCCACACCTCCACAAACCACACTGCAACACACCCCATCAAGTCACAGGCCACGTGCCCATCCCGTGCACTCCCAAGCACACCAACAAGCACTGCAACAAGCAAGCACAGTACACACCCTGCACCACACATCACACAACCAGGGAGACAGCCACTGCAGCAGTGGCTGACAAGTAACACACATCACCAGAGCCACGCACACTGAAGGCTCACAATCCTTGCCAGCACATACACACACAAACAAACACATACCCTGGGTGTAGCCACAAACACACACAGGGATGGCTCAACAAAAGCCTGCACAAGAACAACACACACACACTATAGGAACACATACTGAACTCCAACAGAAACAGATATACCCTGTACTCCCAACTGGGGAAAAGCAATGGGAGCACAGACACAACAGGAGTACACAACATCATCACTCAGGAACAAAACACACACACCATAACACAAATCACACAAGAAGTGCATCTGAACAAACACACACTGCCACATCAAACCTACCACAGATGCACATCAAACACCAATCAACAAACACCACAAGGCATCAGGGGGTGCACATCAGGCAATGCCCAGGCCACATACACACAGCACTGCATGCTTAACAAGTAGTGTGTGCAGAACAAGCACAACAGCCACACACACACATGATGAACACAACCACATCATACGCACCACAATTCAGCATTGCACAAATACTACAGCACACCCAGGAACTGAACCAATACCACATCCAACACCAACACATCCAACACAACAACTACACATGCACCACTCCGGGACACAAGAGCCAATCCATCTCCACCATAACACCGGGCAGCACACACAGCTGAAGTGCACACATACACCATTGTGGCAATGTCCAGAGTGGAACAACACTTATGGCCCAAGAACTGCACCACAAAGCACAAGCTCACAAAGGAAGTGATGGGGAGGAACACACACATTGAAACCAAGGGGACAGCTGACATGAAAGTGAAATACCCTGCATGTAGTAGCAGACATGTAATGGGTGTCCCTCACACAAATAGAGGGAGGGAAGACACATAATGGCAATGCACAAGTGGCACACATAGAGGATGGCGTAACACCATACACACCATGCCATACAGGAGTAGAAAAACTACCATGTGCCTGCAATGCATCACAAACACAAACACAATGCCAGTGTGGAGCAGCAGGGCCACACAGTCTACACAAACACACCCAAGACACATTGAGAATCACTCAAACACAACACTGATGTGCAACTCACCCACTTTGCACACTTCAAACTTACAAAATCAACTAGGAGGAGTCACACACAACTGCATGGACACACCAACACACACCACAGTGCACTACAAACCGCTCACACAAGTGCATACAATCTTCTACACAGGGCAAGACAAAACAAACAAGAGGCATACAACTCCTGGGTGACACATGTGTGTCTCTCACAATCCAGGGACACATACATCCAAACTTACACCCTTCACACTGCACACCTCTACTACACCCAAGTCCACGCATCTCATGTAGGCCATGGTACCAGGACTAAGGGCCAACACCAGATAACCAAACACATACACGGCTGGGCACACATAAAGGAATCCACACACATACATCATGACATATCCCAACCTGCTCCAAAACCTTAGCACAGCCTCACACCCCGTGCTGGCAGTGTCCCACAACCTGACATGTGAACAGTGTATCCAACAATAGCAAATCACTAAGAAGATAACTGCATGGCAGGTAAAATAGCCATCACAGATTACACCATAATCAGGGTAAGAATGAACTGAAGACCCTGTCACCCATGTCTAAAAATCTGAGGCCTGCAAAGAGCCTTGCAATGTTGAAGTGATACATAGAGCATGGGGCACAGCCAATCAAATGCAAACACAAATAGAACTTTAATCAGCAAGGACACTGACCAAACACACAACAGAAGCAACTGTATTTATTCACATATTGCACAGATGTAGCAATAGAACAATAGTAGACAACAGCAAGGCACAAAATGATGTACACAGTCAAGATAATATGCACAGGTGAAACACAAACAGGAAGGCCATTGTCCATAGCACAGGTGGGAGGCTAACACAGCAGAGCAACAGGGCCAGTGTCCATGGCAGGTGAGAGGCCAACACAGCAGAGCAACAGGGCCAGTGTCCATGACAGGTGAGCCAGCAAGTACATGAGAGGCTGCATAGGGTAGAGTAAAGCACAGCAGAGCAACAGGGCCAGTGTCCATGGCAGGTGAGAGGCCAACACAGCAGAGCAACAGGGCCAGTGTCCATGGCAGGTGAGAGGCCAACACAGCAGAGCAACAGGGCCAGTGTCCATGGCAGGTGAGAAGCCAACACAGCAGAGCAACAGGGCCAGTGTCCATGCCAGGTGAGCCAGCAAGTACATGAGAGGCTGCATAGGAGAGAGTACAGCACAGCAGAGCAACAGAGCCAGTGTCCATGGTAGGTTAGAGGCCAACACAGCAGAGCAACAGGGCCAGTGTCCATGGCAGGTGAGCCAGCAAGTACATGAGAGGCTGCATAGGGGAGAGTACAGCACAGCAGAGCAACAGGGCCAGTGTCCATGGCAGGTGAGAGGCCAACACAGCAGAGCAACAGGGCCAGCAACACACCCATATACAAAACAATGTTCATGACTAGCACACCTCTATGAGGCACAGGCGTATGAGGGGGATGTCAACTCACTCTTGGCTGTCATGCCGACTTGTACCTGGCTGTGTGCCGGTGACTGAAGGCCCACTTGACTGTGTTGACAGAGCCCGAGGTGATGTGGTGCTAAGAGTGGCTTTGCAAGCTGGAGGGCTGTGTGGACCAGGTGGCATAGTGGCACGTGGAGGTGGAGTCATGCAAACCTCTGACACAGTGTGGGTGGGAGAGGTGGGAGGGGGGCCCTTCCACTTTTTGGGAATATGAAATGGCTTCCCTGTCTTGGGGTTGATCGGAAGTGGTGATGACACAACTGGCACACACCCCAAATGTCCCACATCAGGTGCAGATACTGGCACCACCTCTGGAGATGTGCTGGATCCAGTGGAACGCTTGGTCTGGCTACGCCTCTGTACCACCTTTACCTCTTTGCCAGGTGTACCCCCTACAGTGCCCACCTTCGACTTCTTGCCAGGGCTGGTCACTACAGTGCCCTCCTTTGCCTTCTTGTTAGGTGTATCCCCTACAGTGCCCTCCTTTGCCTTCTTGCCAGGTGTACCCCCTACAGTGCCCTCCTTTGCCCTCCTCTGATTTCTTGCCACAGGTGGTCTCCACAGTGCCCTCCTCCACCTGCAGCAATGGTCGTGGAATTGGGGTAGATGTGGTGGGTGGATGTGTCCCTGTGCTCTTCCTAGGTGTACCCCTGATATGCAACACCTCCTCAATCTGCACAGACACTGCATGGGTAGGTTTGTGTGAAGATCTAGTGACAGGAGAGTCTATTGCTGGTGATGGCTCTGCGGCATGTGAGCCTGATGTCTGCCTGATTGCTCTTCTGGCCTTGCTCTTCCCTGACTGGCTCTTGTCTGTGCATTCTGGGGTGGACATGCTCTTCAGTGGGGATGGTGTATGTGGGCGGGAGTGTTTGGCTTGTGTCTGTTGTGTGCTCCTTGTGCTGTACCTTTTCGTAGACGCAGGCGAACCGTGGTCACTGTCATCTGATGTGGCCACTACTTGGGGGGTGGACAAAGGCACCTGAGATGCAATGGGAGCATGTGCCTGTTGAAGGGCTGACGTGACTGTGGATGACAACGCCTGGACTGTACGGTGTAGCCCACCCACGTCAGAGTGTATGCCCTCCATGTATGCAATCACCTGGCCTAATTTCTTGTCATGGTCACTGAAGGCATTGAGCAGGGTGGTCTGGCCCACACAAAGCTGTCGCAGGAGCTTAACACACTCTGCACTGAGTGCATCAGGGGGGACAGGTGCAGGGGCAGCCGTGCCAGGTGTGAATGTGACTCGTCCCCTCTTAGTGACACGGATACGGGAAACCCCAGAGGAAGTGGATGGGAGGCTGGGCACTGGCCGCTGGGTGGTAGATGATGATGCAGACTCCCCATTCCCTGTGTCTGCCAACATGGATGCATCCCCGCTGGTATCAGATGATGTGCTACTCTGTGTCTCAGCCAGGGATTCCTCTTGCATACTTCTGTCCCCCTCAGATGCGCTGGTGGGCTCTGTGTCTCTTGCCTCGGCTGCAGCTGTAGTGCTACTCTCGCCACCACTGGTTTCTGGCTCATGTTCCTCCGTGGTCTCTTGTGAATCTGCATGAGAGAGATATAGGGTTGTGTAAGTGTCATCATCTGGTCATACGAATTCTAATCAATGCAGGACAGGAGAGGCCCAAATCTACTTGGTAACCACCACTCCCTGCAATCACTGTGCAGCAACACACACCATAGACCACAACAGTGCCTGTAACGCTGAATAACTGCCAGGAGTGAGGCATGTTGATGCCACACAGCACTACACCCTTCCCGTAGATGGAGTGCCATCCCCAACTTGACCTGCCCTAGGGACATGATGTGGGTACAACACTTATTACCCCTGACAGACCTTCAGGGAACAAGAGGGGACAACACACACACCTATTATGACATTAAATGCCACAATGGCAAGTAAGCCATAGCAAGCACCATGTGGTAATCTCGGTCACATTGTTATCAGATGTGTTGGCCTCAACCATCATGGTGCATGCAGAGTAGACATACATGAAGTTGACACTGCAGTTCACCACAATATAGATTCCCCACACTATCCCAATGATGAATGACCATGTGGAGCCTAACACATCTGGAAATGAACAGCAGGGAGGATCAGCTCAGTAAGGCCAGGGTGGGCCAATGCGTCATACAAGCACACATCACAGTAGCCACTCACATCACACAGCACAGCATAGAAACACATGCACATCACATGGGTCACCGCTGCCACAGGCCCTGTACACATGCATCCACTCCCAGCTAAAGTCACCCTCCCCAGATACTCACCACCCCTGCCTTGCTGCTGATGCTCCTTCAGACGTGTATCAAGGTCTGGATGAGTCACTGCCAGTATGTGGCCCATCAGTGGAGTCATGCTGCGCTGTGCCAATCGCCCTGTGCGTGGTAGCATCCCCAAGGTCATCTCTGCCACTTGCTTTGCCAGCCGGCTGATGTTGTCCCACCTCTTGTGACAGTGGGTGCGTCGTCTGTTGGAAACCCCCAGGGCTCGCACCTTTACTGCAATGGCCCTCCACAGGGCCTTACGCTGGTGTACTTTGAGCTGCAGGTATGAGAGAAAAGAAGGATAAACGAACAGTTACACAATGTCAGATAACAACATCTATCAGTACAGTGGCAAGACCCAGACTCAGGACTCATTGTAACCTCCCTCCCTCCAAAACTGGGCGACCCCTCACAATGGCACTCTCAATGGCCCAAACCTTTGTGATTGCAGGCACACATTTGGGCAGTTAGGCTCCATAATAATCTCACAAATGCAGGATGCCACAACACAATATGCATCGACAGAAGTGTTTAAGTCTGGAATTATACAGGGCACAGATGGGGCATATCTACTATTCAGTGTGAAGGAACAGGAGCATGTGAGTCTGGTGATGTTTTATCGTTTGGGTGGGTAGCCACTGAACCTACTCTGTGGGTCACACTGACTCAGACTACAGGGGCACACTGAAAATTCACAAAAGCAATTACTGTCCTGACACCTACAAGGCTAACATCCGTTTGCTCTGTATGGCTGACAATGTACCACACCCCACTCACACATACAAGTACAGGCATCGAAAAGAGTGACATTGGGACACACACACACTCCCTCGCCCTGGAGACAGCTTGTCTGTCGGTGTTGTACACAACCCCACACCATCAGGCATATACTGCAGCTGCACAAGTATACGTCTGACACCTCCCTGCCCTACAGCTACCTTCATGGAGACTTACCACTACATTGGGACCACCAAACAGCCTTGGGTACTGTGCCAGCACCTCGTCCACAAGGACCTCCAGCTCCTCACTGGTAAATGGACTGGCAGGGATCTTCTCTGTCCTTGCCATCCCTGTGGACATGGAACACCTGTGGTGGAAGTGAGTGGTGAGGGGTCCCAGGCAGCAGGCTCTTCAGGCGGCAGCCGGAGAGGGTCCCAGGCAGCAGGCTCTTCAGGCAGCAGCAGGAGAGGGTCCCAGGCAGCAGGCTCTTCAGGCAGCAGCAGGAGAGGGTCCCAGGCAGCAGGCTCTCCAGGCAGCAGCAGGAGAGGGTCCCAGGCAGCAGGACTTTAGGCGGCAGCAGGAGAGGGTCCCAGGCAGCAGGCTCTTCAGGCAGCAGCAGGAGAGGGTCCCAGGCAGCAGGCTCTTCAGGCGGCAGCAGGAGAGGATCCCAGGCAGCAGGCTCTTCAGGCAGCAGCAGAAGAGGGTCCCAGGCAGCAGGCTCTGTGAGCAGTGCAAATGTGAGCCTCACTCCCACAGATGTATAGTTCCCTGGGGTCGTTTGGAAGCTGAAAAGCTGCTACAATTGGATTTCCAGGTCTGCCTCTTTCAAAAGCATCCAATGACTGCCTCCGCGGTGGCGGTGCACACCTTCCGCGATTTTCAAATCTGCATCATGCCACCACGATCATCGCTGCCATTGGCTGTAGGCAATGCTCCATGACAGAGACGCACCGCGGGTGCCAGGGGTGCGCTACCGCGATGGTGCATCATTCAAATGTATCCAATGACCGCCTCCGTGGTGGCGGAGCATGCCCACCTCCATCTACACATTTCTCCATGGCAGTGGCTACTGCACTTGTGAAGGGGGTGGTGCTGGTGTCACACCACCAGGGCCAGGCGGTAGCTACCGCCATTTTCGTTACTTTAAATAACTATGTCCATCGTGAACACTGTGTCAGTACCCAGCAGCAACATGGTGAAGGGCACATCCTTTTACACACAATGCCATTCTTCCATGTCATCCACAGGTGGACGCACGTTCTATGTGACACACTTTGGTCTGTGTTCCCTGCCATGTTATTTATGCATTCGATGGTTGATGAAGCTTGACACTCTTGAGCTGGTATCAATGATGTTGAAGAAATCAATGTGCTGTGGGTCAGTGCTGACATTGACAAGGCTTGTGTCACTGTATGGTTTCATACCAGACTGGTGCTTTCACATCAGCTCATGCACACAACTGTAAGTTTTCCTGCTACTGTGATGAATGTGTGGATTGATGTGTGCAGACTTTACATGAGGTATTGAGGTGTGACAGGTACAGCATAGGGGTATGATACAGTCATGGTAGTTTCAGACACATTAACGGATGTCACAGCACCTGGCGTGCACAATTGACATGTGTGGTTCTATATGTGTGCATTCACATTCACCAATGTGTTTGTGGCACTTGTGTATTGTTAGTGGAGATGTGTGCCCTCTGTGTTTATCAAAAGGCCACCCATGTAACCTGGTGTGCTATGCATCTATCAGGCAGTCTTTGTATTTCCATGACATCGTTGATAGTATGTGCTGTGGCCATCTCATGATGGTTGTCACTGACATTTTCTAATTTACATCTCAACTAGGAGGAGGCCAAATCTCCTACGTCACTTGACAGTGCTGGAGGACATGGAGGATGTTGCTATCATTCGGAAATTCCGCCTGGACAGACCAGCACTGAAGATCCTGTGTGATCTTTTGGAGCCCCACCTGCAGCCTCGCCGTCACTATCCAACTGCATTCACACCCACATACAAGGTGATGGCAGCCTTACACTTTTTTGCACCTGGTTCCTTACAGGAGACCGTGGCTAGCGCTGGAGGGATGTCGCAGCCCATGTTCAACCAGGTGCTGAGGGATGTTCTTGCAGCCATGATGCTCTATCGGAATCGCTACATCCATTTCCCTGGGGAGGAGAATTGGCTGGTGTAAATGGGTGACTTCTATCCCCTTGGGCGCATCCCACATGTTGTCGGTGCCATCGATTGCACCCATGTAGGTTTGGTGCCACCACAGGCGTCGAAGTACATTTATAGGAACCACAAACATTATCATTCCATCAATGTGCAGGTGGTGTGCCTTGCGGACCTGACCATTTTCCATGTGTGTGCAAGATTTCCAGGCTCTGCCCATGATTCGTAAGTCATGAGGAACAGCATGGTGCCACGGATGATGGATAATCTGCATTCTGAGCGTTCTTGGATTGTGGGTGAGTATGTCTACTGATGTTGCGTGCTGTGTGTTACCTGCTGCACTCTGGCTGGGCAACATTGCAATGGGTGTTTGTCATTCACAGGTGACTCTGCATATCCCAGTCGGCCATGGCTGTTAAGCCCGCTGAGGAATCCCAGGACCCCGGCTGACATCCGGTACAATGAGGCCCATGGCAGGACCCAACGTGTAATTGAGCGGACTTTTGGCGTGCTGAAGTCAAGATTCCGTTGCCTTGACAGGACAGGAGGTGCACTGGCATACTCGCCTGGGAAGGTATGCAAGATCATTGTGGCATGCTGTATGCTGCACAACCTGGCCATCCACAAGGGGATCCCTCTGCTCCTGGACGATGGTGAGGAACCAAGGCCACCACCTGCTCAAGGACCTGAGTCCAGTGATGAGGACATTGGAGAGGAGGAAGGAGTTTACCAGCGCCAACAGCTCATTGACCACTACTTCACTTGAAGGTGGGTGACGACGTACAATGTGTACATTGTCTAGTGTGGTTGTTGTTGTTGTGAATAGCTATGCGCAGATGTAACAGACAGGCACACGTACAGTCACCAGTGTGTGGTTAATGTGACATTGGCGTTCCATATGGGGACGTATGCTGGCCTCTATTTGTGCACATTAATCTACAGAATCCCTGTACCCTGGACCTTGGCGAGCAATTATCTAATAAGCGTTTAAACATCTATTAACTGGAAAAGTACAATATCTACATCCAGTTCTATACCCCCTCTATATGTAGCCGGGTGTATTATATCTATGCCTATGCCGTCCAAATCAAACCGCTGTTTGTATATGAAGAAGGATATTCCAGGAGGGATTCAACTCGAAACGTCCACTAAGAACCAACTGATGTATGCTCCACTGAGACAGTACATCCACCCACACTCAATATCATTGAAGAAATGCAAAAAGTGTGTGGCGTAAAAAAATGACACCTCACGGGCGAACAACCCTCGGGGCAGCTGGCAGATGTTACCGATTCATAGCCCCTTTCTCATCATCGGTTGTCATTCCTTTTCAAAGAAAAAGAGAAAAAGTGTCCACAACAAAACCATAAGTGTTAAGGATAAAACTAAAACAGGTACAAGAAAGGAGCTCAAAGAATCACTCCCTGATGTGACGCAATAAGTGATTAAAATCAACAGACAAACCAATGACACAACTTTTATTCCTAAATTTGGTGTGTACTGGTGAAATAAAAAAGGCTGGTAGCTTAATTTCGCATACCAATACCTGTAGCCAACATGTTTCACTGCCTTTTTACTTTATGGCAGATTCGTCAGGGCTCACCACTCGTCACTGCACCAGTGTTGGACATCATATCTCTGGGAACTGTTGAGTTGAAAAACACAACCTGAGTTAAAACCACATAAGGACACCACTCCTAGCTCTCTCAAAATGTTTGCATCATTCATATGGAAAGAAACTCCATTAAAAACAGGGGAGTAAAATTACCCTTATCCAGCCACGTCATCTCATACCGGCTGGTAAGGAATAGCTCTCAATGCATGCTATTTCAGCGCTTGAGATACACCTGTCAATCGTCGCATCAATCTGAAAGTATTAAGACACTTTCAAAACTGCAAAGCACTCATCAAATGCACACACTAACACTGCCCACTCAGTGACCACCCTGATGGACTCATATTCACCTTTAAAATATCCAATCTGACTCTTACAGAGCTTGCATTGCATAGTTCAAGCACCGTACTGACTCTACTCCATGTGTTTAAATTCTCTATATTTGCACAGTGACCTAATAATAGGTCCCAAAATTACCGCCACTGTATACACTGCTGTTTCCATCTATGTCTGCAGTGTGTCTACTGACCTGCTGCAGCCTGCTGCTCTCTAAAATATGCCCACAGACCCGCATAAGCCGTTGTAAATAAACAGCTTATAAGCGTGTTTAAAACAACTGCCCGCTGCCGTCCAAAAGCAATATAACACTGTTGTAAGTAGCGCAATAATGCACGTGTTTAAACAACCACGGCACATGTTCTCAAACAGAATTGACCCCCTTCTCCTCACCTTACAGCAACTCAATCACGTAGTGAATCAACCCAGGAACGAAACGGTTCGCATGCTTCCACTATTTAAAGGAAGTTAGTTTTCCGTGCAGAACTGGGGCCACTCATCGTCACGTGTTCAAAACATCACGTGATCTTCCAAACCTCCGTGGTCCAGAAAGCCTTATAACAGCATTTCAAATCACTGTAGATGATTTAGCAATGTGTGCAAAGTTGTCCCAGTCGCGCACAACCGAAATAGAAAAAATGCCAAATCCATTCTTATCATATTCTCTGGATTTTAAGTACAAAAAACATACCAAAAAACGTAGGTAAATAAGTGCAATACACAGGGGCTCTGTTTGGTGTGTCTAATCTGGCTTCAAAAAACATATTGATCCGTTAGCACAATACGTGGATCACTAGAGAATACTTAGGCTAGGTTAAAAAGACTCAGCCAACCACTCTAGTGGGTTCGAGGTGCTCAGCCAGCCAATGTGATAGACATCAAAGATACAGATACCCGGCAGCATTCAGACTGCCCGCCGTCACGTGGTCAGAGTATCACATGATCTTCTAAGTCTCTATCGGCGCCATCTTGGAATGTCAGGAAGGCCATATAAATGCATTTCAATTCACTGTGGATAATTTAACAATCTCTGGGGGGTGTCACAGCGCTGCACAACAGAGATGGAAATACTGCCACAACCTGTCATCTCCTGTACTCTGGCATTTAAGTACAAACAAAAAGCAAAACATATCCTGGGTCAATAAATGCATTGTGCAAAGGCTCTATTTAGTGTGTCTAATCTGGCTACAATAAAAATATTGATGCACTGACAACATGGATGGTCTGACAAACAATGCTAGGCCAGGTTAACCACTGGGATGGATTAGAGACGCTCAGCCAACCAGCCAATGCACCACCAAAGCTGTGGTCAGCCCATGGCATGGAATGAAAAGTCAAAGTCGTGCAGAAACTGGGGTGCATGCATACAGGGGGGTACATGTTGTGCCCCCTGTATCCCTCCATATGTGTAGGAAGCACAGGGGGACATGCAGGTCCCCTTTGTTTCCTCTCTGTCATGGTGTTCATGGAGTAGGACTCTACATGACACTGCTGGTGGAGAGAAAACTCCTAATGTGGTTGACCAAGCTAGTCGTGCTTAGCATACTGATGCCTCCTGATGGCCATGGGGGAAATTGCGGTCTGAATGCCCTAAATGTAACAGGGTTACCCTAAACGATTGGTGACAAGAGCCAAGAAAATAGCGTGGTATTGCCACAGGGAGCACCTTCTAATCACTCAGCCCAAGAAACCAATGTCCAGGATCCCCTTTGTTTCGAAATTCAATCCCCACAGCAATAAAGTAAACAAAATTATCAGAAGAAATTGGTCTCTGTTACGCTCTCATGAACAATTCAAGGAGGAACCTCTGTTTTCATATCAACGAGGCAACATTTTAGCCAACCATCTAGTACATGCCATAACCTGGCCACAAATCCAACAAGACAGAAATACTATCACATCTGCTTGGGGCCTTGACCCTGTAGTAGGACATTACAAATGCCAGACCTGTAGCGTTTGCTGCCACACCATCAACACCAAAGAATTTGTTGCCAATGGCCGTACCCACAAACTAAGAAAACACACGAATTGTAGATCGCAAAACGTAATCTACGCCATTAGATGCCCATGCGACTTGATCTATATTGGTCAGACAATGCAAATGATCAAACAGCGCATCATCCAGCACAAGAGCCGCATCAACTGTAAAACTATGTCAGCCCCTCTGGTTTCACATTACTTACAGAATGACCATCTTGATACGGACATACAATGGCAAGTGATTGAAAAACCCACACTGCCTATCCGAGGAGGAGACATTAAAACCCTCCTTAACAAGGCAGAATGCAAATGGATGACAATCTGTGGTTCCATCAACAAGGGCCTCAATACCATTGATGAATGGAATAGCACAGTCACCACTTGACTTCATTCCCACCCCCTGATACTATTGTCGAGCTGTGCTTTTCATTTCCTCTTCCTTTGATTCCATTCCCTGAGCCATATCCAGCTTCTGAACCGTGTCCCCTTTTTCAACACGAATTAGATTGACTTTAGCTTTGTTTATTTAGGTTATATTTGGAAATGAATGGTAATATCTGATACGGCATTATTTTGTTTTAATTGCATTCCCTCATCAGGAGGTCTACTGTATTATTGAAATCTAGGCTACCTTGTAAATATCCATTGTTCATTAATAATGGGTTTCACTAAATCTTTGGTTCTTACCTTGAGATACCAACATCTTTTTCCCCCTTCCCCCCTCCCTCCACCTTCCCTCCCCCCACCACTCCTCCCTGATTCCGTCACCGTTCCCCACCTGTGATTTGACTCTTGCAGCCTCCCCTTCTCTATTGCACTCGCGGTGCATTCAGGTAATTTATTACCGTGTAGACTGTCCCTTAAGACGCGTAGCCATAACAACTTTACCGGTTCCACCCCTCATGTGGGTTACCCTATCCCCTTGCTTGGTACCAACACACCCCATCGGACGCCCATGCCTGTCCCGCCCATGTTCCGATCCTCGCCCCAACGCGGAAATGAAATACTCTCGTTCCGACCAGCGCCATTTACACCATCATTCCCTCCGATAGCAAGACGGATGCGTTGATTAATGCAGGTAACGCTTTTCATCCCTCTGACCACATGCCGTGCGGTCACGCATACGGGCGCTTTTCTAAAAACCTCCTTTGCTTTTTCCCAGCGCGAACCAAGCATGGCTGACTAACACGGCTGGCTAGAACGCTGAGGTGCCTTTGTACAACCCCTTCCAACTCGGCTGAGTTACAGGCACGATCCATACATTGGAAACCCACAGCGAGGTACGTGACCCTTTTCCTTCTCCACCCCCCCCCTTCTCCAGCATGGCGCTACCTTATTTAAACGATGTGGAATGTTTTATTGCCCAATTAGTTACCTTCCTCCCTCCTCTCTTCCCAGCCTCATCTGGCCTCTTCCAGTGACCTGATCCTTGGTGATCCCCTGGTTTTTCAATTCACACCAATTCGTATACAAGTACTCCAATTCACAAGGATTGCTTAAGGTAACCTTACCCTGTCCCCTTTGTCCCCTGACCATTTAAACTTCCGCATTCCCCGCCCTAACACACCCTCCCTTTCTTCACAGCACTATTCAATTCAGACAACCAGTCCTGATGATGATCCGAAATGGTCCGGATCGAAACGCCGTCGACCCAACAGCCTAATTAATAGGCGCACTTCTTCTTAGTGGCTCCAAATCTATTAAATTAATTGTGCCCTTTGTGATATCACTATGTCACATGCGCCGTCTTTAGCCACTCACTGTAGATAATTTGCACTTTACCCACAGTGCGCCGACTACGCTGTTTTCACTCCTTTCACTTGCGTCGCCACTTGCACTATTTATTCACGTTTGCTGCACCAAGTTTCATGTGGTTGTCAATACATTCCATACAGTGCTGTTCTTAACTGTGTACTTCCAACCATGAAATGAATGCTATGATATAAAAATGAATAATTATCTTTTGATTTAAAAAAATGAGTAATCTCCTTCTTGTCCACTGCAGTAATGCTATGTGCATGCTATTCATAATTGTCTACTGACTTTTACCTTTCAGGACATTGTGTGATAATTATACTAAATGTAACAGGGCAGTCAGGAGGCCCCTGCGCCTCCACCACTAGACTTCCAATTGAACCCTTAGTCTAGAGGGCTTTCCGTGTGCTGGGGGGCTGATTCGGGATAAATCCCCAATCTGTATCCCTCATGGGGCAGAAAATATGATGGGGGTTTTAGAGCTGACTCTTCCAGGTCCAATTGAAGGATGCGTTAGCCCTTACCCCATTTTTACATAATCTACCCTCTACCAGATTATATACTGGAATTTCTGCCATTGCGATTTTCTGTGGACAAAGCCTACCAGTCTTACCCCATGGATTCCCCATCCTTTTCTTTTTTTTTACACCTTGTTTCTGTCCCCACTGGGAGGAAATTTGGGAGAAAACCCCAATCTCCCACCTCATGGGGCAGAAAGACTTAAATGTCATTATTTTTAGGGGCAGGTCCTGGTCATACCTGGGGATCACTCCCCCTCTTCACTCCATCCCTGCTCACTATTGGTGGATCCATGCTTAGGGGCTGACCTCCTGTGGTGATCTCCGAGTGTGGGTCCACTAGGGAGATGTGCCCTTGGAAAGGGAGCCTTGTCTCCTTTCCAATAGCACTTCTCCCATGGCAACTGGTGCACAGTGAATGCTGTCGGAGCATAAAGGCCCCGGCTGCTTTCACTTTCAGTATGTGGGGCATCAGCATGCACAGCTCACTGCTCATCAAACAGACTGAAAAAAACAAGCTTGATTTGCAGCTCAATATTTATGACAGAACAGAAAATATTAACGATACAAGCACCATATGTGCAGGTTTTATCTTTTGTACTAATCAAAACAGAGGCCATAAAGCCAAGAACATGTGTATTCACCACGTACATATTATACATTTCTCAACGTCGGCCTATTTCGGAATATAGAAGTCAAGTGTGCATAATAAATGGCACCGTGTTTTTCTCACAGTTCTTGTTTTTTATCCGTCACCTACTGCATTGTCTATGAAAGGATAACAGGGCTTCCTGTAAGGGGCATGACGTATTGTTGAGCCGAAAAGACAAAGGGAAACGATCCCAGAGAGTCTTCTTCGACCTTCTTCAAGGCGACCTACTATTTTACTGTCAATTTAAGTATTTATGTCAGCAGCAGAAGTGATAAGATTCTACAATGAACCCGAGTGAATCTAATATGATACTAAAGTGCCACATTTATGAAAAATTAACATTTTTACCTGATGACGCTTACAATTCATGTTATGTTTCAGAGATTCATATGCACACACAGTATGAAGAGAAAGACACTTTAAAATAAACAGGGGATTTCTATAACTTGCCCAATTTAAATCTGTTGGTATTTGTTCTTCTCCTAAATGCTTTCACTGCCTGTCGTGCTGTCGTAAGAGTCCCATTATTCTAGGATGTCAGTGTCAAGGTTGTTTCCCTTGTAACAGAATCCTAGAATGCAGGCTCCCATCTATCTTTGGAATGGTTCCTTCCTGCACAAACACCTGAAAATAGAATCATCTTTAAATGTCACGCGTGTTGATTGTCTGCAGTGAAATGAGTAGACAGCAGGTATACCATACAATACATTGTCAAAAAGCTACAGCTACCAGTTCACACGAAATTCTATTACAACAACTTAAAATCAAAAAACCGTTGCGCAAGGCGTGCTCACATTTGAATTGTATTTTTTTCACATTTTATGACTTGAGGCAACGAACTGACTAGCATGAGAAACTATGGGGCAGATTTATGTTAACTGGCGCATCCCCAGGGATGCGCCAGTTAACGTGCGCCACAGTGCGCCACAGCTCCGCCACCCATGGTGCGCCGCATTTACAATGCGGCGCATCATAGTGCAAAAACGGCACAGATGCGTGACGCATCTGTGCCGGAAATGTGGCGCATTGCTGGAGTTGCGTCGCAAGCGCGACGCAGCTCCAGCAAGGCTCGGGGGTGCCCCATCTACACAATGCTGCATCAAGACCTACGCCTGCTTCAAGCAGGCGCAGGGTTTTAATGCAGCATTGGCCTGAAAGTGATTGAGTGAAATCTCATAGATTTCACTCAGCCACTTTCAGGAGGCGTTCCTGCGCAGGAACGCCCCCCCCCCCCCCCCTGCGCAGGAACGCCTCCTTATGGCGCAGGGCTTTACAACGTGACGCATCTCCTAGATGCGTCACGTTGTATATAGGGCGCATTGTGTGTGCCGCAGTTGCGTCAAATAAAGTGACACAATTGCGGCGCAAGGGCATCATAAATCTGCCCCTATGGCTCAAATGTATTATTAAGGGGTTTCCTCCAGTGCTTAATTGGTAAAAAGTTAAGTGCCACGGACGTTTCCGAAGTCCACTGCAGCCACACACTGCCCCTGCCAGCCCTTCCAATGACTACCAACATAACAGCTAACCCTCATACACCTACAAACGAGACAATTCAGACTATTTCAGACCACCCAAAGCTATAATAACAGGGTGAGAGGCTGGTATTATTACTTTTCAATGCATTTGACTTAATAAAGAGAGTTGTTGTGCTCATCTCAAAATTAAACACACAGCGCCACCATGGGGTGGACTGTTAGTATAGCCGGTAATCACCTAATTAAGTGCCCGTGGGGAGCAGTGGAAACCACTGGCTCAAATAAAGCACTGGTTTCCTCTTGCTCTTTTGTGAAGCGACGCAAAGCTTAGCGAAGCATTGCAAAGCCCGCAAATTGTGACGACCGATCAACTTTTGTCTGGAAAAGCTCTTTTGCACTTTCAAGCGCCTTGAGACCCTCTGGGTATGTAGCGCGCTATATAAATTAATTGAATTGAATTGAAATTGAATTGAAAGGTGACTCGGGTGCTGCACCAGGACACTTGGTATCACAACCTGCTAATGTTTGCAAGTGTGGATTGAGTGTCTGAGCTGGCTCATTGTAAAAACGTAGGTTTTGGTTTAAAGACAGATTTACTACAGTGGAATGATCTGGCTTTGCCTCCGATCTAATTTCAATAAAAGCAGGTACACGTAAGGAGTCAAGTAGTATATCATCATGATATACTTACAAATAAAGTGCGCTTTAACTCACACATTTGGCATGTCTGAACCATGTGTGGTGTCTACACATAGTGGTTTTTGCTCCATTTCAAAGACTCCGCTAGCAAGCACTGACTCGCCTTTGCAGCTCAGGGCAAGGCTCTGCACAATACAGACTAGACAGTTTAGCAAGGAATTGTTAGGCAAATCTAACTAAATCTGCTGTTGTGCCATATTCTGCCCTACGTGCAACACAACACTGCAATTTTTCACACAGCACCCCTTTGCATAACGGACAGTAAAACTGGGAAATTTAGCTCAAGTATCTATTTTTCTTTCCTTTGGTTGTACCTTTCAATTATTTGAAGAATTAGTGTAGCAACAGAGTGAAGATTTTGAATATCAGTTTCAAAATATCAATGTTTCTTAATATAGTATCAAAATATTGTGAATATCTGAACATCATGCATGGGAATATTTGGTGTACGCATATGTTTTTCAACACTAGTATTGAAGTTTTAAATCTTAACTTCTTAAATACAGTGTTATATGTTTCAACCTTTCATGCTCGTTCTGTCTTATAATTTATTTTATTTTTTGTTTTGTGCAATAATGTCCTACGGGATGATATCATGATGTATATAATCTGCGATTTCTGATGTCATCAATTATGTCATCTGAAGCTCAGTGGGGTGGTCCTAGCGGTAGTTTGAGCAAAGAACCACAACCAATGAATTGGTTCTATTGGTTTAGGCCAGAGCCGTAACTGAGGGGCATATTATCAAGAATGGCGTTAAAAATTATCGCCGGTTTAGCGGCAGAAAACTGCTGCTAAAACGGCGATAATGGGCTTGAGAATATGTAGTTGAGAATTCCAATAGATGTCCATGTTCTGGTACGAACATGGGCTTCTATTGGAATTCTCCAGGGTATATTATCAAGCCCATTATCGCCGCTGTAGCAGCAGTTTTCTGCCGGTAACCGGCGATAATTTTAACGCCGTTCTTTATAGTATGCCCATGTGTTTCTACTTAGATTTTTACGTACATTTCAAGGGTTGCTTTATAATGTTTTAATCCATGTATGTCTGTGTGAAGTACACAGATAATGCCACTCTAGGTGCTGGTGATAACAATCCGTTTCAGTGAGTAAAGCATCAGCAGACACCCCATCCACATCGAAGTCCCAAAGCAATGGACATAGAATCCAACCCATCATATTCCACATTAGCAACCACCCCGCATTCCAGTTCTCCACATCATAACCTAGATGTAGACACCACATCACCTTCACCTCTCAATAAAAAATATACAAATAAAATGATACACTATGACTCATAAAATAATTACAATCTTGAATAGCAACAGAGATTAAATGAAAGGTAACACAAAAAAATGAACATGTCAAGATACGTGCAATTTCAAAGCACCAAGTCGCATCACAGGCACCTACTTTTAACAATCCTGTAAGTGGAGAGGCACCCTCTTCACATGTTGAGGCCTACCAACTTCCTCATGTTCATCACATGCCTCCCACTGGCTTGGAACGTCAACCACGATAGGATGGCACTGAGCCACCCTGTTCAAGTTCCAAATTCTGTGATCACTTGTCTTTACTGGATTCACTAAAATCTTATTAACTTTGAATGGTTGGCCAAATTTGGAGCCCTTACTATCCGTCCTTGGAGACTTTATCTTCACCCAGTGACCCACATGGACCACTGTACCTTTGACCTCCTTTCTCACATCATACCACCTTTTCTTTTTCTCCATCTTCTCTCATTCTTTTTCCTTTTCGCCATCTTCTCCCTTTCTTTTACATTCCACACCCCAGTATTTCCAACTTGTTGGCCCAGCACCATCCTTTTCTCGGAAACCATCCTGGGGATCACTTCAGTACTAGCCACTCTGCCTGTGAAAAACTGGAAAGGAGCTAAACCTGTTGAAGAATGTTGGGTGAAACTTTAGTCACGCACCTTTTTCCTCCTTGCTGTTTCCCACTTTATCCCAGACATCAAAACTTTGTAAAGTTTCTTTCAGCACTTTTATAAACCTGTCCACCACACTTACTCTCTGGGTGGTGCAGAGCTGCTTTCCTATGGTGTATTCCTCTTGCTTAAAGTAACTCCTCAACCACACCAGAAGGAAGTTGCATACCATTGTCAGAAAGCAGTCAAAGTGAAGCATTCTTTATAAATAAATCTGGTATTTTGTAAAGCGCAAACAACTCATCCCTGATGGGGCTCAAGGCGCCTGGGGGTTGTCGAGGAGATTAATGGCAAGATGCATCAAGCAGTGTTTGCCTCCACAAACAGCCGATTTGCAGATTCGGCCATTTGCGAATAGAAAAAAATGCTCTTCTGATGTAGAAAACCCAATTTTGCAATTCGGTAACCTGTTACCGAATCACAAAATGGGTTTGTTATTTGCTGTTAGGTAGGGGAGTTTTAGGGCATCCCTACCTAATACTGACTCGCAGCAGTACACATGAATGTTTTGCGACCAAAATGGGGTCGGAAAATATTCTCATTTTACCACCTACTTCAAGTAAGTGGTAACCACTTTGCAAATTGGACACCTTCCCCTTTGTGAATGTCTGTAACTTCATTTTCTAAGAGCAAGCAGTGGTCCCACAGACCACAGCCTGCTCTTGAACAGAAAAGCTTTCATTTTCTCTCTTGTAAAGCAGCCTGTGTTCCTTTAAAGAAAACGGACTGCTTTACAAAAAAAAGTTTGCTTTATTAAAAAGCAATCACGGACATGGTGGTCTACTGACCCCGGCAGGCCACCATCCCCATGATTTTTGCGATTCCTAGGGGGTGGCAAATTGAAACCTACCTCATTAATATTCATGAAGCAGGTCATTTGCGATCCCCTAGGAATCGTAGAAAGTGTTAAACACACTTTCGTGCATTCCGTTTAGCAATTTTCTAATTGCGAATCATAAGGATTCGCAATTAGGTAATCGCAAAATTGTTTGTTGATGCATCTAGCCCTAAGTGAGCTGTGGCCCTGAGTCACATGGTACTGAGCTGAGCTGCCACCGGGTATCAAACCAGGAGCTCTCTTCTTCGCAGTCAGCTGCCCTGGCCACTGCACCACACCTCTACCAAAATTCCTCCAAGAAATCTATGACCACCCCTTATTCAACCAATCTCACAACCTTAATTCCAGGCCAACATGAGAAAATGTACACGCACACAATAACATAATGATCCTAGGACTTTATTTTCACTGGACCCTGAGTGTCCAGGTCAATATCAGACCAAGGGCCACTCGCCTGCTCCCTTAACACCATTGGTTGGGTTCTACACTTCAGCACTTTATCACTGTGTGAGCATTCCACACAATTCCTAACCTCTCTCTCTTGATACCTAGGTCCATTGCAGACCAGCAATATCCTTCTCCGGCAATACCCATTTGGCTAGCGTGAGCACTTTCAACCAACCTCTTTCTAGGCCTTCCTGGGGGAACTAACTTACTACCTCTCATAAGCAAACTGTCCAAAACAATCACATCCTCTTTGACCTGTCAGTACCCTTTTTCATCATCATCACATTCTTTTTTTTACTCCAACCAGTGAAAACCATTGTCATGACCTTCTACAACACACCATCGTCCTTTAAACCTTCTCTCCAATCTTCTTCTGAAACCATGACCTCTTCATCAAAATCCTCTCCACCAAATGAATCACCTTCTTCTGAAACCTGACTCCCAATGTCACCCATTCTAGATAAACAGTCTGCCAATATATTGTAGACCGCAGGAAAATATGAAACAACAAAATCAAATTCTTGCAAGGTGACAACCCACTAGCATATTTTGTATTTTTTGCAAGACAAAATCTATGCCCTTCTTTGTAACGCCTTCCTTCAGGGGCTTTTGACATGCCTTGGCACAAACTTATTATAAAATGTGGCCATTCCAAGGAATTTTACTATTTCATCCTTATTTTGCGGTGTATTAGGTCTACGAATAGTATCCACCAGATCAGACTTTGATTTGATTCCAGACATGGTGACCAAATGACCCTACTATTCAGTTTCCTTGATATCAAACCTACACTACTCTGCTTTCTACTATCAGTATCAGACCAGCATCAAATAGCATTGAGAGGACTTTTCTTAGCCTGCCATCATCCTCTTTCACATCAACTCCAAAAATCAGAACATCATTTTGATACACTTTGGCACTTTTAATCCCCCCAAGAATGTGCTCATTTGCCCTCTGTAACACAGAGGTGGCTGAAATCAGCCCAAAGGGCATTCTCAGGAACTTGAAAGTACCAAGGGGCATCACATAGGCTGTCAGTTCTTGGGACAGAGAGTGCAACTTTATTTGGTGGTAGGAAGGTTTTAAGTATTGTGCCACCCCTGGCCTGGCCTCCATATTTGACACAACTGGCTGATCACGCAGCTGGGGTAAGTTGGTGTAATCACCTCTTACTTAGATATATAATCCCTATATCTAACCCTAACTGGACACATGTTAACCTAAAAGCCACTCCTACGGAAGGCCTCAGCAATCCTGGAGGCAGAGTGCTTGGTTTCATGTGAGATTGCGCTCTAGCATGAGCTGAGCCTGTCTGCAGCTATCGGGAACAACTCCCTTAGCTGTTCCGGGATATTGCCATACCATATACTCTTAAGTGCATTATAATCCTCGCGGTTATATGCTAACTTTGGTTTGGCTTTATCAAAACATGTTGAGTGAGGTGTCATACAATTTGGAATACTATCCCCTCGACAGTCCTGTCGACGGGGATAGCATTCCACCCTTCTAGAGGGACACAACATGTACATAACCTGAACCCCAGTTAAAGTTAACCAGAGCCACAACATCACAAAATGGATGCTGCCACCACAGACACAAGTCTGACATCCTGCTGCTGGGAGTCCTTCCAGCGAGGGAGGCTTGGACAAAGGGTTTCCTGCCTTGGGAGGTGCGAGCACCACCCCACACAGGATTTTGTGTATTGGGTAGGACAGGGCTGAATAGATTGAGACATGCCTGGGGCACACAAGGTGTCCCTGTGCATAAGCCAGTCCAAACTGGTGCTGGGGCTTTCCAGCCCCAGTCCTGGCACGGAGCTGGACAAAGGAAAGGGGGTGTAACCACCCCCCTTCCTGGTCCCACCCATAGGAGGGACCTAGCAGGTGATCCACCCCTCAGATTGGGAATAAGAGTGGGAGCAGTGCCATAGCACTTCAGATCATCCTGAAATCGACTTGAAACTAAGAAGACGCCTGGACTTCGACATTCTGCTGCACAGAAGACTGAAGAGCATCTCCCTTGTGGCCAAGGAGTGGCCACCCTTTGAACACAGGCACCATCCAGCAACTCGATGTCTGCTTTGCCGCTGCCTCCTGCCGGAGCCCGAGCCTGGAGCCCAATGAGACCCAGACTCCCAGACATCTCAGAGCCCGATCCACAGTCCCAACAAAGAAAAGACCCATGGAGGCACCGTGAGACGTGGGAACGGACATCTTGAAAGACCCCCGAGAAGCTGACTGCACAGCACCCAAAGCACCCTCGATGCTGTGCTTTAGGGTTTGAGAAGCCCCACCACCAAGCAGCATTTGCACTGAAGATCAGCCCCCCAGCATCTCCACAACCTGCGTGGGGCCCTTTTGCACTTTGCCACTTGATGCGCCATCCCGGCCACTTGCCACATGGCTAGCGGCCATCTTGGCAACAAAACCTACAATCAACATTGCGGGTCAGGTTGCTCCAGACTTGCCTTCACTCCCCTGAAAAGGAGCACCCGCTCTGACCTTGCTGGTTTGAGTGATAAGCTTTCTTCACTTCCTGCGTATCTTGCATTAGCCAAGGCCTGTTTGCTCCAATCAAGTTGCCAACACCGGCATCAGCTAGAGACTTTGTGGGACAGCTCGTGATCAACTTTTGGACATCCTTGACCTCTTCGTGTCTACGTGGCTGCAGAGACAAGATACACCTCATCGCCTGGTTGCACCCGACATCGCCTGGTTCCATCCTGGTTCCACGGTAGTCACTAGCTAGTGACTTTGAACATTGTCCCCTCTGCTTTCAGGGCTTCACCACTTCAGAGCCACCCTTGGATCCACCGGAACTCTCCTCGACGACCCGCCTGCAGCATCTTCATCTTCAGGCACCATCGACCTGCGTGACGAAACCCGACACTACTTTGCACCTGTGCACCCGCTTCCTGTGGGTGAGGTAACTCAGCAACGCGGGTGTTCCTACACTGGTACACACCTTTAGTGTCTAGGTCTTAAGTTTTGTCCTTCTAGGTCACTCGGAAGGTTCCTTAAACAGTAACTTTATAACTTTTATGCGCCATTGACATTGCATTGGTGCCTGCGTGTGCTTTAAGCGCTGCACCAGAGTCCCGCGGGCCTTTCCCGACTTCTTCACTGTTAGTCCCGAACAGCTCCAGCGATTCCCCAGGCCTTAGGCCTACTTCCTTTCAGGTAGGTGGTTCTTATTCCACTATTTTAGTATATGGTTTAGGTGGCCCCTCGGGCTCATCCATATTGTGCAACTTTTGTATATTTAAACTGTGTTTTGTTTTAACGCATATGCTTCTGTGCTCATAAAGAGTATAGGGGAGATTTGTAGTAAATAAATATATATATATTTTCAATATATATCTGTGTGGTGTCCTTTCATTTGGTATTCAAGGGGATTGTGTATGGTAAAACAGCTTGCTTCACATGCCTTTAAAGAGTTTAGCCTAAGACTGCTTTGTCCACGCTACTAAGATAGCTGATCTATAAGGTTGACTTAAAACCAATCATCATAAGGGTTGCTTGGCATGGTACAAGGTGATGACTAGAACTAGTGAGCATCATATACCAGGCCAACTTCTCACAGTGCTCATCTTCTAATTTTCTAGCTAAACCGTCTCTTTGAATCAGTTTCGCATTGTTGCTTTCTGTCTGCCCAACTGTGCTTTCCAAATAAACTGTGCACTGACCTGAGGTAATGCATAGGCTCTGAGGAAAAAGCTAATAATAATAGTGTACATTTTGCCATTTAAGAAATACCTGATTGTACTTAAAATTGTTAATTTCCAGATAATTTATGATCCGTCCTTATTGTTTCCCAGCAACATTAAGACAAGATAATTTTCTACCTGTTAAATTCTCAAGTCTTGTGTTCAGTTTTCATACACAAAGTTGGGTTTTGCATTGCTATTTTTGACATGTTGCTTTCCTTTTCTTTAATAAACTGCTCGTCTTAATTTACAGTTCTTGAGTAAATTAACCCCTTCATATTCTACATTTTAGTCATATCAAGAAGTACATTAACTGTTACATGTTCATAACAATTAACTTTGACTTTGTTTGAAAATTGAACTGCAATCTCTTCCTAATTCACTTAGTTTGTGTTTTTTTCTCAGTCTTCTTTCATCTTCAGTGGCATTACTTTGCTGCTTGCTTTATTCTTTCTAATCATCTTGACGTGGTGATTTACCATGTTTTTGAGGCATGGGATACTGTTCAAAATATGCGCTATATTCTTTCTCAAGTCTGTTAAGGTCTCCAAGACATCCTATATCTTTAGTAACTTTGGTCTCATCGAGTCTAGCAGGTATAATCCAGAGTGTATTTTCACTACTGGCAAAGCGACATAGGCCATTCCTTCTATGAACACTTTTGGCAGTGTTCACTCTTATTTAGTCCAAGCTCAGCCCTTGTGAATAGTGCAGAAATGGAGCACTTTTCCAAGCCTACTATTATAGAATCTGTATTTTCTTGCTCTGTTACTATCGTAGCTGTTTTTGCGCTACTGGGAAGTTCATACCATGATGTGTCAAATAATCAATGAATGTTGATTTCACTATTGTTTGTGTCTCAGAGTTCAACATGGCAGTGTTACAGTTTGGACATTGCTGAAGTCAGCAATAAGCCAACAGGTTTCTTTTCTTCAGATTCTTTTCCTATTATCTCTGTAATTGTTATCATTTTTCTACATAGTTGCCTTTGTAACCTTGTGGGCAGCTTTTCTTTGGATGCCAGTGTGAGAATACCAATTTTAGATTCACTCAACATTTCCCTATATCAACAGCATCATCTACATGATTAAGAACTTCTATGCACTACTACACCCACAATGCATTATGTTTGAACTATTTTGATATCATACAATTAAATATAGACTTAACAATTGGGATATGGGTGCATACTTACCAAGGAGTAATGATCTCTGAGAATGATGAGACCCCACTGTATGGGGTATGTAGCTTTTCTGAGAATTATAGAGTCTAGGGTCGGAACAGGTTATCATGCACAGCAGTACATCCATTTTTTTGCATCGAATGGTGTGCTGCATCTTCTGACTTCTATATGGTTGTTCCTGTGTATGGGGGCTGATCAAGGTAGCATATGGACTATATGTGGTGCCTATCACATTAGGAAATCTAGTTATACCATAAAATGTGGTTTTGATGACATTTGCTGTCTATGTATTTGTTAAAAATAGAACATGCTACTGAAAAGGCCATGTACACCCCATACACTTTTTTGATGGAGGTAAATCTCCTTTTGGCTGAGATCTGTTTTCATTTCTTATTTAAAAACATATTTTCTAGTCTTTTACACTTAAGTAAGGGGCTTCAATATGCCTTCAGACACTTTTGTGCATGCTTTCTAATGGCACTACACTGATTTTGGTACTAATTAACTCAACTTCTCTGTACAGTTTTTAGTGCAAAATAACGTTTCGAATTACCATAAGCATTTTTTAACATATGCAGTATTTAAAACCTATTGTATTTACCACATGTGATATAAAATACTTGCAGTAAACTATCACTATTCACCTAATTCGACATAGAATGCATCAGAATTATTTAAATTCATTCAGGTCATTTTGAGGAGTCAGAAAAATGCCATGTAACCATTAAAGAATGAATCATAATCAGGCCCTCAAACATACCACTTTCTTTGTGCATTACTCAAATGTATTTCAAGATCTTTTTGACACCTTCATGATTGTGTATATCTATATCATTCTGATATATTAATAAAACTGAAGAGAACATCAAATTTGTGTTGGAGATGTATTTAACCGACTACCAATCACTCCTTATATGCAAAATAAATGAATAATGTATTTGAGTTGAATCAAGAGATGTTTTTCGGATTTCAAATCTCAGGGAAATGCATCACAATGGCTTTGGACAAGATAAATGCTGTGTTAGATTGAATCAGTTTATCACCCAGTACAAAACTCTAAACTTTTTTGTTCTCCTTCCCAGTTCCTGTCCTGCCTCTTCCTTCATTATTTACACAGCACTCGTTATTTTAATGATTTGCAAAAGTTAGACTCTTCAAAATACTAGCCTCTCATCCTCCCACCTCTTCACCTAAGGACTTGATGTCCTGCTGCATAGAATAGGGCTCTGGCTGAGGTCTGCATGGTTTGACGTTCGTGCTCACAGGTGACTGGACTGATTTCAGTGCACCAACACTTAAACGGAGACATCCATGTTATTTTAGCCCCACACAACCCATGAGGAATACCTGTGAGTGTGGTGTCTGTGCTTTCTGAGTTACTCCCGTAATGGAGTTGGGGACTGTTATACCTGCTGCTCAGCCTGTGTGTCTGTGGAATGAAATGTTGGTGTGAGAGCTTGTTATGGAATGTTGGATGAGAGAGAGTGTCAGTTGGAGGAAGAGCTGAGCAGCAGAAAGGCTGCTCCTGGTGGGGCTCAGCCTTGATACATCTTGCTTATAATAAACCGTTAACTACATGAAATCTACCTGGACTGACTATCTTCACTACTACATATTTTGGCGACGAATTATGGAAGAGACTTCAAGAAAAAGGAACCTCTTCAGACACTACAAGCTGCATACTTAAGGAGAGCTGGCATCTCTGAGTACCACCAGTGACCTTGTCACCGGTCGCCCACAACCCAACCCAAAAGATGCCTGTTCTTGCTTTGTGCCTGTTCTGCTGCCTCCCTGTCCTTCTGTCTTAGAGGAGTTGTCCCAGTCTTGTTGCCTTGAACCATGACTTGCCTGTACCTGCCCTACTTACTTTTACTGTTAAGTACCCAGAGATTTACCTTATCGTTACTTCCAATGGGGCCTCAGGGGGAGCAGAGCGCGAGCGGTCTCCCCCTGGGGTCTTTCACCCAGTGGACCAGTCCGAGGGCAAAGGATAGGCTGGGAAGGAGGCGCACGCTGTGGAACGTTCACAGTGCGCACTGAGGGAGGTTGCAAGGCGGCAGCTGGGAGGCGGGAGGTGTTATCTTCGTAAGTCCCACCCTCCCACCCCCCCAAAAAAAAAATATATATATATATATATGCGTGGTTTGGGGTGGGTAAGTCTGGAGCGGGCCTGCCCACCTCGGATTTAAGGAAAAAGAAAGGGGAAAGGAACAATTGTAACAAATGAAGAGTAATGAAACACAAGGTTTTGAAAGAATGTGATAACATAATACTTGTAGGTTTCGGTCTGAAAATGCTAATATGTTATACCCAGGAAAAAGGTAAAGGTTTTGGCATGTTTTACTAAATTGTTGATCTTATAAAACTCAATTGCCTGAATTTGGAGTTACCTGATCTAAAATAAAGGTGATTAATACAATAGGAGTTTCAGGGGGAATACCAGGACAGCCAGCCCCCCACTCAGTGAATTAATATCAACAATCAGCTGTCCCTACACGGATACACAACACAACGTTTTTTGCTTAACAGTCTGAAGCGTGTCAAATCAGTTTAAGACATCGTTTCATGTAGACCAATGAATTTAATTGGTTATCAAACCGTAGGGTATCCTACTTGTAAATAGAAATAAACCACCACCATAGATCTATCATCACAAAAAAAGTGTGAGAAGGAAAGAAGGCACCTCACGGTAGCAACACCAAGGGGGACAATACTGACTGGTACTCGCCAGTGACCCACTTATCATCATCGGTTACCTTCTTTACCATAGGAAAGTGTGCATACGTAGTGCAACAAATCCACAACCCAATGAAAACAAACGTGAAAGATAAGAAGTAAACAACCTAAATGTGAATGTACTCCCTATGCGTGCAAATAATTCTTTGTGCATGTGTTCAAAGGATCCCGTGAGAACCAAAGACGTAGTTCTCACCAATAAAAATTGGTAAAGCTTACTTGCCATCCATAGTCTTTATTCTTTTGGCTGTAAGCTTTTCCAAATTAAAATTGACTCCTATCAAGTCAAACCTTATTCATAACTAGCCAACATGGGGGGCGGAGCTAGCCGGCAAGCGAAATGGCTGCCTAGTTCCACAGCTCCGCCGTGCATCGCCCTGAAAATCCTACATTATCCTTATAACGCAGCGCAAACTGGCAGAATCTCGACCCCAGCCAACCCCCTAACTAGCGGGGACTCAGCGGTGGTTCCGGCGGCGCCAGGGATCGTGAGGTGCGGCCGGGCGGGACGGAGCCCGCGACGCTGAGGCTCTGGGCCGCAAGCAGCGGGGCCCAGTGATCGCACCAGCCGGCTGGCGTCACCCGACGTGCGGCCGCGGACTGCGCTGGCTGCCGGTCCGGTGCCCCGCCCCCCTCGCATTGCTGGAGTGAGGAAATCGGACGGTCCGCCGCCCTCCACAGACTCCATCGGCTGGATCCGACACGGCGGGACCTTGGGGGCGGCCTTCGGTCCGCGAGTGGACGCGGGAAGACGGTGAGGTGCGCGATCCCCCCCTCCCCCCTCTGGGCATAACGGAGGACTCGGGGAGTGCCGCTGGGGCCCCTTAATGAACTGATCTGGAGGCGCCCCCCCCCCAGCCAAAGGAGTACATTGGATAACCCGACGAAGGGCATTGTCAAGGTGGATCCTCGCGGGGAGGAGGTTGCCCACCCTGGACTGCACAGAGCTATTTCCTGGCGCCAAAAGTGCTGTACTGTGTGGCTCCGGATCCCGCCTGCAGGCGGTTGGAACAACAAGCCCGAGTAGTGGAGAGCCCCCCCCTGCAACAACGTGGGCACTGAACTCCTAACCAGCGGTCCCTCCCCCCCCCCCCCGATCCTCTGTTGAACTAATTTGAGGTTTGGGCTTCGGGGATAGTGTGGGGGCCACGGCGAACGACGAAAGTGGAAGTGGACTTTTGTGGCCTCCCCCGCGTACCGGCCCACCCCGCCCCCCCCTCCTCTAGGTGGCGGCTTGGGCCTCTGGGGACACAGTCCAGTGCTGAGACCCTGCCTTTCCTTGCGCTCTTTACTACCTGGCGGACCCCACACTCTGTGGTGCACAGAAGCCGAGTGCTGAGAGACAATGGGCAAAGGGGACAGGACACAGAGCAAGCTGCCCTTCTCCCAAAAACAGCTGCTTCAAAAAAGCCCGGCCACGTAGGACGGCCCTACGACCCATACAGAGGCGGCTCGAAGCGACGACTTGGACCTAAAGACTATGTTAATGTCCATGGAACAAGGAATACAGTCCAGTATATCGGCCCTAGGGTCCAAGATTGACGCCATGTTGTATAGGATGGACCGGATGGCGGAACGCTTAGACAAGCATGCGGAAAGACACAACATGGCGGAACGACGGATGACGGAGGTCGAGGAGGCTCAAACGGACCTGAACACGACGCAGAAGAAAATGGAAAGAATGATGCAGGTCCTGAGTGATAAGACAGAAGATTAGGAGGTGCGCTTGCGATGCTGCAATCTACGCATCACGGGCCTTCTGGAGAGCACCTCCACTGGTCCCATGGAATGCTTTGTGGAAGATCTCCTCACGAAACTGCTGGGAGACGGAGTGTTCTCGGCCATGTTCACGGTTGAGAGGGCCCATCGGTCGTTGGCCCCCAAGCCGCAGCCTGGCGCTCCACCGCGCCCAATCATAGCGAAACTCCTCAACTACAGGGATAGAGACACTGCGCTCCGCCTGGCAAGGGCCAAACAACACCTACAATATGAGGGGTCTGCCATCTCGCTATATCCGGACTTTACAGCAAAAGTCCAAGAGGAACGGAAACAGTTTATCCCCCACAAGAAGCGGCTCCGAGAGTTGGGTTTAGACTACGCCTTACTGTATCCAGCCAAACTCTGCGTCAACAAGGGCGGACACTCACATATCTTCACTGACCCCAAGGCACTGCAACAGGCGATGAAGAGGTGGGCGAAGGAACAGAAATCGAACTCCGAAAAACCGCATGAGGACGAAGACGCCGACAGCCGACTGAATGAGCAAGACTGAACACTGTCCCTGTCAGCTTCTACTCTATGCCTCTATGTTGGGGACTCTGGGACAGAGGCGTGCTGTTTCTTCATTCTGGAGGAGTGCTGGGGCGATCGAGGACCTATGAGACCATTGCTGATTGTGCAGATAAGTGGTATTGCTGGGGGGGGTGGAGGGGGGGGGGAACACCTTGATGGGGATGTATGCTTCTATTGTCCTGGGGACGCGCTGCGGCCCAGTGCGAGTGCCCTGTCATTGGCCTCTTAAAGATAAGGAATCTGGACCTGGGGCACATGGACGGGGTCTATTGGGATGAGGCGAGTGTTGGACAATCCTAAGGGTTCTGACTGCTGCGAGACTTTGAGGTGCTGTGCGCGGCGGGAGCGGGTGGAAGGGCACATGAGCGATCTGAGATGAGGGTGGAGACTATGTCACTCGGCTCCCTGCTGCACTGCGTGCTTTGCACACTGTTTTGGTTGCTGACCCTGGTTGGGGTGGGCCTGTTGGGAGGCGGGGAGGGGGAGATGCAGTCGGACCAGGTTGGGGTGGGTCTGCTGTGGGTGGTGGGTCGGGGCGTTTTGGGGTGGGTGGTTTTTGGAGGTTTGCTGCTTTGGCGGTTACAGTGTTTTGGGGGCTGGGGAGGGGGGAGTGGGGGGCACGAAAGGGGGGGGTCTGTCCTTGAAATGTTCACTGCACCACTCAGGTGACTCTGGGAATGCTGGTGATAATGTTGTGCTGTGCTGTTGTATTGTCCTATGTCAACCCCAATGGCAGATAGACGGGTGACGGCCTCGGCCTCCTCTGTCGATACCCTGAAGGTGTTAACGTGGAATGTTAGGGGTCTTAACGACCACAGGAAATTAAGGAAGGTACTCCACTACCTGCAAAGACACCAAGTAGATATCGCCCTGATCCAGGAGGCACATTTGCCTCTCACGAGCAAGTTGCTACAGCATAGGGGCCTGTTGGGTAACTCTACTGTAGCGGGCTACACCACACATTCCAGAGGGGTGCTGACGTGGGTGAATCCTCGCTCCAAACTGGCTCTGCACCCGATTACGGCAGACCCCGAGGGTCGTTATCTCATATCGAGATGCGAGGGGAAGGGACACGCATTAACTATAGTGAATGTGTATGGCCCGAATTACGACTCCCCGGACTTCTATACCCGGCTAGCTCAGAGTTGCAGGCAATACACCTCCACCTCTATGCTCTGGGGAGGAGACTTTAACTTGGTGCTAAACCCCGGACTGGATAGATCTTCGGGCCCCATGCGAAAGCCTGCTGCGGCAGCAATGGCTCTTACAGCCGAGCTGTTGACCCTAGATATGGTAGATGTGTGGAGGTCTCGCAATGCGGGTAGGGGTGGGTATAAACACCACTCTTCCTTTCACGATATCCACACCAGAATCGACTACTGGCTGGCCTCTCATTCCATCACTAATCAAATTGTAGAGTGCTCTGTGCTCGCGTGAACCCTGTCCGACCACTCACCTATACTATTGACATTAGAGGCGCCGCGGCGTGGGATCCCCCCGTTTCTTTGGCGCTTTCCGCCTTACGCCCTACTAGACGAAGCGTTCCGGGGAGAGGTGGCGGAAGAGATTGACCTCTTCTTCGAGAAGAACTTGGGCTCAGTGGAAGACTTCCAAACTGTCTGGGAGGCATTCAAGGTTTTCATTCGCGGGGTGGTCATGGCTAAGCACTCCAGCGTTCTGAAGGCTATTCGGCAGCGGCTTCATGCCTTGGAGTCTCAACTAGCCGTCTTGGAGGCGCGACTTCTTACAGACCCTGATCCCGCGGTGGCCGCCGAAATACGGACTCTGGTCTCAGAATTCAATGAGGAAGCAGACAGGGAGGTCTGTTTTATGGGGAAATATGCCTCGGCGAGGACCTATGGGGAAGCCGAACGTCCCAGGTCCCTACTGGCCAGAATATTGCGCGAGGAAAAGAGCGCCCCCGACTGACAGAATTGGATACCCCGGGAGGGTCCACAGCCACGACGGACGCAGACATCATCTCTGTTTTCCGTGATTACTACTCTGACTTATACGCTACCAAGTCCGCTGACCTGGAACCAGACATAGACGACGATCTAGAACATATACAATTACCGTTTCTGGCGCAGTCGGACAGGGAGTTCCTCATGGCGCCCATTCAAGCGGACGAGGTCTCTGAAGCCATGGCTTCCATGCGGTCCCATAGTGCTCCCGGAGTCTATGGTCTGACAGTGGGTTTTTACAAAGCTTTCCAGGAAAAACTCATCCCACACTTGCTGTCTTTATTTGACGAAATTGACGAAGAAGGCAGCATGCCGGGAACGATGAGGGAAGCCCAGTTGGTTACCATCTTGAAGCCGGGTAGACCCCCTAACCTTTGCAGCTCGTACAGACCGATATCCCTCCTAAATGTTGACGTGAAACTTTATGCTAAAGTGCTGGCGACCCGACTATCCCTCATCGCTCCGGAGATAGTAGCCCCGGAACAGGCCGGCTTCGTCCCGGGGCGGAACCTGTCCTATAACATCCGAACGGTACTAGGAACGATGCAGCACGTCCGTCAGGACGCAAAGGCGGTGGCCATCTTCCTGGACATGGAGAAGGCGTTCGACTCCGTCGAATGGCCATTCATGATCCGGGTCCTCCGCCGCATGGGTCTGGGAGAGCAGTTTTTACAGATGATTGGTGCTCTGTACTGGAAGCCGATAGCTAGGGTGCGACTTGGGGATCGGGTCTCGGAACCCTTTCCCATAAGCAGAGGAACAAGGCAGGGATGCCCTCTGTCCCCCCTGTTATATGCTCTGGTGGCGGAACCGCTGGTGTGCGCTTTGCGAGACTACCATTGGTATCGGGGGTTAGCTTCCCGTCCTACAAAATTGTCATCTCTACTTGCGCAGACGACACGCTACTGTACGTTCGGAACCCGGAGTCGAACCTCGCCCCGGTCCTGAGAGAGGTGGTCCGTTTTGGTGCCCTCTCGGGCTTGCGAGTGAACTGGGAGAAATCTGTAGTGTTTCCCCTGACCCCGGTGACTGACCGCTTTGAAATGGACTACCCGCTCACCTGGACTACGGACCCGGTGCGATACCTGGGCGTGATGATCCACACCGACCCGGAAGTGCTCTTCAAGGAAAACTATGGAGTGGCCTTCAGTAAATGTAAAGACGATGTGGAACGCTGGTGCAGGCTCCCGCTCTCTTTAATGGGCCGGGTGGCCATCATGAAAATGGTGCTCCTACCGAGATTCTTGTTCTTGTTTTCCACCCTGCCCATAGTGCTTTCGCGAACCTTCTTTCGGAATGTGACGAAACTAATGACTAGACTGGCCTGGGGAGGTAAGCAGCCACGCGTGCGCTGGAATACGCTCACACTGCCGTACGAGCTGGGGGGACTCGGCGCGCCCGACTTGGAACGGTACTATAGAGTGGCCCAGGCCACGCATTTACATACATGGATCCACAGGGACAGGAACATCCCGCACGTTCGGATGGAGCGACTGTTTGCGGATCCTCTTCCGCTCCCAGCCACGATCTGCACCCCAGCAGACCGCCGAGTGGGCATTCTAGACTCCATAACGGCAACAAACCATGCCTGGAATGAGTTATTAAAGGCCAGGGACGAAGTGCTGTTATATTCCCCCGTGATGGCGGTGGAGTGGCTACAATGGCTGACTCCCATCGGAGACAGGAATGTTATTCGTGCACTTCATGACCTCGGGATTAAGACGGCAGGCGCATTGTTTGCAGACGGCCGGGCCAAAACATGGGACCAGGTGGCCCTGGAGGTGGAGCACCCGACCCTGCTACAGCGGTTCCAATTTCATAGACTTCGAGGAGCCTTGAGGGAAGTCCTGGGGCCAGATATGACAGAGCCGCCGGACATTCCGGAACTCGCTTACGTCATTGCTCACCCCTCCCCGCGGCACTTGACGACGCACCTGTACAAGTGCATTACTTCACACAGGGCGCAGGAACCCTCCAGAGCCCGGTTAGCCTGGCAGAGGGACCTGGAAATAGTAATCGACGATGCAATGTGGACGTACTGCTGTAGTAATACCAAAAAGGTGTCTCTGAATGGAAGGCACAGGTTAATCCACTTCAAATTTCTGCAGAGAGTGTATTACACTCCCGAACGACTACACCGATATGGCCTCCGTCAATCTCCAGAATGTGAGCGCTGTCACGCTCCGGTGGCAGACTTCCTGCATATGGCATGGAACTGCCGCAAGATCCAAGAGTTCTGGATTGCGGTCTTCTCGGAACTTAGTGAAATACTAGAGCACGAACTGCGGGCCGATCCGGCTTTGGCGCTACTGGGTTACTCGAAGCCAGTGACGTGTAGGCGGTTGGCGGATATGGGATTGTTACTGGCGAGACACACGGTGGCACAGTGTTGGATGAGAGGACCGACCCCGACGAAAAAGCGATGGGCCAGGGACAAGGTGTACTGCTGCACGCAAGCGGAGCACTACAGTGAGCTCCTCCCCCCCACCAGCAGGCCGAAAAACTTTTGGGGTTTGTATAACACCTTCAGATATGCTAGGGAGGAGGTAGCGGACACACAGGGTCCCGAGGAAGGGGTTGTACAATGATAGCCTTCACTACTTCACTAGAGAGAAGAGGTCGACTGGAGGGCTGGTGGGATGGCCGGGTGGAGTATTGATACCCGGCCGTCACAAGGCAGGTGACAAGTGGAAGATTCCAAGTTCTGGAGTAGGGATGGGAGTGAGTCCTCTCCCGACACATTCCAGGGGGACCACATTTGGGGGGTGGGGAGGGGGCATCGCCGTGGCCTAGACGTAGAACTTGAGTGGGTTTGTAGACAGATAGGACAGAAGGGGGGATTGGGGGGAGGGATTGGTGGTTCTTTCGGGGAGTTCGGAGGGTTTATAAAATACAAAATACACCTACATTTCAGTCTGTGCAGCTCCCGCCCTACGGGCCCTACCCCCCCCTTAAGTCACTGGGGGGGACGTATGCAAGTGGGCGAGGACGGCCCAGAAGATGGTTCACGTTCAGCTTACTGGTTGCACTGTGTTTTCACGCTGCCGTACCCCTGGGTTGACGGCGTCAAGCTGTGTACAATGTCTTACCAACTGCTCGACTGTTTCCCACTTTGTCGCTTCGCCGGCCCGGGCGGGTTGTAGGCGGGAAGCTGTGTATGATTTGCACAATACTAATAAAGGTGTTAAAAAAAAAAAAAAAAACTAGCCAACATGTTTCATTGCTATACTCAATTTGGAGCAACTTCGTCAGGGCTAGGGATCCAAATCGTTGTTTACAATAGGGATTGTTATCAGACCAGTAAATAGTGAGTGACTGAATAGAAAACACCAATACACTCAAGAGAATGATACTTATTTTAAATTTCAACTTTTTACATTGGTTATATAAATAATAACACACGTATTGATGTGAAGCCTAGTCTCTATCCCTATCAAAGATGGCGCCCAGAATGGACGAGTCGGATTGCTGTCACGTGCCCGACGCCTTTCGGCAACGTGACGTGACACGTCATTCATTGTTTAACTCGGACCCGAGCACAGAAACCGGTGCCGGATGAGTGACTGCGTACCAAGCTCTAGGTCACGGTAAGATCCCGGAGGTGACGCCGGGAAGTGAGTGAACCTTAGCGCAATTGTGTGTGTGGGGCTTTGAACGGATGCCTGAATAGACCTAATGCGTAGTTGAGGTGAAAGCGTATTTTTAACAGGGATATTAATGTAGACCTTGTCCCCTGGTTTAAAGTAACGAGTGGACGGAAGCTCTCCATGTTGAAAGGAATGTGAGAGTCCATGTAAATGGGTTTGATGGCATGCGGGTACTGTTGGGGCTGCTCTGCCTGCAAAACCTGACTGCAGGCATATTTAACCATAGGTGTTACAGACCCGTGGGCATTCATCAGAAGGACGCGATCATATGACGCGTCGAGGTCCGTGAGGTTGCAGGTATGCATCAGTCACGCAACTAGAAGGTATGATGGCCATATTACCTTGAAGTACTGGTGTGGAGCACATAGTGATAGGTTTCAATGAGATTGCAACTATAACCTTTTTTAATCCCCTCTGTTCTACCTTTCTGACCACCACCACAGGTTCTGATAACAATCCCTATTGTAAACAACGATTTGGATCCCTAGCCCTGACGAAGTTGCTCCAAATTGAGTATAACAACGAAACATGTTGGCTAGTTATGAATAAGGTTTGACTTGATAGGAGTCAATTTTAATTTGGAAAAGCTTACAGCCAAAAGAATAAAGACTATGGATGGCAAGCTAGCTTTATCAATTTTTATTGGTGAGAACAACGTCTTTGATTCTCACGGGATCCTTTGAACACATGCACAAAGAATTATTTGCACGCATAGGGGGTACATTCACATTTAGGTTGTTTACTTCTTATCTTTCACGTTTGTTTTCATTGGGTTGTGGATTTGTTGCACTACGTATGCACACTTTCCTATGGTAAAGAAGGTAACCGATGATGATAAGTGGGAGCGAGTACCAGTCAGTATTGTCCCCCTTGGTGTTGCTACCGTGAGGTGCCTTCTTTCCTTCTCACACTTTTTTTGTGATGATAGATCTATGGTGGTGGTTTATTTCTATTTACAAGTAGGATACACTACGGTTTGATAACCAATTAAATTCATTGGTCTACATGAAACGATGTCTTAAACTGATTTGACACGCTTCAGACTGTTAAGCAAAAAACGTTGTGTTGTGTATCCGTGTAGGGACAGCTGATTGTTGATATTAATTCACTGAGTGGGGGGCTGGCTGTCCTGGTATTCCCCCTGAAACTCCTATTGTATTAATCACCTTTATTTTAGATCAGGTAACTCCAAATTCAGGCAATTGAGTTTTATAAGATCAACAATTTAGTAAAACATGCCAAAACCTTTACCTTTTTCCTGGGTATAACATATTAGCATTTTCAGACCGAAACCTACAAGTATTATGTTATCACATTCTTTCAAAACCTTGTGTTTCATTACTCTTCATTTGTTACAATTGTTCCTTTCCCCTTTCTTTTTCCTTAAATCCGAGGTGGGCAGGCCCGCTCCAGACTTACCCACCCCAAACCACGCCATAACTTTTCTTAAGCCTGGGAGCTACCTAGCTAAAAGTGACAATCTATATGCAACACCATTTTTTTTCTTTATATATATATATATATATATATATATATATATATATATATATATATATATATATATATATATATATATATATATATATATATATTTTTTTTTTGGGGGGGGGGGGGGTGGGAGGCTGGGACTTACGAAGATAACACCTCCCGCCTCCCAGCTGTTTGATAACCAATTAAATTCATCAGTCTACATGAAACGATGTCTTAAACTGATTTGACACGCTTCAGACTGTTAAGCAAAAAACGGTGTGTTGTGTATCCGTGTAGGGACAGCTGATTGTTGATATTAACTAAAATAAAGGTGTCCTTTTCTGCTATTTAAGAGACATGTGTTCGAGTCTGGTCATTTTTGGGCGAGTACCCCAGAGATTTACTTTATTCTGTGATCGTTGTTATGGAGAAGACCTGCTGTTCCTGCTTGTGTGCTTAATATAACCCAGCTGTATGCTCTTCATGTTTCACTTTTGTTCAGTGCCTTTGTGCCAGCCTGGCGTGCTGCTGGGGTGTGAGTACTGTATTGGCTCTTCTTTGCTGCACCGGCTCACCTGCTCTCAACAGCTGGTGGATTTACCTGCCCGTGACAGTGAGTTCTTTATTTATTTTTATTTTTTTGCTGTGCATTTTTATACTGAGTGTGTCTCCACCATGGCAGTTTAACCGTAGCCTCACATTTGATACATTCACAACGCATACACAGAGTGCGTGCAGCCTTACCTATGTCCGGCGCTCCTACGATGTCTTCTTAGCTTCTTCTGTAACATGTGACCCATGTAGCAATGTTTGGGAGCATTGTCATACCGGGAGCCATCCGGTGCGGCGTCACCAATCGCGGGCCGCCATCCTGCGCTTGGAGTTTTTTTGAGCTCATGTGCAGCTCCCTACATGATACTCTCTATGCCAACCACATTTTTTTTATTTTCCTATTCCGTTACGATAAATCTATTGGCAAAGTTGTTGCTCTGTCCTGACCGGCACGTCATGTACTTGTATTTTTCTTTGCTGAGTGCCAATCCCGAGGTTTATTCCAGTTTGCGATCGGCATCTCAGTGAGTTCTTCAATCTTCATGGTAATTATGCAGACATCATTTAAAACCTTTGTGCTGTGTTATTGTGATTTTTGGCATTTCAGTCAGTCAGACTATTGGCAGCTAAGACTGATCCACAGAAACTGCATGAAAGCTTCGAAATGTATTTTTACTTTCCTGCAGTGATCTTTTTCTGAAAATAACAGTTACAAACTTCATTAATATTAGTGTGCCAGACAGCAGGGAAATTGGGCATTTAGTACTTGAATGTCAGGAAGGATATGCAACTCGGGTGAGAGATCGCTCACCGTAGTTTTACCTTGCTCAGTTTGCATCTTTCTCAGTGGTTTTCTTGCCCTGTGTTCGAATGTCCTAATGCCTTATTATTGTTTCATGTTTCCTAAGGTTCAGCGCTTCTTTGTTTGAGTGTGTTTTGCTTGTGCTGATTCTATTGTTTGCTTGTGTTGAGTACTGGTATTTTCATTTCTTTTAACCTTAACATGATTGTTTTATAGTGCATACTTGGGGTTGTGTTCCATAGCATGTGAAAATTGCTGACTCTTCTACACTGAATGTTTTAGTTATTAAAAGTATTTCCTTAGCAGGCAAATTGATGTTGAAATGTGCCTCTCTGTGTGGAGCGTATTTTCCACACGTCACAAGCCTAATTTCCGTTGGGAGGAGTTTTTGGTTGGGGACTTATCTTCTTGTATTCCAGGATATGTTTTTTGGTGAAATGTTTATTCAAGCTTGTATTGTTTTGGTGCAGTGTGTTACACCTTTACAGGTTCTATGTGGAGCATATATTCCAGACACACCCTAACTTGCTGTCGGGGGAAGTGCGGTTTTTCTCTTTCATTGATGTTGTTGCTGGTTATTCAGTTGTGCACTTACCTACATTATGTGCTTTCACCTTTGTTCCGTGTGGAATCCCTTTCTCACATCACACCCCAACTTGTGTTGTTGGGGGAAGTATTGAAGATGTTCTTGGTGTTCTGCGTGGTGTCCCTTTCACACATCACAGCCCAACTAGTGTTGTTGGGGGAAGTATTATAGTTGTTCTTGGTGTTTCGTGTGGTGTCCCTTCCACACATCACACCCTAATTTGTGCTGGGGGAAGTGCGTTGGTGTAGCTTGCTTCTCCACTGCTTTCTTATTTGAGTAAGCTTACCATTTATGGGGCAGATTTACAAGCCCCTTGTGCCACTTTTGCGTCACTTTTCCCATGCTAAAAATTACGCAAAAGTGGTGCAAGGGCCTAGTAAATAAGCCCCTATGTGTTTTGCTACCCATTTTTACGTGGAGGAAGTACTGAATTCATTGTATCTTATTGATGTTTCCTCTCACGTCTTTTATTTGGGACCCCTCCTAACTCTTGTTGGCATGGCCAGCCTTCTTGTTTGTTTTTTGGGGTTTAGTTTGTGTTTTTTGCTGGTGTGGTAGTGTATGTGTTGATTTGGCTTGGTTTTAGGGGAAAGTGGATTTTGTTTTTCTTGTATCAAAAAGGGAGAAGTGGTGAGTGTTAGAAGTGCTGGATTGCATGATCTTTTTACTTCTTCTAAATATTTCTTTTTTGCTGTTTTGTATACATGTATTTCGCCAACCACATGTACTGCATGTTGCCTCACACTTGCATGTAATTATATTACCATCTTATACATGCATCTATTTTATTGTGATTCTTTTGCAGTTGATTGTTATTTGTATTAAGAAAAGGGAGATATGTCATACTTGCTGCTCAGCCTATGTATCTGTGGAATGGAATGTTGGTGTGAGAGCTGGTTATGGGATTTTGGATGAGAGAGTGTCAGTTGGAGGAAGGGCTGAGCAGCAGGGAGGCTGCTCCTGGTGGGGCTCAACCTTGTAACATCTTGCTTATAATAAACCAACATGAAAATTTCCTGGACTGACTATCTTCACTCTTACAGGGACACAGTGATAAATCAAGCCCAATGTTCCTCTTTAGAATAGCACACACAACCACTGTACTAAGAAAAGACACTCTGTAATTTTAAAAGTGTTTATTTCTACAGCCTCGTCATGTTGCTTAGTACATGCGTAATAACCACACAGATTATAAATAAAACAGCACTAATGCATGCTAATAGTAGCAAGAATAATAAAAACATTTCTAACAGGATTGGAATGTTCCTAGCGGTATAACATGGTGTAGCTAATGTGCCTCTAGAGTTTCTTGGGACTCAGCACACTATATACCTGTTCACAATGGGTCAGCTGTAGTTATCAGACTTCAGCCGGGAGGAGTGTTCCTTTGGTAGGAAAACACATCAGCTTGGCTTGGCATCTCTTCTCTCGCTATCAACCTGCAGAATAAGCATGGATGATGTACCAGTTTGGGAGGACCTCTTGCGATAACCTGGGATGAAGACCTCCTTAATTCAGTGGTCATTTAACACCTTAGCTGCTTTGGAACGTCCAGCTCCAGTGCTGAACGTTCCATTGCGCAGGTGCAGATGGAACGTCCAACGGCCGACGGCAGAACTCCAGAGGTAGTGGTGCCGTCGGCCGCTGGACGGGCGCAGCGCTTAAGGGGTTAATGGGGTTTATATAGGATTGACCACTGGTTTTTACCCTACATTGGAAGACTGTCCATTATTCCAAGATATAACTGAACATGAAACAGCATAATGAGAATATGTTAACCCAGACTACATGTTTATTTTACACATTCCTTGTCAAACCTTGAAATGCAGATATCTCAGAGCTTGTAACAGACTGTTAACTAAATCCTTGTTTGAATGAATTCATACTATCACAAGTTCTGCAAAAGATAATGATGTGCTGCATGTAGGCCAAATAAAGACAGGCCAAAGGCAGACAGGATAACGTAGCATATTCAGTATGGAGCCTGGCTTTAAGAGTTTTTGAAAGTCTTGCTGCTGTTCCTGATACAGCATCTGGCCCCTGCTTCATCGCTGCATGTGTGATGCTTGCACTGGAATTTATCTGTACATTCCAAATCACCATTTTACTTCAACACACTGCCACCCTATGCCATCATTCACACTACTGCATATTACCTGCACAACCCCTTACTGTCACCTGACATTAGCACTTTAGCATCTTCTCACTAGTAACCTGAATACCACACTTCCATTGCAGCATTATACAACATTGTAGCACTGCACAGTTACCACATAAGTGCATTTATGACCTGCTTCAAAGACACAATAACCCCTATAACTATAGTGCCACTTTTAACAATTGCACCAAAACTACTCCCACAGCATTAACACCTGAGACTCTCACACTACCACTCTATGCCACAAAACATTAATATCTCACCATTACACTATCACCTCTCTTGAGTACCCTATCATTCCCCACATACCCTATCAACAACTGTCATCACAGCCCTCTCTCCGTTTGCTCTCACACTATCACTGTTCCACTGACTATCACAACTTCACCACCACCAAAAAGCAATGCAAAATACCCCAATGTACTATCAGCCAAAAAAACACATACCATTTCTGAGCACCTCACTACCACTCGTTGAGCTGCACTGACACAATGCAACATCACATAATCACCATAGTACCATATTGAAATAACCCCAACACTGCAAAACTACATACCACTTTTCAGAACCTTTTTAGATGGCCATAATAATAATAATAATAATCCTGACCTTATACAGCGCCTGGTTACACTAGCCAGTGTGTCCCCGTGCTAGTCATTGGTCCCCAGCACCACACTGTTACAGCCTCCCCAAGCCCGCCTAAATGGAAAAACCACCTCTGAGGTTTCCACACGGAGCATAAGCGGTAGGGCATTCCGGCGACGGGCAGCCAAAAGACGGAAGGATCTTCCTCCCATTCTGGCCCTTCTAATTTTGGAAACTGCATCATGCCAGCCCCTTGCGATCGCAGCAGCAGAGTTCAAGCGTACGATGTAATTAAACTGCGCCGGAAGCGAGGACCTTTCCCCTGCGCAATCCTATGGCTGACGCAGAAGGCTTTAAGCAGGACACGCTCCCTAATGGGCAGCCAATGCAGCGATTCCAAGGCTTTTTTTGAGGCAGCTCACTTGGGTAGCATCAACACCAAGCGGGCGGCAGCATTCTGAATATGTTGTAGCCTCTGAAGACACTTCATATTAGCTCCCAAATAAAGGACAATCCCATAGTCCAGCCTGGAGTTAACCAAGGCATGGACCGGGGCTTTCTTAGCTGTAACAGGGAGCAGATCAAGTGTCTTTCTAAGACTACGCAGAATGCCAAAGCAAGTTCCGGGCACACGATTGGTGTGATATTCATAAGAGATTTTAGAATCGATCCAGATTCCAAGGTTTTTAACTTGATCTTTGGGTCCAATGACTAGGGCTACCAGGCATATGTCCAGACTGACGGAGACTTGCCCACAATCAGCACCTCCGTTTTATCGCCATTCAGTCTGAGACAATTATCAGCCATCCATCCAGCCAGGTCCTGGAGACAAGACTCACAATTCCTGGCTTCGTGCTCAGCCACAACCAGCTGCGTATCATCTGCATACCTCACCACTTCCACTCCACTTCCACTCCATATTGCTCAGTTATTAGCACCACAGGCGCCACATAAAGATTAAAAAGGGTAGGGCTCAGGCTGGAGCCTTGAGGAACCCCTTGATCCAGGTTGATAGCCTTAGACCTATGGGACCCTTGCTCGACACGAAAACTGCGCTTGTGGAGAAAAGATTTCAGCCAGTCCCATGCCTTCTCTACTACTCCACCCTTCCTCAGACACTGCAGCAAGGTATGATGCGCCACAGTGTCAAAGGCGGCACTGAGATCAAGGAGAATCAGTGCCGCGGTCTGACCCTCATCCACATGTCTCCGTAAGGCCTCTGTGGAGAAGAGCAAGGCAGACTCCGTAGAGTGATAGGCACGGAAACCCGCCTGAGATGGATGTAAGAGCCTGTGAGTTTCAATGTGAGCTGTCAGTTGCTGATTAACCAACTTTTCAGCTATTTTAGCAAAGTAAGAAAGTTGTGATATGGGCCGCAGATTACTCAACTGGTCCATACTAATCTGTTGCTTTTTCCTTAGTGGAAGAACCACTGCTTCTTTCCAGGTTAACAGCACTTTGCCAGATCCAAATGACAGCTCTAACAGGTATCTAATATAGGGTGGTAAGGGCTCAATATTTCCTCTCAGTATTTTAGCTGGAGCGGGGTCTTTAGGTGAGCCAGATTTCACACCCGTAGCTACAGGAACCATGAACGCCTTCAGGCATTCTTTTTCCATTAGTCCTCCCATAGGTGTCTCCTCACTACCGGAGCAAACCCTAGCCTCCTTCGGGAAGGTAGAGTAAATATCCTGTACTTTGTTGGAAAACAATTCTGCTATCTGATTACACGATTCTGCAGAGTCAGCCTCCGGTTCCCCAATAGATGCCAGTGAGGATAACTCTTTATATACCAAGAACAGTTCTTTGGCGGAACAATAAGCCGTATCAATCCGCTCTGTGTAGTAGGCGGAGCAGGTTTTCCTTATCAAGGCACGGTACCGCATAAGGCTAGATTTATATACCTTAGACGGGGCTGGCAGGTAAACATTCCTCCAGCTTCTTTCAAGTTGCTTACAAACAGTCTTAGCCTCCCTTAGTTCATCAATAAACCATGCAGCAGATTTAGTACGTCGCATGGGACCCATGCTGGACACTGGAGCTGTCTTGTCCAAAGTGAGCTGAATGCGATGGTCCAAAGCCTCACAGGCACCATCAATCACCGAGCCTAATCCTCGATACAAAAGTTCTCAGAAGAGAACTTAGCCCATTTTCTCTGCCTTTTGTTAGTGCCTCCCGATTTCCCAGAGGTATTGCCCGTGATATAATTAATTTGGAACGGCACCAAAAAATGGTCCGTCCAAAGCATCGGCAAAGGAGGATCAATTTTAAGAGCTTCCCAATTACAGAAGACAGGATCCAAAAGATGTCCCAATCGGTGTGTGGGAATCTCAGATTTCAATACTAATTGCAGAGTTAATAGATCCTGTCGAAGCACTTGGGCAGGAGCATTAGAGGCATCCTCAAAGTGCAGGTTCAAATGCCCTAACAGAATGAACTTCTCACATCGCATAACGGGGGGCAATAAGTTGTGTATGAGACTCGCAGAGAATTGAGTACTACCTCCCGGTGGTCTATAGACTAAAAGACCCTTGATTATATAATTATTCGACACTGTTATAGAAAAGGCACCAGCTTCACTATCAGATATTGTCACTGGCTCCAAAGTACACTTGATATTGCCCTTATGGATCACAGCGATCCCTCCCCCCTACCACATTGTCTATCCAACCTGCATATCCCATGTCCAGGGGCCAGAGCATCCAATATTGCAGGAGTCAAATCCTCATCCATCCAGGTTTCCGTTATAAAAAAAATGTCTAACTGACTATCAACCAGAAGGTCTCGTATTTCCACGTTATGCTTCTTAACCCCTTCGCTGCTCATGACAAGCTCAGCTCATCATGAGGCACAGTTGAGCTGTGCTCATGACGAGCTGAGCTCGTCATGAACAATGAGATATTCCATTATTCAGCACAGGAGGAAAATGGCTCTACTAGCCAAGGTGTTAAGAGACCTTCTATTGATTAAGGCGCATCTGAGCTCCTTATTAGTCCCTCCTATCCGTAAAAAAGGATTAGTAGAGAACCCACAGTGCCTACAATCCTTAGTGTGGCCTACCCCATTAGGGTCCATACTATAATTGCAATTGACCATCGTACTAGTGCGGAGAGCCAACAGATCTTGCCGAGAATAGGTATGTCCTACCTGAAATCCTCCAAGGGTCCTGGCCACGAGCCCCGTCCGGCCGCGGATGGGCGCAGACAGGCTTGCCTTTGGGGAAATTTAAGCAGGCTTCTCCCCTGCAACTAGAGCGCTAACCTGCAAAACCGGAAGTGCCTGACTCTACCTCCGTGCAACGGTACAAGCTACCGCGTCGGACCAGGGTGGGTAGGACAGGTCACTGAGATCAGGCCTTCGTTCCTTCCAGGTAAGACTGAAAGAGCCCAGTTGGCGAGTTTGTGCAGCAGGCTAAGTTATCCCCACTAAAATATCAAAGTATCCCCTTCACGCATAAAACAGAAAGTACACAAATCACTTAAAATTCCATCAGGTCAGGGTAAAAAGCAATGTAAAGTGGGATCACCATAGCCCAACAAACGAGTTCAGGAGGGAGCTGCCACCATCTCTCTTTCCTCCATGGGGCAAGTAGGTGCTACTGTGCCAAACCGAGGGGGCTGTGGCCTTTTACTCTTGCTGTCCCAGTGGCCGACCTACTACAGGTCCTGAGTACTGGGCCAAGAACTACCCGCTAGGCACTTGACTCTCAGTTTTCTACAGGTAAATAAGTCAAAGGCTTAGGGGTGAGGTAGAAGCAAGGGCTACACATACTTACAACTCAGAACCCGCTTCAGAACCCGCTTCATATCCCCAATACATGAATGTCCATCTGATAATTGCTTTTATAAAAGAAGGAGCATTTATATATGAAGGCAAAATAAAAATCAGAACACAACAGACAATGCACCCAGGGACATATTTATTACAAAATGGTGCAGCAAGTCACCTTGCTGCACTGCGATGTGTGAAAAGGAAGGAATGCACCGATTTATTAATATACAATTCATTCCTGTCCTTTCCCCTGCACTGCTAAACAATGTGCTGTCTAGCGTAAACATAATTTATATAAACAACAATGGTTCCAGGAAAAAGTGAACTTTTTCACAGTGAATAAATATGAAAAATACCACAAAAATAAATGGAGGTCCCAACACAATGATTCATAAATATAGTAATGTATTGTAAGCAGATTTAACACATAATCAATCAATCAATCAATCACTGAACTTGTAAAGCGCACTACTTACCCGTGAGGGTCTCAAGGCGCTGAGGGAGGGGGGGTTGGCTGCTGCTACTGCTTGAAGAGCCAGGTCTTGAGGAGCTTCCTGAAGGTGAGCAGGTCCTGGGTCTGCCGCAGATGGGTGTGGAGGGTGTTCCAGGTCTTGGCAGCGAGGAAGGAGAAGGATCTGCCTCCGGAGGTGGTACGCTGGATTCGTGGGACGTCAGTGAGGGCAAGGCTGGCGGAGCGGAGCTGGCGGGCGGGGGTGTAGAAGTTGAGTCTGTTGTTCATGTAAGCTGGTTCGGAGTTGTGGAGTGCTTTGTGAGCGTGGGTGAGGAGCTTGAAGGTGATCCTCTTGTTGATGGGGAGCCAGTGAAGGTCTCTGAGGTGGGGGGTGATGTGGCTGTGTCAGGGGAGGTTGAGAATCAGTCGGGCCGAGGCGTTCTGGATGCGTTGTAGTTGCTGTAGGTGTTTGGTCGGGATTCCTGCGTTGAATGCGTTGCCGTAGTCCAGCCGGCTGCTGACGAGGGCTTGTGTCACCATTCTTCTGATTTCAATCGGGATCCAATTGCAGATCCTGCGAAGCATGCGGAGGGTGTTGTAGCAGGAGGAGGAGAGAGCGCTGGCCTGCTTGGAAATGGAGAGGGAGGAGTCGAGGATAAATCCCAAGTTGCGTGCAAGGTCCGCGGGCATCGGTGCTGTTCCTAGTTTGTCGGCCACCAGGAGTCGTCCCAGGCAGAAGGGGTAGGGCCGAGAATGAGGACTTCCGTCTTGTACGAGTTCAGCTTCAGGCGGCTCTTCCTCTTCCACTGGGCAGCGGCCTTTATACCCTCGTGGAGGTTGGTTTTGGCGGTCTGCGGGTCCTTGGTAAGGGAGAGGATGAGCTGGGTGTCGTCGGCGTAGGAGATTATGTTCAGGTCGTGTTGGCGGGCCATTCGTGTGTGGGGGGCCATGTAGATGTTGAACAGCGTCGGGCTGAGAGATGAGCCCTGGGGTACGCTGCAGATGAAGTTGGTAGCTTTGGAACGGTAGGGTGGGAGGCGGGCACTCTGGGTTCTGTCGGAGAGGAAGGAAGTGGTCCAGTCCAGGGCTTTCTCCTGAATTCCGGCTTCTTGGAGGCGTGATCTTAGTGTGTGGTGGCAGACCGTGTCGAAGGCGGCTGACAGGTCCAGGAGGATGAGGGTTGAGGTTTTTCCGTTGTCTAGTTGGCGTCGGATGTCGTCTGTGGCGGCACTGAGGGCTAGCTCGGTGCTGTGGTTCCGTCTGAATCCAGATTGCGACGGGTCTAGAATGTTGTTGTCCTCGAGGTGGCGTGTCAGCTGTATGTTGGTGATTTTCTCAACGACCTTCGCCGGGAAGGGGAGCAGGGAGATGAGGCGAAAGTTCTTGAGGTCCTTGGGGTCTGCCTTCGGCTTCTTGAGGAGGGCGTTGATTTCGGTGTGCTTCCAGCTTTCCGGGAATGTCGCTGAGTTGAAGGAGATGTTCATCACCTTTCATAGTTGGTGTGCGATGACGGCGTCTGCTTTGTTGAACACGTGGTGTGGGCAGGGGTCTGCTGGCAATCCCGAGTGGATGGAGTTCATGATCTTTCGTGTCTCATCGTCGTTGATGTGGACCCAGGATGTCAGCTGGTGGGTGCAAGTGGTGTTCAGGGTGGGGTCTGTCATGGTCGGAGCCGGCGGTGCATTGAAACTGTCGTGGATGTCGATGATCTTGCGGTGGAAGAAGGAGGCCAGTGAGTTGCACAGTCCTTGCGAGGGCGGGATGTCGTTGGAGTTGGCGCTGGGGTTGGAGAGTTCCTTGACGATGCTGAACAGCTCTTTCCAATTGTGTGCGTTGTTGTCCAGGCAGGCTTTAAAGGAGGATCTTTTGGTTGTTCTGGTGAGTTGGTGGTATCTGCGAATGGTGTCCTTGTGGGCAGCGTGGTTGTCTGATTTGCAGTCGTGGAGCCATTGTTTCTCTAGCATCCGGCATGTGTGTTTGGAGGACTGGAGATCTTTCGGTGAACCAGGCGGCTTTCTTGCTGGAGTGGTTGATGGAGGGCTTCTTCGTTCCACTGTCTGAGGTTTCGGGTGGCGGTGTCTGGGTTGGTGGGGTCGGTTGGAGGATCCAAGGCGAGGGCGGAGGTCAGTTGGTTCTCTGTGATTTTGCCCCAGCAGCGGCGAGGTAGCTGTTAAGTGTGGTGGTGCGTGGTTGCCTTCTTGAATGTGAAGTGGATGCAGTAGTGGCCAATCCAGTGGAGTTCGGTGGTGTGGTTGAAGGTGACGTGGGTGCTTGTGGAGAAGATGGGGTCGAGCGTGTGGCCGGCGGTGTGCGTGGGTTCGGTGACAAGTTGTCGGAGGCCGAGGTTGGCGAGGTTGGCGATCAGGGTGGCGGAGTTGGTGTTGTTGTTGTTTTCAATGTGGTAGTTCAGGTCCCCGAAGAGGATGTAGTCCGTGGAGGTGAGTGCGTGGGTGCTGGCGAGGCCGGACCCCGGGTCGCTGATCAGGACCCGGGGTCCGGGAGGTCTGTAGGTGAGTGTTCCTCTGAGCATGGTGTTTGGGCCATCTGGGATGGCTACGGTGATGTCAGATGCCGAGCATTGGTTCCACCAGGTCTCGGTCAGGAATGCTACGTCTGGGGCCATTGTGTCGAGTAGGTTCCAAAGCTCGACTACGTGTTTGCATGCGGAGCGGGTGTTAAGGAGTATGCAGCGGAGGTGGTTGGGTCCGGTCCTTGGAGGCTTGGTGGTTCTGTCACAGGAGAAGCTGTAGGTGTGGCAGGAGAAAGGTCCATGGGTGCGTTTCGGGGCAGTCTGGAAGCAGCGGCGGTCCCGGCCGTTGTTGAGAGCGAGGAGGGCGTTGGCGTTTTATCGGAGTCTGGCGTTGCGGAGGGTGCGGGGTCGAGGGGTTCTGCTGCTGGGCGCTGTCCAGGTGCGGACGGACGCAGACGGGCTTGCCTTTGGTGCGCCATCGGCGCTTCCGTGCAGCGTCCTCCATAAAAGGCGAAGTGGGAGGGAGGAGCAGCTGGGAGGCGGGAGCGGGGCAGCCAATGGGCCTTGGGTGATGGGATGGGACACAGAAGACGAAGGGGGCGGGGCCGCAGGAGTGCAGCGGCGGGAAGCGGGGAGCGGGGGGTAGAGAGGGAAAGAGGAGCTTAAGGGCCCATAACCTACTACAATATAAAATAAGAGTACAGAAATAAGAAGAAAGCAGTCACCAGACCACAAACGCAGGAGCAGACCAGCTTTGAACCCTTGGCAGTGGCAGCAGTGGGGCAGGAGTCACAGGCGCACAGGAGGAACCGTGCGGCGTGGGGAGCAACCTGATCTGCGAGCAGGGTCAAGGGTCACATAACAAAAACACAACATAAATACTGAAATATGAAGTTCTTGCTGATAATCATATTACACCAAAAAGTACTTTAGACTGTACATAGTGTGTTACTAATAATCAAACAAACACAGAGGGACCATGATTTAGTAGAACAGTCCATAAATTTAAATGAAAGATTGCGGGTTCTAATCCCTTCCCAAGTGCCAAAAGTGTCAACAGTGTTTCGACCCCCGAAAGTCAAAGGGTCTTCATCAGGATGAAAAACAGTGTTATGAGCAAAGCCAAAGAATCTGAAAGAAATATACAGAAGGCACCTTAGTTAGCATAAAGGATAAAGAAAGAAATAGAAACTAAAAATCAAATATATGGACAATGGTACTTACATCCAGACCATCAATGAAATAGGACTAATAAAAGAGGGCTGAAGCCAATCCTGCTAACAACTGATCGAACTGCAAAGCATGTTCACCTATAGGGAATGAATAATGACATCAGTGCAAAAATGTACCCAGATACTACGATTATTAGCCATGCACCCTGTGACCCAAACTTAGCTTGATAGATCACCCAAGCAAAGAGTGAGCAACAAATAAATAAACAAATAACACCTGTGTTAAAGGCAATATATATATATATATATATATATATATATATATATATATATATATATATATATATATATATATATATATATATATATATATTCACTGAAAAAAACGTAGGTTATAGACCATATATAGTTAGGAATTAGCATTTATAAAACCTTATTTTACTCACACAAAACCATTGAAATTCGCATATATAGTTAGTTGCACTAACTATATATCGCTCCCACAATCCACTGCTGATCATGTCACATATTACATCATTCATGACATGGCCAGTGACATCACTGATGACATCACTGATGACATCTCAAATGACATCACTGATGACATCACTGATGACATCTCAAATGACATCACTGATGACATCTCAAATGACATCTCTGATGACATCACTGATGACATCTCATTTGACATTACTGATCACATCACTGATTACATCATTCATGTGATAATACGATGAACCTCTTCAGACTCTAATATAACCTTAGATACACTCAGTGTAAACAGACACTCACAGACTGTCACTCATCCATTGAGTTACTCACACAATTAGTCAGTCATGCAAAGAATCAATCACACCTCCATTTCCTCAACTATACAGTTATACACACCTTACTTATTCAAACATATACTAACACATATTTACTCTCTTAATCAATCCCTGATACAAGTTCACAATGATCCATACTGCCACTCACACATTCACTGGCTCTTATGCACAGTTATTTATATATGTCAACTCTCACATGTACTGTGTTTTACATATGTACTTACTTTGACATGTAGCACTGAGATATCCATTCACTCACCAATACAATCATGCACACAGTCAACCGCCCATACAGCTGTTTCCACATGCACTTTTGAACCCATACATATAGTGAATCAACTGCTCACACATCTATGCACAGAGTCATACACCTCCCAGCCACCCACACACACACTCAGTCTCTAATACAAATACTTGGGCAACCAATCAATAACCCATATAGTTACTCATATAGCTACTGATCAACACATGCAGCAGTTTACAGAACAACAGACATAATGATGCACAAATTAAGACAGTTTAGTCACTAACCCATGCACTCAGTAAGACACATTTAATCACTCACTCATACAGTCAGTCATGCACCTACTAAATCCTTCATCCAGACACTTATACATCCACTCATTCTTCAATATGTAAGACATATTTTAACTTTACAGAAACATACAGTCACTGGATGTTGTCATCAGTGATGTCATCAGTGATGTCATTTGAGATGTCATTAGTGATTTCATCAGTGATGTCACTGACCATGTCATGAATGATGTAATATGTGACATGATCAGCAGTGGATTGCGGGAGCGATATATAGTTAGTGCAACTAACTATATATGCTAATTTCAATGGTTTTGTTTGAGTAAAATAAGGTTTTGTAAATGCTAATTCCTAACTATATATGGTCTATAACCTATGGTTTTTTCAGTGAATTTTCAAGGTTTTGTAAATGCTAATTCCTAACTATATATGGTCTATAACCTATGGTTTTTTCAGTGAATTTCAATGGTTTTTTAATAGCAAATATCAAAAGCAGTAAAATGTATTCTTCTTTTAAGTGAAAATATATTTTATATGTATTTAATATAATTTTTTTATGTATATACATTTTTTGAGGGAACAAATTTATCAACTATCATGCTGAAGAAGAGTGTGGGGAAAAAAAACAAAGAGGAGGACTAAGAGGAAAGAACAATCAGTTCAAAAATACAATTGCTTTAGAGCATGAAGTGCTTTTCCACACATTTACATTTAAATAACCCATATTAGAACATATAAAATATCCACAGAGGAGACGGTGTACATTGAATTTTATACTCTTCATTGGTACCTACATGTTGGTACTTACATCACCCACACAACACAACAGCTCTATTCAGAGCTACCCTACCTCAAAGCACTCTAAAATATTATGTTACTATTTCCCTTGGTTTTCCCTTGTTACGCTTTCCGGAACGCTACCCGGTGCGCGGACAGGGCGCTAACCGTGCGAAAATTTGAAAAAAAATGGTTTTTTTTCTTTACATATATGGGCCTCCTCAGCCACCCTCAGAAAACCTAGGGGGTCAGGATATGTCTCCCGTGCCCCCTTATGCCCATTCCCAACATTGTTTATCCTCAATCTTGTGACTAAATTCGTCCGAAATACAAGATGGCGGACTCCCGTTGCGCTACCGGTGAGCTACCCGGTTCGCGTACCGGGTAGCGCTTCCACCGCGAAAAATCGAAAAAAAAATTATTTTATTTTTTTGCCCCGCGGGGCCCTTTAATAGCCCACACATCAATCCTAGGGGGTCAGGAGGGGTCTACCTTGCCCCTTTCATTCATTTACCCCTTCGTTTATTTCCACCTCTTGTCTCTTGATCTTACCGAGAGACAAGATGTCGGCCGCTCCGGACTGTTTAGAATGTTGAGAGTCACCGGAGAGCCAATCCACTTCTCCTCACGAAGTTCCGTTACGCGTCTGGTACGCGAACCGGGGCGCTAACCAGGACGCTGTCACAGATATATATATTTTTTTGAAAGTTAATTTCTCAAAATCCACAGGAGCACATATCTTGAGACCTAGCAAAGGCACATCGGGCAAACAGTCTCTACAATTTTGCCAAGTTTCATAGAAATCCATTCAGCCGTTCGAGCTAAAAGTGAGTCCAGCCGCCCTATGGAAAACTCAATGTTAAAAACACGTTTTGGGACCCCTTTTTTCTCGGCCCCCGTTTGACGAAACCCCCCCAAACTTTCAGGGGACGCTCAGAAACAAAATGTGCCATTTTCCTGAAAATTTCAGCCAATTCCGTCCATCAACGTCAAAGTTATTCAACATAGAATTTTCAGAAATCCCTATTCAAAAAAATCCTAACTATATATACCTACTGGCGACCGCCAGTAGGTAATATATAATATATATATATATATATATATATATATATATATATATACGCTCCAAGTTTGTCCAACAAACGGAACTGCACACGAAAGCAGGCGGGCTCTGCAGTCTCCTTTATTCTTTAGAACAACAGCTGGTACATATGGACGCGCCGAAGCCCAACGCGTTTCGGGGATTCTTCCCCTTGATCACGGGCACATGTAGTATATTGACGCGTGCACACAAAGTCTCATGCTCTTTTATATCACGCCCACAGATGGGCCATCTGGGATTTGTAGTGCTGCCATTTCCCCATTGATGGGCTCTACTTCCTCGGCGGAGTTGTATTCCTTTAACAAAGCTCCAATGAGCCTCCAGCTGTTTCCGCTGGTGTTCTTTCTCAATACCTGCATTCCTGCATTGCTCCCCGTGATCTTGGAAGCAACAGTCCACCCCTTTATGGTGGCAGTGCGGTTCCCCGACCTCAGACAGGCCGTAAAAAATATACGCTCCAAGTTTGTCCAACAAACGGAACCGCACACGAAAGCAGGCGGGCTCTGCAGTCTCCTGCAGGATCCTTTATTCTTTAAAACAACAGCTGGTACATATGGACGCGCCGAAGCCCATTGCGTTTCGGGGATTCTTTCCCTTGATCACGGCACACGTAGTAGATTGACGCGTGCACACAAAGTCTCATGCTCTTTTATATCACGCCCACAGATGGGCCGTCTGGGATTTGTAGTGCTGCCATTTCCCCATTGATGGGCTCTACTTCCTTGGCGGAGTTGTATTCCTTTAACAAAGCTCCAATGAGCCTCCAGTTGTTTCCGCTGGTGTTCTTTCTCGATACCTGCATTCCTGCATTGCTCCCCGTGATCTTGGAAGCAAGAGTCCACCCCTTCATGGCGGCAGTGCGGTTCCCCGACCTCGGACAGGCCGGAAAAAATATACGCTCCAAGTTTGTCCATCCTAGACGGCCCATCTGTGGGCGTGATATAAGAGAGCATGAGACTTTGTGTGCACCCGTCAATCTACTACATGTGCCCGTGATCAAGGGGAAGAATCCCCGAAACGCGTTGGGCTTCGGCACGTTCATATGTACCAGCTGTTGCTTTAAAGAATAAAGGATCCTGCAGGAGACTGCAGAGCCTGCCTGCTTTCGTGGTCGGTTCCGTTTGTTGGACAAACTTGGAGCGTATATTTTTTCCGGCCTGTCCGAGGTCAGGGAACCGCACTGCCGCCATAAAGGGGTGGACTGTTGCTTCCAAGAACACGGGGAGCAATGCAGGAATGCAGGTATCAAGAAAGAACACCAGCGGAAACAACTGGAGGCTCATTGGAGCTTTGTTAAAGGACTGCAGACGATTATTGCAAGACTGCAGCGCACTGCTTTGTCCAGAAGGATTTGCTCAACGCCACACCCACTGTGGCAGGTGTGGGTAATAACTACTTAAGTGTGCGAAAATAGGCTGCTCCATACTTTCCCTACCTATGCCTCTGAAGAAAGGATGAGACGATCCTGAAATGCGTCAGGCAGACGATTATTGAAAGACTGCCAGTGTTTTTGCATCTGCTGGCAAGCGGTGAAATGGATGCAAATTCCTAATGTGCCGATTAAACTTCGTGTGGCTCTAATTCAACTTGTGGGCTGACTTGTGTGTAGGAGATATTGACGGCTGTTGCCCAGCCGGGAAGTATTGCCCACTGCTTGGAGGCGGGTCCTGTGCAGGCTGTGAGAGGCTGCCTGCAACTATGGGACGAAGACAAGCAGCACCATAAAAGGATGGTGTGTGTTTGTGGCACTGTTTCACTGCCGAAAGCAAGGCAGACTGCACCATTGGTGATCTTTCTTTCCACTTGGAACTTTATCAGTTGGTACAAAATTGTGAGACTTGTGAAGCTACCCCACACGGGGATGACTTTCAGCGCACTGCATTGTCCAGAAGGATTTGCTCAACGCCACACCCAATGTGGCAGGTGTGGGTAATAACTACTTAAGTGTGCGAAAATAAGCTGCTCCATACTCTCCCTACCTATGCCTCTGAAGAAAGGATGAGACGATCCTGAAACGCGTCAGGCAGACGGTTATTGAAAGACTGCCAGTGTTTTTGCATCTGCTGGCAAGCGGTGAAATGGATGCAAATCCTTAATGTGCCGATTAAACTTCGTGTGGCTCTATTTCAACTTGTGGGCTGACCTGTGTGTTGGAGATATTGACGGCTGTTGCCCAGCCAGGAAGTATTGCCCACTGCTTGGAGGCGCGTCCTGTGCAGGCTGTGAGAGGCTGCCAGCAACTAGCGGACGAAGACAAGCAGCGCCATAACAGGATGGTGTGTGTTTGTGGCACTGTTTCACTGCCGAAAGCAAGGCAGACTGCACCATTGGTGATCTTTCTTTCCACTTGGAACTTTATCAGTTGGTCCAAAATTGTGAGACTTGTGAAGCTACCCCACACAGGGATGACTTTCAGCGCACTGCATCGTCCAGAAGGATTTGCTCAACGCCACACCCACTGTGGCAGGTGTGGGTAATAACTACTTAAGTGTGCGAAAATAAGCTGCTCCATACTCTCCCTACCTATGCCTCTGAAGAAAGGATGAGACGATCCTGAAACGCGTCAGGCAGATGGTTATTGAAAGACTGCCAGTGTTTTTGCATCTGCTGGCAAGCGGTGAAATGGATGCAAATTCCTAATGTGCCGATTAAACTTCGTGTGGCTCTATTTCAACTTGTGGGCTGACCCGTGTGTTTGAGATATTGACGGCTGTTGCCCAGCCGGGAAATATTGCCCACTGCTTGGAGGCGGGTCCTGTGCAGGCTGTGAGAGGCTGCCTGCAACTATGGGATGAAGACAAGCAGCGCCATAACAGGATGGTGTGTGTTTGTGGCACTGTTTCACTGCCGAAAGCAAGGCAGACTGCACCATTGGTGATCTTTCTTTCCACTTGGAACTTTATCAGTTGGTACAAAATTGTGAGACTTGTGAAGCTACCCCACTCAGGGATGACTTTCAGCGCACTGCTTTGTCCAGAAGGATTTGCTCAACGCCACACCCACTGTGGCAGGTGTGGGTAATAACTACTTAAGTGTGCGAAAATAGGCTGCTCCATACTTTCCCTACCTATGCCTCTGAAGAAAGGATGAGACGATCCTGAAATGCGTCAGGCAGACGATTATTGAAAGACTGCCAGTGTTTTTGCATCTGCTGGCAAGCGGTGAAATGGATGCAAATTCCTAATATGCCGATTAAACTTCGTGTGGCTCTATTTCAACTTGTGGGCTGACCTGTGTGTTGGAGATATTGACGGCTGTTGCCCAGCCGGGAAGTATTGCCCACTGCTTGGAGGCGGGTCCTGTGCAGGCTGTGAGAGGCTGCCAGCAACTATGGGATGAAGACAAGCAGCGCCATACCAGGATGGTGTGTGTTTGTGGCACTATTTCAACTTGTGGGCTGACCTGTGTGTTGGAGATATATATAAATATATACATATATATATATATGATGAACTAATTCATAGTTGGTATTGTAAGAACATGCTGGGAAAAGACGAGTATTTATTCCTAAGAAGCAACAACCCAATAACACCAACCTTTTACTACATCCCAAAAATACATAAAGACAGCATTGATCCTCCTGGAAGACCCATAATCTCATCTCAAAAGAGCTTAACTGAACATCTATCGACTTTTATTGATCACTTTCTTACTCCTCTGGTACAAGAACTGGACTCGTACATAAAAGACACCAAGGACTTTTTGTCAAAAATCGACAAGATAAAATGGGACCCAAGTTACAGATTGCTAGTGTTGGACATAACCAGCCTGTATACGTGCATTAGTCATGATAAGGGTATTGAAGCAGTGATGCATTTTCTTAACAAAAGACAACTGAGGTTTTTAGAACATAATTTTATGCTGACAACTTTTGTGGAATTCTGTTTGAGGAACAATATCTTTATGTTTGAGGAAAGTTACTATAGACAGACGTCCGGTACAGCGATGGGCACCTACTTTGCCCCCAGCTACGTGAATTTATCCGTGGGCTGATGGGAGGAGCGGGTGCCTAGGCCGCTAGAAGCGAATGGAGAGAAGGGCTGTGTGATTGAATGGTGTTGCTATATAGACAACCTGTTTATAATCTGGCAGGGATCAGAACAAACTGCCAAGGCCTACATTGATGTCCTCAACAGTAATAACATGAATTTAAGATTTACTGGGTCAATAAGTAACATCTGTGTGGAATATTTAAATCTAAAAGTGTTTATTTCGGATGGTAAGATTGAAATATCTCTTTTTCGCAAAAGCACGGCAGGTAACTCTGTACTGTATGCAACCAGTAACCATCCTACTCTCCTGATACTGAGCATCCCCTATGGGGAATTGCTCAGGTTAAAACGGAATAGCACTAGAGACTCAGACTTCCAAATTACAGCATTAGAGTGCGTCAGTAGATTCAAATTGAGAGGCTATGCCACGGACATTTTAGAGAGTGCATTAAAAAAAGTAAAATCTATACCGAGGCTAAACCTGTTAAGAGAAAAAGAGAAAAACACTGATACTTATGCAGCTGCGATGGGAAAGTTCCGGCTGGTAACCCCCTACTCGGCAGTAGCCAATCATATAAAGCACATGCTTAGAAAGAATTAGCACATACTAAAAACCGACAGCGTCATAAAAGATGATATTCCAGCTTTTCCACTAGTGACTTTTAAAAAATCTAGATCTTTGAAAGATATGTTAGTACAAAGTCATTTAAGAAAAGTGGATAAGAAACCTAATACTCTTGCAGACTTAAAGGGTTTTCATCCATGTTATAAATGCAAAGCCTGCGCACACAGCAAAAGAGTAAAAAGTTATGAGATACCTGGAACAGGAATAACAAAAACCATCAATAAATACCTTACTTGCGGTACCCCGTATGCGGTGTATTGTCTTAAGTGCCCATGCGGATTATCGTATATTGGGAGTACGATCAAACCTCTTAAACTAAGAATTTTGGAACACCTAAGAGCGATTGATAAGAATGACCAGGCATACCCAGTCGCTCGACACTTCCAAGAGAAACACCCAAGTAACAGACACCAATTACAGTACTTTGGCCTGGATTATATAGCGGATAGTCCTAGAGGAGGGGACAGGCTCCACAGATTGAGAAGATTAGAGTCCCGGTATATAATAGACTTAATGACAAAACACCCTAAGGGATTAAATGTGGGAGAGGAACTGGCATCTCATATTGGGTTCTAAAATATAAACATACAACATAAATAGTAAAGACAACACTAAATATGAATTGAGACCCGACAATAATGAGACTGTTCAATAGGGCATCACAAAAAAAAAGAAATATAAGACCTAATTAATACTGTGTGACACTTACATGGAGAAAACGGAACTGATGTTGATTGATGTGGTTATTTGGTAATTTTGCAATTTTGAACTGTATCCTATACTTGAATAGACATTTATGAATTTATTGAACCAATTTGTAATTTTCAGTACTGCTTTGATTTAAAGATCAATGAACTTCAAGCAATCTGATTTTGGGCAGACCCCTAATGAACTTTATGAACTAAGTTAAATGTATTTTGTGAAAACAAACTTTGACAAGGGAAGCTGGCCGATCCACGGCTTAATATGTTGAAAGAGTTGCGTATTGTTAAAAGTAATCTGGTTATCAATGGCTGAATAATTTTACTTGGCTCGGGTTGGAACTAGCAAAATGGCGCTGCCAGTTTTGGTTCAGATACGACATCCCAAAAGGGTAGTTACCGAAAAAATGGTCAATAATAAAGGTCGGACAAACTGACTGTGGCAATGCATTATTTTTGGTGGAACACTCGATCCATATGACGGAAATAAGTGGAGCCGATACACAGCCTAATAACATCAATTTAATTTAATTTTGTTTGTTTTTCTGCATCATTATGCATCTAGTGCAAATCATAACTAGTATAAACAAATCCACTTAGTTTGTGAATCGGAAATAGTAATCCGAAGTTGGAGGCACTTACGAAAATAAGTTAACGTGTTTCAAAGCAGATTATTTAAACACAATTCAACCTCAATGTGAAGATACTTCCAATATGGTGTTTTGATTACAGTCCCTTGTTTGTTTTCATTGTAAAACCATGTGGATGCGAGTGATAAAACATGGCGTCACCTCACACCTCGTAACATTGAGGAAGGCGCGTCTGTTGCGAACAAAATAAAACCAACTTGGAGAAGTACCCACGGAGTGCGTGGTTTCTATTGTAATAGAGGTGGAAACCTTGAGCGACATATATATATATATATATATATATATATATATATATATATATATATATATATATATATATATATATATATATATATATATATATATATATATATATATATATATATATATATATATATATATATATATATATATATATATATATATATTACCTACTGGCGTGTCGCCAGTAGGTATATATAGTTAGGATTTTTTGTCTATGGAACTTTTGAAAATTCTATGTCTAATAACTTTGGCGTTTGTGGACGGAATCGGCTGAAATTTTCAGGAAAATGGCACATTTTGTTTCTGAGCAGCCCCTGAAAATTTGGGGGGGTTTCGTCAAGGGGGGGCCGAGAAAAAAGGGGGGTCCCAAAACGCGCTTTTCCCATGTTAATTTCCATAGGGCTTTTGGCCTCACTTTTAGCTCGAACGGCTGAATGGATTTGCACGAAACTTGGCAAAATTGTAGGGACTGTTAGCCCGATGTGCCTTTGCTAGGTCTCAATATATGTGCTCCAGTGGATTTTGAGAAATTAACGTTCAAAACAAGATATATATCTGTAACAGCGCTCCGGGCTGCGCTACGGTCCGCTTACTTTTCGCGAAACGGAACTTTGCGATGCGAAGCTGATTGGCTCCCCGGTGTCTGTCAACATTCTAAACAGTCCGGAGCGGCCGCCATCTTATCTCTCGGTAGGATCGAGAGAGAAGAAGAGGTGAAAAACGAAAGGGGAATTTAATGAAAGGGGGCAAGGTATACCCCTCTTGACCCCCTAGGAATGTTGTTGGGGTTATTAAAGGGTCCCGTGGGGAAAAAAAAAATATATATTTTTCATGGTAGAAGCGCTTCCCGGGCCGCGAACTGGGCCGCAAACTGGTAGCGAAACGGGAATTCGCCATTTTGTGCTTCGTTTTAATTAAATTACTAGGTATAAGGGGGTGCGGGAGACGTATCCTGACTCCTTATGTTTTCTGAGGGTAGCTGAGGAGGCTCATATATGTTGATACATGTCTTCCAGCGGCTGTGCGTGAGCTTTTTTTTTTTTTTGCTGCGTGACGTCTGTTAACGTTCGATTCGATGGAAATCAGGAAGTGTTGACCGCCAATTTGTCAGTGCGATAAAATATTTTGTTATAAATGAATCCTTATTGATAAACATTGTCTGCGCCATCTTGCCTTTTTTCCAATGCCACAATTTTGTCTTGCACGGCAGCCATTTTAGATGCCAGGCCGGTCCCAGGCTATCACCTAGCCCTGCGGATGTAGTTTATGGCCCCAGCTGTGAAGAATCCAGACATGCCAACCCTCCCGGTTCAGGCGTGAGACTACTGATTTCAGTGCTAGTCTCCCGCCTCCCGATTTCTGCAAGCAAAAACCCGGGGGCATATTACCAACAACTAGCGATCATTTTTGTCTCTAACTTGTTTAGAGACAAAAATTATCGCCGCACATCGGCGATTTTTATCGCAGATAAACCTTGCTATTAGCAAGGTTTATCGCAAATGCGATAAAAAACGGCCGCAATGCATGAATATCGCTGAAAAGTCAGCGATATTCATGCATTATCGAGCAAATGCTCTTAGCCATGTTATCCACCTCCCATTGGATAACATGGCTAAGAACTGCTCAGGTCAGGTGTTAGCTTTTGGAGATATTCGCGCTTAGCGCGAATATCTCCAAAAGTTGGTAATAGGAGATAGAGATGTTAGGGACTGTTTCCAGTCGCTAACATCTTGGCACGCCCACTTTGCATGTCATTAGTGATAAATATCACTGACATGCAAAGCGGGGCCCAAGATGGTCGCTATCTCCTTTTAGCTGTCACTAACTGGTGTTAGCGACAGCTTGGTAATAGGGAGATAATTTTATCTCCGCTTTCTTGGCTTTTAAAGCCAAAAAAGCGGAGATAAACCCCCTTGATAATATGCCCCACGATTCCTCGGGGGTTTCAGCTGACAAGGCTTGGTATTGTGTTACATGGTAATTTTTCCAGGAAACGTCAGAGGGTCGATGCAGGGGTTCTAGAAGGGGTGATAAACCATTTAAGCCTCATGAACAAGCGCATGGTCTTGTAAAGATCTGTGAAGTACTCGGGGCGGCGGTGTGTGTGTGTCCTCTTTCAGGAGCGGGCAGGGGGGGGGGTGCACTGCCAGCAACTTGCCAGGCCAGGCAGTGTTCAACACTTGCATCACCCTTTCTCTGCCTGCTATTGCGCTCCATGCTTCGGAAAGGTAAGAAAAAGAACGTGCATTTGAGTTTGAAATGTCCGATCCTGTAGCAGTACACTTGCAAAGCCCACACATGACAATAACCCGATTCAAGGCCCCATTCACCCGATTTTTTAAAAATATATAGCACTCCAACAAAGTAGGATTATAAAACTTTATTAACTTTTAAATATAACGAACGGAACAAAAACTGTAAAAATTTAAACTTTTTTGACAAAAAAAGCAACAATGGTCAGAAGCTGTCTTTTGTGCGAATAGTCCCAAGGCAGCACAACGTGCTGAGTTCTGGACAGCACCCAGGTGATGTCACCTGGGTGCCGCACTGGTTTTTAGGATCCTACAATGCAGCTCAGAAAAACAGCGTGGGGCGTCCTGGGTGGTGCGGAGGGAGGCCTCGTCAGTAGCGGTCTGTTGTGCGAATAGTCCCAAGGCAGCAGAACGCGCTGAGATGTGGATGGCACCCAGGTGATGTCCAGTAAACTGCCGCACTGGTTTTGGTATCCTACAATGCTGCTCCGAAAATTGGCGTGGGGCGGCCCGGGGGGGGCGTGGGGGAGGCGGCGTGAACGGGCCTCCCCAGGTGGCGTCCATCCAGCTGAGTTGCGCCCGCTCTTGCGGCTACAGCGTCTCGCTCACCATGTTGTTGAGTTGCTCCCACTCTTGCAGTGCAGCGATAGGCGGCTGCCACAGGACTCTTAAAATGGCGGACGGCTCTTCGGTTTTGGGCCTGGTCCACTAAAATGGCCCGGGACACCTTGGAACTCGGACGCTTGCCTGCTAGGGCTTGGGCTCCATTCTCGAAAGCGTCCCCTCAGCCGTGAAGATTCTACAAAAGTCTTGGGGGCCCTCGACTCCTGCAGGCTTCCGGTGGGGAGCGGCTGCCATGATTGCACGCGGAATGACCACGACGGAGCCACGAGATGGTGGTGCTCTCATGCTGACGCCAGCTTCAGTCTGAATCATCCAGAAACAAGGTGGGGCTTTCATCGTTTGGGAAAAAAAAATGTTCTAAACCAATGAAAAGTGTTATTTTTAGGTCATATGACCAAGCCTTCGATCTTTAGGAAACCAAAAGTAAAATGAACCAATGAAAAGTTTTATAAACAAGTCACATGACCTGTTATGCGGCATAGGGCTACAAAAAGCGTAGAAAATCCGTTGGCACGTGAGGCGGCGTCAGTAGCGGACCGATGTGCGAATAGGCCGAAGGCAGCACAACGCGCCGAGATCCGGATGGCACCGAGTTAGTGTCCAGCAAGTTGCTGCACTGGTGTGGCTATCCTACAATGCTGCGCCGAAAGTCGGCGTGGGGCGCCCCATTGGCCTGTGAGGTCGCGTCAGTCAGTGGGGGCTGTGCGTCTCCCCCAAGATGGAGGCTCCTCGGCTGCAGTGGAGCGCCCCTTAGCGTTTCACTCGCCGTCCAACTGAGTTGCGTCCGCACTTGCGGCTACAGTAGGCCGAAGGCAGCACAACGCGCCGAGATCCGGATGGCACCGAGGTGGTGTCCAGCAAATTGCCGCACTGGTGTGGCCATCCTACAATGCTGCGCCGAAAGACGGCGTGTCCAGCTGAGTTCCGGTCACTCTTGCGGTACAGTGACTCGAACGCGCCGAGATCCGGATGGCACCGAGGTGGTGTCCAGCAAGTTGCCGCACTGGTGTGGCCATCCTACAATGCTGCGCCGAAAGTCGGCGTGGGGTGCCCCGTTGGCTTATGAGGTGATGTCAGTAGTGGACCGATGTGTGAATAGGTCGGAACCAGCACAAGGCGCCAAGATCCGAATGGCAAGTCCTGGATGTTGAGTGCCATAGTTGAGAGTTCCGAGCAGTGCTTGTAAGACTGTCTGAAGCTTATTTGCACCTGCTGCAGCTTCACTATTGCCCTGGTGTGGCCAAAGGTCGCACATGACATAGGCGGCCGGCTCCCGAGGTCCGGCGGAACTTTTTTCCTTTTCCTTTTTGCTTCTTGTCCCACAATCCGTTTCATCTGAAGACACGACCAGGTCCCTGAATGTGTGCAGGGGGACGTTATTGATTGAATCAAAATGGCGGCTTGACACAAAGCTGACTCAAGCGTTGCTGTTGATGCTATACAGACAAAAATTGTTTTTCAGTTTGTACATTCTTCAGGATTTTTTTTTCCATCCAAGGCTGATTGAGAGTTTGTAGAAAAATGGCTTCAAATTTTCCACATACTACTCTTCAACATTCTTCCTAAATGTAACAATGTGAGACTCACTTGGAGAACGGCTGTTTATCTTTCCTTTCAAAATGCTGCCAACAATATTTTCTGAATGGAAGACACCATCTTGTAGCATAAAGGGCCGAAAGGGGTTCTGGTCTGGCCGATGGTTGGTGGAGACATTTTGACTATATCTTGGACCTGCCCGGCCTCGCCCAAAATGGCGCCGGTATAAATGGGACTCGTAACTCCTTGTTGTGTACTGGTTGAACAACCTTGATATCACGAGATATGAATGCAGTTTTGATGCTCATGGCGGGCGGGGACGAGAATTGATTGAATATTTCGACATCCCTATTGATATTAAGTTCTGATGTGTTATTGATTACTGTACTATTGAAAGTTCGAATTAACGTCACCCATGGTACTTGCACGCAAATGTATATCTAGATAACTTTTTTGTAAGTGGCCCTGTCGTATTTTAATTACAAAATGTACGTCCACCGATTCCGCAACTGTTAGACACCTTAGTTCTTGCAACCTAATGGCTCGCTCGTTACGTTCCTCTATAATGTAAATGTCTCCTCATCATATACGATTTCAGTTTGCTCCGTGGCCGGCCCACGTGGTTATAGGCCCGTATTTGTATACTGGCATTTTCACAATAAAGGTTTTTAAAACAAAACATGGTAGTAGTATTTACATTGGTAAAGTTTTTACTTTTAGTCACTGTTTTCGAATCAGTAAAAGGCAAGTGAAATAAAGCAGTCCAATTACATGACGGATAAAAGGTATAATATGTAGGAACGCAGTAAAGATAAATGGTCAAGGGCAGTTGTGTTTTCCACTCCTGCAACATAAAGTGATCGATAAGAATCTGATAATCAGGCGTATCGGCGACTAAGACAGCAGGCCGAGTCTCTTTTACTCAACGGCTCCGTCATGGAACGAAGAAACACCCTTTTTCTCGAAAAAGGAATATATTTTACTTGCAGGACAGTTGTAAATTTTCCGGGAAAGTACATTAGCCTGGAATATTATAACATATATGTTTTTTAAAAAAAAGTTCGAAATCAATAAAAAGCATATTTTTTAGGTCATATGACCAAGCTTTTCATTATTAAAATAACAAAAGTAAAATGAACCAATAAAAAGTTTTATAAACAAGTCACATGACCTGTTATGCTTACGTTACGCGCTGCGCGCCGCGCCCCGGATCACTTCCGGGTGCGCTAACGCGGCGTGTCATATAACGCATTACGCGACAACGTAGGTCAAGAATATAGTCAAAATGTCTCCACCAACCAGCGTTCGGAACACAACCCCTTTCAGCAGTCCAAAAAGTTCTGTAAAATGACAACAGAGGGGACAGGCAACAAGAACCATCAGTCAAAGAGGGGAGGGCAAGTTCTTCTCTACCGGGTCATGTTGGGGCGCTACCGGAACTGATCGAATTGGTAGTGTACAGTGTTTCTGGATGTTTCAGACTAAAACTGGCGTCAGCATGAGAGCACTACCATCTCGTAGGTCCGTCGTGGCCATTCCACGAGCAAACATGGCAGCCGCTCCCCACCAGAAGCCTGCGGGAGTCGGGGGCCCCCAAGACTTTTGTAGAATCTTCACGGCTGAGGGGACGCTTTCGAGAATGGGACCCAAGCCCTATCAGGGAAGCGTCCGAGTTCCAAGGTGTCCCAGGGCCATTTTAGTGGACCACGCCCAAATCTGAAGAGCCGGCCGCCATTTTGAGAGTCCTGTGGCAGTCGCTTATCGTTGCATCGCAAGAGCGGGAGCAACTCAACTACATGGTGAGCGAGACGCTGTAGTCGCAAGAGCGGGCGGTAAACAGCTGAATGGCGGAAGAGGCACAGTGTAGCAAAAGCGGGCGGAATGGCAACTAAAACGGTAAAGGGGCGCCCCACTACAGCGTGTCTTCAGGTCAAACGGATTGTGGGACAAGGTCCAGAATAGAAGAGTCATCAAAAGGCAAAAAGTTCCGCCGGACCCCGGGAGCCGGCCGCCTATGTCGGGGGCGATCTCAGGCTAAACCGGTGCTATAAGACTTGGGGAGGGGGTCGGAGCCAAGCGTCTTCTCCGAGTCCGTGCCATCACACCGCCCCTCGGGGGCCTCCGTCAAGCGGTTTAGGGAGGTACCATATCACATTGTTTTCAAATGCAGTCAGGTCCACAAACGACACTCACTTACTTTGAGAATAGTGAAGCTGCAGCAGGTGGAAATAAGCTTCAGACAGTGTTACAAGCGCTGCTCAGAACTCTGAACTATGGCACCCAACATCCAGAACTTATGCCATTTAAGAATGGCAGTGACATTGAAGCAACTCAGGGACCAAAACCATTAACGTACTTTCACGTATGAAAATCTTACTTGGTGAGGGGGCAGGAGCGAAGCGCCCCCTCCCAGTCCGCGCCACCACACCGTATGTTGAAAATCTGAAGCCATCGTTCTACAAACTCAACCAACCTTGGATGGAAAAATCTAGAAAAATGTACAAACTGAAAACCAGTTTTGGTCTGCATAGCATCAGTAGCAACGCTTGCTATCAGAGTGCATGAGTTTCATGCTCGATCGATTGAGCAAGGTTTTGTAAATGCAAATTCCTAACTATATATGGCCTATAACCTATGGTTTTTTCAGTGAATTTCATTGGTTTTTTAATAGCAAATATCAAAAGCTGTAAAATGTCAAGTACGTGATAGGTAAAAACTTTTTCGTGTTTATGCACGCTGATGTGCTTTGAACGCTGCCCCCCTCCCCTCTTTTCTCTTAGTAGTACTCTCTCTTTGCAGATAGTGAAGAGTAGTTAACGCAGGCCTTTACCCCCGTTGTAATCCGTCGTGCCTGCTTCCCTCTCCATTTGATTGATTGTTATCCAAGCATTTACTGTTTTACAATTGATTCTCTTTGGTTCATTCTCTATTTACAAACACGCACAAAGTCGCAATACTCTGTTTAGTCTTTGCAGATAGTGAAAAATCGTGTAAAAAAATAAAAGTAATCGAGCAAAATCAGTAGGCCACTAATTGGATCTCTTTTTGACCTCGCTAAAATAGAAATATTAGGAACAACCCTTCATGAGAAATACGAAAATAGTGAGATGAACTGAGCTCCACACCATGAGAGCTGCAAGACAGCTCGGCTCCGTCACCCACCCCGCCCAAAATAACGACAAACCCTATGCAAATATTAAAAATATAGACAACACACCAGCAAAGAAACAGGGTAAAACATTTTATTAAATAACTATTTACATAACTATTTTATACTTTTTATTGCCCGATCTGGCTAGCTCAATCGATCGAGCGGTGTATCTATGGGGATTTGTAGTTCATAATATGCCTAACCCCAATTGCTATAGCCCGTCAAGTTTTAGGACTGTAGTCCGTGATATCGCAATAACGATAATCCCGACCATGTGTGATGTCACTGACCATGTCATGAGTGATGTAATATGTGACGTCATCAGCAGTGCATTACACACGCAAGTTATAGTGAGTCCAACTAACAATAACGTGGAATTTCAATGGTTTTATGTCAGTAAAATTTCCAGCTAACTATAACTGGTGTGAAACCTATGGTTTTTTCAGTGAATTTAATAGGTTTTTTAAATGCTAATTCCTAACTATAACTGGTGTGAAACTTATGGTTTTTTCAGTGAATTTCATAGGTTTTTTAACTCCTAATTCCTAACTATAACTGGTGTGAAACCTTTGGTTTTTTCAGTGAATTTTCAAGGTTTTGTAAATGCAAATTCCTAACTATATATGGTCTCAAACCTATGTTTTTTTAGTGAATTTCAATGGTTTTTTAATAGCAAATATCTATAGCTGTAAAATATATTCTTCTTTATAATGAATACTATATTTTCTATGCATATTTCAATGGTTTTGTGTGAGTAAAATATCAACTTTAAAGGTTTTTTAAATGCTAATTCCTACCTATATATGGTCTAAAACCTATTGTTTTTTCTTTGAATATATATATATATATATATATATATATATATATATATATATATATATATATATATATATATATATATATATATATATGTATATATATATATATATAGCAATCCGAATTGAAGAATAAGTGGATGTATAAGTGTCTGGATGGAGGATTTAGTAGCAGTGTGATTGACTGTTTACTTGACTAATTTGTAGTGTGTCACTAAATATATTGGATAGTAATTAAACTGTGTGAATACTATTTTTTCTATGTATTTAATATTTTTTTGGGATGTATGAAAGTTTTTTTTTTTTTTAAATGTTTTGCTTCGGTACGCTTCCGGTGCGTGCCCCGGGGTGCGCCCCGTTAGCGTAACTTTGGATCGCGCCCCGGTTCGCGCCCCGGGAAACGTTCTGTTAGCGCAACTGACACGATCGAAAACAACATCGTGACGTGTCGCGTAAGTGTGACCTATCGCGTAGCCGTGTGATGCGCCTTATGACGCGCTGCGTTAGCGCACCTGAAAGCGCTCCGGAGCGCTACAGAGTGCAACGCGCAGCGCCCCAGAAGCGCTCCGGGGCGCAGCGCGGGGCGCATAACGTAAGCGTAACAGGTCATGTGACCTGAAAATAACACTTTTCATTGGTTCAGAACATTTTTTTTTAAAAATGATGAAAGCCCCCACCTTTTTACCTCATTCTTACTTTTTACTTCCAGAGAGCAAGACCTGTTTTTGACAATGGCTTCTGTAATAGCTGCAGCTGGTGCTTCTCAGCAACCACCACCACCACCACCACCAAAAGGACCACCTCCAACACTGGACTTTGGCAGAGAGGAAGATAATGAGGACGAAGAGGAGGAGGAGGCAGAGCAAGTAAGGCAGCAGTTCCTGCCAGAAACACCAAGGCAGAGCCATATTAAAGAGCACTACATATGGCAATTTTTTAAAATTCCACCTGGACAAAAGAAGGTCAATGCACCCCAGGTGTCTTGTTTGATATGTAAACATGTACTTTCTCGTGGCAACCCCAACAAGAAATACAGCTTTGGGAATCATACAATGATTGGCCACATGGAGCAGTGGCATCCTAATAATCTTTCCCAAGCACAAGTAAGGGATCTTGCTGCCAACCCCCCAAATGTCATCCCCAGCACCTCTAGTGGACAAACATCATTCGCCGGACCAGAAGGCTGAGAAATTGTCCCCAATATTCAAAGTCCTTTTGAAAACTAAAAAATAGTTTGTATATATTGTGGAGGAACTATTTCCTTTGGAGAAAAGAGTATTACTTTGATTAACCGAGCTGGAGAAAATCATAAATGCAACAAGAAGAGAAAACAATGAATCCTTTTTATTTTTTTTGCTCCTGTTGAGACATGTTCAAACCCTGCTTTTTTGTTATTTCCCCTAAAAAAACACAAAAAACTCAAAATAATTTTCAAAAATCAAAAAAATCAAAAAATTGTTCAGAAAATTAATAAAAAAAATAAAAAAGAAGAAAAAGAATAAAAAAAACAGTTCTTTTCAGAACTACCTTCCATTTATAACAAAATTGCTAACATTTTTACACCCTGTCTTTCTTTTTTTCTCTTTGTTCCGCTTCCCGGAGCGCTGCCCGGTTCGCGTACCTGGCGCGAAACCCGCGAAAATTATTATTTTTTTTTTGTTGCTTTATATGGGCCTTTTCAGCCACCCACTTCAAATCTAGGGGGTCAGGGGGTGTCTACCCTGCCCCCTTTTATTCATTTCCCCTTTCGTTATTGCCACCTCTTGTCTCTCGATCTTACCGAGAGGCAAGATGGCGGCCGCTCCGGGCTGTTTCGAATGTTTACAGACACCGAAGAACCAATCAGCTTTCTGCGCGCAAGTCGCGTGGCGTGCCCGGAGCGCTCCCCGGAGCGCGTACCGGGGCGCTGCCATAGATATATATATTTTTTTGAACCTAAATTACTCAAAATCTACTGAAGCACATATCTTGAGACATAGCAAAGGCACATCGGGCTACCAGTCCCTACAATTTTGCCAAGTTTGGTGAAAATCCATTCAGCCGTTCGGGCTAAAAGTGAGGTTGACCGCCCTATGGAAATTAACATGGGGAAAACACGTTTTGGGACCCCCCTTTTATCTCGGCCCCCTCTTGACGCATCCCCCCCAAACTTTCAGGGAAGGACCGGAGCTCAACAAGGCCATTTTGAGGAAATATTCAGGCAGATTCGTCAACCGGCGCCAAAGTTATTCCAAATAGAATTTTGAGATTTAACATTGAAAAAAATCCTAACTATAACTACCTACTGGCGACCGCCAGTAGGTAATATATATATATATATATATATATATATATATATATATATATATATATATATATATATATATATATATATATATATCAGAAAAAAGAAGGATGCCCCACTGAAAATGCCACACACGAAGGGTACAGACTCAAACACCCTCGACTGCAGCAGTGTCAGCACTCCTGCTCACTTGCTTCCATTAAAATGCTGAATGTCAAATGTGTTTTGAGCGATATCTTGATCACTGGCTTCACTCTGGCTTCAAACACGGAGACACAAAGGTATTGGGAACACACATGGCCTCATGCCACAGAACCTGTAGTCCTTTTGTTTAACCCCTGTGGGTGTCACTGACTCCGTGTTCACAATGACTGCCGCAGTGAAATGTTAAAAAAATAACTGACCCCAGTGTGTAAAAGCTGTACGGGAATCACAGCTGTTGGTGGCAGAGATATATCGATGTCAACAGAATTCCAAGAGGGTTGAGAATACTTACGTCTCCAAGTTATGAAAATCCTAACTCGTGGTTAATGGGAGAATGGGCTGAAAGTAACCTCGAGTCATCCCGAAGGTTGGTGCTAATCCTCATTAGATATGCCAACATTGATCGTGCCCAACTGTTGAAAGAAATAGAGGAAATAAATGAAGATCATGATACATATGACGAAACAGATGAGAAAGCCAGATTAAGAAGCGACTTGATACTCAGGTTAAAAAAGGAATAAGAAAAGCTCAAGGAGAGAAAAACGTATAAATTCCTAAGGGATCGTAATGCTTACGAGTTAGAGCAAATATTTACTTTTGCAAAAAAGTACGACGTACTGCGAGTTTCCAAATACAAAGTGACGGAGAGTACAAGAGTAACTAACAAAACCAAGGTGGTTGCAAGTCATACCTCTCAGTCGGATATCAGCTCGGCGGGAGGGAGTGATTCATAATTGGATATGAGGAATCCAGGGGGAAACAAACAACAACCAAAGCCATTGCCAGGAGAGGAAATACATTTTATATGCCAGGAAAGGAGGCAAACCCTCCACCCCAGACCTCAGAAGGAGAACAGCAAAGTAATGCCAACTACAAGCGGAGGCAGAGGCATAAAGCCTGCAGGCAGTGCACAAAATAACAACAACAAGAGGGGAAGGGGACAGTGGCCAAAGAAATAGGCGTAACCGTCAATGCGGGGATGCCATCATCAACCTATCCAGATTAAATAAAAAAGAGGAGAACATCCTATGACTGGGCTTATCTTTCTCAACCGGTACAAATTTTGACTACGCAACAGCTAGGTTTCATATTTACAAATTCGTCAAAAAACTTACATTGAGAAAATATCATGCGCTCAATGAAAGCCAGGTAAAGCCTATCGAATCACAAGTGGGTGTCAATCTAACACAAACAGATGTACCTCTACTTATGGAAATGGAGTTACTATGGGAAACAGAAGGTGCTGGATATGATGACCAAATGGCCAGCCACAGAAAAGATACTAACCGAAAGGCAATGGACTTTGGCAAAAAAGAGGCAAAGATACTAACATCATTTAAACAATCGTCCACCTTCAACCTAATCATACCATGTGATTCAATCAACATTTTCCATGAGAATGTTATGGCACAAAGCAAAAAACTAAACACGGAAACCCAAATGAAACGTCGAAATTATACTAAACAAAATCAACAATACGAGGCCCTAATCAAAAAACTGAGTCAACAAGAGTATAGTAATATGAAGCAGTGATAAAGGGGGCAATATAGTCATCTGGCCTCATGATGAGTACAACAAAGAGGCATTTGCGCAACTAAATGACAGAGAGTGTTATATACGGAACACAACATCTGCTCTGAAGGAAGTTCACAAAAAATACCGCAAAAACTTGACAAACTGGAAAATTAAACATCTAATCACAATGGATGAATACAAGTATCTAAAGAAAGACAATCTGGTAACTCCATCCATATATTTCAACCCAAAAATACACAAAGATCCCTACAAACCACCGGGTAGGCTGATAATATCGGCCAGGAATGGTCTGTTAGAGCACACATCAAAATATATTGATTTCTTTCTTCAAGAATACGTGAAATCGCTACCGTCATATGTACGTGACACTGGTAATTTTCTACGGAAGATCAAAGATGTGAAATGGCAAGAGGGTTACTGGATGTTGGCGCTAGACCTAACATCTCTACACACAAGCATCAGACATCGTGATGGAATACATGCGGTACAACATTATCTGTCCAAAAGACCACAACAGTACAAAGAACATAACGATATGCTAATCTAAATGTTGGATTATTGTCTGAAAAATAATAATTTTATGTTCAATAATCTAATATATCAGCAAATCAGGGGTGTAGCAATGGGGGCCAGCTTGTCTCCCAGCTATGCCTGTTTGCATATGGGATGCTGGGAGGAGCTGGTTGTCAACCGGAATTGTGAAAAAACATTCAAAGAGAATGTAATTGTATGGCTATGCTGCATAGACAATTTATTTGTAATGAGGAATGGAACAAAAGAACTTGCTGAAGAGTTTGTAAAACAAATCAATGAGAATTACAACAATTTACACTTAGCTGTCACAATTAGCAAAACATCTGTTATTTTTTTAGATACTGAGGTCTATGTACAAGATAGCAGAATGGAAACAAGACTCTATAGGAAGGAAACCTCAGGTAACTCCACCCTACATGCAAGCAGTGACCAGCCAATACATCTCATAAACAGTATTCCATATGGCGAGATGTTGCACCTCAGACGTATCTGTAGTAGGGAGCAAGACCTGAGAGAGGCATAGGAAAGTAGCAGACAGAGATTCCGTGAGAGGGGATACTCTGAAAAGATTATAATCAAAGCTATCAATAAATCGATGGTGCACAGCAGGGAAGAGCTTATCAAAGATAAACAACTGGAAGTACAGGAGATGGTGAAAAAAGAGAGGGTAGGAGAATCCAACCAATTCAGAATCATAATGAGATTTAGTTGACAACAAAACTGTCTCCTTAAAATCTTCAACAATAATTGGCCCTTGGTCCTAAATGACCCAGTGATAGGACCCACGTTACCACATAGGGTGTCCATCATCCACAGTAGAGCACCATCAATGAGGGATTTACTCGTAAACACTAGCCCAGAAATAATTGAAAATACAAGTTGGTTGCAGACCTAAAAAGGGTTTTTTAAATGCAAAACTTACGGGAAAGGACAACTGAGGCCATCAATATTTATTAAAATATTTGAAATGTACTAATTCTACAATTAAGATATGTCTTAAATAGGATTATAATGCTAGATCTAGATGGATTCACAGGCGCGCAAATAGTCGAAGATAAAGTACTGAACTATCGTTGGGTAAACAAAGGTTTTTTAACAGATCCACACGTAGGGTTAAGTTCATCATACAAAGTTTACACATATTTTTTAAATGTAAAACTAAAATAGACATCAAGTTTTTAAGTAATACATTCACTACTCGGACTATGTGGATTTAACCACGTTTTTAAAAGTCGAGTAGAGTTATAGGTGAATTTCATGCAATATTACAATAGGGAACAAGATTAATTTTACATGCGTGAGAAACCGAGTTCAGTATCCGGAATGTTCAGTGATACTTCTACTCTGCAGAAGTGCAAACACATGTTTTAAACATCTTGTGCATGAACTCAATATATATATGCTAACAATTAAGTATTGTAGAGTATATCACGCCATAAATATATTTAAACTTGTATTTAAACCTGTATTTATACTTATATTTTTTTTTTCAAAAGTTTTTATTGTGAAATTGCATAGAAAATCATACAGCAGTCCGTACTCCGGAGAAGCCGTAGCCAGTATAGTATAGCATAAATAGCAATGCATTCATTTATATTGAAATTCCCCCCCAACCACCCCCACCCCTCTCCCCAACTTCCCAGACCCCTCCATCCCCCATCCCCCCCGTACACTACGTCTCATCAGTACTGTACAGGTGAAGCATGAATACATCAACGTGAATAGTATGCCATTAAGATACCCATCACACTGGCTCTTCCATTTCTCTCGCTGATGGTGGAGGCTCCAGCCACAGGCCCCTATAATCCGCCCACCGTTTCCAAATCTTGTAGTGTTTTTTGGGGCAGCCTCTGGCCAAGAACACCGGTTTCTCTAGTCCCATGCAAAAGTCAAGGCCTTTTTTCCACACAACCACTTTGGGGGCCCTGGTGTCCTTCCAGGCCTGTGCAATGTCTCTCTTTGCTAGGGTAAGGCCAAGTAGTAGCAGGTGTCTTTTGTAAATGTTGCCCCCCACTCCTTCTAACACATGCAACAGTCCCAGCTTCGGGGTCCGTGGGAGGTCCCAGCCCAACACCTCTGATAGACAGTCCCACACACCCGTCCAAAATCTCGCTAGCCAGCCACAGTCCCATACCCGATTTCATGTCCACAGCGCAAGCATTCAGGTGATTCAATTAGGCCAGCTTTCCACAGTCTCTCCCTTGTAAAATAAGCACGGTGTAAATATTTGAACTGTAGAAGGCGCAGACGTACGGCTACGGCCGCTCCTCTTGGGGATTCAAGAGCCTCCCGCCAATCTTCCTCCCCAAGATCTCCTATATCTCTCACCCAGCGGTCCCTGAGGGGCTGCAAATCTGAGGAGCAATGTGTAACTAGTGTCTGGTATATGCGGGATATTTTCTTGTCTTCCAAGTCCCCCGTGAACACCTTTGCCTCTATGGGGCTAAATTCAGGGAGGGTGTCCAAGGCCGCGAGTGTAGGTGCAAGGGTGTGCCGCAACTGCAGGTAGCAGAAGAATTGTGTGCTGGGCATAGCAAATTTGGCACTAAGGTCGTGGAAGGACTTGAGGGTTGTGCCTTTTAGAACATGTCCCAATGCCGAAACACCTATGGGGTCCCAGCCCGCAAAGCCACGCAAGGACATCAGGAACAGCAGCTGCCCATTGTGCCAAAGTGGGGTCTCCCTCGTGAGTTTCCCCCACCATCCCATACGACCCAGCGATTGCCGCCAGACCAGAAATACCACTTGTGTTGCATTAGGCAGATTTTTCCGGATGCTGAGTAAAGGACAGTATGAAGGGTGTCTGGGTCCATAAAGTATCTTTCGAGGGCATACGCTTGGTCCCCCCTGTCCCCATACCACCAGTCATTAAGGACCAAAAGATGTGAGGCTTGATAGTAGGATAGCACATCAGACGTCGCCAGTCCCCCACAGTACATGGACAAAAAACAGGTGCGCAAAGCTACTCGTACCGCACCTCCTGCCCAAAGAAACTGGTTCAGGGCGGAGTTAATTTGCTCAAAGCACCGTGATGGAATAGGGTACATATGATTTTGCAGCTGGTACAGCATAAGGGGAAGAGCGACCATTTTAAATATGGCCGACCTACCGTATATATTAAGGGGCATACAGGACCAGCATTTCAGTTCTTGTTGCACTCTATCCCACACCGGAATGATGTTACGTTCCCATGCAATAGCCGGCGAGGTCGTCAGGAAGACCCCAAGGTACATAAGGCCTCCTGCTGCTCTTTGCAACATCCCAGCCCACGGCCCAACCTTAGAGCGGTCACCCAGCGTCCAAAGCGTGGATTTCCGCGGATTAAGATACAGTCCTGAGACTTCCCCAAAGATTTTCATTATTTCCATGACTCGCAGGCCGGACCTGTTCACGTTTGTCAGAAAGAAAAGGACATCGTCCGCATACAATGCGATTCTGTCCGATGGTCCTGCCTCCCATTCAAACCCTCGAAGCTGTGCATCCATCCGGACCCACGCCGCCAATGGTTCCATGGCCAGGGCGAATAGATAAGGTGAGAGGGGGCACCCCTGCCTGGTACCTCGCCCTATTGGAAAAATCTCTGAGGATTCTCCAGCCACCCGCACTGAGGCCGTCAGGTCCGTGTACAGCAGTTGAATGTAGGACATGAAATGTGGTCCTATATTAAGACGTGGAAGGAGTGCGAACAGGTAAGCCCAGCTCAGGGAGTCGAAGGCACGATCAATATCTGCCAGCAACAGAGCTGCCTAATCCCCGGTCCTACTCATCGCCTCTACTGCTACATGTGCCCGCCTGATGTGTCTGGTTGCCCTGTGGGGCATAAACCCAGCCTGATCTGGGTGAATGAGGTCTGTTGTGTGCGGAAACAGTCGGTTCGCAAGCGCCTTAGCTAGTATTTTGTCCTCAATATTTAGGAGGGAAAACGGTCGGTATGACTCATGCCGGTCCGGGGGGGACCCGGTTTACAAAATACCATGATTTTGGCATGCCGCCAGTCAGCTGGCAGGAGGCCCTCTGTTCTTGCCGCTTCCAGGGCGGCCTTGTAGTAGGGCCCTAATTGGAGGTGGTAGCACTTGAAGAACTCACTCGGAAAGCCATTGGGCCCTGGAGCCTTGCCTGTATTGAGTTCCCCCAGTGCCGTGCCCAATTCCTCAGCTGAAAGCGGAGCCTCGAGGCATTCTCGCACATCATCTGGCAGTACACGGGACGGAAGGTCCGCTAGAAATTTATCAACGTCGAGCGCCGGGAGCGTGTCTTGCGGAGCGTACTGGGCCGCCAGGTATCCAGCAAAGCAATTCGCTAGCTCTCTGGGGGCCGAGATGGAGTTGCCGACATCATCTTTGAGGCCCGGCAGCTCCTGCGCCTGAAACACCCTTTGACAGAGCTTATGGAGCATGGTGCTAGATTTGTCCCCCCACTGATAAATTCTGCTCCGTGTCGCCGGCCAAATTTGTCGGGCTCCGTCCAGAAGTAGGGATGCATACGTTTGCTGTGCAAGGAGCAGTGCCCAACTTCCCCATGGTGGCCCGCGACCGCGCACTGGGTCTCTAGATGCTCTACCGTCGCCGCCGCTTGTACTAAATCTTCCTTTTGTTTACGGCGTGCCGCCGCACACCAGGCTATGTCTATGCCTTGAAGTGTGGGCTTCAGGGCCTCCCAGGCCGTCCGTGCATCCACCACTGGGAAGTTGTATTCCCAGTATTGGGCGATCGCAACCTCCATATGGTGTTGGTAGGCCTCTTGCTACAGGGTCCAGGTGGAGAGACGCCATTGAAATGGTTGTCTCCCCCTATCAAGGGTGAGCACGATCTCTACTGGGGAATGATCCGACAATCCACGCAGCAGAATGGACGCCGAGGCAACCCTGGTCACAATCGCGGATGGGACAAAGTTGTAGTCTAATCTCAAAAACGAGTGGTGGACCGCCGAGACATAGGTGTATTCGTGCTCATGAGTGTGGAGGTAACACCAAGTATCTACCCAGCCCATGCCCCGAGCCATGTCATGCCGTTCAGTAGGGATATCTGCAATGGGGCCATCTACAGGACGGAGACGGTCAAGCCGGCACTGCATGACATCGTTCCAATCCCCCCGATCACAGCCAGATTCTAAGGGATCTCAGCCCACACGGTGAACAGCTTTTCGATCAGTGCCCACTGCAATGGGGGCGGGGCGTACATGCTCCCTATCACTACTGGTTCGGTGCCTAACATTCCTTGTATAAAAACATATCGGCCCTGAGGGTCGAGCCACTGCTTTGTGTGAGTGTAGGCCAGTCTACGATGCATCAGGATCGCTACTCCCCGAGACCCCCTGACAAAGCCTGCGTGATAAACCTGGTCAAATCCGTATCTCTGTAGGCTCAGCATTTTGTTACCCATTGAGTGTGTTTCTTGTAGTAGCAGGACATCTACTTTTTCCCTTTTCCCCAGCCTCAACACCGCACCCCTCTTAATCTTGTCAAGCATGCCCCGCACATTCCAACTCAGCACTTTCATGTGGACTCCAGCCTGCTTCGACTCCACAGTATTAGCCCCCATCTAAACACAGTTGCAATAGTGTCCGTATCAATGGGTACATTTGGCAAAGACACCCCAACAGTAGCATGTGAGACAATCGTGTGCAAAATAGCTCCTCGCCCGCAACCCACATCCCCAGACCCTTCCCCTGAACTTTTCCCCCCTCCCTCCATATCCCCACTCAACTGACATCCCTGAAAACTACCCTCAACTCCCCAAACCCCATACCTCAGCAATGTTGAAGTACGTGTCGCGGTATAAGGCATTCCCAGTCCCCAACGGGAGACTCGAGACTGTCTACACCAATGGATACCCACCAACAGCCCCAAAACTGTATAACTGCCTCGTTAGAGGTGCAAACTTCCCCAAAAAGTGAGGCATATGTCCGCCACATAAGTCCATCCCACCCCACCCAACCTTCATCCAGCGTAAAAGTTTTTATACTTGTCTATTCACGTAGAAATCGGTATATGTCCATCAATTCTCCAGGCCGTCTTTCAGCGACCACTGCTCCAGCCAGAGCGTATTACTGTCTTGCATAAAACCACCTGCGTCCCATGTTTCTCAAGGATCCACTCTCGGCGAGTCTGGAGGGTCCGAGTCTTCGGTGTTCTTTCTTTTAGTAGGGGAGCGTTTCGATGAGCGAGACCGCCAGTTACTTCTGCTTCGGGAACGCCGGGGCGTCCAAGGCGGCAACGCCGACGAGGATGAGTCTGAGTTGCGAGCTGGTGGAGTGTGTGGCCTGACACGTACTGTCTCATCCGTCCAGGTGAACACCTCCTCAGGAGAATTGAAAAACATTGTGCCGGACTGGTAGACCACTCGCAGACGTGCCGGATAAAGCAAAGCGTATTGAATCTTTAGGCCCCGCAGGCGAGCTTTAGCTGCTGTGAAGGACTGGCGCTGCTGCTGCACCAACCGTGTATAGTCTGGGAATATCAATATCTTCTGATTATTCCATTGGAGAGAGTCTTTCAATCGTGCCTGCTTTAGAATAGTATCCCGATCGTGGTAGTTGAGCAGCTTAACAATAACTGGTCGTGGGCGCTCACCCACCGGCGGTTTTTGAGTTAGTGCTCTGTGGGCCTGTTCAATGACGAAGCAGCGGGAAAGGGACTCCGGCGGGAGCCAGCTCTCCAGCCATTCCGTGAGGAAGGCCTCCATGTCGCCCTTCTCGCAGTCCTCCGGGAAGCCGACAAAGCGTAGGTTATTTCGCCTAGCCCGTCCTTCGGCATCCTCTGCTCTGAGCGCCAAGTTTTTCTGTATGCCTTCCATGTGAGCCACCTTCCGTTTCAGGATCACCACGTCATCTTCCACCCCGGTGATCCGGGCCTCCGCCTCAGTAATGCGGGCCACCGCATTCCGCAGGTCCTGGCGTAGTAGGGTGACATCCGCCCCGACAGCGCCGATCTTGGCATCCAACGTGTCCCTAGATTGGGTGATCGCCGCCAAAAGCCCGGCATTGTCCGGTCCCTGAGCCTGGGCGCCCCCGGATGCCCCGGCGAGGCTGCTGGGCCCGGTAAATTTATCTATGGGCCCTTGTTTTGAGGATCCACCGGCGTTTCCACCCCTGGTCATGTTCAGTGTTGGGCAGGGCAGCCGGATATGTGGATACGAGGCTGCGAGGGCCAAATAGTCCGAATGCATTCTGGAGCGGATGACTCCCGCAGGCGCAAGATGGCCGCCACTAAGGTCGAAAACAGGGCGCTAACTACCGTCTCCCCCTCCAGGCGGCACGGATGTGCCAAAGCGCTGGGCAGTGCCCGTCGGTTGGTAACGTCGCTGAGGAAGCGGCAGCAGCCGGAATGGTTTGGGCTCAGCACTCAAGCGCCACCAAATCGCCTGGGTCCAGCGCCGGCGGAGCACGGGCATCAAGTTCCGGAGGCCCCTCCGGCCAACTGTTCCGCCGCCAGAATAGGGTCCGCAAGTGCCTCACATCAACAGCAGCCCGGCAGTCGTTCGTGCGTGTATGTACCTCACCAAGGCATCCGGCAACACCGCCGGACCAGCGCCCCTGCAGCCGCCGCTGGCCGTCTTCACCGCCGGGCGTCGCCAAACTCGAGGTCCCTGGCTCCGCTCGCCGCAGCGGGCCGTGCCGGTACCAGGTGTCGTGGAGCGCCTCCCAATGTCGCGACCCGGCTCAAACTTGCTCCACAGCTGCCAGGCCCCTTCAGCAACACCTCACCACCCCGGGATTCCAGCGGGTGCGGGGGAGAAAGGATATTTAGGCGGATAATGTCAGCGGCGGGATGGAGCTCTGCTAAGCTGCGTCCACCATGATGGCTTCCTTAGCCACGCCCCCTTTATACTTACATTTTAATCAATATTGTCATATATGTAACGACAACCTTTGATAAATTCTTTTATGTCTATTGTTGCACTACTCACGTGAAACCAATGAACATACACTTGTCACTTAAAAACCGGTTGCAAAAATGCCAGTACAATGTCATGCGATCAAGGATCGGATGAGTCGAAACGTTATGGCGACATTGCAAGAATAAAATACTAAAACAAGCACCAATTTGAAGGTCTGTGTCTGTGTTGGAGAAGGAATTCTGATAGAAATATGTAACATATTACATCATTCATGACATGGTCAGTGTCATCACTGATGACATCACTGATGACATCTCAAATGACACCACTGATGACATCATTCAGTGAATGTGGTTTGCTTCCATAAGTAAATAAGTATTATAGATATAGGAATCTGCATTGAAGAGTGAGTGAATGTATAAGAGACTCAATAGAGAATTTAGTAGCACTTTAATTGACTGTCTAAGTCCCTAATTAAAGTGTCTCACTAAGTATATGGAATAGTGATTTAAATGTGTGAATATCTGTATCACTTTGTCTCTTTTTGTGTAAACTATTGCATAAGTTGATAACTAGCTATGTGAAACTTTATATTAGTTATCCATTAGTTAAGTGAGTATGTGTAAGGGATAGTAAATGTGTTTGACTGTTCAAAGATGTGTAAATAGTTGATTTAGTAGATATATGAGGTTAACACTGTATGTGGAAACAGTTGTTTGGGTGAGTGATTTATGGGTGTGTTGATGATTAAATACATTTCTCAATGATACATGTCCAAGAGAGTAAAAGAATAAATGCAGTGTTTGTGACAGTTGTTCTACATAAATAAGTTTACATAACAGTCAGACATTGTCTGAGTGACTGTATGGAAAACTGTATACTTGTGATACTAATGTTATAGCACACTAAGTATAAGATAGTATCTATATGAATAAATAAAGTGGTGTTTGTAAGAGTGTGTAGGTATAATGAATTATTTTCATAAGTGAGTAGGATGACTATATGAATCAATAAAATATGTGCGTGTGGGTAATGTTAATATAAGTCCATAAGTATATTTAATAGTGTTATATTGATCTTTGTCAGCATGTATGAGTAAATGTATATGTAAGTGTTTAGATGTGTGTGTAGATCTACAAAGCAGTGAGTGGGTTTTTAGAAAGTTATGTTGGTGTGTCATTCTTTTAAAAATGGTACTCTATATTTTTTTAGTGAGTGATGAAAAGTTATACTAGTGTATGATCAGGTGTAGCAGATTGTCACGTGGATGATGTCATCAGCGATGCCATCAGTGATGTCATTTGAGATGTCATCAGTGATGTCATCAGTGATGTCACTGACCATGTCATAAATGATGTAATATGTGACATCATCAGCAGTGGATTGCGGGCGCACGAGTTACAGTTAGTTCAACTAACTATAACAGAGAAATTTCAATGGTTTTCTATGAGTGAAAAGTCCAGCTAACTAAAACACCCTTAAAACCTATGGTTTTTTCAGTGAATTTCTAAGGTTTTTTTATATGCTAATTCCCAACTATTACATACTTGAAGCCTATGTTTTTAGTGAATGTCAATGGTTTTTTAAATGCTAATTTCTTATTATAATGTTCATTAAGCATATCTATTTTTTTCTATCTTTTATAATTATCATCCCATTTTCAACCTAATAAAAACTGCAAATATCACTACTCTTTAGTTGATTCCTCCCGCCAACAAAATCGCCAGAAACAGAACCACATCTAATGTTAATGATATACAAACTAGGCGTTCCCGTAGAAAAAAAACACAAAAACACCACTTCCCCATATTTTCAACAACCAGCCAAATCTGCAATGCTACCTAAAAAAACAGGCAATAGCTCCACTTCCCACTAACAAATTAACATCAACACTTAACTGGTGTAAGGATAATGACTATGTACTTTGTGAATTACATCCAACTCACACCCATATTTAAAGACGAATATGTGATAGAGGTACTGATTAGGCAGCTCTGATACCCAACAAAATCCCAATACCCAGCGCCACCACCACTACAACCACCCCTCCTGACCCCTCTCCCCCTACTACCTCAGAGGCAGCGAAAAACAGGACAATAAACCTTCCCAAAAATATATATCTTCTAAACTGCACACTAGCTGAATGTTCGGAGATATGGCAACCAACTATGTATAAGGGAGGGAACTCGCACATCAACAATAATTTACACAATCCCAAGACTACCGTTGATATGCTATACACAACTCACTATACAAACCAAAACTTTTTCCCTATGTAGATCTAGTATTGATACTTGTAGTGTACTGTACAGTGGACGCAACCATATTATCTCAGACACTGGGGAATATCTCGGTCATGTAGCCATGTTGTCCCCCCCTTGAAGCAGAAGCGGAGTGGGCTGGTCCAATGTGCGCAACTCCAGCGTAAGAGTATAACGCCTTAGGCGTGGTTCACTTGTGCGAAGATAAAAGACTCTGCCACAGTGAAGGTCCTCACCCTACCATGTGGCTGCCGCCATGAGCACATGCCTCCTCGATACAGGCCCATTGCGAACTCAGCGCCACAGCACCGCAGACTTATGTCTGTATCGACTTATGCCTTCAATCTACACTGGGGACAGCCGGGTTCACAACTTGAAATTCAGATTTGGATCTACACTACGAACAGCATGAAATTCAGCCTTGCTTTATTTAATGCAGAGACAAGTGTACTATATGTCTTCAGATTTTGTTAAAGGATATGACAAAAAATATTCTTCGATGTCTGTGCTGACTACTGCCTTCCATGTACACTGCGGACAGCAGGATTCACAACTTGAATTCAGCTTTGGATCTACACAATGAACAGCATTGAATTTAGCCTATTTTATTTAATGCAGAGACAATTGTACTCTATGTACTCAGATTTTGTTAAAGAATGTGACAAAAAACAGTCCTCGATGTCTGTGCTAACTACTGCCTTTCATCTACACTGCGGACAGCAGGGTTCACAACTTGAATTCAGATTTGGATCTACAATACGGACAACATTGAATTAAGCCTTGCTTTTTTAATGCAGAGACAATTCTACTATATGTCCTCAGATTTTGCTAAAGGATGTGCTAAAAAGCATTCCTCGATGTCTGTGCTGACTACTGCCTTCCATCTACACTGCGGTCAGCATGGTTTACAACTTGAATTCAAATTTGGATGTACACTACGAACAACATTAAAATCAGCCTTGATTTATTTAATGCAGAGACAATTATACTCTATGTCCTCAGATTTTGGTAAAGGATGTGACAAAAAGCATTCCTCGATGTCTGTGCAGCACAGTAGCCAAGACACATTGTACCAGTGCGGCCCGCCCGGACCACGCATCATCGCAGGGTGCACACACGCTGAGTTCTTCATGTACCACTAACTCGCTGCACCACAAGTCATTGCCACATGACCTTATTAATGCACAATGCTTTAGACAGAAGACATTGCTCTCAGTGTGGCCTGCCCAGACCACGCGTCATCGCAGGGTGTGCACATGCTGAGAGCCAGTGGTACCACTAACTCAGTGCACCATAAATCATCTCAAAGAACAGTGAACAGTTTTATGTCAGCCATGAGGCATACTACCACTCAAAAATCGAATTGATGCAGAATTCAATGGACAAAAGACATTTGTCCAAGTACATCCCCCCCAGGACCACGCATCATCGCAGGGTACGTACACGTTAAGCGCCAAAGGTATTACTAACTCAGTGCACCATAAATCATCACCACGTGGCCTTATTTAGGCAGAATTCACAAGGTAAAAACATTGCTACCAGTGTGGCCTGCATGGACCACGCATCATCGTAGGCTTCACAGAACCTTGCTTCAAATGCCACTCACTCAGTGTTATCATCGCTGGCTGCACACACGCTAAATTACCAATAGTGTGCAGCTCTCCTGAACGCCACATGGCCCTGGGCCCTTGCTAACCGATGCCTCCTGCCTACACTGTGGTCATCAGAGCTCCCTATTAAATTGACTCTTCATTCATTATTTGCAGGGTGTAGTACCAAACTAAGTTTAACGTCCCTTAAGACTACACAATATCCCTTTAGTATCCTTCTTATAAGAACTTCTTTTATATCAGTTATAGGTTTACTGCAATAAACAATTTCATCCTGCAAGTTGAAAGGAACACTGAATGGCAGTCTACACTGCGAACAGCTCAGCTCACAATTTTAACTATAATGTCCCTGAAACTTACATATTTTGATAATGTATTCCATACATGTTTCATGTTTTATTTGAATCGCGATTACAGATGATGCAGTCCAGTAGGCAACAAACAATGCTTCCAGTGCAGCCCACTCGGACCACGCATCGTCGCATGTTGCGTGCACGCTGAGCGTCAGATGTACCACTAAGTCAGTGCACCATAAATAATTGCCACGTGGTCTTATTAAGGCAAAATTCAGTAGTCAAAAGACATTGCTACCAGTGCAGCCCGCCCAGACCACGCATCATCGCAACCTCCACACAACCGCCCCTACCTCAGCACACCACAAGTCATGAACTCTTTACGATAGAATTTGTTGTGTATTATTTCACATCTAGTGCTTCTACCATTATGCAGCACAAGTCAATAACCATTTATGATGGAATATCTGTGTATGATATGATGACTACTATTGTACTTGTTACCAACAGCAAATATTTTTGGAGGGCTGGCTTACACTTACCCCACATTCACTCATCACAAACATCACTGACATGTTACCCAGGTAATAAAATGGAGTCGAGCGCACGTGGCCGTACCCACTTCAACTATCTGTGTCTGTGTATTTATTATGTCTGTAAAATGTTGCCCCTGGGCCATACCACATTATATTGTGCTGTAAAAAGTGTATGCAACCATCTTACCTCTGGCAGTTAGAAAAACTTCAGTTATGTAATGTTCTCACGCTCATTCTACAAATACGACATAGAAACTGGATCATTAGAGTACTGCAAGCAAAGTGTACAGTAAATTTATAAGTGTCTGCAATTGTGTTGAAGATAATACGCCAACAAATTGCTGCAGTTTTTTTTGTAGCATATTTATATAGCGCGAAATTGGCCCAAAACTATTTCAGCGGTTTACATGACCTCAGTATTTAGAGTACATTTTCAGGCACGCGGAGATCATGGGGTCGATTACGATTCGGGAAAAAGTGCTCCGATTAGCTGTACTGAGCGTTTTCTGGTACGAATCATACACCTTCAACGTCCCCGTACGAACAAGCAAGTACGATCCGAACCCAAAGCGCCACTCCGTATGACTCGTACCAAACACCATAAAACTACAAAGTACATACGGATTGTATTAGGCTAACGCAGTACGCTACGTCCGAACGTAAATAGGCCCCCCTTTTCGAACCAGGAAGTACAATCTGGGTCAACGACACTCCGTACGGCCCTTTGGCTACGAGAGTTGAAAACTGCCATAAAATCAGAGTCCGGCCCGACCCGCACCCCGGTACGCGACATACACGACATGAACCCCATCGTCTGTGTCATCCCAGTCCTGTACGCCTACGACTTCGTACATCAAAACCGACGACGGCGCAGATGGTGAGTACAACGTACCACAACAACCTAAGTATACCTGTACGGTGCGCCACACGCCCACATCACCATTGCAGTAGTGATACTTGCCGCACATACGCCATCAATGTCGAGGTCATTGCGCCACACGCACGCGCATATCACCATTGCAGTAGTGATATGTGCCGCACATACGCCATCAATGTCGGGGTACGTTGCGCCACACCCACGCGCATATCACCATTGCAGTAGTGATACGTGCTGCACATACGCCATTAATGTCGGGGTACGTTGCGCCAAACGCACACGCATATCACCATTGCAATAGTGATACGTGCCGCTCATACGCCATTAATGTCAGGGTACGTGCGCCACACGCTAGCGTATATCAGCATTGCAATAGTGATAAGAGCCGCACACACGTCTGTAATGTATGTGTACGGTGCGTCACATCTGAGTGGTGGGTGCACAGCACTCTTAGCAGTGCCCAGACAGTATAGGGGGTGGCTGGATAGGACTCCCAGCAGTGCCCAGACATAGGAGGGGGTGTAGATAGGACTCCCAGCAGTGCCCAGACATAGGAGGGGGGTGTAGATAGGACTCCCAGCAGTTCCCAGACATAACAGGGGTGGGTGGATATGACTCCCAGCAATGCCCAGACATAGGAGGGGGGTGAAGATTGGACTCCCAGCAGTGCCCAGACATAGGAGGGAATGTAGATAGGACTCCCAGCAGTGCCCAAACATAGGAGTGGGGTGTAGATAGGACTCCCAGCAGTGCCCAGACAGTATAGAGGGTGGCTGGATAGGACTCCCAGCAGTGCCCAGACATAGGAGGGGGTGTAGATAGGACTCCTAGCAGTGCCCAGACTGTATAGGGGTGGCTGGATAGAACTCCCAGCAGTTTCCAGAAATAACAGGGGTGGGTGGATATGACTCCCAGCAGTGCCCAGACATAGGAGTGGGGTGTTGATAGGAATCCCAGCAGGGCTCAGACATAGTAGGGGGTGTAGATAGGACTCCCAGCAGTGCCCAGACATAGGAGGGGGGTGTAGATTGGACTGCCAGCAGTGCCCAGACATAACAGGGGTGGGTGGATATGACTCCCAGCAGTGCCCAGACATAGAAGGGGGGTGTAGATATGACTCCCAGCAGTGCCCAGACATAGGAGTGGGGTGTTGATAGGAATCCCAGCAGGGCTCAGACATAGTAGGGGGTGTAGATAGGACTCCCAGCAGTGCCCAGACATAGGAGGGGGGTGTAGATTGGACTGCCAGCAGTGCCCAGACATAACAGGGGTGGGTGGATATGACTCCCAGCAGTGCCCAGACATAGAAGGGGGGTGTAGATAGGACTCCCATCAGTGCCCAGACATAGGAGGGGGTGTAGATAGGACTCCCAGCAGTGCCGAGACATAGGAGGGGTGGCTAGGTAGGACTCCCAACAGTGCCCAGACAGTATAGGGGGTGGCTGGATAGGACTCCCAGCAGTGCACAGACATAACAGGGATGGGTGGATAGGACTCCCAGCAGTGCCCAGACATAGGAGGCGGGTGTAGATAGGACTCCCAGCAGTGCCCAGAGAGTATATGGGGTGGCTGGATAGGACTCCCAGCAGTGCCCAGACATAGGAGTGGGGTGTAGATTGGACTCCCAGCAGTGCCCAAACATAGGAGTGGGTTGTAGATAGGACTCCCATCAGTGCCCAGACATAGGAGTGGGGTGTAGATAGGACTCCCAGCAGTGCCCAGACATAGGAGGGGGGGTGTAGATAGGACTCCCAGCAGTGCCCAGACAGTATAAGGGTGGCTGGATAGGACTCCCAGCAGTGCCCAGACATAGGAGGGGGGTGTTGATAGGACTCCCAGCAGTGCCCATACATAGGAGGGGGGTGTAGTTAGGACTCCCAGCAGTGCCCGAACTGCCAAGCCATGTCTTCCCTGGACCGGAAATAAGCATCCTGGGACCGGTTTTGGATTCATAATCCTCATCAGCCAGGCTATCTTGAATCCAGTGGCCAAGTGAGCAAGGGACTCATGTCTGAGCATACTCTGCCAACTTAGGGCTATCGGAATCACCAATTTAGGGGACTTGATTGCCAGATCAGTTGACTGGGGGTGAGTGTTTGATTGGCTTAAACGCTCCGTCCATCATTCCCTTTTGTATAGCTTTGTTCGCCCTAAGTTGTCAGGGTATGCTCAGACGTGAGTCCCTTGCTCACTTGGCCACTAGATTCAAGATAGCCTGACGGAAGAGGATTATGAATCCGAAAACGGTCCCAGGATGCTTGTTTCTGGTCCAGGGAAGACATGGCTTGGCAGTTCGGAGTGGACTGTTCCCATGAGGCACAGGGTCAGACTGATTTGCATATGGCCATGTCTGAACTGGGGTGGCTGGGTGAGCTAAAGAATGGTGATGGATTAAACCCAGATCAGTTGACTGGGGGTGAGTGTTTGATTGGCTCAAACGCTCCGTCCATCATCCCCTTTTGTATCGCTTTGTTCGCCCTAAGTTGGCAGGGTATGCTCAGACATGAGTCCCTTGCTCACTTGGCCACTGGATTCAAGATAGCCTGGCTGATGAGGATTATGAATCCGAAACTGGTCCCAGGATGCTTGTTTTTGGTCCAGGGAATACATGGCTTGGCAATTCGGGCTGGATTGTTCCCATGAGGCACAGGGTCAGACTGATTTGCATATGGCCATGTCTGAACTGGGGTGGCTGAGTGAGCTAAAGAATGGTGATGGATTAAACCCAGATCAGTTGACTGGGCGCGAGTGTTTGATTGGCTCAAACGCTCCCTCCATCATCCCCTTTTGTATCATCTTTATATATCTGGCATCCCCCCAACCTTCCCTCAACAGTTTATTCCATATCATCACAAACTTCAGCAAATATGCAGGCTACTCTATCAACTGGTCTAAATCAGTATTGTATACGCTCCATGGACCTCCACCTCGTCTACCTTGTGGATACTCAATCCAGTGTGCATCAGCAGGTTTTAAATATTTGGGCATTTTCATCAAATTGGACTCCAAATTGTTCTATGAACACAATCTCTTGGGGCCCTTAAAGTGGCTACCGAAGGACGTGCGAAACTGGCGGTCGATGCCCCTGTCCCTCCGTGGCAGAGCGGCTCTATTTAAAATGCTTGCACTTCCCCGATTCCTATATGTCCTTCAGAACTGCCCATTCCCCATAGCAGATAGTTAGTTCACCACCATAGAAGGAGAACTCCATACCTTATTATGGGACAGGAAAGCTCCACGTATCGTTCTTCAGAAACTCACCAAGGGATAGTATCACAGAGGAATAGCCCTTCCGAATCTCCGCCTTTACTACTGGGCCTCCCAACTTGTACCCATCAATCACTGGATCGATAGGCCCCCTACAAACCCAGCCTTTCATTTAGAGAAATACCAAACAGATTGAGAAGGATATATGAGAGCTCTCTCTAGCAAAGTCCGCAATAGCCAATACTTAGGTCCCATGTCACATACGGTGGTGATTTGGCATAAGGCCAAAAAACACCTGTGTTGGGCGGACAAATTCCCCAAGGCTACACCACTGTGGTCCTTGCAACGATTAGGGTCGCTCTGCTTTCATAAACGATTTGACAGATGGGATACTATCGGAATCACCAATTTAGGGGACTTGATTGCCAAAGGATAAATTCTCACACTCAAAGAGCTGCAAACCAAATACACGCTTGCACAAGGAGAGATCTTCCGATACTTACAAATCTGAAACGCCCTTTTTACCAATATCCCCGACCCCTCTTCCCTACCAGATGCCTCCCCTTTAGAGGACCGACTACTTACCGAACCACTTCTGACTAAAGCCATTACCGCACACTTTGCAACAATTTACCTGACACATTTCAAGCTTTAATAAATCACTGGCAAGCAGACTTAGGGGAATTAGACGGCGAAGACTGGCTGACTGTTTTGATGTCCCCCAGAGAAACAGCCGAAAACCACTGCTTCCGCCTCATACAATTAAAAATACTCCATAGAACCTACCTCTTCGGCATCCTCCTGGCGAAAATAAACGGAGCGATGCGTTATGCTTGCGGGGATGCGGACAAGATGGCTCCGTTTATCACATCCTCTGGGATTGTCCCCACATATGCCTGTTTTGGGGTAGAACCAACACAAAGATGAAAGACACCTTGGGCAAACACATTCAACTGTCGCCAAAACTGGGGATCCTAAATATTCACTGAAGTCTAGCAGCAATGGATGGCGTTGGGTTACTTCTTGGTTAAATGAGCCTTGGCAATGTCCCGGGGTTCCAGCAAATTTCCGCTTACGGTTGGCTGGGTAGCAGAAATGTACAAATGCATGATTGCAGAGAAAGAGTTTACAAAAGAAGGGGCTGCCCTAAAAAGAGGGATAAAAAATGGGGAGGTTAGAACACCTTTAGGGGGGAAATATGTACTTCTCCCACAGAAGATATGGCAATGAGAGGCCCAGAATTGAGAACCTATAATGCCTTAATTTGTGATATGGTCAACACCAATTTGCTGAGCTGCTTAAGTAATATACCCCACAAATGTACTGTATTGATGATTTTGTGCTTTAACTTTCATAAAAGCTTAATTAAAAAAACAAAAAAACATTGGCGTTGTTTGATGAATCCTTGTGAAATTTTACAAACTAGTTCGCTCACTTCAGCTGCTGTCTTAAAACTTTTGGGGTGATCCATCAAGCGGAGGGCAAAAAAAAAGGAGGTCTCAAAATGCATTTTCCGCATGGTAACATTCGTAGGAACTTTAGACACTGCTACAGACTGAACTGCTGAACGGGATTACACCAAATTGTGCAGAAAGGTAGATGTTGGTCCAGAAAGAGCCCTTTTTGTCTTTTGGTGTAAATCCGTTCGGTAGTTGCGGAGTTATAAAAAAAAAAAATCCAGTTCTATATCTAGGGGCATGAAGGACCTGCGACCCCTCCCGATCTCGTGCAGAGATCTGTTTAATTGTTGCCAACACTTCACACCCTCAAGTGTTGGCAGCCATCTTGTGACACGGTTGAACTGAGTCACAGAAAAAATTGTCTTAGGGGGGGTCCCACAGGGAGCCTGCAGGGCCAAAAAAAGCACTTTGTTTCCCAAATTTTCTGAGGAGTTACGCTGGCTCCATGCCTACAGCTGAAAATGTAAAAAGAAAACATGAAGTGCTTTATTTCTAATTGGCCCCTATCTGGGCCAGGTCCTGGGGAATTTGGATATTATAGAATGAGGTTGCATGACCCTCTACTCCTGGGGAATAATAATGCCCTGGGGACCACCACCTCTCCGAGCCTTCTTTTTAAAGAAATGCGGGGGACCATCAACTCCTCTTTGCTTCTAAATGGGGGTTGCTTGGATGCCCCCACTCCCAGGACCACCACCTACCCGGGGCTTTGTGATTAGACAATGCAGGGGGCCACACAGACCTCTCCGCAGCCCCAGAGACTGCCACCCCCCTGGGGCTTTGGTAAATCTAACTGGAGTTGCTACACAGCCCCATCACCTCAGGGACCACCACCTTCTAACCTAATAAAACAAAGAAGAGGGGCCTCACTGCTCCCCACCTGGAGCCATAGATGGCTCTGCAGATCATCACCCCTCAGAACAGGCACCTGCTATGGCTTGGCGGGAGCTTTACCTCTACTGCCAAGCCATAGCAAACTGTGCTCCACTTCTAGCAAGCGAGAGCAGAAACAAATGCTCTCACTTGCTAGATGCGGAGCACAATTGCTTTGACAGACAGGGAGCTACAAGTTCAGCAGCTCCATCTCTGTGAAAGCAATGCCAGCTCACTGGGTGGGATTAGGGCATCCAAAATCGAGGCTGGGCTCCGGCGGATGGGGTGCCCACGGCCAAAATCGGTCCAGGAAGGGGGCACCTTGGCCTCCTCCCTTTAAATGTATTAAAAAAATGTTTTAAAAAGGCCGGACCCTGGGAGATGGGGTTCCTAAGGCTGAAACCGGCCTGGGGAGGGGGGGCTGTTCTGTCCCCCTCCCCTATTAAAAAAAAAGCCTGGCTCCGGGGAATGGTGTCCAGCGGCCAAAATGGGCCCAGCAAAACAGGGCTACACAGCCTCCCTCTCCAATAAATTTAAAATAAAATCAAATACAAAAAATAGCAAATCACTGGGCGTCCACCCCCTTTTTTCACCACTCTGCAAACACACCTACTGGCACACTGCTGGTTGTTTGATGAAGTCCCCTTGGATGCTGAGGATCCCTAGCGGCAAAGAAGCTCTCCTGTTACCTCGAGTAAGTCCCAAACAGTCTGATTGCTGAGAGGACTTTGAAGGCCATGCCCCCTTTCTCCACCACTTTGCAAATATGCCTCCTGTCATACTGCTAACTGGGGGATGAAGTTTCAGATGGTCTTGGAGGCCAAGAAGCCCTCCTGTTACCTTCAATAAGACCCTCACAGCGGGTGTACTGAGAGGTTTATGGAGGCCACGTCCCCTTTCTCCACCCCTCTGCAAATGCACCTTTGGCGCACTGCTAGCTGGGACATGATGTCCCCTTGGCTCTAGAGTGTATGTGGGGGTCAACCAGCTCTTCTCTTACCTCCAGTAAGTCCCACACAGTGGAATTGCTGAGATGTGTTTGGAGGACAAGCCCTCTATCTCCACTACTCTGCAAAGTCATCCCCTGGTGCACTGCTGGTTGGGGGTGAAGATCTTTTGGATGCTAAGGGTTTTTGGGGGCCCAGAAGCCCTCCTATTACCTCCAGAATGTCTGACATTGCTGCAGTTATACAGCCGCTGACAAACCCACGCACTCACCAATACGGATGTATGACGTTACAACGCATACTTTTACAACGCATACCATCACAACGCACTTTTTACAACGTAACATCCATTACAGCGCATTTCATTTCAATGCATGCCATTACAACGAATTTTTAAAAACTACCATTACAACACATTCCATTCCAACGCATAGTACCTTTACAACACATACCAATACAATGCATACCATTACATCGCATGTATGGTAAGTATTGGATAGTGTAGGGGTAAAAATTACTATTCTAACTCCAGAGGGGTGCAACAGTAGGGTAAGTGTTGGATAGTGAAGGGGTAAAAATTACTATTCTAACTCCAGGGGGGTGCAACAGTAGGGTAAGTGTTAGATAGTGTAAGGGTACTATGCGTTGTAATGGTATGCGCTGTAATGGTATGCGTTGTAATGACTGCGTTGTAATGACATGCATTGTAGTGGTATGCGTTGTAATGTCATTTGTTGTAATGGTTGCGTTGTAATGGCATGCTTTGTAATGGATGTTGCATTGTAAAAGTTTTGTTGTAATGGTAGTGCGTTGTAAAAGTTGTGTTGTAAAGGTTGTTTCTCACCAATACAGGGAGTCACACAGCATCTAATTTACCCATACACACAAGGATACATAGAGTCTGATAGCCACACACATAATATATGTTAAAAGTAGTATTAATCAATAGTAGTGCACCTAGCATACTAATGTAACTTTTGCATTAGGTCAATATAAATGTTTAACATGTATACATCTTTAAAAATACTTACTTGATGTCATCAGTGATGCCACTTAAGATGTCATCAGTGATATCATAAGTGATCTCACTGACCATGTCATGAGTGATGTCATATGTGAGGTCATAAACCGTGCATTGCAGGGGCGTAAGTTAAGGTAGCTCACATAACTATACCTACTGACTTTCTCTGGTTTTGTGTAAGTGATATCTGAGCCTAACTATAATGTCCCTTTAACCCTTGGATTTTTCAGTAAACGTATATATGAAAAGTCAGACTTTGTCTTCCTGCACTTTCAGTCAGTTAATTAGCATTGGTCTGCCAACAGATGGCCCCAGTCTGTGGTCTTATAACTTCTCCTACAGCAGAAACAATTGCTTAGGCCTTTGGGCAGGAAGACCTGGGTATGATGCTGCCAGCTCAAGAAAGACAGCTCGGGCAGGTTCAGGAATGTAATTTTCTTGGAATGGAAGAGGGTGAGACCGGCCCATTAATAGTTAAGAACAAATGAAGATCTGGGAAACATAAGCTGTTGCTATCTGGGCCAACTATAGTCAGCTTGGCATCAGCCCAGTGGGAGGGACAGCTGATCCCCAAACCAGTTTTATGGGGTAGATAAGAAGGGTACTGCTCATTTTCCTAAAAACAACACTCACTGTGACCCCAGAAACGCCATGGACATAAGGGTGCTGCCATAACAGATTTTAAGCAGAATAATGCACGGTGGGACAGTCTGCAAGAAGGCAAGCAGGACGTGCTATGAAAGCAGGAAGGATTGCCCCTAGGAACTTTTTTCACATTCGATAGGGGGGGTCCACGAATCACTCCAATCCACTGGCTTGTACATTTTATAAAAGTAGCACATTACCCACAGCTCATTAGAACACATCTGGATCTGTGGAAGGAGAGAAGTGGACTGGTTCTAGACGTTGTGATCGGTGTAGAGACCTGAAGGGTTGGACATACTCCCATATATACTCAGAACTAATAAGTGGACTGCAAAAGTCAATTAGGTACAAGGACACAAAAAGCTGCAAAAAGCCTTTTTCCTGAAGTGACCAGCTGGCCACTCGCAACTGGGCCGTTATTGTCCCCTGCTGGTGGCCTATGGTGAAGGAAGTCTTGCCCCTAAGTGCTCTCCCTTAGGTCACAGGGGCCTTTGAGGAGATCATGATTAACTGCTCCTGAAGGCATCAGTTGGACCTTGCAGAAAAGATTTCCTCTTGCCCCGCTGTAATAATTTGACCTCCAAAAAAGAGACTAAGTCTAAAGCTAGAAATCTTGAGCAGGCTAAGGCACAGAAACTATCCCCCCTCAGTGTTTTCACCATATAACAAATTGCATCAGCAGGAGCTTGTCCAATGGTTATCCAAATTCAAAAGAACTTGGCCCTATACAGCCTTCATCCTTGCCACTGGAAGATTTCTACTTACATTTTAGAGGCTAAGTCAGAAGATATAAGCATTGATTGGGAAAACCTGCTGTGGCTAGCCGACCTGCACTTTATTGTGGTTGGTCTGAAATCATGGCTAGACCCCAGTCAAGGATGAGAAGTTAATTCTGATAGGTGATTTACTTTTCTTGGTTCTGTTTTACCCTAATACTTATAAAATATATATCTCTGTTTCATTGTATAGGAGTTGGTGTCATTTTTCTTATTAAACACTTCTCTATCCTTTGCACACTTTTCTTTAATCAGGCCTGTCTGCTCTATGCCTTACCCACTGGGGGTTCAACTGAGGTTTATGTACTGAACTTGTATGTTGGACCTAACAAGTTTTTGGACTTATTATTTGGAAATCACTCACATCCTCCTCAAATAAAAAAAACATTTTCTTGCATCTAGTATTAATTATAACCCCTCAACTTCGCAAAACCAACTGACAGGACCATGAGTTCAAACATCACCAAGACCCTTTTACAAGCCGTAACTGCGTAGTCCTATTATATACGGAAGTGTGTTGTAGTGTGCTCATATACTGGTGTCATTGTGCTCCTACATTATATTGTATTATAGTTCAGTGCTGGTGTACAATTTTGTTATGTTAGGAGTTCAGCAGCAAATTCTTAGCATCAGTAATCATAGGACTTCAAATTGCTAGGAATTACTATGAATGTTGCTTTTTTTAGTGGTGTTTAGGAAAGAGGAATGCTAGCAGTGTGCATGCTTCCATTTGGAATAGGGCGTTTATGCTGTGATGGTCTGTACTTGGTCTGTGTATTTTATGGACTACTTGTGGATTTTTCATATATGTAATTGTTTGTGATAGTTAAGAGGGATCTGTGTTGTCCACTATTAGTGTAATTGGGGAATTTGTGTTATGATGTTGATCATCCATAGCAGAATGGTAGAAAGATGTTGATTTTGTGCAAGCTATGAACACACAGGAGAGAATGGTGCACACTTCTGCATAGTAGTACCTGTAGTAGGAGGACTCCTCAAGTGACAAAACGATGCCTGAAGATTGGTAATGCTCTCCCAGAGTATTTGTGAATGATCCAGCAAATTGCTCGTATGTGCCCAGTGTGCCTCCATCAATGTGTAGAATTGACATTTGGCATATGTGGAGTCATAGCCCAGCCTCAGTTCTGTAAAAATCATTTGATGCTAACGAAAACTTCTTTGAGAAGTCTACAAATTGGTGGCTGAGAACCTGTTGGAAGGCCACACAAACAGGTACTGCCTTAATGCACAATTCAAAGCAATACATTCATATGGAGTGATAATGCTATAAGCGAATGCAACCAGGTTTTGACAGAGCCGCCAAGAGCAAAATAACACTGTGCCCTGGAACGCTGTGAGGCAGAGATCAACCAGGTGTCAGAATGCAAAAAGAGATGCTGAATGGAAAACTAATAGAAAAAACAGCCATTTGCTTACGAGTTCTGGGTAAAGAGAGTCATCATGCCACATCGCTGGAGAGAGTGACCCCAGAAAAAGCACTTAGTATGTGCTTGCAGAGCCGTCAATATCCAAAACAGCACCTCATCAAAGCTATTGAGTGAGGTTTCCAAAGCACAGAAGCCAAGAGCGGCAAATAGAATCATGACAGTTTGCTTCTCTAATGAAGATCAAGAAAGGGGTCCCGTTTCCTGTCATTATCATAGATGATCCAGAGGCCCACATGTCGCAAGGCCTCAGAGATGGTTTGATTAGACATGATCACCAAGCAGCATTTTGTACTAGAAACGCTCAACCTTAAAACTGCAAAAAGAGCAATTGATGGACAGAATGCAGAACAATATCATACATTCACCCCAGTACAGATATCTGGGCCTAAATCCATCATTTTTGTGCTCACCATGCCATTCCAGTTTGGACCCAGTCATATGCAAATCAGTCTTGAGCCTGCACCCAGTGTCAACAGTCCAGCCTGAATTGCCAGGCCAGGTCCTCCCTGGACTGGAAACAAGCATCCTATGACCGGTTTCGGGCGTTCAGTTCTATCAGCCATAATAGCTTGACTCCAGTGGCATGGAGAGCATGGGATCCACGTATGGGCATACCCGTCCCACTAAGTGCGCCAGGTATGCCCAGACGTGGGTCCTTAGCTCACTGTGCCACTGGAATCAAGCTATCCTGGCTGAAGAGGGGTAAAACCCCTAAACCAGTCCTAGGATGCTTGTTTCCGGTCCAGGGAGGACCTGGCTTGGCAGTTCGGGCTGGCCTGTTCCCATGAGGCACAGGGTCAAGAGTGATTTGCATATGGCCAGGTCTAAACTGGGGTGGCATGGTGAGCAAAACAATGATGGATATAACCCAGATCTCTTGACTGGAGGGAAATGTTTTGATTTGTTCTGCATTCCGTCCGTCAATTGTGTGTCTTTTGCTTTCTCATCCTAAGTGCTCCAGGTATGCCCAGATGTGGGTCCTGGGCTCACTGTGCCACTGGAATCATGCTATCCTGGCTGAAGAGGGGTGAAACCCCCAAACTGGTCCTAGCATGCTTGTTTCTGGTCCAGGGAGGACCTGGCTTGGCAGTTCGGGCTGGGCTGTTCCCATGAGGTATAGGGTCAAGACTGATTTGCATATGGCCAGGTCTAAACTGGGGTGGCATGGTGAGCAAAAGAATGATGGATATAACCCAGATCTCTTGACTAGGGGTGAATGTTTGGATTTGTTCTGCATTCCGTTCATCAATTGTGTGTCTTTTGCTTTCTGGCCCTAAATGCCCCAGGTATGCCCAGATGTGAGTCCTGGGCTCACTTCGCCACTGGAATCAAGCTATCCTGGTAAAACCCTGAATCCAGTCCTAGGATGCTTGTTTCCGGTCCACGGAGGACCTGGCTTGGCAGTTCCGGCTGGACTGTTCTCATGAGGCACAGGGTCAAGACTGATTTGCATAGGGCTAGGTCTAAACTGGGGTGGCATGGTGAGCAAAGCAAAAGAATGATGGATTTAACCCAGATCTCTTGACTGGGGGTGAATGTTTTGATTTGTTCTGCATTCTGTCGATCAATTGTGTGTCTTTTGCTTTCTCAACCTTAAAGCTGACCTAAATTCCACTCTCCAGGCATACCGCTTGACCACTCACTGGACTACAGAGGAAAGCCGTGCAACCTTGATGTTCAAGGGTGCCATGGCAACTAAGTTACCTCAGTGGACCAACAGAAGAGCAAATACTGAGAAAGAGACACACATGCAAGGCTTGGATCACAAGAGGAAAATAAAGGCCTATGCATACAAGCATCAATAGACATGCAAAAGATGTCACTTCACTAGCAGAGATCGAGTGCTTGTTCATCAGCACAGAAAATGAAATTCTGATATTCCTTTCAATGCTGAATTGTTGTGACCAGCAAAGGGCACATGGGGACTGCCCAACATCCTGGGAAGTCCATTACTAGAGACTCCTCGCACTTCCAACATGTGCCTTGCTGCTCTCCAGGCACTGATGTAATTGTAGAGACTGGGTCTGAAAAGACTTCTACTTCCTGTCCCTATCTTCCAAAGACATGGTTGTTATGTGTCATCCAATCTCCACAAACACCCATTGAAAAGCTCTAATTGTATATACGTGTAAAGAAATTGTAATTGTTTAATTAACAGAGGGGGGGGGACATAGTATCGTGGGAGTTAATAATGACGGAACCATTGTGGCAGAACTGTGACGTAAGCATTAGAGCATAGTGAAGTAAATGCAGGTTTAGAATGCTTAGTTTGCGGTTATACGCAGTAGACTAAAATCATGTTATATAAAGCTCCATGTGTGGTGTAGTCATTACCGAGTACCAGGGCTGGAGAGAACCCTACATAAACCCAGGCATTATCATAATAGTGACAACATTTCCCATTGCAGTAAGATATCATTTTTGACATGCACCTGTGATGGTGTTCACTTCTGCGTAATACTTATAGTGGCATGATAGTGATAATGTTTTGTAGAATTTGCTATTATTAGACACAATGATAAACAGTTCTGGTGCAATGCTTTTACTGTCATACGGTAATTATTGACATTTAAATAGCATTATCCGTTCATCTATGGCCTATGGCAGTAAGATTGATATAACCTGAACCCAAGGGAGGGGGGGCGCAAGAGGGCTATGTTGGAAGATAGCACCTCTTAGGTGAACTCTTTGGCCCGATACTAAAAGCATTGTGAATTGGGCCGTCTACGTGAATTTCGGCAGAACGGTAATCTACAAGTGAAGAGAGCAGGTACATAGTAATATTTTGGCAGTGAGCTGAATCAGTGAAGTGAGCTTAGAAACTCTCTGGCCGGGACTGCAGGGCTGAGAAAGTGGAGCGATAGGGCCATGCGGTGGTGTGGAGGCAGCCTGTGTGCTCACCGAGGCTCTGAGCAGCTTTCCGCAGGGAGGCTGCCCCACTGCTTGCGATCAGTCATGGCCTGTTGGGTCCATGGCCTGTTGTGCTCATAGCTGTGGTCAAGCAGGTGTCCCAAACAATGCAAGGACAACAGAGGGTGGATGTAACCCTTGGACCAGACTGAGCCGCTGACAAGGATAGCGGCCGAGAGGTGAGAGGGGAGCCAGAGAAAACTCAATGGATGTGTGGGGCTGGCATGGGCACTTTGGGGACGGAGCAAGAGGGCTCGCCTCTCGAAAACACCACCAGCTGATCCACACCACCAAGAAAACTGCATTCAAGGAACGACTAGATAACAACGCCCACAACAGAAAAGAACTCTTCAACATCGTCAAAAAGCTCTCGAACCCTAGCGTCGGCAACAACGACATCACCCCATCGCAAGAACTCTGCAACTCGCTCGCCTCCTTCTTCCACAGCAAGATCGCAGACATCCACAACGGTTTCAGCACACAGCCGCGCACCCCACGAATGCACCAACGCACCCCACCACCACCCTCTGCGCCTGGACACCGGTCAACACCGAAGAGATCATCCGCACGATGAACTACATCCACTCCGGATCACCAACCGACCCCTTCCCTCACCAAGTCTTCAACAAGGCCGACTCCATCATCGCACCCCATATCCGGGACATCATCAATGCCTCCTTCAACACCCCCACCTTCCCAGAGAGTTGGAAGCACGCTGAACTCAGCGCCCTACTGAAGAAACCATCAGCGGACCCCACCGACCTCAAGAACTATCGCACCTCTCGCTCCTTCCTTTTCCTGCCAAAGTCGTCGAGAAGACAGTCAACAGACAGATGGCCACCTTCCTCAAGACGAATCGATCCCTCGACCACTCACAGTCCGGCTTCCGGGCCAACCACAGCACCGAGACCGCCCTCATCGCAGCCCCCGACGACATCCGAGCCCTGCTCGACAACGGGGAAACGGCGGCCCTCATCCTCCTGGACCTCTCCGCGGCGTTCAACACGGTCTGCCACCACACCCTAGAACAGCGCCTGCACAACATCGGAATCCAGGAGAAGGCACTGGAGTGGATCATCTCCTTCCTCGCCAGAAGAACCCAGTGAGTCCGCCTCCTCCCGTTCAGATCCTAGGCCACCGAAGTCATCTGCGGCGTACCACAAGGATCATCACTCAGCCCCACGCTTTTCAACATCTACATGAGCCCCCTCGCGACCATCGCACGCCAACACAACCTCAACATCTTCTCCTACGCCGACGACACCCAGCTGATCCTCTCCCTCACCAACGGCCACGACACCGCCAGAACCAACCTACACGAAGGGATGAAAGACGTAGCCAAATGGATGACGAACAGCCGCCTGAAACTGAACTCAGATAAGACGGAAGTCCTCATCCTGGGATCATCACCCTCCACCTGGAACGAATCCTGGTGGCCCCTTGCCCTCGGCAACGCACCCAAACCAACAGACCACGCACGAAACCTGGCTTCGTCCTGGACTCCTCCCTCTCGATGACCAGACAAGTCAACGCCGTCTCCTCGTCATGCTTCAACATCCTACGCATGCTCCGGAAGATCTTCCGGTGGATCCCCACCGAAACCAGGAAGACGGTCACCCAGGCCCTCGTCAACAGCCGACTGGACTTCGGGAACACCCTTTATGCCGGAACCACAGCCAAACTCCAGGAAAGACTCCAGCGCATTCAGAACGCCTCAGCATGACTCATCATGGACATCCCCCGACACAGCCACATTTCCGGACACCTGAGAGACCTGCACTGGCTTCCCATCAACAAGAGAGTCACATTCCGACTCCTCACCCACGCACACAAAGCTCTCCACAACCAAGGCCCCAGATACCTCAATGATCGCCTGACCTTCTACACTCCCACCCGCCAACTTCGATTGACCAGCCACGCCCTCACCACCGTTCCCCGCATCCGACGAGCCACAACGGGAGGGAGATCCTTCTCCTACCTGGCTGCCAAGACGTGGAACTCCCTCCCCATCCACCTCCGCCTGAACCAAGACCACCTCTCCTTCATGAAGCAAATCAAGACCTGGCTGTTCGAGCAGCAGTGGACCCCACTCCCCCAAGCGCCTTGAGACCCTCCGGGTGAGTAGCGCGCTATATAAATGCTTGATTGACTGAGACACTCAGAAAATCGGTCCTCATTTAGACAGAGCCACAGCCGGTCATACCGGAGGCCAGGACGAATGCCGCCTAAAGCGCCCCACAAGATGTATAGAGAGTGTGATGCAGCCTGTAAACAGGGCCCATGAGTGTGCTTTTACCAATGATGCCTCATAGCAGAGCACTCATGTACAATAGTTGAAATTGATTTTTATTGAAAGGGAGGTATCTCGGGGAGGTGCCTTTCTGACAACACGAGTACATTGTTGAACAATACACACAAGAAATGGTTGCCCGGTTGTGCCTGCTCTGAGGAGGACAGGGCCATTCAGCGTCAAATTCTCAAGATGGTGCTAACATCAATATATAGAAATGTGCCTTGTGAACCGACTAATAAGTAGATGGATTTAAAGATAATCTTCACATGACTGCATCACAAATGTTTATAGTGCGATTCTTGACCCTGGTGGTTGTGGCTGCACCTCAATAGACCGTTGCTACATGAACATGCCACTAAGAACGCGATATAGACCATACTTGTCTGTTGTGTGTTTGGTCAGTAGCATAGCATACATCTGGGCCCTGTTGACAGCACTTTAGGCACTACTGCTGTCATGATGGGGAAAACAGACCAAAAGAAAATAAGGAGCCAGATTGAGAAGAAGCAGGGAGTGAAGCAAGCAGAGGCCAAAATGTTCCCCGTTCTGACCACATGGCAATTATGGTACCAGGGCTGCTTAAAAAGATTAAATTAAGCCTTTGCTCCATCGACTCAAAATCTGAAAAGAATGGACCACTTTCAGAGGTTGACTAGATGAACATGACACTGGACTACAAGAAGTTGAAACAACAGTATCAGATAATGAAGATAATGCACTGTCCTCCACAAGCACAATAACAGCTGGCTTGAAAGAATGAGGCTGGTAAAATTAAGAACTAGAGAAGGTGTGCAGTTCCTGTAAGGACGTGTGGGGAAGACAGGTCTTTCTCTGTGAGTTCCTCGCACACCCCGAGAGGTGTCATGCTTCATCATCAGGCGGTTGCACCTCGTTGCCCCTCGTCAGGCCGGTGCTGCAATGCCTGACGGGCTCCCGAAACTGTGGCTCTTTGCCGGGGATCTTTTGAAGAAGAAGCCGTAAGGTGCATGCGGGTGTGGGGTTTGGGTAGTGCACAATGGGGTGACAGTAATTAAAATAGGTATAGAGCAGTCCTCTTAAATCAAATTTAATAAACTAGGTAGCTCTGGCCTAATTAAAAACTGAGTGTATGCCCCTGTGTGGAATATGATGTTCCTGGGGGGCAATCTATGTGTGAATGGTTAACATGTTTTGTGCCTGGGCTTGCCCCTAATAGGTCAATTGGCACTTCATCAGGACAGATAAAAGGAAAGTGATACTAGTGATATTCGTGCACTACTGCCTGGTATTCAGATTATTGACATAAATTACCAGAAACATTAGAAATGCCATAGTAGACGTGTACTGGGGAGTTCAGTAGACCCCTAGAACAAAGTCAATGGACTGACGGGGATGGCCAGAGCACCTCGTACATGCAGAATTCACAATATGTAATATTTTATTTGTAATTTTACTTTTATTAGTCATCATTTACAAAGATGTTAATATGTACATTAAAATATTAACAAATACAAAAATATTTAACATATTTAATAAATGTAACAACAATTTTAAAAAGTTTAATTTATTTTGCATGATTCTTTATGTGTTAGTGTTATTGCCTGCCTTCATTGATTTACATGGGAGTGTGTGGCAATACTATAGGAGACTTTAAATGTGTATTTTACAAATAGCAATTTTCTTACTTATGTGGTAAGCTGCTTTGTATGAGCTTGTCCCTCCCTGAAACCCTTCTTAAATTTCCTTAAACCCCACCAATTCTATAGTAATTTTCCCCAGTTTCCATCCATACGACCTTATCTCTTCCATGTTTACTATTCAATCATAAACCTACGTGCATTGGGGTGTCTGCCACTGCTGTTGAGAGCTCTATACCAAAAGATATGAGACATGGAGACCGTGATCTCAGGCATGACTGTGATTTGAATTTAGGAGTATTTAAAGTAATACTACTTTATGTGCTCAAAATAATTTCAATAGATGTGCCAGAGTAACCTCCAGTGTAATACAAGTACAATAGAGGTGCTGTTTTTGGGGTCTACCTCCTCCCCTTTGTGGGAGGTGAGGTTTGGCCTAATTCTGCTCCCTCTCTTGTGACTCAAACTATTGTGGTTAAGAACCTGGGAGTGAGGTTTGATAGTAACCTGTCCTTTCAACCACACATGGAGAGCACAGTTAAGGGAGCACCGTAAAGGTGTAGCGCAGCAGCCAGAGTGGCAGACTCCGAAGCACGGGACTCACTGTTAAATCCCTGGCGCCGGCAGCACTTAAACTCAACATCATGTTACTCTAGGTGATAACTCACATAATCTCACCAACAGCCCCCAGCACCTTGGAACCCTTAAGGGTGATATGTTCGCACTTTACAAATAGGAAATATTATTATTATTATTATCTGCTTTGGCCTTCTCCGGTATTTAGGAAGTTTTTGTTCCTTCTTCCTGCTCCTTGTCAGAAGATGATAGTCCATGTACTCACAACCTCTCGGCTGGACTATGCTAAAGCAGTATACTGGGGCCTCCCCCTGCACCAATTTAAAAGACTCCCAGTTGGTGCATAAGGCTGCATTTAGGCTCCTGCTCAACATACCCAAGAACGTGTATGTGCAGTGCCATCTTAAGGAGTTGCATTGGCTTCCCATAAGGGCAAGAGTGAAGATTAAGGAACTAGTGATTGCCCATAGAGCTTTCTACGGTATAGGACCTGAATATCTATCCAAGCAACTCCCCCATTATCTTCCTTCCATAAACCTTCATTCTGCTGATGCATTGCTGGCTGTTGTGCCTAAGACAAGGTGGAAGAGTTGGGGAGGCACTTCCTTCTCGGCGCTGGCTGCTGCACGCTAGAATGCTCTTACTTTGCATCTTCTGCGACCAGGGATGTGGACTCTGTTAAACATGCCTTACAACCTGACTTTTATTGAGGCCTTTTTGATTGTGTCCCTCTATTGACAACATCAGGGGTCTATTGTACCTGTAGCACCGGGAGTCACTATAGAGTAGCTGCACATTTTACAAGCACTATTTGATTTGATTTGATTGAATAGCTTTTGGGAAAAGGCCTCCTTCTTTTTTTTGTTATAGAGTGTGCAGAGGAATTTTTATTACATTTCACACAAATTGTTTGTCATCATATTTCCTATACAAAACCACAACACAGAGATATACTAGTGTTGAAAGCTTACAAATATTAACTAGGAAAATCTAATTTTAGAATACATTTAACTGCAATTTAACACCTTCCGATTGCACTGGTCGCGTCCAAAGATTTCACTCCAAGCAGTAAATTGACTGCAGATTTATGATTTTAAAAAACGTATTTCACAAAAGCTGGCTTCAAGAACCTTTAACATATTGTAGAATACCTTAGACAGTCCAAAAAACATGGAGACAATCGAACTTGTATTTAACCCCAAGTGCACCTCCCCTTATTGTCTTATTGATTCCAAGTGGGTGTTAATCCAGCTCTAGACTTCAAAAGCGCATGTCTAAACCTCGGGCTTGGGAATGTATCCACATAAGGAATACCACTGTCTCCATTCCATGACTTAATCATGAATTGAATTGTTATCTTACCATTTAGACACCCAATGTCATGCTCCTTGGCACACTTTTATATCTATGAACGGAACTTTCCTTTAGAAATCTAAAATTCAGAGCAATTAATCTCCTATAAATTTCCTCTAACTGTTTTTTAACCTTTTTTGCCCACTTTAATTTGCAATATAAAATCTCATTCTCATAGAGAGTAGCGATTTTGAGGTCACCTCCCCTTAATCTACCAAATCAAAACCTTATCACTCCAACATAAGTTATATAGCTTCAGGTTGGAAGCTGTATTTTTATCCTAATTGTTTGTATCGTGATTGATGGAGGTAGGGAGAACCATCAATTGAAGCATTTCCCGTCCTCATAGTACCAATCTAATTTCCTACTTAAACTCAGAAGCTCTGTTCCATACTGAAATTGGGGCCAGATCATGGCAAGGTAGGCTGAAAGAAATAGGCGTTAGGGAGGGACCACCTTCACCTCTACCAAACTTTCTCAGCCCACAGATTGAGGATAAGCATTTGTTTTTAAAGCTCCAATGTGGTGTTTCCAATGCAACTTTTCATTAAAGTACATCTCCAAATATTTAAACTTTTTAACCACTTCTACTATTTCCTAGTTCCCATTGATAATTTGATTTGGACTTCCAAAAACAGCACTCTGGTCTTATCAACTGACTATTTCTTCCTTGAGCAATAATCAAAGAAAACGTAATGTTTTCTCTGCAGGCCTACCTTTGACATATCCATTAAAACCAAATCATCAGCATATAGGAGGCATGGGATTGATGAACTCCATTTATTTTTGGACAAAAAACCATTGCCCGTTTTAAAACTGATGGTAGATAAGCCAAGAATATGGAAACTGACAGGTGAGGTAATACACAGTCTTGGTGAAGACCATTCAATATCTTTATCTTACGCGTTAGTGTTCCTTCCGTATCCTCTGTCAGCTGCACCAAGTTCTGTCTATTCAGTTCCTGAAGTATTAGTAAAAGGTCATTCGGGATCCCATAGTTGGTTAAGGTCTCGCATGGCAGGTTACAATCCACCATTTCAAAACTGGCACAGAAGTCCGCAAAGCAAAAAATGAATTTCCTCATTGATCTATTGATTTCCATACCAGTGCCTACAAACTGAAACAATGATCCAAGGTTGAATGTCCCTCTTTAAAATCTCCATGCTCCTGTGGGATTGCATTATTGGTGTCCACTCAGGCTTTCAACTGTTGCATCAACATCTTTGAACATTTTCCCCCCTACATCTTAGACTAATTAGGTGAAATTTTTGCAAGATTTGGATCATCTTTTTTGTGGATTGGGCCGATTCCAGTTTTCAGTAACAAGTCCAGAACCAAAGACTCTTTTAAATGTCAGGATATAGAATTCTGTCTACCAGTATGTATTTGATTTCAATATCACTGCAGGGAAGCTATCAGGGCCTGCTGCCTTTGTTAATTACAGAGAATATATCATTTCCTTGATCTTTTTCTAAGAATATAACTGATGAAGTACCTTGCTTATTACAAAATTTGACTCACAAGGAATCTCACAATGTTTACTGCATAGAGTTTGTTTAGGTAGCTAATCCAGGCATCTTTGCAGACCATACATTTATTTTTCCCTACTTCCTTACAAGAACCACCCCACACCAAATGCCCCAATTTCCTTAATTTTTTTGGTTCAATAATCTCAGTCATATCTTTCAAGCTTTTGATAAGGTAATCTTTTTTATTCCCCATTCAATAGGGTCCTACAAATATTTTTGTCCCTCGATGAGTGCTATTTTGTCACAGTTAACAGAATCTGAGGACAGAGTAAAATTGTCTGTCTTAAATAAAGCAAGGCTAAATTCAATGTTGTCCTTAGTGTAGATGGAAAGGTGAATTCAAGTTGTGAACCCTACTGTCCGCAGTGCAGATTGAAGGCTGTAGTGAGCACAGTTATAGATGAATGCTATTTGTGAGATTGTTTTACAAAATCGAAAGACATAAAATCGATTAGTTTCTACCTTAAATAAAGCAAGGTTGAATTGAATGTTTTCTGTAGTAGTGGAGCTCCTGCTGTCAAGTTTTGATTTTTACTGGCCGCAGAATATATTGAAGGTAGTTGACAGAACAGATATTGAAGACAAATGTAGTTCCAAAGTTGAATTCAAGTTGCGAACCCAGCTGTCCGCAGCGTAGATTGAAGGCAGTTGTTGAAACAAAGATCAATGAGTGCTATTTTGTCACAGTTAACAGAATCTGAGGACACAGTACAATTGTCTGTCTTAAATAAAGCAAGGCTAGATTCAATGTTGTCCTTAGTGTAGATGGAAAGGTAAATTCAAGTTGTGAACCCTACTGTCCACAGTGTAGATTGAAGGGTTTAGTGAGTACAGTTATAGATGAATGCTATTTGTCACATTCTTTTACAAAATCGGAAGATATAGAATCCATTAGTCTCTACCTTAAATAAAGAAAGGCTGGATTCAATGTTTTCTGTGGTACTGATGCGCTCGTGGTATGAAGAGGTAAACTCTGTTGTTCGTAGTGTACATTTGAAGGTAGTACTTAGTATAGACATTGAGGAATGTTTATTGTGCCATCCATTAATAAAATTGTGTCTGCCTTACATAAAGGAAGGCTAATTTGAATGCTGTGGATAGTGTAGATGGAAAGCTGAATTCAAGTTTTGAACCCTGCTGTCCGTAGTGTGGATCAAAGGCAGTAGTTGTCAGAGACATGGAGGAATGCTTTTTGTCACTTATTTAAACAAAATCTGAAGACATGCAGTAGAAGCATCTCTAAATTAAAAAAAATGAAGGCTGAATTTCCTACTGTTCAAAGTTTAAGAAAATCTGAGGACATTGTGAAATTGTCTCTGAAAGGCAGCAAGTATGCACATTTGTCACTGCCTACGGTCAGGGTAGTTGATAGAACAAAAAGGGCTTGATAAAGGGCAAGCACTTTGAATAGAGTTCATAACCCCTGCGAAGAAATGAAGGAAGTGCTCAAATTTCCCAGTGCTTTCTGCCAGTGCAGTATCGACATGAAAAAGGCTTGATAAAGGGACATGAGTTTGAATTAGAATATGAAATTGAGGAGTAATTGATAACCACAACCAAGAAAGGCAGGAAGTGTGCAAATTTGCCATTGCCTTCGGCCGGGGTAGTAGCTACACCAAAAAAGCTTGACAAATGGTGTTGAGTTTGAATCAGAATATGAAATAGGTGTTATACTTAGTTTAGTTTCCACTGAGTTAGTGGTACCTGAAACAACAAGGTTTGTGGAGCTTGCGTAGATGTGTGGTCCGGGCAGGATGTACTAATAGTAATTTTTATTGGTCTTGTGAATTCTGGCTTAGTAAGGGCAATTGGCATTTTGTGTAGGTTTGCGGTAGATTACTTTATTTGGTACTGTACTTTACACGTAATGAATGAAGAATCAGTTAAATTCTGGCTGAATATGGACTTGTGGTGATGGTAGGAGGTAGCAGTTACCAAGACTTCATGACTACGTGTCATTGATTACAGCTGCACAATATTGGTAATTTAGTGTATGTGAATGCAGCAATGATAAGTGGTGGAATGAGTTAGTGGCACCTGAAGGAACAAAGTTCTGTGAAGTCTGTGATTATGTGTGGTCAAAGCAGGACGCATTGGTAGCAAAGTTTCTAAAATCAAGTTTTTTTATCAATGTTGGTTGTTCATTCACAGAAGTAAGTTGAACTATATCTCCAAAAAGTAGGATATTTGTTTTTTGTAAATTAGTCATTTTATTCAATACGGTCCTGTGTTGATAATTTCTGGTGCACTGAGTTAGTAATACGTTTGGCGCTGAGGTTGAATGTACCCTGTGATGATACATAATTGGGGGCAGGAACAGTAATTGAAGTCAATTGAATTTTGCATCAATTCCATTTAAAAGGAATAGTATGTTTCACTATAACATAAAAGTGTTCACTCTTCTTGGTGATTATTTATGGTGGAGTGAGTAAGTAGTATCTTTGGCGCTGAGCTTGTACGTTCCTTGCGCAATGTAAAGTGTAGGCAGTTTTTGACACAGAGATAGACAAATGCTTTTTGTCAGTTATTTAAAGAAAATGTGACGACATATAGTAGAATTCCCTCTGCATTAAATGAAGGTTGAATTTCCTACTGTTCAAACTTTAAAAAAATCTGAGGACATTGTGCAATTGTCTCTGTTTGAAATAAATCAAGATTGTATTGAATGTTCTCTGTAGTGCTGGCGGTCTTGGTATCTAGTTGTTAACTGTATTCAGTGCTGAAATGATTGAAAGCCGTTCTCAACACAGATACTGAAGATAAATTTACATCCAAAGCTGATTTGAAGTTGTGAACCCTGCTGTCTGCAATGTAGATTGAAGGTCCTACTCGACAAAAACATTGATGAAAGCTATTTTGTACCGTTAAAAGAAACTGAGGACATAATACAATTGTCTCTGCTTTAAATAAATCAAGAGTAATATGTCATACTCTGTTTTAATATTTTTTGCATTCTTTAATGCACAAAGGCAAGCATTAGGTTTGATACAATGCACAGGTCATGAATAGTGAGAAGTTTCATTTTCTTCAAGAGTCTTCACAACAAGCTTCTCCAGATAGCTTGTGGTATTCCAATTTGTTTCCATGTTCCACAGGTAGTATAAGTAAACAATGTAATGTAGCATTGAAAATTTTAACATTTGGTCATATTTTGAATATAAGGAACTTATTACAAATGTGCAACAAGGAAATGATGTTGAATATGGAACTATTCTACAAGAAATAAAAATTGGAGAAATGACTGAACATGGCAAGAAGTTTTACAGAGACGATTACTTTGAAATTTGTTTCCAAAAGAAAAGATTGTTCCTAAGCTGGTAGCTACTTTTAAAATAATTGAGAACAACAGTGAAGAATAGCAGCAAGTGTGAAAATATCCTACTGCCTTCGGCCAGGGTATTAGCTACAACAAAACGCTTGATAAAGGGCCTTGACTTTGAATCAGAAAATGAAATTGAACAATAATTGGTAACCCCAGTCAAGAAAGGCAGTTAGTGTGTCGTAAGTACAAGAAAGGGCTCAAAAAAGGGCCACGAGTGTGTATCAGAATATGAAATTCACGAATAATTGATAACCCCAGCCAAGAAAGGCAGCAAGTATGCAAATTTCCCACTGCCTTCGGCTGGGGTAGTAGCTACAACAAAAAGGTTCAATAAAGGGCCATGAGTTTGAATCAGAATATGAAGTTCAAGAATAATTGATAACCCCAGACAAAAACAGTAGGAAGTTGGTGTGTGTTATGTGTAGATGATGTGTTAATTGAGTGGAAGATAAAAAAGGAGAAAAATTAGTAAGGCTGCAGACGTGCAAACTATCCATTGACTTGTCAGGGAAGTGGATCTTTGGATTTCCAATTCATTATACAGATAGGGCGTTGAATTTTGCAGTGGGATTCTAAGAAATGGTTACCACATCGAAGGAAGCAATGTAAGTGCATTAAGTTACCACTGTGGGCTGTAGGGCTGAAAAATTACTAGACTGGGCCCATTTCAGGGACTCTACTTTGAATTAGAATAATACTTGGCAAAGGCTACAAGAAAGTTAGTAGGTAGGTGTGTTTGAGGTAGTGGATGCAGTATAAGGTGAAAAGGAAGAAAGGTAGCAGATGCGGGAACAACCCACTGCCTTGTAAAGGAAATGGGTGTTTGGTTTTCCAGTGCATTACAGACTGTGAGTCGGATTTCGCAGTGGGAGCCTGAGAAAGGGGTATCTCATCTAAGGAGTTAAGCAAGTGCACAAAGTACACACACTGTGCAGTGGAAAGGACGCAAGTGTTCAAATTAACCACTGCCATTCACGGGTAGTAGTTACCAAGAAAGTTCAATAAAGGGTCTGAACTTTGAATTACTTGAAGAATAATTGATAACACCAGCCAAGAAAAGCATCAAGTGTGAAAATTTCCTACTGACTTCGGCCGGAGTATTAGCTACAACAAAAAGGCTCAATAAAGGGCTTTGACTTTTAATCAAAATATGAAATTCAAGAATTGATATCCCCAGCCAAGAAAGCCAGAAAGTGTGCCAATTTCCCACTGCCTTTGGCCGGGGTAGTAGCTACAACAGTAAGGCTTGATAAAGGGCCTTGACTTTTAATCAGAATATGACATTCAAGAATAATTGATAACCCCAGCCAAGAAAGGCAGCAAGTGTGCACATTTCTTACTGCCTTCAGACGGGGTAGTTGTTACAACAAAAAGGCTCGATAAAGGGCACTTTGAATACGAATATGAAATAGAAGAATAGTTGATAACAATAGTCAAGAAAGGCAGCAATTAGGTATGTGTAGATGATGTGTTGATTGAGTGGAAGATGAATAATGTAAAAAATAAGTAAGGCTGCAAGTGTGCAAATTAACTACTGCCTTTAGCGGGGAAGTAGTTACAACAAAAAGGCTTGATAAAGGGCCATGACTTTGAATTAGAATATGAAATTCAAGAATAATTGATAACCCCAGCTAAGTAAGGCAGCAAGTAGGAGTGTGTCCGTGTAGATTATGTGTTGATAGAGTGGAAGATAAAAAAAGGTGAAAAATAAGAAAGGCTACAGATGCGCAAAGTACCCACTGCCTTGTGAGGGAAGTGAATGTTTGGCTTTCCAGTCCATTACACAGACTGTGCATCAGATTCTGCAGTGGGAACTTGAGAAATGGGTAGCACATCTAAGCAACCAATGCAAGTGGACAAAGTACACACACTGTGTGATAGAAAGGACACAAAAAGGTAGCAAGTGTGCACATTTCTTACTGCCTTTGGACGGGGTAGTTCTTACAACAAAAAAGCTTGATAAATGTCTAATGGCTAATGTTGAGGACAGCGATGGTCCCGTTTCTTGTTTTAGATGAGGTTGATAAACTGTTTCACGTAACACGAAAGTTGATCGCAATAAATGCATAGAAATTTAAGTTGACCAAATTCAAGATCAATATGTGAGAATGGACTGTTTGCTGAAGATGCTGTTGCAGCAGTTGATGTGCTTGGTGCAGCAGTAAGTGGATTTTCCTGTAATCTCTGTGTTGCAGCTCAAGGAAGGTTGTGGGGTGCAAGTTGTTTATGTGTTGCACTATATTTGCTGTGCCAAAGGATTATTTTTTGGATTGATCACACCTTGAAAGAGTTGTTTGGCAAATTTTACAGGTTACTAGTGGTTGGTGTGTTTCAGTTAGTATGTGTCTGGACTTCGCTGGAATCTTTAAGGGACACATTAGGGCTTACATAACACAGAAATACTTTGTACTTAGTGACATCCAATTCTATTTTATGATGAACCGTTGAATTCTACATCTGCCTTTATGTGTAGTGGGAGGGTAGCATTTTAAAGTGTTTGACAGGTTACACTACATGTGTCAATGAAGGTAAAGAAAACTTAGCATGGTTATGCATGGGCACCCTTGTAGAACCGTTCTTTTGGAGACCCCCCCACTAGGAGAGTCAAAGCCAGTGGTGCAGGGGACACCTAGAATCTACGGGGTTCTTCTTGCTCAAATCATACATTACCAAAGAGACCAGGACAACCAGCCGTGGAGAGAAGTAAGTTATTTATTAGCTCGAGCTTAGGACAGCGCCCCAGAATGGTACAAAGACAATTCTACGGAGACTGCTGCTTTACTCCACAGCCTACACATATTTATAGTACTGGCAACCCCCCTTACACAATGCAAGTTTCTCATCTGTCCAGTTCTAGTTAGGCCTCGTGCTTCATCAGCCTCGGGTGGCGCACTCGTGGTCAAGGAGTTTTGCGCCTCAGGTGCCGAAATGTTTGTTGGATCTGACTTCTGTGCTCACTTGGCGTATTCACAGAGCATCTGTTTGTGCTTGCGCAACACACACAGCCTCTGTCTTCCGTCACATGGTGTAGTCACATAGCGTCTGTTTCTGCTTGCGCAACACACACAGCCTTTGTTTTCAGGACACAGATGGTGGTCACAAGTCACAGTCGCTGGTCATGAGAGGCTGAATTACCAACAGCTGACAGAAAGTGGCTGAATCTCTGGTGCAACCGGAAGACAAGGTGCACGAGCAGCTTTTCAGGAGGTTCAACCACGAGGAGCAGGGGGTTAAGTAAGGTTCAACCTTGTCATGGAAAGCAATTCTTTACCAGGTTGCCGAGAGCATGGCAACACAGAATGGAGTCTTGATGGTAATTTTTAAGCACAGTTCAACAGTCCCTCCTTTTGTCATGCAGAGGCAACAATCAGTCAATCTCCATCATCTCCTGGACCTCTTTCTCAACCATCATCATGGCATTCTGCTGGTGTGTCAGGTGCAGGTGCAGACCATCAGGTGTACTTCACTCAATAGCATCAGTAGATGTCGATGTTGTGTCCCTCTGACACTTTATGATGGGCCCTCATGGATCGTGGAAATGGTCTGGTCTGTCCTCTTTTTGTGACTGCTGTGTTGCTCAGGTCCTCTGGTGACAGATGGTCATCACTTTCTGGTACCTTCCTCTCAGGCGTTGGGGCGCTGCCTTGCATCTTCTCCCCTCAATCCATTCATGGCGTTGGTTCACCGTCTGTGGTCCAGTCCACCTAAAACTGAAAGAAACAGCTTTTATCTTTTTCGCGCAATGACCATGTTTCCATAATCACTTTAGAAGTCTTTGCCCCATTGCAGGCAGTCCTACATTCAGAGCACCAGGCCCTTTCAGGAATGTTCCATCAGTTGCTTTTACTAATAATGTTTTTATTTATTTTTATTTTGGAGTTCATTTACTCCTCCTGGCCTCAAGTTGGAGGGTGGTATGGGGTATGATGGTATACTTTATTTCCAAAATCAAGCTCTTCAGCATAAATGTAGTCACTAAGTTATCTCCTTCTATTGCTATTTATGCCCTGGTGGGTCCCTACCCTTGGAGAGATGGCTTTACTGAAGTACTGTGCCCCAATAGCTGCATTATTCTTCCCTGTTGGATACAGCTCCATTCATTTTGAGAACATATCCACCCACACCAGCGAATATTTAAATCCATTCACTGGGAAGCACCATTCATCTGCGCATTCATCTTCCCTTGTGTAATATCAGAGGGTCCCTTTCCAGTCTTGTAAGGGAAAGGAACATACTGTGTGGGGACACTGGCCTCTATCTCATCCTGGTAGGCCCATACTCTCTTCATTATTCAGCTCACATCCATTGTCAATCCTCCCTATAAGTTCATCTCTGTTGGAGAGCATTGTGCTTCCTTTACATTAGCTTACAACAATTGTCTCTGATTAAGCTGTATTTTTTTAATGCTGTTTTCATTAGTCCCATCTGCACTGGCTGTAACATGCTTTCATTTAATGTTGTGTCAGCAATGGCATCATCTTTGGTTGACTTAGTATTAGTTCCTGTGTAGGCTTCACATTTTATTTCCACTATCCTGGTGTATAATAATATTGCTTTTAACAAGATCCTTACTAAAGGACCATTTTTAATAAGGCGCCCTGCTTCAGTTATGCATCCGTGGTACTTCCACAGCTGGCCACAAATAAGAACTGCAAAGCATAATGTGAGTCAGTTTAAATGTAATCAGTTTTACCCTTTGACTACTATTCATGCTTTTGTCACAGCATAAAGCTCATCTTATTGGGTAGATGTTCCAAGTGGCAGAGTTGCACTTCAGCTATTGCTATAGCATATCCTGCTTTGTAATCAGTGTCTATCAGTCTGCTGGAGGAACCATCTGTGTACCACTCCTATAGACTAACTTTTTTAATGGTGTCTAATCTTGGGGTGGTGCCGTTTCCTACAATATGAACACCAACTTACTTGGGGGTCTTATCTTTTTCTAAGAGAATGGATCTCATCAGAATAACCTATTACAGGTAATACTTTTGACAAATTAACAGGTGGGCATCTTACATGGTGCCATTATAACCTGTGTGCCTGCTAGCAGAAAAATGTTGTGTCGATCCAGACAGCAACAACTGCACCAAATATGGCACCTAGAAAATAAAGGTATAGTCCAACACAATGAGAGCCATACTCTTCACCATCACAGCTACTGACCCCTAGTCACTGCAGAAAGCAAAGTCACATAGTTGTGTCCCACAGGCCTTTCTTTTGCAGCTGTGTCAGCACATCAATGGCAGCATCACTTCACTTGCAATGTTATTTTGCTCTGAAACAGAGATGGAAAGGCAGTTTGTAGTCAGGCAGTCCCCATGAAGGTACAGTACACAAAGTATCTTTCAATTTCTGCAAGCAGTTTTCAAGTTCATTTTGTAACAGTCATAGCATCTGCATCCATTATCCATTGGTGGCAGCAGTTCATTATCCCCAGGAAGGACATCATTCCTTTCTTGGTGGGCAGGAGCTGAATGCCCTGAAACAATTTAATTCTGTCAGGTGATATGCTGTGAGTACCTTGGAATATCACAAACTCCAAGTGAGTCATCTCTTTTTGGCAGCACTGGCATTTTGACAATGAGGCTTCTCTTCTCTCCTGGAGGTAGTTCAGCAGAGCTACAGTGTCTTTTATCACAGACTTTCACAGGCCTCAAGTGATGGAGATGTCACAAGGAGGTTATCAGCTGACTGCAAGACAATGTACAACCTTCCAGGCGTAGGTGGCCCAAGTCTCTCTTTACTGCTTGCATATTGACATTGGCACTCACAGTGAAAGAAGTGGACTTGGTATCCCAGTATGACGGCAAATAGGTTTTCACCCAGTGGATGAACTTTAATGCTAAAACCCACTGAGAAGAGAAAAATACTCTGCCTCTAGCCTATAAAGGTATAAATAATAATATTGTACTGGTGTCAGGCACAATAGACTCTAAGGGAACCACACATTCAAGGTAATCACTTTATGGGGACAGCATGTTTTCACCAGCCTCTCTTTTTTCAAAAATGTTATTTATTTTAAATATCGCTTTGTGGTGAGGACATTATATCCTTTGGTATCAGGTTCGCGCTATATAAAACTTTATAATAAATAAATGTATCTAAAACCTCCCCGTTCCTTATATCTATAAACTTCTTGTTAGTTATGTGTACATCCATCCACTTCCTTTTCATATGTAACAAACTGCAGTCTAACAGCATCATTCATCATCTCTCAACACATCCATACGTGCTCTACAGAGGTTGTATACAACAGAGAATCCTTACTGAAGCTGCAAACAGCAAGTGCCCTGTTCTAACCTATCATTAGGTATTTTGTGAGTAAATTCCATTTATTAAAAATATGTATATATATATATATATATATATATATATATATATATATATATATATATATATACTAGCAGCCTGACCCGACCTTGTCCGGGAGCAATCAGGCTTCCCCGACCCCCGCCCGCCCCGTTGAAAATTTAGTTTACAACAGAATGTTCATGTGCAAAATTGCACTACCACAAAGTTTATAGAAGTACAAGCATGCATTTAAACATATTCGCAGAAACAGGATTTCTGTGCGTCTCCACACCTTCCATGAGAGCAGCAGTCGGGGGTATAGAAAAACGTGTAGGCGGCAGTATTTGTAAGCTTCCCTGGAGAAGTGTGGCTCACCGGTTAGAGGCGGCAGACCCAGAAGCAGAGGTCGGCCTGGGACCAGGGTTCAATTCCCGACGCGGCAGGGTACGGAACCAATGTCAGCGGGCTCGATAAATCTCACCTCGGTGCCTCTCTAACCATGGGCCCCACGCTGCAACTCTGGGCAATAGCTTGCTTAATCTCCACAATGGCCCCCTCCCTGCCGGGGATGCCTGGCTTCACCTTGGGGATGCCCAATAGGGACCATCTCACAGGAAAAGCCAGGACCGGTTCCCCAGCAATACACAGCACCAAGAAACCCCAGGGTGAACGTGCGCTCTACAAATTCATACTAACATAACATAACTTCCGGGCCAGAAACCGGTCCCCGGTAGCTTGTTTCTTTCCCAGTATAAGAATTGGCTTGGTAGTTTGGTCTGCCCTGTTCCCATGATGCACTGGGCCAGGGTCAGACTAATTTGCATATAGCCAAGTTCTGAGCTGGGATGGTGCAGTGAGCTAAAAAACGGTGATGGATCAAGCCCTGATCTTTGGACTGGGTAAGAGTGGTCTGCTTAATTCAGACACTCTGTTCATCACCACCCCCTTTTCTGAATCATTTTTGTCCACCATAAGCGTGGAAGGGTATACTCAGATGTGAGTCCCTAGCTCATTGCACCATCAGGATTCAAGCAAGCCGGGCCGAAGACGGCTGAAATGCCAGAAACCGGTCCCCGGTAGCTTGTTTCCTTCCCAGTATAAGAATTGGCTTGGTAGTTTGGTCTGCCCTGTTCCCATGATGCACTGGGCCAGGGTCAGACTAATTTGCATATAGCCAAGTTCTGAGCTGGGATGGTGCAGTGAGCTAAAAAACGGTGATGGATCAAGCCCTGATCTTTGGACTGGGTAAGAGTGGTCTGCTTAATTCAGACACTCTGTTCATCACCACCCCCTTTTCTGAATCATTTTTGTCCACCATAAGCGTGGAAGGGTATACTCAGATGTGAGTCCCTAGCTCATTGCACCATCAGGATTCAAGCAAGCCAGGCCGAAGACGGCTGAAATGCCAGAAACCGGTCCCCGGTAGCTTGTTTCCTTCCCAGTATAGGAATTGGCTTGGTAGTTTGGTCTGCCCTGTTCTCATGATGCACTGGGCCAGGGTCAGACTAATTTGCATATAGCCAAGTTCTGAGCTGGGATGGTGCAGTGAGCTAAAAAACGGTGATGGATCAAGCCCTGATCTTTGGACTGGTTAAGAGTGGTCTTCTTAATTCAGACACTCTGTTCATCACCACCTCCTTTTCTGAATCATTTTTGTCCACCATAAGCGTGGAAGGGTATACTCAGATGTGAGTCCCTAGACCATTGCACCATCAGGATTCAAGCAAGCCGGGCCGAAGACGGCTGAAATGCCAGAAACCGGTCCCCGGTAGCTTGTTTCCTTCCCAGTATAAGAATTGGCTTGGTAGTTTGGTCTGCCCTGTTCCCATGATGCACTGGGCCAGGGTCAGACTAATTTGCATATAGCCAAGTTCTGAGCTGGGATGGTGCAGTGAGCTAAAAAACGGTGATGGATCAAGCCCTGATCTTTGGAGTGGGTAAGAGTGGTCTGCTTAATTCAGACACTCTGTTCATCACCACCCCCTTTTCTGAATCATTTTTGTCCACCATAAGCATGGAAGGGTATACTCAGATGTGAGTCCCTAGCTTATTGCACCATTAGGATTCAAGCAAGCCGGGCCGAAGACGGCTGAAATGCCAGAAACCAGTCCCCGGTAGCTTGTTTCCTTCCCAGTATAAGAATTGGCTTGGTAGTTTGGTCTGCCCTGTTCCCATGATGCACTGGGCCAGGGTCAGACTAATTTGCATATAGCCAAGTTCTGAGCTGGGATGGTGCAGTGAGCTAAAAAACGGTGATGGATCAAGCTCTGATCTTTGGACTGGGTAAGAGTGGTCTGCTTAATTCAGACACTCTGTTCAGCACCACCCCCTTTTCTGAATCATCACTTCCGGGAGGCATAAACATACGCCGGTCGAGGGGATTTCAACCTGATAGATGTTCTTTTAACACCTGTCTCCTACACCCTGGAGAGTCCTGGCCCACAGCTATTAGCCCGGCCCCCGCCCGGCCCATCCTTCGCCTGCCCCGACCCCCGCCTGCCTTTGCAGCAGCCCAGCCCCCGCTCGGCCCCCACCCGGGCCGTACCCCACCTGCCCCAACCCCCGCCTGCTCTGACATGGGTCTCCTTACCTCAGCCACCGCTCCTCAGTTTACCGCTCCTCGCCGCTTCACCTGACCGCCGCTGGCCTGTCCGCTGCTCCTCACGTCACCGCTCCTCCCCCGCGTCATGTCTGCCACTACTCGTCTGGCTCCTGAACGCCTCTCCTCCCCGCGCTCCTGACGTGAGCACGCACATCGCGGCTGGCGCTACTTCGGAGAGACTACTTTTTTTCTTACTGTAAATTTTTGAAATAACGTTTTTTTATTTATTTATATAGCTTATGCCCATCTACACACCCTGACGATTCCAACGGTGTATCGGGTGTGTGGATTGGCGCAGTGGTTCCCGAGTTTACCCGCCTCAAATGCTGAAAGTTCTTCCTTTATTATAGTAGTATATATATATATATATATATATATATATATATATATATATATATATATATATATATATATATATATATATATATATATATATATATATATATATATATATATATATAGACTGACGAAGGCAAGTGCTGAAACGCGTCTGGTTTTGAATTTGTGCGCAATAAACCTTACTTTGGTTTAATCTGTTGTGAGTGCCGATTTTTACCAGTTTCTAGCCTGTGGAGCTCGAATATATATATATATATATATATTACCTACTGGCGGTCGCCAGTAGGTATATATAGTTAGGATTTTTTCCCTATGGGATTTCTGAAAATTCTATGTCTAATAACTTTGGCGTTTGTGGACGGAATTGGCTGAAATTTTCAGGAAAATGGCACATTTTGTTTCTGAGCAGCTCCTGGAAATTTGGGGGGATTTCGGCAAGGGCGGGGGGGCTGAGATAAAAGGGGGGTCCCAAAACACGTTTTTCCCATGTTAATTTCCATAGGGCGGTTGGACTCACTTTTAGCTCGAACGGCTGAATGGATTTACACGAAACTTGGCAAAATTGTAGGGACTGTTAGCCCGATGTGCCTTTGCTAGGTCTCAATATATGTGCTTCAGTGGATTTTGAGAAATTAACGTTCAAAGTAAGATATATATCTGTAACAGCGCTCCGGGCAGCGATCCGGTTCGCGTACTTATCGCGTATCGGAACTTTGCGATGCGAAGCTGATTGGTTCTCCGGTGTCTGTCAACATTCTAAACAGTCCGGAGTGGCCGCCATCTTGTCTCTCGGTAGGATCGAGAGACAAGAGGAGGCCAAAACAAAGGGGGAAATTACCATAAGGGGGCATAGTAGATCCTCGTTGACCCCCTAGGTTTTATGTGGAGGTTTTAAAAGGGCCCAGCGATGAGCGCCTAGTACGCAAACCGGAAAGCGTTCTGGGCAGCGTACTATAAGGATAATAGAATGATACACTTTTCAAATACTGTATGTTAATTGTTTGTTGTTTTGTTGTTTTTTTTTTTTGTTTTCTTTATTTTTAAAGTTTTTTTTTTATTTTGATTGTTTTTCATAATTTATTAAACTTTCTAACATTTCAGTGTCTGAAATGTCATTATTTTCTTGAAATATTGTTTGCAATCTGTGAGCTTGTAAAATGTCCTCATTTTCAAGGAGGGCATCTACTGCTTGGACACATTGCAGCAGTTCTTTATCCAAGCTTTCATCCATAAATTCCATGTCAATTTGATCAATCAATTCTTGGCTGCTCTCTTGCAGGTCCATTTCAAAAGAAACTTGGTTTTCGCCTTCCATTTTGCCTGAAATTTGGATTAAAAAAATATATATTAGTAGAGATAGGGCACTGTTGGGATTAATTTTAGATAGGCAGTTTTTATCAGTGAATTTATCTTTTGGCAGTGTATAGTATCAGAGTGGAAATAGGACTATAAAAAAGTGTATGTGATTTAACCAAGACTAGCCTAACTCCATTCATAACTATAACAGAGAAGTCTATCTAAATACATTACTACTACAGAGGGATAGTATATATCTATCAGAAAAAGTCTACCATATTAAGTTATAGTGCACAATATACTTCAGTTTTAAAAATAACAACTTACCTTTAGAAACAAGTTGAGGTGTTTGGTAGCTATTCAAATGTGATGTACAACAAGAAGTAGCAGTCAAAATGGCTGTGTTTTCTTCTCTTCCTTTATATATATTCAGGTATATAACCAATCAAATGTCAGGTAATAAAAGTAGAAAATGAAAGTAACATTTTCATTGGTTGTCAATTCCAACACTTCAGATGTGTTTTGTGAAGTAATTTACCTCACGGTACTTAGAGAGGTCTACAGGCTAAATGGCTAAATGAAATTTCAATCCAATTTGTGAGAATGAAAGGGATTGTTATGTAGTATGAGCTAATCTATATTTGGTGAGAGTGTCTCTAGTCGTTTTTCTGTAAATGACTTTCCCACCTTTTTTTTGGACCGCTTCCCGGAAAGCGGTCCGGTCCGCGAACTAGGAGCGTAACGGGAGTCCACCATTTTGTGTTTCGGTCGAATCAAGGTATAAAATGGAGGGTAAATAATGTTCTGAATGGGTAGAAGGGGGCATGGTACAAGTATTTTGACCCCCTACGTTTTCTGAGGGTGGCTGAGGAGGACTATATGTGTGAAGAAAAAACTTTTTTTTTGAAATTTTGCGCGGTTAGCTTCCAGTTCGCGTACCGGATAGCGCTCTTTGAGCGTAGTTTGTTGAAAATTACAGAAAAAAAATAATAAAAGTGTGTGATCAGATGAAGGGTAGCTCTGAGAAGAGCTTTTGGGTTTATGGTACATTTAGGTACTTATAAGTAGGTACCAATGCACAGTCTTAAATTCAGAATGAAAATTCTGTTGCCCTCATCTGAGAAGTGAACTCCATCTCCTCTGTAGATATCTTGCATGTAGTAACGCAAGTTATTGTTGTACAGGGAGCCCATTCCATGGTCTCTCATGAAAGCTGAAACAGATTTGTTTACATGCTTCCTCGCTTTCTCAATTTGTGGAGAAAATTGGTTGGACCACCTCCATTTCTGTCTTTGGCATATATTGGAATATACCAAGGCAGTTTGAGGAAAAAGTGCCATTAATTGCTCAAAGGTGTCCTTTAAAAGCATTTCCAGGCCTACCCCTGTCAAAGTGCCCAAATCATTACCTCCACAGTGCACTATTAACAGGTCAGGTTTTGGCAAATGCATAAAGGTTTTCACCAATGGTATCAATTGGTGACATTTTAATCCTCTTTGGCCCAACCACTTAATTTCCACATCCTGTAAATTGAGGTTAGGTAAATTTCTGTTCTCAGCATACCTTTGAGCCCAGTGGATGTAACTATGTCCAACAATCCAGACCTTAAACATGGTGGGAGAAGGTTGTTCTGCAGTCAGATGAAGTGTGGTAATGAAAGGGCAGTTGAAACAGTAGGAGTTTGTAAAGAAAAAAAACTGTGGTTTTCCAATGCTAATGAATCATTAGCAGTGATTGGTGCATTTCCATTTCTGAAAACAGAAAGTTAGGGTGCATGGATGTGTTCTTTGAAAGATGTAATTTGAATGGTCAAGGAAGAAACATTTAATGAAAGATTGCACTGGATACGCAGGTGCACTGAGAGTTCAGAGTTCAATTGAAACATTGTTGTGTGAATTTGCAAACATGAGAGGTCTTCCAGGAGGTGATTGCTATGGAAAAAAGGCAGAGAGGGCAGAGGGGGGAAGGGTTTTGATTTGAAAAAAGTGAGGGAAGAGTTATGATTGGCTAATATGAGAGATATGTGAAATGAATATCTGTATTTCTGTGCTTTCAATAGCTGCAGCCTCTGGAGTGCATCCTTTTTCTTCTGCTGAAGACAATTTGGTGTATTTCTGAGACTGTTTTCAAAACTCAAAAAATATTTGCTAAGGTGAGAAAAGATTTATTTAATTTAGATAGAGAATAGTATGATTTAAGGAGAAAATGATGAAGAAAGCTGTGTTTTTAAAATGTGGTTTTGTCTCTAGTGATATACAAATAGAATTTGTTTCTTTGAGAAATTGTAATTGCATATTCGGTGTAGCATTCTGGCATGCAGTAACACAAGTTATTGTGGTACATGGAGCCCATTCCATGGTCTCTTATGTAAGCTGAAACAGATATGTTGTTTTTAAAAACGATATTAGAAATCAATTACATTTCTGGATATGTACTGCTAGAGCTTCATAGGTTGTTTTGGGCCATATTTATAAGGCATTTGAGTGTCTTTGATGTTATGTTTTCCTTTTTAAATGGAAAGTGTTCCTCATGGGGCAAGTGTCTTGTAAATACGCTCCCACTTGTGCTTTGCAAATTTAGATTTTGATTATGGGAGTTACATAGCCATGTTAATTGTATTGTATTGTAGCAGTATTTGTAAAGCGCGATTGCTGCCCGTGGGCGTCCAAGCGCTGGCCAAACAATGTCCAAACAATGGTGGTAGGGCATTCAAGAAAACGCTTTCATGTGTCTCTAGGACATTTTCAGTCCTTTCCTCTTGAATACAGGTATACAATTGATTTATATGCTGTGTTTAAAAACAAATTTTGAAATCAATTACATTTCTGAATATGTACTACTAGAGCTTCATAGGTTGTTTGGGGTCATATTTATAAGGCATTTGAGTGTCTTTGATGTTATTTTTCCCTTTTTAAATGGAAAGTGTTCCTCATGGGGCAAGTGTCTTGTAAACAAAACAGGTGATGGACCGAATGTGACCCAGGGTGGTGTGGAGTGCAAAATAACGATGGATTTAGGCCCAGATCCTTGGACTGGGGTGAGTGTGTGACATTGATCCACATTCTGTCCATCACTTGTTGTGTTTGCAAGTGTCTTGTAAATACGCTCCCACTTGCGCTTGGCAAATTTAGATTTTGATTATGGGAGTTACATAGGCATGTTAATATTGTCCAAACAATGGTGCTAGGGCATTCAAGAAAACGCTTTCATGTGTCTCATGGACATTTTCAGTTATTTCCTCTTGAATACAGGTATACAATTGATTTATATGCTGTGTTTAAAAACGATTTTTGAAATCAATTACATTTCTGGATATGTACTGCTAGAGCTTCATAGGTTGTTTGGGGTCATATTTATAAGGCATTTGAGTGTCTTTGATGTTATGTTTTCCTTTTTAAATGGAAAGCGTTCCTCATGGGGCAAGTGTCTTGTAAATACGCTCCCACTTGCGCTTGGCAAATTTAGATTTTGATTATGGGAGTTACATAGCCATGTTAATAATGTCCCAAAAATGGTGCTAGGGCATTCCAGAAAACGCTTTCATGTGTCTCAAGGACATTTTCAGTCATTTCTTCATGAATGCAGGTATACAATTGATTTATATGCTGTGTTTAAAAACGATGATTTGAAAACAATTACATTTCTGGATATGTACTGCTAGTGCTTCATAGGTTGTTTTGGGTCATATTTATAAGGCATTTGAGTGTCTATTATGCTATTTTACCCTTTTTAAATGGAAAGCGTACCTGATGGGGCAAGTTTCTTGTAAATACGCTCCCACTTGCGGTTGGCAAATTTAGATTTTGATTATGGGAGTTACATAGGCATGTTAATAATTTCCCAAAAATGGTGTAAGGGCATAATCAAAATCTAAATTTGCCAACCGCAGGTGGGAGCGTATTTACAAGAAATTTGCACCATGAAGAACGTTTTCCATTTAAAAAGGGTAAAATAGCATAATAGACACTCAAATGCCTTATAAATATGACCCAAAAGAACCTATGAAGCACTAGCAGTACATATCCAGAAATGTAATTGTTTTCAAATAATGACTTACTTCATTGGTAGGCCTTCACATGTATTTTCTCCTTTGTTTTCTTCAGTGAAAATCTTATCTGCAACCATGTGTTGGCCTCACCTCAAATAAACAAAACAGGTGATGGACCGAATGTGGATCAATGACACACATTCACCCCAGTCCAAAGATCGGGGCCTAAACAAACCTTTAGATAGGCCACATCTTATCGTCATCCTGAATTAATCATTTAAAATATTAGGGAGTGATTTATGATTGTTCTATGCCTGTTTTGTACCATTGAGTGTCATTTTTGTGATGCAGTGCTGGTGCAAAAGATTTGCTATGTTAAATAATAAGTAGGGCATTAAGTTTTAGATGACTGTTATTCATTTACTGTTTGGTAATAGTGGTTAATAACATTTTTTATTATATTTTTCCACAGATTCAACTGCAGATCTTTTTTTAATTTGAAAAATGCCAACGAAAAATCGTATTAGAAAGGCTAGAAAACGTCAAAGACAGCAGGATGATGTTTTATTGCAGCAGTCCTCTTCCCCAAATACTTTTCAAAACACCAAGAAAGCTCCGGGTAAGAGCACAAAATCATTCTTAAGAAATATTTTTAGTAAAAAAAGTATTTATCCCAAAAATGTTTCAGTTCAGAAAAAGAAAAGCAATTTAAATGGAAAGGAAAGACCCATCAAAAATGTTACTGGTAGAGGAAGAGATAACTCTGTGCATGATAGTAGAAGGAAACAGCAGTTTAGGGACATTCGAAATCGAATGTTCCGTAACAGGATAATAGTTAATTTATTGAAAAATATTTTAAAAAAAGGCCAACAGAAAGCGGCATTTTATAAGAAGAAGAAAAATGTGGAGAAAATTATTGATCATGCTTTTGAAATTAAGCGAAAGTTGTTTATTTTGGTAATCAATAGAATTAGGAAACTAAGCAAGGTAATTTCTGATTTCAAAACAAAAAGTAGATGGAAGAGAGTAGTAAATCGTACTAACTTTTGTGAAGTTTTTTCCGGAGAATGGATGCATAGTTCAAGTTGTGAGGCATTTTTTAATGAGGAGAGTTATTTTCAGGATAATGATTTGGTGTTTGCAGTTGACACCAGTGGTCGAGCTTATGAAGTGAAGGATGGTTGTCCAGTTGAAAAAGAACAACTTGTGACAACAGAGACAGAAGAGGCGCTAAGTGATGAGGTTTTAGGAAGACGTCCTAAGGGTCCTGTGTACATTTGGAAGTGTAGTTCTATTTGCAGTGTGCGACAGGTTTCCATCAATTTGCTTTGTGATTTTATACGGACATTTAATAAGAAAAGTTTGAAGCAGAAAATAAAGTTGTTGCAAGATTTAGATCCTTGCAGAGTGAGACAAATGACAGGTTTGCGTGGTCATTCACTGGCTTGTCTTTCCAGGAGAGTATGCCAGAGTGTTTTTCATCATTTCAGGATGCTAGCAGTGCATCATAATAAAATGAGAAAATTAGTGAGAATGTTGTATTATGCTAAGAGTCCAGCAATTATGCTTAAACAATTATGTGCTGCTCTTTTGCATGGTTCTGAAATAGATGTGAAGAATATTTGTGAAGAAATTGAGTTTTGTTACTTTGGTAGTAGAGATGAGAATGTTCAAATTGACCCAGAAGTAGAGGGTTATGTTGAAGATAATATACAGGTTTCTAGTTCAGATAATTTTCAGAAGGAAATTGCCACGTTTCAGATGAAATCAAGTGAGAGGCCTAATTTCACTTGTGTATGTTGTCGACGCACTTATTATAAGAATCAGACTAAGTTAGTGGATTTATATGCAAAAACTGAAAGGGAAAATAATAGTGAATGGAAGGATTTTGCCACATACTTGATGGTAGAAAATTGTTTTGATTTGGGAGTGGACCAACGTGTGTGTACTTATTGTTGTAATAAATTAAACCAAAACCAGATGCCTGCTAGGGCAGTTCATAATAATCTGGAATTGGTTGAGATTCCTTCAGAATTGAAGGATTTAAATACTTATGAATCTATTTTGATTCAAAGTATCCATCCCTTTCAGGCTATTGTAAGAATGGAGCCAAAGACAGGGAAGTTGCCTCCAACAGATTTACAGAGAGGATTAAAGGGAAGAGTTGTTTATTTGCCTCTAGATTTGAACAAAAACATTAACACAATTGGAGTAGAAAAAGTGGAAGAGGAACCTCTGGTTATCTTGGTTAATGGGGTTCTGACAAAGAATAAGAAAATATGGCAAGATTTAGTGGATGTTAGGAAAGTGAAAAATGCAACTTTGTATTTGAAGAAAAATAATAAGTACTATAAGAATGTATATGTTGCAGAAGAGGAAGTAAGTGATGAAGAGGATAGCGTTTTGTGTGCTGGCCAAATTGAGAAAGTAGAGGTGTCTAATAGTGAAGAAATATATGAACATTATAGTGTTCATCCTTTGCATTCCAAGGAAGTCATGGGGAATGCTATTGAGTTGTTTCAAATGAAACAAGCCAAAGGGAGTCCCATTAGTGTTTGGGAGGAAAGTTTGGAAGCTCGGTGTTTCCCACAGCTATTTCCCACAGGTCAAGGAGGAAGATATGATGAGCGACCTCATCAAATTCCTGCGTCTGAATACCGGACTTTACGATTGTATGCAGAAGATCCTAGGTTTCGTCAATGCATTCCCTATTTGTTTCATCTCCTGTTTGAAAGCGATCTGTCTGGACTGTCATATGCAGTGAACCACATCTTAAAAAGTGGTATACAGATGCGAAACATCTCGGCAAGTGATTTTATGCATAAAATCAATGTCCAAGACAGTATTTTGGATTCTCACTTAATTAATCTCATGGCGTGTCAGCGTGGTACTAATGAGTACTGGTACCGTCGTCATGGTGATTTAAAATGTATGCTGAGGAACTTAGGAACTCCGACATGGTTCCTCACTCTGAGCTGTGCCGAGTATGGCTGGGAAGACTTACTTGAATTTCTACGAGAGGCAAATGGAAATATTGAAAACATTGAATTCAAGACACCTGGAGAACTGTGTTCTTTGGATCCAGTGAATGTATGCAGGTACTTCAATCATAGATTTGAAGCTATGATGTCTTTCATCACAAATAAGAAGAATCCACCTCTTGGAGAGGTCTTGGATTTCTTCTGGAGAAAGGAGTACCAAGCAAGAGGTGCTCCTCATATACATATGTTGTTGTGGATCAAGGATGCACCTAAATTTGGAACAGATCCGGATGACTTAGTGATGAATTTCATAGAACAGTATTCTACGTGTGCTGTTCTAAACGCAACGGAGAAGAAAAGCCTAAGAGAACAAGTTCTACGTTTCCAAAGCCATCGTTGTGGAAAGTACTGTCGTCGTAAATTCAGAAACAAGGACAAGTTCTACACCAAATGTCGTTTCAACTTTCCACGACCGGTGATTTCTAAAGGAAGAGTGAACAGTTTGATGTCTTCGCTGCGACATAATGTGACGAGGAAATCACCCAAGAATACATACAATTTGAAAAGGAACGAAGAGTCCAAGTACATCAATGACTACAACCCAGTGATTTTGTCCATGTGGAATGCTAACATGGATATACAGTTTGTGGCTGACAACTGTATGGCTGTGGCTCGGTATGTGACATCTTACATCACCAAAAAAGAAAAGACAGAACTGAAGGATATGTGGGAGGACATTTCCCATGAAAAGAGCCTCAGCAAGAAGTTGTACAGTTTCAGTCTGAAGATGTTGTCGCATCGAGAAATCGGAGCTTACGAATGTTCTGATCGATTGTCTTCAGCAAGTCTCTATGCCAAATCCAGGAGTACCGTTTGGGCGAGTCTTGGTCTTGCTGCAACGCGAAATCGAGTTCTAAAACCTGTCCGGGAAATTGAGTATTTGGCAGAAAAGGAACCAAACAGTACCGACATTTTGAAGACCAACATGTTGGATACATATTATCCAAATCGAAGCAGTCACCTTGAGAATGTTTGTCTATATGAGGTTCTCCAAAATGATATATTCAAGAGGTACATCAAAGAAGATATTGAGAAAGGAGTGTATGCTGTAATTGGAAGTGAGGGATGCCTGGTCAAGCAAAGAAAATGCCAATTAGTAAACCATCGAAAATTGAGTGGTGAATCTCCAGAAAAAAAGGAGTTTTTCTATTTAGCACTTTTGCAACTTTTCAAGCCTTGGCGTGCAGAAGAGGAACTGCTTGGAGATTTCCTCTGTTACGAAGACTCTTTCACTGCTGCTAAGGAGACCATAGAATGTCCTGCTTTTCCCAAATATCAAGAAATGCTAACTTTGGAAATTGAGCAGGAAGCAACGATTGCAGCCGAGATTGCCAGAGACAGTTCTCAGGACAGTCAGAGTTCTGTTTCATTGAGTCAAGATCCACTTGGAGGACCTATTATCGAAAATGAAGCTGCCACTGCTATGAATGAAGTGGAAAGAGCCATGGCACATGCTCAGGAGGATTCAGTTAACTTAGAAGACTTGGAAAAACAACTCAACGTTGAGCAGAGGAAAATATATGATGAAGTTACCAAGCAAATTGAGCACGGATTAAGTCATGAGAAGAAAGAGTGCTCATGTACATCGGTGAAGCCTGTCCGACTGTACGTGAGTGGAGAAGCGGGAACTGGAAAAAGTTTCCTCATGAAAGCAATTTCTTGTTATTTGCAGGAAAGGACTGAGTCATCGCTGTCTTGTGTTGTCACCGCTCCTACTGGACTGGCAGCACATAACATTAAAGGTATTACTTTGCATCGTCTACTGATGCTGCCAGTGGAGCATGACAACAAATTACAATACCACAAGTTATCTGGGGATGCTTGCTGTGAAGTTTCAAGAGTCTTGAGGAAAATGAAACTACTTATCATTGACGAAGTAAGCATGGTTTCCAATGTCATGCTTGCCTTTGTGCATTTGAGAATGCAAGAAGTACTTAAAACAGAATATGATGTGTTATTTGGTGGCAAACACATCATTGTTTTCGGAGATCTTCTGCAGCTGACACCAGTAAAAGGTCAACCTGTGTTCAAAATACTCACGCATGAAGATACCAGGAAGTGCCTAGGGAGCATTGGCAACGTCAATATATGGTTAAACTTCAATTATGCTGAACTGCATGAAAATATGCGTCAGGCAAAGGATGAAGATTACAAGAATATTCTACAAGATATTAGAATTGGAAAAGTGACCGAGCATGGGAAAGAAGCTTTAAATGCACGATTACTGTCACATTTATATCCCAAACAAGAGATTGTGCCTGAGAATATTTTTCAGAAAATTACTGAGAAGAAATCCGGAATATGTTTGATGCCAACTCTTGCAGAATGTGCCATCTTCAACAACAAAATGTTGAATTTAGAAAAGCAAGAGATTGTGAAACTTGAAGCTATCGACAAAATAGAGCATATGGGATCAACAATTATTTTGTCAGAGAATTTGAAATCAAAATTGGATTCATTAGAGAAGACTATATCTAAAACTGCGGGTTTTGAAAAGACTCTGAATGTGTGCTTAAATTGCCGAATCATTTTGAGAAGGAATTTACATGTTGAAAGAGGTCTGGTAAATGGATCAATGGGTAATGTTGTTGATTTTGAGAAATACAGAAATAGAGATGGAATAGAATTTTTAAAAATTAAATTTGATGGCATTGAGGAAGTACAGCTAATTGGTCGTTGTTCTGCTAGGTTTTTGCTTGTTAAAGACTTATATGTTCGCCGTAAACAGTTTCCTGTTTGCTTGGCATATGCGGTGACAATCCATAAATCGCAAGGTTTAAGTGTAGACAGTGCATTGGTGAATATTGGCAGTTCTGTGTTCAAGGAGGGTATGGCATATGTGGCATTGTCACGAGTTAGAACTTTATCGGGATTGTACTTGATTGACTGTGATGTCACAAACATTTGTGCGGATCTAGATTGTGTTAAGGAATACAATAGGTTAAGAAGAGAGTATGCGCCACATTTGCCTCAATATCCTTTGTTTGAGAAACGTGTGGTAGGCCGGAAACGTAGAAATATCAGTAATAGTAGGGAGGTTGTAGCAAAAAGACCAAAAGTCAATGAACCGAAAATTGTTAGCAGAAATAAAGTGGATTCTGTTGAAGATGTTGTCGGTTTTCAATTTGAAAACAGTTCTGGTGTCAACTGCTATGCAAATGTAGTGGTTAATGTTCTCTTTTCACTAGAGAGTTTAAAAGAACAGATTCTGTTGAATTCAGAACAAATTTTATGCTGTTTGTTGAATTCTGTTTTCGAGAAATGTAGCACTGATCGAACAAAAGTAGAAAGTGTGTCTGAAGTTCGTTATCTGTTAGATGAATGTTCAGGTCAAACAGACTTCTCTGAAAATAATCAGCAAGATTGTCAGGAGTTTTTAATGTATATGCTTGATGTATTGCAAGATGAGGGTGTAGATGTAGATCACCTGTTTGGGCTTTCTTATCAATGGCAGCATGACTGCGAGAACTGTATGGTATCAAGTACTACTAGTGTAGACTCAGAAAGATTTATATATTTAACTTTGCCAGACAGTAAATCAGTGTCCTTTAATAAGCTAGTAAATGCAGCGGATCACAACATGGAGTGTAGCCAATGTAAATGTGATATGATGTCAACATTATTTATACGCAGATATGGCCAGTATGTCATTTTAATGATCCAACGATGTAGGCCTGATGGATCAAAATTGTCAACTTTAATAAAAAAATGTGTGGCTTCTCAGCTGTCAATATCAGGAAGGACTTTTGTAACTGTAGCAATTATCTATCACGATGGTCCTTCAACAACATCAGGACATTATACAGCTTATTTAAAGTCTCGAAACGGCTGGTCATTCTGCAATGATTCCGTTGTAACTTTCAAAAAAAAATTGCCGTTTGACCTTAAAAATTCTTACCTGGTGTTTTTAAAACCAAAATTTTAAAGAAAGAATTTTGGGATTTCCTGTGAGGAATTGCAAATTGTTCATCAAGTAGAGGGAATGTAAGTCTGCAATGCTGTCTAAATTATTGGTCCAAAACTTTTAATTATAATGTCAATTTAAAAATCCAACTATATAAACCTGATGCAAGTAAGTCTGCTTCATAGTAAGCAGTATCAGTGTCATAGGAAAAGGAGAACATGAGTGACAAAGAAGAGTAAGATATTAGTAGTCCAGGATTGTGAAAATAATCTCAAATGTTTTCTTTTTGAAAGTTGCGAAAATAGAAAATGACGGGATTTGATTAGAAGAATTACAAGAGTTGCGAAACGCTGCAACATGATTTGGCCTAGTGGAAACATGTGATAGAATGTGAGAAGTCTTTTCTTGTATGTAACATATTTTTCGAAACGATGGAGGTTTTCTTTCAGAAAGTGGCGGGCTGAAAATATTTATAGCACAACAGAGTGGACGCTGTTCATAGGAGATCCTTTGACGTTATTGAAAGTAAGTTAATTTTAAGGAGTTTTGAATTCAGATTTCTTAGGTTGTATGGGTTTTTTAAACACAATCATTTTGATTGTGTTTTTTTTCCCCCGCTGTTACATGATGAATACCTTCAAGTCACTGATTTAAGTGAAATTTGATACATTCTGAGAACAGCAAAAATAAACCATTTAACATGTATAATTAATGTTCTGCTTTTTGTACTTATGATATACATTTAGAAATGTGAGGTAGATATGGAGAAACTGAGTCTTCTGTAAGTGTCAATTTTAATGCTTACAGTGCTGTACTTCTGGGTACTGTTTTTTTTTAAAAAAAGAAATAGGCCTCACCTCAAAGAAAGCTCTTGAAAGCACACATCTTATTTGCATCCTGAAACAATCATTTAAAATGTTAGACACAATTTTATGATGGCTTTACATCTCTTTTGCGCTGCTATTGCATCACTATTGTGAGACATCAGCAATGCAAAAGAAGCATCATGTTCCAAAATAGGCCTCATTTCATCAGCATGAAGATACTGTTTGTTTAAAATAAATATCTTTAGGATTGTGTACGGGTCGTAGAGAAGCAGAGGCTTCTGTAAGTGTCAAAGTTGTTTAAAAACTGTTTCTTCTTGAACCTTTTCCCTTCTTTTTTCTAATTTTTAAATACATGTTTTAATATTTTTGGAAATGTTTGTTCTCTCTTTTACAGATTGAAAGTATGAAAAATTTTCTTTAAAAGTTAACAAGAATTATAAGGTAAATGTTTTCTACTTTTTTAACCCGCATTCCACTGCTGATGATGTCACTGACTATGTTATGAATGATGTAATAAGTGGGCATGTTTTACTACAATGGTAGGTCTTCACATCTATTATCTCCTCTGTATTCTTCAACAAGCATAAATTTGATATGCAACCCTGAGTACGGTTCACCTTAAACAAACTTTTAGAGAGGACACACCTTATCGTCACCCTCAATCAATCATTTAATCTATCACATTTAACATCTATTAGTTCTACTGCTTCATTTCTTTAATCTTTACTTTCCTGTGTTTGCTACTTCTCTCATTCCTTTCTCTATTACTTAATTATTCTACTCCTTCCAGTATTTTTCTCACTCCCTCTCTTCTCATACTTCTTCATTATTATTCACTAATTCTGTCTCTATTAATGTTACTGTTTCTGAATGATCTCCAAAAAATTTTAAAACAAGAACAGTAAGTATAAGCATAGGAAACAGACATTTATGTTACAAGAAAGACAGCTATAGGAAGTAAACAAAAGATACTGTTACTCGCAATCCACTGCTGATAATGTCACTGACCATGTCAAAAATTATGTAATATATGACATGATCAGAAGTGAATTGCGGGTAACAGTATCTTTTCTTTACTCCCTATAGCTGTCTTTCTTGTAACATAACTGTCTGTTTCCTTTCCTTATACTTACTGTTCTTTTTTTAAAAAATAATTTTTGGTTCGCTCCTGGTTCGCGTACTAGAGTGCGAACTGGGAGCGAACTAAAAAAAAAAGAGCTTGGCAGAGTTCAAAGAATTCTACCAATTTTTTTTTATAATGGGGAGGTAGTTCTGAAAAGAACTTTTTTTTGGCTTTTTGTTGTTTTAAATTTTTTTTATTATTTTTCTGAACATTTTTTATATTTTTTTGATTTTTTCAGAACATTTTTTTTTCTTTTTTGGGGGGAGGGGTGAAACAAAAATGATTCATCGAAGAGGGCTCAACAGGAGCAACAAAAAAAAGAAGAATTTATTTTTGGGGGCGTTTTGGACATACATGATTTTTGATTGCTCTTATTATAAGAGTTATGCTACTTTCGCGGTAGCATAATATTTGATTGCACCTCACGCAAACTTGTTTCACTTCCCCCATGTCCATTTGAATATTCGGGATCAACTCCCTTGCTTCTGGTCCCGAAACTTCTGGCACGACCGATCTTCTGGCTATTGCTGGGGAATTTTGTTGTTCGTCCCGAAGCTGAGCAGCACTATAATTATTTGGGTGCCACCTACTCATGTGCCTGTGCATTGTAAAATTTCCAAAACTATATTTTTTGTCCGTCCCCCTTGAAAGGCGATCATCACAGATACGGCAAAAGACATATCTTGCGTTCACTTTCTTTTGCCCTGGTGGAAATTAAAAAAATTGCCAGATGAAATTTTCCTTCCTGTTGTACCTCCTGGGCTCCTCTGGCAAATATTCAGGCTCTTACTCCTCTTCCTGATCTTCCTCTTCTTGAAAGATTGGTTGAGTAGGTGGTCCTTTCTTTCCATGAGGAGGTGGAGGTGGTGGTGGTGGGGGAACACTACCAGAAGCAACAACTGAAGCCATTTCTCTGGAATGTAAAAGGGTCTTTCTCTCACCAAGATGAAAGTCAGAGTGAGGAAAGAAGGAGGGGTTTTCATCATTTGGGAAAAGCCAAAGTTCTAAACCAATGAAAAGTGTTAATTTTAGATCACATGACCTAGTATTACATCATTAGGAAACCAAAAGTGAAATGAACCAATGAAAAGTGTTATTACCGAGTCACATGACCTGCTGTGTTTACGTTTCGCGCTTTGCGCCGCTTTCCGGTCCGCTTCCGGGTCCGCTAACTTGGCGCGTCCGATGATGTATTACGCGACAACGCAAAACGTCATTCTAACGTAACAGTTACGCTAAAAGAACGTTTACCGGTTCGCGGACTGGGAGCGGAACAAAAAAATATTTTTAAAAAAAATGTATTAAAAACATGTAAAATATATTTTAAGATTTAAAGAAGAATACATTTTACAGCTACAGATATTAGCTTTCAAAAAACCATTGAAATTCAATGAAAAAACCATAGGTTATAGAGAATATATAGTTAGGAATTAGCATTTACAAAACCTTAAAAATTCACTGAAAAAACCATAGGTTATAAACCATATATAGTTAGGGAATAGCATTTTCAAAACCTTATTTTACTCGCATAAAACCATTGAAATTCCATATATAGTTAGTTGCACTAACTATATATCGCGCACCCGCAATCCACTGCCGATGATGTCACACATTACATCATTCATGACATGGTCAGTGACATCACTGATGACATCACTGATGACATCTCAAATGACATCACTGATGACATCACTGATGACAACATCCAGTGACTGTATGTTTCTGTGAAGTTAAAATATGTCTTACATATTGAAGAATGAGTGGATGTATAAGTGTCTGGATGAAGGATTTAGTAGGTGCATGACTGACTGTATGAGTGAGTGATTAAATGTGTCTCACTGAGTGCATGAGTTAGTGACTAAACTGTTTTAATTTGTGCATCATTATGTCTGTTGTTCTGTAAACTGTTGCATGTGTTGATAAGTAGCTATATGAGTAACTATATGGGTTATTGATTAGTTGCCCAAGTATTTGTATGGGAGACTGAGTGTGTGTGTGGGTGGCTGGGAGGTGTATGACTCTGTGCATAGATGTGTGAGCAGTTGATTCACTAGATGTATGGTTTCAAAAGTGCATGTGGAAACAGCTGTATGGGCGGTTGACTGTGTGCATGAGTGTATTGGTGAGTGAATGGATATCTCAGTGCTACATGTCAAAGTAAGTACATATGTAAAACACAGTACATGTGAGAGTTGACATATATAAATAACTGTGCATAAGAGCAAGTGAATGTGTGAGTGGCTGTATGGATCATTGTGAACTTAAATCAGGGATTGTATAAGAGAGTAAATATGTGTTAGAATATGTTTGAATAAGTAAAGTTTGTATAACTGTATAGTTGAGGAAATGGAAGTGTGATTGATTCTTTGCATGACTGACTAGGTGTGTGAGTAACTCCATGGATGAGTGACAGTCTGTGAGTGTCTATTTACTCTGAGTGTATGTAAGATTATATTAGAGTCTGAAGAGGTTCACCGTATTATCACATGAATGATGTCATCAGTGATGTGATCTGTAATGTCAAATGAGATGTGATCAGTGATGTCATTTGAGATGTCATCAGTGATGTCATCAGTGATGTCACTGACCATGTCATGAATGATGTAATGTGTGACATCATCGGCAGTGGATTGCGGGTGCGCGATATATAGTTAGTGCAACTAACTATATATGGAATTTCAATGGTTTTATGCGAGTAAAATAAGGTTTTGAAAATGCTATTCCCTAACTATATATGGTTTATAACCTATGGTTTTTTCAGTGAATTTTTAAGGGTTTGTAAATACTAATTCCTAACTATATATTCTCTATAACCTATGGTTTTTTCATTGAATATATATATATATATATATATATATATATATATATATATATATATATATATATATATATATATATATATATATATACATATATATATATATATAAATATATATATACATATATATATATATATACATATATATATATATATATATATATATATATATATATATATATATATATATATATATATATATATATATATATATATATATATATATATATATATATATATATATATATATATATATATATATATATATATATTGATTACCAATCCAGTTCCCTCTGATGAAAGGAAGGCACTGACACCGTGACTTTGACTCAAGGAAAGATTTAATCCGACATGCTGCACAGACGCGTTTCGGCGGAAGCCTCCGCCTTGCTCACTTATATATATATATTCACTGAAAAAACCATAGGTTATAGACCATATATAGTTAGGAATTAGCATTTACAAAACCTTGAAAATTCACTGAAAAAACCATAGGTTATAGACCATATATAGTTAGGGATTAGCATTTACAAAACCTTATTTTACTCGCATAAAACCATTGAAATTCGCATATATAGTTAGTTGCGCTAACTATATATCGCGCACCCGCAATCCACTGCTGATGATGTCACATATTACATCATTCATGACATGGTCAGTGACATCACCGATGACATCACTGATGACATCTCAAATGACATCACTGATGACATCACTGATGACAACATCCAGTGACTGTATGTTTCTGTAAAGTTAAAATATGTCTTACATATTGAAGAGTGAGTGGATGTATAAGTGTCTGGATGAAGGATTTAGTAGGTGCATGACTGACTGTATGAGTGAGTGATTAAATGTGTCTCACTGAGTGCATGGGTTAGTGACTAAACTGTCTTAATTTGTGCATCATTATGTCTGTTGTTCTGTAAACTGCTGCATGTGTTGATCTGTAGCTATATGAGTAACTGTATGGGTTATTGATTGGTTGTCCAAGTATTTGTATGGGAGAGTGAGTGTGTGTGTGTGGGTGTGACTCTGTGCATAGATGTGTGAGCAGTTGATTCACTAGATGTATAGGTTCAAAACTGCATGTGGAAACAGCTGTATGGTTGGTTGACTGTGTGCATGAGTGTATTGGTGAGTGAATGGATATCTCAGTGCTACATGTCAAAGTAAAAAACATATGTAAAACACAGTACATGTGAGAGTTCACATATATAAATTACTGTGTATAAGAGCTAGTGAATGTGTGAGTGGCTGCATGGATCATTGAAAACTTGTATCAGTGATTGTATAAGAGAGTAAATATGTGTTAGAATATGTTTGAATAAGTAAGGTGTGTATAACTGTATAGTTGAGCAAATGGAGGTGTGATTGATTCTTTGCATGACTGACTAGGTGTGTGAGTAACTCCATGGATGAGTGACAGTATGTGAGTGTCTGTTTACCCTGAGTGTATCTAAGGTTATATTAGAGTCTGAAGAGGTTCATCGTATTATCACATGAATGATGTCATCATTGATGTGATCAGTAATGTCAAATGAGATGTCATCAGTGATGTTATCAGTGATATCATTTGAGATGTCATCCGTGATGTCATTTGAGATGTCATCAGTGATGTTATCAGTGATGTCATTTGAGATGTCATCAGTGATGTCATCAGTGATGTCACTGACCATGTCATGAATGATGTAATATGTGACATCATCAGCAGTGGATTGCGGGTGCGCGATATATAGTTAGCGCAACTAACTATATATGCGAATTTCAATGGTTTTATGCGAGTAAAATAAGGTTTTGTAAATGCTAATCCCTAACTATATATGGTCTATAACCTATGGTTTTTTCAGTGAATTTTCAAGGTTTTGTAAATGCTAATTCCTAACTATATATGGTCTATAACCTATGGTTTTTTCAGTGAATTTCAATGGTTTTTTAATAGCAAATATCAAATGCTGTCAAATGTCAAGTACATGATAGGTAAAAACATTTTCTTGTTTATGCACGCTGATGTGCTTTGAACGCTGCCCCCCCCTCTCTTTTCTCTTAGGAGTACTCTCTCTTTGTAGATAGTGATGGGTAGTTAAAGCAGGCCTTTGCCCCCGTTGTAATCCGTCGTGCCTGCTTCTCTCTCCATTTGATTGATTGTTATCCAAGCATTTAATGTTTTTGAATTGGTTCTCTTTGGTTCATTCTGTATTTACAAACAAGCACAGAGTCGCAATACTCTGTTTAGTCTTTGCAGATAGTGAAAAATCGTTTAAAAAAACAAAAGGAATCGAGCAAAATCAGTAGGCCACTAATGGGATCTGTTTTTCACCTCGCTAAAATAGAAACATTAAGAACAACCCCTCATGAGAAATACGAAACTAGTGAGATGAACTTAGCTCCACACCATGATGGCTGCAAGACAGCTCGACTCAGCCGCCCACCCCACCCCACCCAAAATAACGACAAACCTTATGCAAATATTATAAATATATACAACACACCAGCAAAGTAAAAGGGTAAAACGTTTTATTAAATAACTATATACATGGCAGCCTGCTGCAATATCGATCCAAATGCCTTTTGGTGACTCTTCCATTGTGAACATTGTCCCACAATCCGTTTGACCTGAAACGATTACACAAATAAAACATTTGTGAGTTTTAAATTTCCGGAGAAGTATAATTCACCAATAGTTTTCTCTGTAGATCTTTTTCCATTAACAATCCCAGTTCCATCACCCGCCCAGGATATCACTACTGTTAGTTGTCATTGTTGCTTCTGTTTTAATAAAAAATGTTTTAAGGTGTTTACTGTTTTTGTTGCGATGTATATATTTATAAGTTATTAAAGTGTTATAATCCTACTATTTTTTTATCGATTATTGCTGTTTGAGATATTCCCTGTCTACAAACAGAGAAGAATAGAAATATTCTGTCTCCCTTTGCAGATAGTGAAGGATAGGTAATGCAGACTTTTGTCCCCCGTTGTAATCCGTCATGCCTGTTTTTCTCCCCACTGATTGATTGATTGGCTGGACATTTATTGTTCAAGGAATAGTTCTTTCGAGGTACTCTCTGTTTGCAAATAACGTGGAATAGAAATATTCTGTCTAGTCTTTGCAAGTAGTGAAGGGTGGGTAATGCAGACCTTTGTCCCCCGTTGTAATCTGTCATGCCCATCTACTCCCCACTGATTGAGAAACTAGTTCCACCCGGACCATTTATTAGAGGTACATCATCTGACTCAACCGGAGAGAACCCCTAATAAAGAAGACATATGTAAAATATGAAGTAATCCCTGTATCCTGTTAAACAGAAACTTTAGCATGAAACACACTTGAAAAGGAAGGGAAAAAAATCGAACAAAATCAGTAGGCCTCTGATGAGTTTTTGACTTCGCAAGAAATAAGAAACATGAAAGTGGTGAAAGAAGCCAAGCTTGACGTTACGGCAGCCACGAGGTAGCTAGGCTCCGCCACCCCCCCACTGCTCCAAGCATGTCTGTCCCACCGCCCGCCACGCCCAATAACGGTAACATGAAATAAATACAAATCAGCAGATACCTACCCCCATTCCGGAAACTCCCGAAGTGCAACAGGTTCGCGGCTACGCCCATCCGGAAGACGAGGCCTTCGGCACGTGTAGGGCGAGTCCTGCTGGCAGCCGTCGGCCGGGGAGGTCATCCCGTAAGGTGGGCCAGGAGAGGAGCCGAGGCCGATGGGATTCTTCTTCTTTCTTCAATAATGGCTGCGACAACACGCGGGGGGATGTCTTGCACATGCCACCGACCCCCCCCCTCCCTCGTATCTCCAGGCCAAGAAAGAAGCCGAGGCCGAGGGATTCTTCTTCTTTCTTGGATAATGGCTGCGACAACGGGGGGGGATGTCTTGCACATGCCACCGACCCCCCCCCCTCGTATCTCCTGGTCTGGCCTTGGCTTGATATGAGCTCCCCGTTCGGGCCTGAAGCGGCGCCCTGCAGGCCACGGGGGGGGATGTCTTGCCTCTGCCTCCGACCCCTCCCCCTCTTATCGCCTGGTCCGGACATCACGGATATCAATGCCAGGTGTCGCGTGGGGTGCGCTGGGAGGGAGAGGCGGCGCGAACAAGCCTCTCCCACCCCCACAGGTGGGGGCTTCTCGGCTGCACCCCCAACGCTCCACTCACCCAACAAAAGGGTTTCTCCACTCTTGCGATGCAGCGACGCTGCACTCACCCGACAAAAGGGTTCCTCCACTCTTGCGATGCAGCGACGCTCCACTCACCCAACAAAAGGGTTTCTCCACTCTTGCGATGCAGCGACGCTGCACTCACCCGACAAAAGGTCTCGTCCACTATTGCGAGACAATGATGCTCCGCTCACCCAGCGGGGGTCTCGTCCACTGTTGCGGTGCAACGGCGCTTCTGAGGTCAACTAGAAAATGAGTCCTGCGTCCAGAAACGTTCTCCTCAACTTTGAAGATTCTATAAGAGCCACGGGGGCCCCCGACCCCCGATGGGAAATGACTGCCATGATCACCCACGGAACGACCACGACGTAGCCGCGGGACGTCGGCGAGCTCATACCGGCGCCGGCCTCAGTCTTCAAATGACCAAAATCCTGCAAGACTACCAACTTGATCAGTTCCGGTGGGACACCAGTATGACCCGGTAGGAGAGATTTTTGCCTCCCACCCCTCTTTGACTGATGGTTCATGTCACCAGTCCCCTCTACTACCCTTCAACGAAACTTTTGGACTGCCGAAAGAGGTCCCGGTCCAACCACGAGTTGGTGGAGACATTTTGACTATACATGGACCTTCCTGACCTCACCCAAAATGGCGCCGGTACAAATGAAACTCTCAACTCCTTATTGTGCCCCGATTGCTCAGCCTTGATATCATGAGATATGTATGCAGTTTTTAGCACATGAATTGATATGGGATAAGACTGATTATATGTTCGGACAATGAATTGATCCGGGATGGGTATTGATTATAGGTTCGAACAATAAATTGACATGGGACTTGTACTGATTACACATTCGGACAAGGAATTGATATTAAGTTCTAATGCATCATTGATTACTGTATTTAATGAAGGTTAGAATTGTCGACACTTTTGGTACTTGCTCACAATGAATTATCGATATGATTTTGTTGCACTTGTCGCACTTTTTACTGATTATATGTTCGGACAATGAATTGATCCGGGATGGGTATTGATTATACGTTCGAACAATGAATTGACATGGGACAGGAACTGATTACACGTTCGGACAATGAATTGATATTAAGTTCTAATGCATCATTGATTACTGTATTTATTGAAGTAATACTCATCTCTCCGCATGAAATTAATTTTCCACATGCTACACAAGTCAATCTCATCTGCCCAAAGTTCTTTTGCAGATTTGAGACCGTTTCCCTTGCCTCTGACTCACTTATGGAAAGGGGCGACCATTCGGTCCCCCCGAACGTATGGCGGAGTACCACGATCCCCCCGGGAAGCCATCTTGGGCGGGAGGCGAGTCTCGGCTGGTATGCCCGAAGCGGCGTAGCCGGGGCGCGCTTTTTCCCGCCCTGGAGTGGGCTGGCCTAGACACTGACGCGGCCGGCCACGCCCTTTGAGGCAGGCAGGGGCGGGTTGACGCCCGCCCTGAAGACGGATAAAAGGAGCAACAAGCCAAGAAAGCATCCTCTTGTTCCTGTGCTCTGAAGCTGCACCTCCTCGCTACACGTGAGCTCGAGACGGAACGAAGAGCCAATTTTGAGCGTGGTAATCTTTCTTTTTGTCTTACAGATACTCTGTCTAAGAATGCCTAAGAAAGTCGGAAAGCGAGTTACTACCGACCAGATGCTCCGTATGCTCATGAAAGAGGTAACCGATCTAAAGAAGCAGATGGCGCTAGAGACGGGGAAGGGGGACCGAAACGACCTTTGGCAGGAGCCGCTCCAGAAGGGAAGGGCAAGAGGCCCAGACGGGGGGCAGCTGGGGGAGACATCCCGGTTCCCGATACCCCACTCGAAGGGCCAACTCCGGTGCCGACAGAGGGGAATCCGATTCCCGTGGTGGTCACCCCCGTGTCCGGGGAGGATATGCCGCCCGAGTTGGCAGCACAATTGGCAGCGTGGTTGGGGAAAAATGGCGAGGGCGCCACGGCTGACGACGCACTGGTGTTGATGAAGCAACTGCGTGAAAATAGGGAGGTGGCGAAGGCACCATCGCCAGTTATCACGCCGTCTCCGGCGGGTGAAAAATCGACAGGAGCAGGTCCAGCGGCAGACGCAGCCTCCGGTTCAGGTAAGCGGCCATTGCCGATTGCGAGGGATAAGTCTGCACCCTCACGGAGGGAAAAGTTGGGTCAGCATGTCCCTCTAGCTATTAAGGAAAAGATGTGGGCTGATGAGTATGTAAACATTTTCTCGTTGCTTACAGATCATTATGAGATGGAGCATGTTAAGAGCCAAAAGGAGCTCATGCATCCGAGTGTGTGGCGCGCAAAGATGGCCGCCTTTAAGGTTGACGAAAACATTGGCACTTGGGGCAGGGCATGGGGAATTTTTACCTCCATCATGGGTGAACGTAGGCCCGAGTTACTGTCCGAATTGCCTATTTACCAGTCACGGACCATGGAATATTCTGTATCATATGGGGGAAATCAGTGGTTCTGTTACGATAATATTTTTAGAAAAGCGAAAGAGCACGACAAGAACTTGACTTGGGACTGTTACGATTCTGTTTCGTGGTCGAAAATGGAGAGTACTGGTATGTTGAAGTTACCATTGGTAGGGAGTAGCGGGGGTGAGTCCTCACGCCAATATGTTGGGACACCCTTTCGATCAGGTACAGGTAACGACCACCACTCGAGGCCGAACGGCAACACAGGTAAAAAGGGGATTTGTTGGAACTTTAACAGGGGTAAATGTACGAGGCCCCAGGGGTCGTGCAAATTTAGACACGAATGTGGAGGGTGTGGGCAGTCATCCCATCCTGAGTCCATGTGCAGAGCCAAAACGGGTGATAACGGTGGTAGAGGAGGCACCAAACAGGTCTGAAATAGTCCGAGGGGTGCCTTTACCTACTCCGATTGATACCATGGCAATGATTCCTTGGCTCAGCGAATACCCGGATCATGCTTCCGCTGGGGTGTTGCGAAACGGGTTTTCATATGGTTTCCGCATCCCAGTGGGGGAGTTCCAGGGTTTAGCAAAATGTAAAAACCAAATGTCGGTCCTGCAACATACGACCGTGGTACAGGAAAAGATTGGGAAGGAGGTTACTCGAGGTCGAGTCGCCGGTCCATTTGATGAGCCACCGTGTACTAACTTTGTTTGTTCTCCTTTGGGGGTGGTCCCGAAGAAGGACCCGGGTGAGTTCCGACTGATACATAATTTATCAGCCCCACGTGGTCTTTCCGTGAATGATGCGATAGACCCGGAAGTGTGTTCGGTGCGGTACGCATCTTTCGATGAGGCCGTCGCCATGTTGAATCGCCTAGGGCCTGGGGCGCTGATGGCGAAATCAGATATTGAGTCAGCGTTCCGGTTGCTCCCGGTACACCCAGACGATCAGCATCTCCTCGGTTTCATGTTTCAGGGTCACTATTACATGGATAGATGTATGCCGATGGGATGCTCTATATCTGGTGCCTATTTTGAAAAGTTCAGTTGTTTTCTGCAATGGGTCTTCACAAAGAGGACGGGTTTTCAACATGTCATGCATTATCTCGATGACTTTTTGTTTCTGGGGGCGGCCGGGGATCCGGAATGTGGACAGGCTTTGAATGAATTTTGTGTCTTAATGAAGCATTTTGGTGTGCCACTGGCACCAGGTAAGACTGTGGGTCCCTCGACCTGCCTCGAGTTCCTGGGGATCGAGCTCGATTCAGGGGGAAGGTTGTTTTCGATTACCAAAGGAAAAGGTGTTAAGATTCAGGGCTTCCTTGAAAACGTGTATCAGTGAGTCTAAAGTCAGACTGCATCAATTACAACAATTGGTGGGCCAGCTGAATTTTGCCCTGAGAGTAATGCCGATGGCCCGCCCCTTTTCCCGCTCGATCGCTCAAGCCATGGTCGGACTGAAGGAGGGTCATCATCGCACGAGGCTATCGGCAGAGGTTCGCCAGGACATGCGCATTTGGTTGGCATTTCTGGCGGAGTTCAATGGTCGAATTGTCTGGAATAAACCGGCGGTGTCCTCCGAAGAGCTGGGGCTGTGGACAGATTCGGCTGGGAGCATTGGTTTTGGTGCCATATTCGGCACACAATGGTCGGCTCAAAAATGGCCGTTATGGTGGCATGAGTGTGGGCTGACAAGTAACATTGCCTTTCTTGAACTTTTTCCCATTCTGGTGGCCCTAAAAACTTGGCCTGAGGGATTCAGAGATCACTCTGTGGTGTTTTGGTCTGATAACATGACCGTGGTTGAGTGTATCAATAGCCAGGCAGCACGATGCAGATGGATTCTGAGATTGCTCAAAGAAATTGTGTTATTGTGTATGCAATTGAACGTGCTATTTAGGGCAAGACATGTGCCGGGGGTAATGAATCAAGCGGCTGATGCGCTTTCTCGTTTTCGTATGCAGGCCTTCTGGGGTTTTCTGCCCACAGCGGACCCGGTGGCGGCACCCTTTCCCGAAGCTCTCTGGTCTCTCGGTGCCCCGAACTACAGAACCTCGTGGGAGAGAGTTTAGCACCCAGGACAAGGAAGGCATATGAAGGGGCGTTCCGAGCCTATTGGGCCTTTTTGGGGACTGCTAGGGGAGAGCTTTGGGGCCAGGAAGAGCTAGTATTAAAGTTTCTGCTGTCTTTACATCAGGCAGGCAAGTCAGTGGCTACGGCCCAGAGGCATCGGCCCGCCATTTCCTTCATGGCAAGGGCTCATGGGATCCAGGACCCGACTGCGTCTTTTGTTGTGCAAAAAGCGCTACGTGGGTGGCAACGCCTTGAGGGTCGCAGAGTAGATGAGAGGCGCCCGATAGGTTCAGATAGGTTGGCTCTTTTGTTATCGGTACTTCCCGCAACATGTTCATCCCGGTACGAAACGGGGTTATTCCGAGCCGCTTTTGTGCTAGCATTCCATGGGGCTATGCGGGTAAGCGAATTAGTGGCAAAGAACAAGCAGGATACCATGGGGGGACTGTGCCGAGAGCACGTTCAGGTCAGGGGGGAGACAATGACTGTCTCGTTTTTCAGGTCCAAGACCGATCAGGGTGCAATTGGGGACTGCATAGTCATACAAAGGATTCCCGGGTCTCCCATGTGCCCTGTGGTGTGCGTGGAGGAATATTTAGCACAAAGGGTGGCATCATGGGGGGGGACCTTGTTGAGACACGCTGACGCCACCCCACTGACGAGGTTTCAGTTTCAGCGGGTGCTTGCGATGTCAATTTCGGCCGCGGGCTTGAACCCCGGCGAGTTTGGGACCCATTCCTTTCGGATAGGGGCTGCTACAGAGGCTACAGCCAGGGGTCTGAATGTTGAACAAGTAAAACGTGTGGGGCGTTGGTCCTCGAACTGTTATAAGAGGTATGTGCGGTTGCACATGTTGTGAAGCTGTAATGATGTGCTCACGCTTCTTGTTTTTGTTTGGTTTTCAGTTGCGCAAGCCTACGAGGCGGAGCGGACTGTGCAGTCGACCCGACACCGGGGGGCCAGCGGTCAGACATCACCGGCTGTGAAAAAGGAGGTGTGGGTCGTGGGCCACTCATATGTGAGGCGTGCCGCGGACGTATTCAAAGCAGGTGACATGATTCACGTGGCTGGGGAATACGGGTACAGGGTGTCCTTCTACGGAAAGGGCGGGCTCTGTATTGACCAGTTCCGATCATTTTTTGAGGGTTTGTTAGGGCGGACGAGGTCACCGCCGTCTGTAGTCATAGTACATCTTGGGGGCAATGATTTGGTGACCACTGGTAGACGACTTCTTCTTGAGGCGATGCTTTCCACGGTAAGTTGGTTGGCAAGAAGAGTTCCAGGGTGCACAATTGCATGGTCCCATATGATCCCACGGAAAGTGTGGCGGGGGGCTATTTCGGTTTCTGCTCTGAATCATTCAGTACGGAAAATTAATAATAAAATGAGTAGATTGTTCCGTTCATGTACACTGCATTCTATTTCACATGGTTGTATTACAGGGGACAGTATGTATTTGGGGGATGGTGTTCATTTGTCCCGGATGGGGAACGAATTACTCATAGGAGACCTGATAGCTTGGCTAAAGACTTTATGACATTACCTTTAGGCAGGAGTGTTGTGGGGGGTCCGGATAGCCGGTCAACTATCCGGCCTGTGGCGGTAAGGTCATGATCGGTGAGCAGTAATTGGAAGATCCCTATGGGTGGGCGTCACCCATTACGGATGGGAGCGCTCGAGGGAGGTGGCCATTGGCCCCTCAACGGGGAGGCGGTCCCTTCTAAGGATGGGCCGCCGAAAGGAAAGGAAAGGCGGTCAAGGCCCCTTCCTGGGTAGGAGGGGCTACAGCCCCCTCCTGGGGAATTTCCCGGGGCCTGGACATCTGCGATGGCAGATGTGGTAAGTTGTGTGGGGTTTGGGAGGGGGTCTACGCTACCTTCTAGATACCTCACACGAGTCCTCGGACGACCTTTAAATGGCGTCGAGTTTATTGGGGCCCCCGTCAAGTCAAGGGAAATTGGTAAATGCACTTGAGGTACACCTCTGTGCGGTCGCCCCTCACAAGTGAGGGGGCTCAGGGATCCTCCCTGAGCCCCACTCTGTTTAATGTCTACATGGAGCCCCTAGACAGGATAGTCCATCCCTTTGGTGTGCGTATTGTCACCTACGCAGACGATACCCAACTGGTGGTCTCCTTAGACCACCAGGAGGGATCGTCCAGCACCTTAGGCTCCTGTCTGGAGGCGGTTTCCAGATGGATGCAATCCTCATGTTTAAAACTCAACGGGGAGAAGACAGACGTCATCTTGCTGGGCAATTCCTCTCCCTCGGGTTTTGCATCCTCCTGGCCTCCATGTTTAGGCCCACCCCCCACACCCAAACCTCAAATAAAAAGCCTAGGGATCTGGCTTGATACCGACCTGAACTTTTCGGTACAAGCTACGAAGACTGCGGCTACCTGTTTTGGGTTGATGAGGATGCTACGGAGGGTGCTCCCTCTGCTCCCATTTCAGGCAAGGAGGATCCTGATCCAGGCCCTTATACTATCTCGCCTGGATTACGGGAATGTCCTCTACATGGGAGCTCCTGCCTATACCATCCACAGGCTCCAAGTCGCCCAAAACAGTGCAGCCCGTCTACTCTACAACCTTCCCCGTTGGCAGTCAGCGAGGAATGCTTTGAGGGAACTTCACTGGCTTCCTATAGCTGGAAGAATACAATTTAAGGCCATGTGTATTTTACACAAGGCCTTCCATCGCACCGGCCCTGCAATTCTTCAGTCCCTGGTCACTCCCTATGCTCCATCTCGTTCTCTTTGGTCCAGCTCCTCTCAGCTGGCTACTCCCATCAGAGTCAAGAAGGCTCGATGGGGTGGCCGCTCCTTCTCACACACTGCGGCAAGGCTATGGAACACCCTCCCTCTGCCTCTGCGGGAAACTTTAAACCATCTCTCCTTTAGGAAAACTTTAAAAACACACTTGTATACTACATTCTGTTGACCTGCCCTGAGCCCTTGCTAACTGAATTTCTGTCACTAGCGCTACGAGGCCTCCGGGTAGATAGCGCTATACAAGTACTGCTTCATTCATTCATTCATATGTCTGGTTTAGGGATCTTGACACCGGTTACGACCTTGCCGTTGGCCCTTAAACGTTAGGATGTACAATTTCAAGTTAAACGTTTTGTAGGATGATTAGTTCGGCTAGGAGAACCTTTGTATTAGAGAATATGTTAAGGTTAGCCAAACATCGCAATGTGGAAATGAAATTGTACATTAATATGAAACTGTTATTTTAATGTTTTAATTTTGTTTCATATTTTAATAAATACGGCCGGGAGGGTCACTCCCTCCCGTCTTCCAAAAGTTCAGAACCGTTTCCGGTTTCCCATTCTTGGGGATTGTGTTGAGAGGGGGTGGCGGGTATCTCAGCCATATGGAAAGGGGCGACCATTCGGTCCCCCCGAACGTATGGTGGAGTACCACGATCCCCCCGGGAAGCCATCTTGGGCGGGAGGCGAGTCTCGGCTGGTATGCCCGAAGCGGCGTAGCCGGGGCGCGCTTTTTCCCGCCCTGGAGTGGGCTGGCCTAGACACTGACGCGGCCGGCCACGCCCTTTGAGGCAGGCAGGGGCGGGTTGACGCCCGCCCTGAAGACGGATAAAAGGAGCAACAAGCCAAGAAAGCATCCTATTGTTCCTGTGCTCTGAAGCTGCACCTCCTCGCTACACGTGAGCTCGAGACGGAACGAAGAGCCAATTTTGACCCACCCACCAGCCCCTGAGGACAGCAAGTGGTTTTGAATAAAGTTTGATGTGGTAACACTAATTTTTTGCAGGTTGTGATGACTATCGTGATAACTTTGAATATGCAATAAAGAATGGTCGAATTATAATATGTTTTGCGAATAAAGTAATTATGCACTAGTGTTGATCAGTAATCATGCCTTTTAATAAAGTTGTAAATTGTTACTGTCTGTTAGTAATTTAGTCATTTAGTAATTTAGTTAGAACTGTCGTATTTATTTTGGTCGGGCGGTAAGGTCATGATCGGTGAGCAGTAATTGGAAGATCCCTATGGGTGGGCGTCACCCATTACGGATGGGAGCGCTCGAGGGAGGTGGCCATTGGCCCCTCAACGGGGAGGCGGTCCCTTCTAAGGATGGGCCGCCGAAAGGAAAGGAAAGGCGGTCAAGGCCCCTTCCTGGGTAGGAGGGGCTACAGCCCCCTCCTGGGGAATTTCCCGGGGCCTGGACATCTGCGACGGCAGATGTGGTAAGTTGTGTGGGGTTTGGGAGGGGGTCTACGCTACCTTCTAGATACCTCACACGAGTCCTCGGACGACCTTTAAATGGCGTCGAGTTTATTGGGGCCCCCGTCAAGTCAAGGGAAATTGGTAAATGCACTTGAGGTACACCTCTGTGCGGTCGCCCCTCACAAGTGAGGGGGATATGTCTGGTTTAGGGATCTTGACACCGGTTACGACCTTGCCGTTGGCCCTTAAACGTTAGGATGTACAATTTCAAGTTAAACGTTTTGTAGGATGATTAGTTCGGCTAGGAGAACCTTTGTATTAGAGAATATGTTAAGGTTAGCCAAACATCGCAATGTGGAAATGAAATTGTACATTAATATGAAACTGTTATTTTAATGTTTTAATTTTGTTTCATATTTCAATAAATACGGCCGGGAGGGTCACTCCCTCCCGTCTTCCAAAAGTTCAGAACCGTTTCCGGTTTCCCATTCTTGGGGATTGTGTTGAGAGGGGGTGGCGGGTATCTCAGCCATATTGCTAAGTCATTGGTGGATGTTTTTGCCGGTCGGGGGTTATCCACCAAATCTCGAAGTTGTGCTTTAGAATAATTAAGAGGGTGCCACCTCTCCATGTGCCGATGCATGGTATGATTACCATAGCTATATTTTTTTTCGGTCCCTCTCGAGAGTTTTTTTTTTACAGATGAGGCAGGTAACGAACATGGCATTAACTTTCTTTTCATAAGAAGGAAAAGAAAAAAATTGCCAGATAAAATTCACTTTCACATGGGACGTTCTTGGCATTTCTTTCAGAAACTTTTACATCACTGTGTCATTTCTTTGTCTATCCTGGTTAAAGCAATGTCATGTAAATAGTTATTTAAAAAGGTTTTTTTAACGTGTTTACTTTATTGGAGCGTTGTATATATTTATAAGTTATTAAAGTTTGATAATCCTACTACTTTGTTGGAGTGCTATATATTTTTAATGTGACACATAATTGTAAAAACTTTGATGTGCAAAAAGGCATCCCTGGAATCTTCCGCTTCAGGCTCGGACCCACACACCCTCACAGTGAGAATCCCCTCCCCAATCACAATACAGGATGGTTATCAGATAGTAGGAACGCGTGTGGTGTGACGGATCTCATCGGGTGGGGGCCGTGATCTACTGTAACTTCTTTGAAGAGGGGTGATTCTTTACAGCTGGGGCCATAAACTACATCTGCAGGGCTAGGTGATAGCCTGGGACGGGCCTGGACAATCGGACACAGAGGAAGAGGAGTGTCAGAGGGTGCGGTAGTGAATAGGGTGAAAGGCAGGTGTCGGGCGGGCACAGGGTGTGATTCTCAGAGAAGAACAGCGCAGATGGGAGGAGGTTTCTAGCCCATGCATGAGAGAGAGAGCGGGGGTGACCAGTGCGTGGGGGAGATGCTTGCGAGGGTGGGGAGCCATGCTGAGGATCGGCGGCGTGCAGACAGTGGGTCTGGTCAAGGCATCTAAAATGGCTGCTGTGCTCGACAAAAGTGTGGCATTGCAAAAAAGGCAAGATGGCGCAGACAATGTTTATCAATAATGATTTATTTATAACAATTATTTTTAACAAAATATTTACTCGCTGTGACAAAATGGCGGTCAACACTTCCTGATTTCCATCGAATCGAACGTTAACAGACGTCACGCAGCAAAAAAAATAAAACGCTCACGCACAGCCGCTGGAAGACATGTATCAACATATATGAGCCTCCTCAGCCACCCTCAGAAAACATAAGGGGTCAGGATACGTCTCCCGTATCCCCTTATACCCTGTAATTTAATTAAACCGAAACACAAAATGGCGAATTCCCGTTTCGCTACCAGTTTGCGGCCCGGTTCGCGAACTGGGAAGCGCTTCTACCGTGAAAAATCAAATTTTTTTTATTTTCCCCACGGGACCCTCTAATAACCCCAACATCATTCCTATGGGGTCAAGAGAGGTCTACCTTGCCCCCTTTCATTAAATTCCCCCTTCGTTTTTCACCTCTTCTTGTCTCTCGATCCTACCGAGAGACAAGATGGCGGCCGCACCGGACTGTTTAGAATGTTGACAGACACCGGAGAGCCAATCAGCATCGCTTCGCAAAGCTCCGTGACGCGAAAAGTACGCGATCTGGAGCGCTATCTGGGACGCTGTCACAGATATATACATTTTTTAAAACGTTAATTTCTCAAAATCCACTGGAGCACATATATTGAGACCCAGCAAAGGCACATCGGGCTAACAGTCCCTACAATTTTGCCAAGTTTCGTGCAAATCCATTCAGCCGTTCGAGCTAAAAGTGAGGCCAAACGCCCTATGGAAATTAACATGGGAAAAACGCGTTTTGGGACCCCCGTTTTCTCTTGGCCCCCCCTTGACGAAACCCCCCCAAATTTTCAAGGGCTGCTCAGAAACAAAATGTGCCATTTTCCTGAAAATTTCAGCCGATTCCGTCCACAAATGCCAAAGTTATTAGACATAGAATTTTCAAAAGTCCCATAGGAAAAAAATCCTAACTATATATACCTACTGGCTATCGCCAGTAGGTAATACTGTTGCAAAATAATATTTATTTATATTAAAGTTGTGTATCCTTTTATCTCCCACGTTAGTGGAAACATCTTCCATTTTAGTGGAACCATGAGATTCTCCTTGGGCATGTCTGATATCTTCATCCTGAAAAACTGTGCAACAATAAAACTGATACCTTACTCTTATCTACTTTCTGGTATCTACGCAGCACCCCTTGCTAATGTTATTCAGTGGAATAAACCCACCCTGCATATCTCCTGCAAAGTTATTAATTTAAAAAAAAAACAGTGATATCCTAAACGGATCTGTGGTGTCCAGTATAGTTCCAGGAAGGCTAATGTGATATCCCTAATATTATTACCATGAATTGAGAATACATTTTGACCATAATTTCCCTAAGCACATTATGGATTTAGACATCATTAGAGCAACATTTTACATTTACCTGTAGTGTTGTACCCTACAATGGTAGAATCAGGATATGTAATTAATATGAAGGAATTTAAGCTGTTTAAACTACTCTTCAACATTACAAGCAGGTGTTATATCTATGTTTTTCTTTTAGGACAAGTTGCACTGGAGTTTGCATCTGCTTAACACTTATTTGCTGTAGGCCAAAATAGAAACAAATCTGCTGAAAAGGAATATGTTCCCCCTTCAATCAAACACAGCCCTGTACACACACACACAGTGGCTAACCTCAGCAAAAGAAAATTCTCAAAAATCCCTGCGTGGACAGACTTTACATTACTTGTATAGGACTGCAGACACTTCTACAATTCTTTCTCTCAATAAAAGCATTTACATTGTACGCTTAGAAACATGCTCCTATGTTATAGGAGCAGCAGGAAAATCCCAAGCTACTAATTTTACAGGCATTCTAGTGGGTACATTTATTTCAAGAATGTTTGCTAAGAAACACATGGGCATCTTGCCTGCGTTCCACTTTTCATGATCCAAACTATGCAGACTACTCATCATACATATATATATATATATATATATATATATATATATATATATATATATATATAGATATATATATATATATATATATATATATATATATATACATACATACATACATACATACATACATACATACATACATACATACATATATATATATATATATATATATATATATATATATATATATATATATATATATATATATATATATATTCATTTAAATAATGTGAACATGTTTTAAAACAGTATTACTGAATAGCCAATTAAATATCTCATGGTTATTTCATAGACAGTTTAGACAGGCTCAAAAGAGATTGAGGAAAAGAGAGAGCAACCATATTTTTTCTTACCCTTAATTTGTAGAGGAGCTAGCCTCCTTCCCCCCATTTTTACAGTAGGAAACCTGAAACAGGTTTCACTTCCGTCAACACTATCAACCCCTATTTGTAGCAACTGGGCATAAACAAACTCTGAGGAAGTAAATAGCATATTTAAGCCATTTAAACATGTATACCCACCCACCATTTCCCTTAGAATCAGGGCTACCTCCTACAGAGCAGGAGCTAGCCTATAAATATCTCCAAATACAGCATTGCCAAAAGCCAATAGGTCTGAAATTGGAGGTCAGTCTTTTCATTTTTCTTTTTCAATGCATGCCTTCTTCTACGCATCGTTTTTTTTTTTGTAAAACCATATCAGTGTTGGAGCTGCTGGGCCCTTACCATTCTAACAAGCATTGGCAAAAGTAAAAATCGTTTTTTTGGGCTCAAAAATTACACATGGCCACAGGAATTCTGTGCATTGTACAAAACGACTTTGTGTCAATATGCTCCTAATAAGACAGCAGAATACTGTCACTCACAGTGATGCCAGCTGATAGAGAGAGAGAGTGACAGACATAATTTTAATATACGTAAAAGGTGCATGTGTACATTTGCTCATGTGAAAATCTGAATCTTTCTAAGTTCACTTTTCCTCCAACCCCTTTTTTCTAACCCTGGAAGAAGATTTTATGTCTGCCACTGTCAAGAGTACATTTCCAACTCCTCTCATTATGAGAATATTTTAGAAGAATTGGTGCAAACTCTTAAACACAGTAGTCACTAGGTTTGCTCAGAGTAAAAAAAGGCCATTCCAACCCTACTTTGTACTTCCTTCACTGTTCATAGTACTTAACATATTTTCTATATTTCATATTCTTACCTTCATTCTAATTTTTCTCGCCTGAAAAACAGGTTTCTAGTGCGCTTACCATTATTTTCATCTGAGATCCTGTCTTGTGATGTCTGCTTTGTACTTACAATGTGCGCGTACACCTTGAAAGATACATTCAAAACGTCTCCTGCAAGGGAAAAGTGTTAGGCCAATTTCCTTCTCTCATGCACTAATGCGCCTAATTTTTTTTATATAAATCATGAAACATAGAGGTTCAGTACTGAAGATCAATAACCTATTCAAATGCAGTCATGCATCCATGACATTACTACGCATATTTCGAAATTATTTCCATGTGTGCCGGTGCAACCAGCAAATCAGAAGCTACACTGACTATATTCTGGGAGGGTTTCTTTTTGTGGGTAAACTCAATACCCCCTCCTAGCATAGGGTCTCCTGAAAATGGATTTTATAAAACCCCCAAAGGGTCTAGCCATTTGTCAATATTTATTGACATAAAGTAACTTAGTTACTTATCAGTCACCTGCTTCACTACTTCCTAAATGTGTAGGTATACATAAATTATTCTCTAACCCAGGCTCTCTTGCAGTGTATCACATATCAATTAGTTTATTGATACAGAGAATATTTTTAAAAACATTCTCTACAATCCCCTGTCTATTTTAAATGCCAGTCAATGCCCCTTTTATTAATACTATGTGTAAAATACATATTTGAAAGACTGAAAGGTCCCTTGCAGCAAGGCAAGTTAGTTATTTACTTTACATCTCACTTATCTACTGGTGACATCACAGTCCTCCAATATGTCCCACATTCTGACACCATTCTGATCTGGAAATACTGGCACCCTCCCAGGAGCACATGAATGAAACTCACCAGACATAGCAGGTTGGCTCAGAAACAGAATGAAATTAATTTAATGGTACCAAAAGCATGCATCATTGCTAATTAGCAAGGAGGAAGTCAGATCTGCCACCTTAGGGGCTCTCAGACCACTTCTTCCCAGAGTGACAAGTTTCTAGGTACCATGCACTGTATAAAAATGCCATGTCAGTGGAACTAGAATAAGGCACCAAGCCAAATATGGCTGACATGATTGTTCAATGTCTGCACCATGCAAAACAGCCAGATATGGGCAGACCAGAAAGGCAGGCTCTGCAATGTGTAACACTTGCATAACCAAAATAAGAAATATCATGTAGTCAAGACAAGCAAGGTGACCTGTAAGGAGGTACAGAATAGCTTGTTGAAGCTTGTCCAGTCAAGGTTAGATAGGAAGCCCTTTTGAGCTCCAGGCCTCATGTTAATGTGACCTTGTCTAAGAATGATATCTTTTGAAGTACATACACATGAATTTATATGGATATTCATATATATTTTCTAACAGTCATCCTCCTTGTTCTGAGTATTTTCGGGGACCTTTTTAGCAACGTAACATCCGTTCACCTGCATTTGATGCAATCTATCATGCATCACTATACCATCTTCTATTTTCTGATCATCATAATTCTGTGCCTTCTGAATCACACTCATACACATTCCTTTAGCTTCGCTTTTGTTTTTTTGAGTTTGATTTCTTTCTGTTTGGACTCCTTGCACCAAACCCGAAAGGAATCAAACATCGCTGGTATAGCTTTTCTTTGAAACAACTTTTCATCTAAATCATCTAATACAGAATACAGGAGGTTCAAAACTACCGTACATTGGCCATTGTAACTCAGCCCTACCTTTTGTATATTTGTTCCAAAGTGAGGAAAACATAATCGGGTCAACACCATGTTTAGCATAGACTTCATGATTAGGGGTCCCCAAAGGAGGAATCTGACAAATCATACATTACCAAAGAGACCAGGACAACCAGCCGTGGAGGGAAGTAAGTTATTTATTAGCTTGAGCTAAGGACAGGGTCCCAGAATGGTACAAAGACAATTCTACGGAGACTGCTGTTTTACTCCACAGCTTACACATATTTATAGTACTGGCAACCCCCCTTACACAATGCAAGTGTCTCATCTGTCCAGTTATAGTTAGGCCTTGTGCTTCATCAGTCTCGGTTGGCGCACTCGTGGTCAAGGAGCATGTGCCTCAGGTGGCGCAATGTTCGTTGGATCTGACTTCCGTGCTCACATGGCGTAGTCACAGAGCATCTGTTTCTGCTTGCGCAAAACACACGTCTCTGTCTTCCGTCACATGGTGTAGTCACAGCGTGTCTGTTTCTGTTTGCGCAACACACACAGCCTTTGTTTTCAGGACACAGATCGTGGTCACAAGTCACAGTCGCTGGTCATGAGAGGCTGAATTACCAACAGCTGACAGAAAGTGGCTGAACCTCTGATGCAACCGGAAGACAAGGTGCACAAGCAGCTTTTCAGGAGGCTCAACCATGAGGAGCAGGGGGTTAAGCAGGGTTCAACAGAGTCATGGAAAGCAGTTCTTTACCAGGTTGCCAAGAGCATGGCAACACAGAATGGAGTCTTGATGGTCATTTTTAAGCACAGTTCAACACCCTCTCACACAAAACGTAGTACCCAGTATTCAGGATTGTAAAAGCTTGCAATAGGAGTGACTGATGATTTTATATATGTCAGTGAGAAAAGAAAAACAAGTACGCTTGTTTTGAATTAGAGATATACAGACCTGAAAGAATATGCATGTCAATGCATAACATAATTTTTGAAGGTATGGAAGAAAGCAGTGAAAGGGTGTTTAGAAACAATACTGTCCAGCTTACAAATTGCTCAATTGTTCTTTTTGTTGAGTGTAAACACGCCTTTTTGATTAGGACCATGGAATAGTGGTGTAACTATATCATAGATTCTATTGTCAGATATCTACCATAGTGATAGTCAAATTACCACTACTTTTTAGACTACAATTGAACAATTATATGTAGAGAGGCGGTATTGCTTCTTGACTTTCAAAGAGGCGGAAGATTTTAATTTATAGTTCAACACCTAAACAAAACAATTGTTCAATTTCAAAAAGAAAATTAAGTAGGAATGTTGGAGGAAGTCTGGTCCAACTCTAAAGGGATTGTGCAAATCGTGACAACTGAAAGAAGTTTGTCTCAACATTAGTTTTTAACATAATTCAGACACAACACTAGATTGCAGGAGTGTGCAAATGTCTATTTAGACATGTTGCATGTGATCATGTTACATAAAAATATACATTTTGTACATATTTAACCAGTAAAAGGTAAGTAAGATTTAAATTTGGTTTTATAAAGTCAAGGTGGAGTCATCTGCTGCATTCCAAACAATGGGCCTGTTGGGAAGATAGTGAAAAGTAACTTGTTATTAAGATTGCAGTAGAAGCATTTACATGAGCAGTCTTGGTATACGTAACTATCAAGAGTAACATTTTAATCAGGGACAAACAATTACCATTACACTTTCAAAAAAGGCAGCAATTGCACTTAAGGACTGATCATGAAGTGGTGAAGTGTCGAAAACATGTATTTTGCCAAAAGCATGTTATAAAAGTTGTCTGAGAGAGAGAAAAATGGGCCAAAAAAAAGGGCCAGTACAACACTGTAGTGTCAAAGATATAAATCCAACAATTATTATGAATTAAATCTATGGTAATCTGAGGAGGCAAAAACTCTCGTAGGCCAATTAGAGCACAGAAAAAAAATAACTATAGGTCACGAGAGGAAGCAAGAAATGTTAAGTCAGTGGAGGATTAAAAGGGACCAATATGATGATTACGATATAGTACGTATGTTTAAACACAAAGCACGTAGTGTAGTACAAAAATGCAACTTATATATTTATGAAAGCACAATATGTAAGAAAACAGTCCTAGGAAGGCCATGTGAGGCAGTAATAAATATTAAAATTAATGGGAGAAAAATAATGGAAAATAGAGCTGGGAGGGACAAGTGATGCAGTAAAAAAATAATACTAATATGAATGCACAAATTGGACCAATACATGGACGCACAATTTATTTAGAAAAGGCCTAATAGGGCCCCGTGACGCAGAGGGAAATATTACGATCAACCATATCTGATCAATAACAATAGAGGCCTGGGAAGGCCACGTGAGGTAGCAATAATTATTAAAAGTAGATGAAGTACAAAGCACATGGAGCAAAAAAATAAAGCAAAACAGAGCTGGGAGGGCCACATGACGCAGTCAAAAAATAAAACTATTATGAACGCTAAATTTATAAGAACACAGGCTAAAGCATGTGACACTTCAAAAATACGACACAGAAATTCATGCACGTACAATTTATTTAGAAAAGGCCAACGAGGGCTCCTTGACGCAGAAGGAAATGTTATGATCAATTATATATGATGAATAATAATAGAGGCCTGGGAAGGCCACGTGAGGTACCAATAAACATTAAAAGTAACATAAGGATTAGGAGGGAGCAAATACGATGAAGCACAGAGCATGTGCCGCTGAAAAGTAAAGCAAAACGGCTGGGAGGGGCATGTGACGCAGTAAAAAAATAATACTAATATGAATGCACAAATTGGACCAATACAGGCTAAAGCACGGGGCACAGTTCAAAAATAGTACACAGAAATTCATGGATGCACAATTTATTTAAAAATAACCTAATAGGGCCCCGTGATGCAGAAGGAAATATTACGATCAACCATATACTATCGCTAACAATAGAGGCCATGGGAAGGCCATGTGAGGTAGCAATAATTATTAAAAGTTACAGGACGATTAGGAGGGAAGAAATACGATGAAGTACAAAGCACATGGAGCAAAACAATAAAGCGAAACAGAACTGGGAGGGCCACATGACGCAGTCAAAAAATAATAATATTATGAACGCACAATTTATAAGAATACAGGCTAAAGCACGTGACACTACAAAAATACGACACAGAAATTCATGCATGTACAATTTATTTAGAAAAGGCTAAGGAGGGCTCCTTGACACAGAAGGAAATATTATGATCAATTATATATGATAAATAATAATAGAGGCCTGGAAAGGCCACGTGAGGTAGCAATAAATATTAAAAGTCACAGGAGGATTAGGAGGGAGCAAATACAATGAAGTACAAAGTATGTGTTGCACAAAAATAAAGCAAACCAGAGCTTCGAGGGCCACGTGACAGAAAAAAAAATTATAAAATACTATAATGCAGGTACAATTTACAGCAGCTTCTCCTACCTTTGCTTTTGTCATCTCTTGTCTTGTCTTCAAAGGCTTGGGCTTTGGCTGGGCCTGAGTGGGTGGGCGTGGGCGACGCCGGCACTGTGGCTATGATGGCCTGGCTGGAAGGCAGCAGCAGTGACACCACGTCGAGTGTCACGAGTCCTCCTCCGTTCGAGCAAACAGTTCGTAGTACAATCGACGACGATGGGAGTCTGTCTGTCACCACAACGGAGGCAAAAGAGAGCGTGGTTAGGTCACTATCCGTTTCATATGGGAACCACGGGGGCTGACCAAAGTAAGTCCAGGGTCGTTATTGGTAGCGTTTTCGCGGTCTAGAAGAATGACGGAACTGAGGGACCTCCAATTGGCTAATGTATTAGGTTCCAGGCTTAGTAATAGCAAGAAAGGTATGTGGTGATATGTGGGAAAGTGTGGGCGGGCGTGCACTGCGCAAGTGTGAGTGTGAGCACCAATAATTAAAACAGAGAGAGACGGGGCAGGGTTTTCATGTGCGCAGAGGCAGACCCAGAATCCGATCTTCAGTGAGTGACCACTAGTAACTATTTTTGTAGCGCGCCCTGTCCTCTTATTTGACGTGCAAGAGTGATTGCACCATAGTTTGTATTGCTAATCATTCTGAGCAAGTACTCGCGCATGCGCTACGAATACGCTTCGATGTTACGCGTCGCATCAAAGCTTCCATGTGACGTCATGTATGGCGCCCAGTACGCGAAAGGTGCAAATGTTTTTAATTGTTTAAAAACTTATATACTTCTGTATTTAATAAACATACTAACAGAATACATTATGTAGAATAGTTATGAAAATTATTTTATTAAACTTTAAACGATCATATATTACTTTTAAAAGCAATTACACAAATTGCGGTGGAACGTTATGTGTACTCGCATCGTATGAGCACCGTAAGCTCAGTGTAAGCGGATGCAAAGCCATGTGACTTTCAAAGATGGGATTTGATTGGTTCATAAAAGTTTCTATTCCAATTGTTGAAAGTTCCGTCCCATTTTAATCATTCTACTTTGTCTTTCTAAGAAGAAGCATCTGTTCTAAGAATCCTGTCAAATAGAAGGAAGATTACCATAATAACAGAAATGGACTCATCTTCCAGCCATTCTTCAGAGGAATATTTCATTTCTCAAGAACCTCCAAAGAAGAGGAAAAAAACTCTAATTTGGCAATTTTTTACTTTTCCAGAAGGGCAAAAAAAGGTTAATGCTCCAAAAGTAACCTGTAAAATTTGCCAAACAAGTCTTTTAAGGGGGGATCCATCTAAAAAATACTCCTTTGGTACAGTAAATATGGTACGACACATGAAGAACTTGCACCCCAAAAACTTTGCTCGAGCTGCAACACGGAGGTTGCAGGAGAACCCACCTGCTTCTGCACCAAGCACATAAACTACTGCAGCAGAATTTTCAGCAAGCAGTCCACACCCACAAATTGATCCTGATTTTGCTGACGTTAAAATTGTATGCATTCATTGCGATAAACTTTTGTGTTATAGGGACCAGTCTATTGATCTGATAAAATGCAGGATGCAGGAGCATCGCTGTCCTTGACATTAGTTTTTTTTTTATTCTTTTGTTTCAGTTGGACACTTTTTGGGTTCCAGTTCAATTTTTTTGGTTTTAAAAAAAACTTTTTGACAAAACACACAAAAAAAAAGAAAACAAAAAAAAACAGTTCTTTTCAGAACTAGCTTCACTGGTCAAAGAAAGAACTATATTTCTATTTGAGTGTATAAATGTTTGTCAGAATGAATGTATAGTTCATAAATGAATGAATGAAAACATTACTAGTGTATGGTGAATGTGAAAGTGCAGAACTATAAGGAAGTTCTACACCATACATCTATAAGATGTTTACCTATAGTATACTGTAGTACCTCTGAAGCACTTGAATGTCGCATATCCATATAAATATGTTACACGTCTATGCTTCAAGTTGCACTGCTAGTGAAACTGCCTGGGTGAATTTGTATGTGTTAGGAGTAGATATACAACCCCCTTGTGCTTCTTTTTACACAGCCGTTAAGTCACTTTTGTGTTGCACTGGTAGTGTAAAAGATGTGCCATGGTGTGTGGAAGGTGCATCACATTATAAAGCCCTGCACCAGAAGGAGGTGATATCACAGTACACAATAAGGGGCCGATTAGGATGGCGGACGGAAATGGGTACTGTCCGCCATGGTGGGGGAAATTTTACTCCCGGCTGCGCCGCGGAGATACCGCGTTTGGGATTAGGATATTCATGTGACGAAACTCCGACCGCGGCGGACGGTTCACAACCAACACCGTCCGCGGCGGTCGGAACACAACCAAGTCCGTCCGCGGCGGACGGAGTTCAATGAACAACCACTGCCGCGGACGGAAATGACCGCTGAAAATAAAACATGTACCGCCATACCTGAGAATACTCCGTGGCCGCAATTAGGATAAATCCGCCCGTACCACGGAACGCACAGCCATCCACGTCCGCGGCGGAAACAATGCCACGAGAACCACAGCATCACCGCGGAAGGCCAACACGCACAACATCCCTAGCGCCGAACAAATGTCAGAAACTGCACCGCAAGTCCTAAGCAAACATACGAACATTGACAAGCCCCCCCCCCCCAACACCAATCACAAGCCACCATGACAAGTCCCAATCATCCAATAATGCACACACGTCAACACGCCCACCTACCACCTGACTCGCAACAACCATTGAGACACGACTACAAAATGACACCCACACACAACCACAATCCTTTGCACCACAGCATTGCTGCCAGCAAGAGGGCAAATCGAGAAACTGCTAACTCACATAAAATCACATAGAAGACACCCACCCACCACCCTACCACACCCACCACACAAACACCCACCACACAAATCCGACACATCACACACCACACACCTGCACCTCCCAACTCACACAACTCACACACTGAGCACCACACACCATGGCACCCAAAAAAAATCCTAAATTCTCAGAGACAGAGTTGAGGGTAATGGTAGACGAAATAATCCGTGTCGAGCCCCACATCTTCGGGGCCCAAGTCCAGCAGACGAGCGTGGCGCAAAAGAACCACATGTGGGACAGGATCGTCACTCGGGTGAATGCGTCGGGGACTGTGCCGAGGACGAAGCATGACATTCAGAGGCGGTGGCATGACCTGAAGACCAGGATCAAGGGCATCCGAGCGAAAAACGTCGCTAGAGCCAATCATACTGGCGGTGGCACACCCCCGGAGCCATTACCCTACACAGATTGGGAGGAGAAGGTGCTGGGGATACTGCACCGAGAGAGCCTAGACGGACTTGACGAAGGAGAAGAGACTGGTGAGTACAAACCAACACCACGATCAGCACGACATGGTCAGGCTCACACAACTGAGAAGAAACATCCCCTACGCCCCAAACCATGCACGTTCGACACCAACTCACTAACATGTCCATGGCTCCCAACAGGCCCCCATGTTCACGGGGAGGGTGGTGGTGGTGGTGGTGGTGGTGGAGGGTGGGGTGTGTGAGAGGCCCAAACTACAACTCCCAACAGGCCCCCATGTTCACGGGGAGGGTGGTGGTGGTGGTGGTGGTGGTGGAGGGTGGGGTGTGTGAGAGGCCCAAACTACAACTCCCAACAGGCCCCCATGTTCACGGGGAGGGTGGTGGTGGTGGTGGTGGTGGTGGAGGGTGGGGTGTGTGAGAGGCCCAAACTACAACTCCCAACAGGCCCCCATGTTCACGGGGAGGGTGGTGGTGGTGGTGGTGGTGGTGGAGGGTGGGGTGTGTGAGAGGCCCAAACTACAACTCCCAACAGGCCCCCATGTTCACGGGGAGGGTGGTGGTGGTGGTGGTGGTGGTGGAGGGTGGGGTGTGTGAGAGGCCCAAACTACAACTCCCAACAGGCCCCCATGTTCACGGGGAGGGTGGTGGTGGTGGTGGTGGTGGTGGTGGAGGGTGGGGTGTGTGAGAGGCCCAAACTACAACTCCCAACAGGCCCCCATGTTCACGGGGAGGGTGGTGGTGGTGGTGGTGGTGGTGGAGGGTGGGGTGTGTGAGAGGCCCAAACTACAACTCCCAACAGGCCCCCATGTTCACGGGGAGGGTGGTGGTGGTGGTGGTGGTGGTGGTGGAGGGTGGGGTGTGTGAGAGGCCCAAACTACAACTCCCAACAGGCCCCCATGTTCACGGGGAGGGTGGTGGTGGTGGTGGTGGTGGTGGAGGGTGGGGTGTGTGAGAGGCCCAAACTACAACTCCCAACAGGCCCCCATGTTCACGGGGAGGGTGGTGGTGGTGGTGGTGGTGGAGGGTGGGGTGTGTTCGACAGGAAACCGAAATGGCTACAAATCCATATACCCATGTAATGTCCAAATTACTGACCAGCTCGATCTTGTCCCTCAGGTGATCGTCAACTGACTGCGGAAACCAGTACCCGGCCGCCAGCCTCGCCTCTCACATCTACAGGACTCTCTGGTGACGAGGACACAGTCAGCTCCGGGGCGGAGGATGGAGCGGGACCAAGCACGCAGCCAGGGCCATCTGGCTCACAGGGACTCCCTGGACAGACCAACGTCGCATGTGTGACTCCAGCGGCACCTGTCTCTGTGATCTGCACAGTCCCCACCACCACCAGTACCACCAGTACCACCAGTACCACCAGTACCACCACTACCACCAGCACCACGACTCCTGCCGCTGCCACCCAGCAGAACCCACCGCGCAACGCTGGTCCAACGGCCCCACACACTAGCAGGGTGAGTGGGCCACAAACACAGGCAACGGGACAACATCCAATCAGGCGAGCCACACACCGCAGTGCAGAGGAGGAACAGCTACCCCAGCCAGTGGCACAGTCCCTACAAGCTCTTGCCAGGTGCCAGGCGTCATACGACCGGTCCCAGGCAAACGCTGATCGTGCACACCAGGACTCAGTGGACAACACCAACACCCAGCGCCAAATCGCTGGCATCCTTGGCCAGATGTTGCTGATCATGGGGCAGCAGGCAACGATGTGGAGTGAATGGGTTGACCGGAACAACCCCCCCCCCCTCCACCAAGTGTGGTAGCGCCACCGTCACCTCCGCCTCCCCCGCCACCTCCGCCTCCCCCGCCACCTCCGCCTCCGCCGCCACCTCCGCCTCCGCCTCCACCGCCGCCACCACCACCTGAGCCCCTGGCGACGGATGTGGCCCATCAACAACCTGCCCTCCCAGCTGACTCTGTTCCAGGTCAGAGACGGAGGGGCCGTCCGAGTAAGAAAGAGGCTGAGAGCAGTGTTGGAGCGCCAGGCACACGCTCCAAGAGGGGACGACCATGACAATGTCACTGCCTGTGCCAGACATTCACCCAGCTAAGTAGCCTGTCCCACAGACAATCATTCCCACTGGTCTGCTGGTCTACCCTGACACCCCCCAATGTGGCGTCAGCATGGACATTTCATCAGCCAATACCTTCAACTCCAACTCCCTCCACCCCACTGACTTGTAAATATTCACCAGCACAGAAGCACAACCTGTAAATAAATAGCATTAATTCACACAATGATGTTTTGCCTCCATGTTTATTCACATGATTGCCATCAGATACAGACGTAAACAGGTACAGGGATCATAGTCGTACATGATCATGGCGCTGCGGGAGTGACCTAGAGAAAACCAGAGACAGCAAACACACGTCAGTAAAGAGATTCACACACATCACAACACAATGCACAGCTACATTACACAAACGACAACCATCACACAAGCATGGGATGAGAGCACACACATCATGGACACTTCCATGTCCAAAGACATGAAGACACACATGTGCAACCATCACAAACAACACCCAGCTGATTAACCCCATACCCACACAACACCAGCAAACATACATGAGGCATTGTCAACCGCCACTACAGGTAGATACTCACATTCAAGGGAAGTAGCGATCTATGAGCTGGCGCCTCTGGTCCACACCTTCCTCCTCACCACTATCCTCATCAGTGGACATGGGTGGGATGGGAGGCCGAGGCACTCCTTCGTCTTCAGGGTCCAACAGCAGTTCAATGCCATTGCGTACTGCAAGGTTGTGGAGCATGCAGCAGGCTATCACGATCTTGCATACTTTTCCTGGTGTGTAAGGCAGGGCCCCTCCGGTCTTATCGAGGCACCGAAACCTGGACTTTAGCAGTCCAAAGGTACGTTCGATGACTCTCCGTGTCCTTCCATGTGCCTCATTGTACCGCATGTCACCCGCCGTCCTCGGATTACGTAGGGGACTGAGGAGCCAGGGCCGGTTTGGGTAAGCCGAGTCGCCTATGTAGGGGGATGACAGAGACAAACATCTGAAAAATATATGGTGGGTACCCCATGCAACACAGAGATCACAAGAGTACCCACTGCACACTCACCAACAAGCCACGCTTGACCGGGTCGCAGATTTGCCATGAGTCGTGGGACATTGCTGCTCCGCATGATGTGGGCATCATGTGCGGATCCAGGAAATCTGGCACACACATGGGAGATGATGTTGTTCGCCAGGCACACCACCTGCACGTTCAGCGAATGAAAGTGTTTGCGATTCCTGAACACTTGTTCGCGTGCCCGTGGTGGAATCAGAGCGATGTGTGTGCCATCAATTGAGCCCACAACGTGAGGCATGTGGCCCAGTGCATAGAAAGCAGCTTTGACAGCTGGCAACTCTTCCGGCCGTGGAAAATGTATGTACTCATCCTTGTAGAGCATCATAGCTGTCAACACATCCCGAAGAACCGTGCTAAACATGGCCTGCGACATCCCCCCGGAAACTGCAACAGTGAACTGAAAAGTGCCAGTAGCGAAGAAATGTAGTACCGCCATGACCTTTGCAGTGGGTGTAATCGACCCAGGATACGTTCTACGTGGCTGCAGATGAGGAGACAATAGTGCCACAAGGTCCATCAACCGACGTCGATCCAGCCTGAATTTCCGAATGATCTCCTCGTCTACCATATCCTCCAGCACAGTGTATGGCCGAAGCACATTTGGAGCCCTCCTGTGTGGGACAGAGATGTAACTTTGGTCAACTTACAAACGACGCATACGTGTAGAACTCCATCACATGTGTACCTTACTGACAAAACTTCTGTCATCACCCTAATGTTTCGTAGACACATCACAGACACTCATGCTACTGCATGCACACAAACGATAAGTGTACACACGCCATGTCATCAAGCACAAATGCCACCACCAATAATGATGTGCATACGGAAATGACATGCATGGTGACACAACGTACAAAACACATACACGGAATGCATGTGTACCACCACCACTGTAGTCACCTCGACACAACAAGAAACTGACAACAGATGCATTAATTGGCCACACAGCCGTGATGTACTGTGTAGTTGTGAAGATGTAACAACGTCTGTAGGGTCACACCCGACGTCAACAAGTAGAAATGCACATCTTTTGCCCATAATGTGCCGACCGATTGCCATTGTATGGACACACATGCTATATTGTATGACATATGACCTTTCCCAATCACGCTCACATCCCTCATGACACAACTGCACACGACACATCACGGTGCAGCGTCTGACAAGATCACATAATTGGCGCCGCCATGGCGGTGCTCAACTTCCGCTACTTCCCAAAGGCCATATGCGGCCAGCGTCCCTCTCCCCATTGGCTGCATGTGCATGGACCGTCACGGGCAGACATCGGCGACCGCACGTGCAAGCCTCAGGCACGGATGCTTCAGTTGCAACAATGTACTATCACCGGCGCCTCCATGGCGGTGCACGTACTCAGCGGGGGAGGTGCAGGCCCATACACCCTGTAGATGTAGTCAATGGACATGCCATTTCATGACCCCCCTTACAGTCACCTTGCATCATCCACCGTACACCGGCCGGAGCGGCCGGGCCTAGGACGACCGCCGTGCCCGGCCATGAACAACCGCCGTGCCCGGCCATGTTCCACCGCCGTGCCCGGCCATGAACAACCGCCGTGCCCGGCCATGTTCCACCGCCGTGCCCGGCCATGAACAACCGCCGTGCCCGGCCATGTTCCACCGCCGTGCCCGGCCATGAACAACCGCCGTGCCCGGCCATGAACAACCGCCGTGCCCGGCCATGTTCCACCGCCGTGCCCGGCCATGAACAACCGCCGTGCCCGGCCATGTTCCACCGCCGTGCCCGGCCATGAACAACCGCCGTGCCCGGCCATGTTCCACCGCCGTGCCCGGCCATGAACAACCGCCGTGCCCGGCCATGAACAACCGCCGTGCCCGGCCATGAACAACCGCCGTGCCCGGCCATGTTCCACCGCCGTGCCCGGCCATGAACAACCGCCGTGCCCGGCCATGAACAACCGCCGTGCCCGGCCATGAACAACCGCCGTGCCCGGCCATGGCGGTTGTGTTCATGGCCGGGCACGGCGGTCGTCCTAGGCCCGGCCGCTCCGGCCGGTGTACGGTGGATGATGCAAGGTGACTGTAAGGGGGGTCATGAAATGGCATGTCCATTGACTACATCTACAGGGTGTATGGGCCTGCACCTCCCCCGCTGAGTACGTGCACCGCCATGGAGGCGCCAGTGATAGTACATTGTTGCAACGGAAGCATCCGTGCCTGAGGCTTGCACGTGCGGTCGCCGATGTCTGCCCGTGACGGTCCATGCACATGCAGCCAATGGGGAGAGGGACGCTGGCCGCATATGGCCAATCGCAAGTAGCGGAAGGTGTGCACCGCAACTATGGGCCAGTCATTGGCCCATTTCACGATCACGCTTCCAGGGCTGACCAATTGCTGGCGACGTATGCCACTGACACGTGCTGAGGGCCCTATATATGTGTGTTGGCCAAAACGACGCTACCTACCCTGGGGACCAGTGCTGCCTGTGACCATCACCTCGACCTACTGCTGCTGCTGAGCTGACCACCGACTGCTGCCTGTGACCATCACCTCGACCTACTGCTGCTGCTGAGCTGACCACCGACTGCTGCCTGTGACCATCACCTCGACCTACTGCTGCTGCTGAGCTGACCACCGACTGCTGCTCTAGTGCCATACTCCGTGATCTTGCCATGTCGAGAGGCAATGAGATCCGGTCTCGACCCTTCACCGCCGCGGAGCTTGATGTCCTCGTGGACGGTGTACTCCGCAACTATGGACGCCTCTACGGCGCACCAGGACGGGTGGTAAGTGCAGTGTGGGACATGTTGGTGTGCATGAGGGGGCAAAATGATCTTGCCAATTTCTATCTTAGCTGTGTAGTGTGGGCTACACATATGTTCCCGATTGTGCATGGCTGCTGACAGTTACGTCTTGCCCCTATGTGTGTCACAGGCCACCTGTCCACTGACTTAAACCCTTTTCTCTTTCATCATGGTAGGTCAAGCTGCACCTTCGCAAGGACCTGTGGAGGGGCATAGCACGGGAAGTACGGGCATTGGGGGTGTGCAACAGACGACATACACACTGCCACAAACGCTGGGACGACATTTCCAGGCTGAGCAAGAATGTAGCTGAAGTAACACTGGGCCTGATTCCAAGGACGCCCCGTCTGGCCCGACGCTCCATGACCCCTCTCATGCACCGTATAATTGCAGTGACGCATCCTGAACTGGCCGAACGTCTGAGTGCCGATCAACAGCAGACTAGCGGTGAGCATACTGTCTGTGTAGGAAACTTGTGAGTGCTATGCATGTATTGGTGCCCAGACACACTATTGAGTTCCGTGTTGCGTACGTATGCCTGTGCTGCCATTTTGGTCCCATTGGGTGGTACTCATTTGACAGCCAGGTCCGCCATGTTGACACGCCACTTGCTTAGTACTTGAGTGTTAATGCACATCCCCTAGTGGTCCATGGCCCCATTCCAGGAAATGTGAGGATGACTGGTAGGGGTGGGCCATGTGCAGGATGTGGGCTCCTAAACCTTTGTCTGCTATGTAATTTGGCTATCCTGTTCCTTCTGTACGTCAGTCTGCCCATGACTCACACATCTTTTCTGTGCATTTCAGCTTTGACAGAGGACACTCTGCCACAGACGGTGGAGAGTAGCCGAGGAAATGAGTCCGGCTCAGACATCGCACACACGCAGACTGACACGGAGGAGGCCAGCGCCGGAGAGGGGGACAGGACCGTCCCTGAGGACTCGCATGTGGAGACACCATCGTCCTCCTCGTCAGACACTCTTGGTGAGCCTGCACTGTTGTCACAGACTGGGAGTGGGCACTCATCACCTTCTGTCGGAAGACAGCACACAGGGCCCACACTTCCACCAACTGCACCATGTACTGTTCGTGGCCGGAGGAGTAGGGGGAGCAGAGTGGCGTTCGGTGCAGGCACCGCTGCCCCTGCCACGGTGAGCCAAAATGCACTGTGTGCTGAGGCAGTTGATCTGCTGCGACAGCTGTGTGTGGGGCAGACCAATATGACGAATGCATTCCAGGACCATGATAGGAAGTTGGGGCAGGTGGTGGCATTCATGGAAGGGATGCATGGCGATCTTTCAGGTCTACACAGGACAGTGCAGTCATTGGCAAGCAGTGTGTCGTCTGCAATAGTTCAGTCGAATGAACAGGGTCCTACTTCTGTTTCCCCATCTACACCGCTGGATGTCTCAGGGGGTAGTGATTATAGTGAGCAAGACTCAAATAAAGGTTATTGCACTAGAAGCAGCGTCAGACAGCACGTCAGGGCACGCAGGGCACAGACCACATCCCCTAGATCACCTACATCTGTTCACGTACACGACGTCAGATGCACTGGAGTACACACACAGGATCCACAAGTGTTGTTGGAGGACATGCCTTCAGGAGCTACACAGGCATTCAACACAAAAGGTACTCCCAAGGCATGGGATACTCACATGTCCATGGACTGTTCCTTGGACAAGGCCAGTCAGAAGACTAAGGCACCTACTAAGAGCAGGGAGACTCCCAAGAGCAGGCCCACAGCGGTCGATAGGAACACTCCCAAGGACAGTGAGAAGACTAAGGCACCTACTAAGTGCAGGGAGACTCCCAAGAGCAGGCCCACAGCAGAGGTAAGGGACACTCCCAAGGACAGTGAGAAGACTAAGGCACCTACTAAGTGCAGGGAGACTCACAAGAGCAGGCCCACAGCAGAGATAAGGGACACTCCCAAGGACAGTGAGAAGACTAAGGCACCTACTAAGTGCAGGGAGACTCACAAGAGCAGGCCCACAGCAGAGGTAAGGGACACTCCCAAGGACAGTGAGAAGACTAAGGCACCTACTAAGAGCAGGGAGACTCCCAAGAGCAGGCCCACAGCGGTCGATAGGAACACTCCCAAGGACAGTGAGAAGACTAAGGCACCTACTAAGTGCAGGGAGACTCACAAGAGCAGGCCCACAGCAGAGGTAAGGGACACTCCCAAGGGCATGGACACACACAGAGAGCAGGTGTCTACTGGAGACAGGTGCACCACAGACGACAAGTCTGCTGGCAGGAACAGGGCGGCGAGCAGGGCACAGGCTACATCCAGAGACAACACTCCACCTAAGGATAAGGCACCTCCTACGGACAAGGCATCTAGCATGGACATTGGCGCAATCAAGGACAGGCATACTCCACCCCTGGCTGCACTGAGGCTGATGTTTACTACTGGACGCCAAACTAATGTCTCCGCGGCGGAGTCCCCCCATACCTCCACTCCCATCCAGGCCAGTCAGAAGCAGAGGTGGGTGTCCCCTGTTGTAGCATCCCCCATTACACATCATTCCGAGTCCAGGCGGCAGGCACAGAGCAAACGACAAGCAGGCTCCAGCACGTCCCCAGAAACCAGGTCCCCGGCAGCAGTTGCTCCACCTATGCTGGGTGGTGATTCTTTGGAGTCCCCGCCACTTGGCAGTCCAGTCCTGTCCAGGGTGCACTCACACCTCCATAAGAAACGCAGACACACACCATTGACACCTGCCACACCCGATTTGGCTCTAGATGACCTATCACCAGCTCCCAGGCCCACCCTGCCTCCTGGCCCATACAGCCCTGTGGCTCATCATTTCAGTTGTCCCAGTGGCGCTGGTGCAGTTGACTCTCATGTATCAGATGGTGGCACAGTGTCAGTTGTGCCCTCTCCTGTTGCACGTCCTGGCAGTGTATCTGGGTCTATGGCTCACGTGTCAGTTAGGAGATCTGTGGCTGTGTTGCACACTCCTGTTTCTGGTGCTGCCAGTGTGTCTGGGTCAGTGGCTCACGTGTCAGTGACTACATCTGTGGCTGTGTCTCACACTCCTGTTGCTGGTGCTGCCAGTGTGTCTGGGTCCGTGGCCCATGTGTGTGTGACTCGGGCTGTGGCTGTGTCTCACACTCCTGTTGCTGGTGCTGCCAGTGTGTCTGGGTCCGTGGCCCATGTGTGTGTGACTCGGGCTGTGACTGTGTCTCACACTCCTGTTGCTGGTGCTGCCAGTGTGTCCGAGGCAGGTGGTTCACGCAGTCCCCCTGAGTCTGTGATGTGAGGTGCTGTACACTTCACTGAAATGTTACTTCACATGGTGTGTCCATTGGGAACTGCGTGGCACTCTTGTGGTTCCTGTGACGGGTTGGTAGGGACACGTAGTTGTGCAGCCTCTGATGTACCTGCTGTGTACTGCACTGTGCCCTGTTGATGCTCTGATACTGCATACTGCCCTCTCGTTACCTGCTATGATGTACCTGCTGTGTACTGCACTGTGCCCTGTTGATGCTCTGATACTGCATACTGCCCTCTCGTTACCTGCTATGATGTACCTGCTGTGTACTGCACTGTGCCCTGTTGATGCTCTGATACTGCATACTGCCCCTCTCATGTGCTGCCTCTGATGGACCTGTTCTGTGCAATGGACTGTTCATGCACTTGGCCCCTCTCATGTGCTGCCTCTGATGGACCTGTTCTGTGCAATGGACTGTTGATTCTCTGTGCCCCTCTCATGTGCTGCCTCTGATGGACCTGTTCTGTGCAATGGACTGTTGATTCTCTGTGCCCCTCTCATGTGCTGCCTCTGATGGACCTGTTCTTTGCAATGCCCTGTTGATGCTCTGATACTGCATACTGCCCTCTCGTTACCTGCTATGATGTACCTGCTGTGTACTGCACTGTGCCCTGTTGATGCTCTGATACTGCATACTGCCCTCTCGTTACCTGCTATGATGTACCTGCTGTGTACTGCACTGTGCCCTGTTGATGCTCTGATACTGCATACTGCCCTCTCGTTACCTGCTATGATGTACCTGCTGTGTACTGCACTGTGCCCTGTTGATGCTCTGATACTGCATACTGCCCTCTCGTTACCTGCTATGATGTACCTGCTGTGTACTGCACTGTGCCCTGTTGATGCTCTGATACTGCATACTGCCCTCCCGTTACCTGCTATGATGTGCCTGCTCTGGTGCCCACTTTGCCCATGCTCACGCATACACTGTGATTGAACCCCTATTTTGTGAAATAAAGGTGGTCTATCAAATCTCGTGGTTTTTCGTTGTCATTCCTGCTTGCGTACTACAATTGTGTATTCGTATTTGCTTCTCATCAATGGTTACGGTGACATGACACTCCCCCTCCCTACGTCACGTCCCTTGCTGGTATTCACCTCCAGACAGCCAATGGTTTGTGCCTTACCTGCGTCGTCCATAGTAGGCCATGACTAGGACGTGGTGGATCGCGAAGAGCATCGGGAAGGCGTGTAGCGCAGGGTCCATGGTGGTGGTCAGCTTGCGGTGGGTATCTCGGCTATGTCACCTGTGTTCGCTGTGGGGATTCCGACGTGTTCAGACAGGTTGTTTTTCCGCTGCGGTTTTATGTGTGTTTTCCGCCATCTTGATTGGGGGGACGGTCTTCGTCGTCAGTACGTACGGCGGTGCGTCCGGATCTGTTACGTCCGCCGCGTGGTCGTGTGTAGTTGGCCGGCAGAGCGTGCTTTTCCGTCGCGGACGGAAATTTGACAAGTTTTCCTATCCTGATATGGCGGACGGAGTATCCGCGGCAGGCGGACACGGAAAAGGCTTTTTCCACCTACTCACGGGCCGCGGTGGCTCTTCCGTCCGCCATCCTAATCGACCCCTAAGTGTCATATCTCTGGGAATGTACCACTTATTGTACATCTGCTGATTAGTGTTTTAATGTAGTGAATGGATTCTTTTAGATTAGTGTACAGATAATCACATAGTGCTGTATGGTCAGTACAATACTGAAATAGAATTGTGATAGTGTTTACTGGAAGTGTAAGGATACAGATTGGGGAATTGAAGGTATAAAAGACAAGTTTGCCGGTGCATGGAAGACTACATGCATAGTCTATTGGGGTTTTCTCATGAATAAGCATGGGCGAATTTTGCGAATTGGCAATTTGCGAATTTGCGGATTTGCGATCTGGCAATCCGCAAAATTCGCGAATTCGCGCAAATTTGCGGATTTTTTTATTTTTGCGTGTTCGCGAGGCGCTTTGCGGGTTCGTGGGTGCTTTGCAATTTCGCTGTTTTTTTTTTTGCCTGCTTAATCACTGCCACCCTCTCATTTTTTGTCCCCTTCTGCCCTCTGTCCCACTTTTGTGCCCTTCTGCCCTCAGCCCCACTTAGAATGGTGCCGGCAAGCTGCCAGCGCCATTCTAAAATAGCTAGAAATAGCTAGAAATAGCTTCAACAGGAAGCACTAATAGATAAAGTAAAGCAGGTGCTCCAGTTGAAGGTCAAATTAAGTTACACAATCATTAATCAACCCAAGTTTGGGGTGATTAATGATTGTGTAACTGAATTTGAGCAGCACCTGCTTTACTTTATCTATTAGAGCTTCCTGTTGAAACTGACTTTTGTAACTATTTTAGAATGGCTCTGGCAGCTTGCTGGCACCATTCTAAAAGAGTTACAAAAGTCAGCTTGAACTTTTGACCCAATCCGTTCCGTTCACGGATTTTCGTTCGCGGATTTTGCGGGAAATTCGCGAATCTCGCGGATTGCGAATTTACTGAAAATCCGTGAAATCCGCGAGCGGAACGGATTTTCCGCTCATGCTTACTCATGAACTACTGAACGGATTTACTCCATTTAACAAAAAGCACAATCTGCAAACCGGACTCTACCTCCCTGCCAAATTTGGTGTAATTACATTAGTGTATACGTATGGTACAATGATAAAAAAACAATGTTAAAGGAATTATATAGAATTCAATTTTAATATATTGGAAAAAAAAATAATTAAAATTAATATTTTTCAATTTAGTTTTGTTATTATTTTACATTAGGAATATGAAATATAATGTAAAAAATTAAATAAATATAAATATTTATATACAAAATGTAAGAAATTGTTATAAAAATAAATAAATATACTTATCAATACATTTAATAATTATCATTTACAAAACCTTTGAAATTCACTGTAAAAAACATAGGTTTCAAACCTGTTATAGTTAGGCATTAGCATTTAAAAAACCTTAGAAATTCCCTTTAAAAACATAGGTTTCACAGATGTTATAGTTAGCTGGACATTTCACTCATACAAAACCATAGAAATTCCCCCGTTATAGTTAGTTCAGCTAACTATAACTTGCGCGCCCGCAATGCACTGCTGATGACGTCACATATTACATCACTCATGACATGGTCAGTGACATCTCTCATGACATCACTGATGACATCTCAAATGACATCAAAGATGACCTCACTGATGACATCATTCTTGTGACAGAGTGGCAGACCTCCTCTCAGCGTAATATAACCTTTGAAACACACACTGAAAAATAGAAACTTAAATTTAAAAAAAAATAGAGATACCAATACCAGTTACAACAACCTCTTCAGTAATTCCAAAATCTACATACACATCACTCATTCACCAACAGTTCTATATAGTCACTCATATATGTACTCACTCATCATATGTACTCAAGCACATATACATCCTGTTACACACCGATATTCATCCATAGATTTACTTACACACATACTCACACATGCAAATAAACTATCAAACATCCATTTACTTGCATATATAGCTATACACACACTACTACACTTACTTCTACAGAAATGTGCACATACTTACTCTCTTAAACAATCACCTATAGAAACACATTCTTATTTATACAGGAACTCTTCCAACCTCTCACTCTCACATATACTCACATATATACATCAATACGCACATATACTAGTTTAAAACATATGTAGTTACTCATATAGACACTATTGAGACAGTCATTCACTCACTAACACACCCATACACACACTCATCAACCCATACAGTTCTGCACACATGCTGTCTTCAAAACACATACAAACAGTGAGTCACTCATTCATGCATCTATACGCTAAGTAATATCCCTCACCGAACTATACAGACACTCATACTGATACTCAAAAAAACAACTAATAACCCATATACACCCTCATGTAGCTTCTCACCAACCCATGCAGCTACTTATACACAAAGTGAGACACTGATACAGATATTTAAACATTACTCGCTAATACATCTATTCAGTAAGATACACTTAATAAATCAGTTATACAATCAATTTTACCAAAAAAACATCCATTTACACACTTATTTACCCATTTATTCTTCCGTGGACCTTTAGATATACATATATAAAAAATATTTATTTTTCAGAAAGACACACATTAACTGGATGATGTCATCAGTGATGTCATTTGAGATGTCATCAGTGATGTCATGAGTGATGTCACTGACCACGTCATGAGTGAAGTACTATGTGACGTCATCAGCAGTGCATTGCGGGCACACGAGTTATAGTTAGCTGAACAAACTATAACAGGGGAATTTATATGGTTTTGTATGAGTGAAATGTCCAGTTAACTATAACATCTGTGAAACCTATGGTTTTTTTAAAGTGAATTTCTAAGGTTTTTTAAATGCTAATTCCTAACTATAACAAGTGTGAAACCCATGGTTTTTTCAGTGAATATATATATATATATATATATATATATATATATATATATATATATATATATATATATATATATATATATATATATATATATATATATATATATATATATATAAAAAAACAATGTTAAAGGAATTATATAGAATTCTATATAAATATATTTCTTCCTATATTGCTACTGTGACTTTAAAAATGTATGAATTTGCACTGGTCACATGACCACCCAAACTATATATGTCACCTCCTACTTTCCTTGCATGACATGTGATCAAGCCTCGGCTGAGGCGAAACGCGTCATGACGACTGGTGGGCTGCATATTACCAATAAAATGCACTGAAAATTGGAAACGCGCTTATTTGGTGGCTCTATTCTCTTTTCCGAGTTGCTTCGTATGCGGTGTTTGAACTCTGGAAACTCGAAGGAATACTTTGTGCCTGGTGGCCTCCAAGGCACGAATAGAGCCCCTCCTCCTAAAGTGGCGAGAAGCGGCAGGAAGCTGAAGGTTCTGTAACCCGGAACCGGACATCATACTCCGGTGTAGAGGAAGCCGCGAGAAGCCCCTGCGAGCCTGCATACGCCCGAATTGATTGAGGAGCCGAGTGTCTGAACGAGACTGGGACACGCCGGCAGCCGAGTCAAGGTAGGGCTGCGAGTGATTGTCGCAGTGGGGAGTGCGCGTAGCATCGCTCTCAGGAACTTTCCGTTCGAGAGTGTTGTAATCCAATTCAGTGCGGACCAACTGGCCTAATTCACCATGTCGGCTGCCGTGATAAGGAACAGGGAGCAGGCAGCCGAATCAGTATTTGTCACCCCGGCTGGGGGGGCAACGGCATCGACATCTACAACTGCCAATGTGGGTAATACTAACCCAAATGCAAGAGAGTTTTTCCGCAAAATTGAGAAACTATCTAAAAAAGAAATGTCCAAGTGGTGGGAAAACAAATCTCTTTCCATGTACCTGGAGGTCGGACGAGTTCCACGCGGCCTCCGGATCACCCTCGCACCCAGCTATGAAACGCCTGATCCCCACATGCTAGAAGAGTGGGCCACAACAAACCTGGAGTCATCAGCAAAATAAATGGCCATTCTAATCAAGTATGCGGAAAGCGACAGGATAAAAATTCAGGCTGAGATAGAGAACGCTGAAGCTGAATTCATAACGCAGGGTGAAGATGAAGCAATAATCAAGAAAATGAGAGAGGAGATGGAAACAAGATTGAACAAAGAGGAGGAAATTATAAAAAAACGCAAAGCTTTTAAATTTGAGAGGGATAGGCTTGATTATTTAAACGGACACATCTTCACATTTGCACGGAGGTTCGAGAAAACCAAGAACCAACAAAAAACCGCCAAGAAAATGAGAGAGGAGATGGAAACAAGATTGAACAAAGAGGAGGAAATTATAAAAAAACGCAAAGCTTTTAAATTTGAGAGGGATAGGCTTGATTATTTAAACGGACACATCTTCACATTTGCACGGAGGTTCGAGAAAACCAAGAACCAACAAAAAACCGCCAATGAAACTCCATCAACTATGAGGGGAGGTGCAAGCTCGGCTTCATCTATTAGCCTGAGCTCGACAGAAGGCAGCGATATGGACCAAAGGAACACTCCATTGGGGTTTACAGCACTCACGCCAGCCCAGGAAGTAAGCCGCCTGTGCGAGGCTTGACGAGACACATTGAGGCCAAGAGTCAAATTCTCCCAAACAAGCAATACTCAAATCGGAAACGCTGTGAACGGCGCCGCTGCCACAAAATCAACTGGCTCAAACAAAACAAAACCGAAAAAATGGAACAAGAAACGGGGACAACAGTAGGGGCTCCCTCTGTGATCAACTTGACAGACACCCCATTGACTGCCAACGAAACGAAAATATTAAGCCTAGGCCTCTCATTTTGCCCGCCATGAAACTTTGATTATGCGGGCACACGTATGGATACTTACCGTTTTGTAAGAAAGCTAAAACTGACAAAACATTTTCGACTACAGCCTCGTCGAAAAGATGCTGAACCTATCACTGCCAGTCCCTCTCTCTTAACACCCTCTTTTGATGAAATTTGGGCATTGCAAAACGAAGGACAAACCCTGGCTGACAATGATTTGGCTGGCACAACCAAGATGACACCCTTCAAACCCAAATCCACATTCAATCCTCTCTCTCTTCATGACAACTTGGACATTTACCAGGAACTAATTGTGGAAGACCTCAAGAAACTATATACCAAGACAAACAAAAAGAGCCAAGTAATTGCACGCCAAAACCAACGCTACAACATTCTGATTAAAAAACTCAAATCAGATGAAAACCTAATAGTAAAGCAAGCGGACAAGGGTGGGAATATTGTCCTGTGGAGACGTGAACAATACATTGCTGAAGCAGAAAAACAATTGGGAGACAAAGCCTGCTATCGCAGATCTAACATTGTGACAATTAAACTGGCCTGGAAAGATTTGAATGAAAAACTTATGGCCTGGCGTAGCAGTGGACTTTTAACTATGGATGAATTTAAATTCCTTAAAACAGACTTTCCAATAATCCCGACATTTTACCTGCTACCAAAAGTCCACAAGGACCCACTTAACCCCCCTGGGAGACCCATCATATCTGCGATTGGCAGTGCAACAGAAAATGTATCACGGTACATAGATTTCTTTTTGCAGGACTGGGTGAAGAGTTTGGACTCATATATCAGGGACACAACTGATTTTATCTGTAAATTGTCCCAATTGGAATGGAAAAGTGAGTACCTGTTGATGACATTAGACATTTGCTCCCTGTATACTTCGATTAGGCATTCTGATGGGTTAAAGGCGGCACAATTTTATCTTGATAAGCGCCCTCCACAACATGCAAATCACACTAGAATGCTCATGGGAATGCTGCTCACCTGCCTAGAGCAGAATTTCTTCACATTTGATGGCCAGATTTACCAGCAACTAAGGGGTGTTGCCATGGGATCCTGCTTCTCCCCCAGCTTCGCGTGTCTACACATGGGGCTGTGGGAGGAGCAGGTTCTCATGGGGCAGCACAGAAGTGCTGCCGAGCAACACATTGTACTCTATCTGAGATACATTGACGATCTCTTCCTGATATGGAGGGGCTCTCAGGATAGTGCAAGGGCCTTTATTGATAATTTAAATGTGAATGAATTGAATTTACAATTTACCTCAACCATCAGTGATGTATCTGTGAACTTTCTTGATGTTGAGGTATATGTTGAGCACGGACTTATTCAGACTAAATTGCACAGAAAATCAACAGCAGGCAATACCGTGCTGCACGCTTCCAGTAACCACCCCTGTCACCTCATTCGTAGCATCCCCTACGGGGAAATGCTACGCCTCAAGAGAATCTGTAGCACAGAAAGAGAGTGCACCCTTGCACAGAACCTTAGCAAGAAACGATTCCTAGAGAGGGGATATGGCAACAAAATTGTTGATGAAGCGATTAAAAAGACTGCTAAATTCATGAGACAGCAAACACTAGAGCATCAACCAGTTTCTACCACAGAGAAAGGAGAAACACAATGCAGGGCTATCATCACCTATAGTCAACAGCACGCCAAAATCCGCAAAATATTTACAAAAAACTGGAACCTAGTACAGGGGGATCCTGTTATAGGCGGGTTGGTACAAGGGAGACCTGAAATTACCTTTAGAAAGTCACCTTCACTAGGCAGTGCCCTGGTCAGTAACACTCTTGAGGTCCCAAAAAAGTGGTGGGAGAAAATTACAGGCTTTAAAAAATGTCAAACTTGCAAAGCCTGTAAACATGCAATAAACAAAACCCACTACCAAAGTCCTTTTCAGGATAAGCCAACAGCCATAAAACAGAAGTTAGGATGTAAAACTGAATTCGTAGTCTACATTTTGATATGTCCATGTGGTCTACAGTATGTCGGCAGCACTCGGCTGCCGGCACACAAACGCATCCTACAACATCTAAGAGCCATCACGGGGAAGGACCAATCCTATCCTGTTGCTAGACATTTTGAAAGCTCACATAACAGCAATCCAGACCTACTACAGTATTATCTGATAGATTCAGTTCTGCCCCTCAAACGAGGAGGGGACAGAGATGGCAAGTTGCGCCTCTTGGAAACACGCTATATATTAGAGCTTAATAGCAAACAGCCAGGAGGGCTCAACAGTAGTGAGGATCTCTACACGTGTTTGTGAGATAACATTAAGGGTCCACTACTAGTTGTGATGTATATATGCATATCTTTAAATACTGATTCGAAAACCTGAAATCTAAAATTTTGTCTATTATGATTTTATTGCTTTATGACACTATCACTTTTAACACTATTTAAATACAACCCTATAGGAGTTTCCATATATTGTGCAATATTCATACTTCATGCTATGGATGATCGATAGACATTTTTCGCCCACTTTGGGCAAGATGGTGAATCACAGTATAATATATACATTTCAATTCTTTCCCTGACCAATGTGCAATACCAACGAAAAAATGAATTCCATACTGGTTTTTAGACAACAAAATGTTATTGTTCTAAAATGAAATGGTTTTTATAACAGTTTTCCTTTTTCTACTTTTTTAAGGAAATCAATAATATTTATGCTGTGTATATATATTAACTTCATATTTATGACGTGTATATATATATATTTATGTTTTTAAGAAAACGACTTTTTCTAAACATAGACTGTATTATATTCATCTGTTTGCGTATTTTGCACATCAATATGTTTTTCGCACTGTAATTTAGTGTGGGAAGCAGGGATCCTTTTGAATGTTTTAAAGTAGGGCACTATGCCCAGTATTTCTTCCTATATTGCTACTGTGACTTTAAAAATGTATGAATTTGCACTGGTCACATGACCACCCAAACTATATATGTCACCTCCTACTTTCCTTGCATGACATGTGATCAAGCCTCGGCTGAGGCGAAATGCGTCATGACGACTGGTGGGCTGCATATTCACAATAAAATGCACTGAAATTTGGAAACGCGCTTATTTGGTGGCTCTATTCTCTTTTCCGAGTTGCTTCGTATGCGGTGTTTGAACTCTGGAAACTCGAAGGAATATATATATATATATATATATATATATATATATATATATATATATATATATATATATATATATATATATATATATATATATATATATATATATATAAAAAAAACAATGTTAAAGGAATTATATAGAATTCAATTATAATATATTGGAAAAAAAAATTAAATGAATATTTTTCAATTTAGTTTTGTTATTATTTCACATTAGGAATATGAAATATAATGTAAAAAATTAAATAAATATAAATATTAATATTAAAAATGTAAGACATTGTTATAAAAATAAATAAATATACTTATCAATACATTTAATAATTATCATTTACAAAACCTTTGAAATTCACTGAAAAAAACATAGGTTTCAAATAAGTTATAGTTAGGCATTAGCATTTAAAAAACCTTAGAAATTCCCTTTAAAAACATAGGTTTCACAGATGTAAATATATATATATTTACTGAAAAAACCATAGGTTTTACAGACATTATAGTAAGGCAGTAGCATTTAAAAAACGTCAATGTGATGTCATTTGAGATGTCATCAGTGATGTCATCAGTGATGTCACTGACCATGTCATGAGTGATGTAATATGTGACATCATCAGCAGTGCATTGCGGGTGCGTGAGTTATAGATAGCTCAACTAACTATAACGGGTGAATTTCTCTGGTTTTATATGAGTCAAATGTCCAACTAACTATAACGTCCCTGAAACCTATGGTTTTTTAGTGAATTTCAAAGGGTTTTTAAATGCTAATTCCTAACTATAACGTCTGTAAAACTATAACGTCTGTAAAACCTTTGGTTTTGTCAGTGAATTTCGAACGTTTTTTAAATGTTGATTTCATATTTTAATGTTTATAAAACCTATATTAAAACAGTACGTAGGGCTCCCAGGGGGTTGAACAATGAAGAAGAGCTGTGGGTTCACATAGGTTAAATGAATTATGGTCTGTAGATAATCAATGTTTGAAACTGGGAACCAAGCTCTGTAAAGATATGATCATGTTGAAATGTGTGCAAACTGACTGTAAATATTTCTGGATTATATGTTGTCACAATCCTTGTACATAGCAGAGATACAATTACGATTGGCAGTATAGGGAGATATAGTGCCCATTCAGGGCAAAATAAACTTTAAACAATCAAGCACAGTATGCATATAGGTTGTGACTTTGGGCTAGATGTATGTAAAGTACATTTATCGATTCTAAAATACCGAATTTTATTGATTCGGTATTTTAGAATTGGTAAATGCAATGTTGGAAAACATTTGGTAAAACTTACCGAATCGGAACGATTCGGTATTTACTGAATTGGTATTTACTGATTCGGTAATTCCCATTCATTCCTATCGGCCTGGAGGCCCATAGGAATGAATGTGAATTACCGAATCGGTAAATACCGATTCGGTAAAATGGGGAAAGAGTCAAGGATGGCAGGGTGTCACATTGACACCCTGGTGCACCCCTGAATAGTGCTTGTGTGCACATGTAGCACACATACATGTATGTCTGCCACATGGCGCTGGTGTAAATGCACAGATTTGCATTTACAGAGGTATTCGTTATTTACCACCAACTAATAGTTTGTGGTAAATAATGAATCCTTAAAGCACAGAAGCACTCTTCAAGTGCTTCCTACATGTCATTTACCGATTCGGTAAATACCGAATCGGTAAACACTGATTCAGCATTTACAGTATTTACCGAATCTGTAAATTGGCCACCTACATCACAAAAGCCTAATTCCGGTCAGTAACGGCCGAAATTCAGTAATTTCGGCCATTACCGACCAGAATTAGGCTTCCTACATCTGGCCCTAATCCCTTTCAGGGCAGGAGTAAAGTAACATCACGAGGGATTGCGGATAACATATATCTATGTAAATACTTTGGTTATGTTTTGAAGGCGAGAAGCAAGTCATCATTTATGACATGTAAATAATATTATTTGAATAAAAAGATAATTGTTTGCTTATCACCAACTTGTAGACTTGTAAATAGATGTGTATAAATTTCAGTGGAATATAATCACGATGGAAATCCAATATTTCTGCCATGTAGGATGAAATCCATGGACACGGTGTGGTACTCTTTCTATGTCTTTAATTTTTGCAACTCGAGTGAAAGTGTAACTTTATTTAAACGCACAAATCGAAATGTGAAACTGACACTGAGGAAGGCGTAAACGCCGTTACACGTTTGTCACTTCGACACCGAATTAAATCTAAATTTAAAAAGAATATTGGCTCCAGAGTGCACTCTATTGAAAAGCAACTCTGACCAGTACAGATAACACCTTATATTTCTGAGGCTGCTGTTGCAGATAGACTACTAGAGTAAGTAGGGTAGTGTTACTACTGATTCCTTCATTTCAATCTCCTCAATTGACTGTATTGAAAGTCACACACATTATAAGAGAGCACAGAGGCTAATTCTAGCATGGAGCTTAAACACAAGACATGGCTGGCGGGCCCACTTTCAAAGCACCACACGAGCAAGGAAAAACCAAACGACATGACTAATTTGTTTAATGCGTTATTAAATGTTTTGTTCTGTCCCTACATTATAGTCTGGTGACGATTACGTATTGTTTGATTTTCATTCTCTTTTAGCAAACGTCTAATTTGAAATTGGTAGTGTAGAAAATCACAGCATATTGCATGTTTTATACATTTCAAAAGCAATGGCATTTGCTAAACCACGTGCTTCAGAGGTCTCAATTATTAATGACGAGTCAGGACTCCCTAGAAAAATATCAATATTGTTTATGAACAGTATGTCAAATCTAAAACGAATTGAAATTTCAGAAACGAACTAATTATTTGTGAATAAATTACCCTGCAGGCATACATTCTGCATTTTCCAGCAGTAATGGAACAGTAGAACATTGGATTTTAATGGGGAATGCGTATATTTAGCACAGATAACATTTGCTGCCTTGCCTTTCAGAGCTGTGTATTTCTCCTATGATGCATCATCAACATCATTTTGCCTTGTGCTGCTACAGGCTTTTATTTTCTTTGATGCGAAACACACAAACATGTTAAAAACGCAGCATCTGCCTTTGAGAATTCGTTTGTGTCTCCTCAATGGCAGCCATAAAAGAGAATATACAATTGTATTACCCAGTGTGCAGTCAGATCACCTTAGCGACAGAGTCAATTTCAATAAAAGCAAGAACAAGCTGTCATCTGCCCTCACACTTCAGTGAGGCGTCCAACAGGGCAAAGGAATAAGCAGTGCAGTTTTTTAAAATATATGCTTTGTTTACTTCAACATTTGTCAACACAAAGGTAACGAATTTTACGAGGGCTAGGCCTGTTTTTAGTTTCAAGAACGTTGATAATTTTTTTTTCTTGCTTGCTTGAAAACGTTCCTTTTGATTTAAGAGCGCACTACTTTCTTTTCCTTTACCTTATGCAACCACTGTAATAACTATGGATAAACAAGCACCGGGCAAAGTTCATAGGTATGGCTTTGATCCAGCGTTTAGGGACAGACACATTTCTAACATCTGGACACAATTTAACACCTACCAGTCTCTTCCACGCTGTGTGAGTTTAAACTAATCAAACCGATCTTACCATTTTGCTCATCACCTTATTTAATTTCTTCCTTTTCCGATGAATCTTTTTATTGTGGTCAGCGGCATAAATATCGACTTCAAAATATAGAACGGACAAAATATCGAATGGACAGATTATAGTCATCAAAAATATCGAATTTAAGGTAAGTAATGTAATATCAATTTTTATAAATATAGAAAGTCAAAATATCGAAGTATATAATATAGGTTATTAAAGTATATCGACTTTTTAATAATATCGAATTTTTTAAGTGTTTTGTATGTTAGTATATGTGTGAAAAGGGTATTTTTTTGTATTTTATTTTAAGTAATGAATTTTATGCTATTTAATTTTTGCGTAATTTAGTTCTGTAGGGGTTCTGGGTTTCTAGGGAAATAGGGTGGGAAGTAATTTAATTATATTAAATTAAATATTATTATTTTTTTTTTGTCCTCATATTTAGCCCTTGGTGAACAAATAGTGGCACATGGAGATGGACTTACTATCACAGATAAACTGGTAGGGGCTCTGAATGGTGCACCACAAGTATTTGCCCCTCAGTAAATAGTGCAAAACTCCAATGACACCACATTGGAACAACCGTCAGGGTCATATGCTGCATTAAAATACCCATTTCTATTCCAATGTCAACCTTAATGGGTATGTACAAACGTGGAAAAAGGTGCCAAGCAGCGTAATCATTGGACCTTTGGGGAATAAATAAATAAAAAAATAAAAAATAAAATAAAAAAATAAAAAAACCCATGGACAATTAATAGATATTTACCAATTCAATAAAAGCCAGAAGTTTCTCTTGCGTGGGTTGCCTGATCTTAAGTGGTCCAACTTCGATATTTGTAGCACAGAAGTGCGCCAGTCCAGCAGAGAAGGAGTAGCGGATCTTTCCATCTCCTACATATCTCCCTTCTGGCCAGTAAGACGCCATAAAAAAGTACATTTTTTGCTGGCCCGTGAAACTCTGGAGATACCGCAAAGATAACAAGAGTGGGACATAATATAACTTGGGATCCCAAGGAAGTGGAGAGTGATAGGCAAATCGCATTCCAAAAAGGTGATAAAAGAGGGCAGTCTAAAAACACGTGCAAGTCGGAGGCAGCTATCAAACCGCATTTGGGGCATGACACAGGTGAATTATCTGAAAACTTTGACAGGCGTTGTGGGGAATAGTAGGCCCCATGCAGAGTGAACAGATGGTTTCGGCGAAGCCAGGATGGTTTCACAATATTCCACATGATCTTAAAGGACTCGAACCACAAGTTCTCCAAGCTATTGTTAGTAATATGTGCTGCCCACAGCGAAACAGGCAACTGGAACTCACCCTCGACCTCATCCAATAAAAGATTGTACCAGAATGAGACCTCTTTCTTAAATGGAGGCTTATCTGTTAAGAGGGCACAAGATTACTATCACCCCCTAACTGGAACCTACCTTTAAGAGAAATCTGTGAGTATGCCCAGCTTTGTATTTGCAGGTATTTAAATCTGGAGAAACCTGCCCCTATTTTTGAACTCAACACCTCCCACGGGAGTAAGCTGCCATCGGAAAAAAGATCCCCCCCATACCACCAATCCTGCTTCTCGTAGCGGTACTGCAAGGCTATCCAAGATCTAACTTGGGGATCCAGGAGAGTTCCATAATGGGGCCTTACAGGAATAATAATCAATTTTAATGGAACGCCTGAGTTTAACCCATGTTATAGATATATCTCTCAACACCTTCAGTTTTACTTTTTTTTTAAACTTGGGGTCCCCAAACTTAAACAAAAATTTGTGATCAGCAACCTTTTCCCCTCTAAGTAGTGCCGCTAACATATGCCCACATCCAGAGTTTATCAGAGCTTTTAACAGCATCCTAGCATGGGAAAACTGGAAAGCCCATCCATAGAGCTGTAGGCCAGGTGCCGCCAAACCACCTTTCTCTCTTCGGCGCCTGATCTTCTTCCAATCTATTCTAGGGATGCGATTATTTGAAATATAAGAGCATATATCACTTTGGAGTTTAGCTATCATTGTAGGTTCAAAAAAAAGGGGATGGTGTTAAATAAAAACGTAACCTTCAGAAGAATAGTCATTTTAACTAGGTTGGATCTGCCCAGTAAGGATAACGGAAGTGAAGACCATGATTTCATTAGCCTACGGCATTCTTTGGCGATAAGCGAGAAATTTAATGGAACTATCTAGTTTATATCCTTATATACATTTAGGCCCAAATAGCGTAGGACTGGACTGGAGTGGGAATAGTAATTTTTACCCCTACGCTATGCAACACTTTCCCTACTGTTGCACTCACTGGAGTGGTAATAGTACATTTTACCCTCCCGCTATCCTATGGTAAAAATATTTTATGTTTTTTATTAATATCATGTGAATATATATATGTTTTAAAAAAGAAAATAGTATGTTTTTCTTAGCTTAAATTAATTAATTTATAATTTTAAGGTTATTTAAGTATTTTTTAGTTAATTATTTGTAATATTTCATTTATTTTAAATTACTTTTAAGACATTTACAAAAATTCGATATTTTGACTAACTATATTATTTTTAAACAATACGTTTGATTCGATATTTTTGTACTTACCTGTTTGTAGATAGGAATTCGATATTTTTGTAGTCGATATTTTATCCTCGATATTTTTGTATTATTTCAATGATCCGTGGTTAGCGATTGGCAAAATAATATTAGAAAATCTTAAAGATCTACCATTACAAAGTATAATCATTCAAATAACCAACTTGATACTAATAATGACAAACTTTGTATTTCTTATCAATATGCTTTATTTAAATAATGTGATTGCTCGTCAAGTAAAATACAGCTTGAATCATAAATCATCACACAAGAGAACAGTAAATAAATAAATCACGATCATACATCTAAAACATCAGTGCAATGAGAGAGTGGATAGGCTTAGAGACAAAAGTACAGAGACATTTTGCAACAAGATTTATGCGAATTCAGAATATCATATTTACCAATCACAAGGTTTTAGAAATCTTAAAAGCTACCCTCTGGCAATGAGAGTAAGCTGGGCATCCCCATAGAAAATTGAGGAGCAAAATCGAAGAGTCAGGTTCAGCAGAACAACAGCCAGCCAATGGAGTTAGGAAACAGCAACACAGCTCTGTCCTCTCGCAAAGTAAGGAAAACATGCTCTAACCCCCACCCTCTCACTATTAATAGTAATACCCTAAATTCACTAAAGATCCAACTCCTCATGTATCATCACACATAAAGATCTCAACTTTCATTGGTTATAAACAGGGGGTGTCTAGTCAATTCACTCACGGTGTGCCTAACTTTTCAACAGTTCCTTTGTATTTGGCAGCTCACGGCATCAGTCTTTCATCAAAGGAAATACAGCTATCACTCTTCCATGACTTGTGCATTCTCCATCTCGCAAATGTATCAATGTTGCAGTACAAGTATCCACTCAAAATGTTAATTGTTTCCTCTACAAAACCTTGGCCATCAGAGGGAACTCATGAAGGAAAGATTACTTATTTTCATTCTACATTCTAACTAAGACTAAAAAGACTTTCGAGGACTTCTCCGCAGAGCAGTAAAATATCCTCTAGGAAAAACAAATACAAGTTTGATTATCATGGTTATTTTATAAAACTCTACTACTAAACTCTCTATGAATGCTTTTGCTTGCATATTCTTCTAACACTCTACACATTATTTTCAAACAGTTTGTGAAAAGAAACTTGCGACTTTTTTCGCTGTTATTTTCTTGTTATATTCTGCATTAATCATGTGCATTTGCGGCCTACATTAACTTTCCCCAGCACGCGCTTGCACAGTTTTCATTTTTACCACTCTTTAGTTTTCCACTGTTAATTTTCACAGTATTTTGTTATTAATCTACACAACGAGGAGTTTAAACCAAGCAGGTTTTATTGCAAAAGCCCTGCTCCATCAGCTTGTATTTTCAGTCCTGTCTAAAACTTTTTAAAAGCCTGTTACAGTGAAAAAACAAAAAGTCTATTATCACTTTATACATGCAATGCATCTGTGAATTCAAACCAAAATGTGTGATGATTCATTGTATTACTAATATGTGCAATAGTCCACATTGCATACCAATGTAAGCACTCCATAGCGTATACTTCATCAAGCAGCCAATAGAATGAGGTGAAATAAATGTCTCCTCTGGGTGAACCCAAAGCCTACTCTGAGTATATTTGCAAGAAATGATAACATTGATAGCTAGATCTAGATGAAAATTTGGAAATGAGAATAAATAAATCGAATTTGTATTTTAATTTAATCCCAAAAAAGGGTCTTACTCTGAACCTGTGTTTTAGACTTTTCTCTTTCTTAAAAGAGGAATGCCTTGAAAAATAGCAAAATAAATTTTTGATAATCCTCAAGTAAACAGAGTTAAGCCTCTGGAAATGATTCATGGATCATGCTAAAATAAATTCAGTTGAAGCTATAATTTGCTCCAGAAAAAATATTTTTCATGCCCCGTCTGACATTCTCCTTGCAGGACAGAGCTGTATATATTAGGTATAATAAGCGCTAGGGAGAGCAGTCAACCATCGAAAAACTTTTTTTAAATATATTTTAAATTACCTCTCTATTGAGGTTGATACTGTAGTTATTGAGAAAAGATTACAATTTACCACTGTGGGCCAGATGTAGGCAGCCAAATACCGGTCTGTAACGGCCGAAAATACTGAATTTCGGCTGTTACCGACCGGTATTTGGATATTGAGATTAAAAAAGACTGATTCTGTAAATACGAGTCGTAATTTACCGGATCGGAAATTACCGAATCGGAATTTACTGAATCTGAAAATGCTGATTCGGTATTTACCGATTCGATATTTACTGATTCGGAAATTACCGAATTCTTATTTACTGAATCAGTAAATAAGAAATGGTAAAAAATTAGTTTTGAGATGTAGCAAACTTCTAAAATACCGAATTTCAGGAAAATCAGTATTTAAGAGTCAGTATTTACCATGGATTGAAAGCAGGTGGTAACCAGGTGCAGGCTATAAAAAAGGCCTAAAAATGCAACATTGTGGCCAGAATGGCGGCATTCTACGTGATAGCAAGGTGGCTACGGCTACAGGCAGCAGGAGAGAGGGTCTGGAGAAGGGAGGAGCAAGTCTACAGACAGAGGATAATGCTTTTTCAACTCACTGAGTCAGAGATATTGCAAAGGTACAGGCTACACCCCCAAACCATCCTGGACTTGATCAGGGACCTGCACCCACTTTTGGAGCACCCAACCCCAAGGGCACATGCAATCACACCCCATGTGCAGGTGCTCTGTAGCCTACACCTGCTTGCATCTGGGTGTTACCAGGGGGTGATTGCAGTGGCAGGTGGTTGGGCTCAGAGCTGCCTGTCCCATTTCTTCAGGAAGTTCCTAGAGTCCATGATGCAGAGGATGCATCATTACATCTACTTCCCTAACACACATGTGAAACTACTGAAGACCAAGACTGACTTTTATCAAATTGCACATTTCCCACACGTCATCGGCTGTATTGATGGCACCCACATCCCTATATGCCCCCTGTTGCCACAGAGTACATTTACAGAAACAGGAAGTCAACCCACTCTATCAATGTACAGGTAATCTGTGATGCCAACAACATAATAACAGACATTGTGGCCAAGTTCCCAGGACGTACCCACGACTCCTACATCTTTCAGAACAGTGGGATCTACACATGCCTGACAGCAGGGGAATTTGGCGAAGGATACCTGCTAGGTAAAACACTGTGACACACCCTGATAGATGAAGCAGATGTATGTGTATGTGTGCATGTGAGTAATGGTTTTCTCATTTACATATAGGGGATAGTGCATATGCCGTCCGCTCATTCATACTGACACCCTACCTCAACCCTTCAACCCACAGCTAGAGACGATACAACGTGGCACACAAATCCAGTAGGAACGTTGTGGAGCGCACCTTTGGCCTGTTAAAAAGCAGGTTATGCACCAATCATCTGCTGTAAGATAATTGCAACTTGTGCAATGTTACACAACCTTGCTACAAAGAAGGGCACAGAGGTGGAATTGAGCAACTATGAGGACCACAATGATAAACATGCACTGCCTGAACCAAACACAGCAGGAGTTGCGCCACCATCTGGCAGACAGAGATGAGCAGAGATCACACAGAACTTTTTTTGAGTAAGTAAAGAGACACAGACAGGTGGAGTATGCACCCAACATAGTTTAATATTTGGCACTACGCATGTACTCAAACGCACAAATGTGCAACACAAATGTAATCCATTTAATAATGGTAGTCCTGGCTCACTTCCCCATTTAAGGTCATGGAGTGTGGGCTGTATAAGTCATTTCCGGCTACGCCTACCAGTGCCAGATGAAAGTGGCTGGCTGTCCTCACTGAGTGTTTGGGGTGTTGGCTCACCACGGCGCCTCCTGCTCCTCCGTGTCTCAACTACAGGGGTGCTTGTCATGCTGCTCCTACTGGTGCTTTCCTAACTTTCTGGTACATCCAGAGCAGCAGTCTGTGCTGTCTGTGCATTAAGCAGCACCTCTACAGCACTGGTCACCCTTGCAAGGCCCCTAGACACCTCATTGCTGCTGTGTGTTGGTCCCTCTTGCATGTTGATGCATCGTCTGCATAGAAGGGAAGTGGCTGTGGCCAGGCGGTTCATTGCCTTAGTTTGTTGCTGCGCATGTTGCCTGTCCTTGTGCCTTGCTAACCTGTCCTGGTCCAGTTTAGTGCACAGATGCTGTGCCGATTGTGTCATGTCCCGCACACCTGTGGCCATCTCCCGCATCCCTGCAGCCATCTCCCTCATACCTGATGCCATCTCTTTATTCTCATCGACCAGTGCACTGATGCCCTACCCTATGTTTTCCATATGTGTATTCAGGTGCCTCATCTGGTGTTGCACAAACTGGATGGCCTTCGCCTGCATTCTTTGAATCTTTACCATGCTACCCTCCAGCCCACAGAAGACACTGGGACCCTCCACATGTTGTGCAGCACTCCTATCTCTGGGCCTGCGCTGTCTGGTACCTGTACCACCAACCTCTGCACTGGACTGCTGTTTGGAAGTGCTTCCTTCCCTAGCCAAGTTTTGAGTGTCATCCCCCTCAATTTCACCTGCTGAAGTTTCCATTTCAACCAGTGGAGCAACAGCATGCCTCCTGCTCTTTTGAGGTGCAGTTGTTGTTTGTGGCAGTGACCCAGGCAGTTCAGGTGAGGACAGTAGCAGAGGGGATCCTGAATGTTCTGGGGACACCTGCAGATGTGGAAACATTTCAAGGTCTTGGGATGGTGGCAGTGGTGTTGGTGCACCAGTGTCCTCTGTGACATTCTCTGCACTTGTGCCTGCCTCCTGGCTGTCATCCCTCTGTGGTGCAGTGCCTTCCTTCTCCCTGGTACGCCTACGAGATGTCTCGCCTGTGGAAATAAAAGCATACATTAGCTCTGTGCTCCTGCCTCACTGCTTCTACAATTAAATTATTTTCACTGAAACACTATACATATTGCCTCAGCCTCATTATAACTGATATGTTTTGCCTAAGTTGTTGATTGCTGTGCTGTATGACATGGTAGGTCTTTTAATTACTACATGTCCCATAATGCATTGCTCCTGTATAATACTACCTCTACTGGAGTGGGGTAAACTTTGCCACATAAGGAAAAGGGAAGGTGATGGGGTGGGAATGATTGCTGTGCATGCTTCTTACCTTTTCTGGTGGCAGCTCTGGCTGAGCTGTCTGCATCTCCCAGTCCACAGACGCTCTTTGGTTCAATGGTGGACCCCACCAGCTCCTCCAGCTCAGTCAGGGGAGGTGCACGGTTCTTCCCTCCTCCAGTTTTGTTTGCCTCTTTGTGGAGCTCTGCAATTTTCTTCTTGGTCATGCTCCTGAGGTCATACCACCTCTTTTTCAGGTCATCTATGTCCCTTGGAGTCACTCCTACAGCATTCACCTTCCACTGTATTTGCAGCCAAATCTTTCTTTTGGCAGATTCAGCCACAGTCAGGGACTGCTTTCCAAACAATTTCTGGTGTTCTTTAACCACCTCCTCCACAAGAACCTGCAGCTCCATGGTGCTAAATTTGTTTTTCTCTTCCTCTCTGGAAGTTCCTTTTCACTGTTGCTTGCCATTTTCAAACTTTAAAAGCACAACAAAGTTTTCCTGTGGCTCAGGAACTCAGCTCTGCTTTCACTGCCTCTCCAGAAGCTTCTAATTACTTCCAGCTGCCTGGCTGTAGCCACTTCCTGGTTGGGAGGGGGTGGGTGGTAGCACCCGATTGGCTGACTCCTAAGTTTCACTTTCTTTCCTTTCCGATTCAGTATTTACCCAATCGGTATTTCCCATTCATTCCTATGGGCCAAAAGGCCCATAGGATTGAATGGGAAGTACCGATTCAGTAAATACCGAATCTGTAAATACCGATTCGGTAAATTCCAAATGGCAGATACCGAATTTTACTGAATCGGTAAAAAATACAGATTTTTTACCTACATCCCAATTACCGATTCTAAAATACCAAATCTGTAAAATTCAGTATTTTAGAATCAGTAATTTTAAATTACCTACATCTAGCCCTATGTATCTGTTGAAATTCCCTGGAAAAAAGCACTTTGCAGAAAGTATATTTGCAGTTCTACAAATTTACTTTTGTAATTGATGATACATCTTTTCTGATTTGATAGATTCTTTATATTTCATAAAAAATGTATTTGCATTTTTAAAGATTCAAAAAACATACTTTGTAAAGAAAACAGAAACATCTTCTGGACTAATGCGAATTATAGAAAACAAAGCAGAAACTATGCATCATAAACATATTGTATCTTGAATAAATTGATCTGTACATCTGTGAGTGCATGAGTGCTGACCTTTAAGGACCACAATAGGTCATAAGTTTGATGCTTCGGCGGGAAAGTCAGTGTCTCAGTATATAGTTGTTACCAGAAAAAGCTTATGTGTGGCTCACTTGAACCATCTGGCTCCCAATAGTTATTTGTTATTTTCATCTTATATCAGTGGTTCTTAATCTTTTGAGTTTTGTGGAATCCCAACTAAATCATTATGGAACCTGGGGATTCCCACTGAATTATTAATGAAATCCGGTGTCCCTCATTGTGTCATTACTGGAAGCTGGGGACCACGACCTAAGCATTTTCGGGGTTTGAACCACAAAATAATGCACAAACAACACAGAAACAAGCATTCATCAAATACACAGATGATGAAATAATGTAATAAATTCACAAAAAAATATTTAAAAAATAAACATTTTAATTTTAATGGGAATGTTGCAACTTTTCGAAATTCAATTGAAGCCACTTAGCGTCCATACTATTTTTCGTATGATGCACTTGCACTGCTCTCACACATCAATCTGAGGAGGCTCACTTTATTTGCAGTCTCTAATTTAAAATTCCGTCACAATATCAGAATGTTTTTGAATGTTCAGTTTTAGATTTTGATTCTTTATTTATATATTCATATATTTTAATAATCTGTTAACATTATTTATTTATTAAGCAGCCTCAAACCCCCTAAGTAGAGGGATGCTGTGTACATTTAATGAATGGATTCTTCTGTCATGAGTGAAAAAAACAACTGTTGTGTCTAATGAACGGTGTAATGGCCCTAAGTAGCTAATGACATAAATGTGTGTAAATACATTTTATATTAATTAGGTCGCCAATTAGGTTGACAATCTTAATTAACCTAGAGGTAGTCCTCTTGAGTCAAGCGAGAGGGTCCTTATCGTCAAAATGGTTTCGGTGAAAGCCACATGCAGCCGCACCTACCCATCCTCTCACACGCCTTTAGAAGTTCATCGAGATTGAATCACTAGAAGGATCTGACTGGTGGCACTACTTCATCTTTAGGAGGCCATCACAAACATCTTACTTTCTACCACTTTCTTTCTCTCTTTGGTCCTGAAGAAGCACCAGGGATCTCCTCCTGAGACCATCAAGGTGCAATACATGTCGACCTAATTAATATAACACTTTTTTTACACACATTTATGTCATAGCTGCTTAGGGCCTTTACAATCCTTCCGCAGCCACAACAATTTGTTTTGTACTCATGACAGAGGAATTCATTCATTAACTTTATGTGCATGAGAAAGCTGACAATGGCAGCATTATGGTGGGTGATAATTACGAGCGTGCTCAGAATTAATTTGGGAAACTTGTTTTAAAATTAGTAAAGTTGTTTTTATGCTCTTGTTTTACTCAGTGTTTTAACCTTACTGCTTGCACTTAGATCAGCTGATTGCCTTTCCCCCAGTCCACCGCGGGAATCTCTTGTTTGTTGTGTAGGGCTTTTGGCAATTTCCGGTTGCGAGGGAGGTTGGCGTTCTAACGGCCCAAGCCTCCATCAATAAAACCGGATGCCAAGCAGAGCGTGCAGCGAACACGTGTGAGTAAGCTGACACTCGCAGCATTCTGGTGGGTGATAATTACGAGCATGCTCAGAATCAATTTGGGACACTTGTTTTAATATTAGTAAAGTTATTTTTGCACTCTTGTTTTACTCAGTGTTTTTACCTTGCTGCTTGCACTTAGATAAGCTGATTGCCTTGCCGCCAAACCACCTCGGGAATCTCCTGTTTGTTATGGAGGGCTTTTGGCAATTTACGGTTGTGAGGGAGGTTGGCGTTCTAGTGGCCCCTGTCTCGCTTGATAAAACTGGATGTCAAGCAGAACGCGCAGCTGACGCACGCAGCTGGCACACGCAGCTGGCGCGCCAAAGGCAAGCCTGTCTGTGCCCGTCAGCGCCATGCCGTCACCAGGAACCCTGGTTGCACAACTTCCGGTCTGGACTTATCCAACTCTGTAATATCCTATTCTAGTGGAGAATTGTATAATCTGAGAAAAGCGCCGGGACTGGGGTGCCCTGCTCTCACTCAGGATGCAGCAAGGAACCAGATATGGCTGGTACCTGAAGGCCCCTTCTCCTGCATATTTTGCCAATACCAATGTAACTCTCTGAGTGATAATACTGTGGCAAACGACATTGGTCAGGACTCCTCTGCGTTTCATCCTTGTGGCAATAAATCTCCATGCAGTGGCAGCACTAGTGGGGTGCATCATCTGTAAACCTTTGCAAAGGATGAAAAGGCCTGCTTTGTAATGTCGGATCCCTCCTTAAACACGCTACGGAGGTGTGGGATCTTCTATCCTCTGACTCCCCTGAGCTTGGCTTCCTCACAGAAACCTGGCTCAAGCCTTGCGCTACCCCGGCTATCGCGCTATCTCTTCCAGAAGGGTATAAATAATCAGACAGGATAGACCATTTAAAATAGGGGGTGGGATAGCCATTATCCATAAAGAGGGAATTGAAGTTACTATTCTCGATCAGCAATGTAATGCAAATTTAGAAATTCTAATTTTCCGTCTGGATTTACACACTCGGTCAAGCTGGAAGGGTCGTCTAGTCTAACGACCCCTTGGTCCCCTTGGGGATTTTTCCATCCAACAGAACTTATTGCACCCTATGCTATTTCGAACAATAATTTTTTGCTGTTGGGGGACTTTAACTTCCATAGCAAATGTTCCGCCATATGGAAGTATCTTCTTTCCTAGCGAACCTGGCAGCACTAAACTTAGTCAAGTGTAATGATGGCCTGTCGTATACAGCCCAGCACAAGCTTGACAATATTTTCTCCAACTCTCCCAGAATTAGATGTGAACAGCACCTTCCTCTAACTTGGTCAGACCATTCTGTGATTGAATTTCACATACAAGGCGCCAGAGAGGTAGTTTCGCATACCGCTCCCCACCTGGTCGGCAGACAGTGGTATAAAATCACCCCAACCTCTTTCAAAATACATTTTCAGCCCCTTGGGTTATCAAACCCACTAAATTAGAGGAGGGGCTAGCTCTGGATTATTTGGTGGTCACACAAGCCATTGATCAACTAGCTCCCCTGAAATCTCTCCCCCCCTAAACTAGGCGCCCTCAAATGGTCTGGTGCTCCTCTGAGCTTCGGGCTGAAAAAAAGGAGATGTAAGAATTTAGAGAGACTCTGGCGAAGAAACCACGAAGACAGGGACAAGGATAATTTCGCGACAGCTCTTGTCTTGTACCACAAAAATATTAAAGCCGCCCAGAACATTTTCCTAGCCTCTCAGCTAGCACAGGCAGGCAACACATTGAAAACGCTGTTCCAGATCCTGAAGACTTTAATAACCCGAAGGCTTACGACTCAGTAGCGGTTCCATGTCAAGCCCTATGTAATGACATTGATAGGGTATTTACTCAGAAGATCAAGTCCATCTATGCCAAAATTACTCTATCATGGAGTACTTCGGTTCTCCCTGTCCATTTGGCTCAGGGGCCGGATTTTACGCAGGGCTGGATAGTTTTCTCCCGGTGACACCCGAAGGAATGGAAGCTTTACTAGGCTTGGTTAAATCGGGATCCCCACTTGACATCATCATGGCTAAAATTGTAGCCTCTCTATCTCCTCTCCTGGTACAATATATCACCCGCTTCTTAATTTTTCTATGAAGGAGGGCTTTCTCCCGTCAGAATGGAAGGTGGCTCAGATCATTCCCTTACGCAAAAATACTAAGGTCCCCATGTCAGATCTCTCTCCTCCCACTCTTGAGCAAAATTTGGGAGAAACACATCAATAAGCAGCTGTCAGAGCATATAGAATCCACCAGTGCTCTAGATCCTTCACAATCTGGATTTAGACCTAATCATAGCATAGAAACGGACCTCCTAGCGGTCCCAGATACCACTAGATTGACCCTAGATAGTGGCCATTCAACAATCCTGGTACTTTTAGACCTTTCCGCTGCATTTGATACGGTCTCGCACTGTATCTTGCTCTGGAGACTGGAGGAGATGGGAGTGAGAGGGGCAGCGTTTCAGTGGATGTCTAATTTTCTTTCTTATAGATCTCAGACAATCAATCTTTCTGCTCTCAGGCCAGGGAACTCACAAGGGGAGTTCCCCAGGGCTCATGTTTATTTAACATCTATGCGACTCCCCTGGCCTACCTCCTGAGGTCATTGGGCTGTGTCCCAGTATCCTACGCGAATGCACGCAACTGCTGTTCTCATTCAGTAAATTCACCCCCTCAGTTCAAGCTTCCTTTTCCTCAGGGATGAGTGCCATCTCTAGCTGGGTGAAGAATAACTTCCTCCAGTTTAATGCCACCAAGACGGAGATTATGCTCTTCGGTGAGGCCTCTTCGTGGTGGACACCAGAATGGTAGCCGGGAGACCTGGGCGGCCCCCCTTCACCTAAAAACTGTATAAAAAATCTAGGCATTTGCCTTGAACAAGCCCTGACCCTCAAGGAGCACGCGACTGCTACTGTCGGCTCTTGCTTCCATGTACTGGGATCACTTTGGAGAGTCATCCCTCTGCTCCCTGACTCTTCACGTAAAACTTGTATGCAGGTGCTGTTGCTGAGTTGCTTAGATTACTGCAAAGCTCTGCCGATCTCAGCTAATGAGTCGTCTATGCGGCACCTACAGGTGGTTCAAAACACCACTGCACGCCATGTCTTGAACACCTGTCCAAGATTTCCTCCCTCCAGCTGCTGCGCCGGCGCTGCATTGGTTCCCGGTGCACCAGCTTGTGTGGTTCAAGATCTGCTGTACTGTTCACAAGACACTACATAATAAAGGTCCCTCCTACCTGGCTGAAAGGCTCATCAGTTACGTCCCTAGCAGATCCCTTCGCTCAGGCACTAAAGCCCTTCTCAGGGTTCTTCGGATTAGGAGAGCAAGGTTAGGGGGGAAGGCAGTTTTTTACCTGGCCCCGTCATATTGGAAAAATCTCCTAAATAAATACATAGCACAGATATCCTCCAGTCATTTTTAGACTCACTCACCACTTCACAAGCACTCCCTCGCACTCATCATATTACGAATAATCAAAAGATCCCCGTTAGAGCGGCCCTTTGGGCAACCAGTGGGGCATTTGCAGCGCCGGCCTGATGAGGAGCAATCACCCTATGATGAAGCATGACATTCCTTGGGATGTGTGAGGGAAACAAGTAAAAGTCTCATTGACTTTCCTCTCCGTTCTGTAGACCAACATCTTCTTTTTGCTTTTAGGAAAGGTGACCCATTGTTTCAGATTATATATTACTTGGGAGCACAGGCACTGGACCTATATTAGCTCCTTGTCCCCCCCTCCTCTTTTGTTTAGAGTAATTAATTTTAATTAAACACTGCACTGTGTGAACTAATTAAATAGACATTTAATTATAATTAGTGGTGGTTGTTTGACAAAGACAATAAACATAATGTATATATGTTGGTATCCTAATGCTTCGGTTAAAACCTATAGGCCCACTTTTTATATGTAGATGCTCCGACTCTTTGGCAAAATCAGGAGGTCTACCTTAAAATGGCACACTTTATTTTCAGCTATGAACAAGGGTTTTGGTCTGCAGCCAGGACCCATGTCCAACCCTAAGCTGAGCAATGTCAAATACCATGCATGTGTGGGGTTGGCTGCCAGTGTGAGTAATAAATGCTATTTTTAATTAACAAAATCGTTACAGTTCATCAGATGGTTATCTCAAGTAACTCTAACTCATGTCCTAAAGTAACAAAAATGTGCCCTTGCCATTTGTTGCTTACTACCTCCAAAATGAAATCACTCATTACATGTTCTATGACACTATTGTTAATATCACTGCAACATCTGAAATTATATCATTGATAACACTGTATGGTGGGGGAGAAATTTAAAGTTATTTTAGGACCCAAGTTTTAGTTACTTGAGATAACTAGAACTGGTGAACTTCACTGCATTTGTTAATTTAAAACTGCATGTTTTAACTGACATTTTCACATTACTATAACCTCCCTTAAGCCCTTGTTTTTACAATGAATTTCTAACTTTATCAGCGATAAATCAGAGTAGTTATAGTTAGGTCACCAATTCAATCACTTGTTTCATGGGAAAGTAATTTTTTGTTTTCATAATTACTTTGAGGCCATTCAGTGAATCTACACAAAACATTTAAAACACTTTGGCTCCTTCGTGATAGCAATCCCTGATACTGAAGGGATCTACTTTGTGTATGGACGAACTAGGTTATGCTGTCCTTGTAAAAGGGCAGCATGACATAACTCATAACGAAGTCAGCCAGAGGCGGAAGTGGGCTGATGCATTGCCCCTTGATGAATGCTGGAGTGGGTGGAAGAAAAGTGTGAATAACACAGCATCAGGCGAGTGAATGAAAACCCCTATAAATACTAACTCATACACATAATTTTAAGGAAGGAAGGATCGTTACATCTACTGTAAGTTAAACACAATAAAGGCCAGTTTTCTTCTTGTGCAAGGTTTATTAAAGAACTAAAGCTGAAAGTGAGGCAAGAATAGGCGTGTCCTGCAAACATAGTAGAAAGTGGATAACTTAATACAGCACAGTTTCAAATGGACAGCAGGCGGAAATGCTCCAGCTATCTTTCCAATCTTTATTTCGGCCATTTGGCCATAAAAGAAAACAGTACACATATACATTTACAATAAGTCAAAACATTAAAACATTGGAAGTACATATGTTAAAAATACTATAAAAACTGAGCGTCTAAAATTTTAAGGGGGACCCAACACCTTTAAAATACGGTTGCGCGTGTGCCAAACATTGGTAAGAAATTTTGATACTGCGAGGACAGTTGGGCCAGAGATTTTAAAATCCTGTACATTGGAGCATATTCCCTGCCACCCATATTCCTAATCAATGGGAGAAGCCAGTATTTCCGCGCTGCCCTGTAGGCTGGGCAGAAGAAGGCCACATGTAAGTCAGTTTCCTCCAAAGCATCACAGGCCAAGCACTGCGTCGTAGTGGGGGGCGATGACCAAGTACTTGTAAAGGACCGAAAGGGCAGTGAGCCGTATCTCCATTGGAGAAACAGCTTCCTAGCGAGTACCGGAAAGATAGGATCCAATGCCCTCTCAAACCTATAAAGGTCCTTGCTTTGCAAAAACACAGAGGATAGAGACCCTTCTGCCTGGGTAACTCGGGCCCTAGCTAATTTGTGTTCGTGGTATACGTTAGTCAGGGACCTTTTAGAGATGTTCAGTGCGGCATTCGCAGGGTCAGTCCATAGGTCAGGGAGCCCTAGTTCCATGCAGGTGGATTGGATGTTTTTGACCCAAGGGATACGGAGCGCTTTTGGGTGGTTCAATAATTCTGCCAGTTCCGCCCTGTATGCTGCTAGGTCATTACTGCTCCGTAACCTACGCCAGAAGGGTATGGGTCTCAGGCTTATTTCATCAGATAATGGTCGTAGACCGAGGTCAAGCCTCAAGGGGAGGAGCGGGGTACTGGGGGGGAGCGCAGTTATCTGTCTTATAAACTTGTTTTCTGTTAGTGACAGGCTACGGCATGGTGTGTGTCCCCACAGTTCCTCCCCGTACATGATCGCTCCCCTTGCCTGAGCCTTGTATATCTGGATTAGGGCCCCCAACGGGCGATATGAAGAGCCGGTCATCATCCGGGCGATACCCCCAGTGGTTTGTATAAGTTTGAGGTTCGCCCTACTCTGGTGGGATCCCCAAGTCATGGTTTCATTAAGAGTCACACCTAGATATTCAAAGGTGGCAACCCTCTCGAGCCGTACTGCTCCCAATTGCGGATTCGGCCGCAATTTTTGGCTTGGATTTAAAACCATGAATTTAGTTTTGGCCGCATTGATTTCTAGCCCCCTGTCCGTACAGAAGGCTACAAATGAATCAACGATCCTCTGTATCCCCATGGGGGTTTTAGATAGCAGCAGGGTGTCGTCCGCAAACATGATTGCGGGCACCCTGCTGCCATTAAGTTTGGGGGCGTCAGTATAGTCGGTGGCATTTAGGCGGGCGATTACCCCGTTGACGAAGAGGCAAAACAGGGTCGGTGCCAACACACAACCCTGCCTTACCCCTCGGTCAACGGGGAATCTCTCGGTCAATTCCCCCGACCTCCCACACCTCACTCGGGCATAATTATTATGGTGGAGCCTCTGTAGGATTACTAGGATGTCCGGGGGGACGCCCATCTCTGCCAAGACGCTCCAGAGCTTTCCCCTGGGCACCAGATCGAATGCGGCCCGTAAGTCCACAAAAATTGTGTACAGACTGCCGCCCTCGAATATTGCTGCCCTCCAATAAATAAGATTCAACCTAAAAACCTGGTCCACTGTGGATACCCCCTTCCTAAATCCCGCCTGATAGGGACTAAGGGCACCCACCTCTTCCATCCAATCCTGGAGGCGATTCAGCAAATCCCTGCCAAACAGCTTCTGTGCCACGTCGATTAAGCTGATGGGTCTGTAGTTGGCCGGGAGGAGAGGCGAGCCCTTTTTAAAGATAGGGACCACCTCTGCCCCCAGCCAAGTACCAGGAATTTCCATGCCGCTTAGAACTCCATTGAAAAGGGCAGTAAGGTAGGGGGCCCATACAATGGGCTCCTGTTTGAACATATCCCCAGGTAAGCCATCCAGTCCTGGCGCCTTTCCAGAAGCAAGACCTGAGATGGCAGCGGTGACCTCACCCAGCGTTATCAGCTCTCCTTCATAGCCTGGCCAACCAACCTCGGTGACAGTAGGAGATTCTCCCGGCTCAGAGCTGTAAAGAGACTGGAAGTGAGCCTGCCACACCCCTGTGGCAATATTGGGCTCTATTGCCGATTGAAGGTGCCCCGACCCCCCATTCACTATCCTCCAGAAGAGATGTTGATTTTGGATCGCTAGGGCCTTGCTAAGTTCTTCCCACTGATTTTCCTCCCACTCGGCCTTAGCGTGGGCAACTAGTTTCTTGTAAGCCCGCCTGCTTTGTCTTAGGCTATCCCCCCCTAGTCCCTCCTTAATAAGTCTGAGGAGTTCTGCTTTTGCCCTTCTGCATGCCGGATTATACCATGTTGTTTTACCTTGCCGCCCCTGTCTAGGTTTTCGTGAGCTACTAGAGAGATGAGGGGCCGCAGCTTTTATAAGGTCCTCATGAGCCTTGTACAATTTAGCCCGGGAATCATTATTGCTTGCCTCGTTGTACAAACTCCCCACAGTTTCCAAGATGGGAGTTATCCCCTCATAGAGCATGGGGAGTTTGTTCTTTCTTGTAACCAAGTGCTCCCACCTGATTCTTCTCCTACTATTTTCCAGGAGAAGCGCAGGTTTGTTCCCTTCTACATTGGTCACAGGGACTTGAGGGCCAGGATTGACAGGGTCGAGCTCGAGCGCATTATGGTCGCTATCTGACCATTCCATAACCCTAAAATCCTGAATAGTCGGCCACTTCACTATTTGGGCCAGGACATAATCCAGGCGAGACTCTCTTCCCAGTCTGTTGTAGGTGGTTTTACTGGGTATATCTGATTTCATTCGCCCGTTACAGGCTCTGATTCCGAACTTTAGGGTTAGAGATGTGATTTGTAGTGCTAGTGGGGTCCAAGCCTTCAGGGGGGAGCTTCCACTGGGGGGACTGCCCATCTGGCCTCTTCTACCAATGAGAACCCCTCCAAAAGACCAGGGAGTGGCTCAAAATGAGAATTAAAATCCCCTCCCACCACATAGAATGAATCACTTGGTAGTTCGGATATAAAGTTTGTGAGTTCATCTATGGTCGGTGATTCCTTTGCGATTCCCACTGGCCTAGAATAGATGTTAATTAACACAAGTTTGGCTTGGTTAGGCCAGGATAATAAAACCACAAGAATGTCCTCTGAGTTAGCCGACAACCGTGTTGCCGTGCAGCCTAGATGAGATGCAACCCAGATCGTGAGCCCCCCTGACGGACGGCCCTTGCCTTCCCACCTAGCTGAGATGGAAAAGGACATGTAGCCTTGATGACCATAATTCTCTCTAGCCCAGGTTTCCTGGAACATACATACATCTCCAGTCTCGATGTAATTTACCCAGTCCGGGTCTCCCAGTTTGTTGGCAAGACCAGCAACATTCCAGCAGATTAGCCTTAGATGTTCAGGGGTGTCAGTTGCCGTGCCAGAGGGGTTGGAGAGGATGGTTACAGGTGCTGTTTCGATCAATGGTTCTTGCGCATTACCGATGGTGGGGGCAGATGGCTCAAGGGGACTGCAGGGGCCATTATCCAGGAGCTCTGGTCCATTTAATAGTTCAGGAACATTGCCAACACTATGGGCGAGTGGATCAGAGAGTCTGCAAGAGCCATTATCCTGAGTCACCGTAACATTCAATAGACCATGGATTTTACCAGCGATCGGGGGAGATGGATCAAGAACTCCATCGGTGCCATTATCCAGAGTCACTGGGCTGTGAACAGAGAGTCAGTCAACCCCATCCAAGTTGTTCAAGCAGTTAAAGCGGTTGAAGTGGGAATACGGTGTATCAGGCACTTGGAAGTTAGGGTGCTGTGCATGAACTTTGTGTCCGCGTCTACGTTCCACCCTTATCCATTCGTCATGCGGAGGAGCAAAGTGCATGCGAATAGGAGGGAAGAAGAAGGATACTGGGAGGGTCTGGATGGTGCAATCCAGTGATCGATTTACTCCTTCACAAATATGCAAAACGGTGCCTGGGTCTTTAAAAGTTACCAGAATGCAGTCCCCTATTATTGTTTTTCTGGTCTTCCCTAACCAAGGGACCCTTCTAACCATAATAATCTCGTTATTAAAATGAGATGGTAAGGGACGGTTCCAATTTAGCCACTTGATCACCTTTTTCTTTAGGGATTGGTAATCTTCATTTTCGCCAGTTCTTAGTTGAGGAGCACCCGCTAACACCACCGTTAGATTGTTAGCTTTTGGCGGAAGATCTGGTCTCCGTGGTCTTGGGACTGGTCGACCCGGGGGAAGAAGGAGGGTGCTGCCAGCTTCGGGGAGGCCATCATTGGTCCCTGTCTGAGAACTTTGAGGGGCAGAGTCTATTGGTTGTGAAGGCCTATGAGTTGGATTATTACGCGGTGCCTGGACTGGAATTGCCATTAGTTGCTGCAGGGGGGGAGCAGTAGGAACTCCCCGGGGGGGGACTATGTTGGTACCCTGTAAGGCTCCTGTTTTAGGGGGATTTCCTACAGGGAGATGAGGTCCCACATCCTTGGATTGCTTACTAACTAGGGTGTTTAAGGTAGTAAGGGCTGTCTCTAGTATAGTCAGCCTTATCTCAACCTTTTTCAGGCTATCACTAATAGGCTGCAAAAGGGAACGAAACAAGAATTCTATGCTCCCTATGGATGTGAGAGGGGGGTTTGTGTTGGGTGTGTTGGCCACTGGAACGCTGTTAATAGCAGCTATGCTGGGGCTTGGATCTTTGGGGGGGACAGTGATAGGCGCGGTCTCATTGTCCTTCCCAGATTGGAGTGCATTTTTAAGTTTTTTGCCAAAATCTAGGTGAGATAGTTTGGTTTTCCCCCGCCCCCCGTGGACTTCCTACTGCGTTTACTAGGTGGAGGCCTGTGCAACTCCACCACAACACTTTGCTTTGGCTTGCTCTTCTTATTCATATTCGGGGGGGAGATTGGGTAACCAGGTTAACTGGAGTGTCAGATGACAGGGATGGAGTTGTGTCTGCGACTTTTTCAGGCAACATGCCAGGGGTGCTTGGGATTTCCCGAAGTAAGAGGGGGAAGTCCTCAAGGGTCGTCAGATTTAAGCTATTGGGGGGAGTACCCTCCTCTTGAGAAATAGGATACGGGATAATTTCAGTCAGGGGTCTACTCTTCATTGATTCAATTGATCGCCGACGGTCCGCCCTGCGTCTCTCTAGGGAGTTTTCTTTGCCCCCATCTCCTTTGGCGGATTTGAAGTAGTTGTCCAGCGTCCCAGAATTACTACCCCCCTCCCTTGATGGAGTCTCACGTGTTGGCGTTGAGGGCATCACTTTATGCACAGTCAAAGTTCAACCAGAGTTTGGGTGAGAAAGGATAAGGGGTATGGCCCAGCCTGGCCTCCTTTGGCCCCTGACGGCCACAGACGGTCCCGCCCTTGTCCCGGGCTTCTCCCGGGACGCTCCTGCGCGCTCCCGCGCAGTGGTACTCACGAGTTACTTTATGGCTGTGGTGGAGGTGGGCTGGTCGTTGGGGGCGGGGCGGGGAGGGAGAGCAGCCCAGGTGGAGCGGGCGCGGGTTGCTGGGGCTCCTGGGAAATGGAGTCCCAGCCCTCTTGCTCGCAGCCCTCGGCCCCTGGTGTACCCCAGCAGCAGCTTCAGCCCAGGAAGAAAAGCGCCCCTCTGCGAAGCGGGACCCGCGCAGTGGGTTCCGCGAGGCGTGGAGAAAGTTGCACAGAGTGTCCTCACGAAATCCAAGACGGCAGAGGCAGGTCTGTTGGAAGGTCCAGCTATCACATCAGCCCCTAAATACAAAGGCAACACTGAAGCAATAAAGAAAAAACAAAAACACTGGCACTCAAAGGAACTAGCTTGTGTGGGGATGTGCTCATTGAGAGAAAGCAAAATGCAGTCACTCAAAGTGAAGATAACCAGTGGCCTAAGTAGGCTGATCCATTGCTTCATGCTGTATGTTTAAGAAATTAGGTTGCTGGTTGACTTGGGTCTGGGCCCTGGTCAAGCAGCAGCCACAATTCTTGTCAGGGTGAAGTCACAAACCCCAAATTAACCTGTTCTCAACCCCATGGTAGCTTTGCACAGAGCAGTCAGGCGTAACTTAGATGTAATGAATGAAGTATTTGTGCAACTCTGTAACACAGTGAACCCATCACAACAAAAGAATCCCATGCCATGGGATGGACATTTATTTTGAACCAATGATTGTATATGTAGTTTCACACTTGATATTCATCCCTTCATTTCAAACTAAACTCCACATAATATACCACACTCCTAACTAAATTAAGCTTAATTGATCACGTTAGGAATTACCTCTCACAGAGCATTATGGTATTCATTAATAGTATATTGTTGGACAATTTCAAATTTAATTGGGGAAATCCTAAATGCAAATGATTAATAAATGTTTTGAATCTTGTAATATCCTCATCATTACAGAGCACTTATCCGATCTCACTCTCAACAAGAGAAGGCTCCTGCACATCATCATTGCTGATTCTGAGAAGGTGCAATGTTATCAAATTCTAAATTGAAGAGTGGGGCCAAATTTATCCCTTTTCCTAATCCCTCCCATTCCACACTTGCATCATAACCCCCAAAACAAGGAATGTCTAGTCACTTTTTTTTAAACATGTGACACCTTTGCCCTGGAAGATACAGTTCTTACCAGGATTAAGCCAATTAACCTATCGACAGACATGCTGAATGAGAGGGACTCCTGTACTCCTTAACATGTAATGAGGCTGTGGTACAGTGGATCACAGTAACCTAAGGCTGTTCCGTAATCCAGACCAATGTGAGCCCTGGTTTTCATACCTTCTGTAGCTTAATCAGTTGAAAACTGAATTCCTTCTTTTAACTCACAAAATGAGAAGTAAATTTGATTCTAAATCACGGTGGTTGATTCTTCTTTGTCTCTTTCAACATTTGGAATATCACTGGGCTTCAACCTTGATCAAAACATTTATGTTGTTCCTCACTTCAATAGAATTGCTAAATGCACCAACAAAGACAGCCAATTCTGCATTTGGCAAAAAATCTCCATAGGAGAAGGCTATACCAGAAAAAGAATGGTTTCGTACCAAAGTGAGGATAAACTTCAAGATATGCTGCCTCACATGCAATCGTTATAATCTTAGATGATCTAAGAGGTCTTAGTAAAAATACTCTTAATCTGTACAATTTTTAAAACTTTGCACAAATTTCAATAAACTTTCCCAGAGCAGCCTCCTCCACATTGGAAGTTTCTCCCAGCAGACTTAAGAACCAAACTGAGACAAGTATCATTCGAGAAATATCTCACAAACTAAGGGGCAGATTTACAAAAAACTAACTCCTGAGAGCCACAATAAATATATATAAATACATTTCTAAAACTAGCATTTCACAAAAACTAAAACACAAAAACTTGAAGAAACTACAATAATAATGTAAAACTTAACATAAATACATATATAATTCAGATAAAAATACTTACATATTTATCACAAATACTAGTAAAACTTAAATCCTAAATACATATAATAAACACAACATTTAAAACTAAAGAAAAAGTAATTGGAATACCAAGTCTAATTTATTACACAATTTAACTAATTATTATATATCCATGTTAACAAAATATGGGAAAGTAGTGAAGTGTGGAACTTGGAGGGGTCATATTGTCTATTCTCACTTCAACCTGAGCAACACTAAGGAAAGTTAAGTCTGTTGTATACCGAGCAAAGGAAGAGGTACAATTGTTTACAGTGAGAGTCCAAGAAAAGGTTTAAGTCCAAAAGTCAACTTTTTCTTCTTCTTTTATTTTTTCATAAGAGCATTCATGTGGATCCTAGCCAACCCATGTTTCGTCTAAAAGCGGTATACCCAACAGACTTCATCAGGGTAATTCCAATAAGGTGTTTTCTTATACCGCAATCAAATGTCCATATCGAATAATGCATAGAGTGAAATAAAGATCTCCAATCAGGTTAAATCCGAATTCAGACCCCACGTAAGGGCTTAGGTCTCAATGTCCTGAGATCTACTCAGCTACTCTCCCCGAGTTCAAAAGGCCTTGGAATTGCCCTGATGAAGTCTGTTGTCATGAGAAAGTCATGCCATGCAGGAAAGCAAGTGACTGCACAGATAGAGGCACAACATGTGCCCTGCAGGTGCCCCATGGCCCTGAGGCAACAGGGGACCCTATAGGGGGCCTTTGTTTCCTCAGAATCTTCATGGCGACCTCATCACCATCAAAACTGTGGCGTTGGGAAACTCTTAATATGCGTGGCGGTCCTGCAGCAGCACTGCCAGCATATCTTGGTACCTCTGGCTGTTGCACCCCCGCCACGTGATCCAAGATCCCTGACGTTTGCGAAGGTCCTCTGGCAGTACCATTGCCGTATTCATAAAACCATGGACCACCACCATAGCTTCAGCCCAAAGTAATAAATAAAATGAATGAAAATGCATTTAAAAACACTTCCACTCCACTTCCCAATAAAAAAAACCCAGTAAAATAAAACAAATTAAAAATAATTATTAGAAAATATCAAACATAAAAAACCACGTATAAATAAAACCAATAAAATAATTAAAATATATTTATTAACCAATTATTTCATATGTTCCCAAACATATTTTTTTAAATTATGAATTTGTAATAGAAAAAATATGAATTGAATTGCATTTAATATGGTTAATACATATAAATATATACAGTACTTTCTGTACTTTCTGTGCTATTTCTGTGCTATTTCTCCACTAATACAACACATAAAAAAATCTAAATAATAATACAGTAATATAAAAAGTTATCATTTATAAAGTACCCACACACATAACACTAAAAATAATAATTGAGAAAAATATTACTTTTAATAAATGAATCAATACACAAGACATAACAAATAAAGTTAATTAAATAAAACTAATATTAGAAGTGACCATTTTAAATGTAACACATTAAATAACAATTCATAAAATATTATAACATGTATAATTTAAAACACTATCCACCCTATTTACCTACAAAATGAATAGCTTAATTTTATTTAAAATGATTATTTAAATATATGGCTACATTCAAACAAATACACTTTACAAAAAAAGTATAAGACTAAAAAAGACTGAAACAGATAAAATAGACAATATTCCATAAAACAATAATGAATACTTCGATGTTTAACATAGTAAAAACCTTTGGTTTTCTTTCTGATCAGAGATGACATATCATGGAGTGAAGTCTGGGCTGTGAGAGTTTAAGGCGCAGTCTGGTACCCAGAGGCCTGGTGGACGGTGGGGAAATGGTCAAATGTCATTTCTCCACATGCTGGTGACGATGAGAGGCTGGAAGAGGCCGGAGTGGGGTCAGTCCCTCGTCAGTGATGCCTGATTTGTGACGGACCATACTAAGGACTCTGCCCCAGCCGTTTCAGAATTATCTAGATTTTCTTTATATACTGTTCTGGAACTCCCTACGTCCATCTACAATGCTGCTTATAAACTTGGGTGGGCAACAGACTACCCACAGAGAGCCCACCCCAATGTAGTCGCTGTATAGGCACACAAGCCCATAATATTTTTTTCCCCATAAATAGAGAGGTCTGGGATCTGCGGCCCCCGAGCACCCTAATCCCATGAGCCCCTCCACCACACATTTCCTGCTCCCAGTCAGTGCGAAGTGACAAATGCACGAACTGTTTGGAAGCGAAAGCCCCAGGGGGTGATATGCCATACTTCATAAAATCACAGCCAACGCCAGGATCCTCTCACGTCTGTGCTTTTGGGGTCCGGAAAATTTATGTATTGCTCTGCAGAATTTATGTTCAGTGTGCGATTGAGTGGAATGAGGGGTTTAGGCCTCGCGTGATGTGCTTAATGGGGGTGGGGACGCATATAATTCCACTACAGATGTAAGCATTCTCATAAGATGTGGTTATGTGTTTCACGGATATTTCACAATGGCAAGAGGTGGCTTTACAGCACTCTGAGACACTCAGTCCTCGCGCTGCCTACTGTTTTCAAGCTAGGTGTGAGTACGAGGCTTTGAAAAAGAAGAGGGCGTCTGTACACAGGTGTGCCGGGGCCACTGCACTTCCTCAAAGAATGTGCGAGTGCCGTCCATGTATGAAGACAAGGCTGTGGAATCATTCATTCATTGTTTTATGGCCTTATTGTTCTTTGTAGTTGTGCTGCCACGACCATGACCAGTAACATTGAAAATAAAGTGCATGACATTGTGGTGGGAAGACGGGATTAGCGAGTCACACATTGTCCTTAAAAGTAAATCATTACATAATTAAAAGTAACCCCGTGCACTCCGTTTGAAGTTAGCAGTTTCAACCAGATCTTGATAGAATACTGTTTTTTTTGTGCTCCTGGGTGTCATCAAGTGTTTATGTAACTTCTTTTCAATATAAAAAAGCTATTACAGAAATAAACAGAAAGGTTTTTTCTGTATGTAAATAGGGAACAGATGCAATCAGTCTCATTTAGACAATGGCAGTGGTGTAAGGCCTCCGAAAACAAGCTATAAGTGCCAGTGGTAGAACTTTATTTTTTTTTTAATTTCTTTAGTTTTTATTGTATAAAAAAATATATATTTACATGGAGCATACATGAGTGGAGGAAAGAGAGAGGAGAGAGAGAACAGAAAAAAAGGAATGAAAAAGGCGCCATGGGGGGGGGGGGCAGGGGGGGGGAGGGGTATAGAGTGTTGGCCGCCGGCCTTCCTTGTCCTGCAATAGTTCGGTCTTTGCAATGGTGCGAAAGGTCGGATAGTTCGAATAGTTCAAAAAAGTTCGTTTTCCGAGTCTTGCTTGGCGTTGTCTTCTGTCTCCCCTTTTGCGCTGCCTGGTGGGTATACTCGTCCACGCCCCGGACGATAGAGAGGATAGAGAGGGATAGAGGTCGGAGAAGAGATAGGAGAGGATTCTTTCTTGCTGGTTTCTTTTTGTTAGAGTGTGGGTCCCCATAGTGTGTCCCTTGCTGGGTGTCTAGGGTCTGCGCCTAGGGGGGTTTATGTGAAGATAGGTAGAGGTCTAGGGGCCCCCATATGTTTGACTGCCTGTGTGTTTTCGGTGAGTGTTTCGCTGTAATGTTATCTGCCCCTCTTAGGAATGTGACCCAGTTGAGCCACGCCTGTGGTGTAGCTTTCGTGGTGTCTTTCCAGTTGCTTAGGATTATTTTGACTGCAGCCGTCAGCAGTAGGTCAATGAGGTCACGGTCTTCTGTTGTTGTGATGGACGGGGATGCAAAGCCCAGGACTAGACTTGGGAAATCTATGTGTATGGTTACCCCAGTGATTTCATTGATAAGCTTCCCAATTCGATCCCAGAATTCCTTGATCTGAGGACAGCTGAGCAGAAGATGTTCTAAATCTCCCCTCCTTTGTCACAATTCCAGCATGTGTCACTCTCTCGGATCCCCAGGGTGGACAGGCGGGCCGGTGTCCAGTATGCCTTATGCACTAACCAGTATTTGGTCTGATTTAGCGATGCAGTTATCTTTTTTCTAGTGGTCGATCTCCATAATTCTGCTTTCTCGGCCTCGCTTAGTTCCTTCCCTGCTAACGTCCCCCAGAAGTTTGTGACCTTATCGTTGAGTTTGGTGTTTTTGGGGCGGAGGGCTTTGTATAGGTGAGCTACTTGGTGTCCTAATGTGTTGAGACTGGCTGCAAGTTGTATGAGCGATGGTGTCCGGCTGTTAAGGTTTGCCTTCCTAATTGCTACTTTGATTTTCAGGAAGTTGTAGAGTTCTATGTTTTGCAGGTTGTGCGTTTCCTTGAGTGTGTCGAAAGTTGTGTTCGCGCCCTGTCTCTGAAGGTCTTGGGCCGTGGATATACCGGGCCCGATTTACAGAACTAACTTAAGACAACATCCTAAACTTACTACTTTTGGTATTCACAGAAGTTAGGATTTTGTCTTAAGTTTGTCTTAAGACAGACTTAAGACAGACTTAAGTTAGGATTTTGTCTTAAGTCTGTCTTAAGTTTGTCTTAAGCTAAACTTAAGACAAAATCCTAACTTCTGTGAATACCAAAAGTAGTAAGTTTAGGATTTTGTCTTAACTTAGTTCTGTGAATCGGCCCCACCATGTCTGTACCATTCATGCATGTCTAGAACCTTATCCCTGTATCTTAAAATGGGGTTGTGCCAGAGGGATTCAAATTGGCCTCCCCTGATGCTTGTTGTCAGTAGTTTGTCGACGCTCAAAAGAGCTGTCTTTGTGTTCTTGAGGACAGGGTTGTCCTTCACTGCTGGGTGTCGTGTGGCTGTGAGGAGGGTGATGGGGTTCATGCCTTTTAGTAGTCCACGCTCAAATGTTAGCCATGCTGGGGTGTATTCCTGTCTTGGGTCTAGCCAGTGTAGCCCCTGTCTGGCTATGCATGCTACCTGGAATCGTTTGAAGTTCGTTATGTTCAGGCCGCCCTGATCTTTTGATAGCCTTAGCTTGTGTAGGCTTATTCTGGGTTTTTTCCCCCTCTGACCGAAAGCAGGGGAAGCAACCACAGCACCGAGTAATCAGCTCCGAAACTTGCCGAGAGCAACAACAACAGGAAGCACAAAATGGCGCCCTGAGCTTGCTGGAGCCAACAAGTGAAGCAGCAACAGAGCAACTTAGAGCAAGCAGAAGGGGAGCGCCAAGAAACACCACAACCACGCAAAGCAGAAACGGAGAGCCACATCAAGTGTTTTGTGGCTGAAGGTACTTACAGAAGAAGCGCCGCGGCAGACACCCCCACTGATCCGCACAAAATAAGGCGAACACACAAGGCACAGCGGGCAAGTGAGGTAAGCCCGCTAGACCCGGTGACCCCTCAAGCGAAACTAAGAGGAGCGACAGATCGGGAAGATCGGAAAACCGGAAGCGACAGGGGAAAGGGCGCCATTGCCGGAAGTCTTCCCCAACTCCAGGCGGAAGACGAAGACCAGAAGCGGAAGAGCGACCATCGCCGGAAGGTCCTGCACAGACAAGGAAGCTGCAGGGAATCACACCGGTAGGTTGCGCGCAAGCCTCCCCCCCAAGCGGAACAGCGGGGAAGAGCACGAACGGAACCGGAGGGGACGCCAGACCCAGCGGTGCGGAGGAGGCGGGATCACTGCCGGTGGTGCAAGCGAGGTGGCACAGGGCAGGGAGGAAGCACCAGAGCCACAACGGAGCGGAGGAGGCGGTACAGGAACAAGTGACAGCACCAAGGGAGGAGTGTCCAAGGGGCGGCCGGCATACTTATCAAGCACAGCAAAGCAGCGGTCAGGATACAGCAAGGCAGCAAGCCAAAGCCGGGCAGGGGACAGAGGGGGAGCCGAGATTACGCCAGAGCAAAGGGCAAGACCCCTAAAGGCGGCCGCATCACATAACGAATGCGCAAGACCAGGGCATGAGCCAGTGCCAAGACCGCAAATACTGGAGCTAGGTGGCCATACTGGTCTTGAGGCAACAAGTCCAGGAAGCAGAGCCACCTTCAGCAAGACAGCGGACGGCGAGCAGGCGGGGCCAGATAAGAAGCACAATCACAACACCCCAGCCTACACCCCCTGAACGCCAGACGCAAGGAAGCGGCCCCAAGGCATCAAGGAGCAAAGCGGCTTAGACAAAACGCGAACGAGACAAGGCACGCGCTGGCAGGACTTAAGGCAAAGACCAGAACGAGGCACATCAGAGAGCCCAGCAGATACAGACCGCAAGGTATTTTTGCGCCAGCGTCAAAGGCAACAGACCTACCCAAGGCGATCCTAGCAGAAGGGCGGCTAGGCAACATCCTATCCAGGAGGGGCATTGGAACAATGGCAGGCAACGAAGGGAAGGCAGTGGGAGACCAAAAAAAGCCCAAGATAGACAACCAAGGATCCCCTTTGAAAAACAATAAGGGCGAAACATTCACCCTAGAAACGATCCTACGGAGAGTAAACGAACGGAACGAAGTGGGGAAAGAGACGAAGCTCAAAGTGGAGAACATGCAGCTTGAGATGGCGGCTATAAGAGCGGACCTCCACAAAACAAACACAAGAATTGAAGCGACAGAAGGCAGAATAAGCTCAGTGGAGGACGAAACAAGGGATAACACCAAGGCCATAGCAGATCTGCAGAAGGTCACGAAAGCCATGCAAAAACAGCTAGCGGAGAAGGACGACAGGGCAAGAAGAGGCAACGTAAGGATCCTGGGAGTGCCGGAAGGAACAGAAGACAGAGCGGGATCATGCGCAGCCATGCTAGAGGAGATGATCCCCAAACTCACAGGCATCACCTTTGATAGAAGGTTCGAGGTGCAAAAGGCATACAGAATACCAGCAGGAAAACCAGCAACAGGCAAGGGGCCGAGGGCAATAATATGCAACCCGCTTAGACTAAGCCAAACAGACGCCATCTTCGCCTTTGCCAGGAAAAACGAGAACCTGATGTGGGGAGGAAGCAAGATCGTACTAACCCAAGACTACTCCAAACCAAAGGTAGAGTCAAGAAAAGGCTTCTTGGCCCTCAGAGAGACACGGCGCAGAAGAGGCGCTACCTTCGGCTTCGTCGGCCCTGCTAGATTCAAAGTAACAGATACGTGGAAAACAATGATTTTTGAGTGCCCGGAAGAACTAAGGAGATACCTGCAAGGCCCACCCGTGGAGGAGATGGAGGAAAACAAAAGCCCCGGAGCAGCGAAAAGAAGTGCCTCACCAGACGAGAACGGAGACTCTGAATAAGACACACTACATACGCCAAAGCAAAAAAACAAAAACACCAAAAAACACAAGACAACATATCTACCTCATGATACCCAGGACAGTAAAAATAAAAGGAACTATAACCAGACTCAAGAGCCCGGCTGCAGATCCAGGACTACAGATCAAGGCTCTACAGAAGTCTGCAGCGAGAACAACACACCCAAGGTCAACTAAGGCACAACTTGAACGAGACAATCACGATGCGGAGGAAGACGGTGCCTTTGCTCTTTCCTTGGTCTCATTTTCTCCTCACATCAAAGCTACACCGAGGAAGGAAACTAACTCTACCTCAGGGAAAGATGCGGAGCGAAGGAACTTTGTCGTCGCACACCCACTCAGCAAGTAAGGGAAGGGGGGAGGCGGGAGGGACGGGTGGGGGAGAGGGGGCGAAGGAAGCGGGGGGGAGCAGGGAGCACATACATGGGCCTACTTACTATCATCTACTTTCTCTCTACTTTCTCTTTCTCTATACACTCACATGGAGGAGCAATACACGCAAGCGTAGGGGGATGGACCCACACACAACTCTTAGACCAAAAAGACGCAGAGGAAGGCCACTGGTAATGCGAAAAACAGAGCAGTGTAAATGACAAACAGCAACCAGAGCAGCATAGTGTCTGACATTAAAATAGTGTCCCTAAACGTCAAGGGTCTGAATAGCCCGGTGAAAAGGAGGAAGGTGCTCGAACACCTCAGGAAACTTAAAAGTGACATATATGTGCTCCAAGAAACAAGATTACAAGCAGAGGACATCAGGCGCATAGGGGCCAGTTGGATAGGAGAGATGCAGGGCTCACCAGCACAGAATAAGAAGAATGGGGTAGTAACAATCATAAGCAAAAACTCCAAAATAGAAGTTGTAGACTCTCAAGCAGACACCCAAGGAAGAAAGCTTATAACGACTCTCAGAAGAGCGGGGGAGACATTCCATGTAGCAAACATATATGGTCCCAACAGTGAAGACAGACTATTCTGGGAGGGGGTAGGTGCACAACTATATACACTACCGCTAGGAGATCTGCTGATCGTCGCAGGAGATATGAACCAAGTTCTTGACCCAGCAATTGACAAGCACCCATACAGACCAAGCCAATCAACAAGCAATCCCAACATCCTAAAGAACCTCTGCTCCAAACTAAGACTAAGAGACCCATGGCGCATAAGCAACCCAGATGCCAGAGAGTACACATTCTACTCCAACCCACACAACTCATATAGCCGAATAGATTACATCCTTATGTCAGAAACACACACCCACCTCATAGACCACACAGAGATAGGACCCAGAACAGTATCAGACCACTCGCACATTAGCCTAACACTATCGGGCAAGCACAACGAAAAGCCAACCCGCAGATGGCGATTCGATGACAGCCTGCTCCAACACACCTCAGCGAAAGCCAAGATAGAGGAGGCGATAAAAGAATACTTACTAATGAACCACACACCAGACACAAACAGGGAAGTACTATGGGACGCCCTGAAGGCCACCATCCGGGGAACAGTCATGACACTCAAGGGCAGGATGAACAAAGACAGCAACAAGAGAATTGCAGACCTAGAGAAAGAGATTAAAAAACTTGAGAACAGCCACATAGCCAGAATAGAAGATAAGAACACACTCACGAACCTGACCAAACTGAAGTATGAACTTAACAGAATACTGAGTGAAAGAGCAGGCACTTGGATTAATAAATACAAATCTATTAACCTCTGCACTGCAAACAAAGCGGGAAAAAAACTAGCATCCTACCTGAGAGGGAAACAGAAACACCACACAATAGGAGCCATCAAAGACAAACACAGCAAGTCCCAGACCTCAAACAAAGACATCCCAGAGGTCTTCAGGAACTTCTATGAGGGACTGTACACCAAAGATGTAACACTAAAGAAGGATGGGGGCAAAGAGCTGCTAGAGAACATAACCACACCCACACTATCAGACCAAGAACGAGACATCCTAGAAATGACCATAACGGAGGATGAGATAGAGAAAGCCACGCAAATCCTCAAAGATAATAAAGCACCGGGGCCAGATGGTTTCACAGCTGGCTTCTATAAGCAGTACCTAAACACACTCAAACCCACAATGAAAGAGGTATTCACAGAATGTGCCCAGAGCGGATGCATGACACCCTCAATGGCTGAGGCAAACATAATTGTTATACCAAAAGAAGGGAAGGACACAACAGAGGCGAAGAACTTTAGACCGATCTCCCTCATAAATGTGGACTGCAAAATCTACGCAAAAATATTGGCCAACAGACTCAACGCATACCTACCGAAACTCATACACAACTCTCAAGTAGGCTACCTTAAAAACCGCATGTCACACGACAATACGAGACTTCTATGCCACATAATTAACCACTCCTCCCGAAGCGACAACGCAGCAGTCATGATAGCCCTGGACGCTGAGAAAGCCTTCGATAGAGTTTCATGGCCTTTCTTAGACCTTTGTATGGGGAAATTCGGGTTAGGTCCAAACTATAGGAAGATGGTGATGGCTCTATACGAGGACCCCAAAGCAAGGGTGGTGGTCAACGGTGGCACATCAAACATACTCAACCTGGGAAGGGGAACTAGACAAGGATGCCCTCTGTCACCAGCCCTATTCCTACTAGCCATAGAACCGCTCCTCACAATGATCAGAACTAATGTGGATATTGTGGGGATACCAATAGGGGGAGAAACTTTTAAGCTAGCGGCATACGCGGATGACGTACTAATAGTCACAGAAGACCCAGAGAGATCCATCAAAGCACTGACTGACACCATTGACAAATACGCCCAGGTCTCGGGGTACAAACTCAACAAAGAACTTTATTTTTTAACCTTACAAGCTCAGAGGCCGAGCCATGGGAGTTTTAGAGCCCTAACGAGAAGCCTTGAATCTAGACTGTGAGAAGTTCCAAACATGACAAGCCCCAAGAAGAAGGCAGCTGGGCCTGGTGTACGGAGATGCAGCTCTCATAGGGGGTGCAGTTTGCTCATGACATTTCAATTTCTTCCTGTCGTTTTATGATACAAACAAACCTGTTTACTGATAGGTCAAATGGTATAATGCCAACTAGCACAGAGGAGTACACTGACCTGCCTAATGAATGGCCTTAAAAGGCAGGGAGTTATTTGTGACACCCTTTGATTGGCTCTGAGCGCAGGGATGGTGTCCTAAAAGGGACTTAGGATCTCCATCTTAGCGTACCTTTCTGAAAATAGGAAACCGTTTAAAAGCAGCCCCAGCGCCTTAATAACTTCTAATTATGCATTCCTTTATTTTTAAAGACAATATTGCCCATATCGTACCTACCACTACTATTAGGCTCATAGGGGCAGATTTATGTTAACTGGCGCATCCCCAGGGATGCGCCAGTTAACGTGCGCCACAGTGTGCCACAGCACCGCCACCCATGGTGCGCCGCATTTATAATGCGATTTACAAAAAGGGGGTGGTGATGAACAGAGTGTCTGAGTTAAACAGACCACTCTTACCCAGTCCAAAGATCAGGGCTTGATCCATCACCGTTATTTATCTCACTGCCCCATCCCAGCTCAGAACCTGGCTATATGCAAATCAGTCTGTCCCTGGCCCAGTGCATCATGGGAACAGGGCAGACTAAACTACCAAGCCAATTCTTCACCAGAAAGGAGACAAGCTACCAGGGACTGGTTTCTGGCATTTCAGCCTTCTTCGGCCCGGCTTGCTTGAATCCTGATGGAGCAGTGAGAAAGGGACTCATGTCTGAGTATACCCTGCCACACCTATAGTGGCCAAAAACGATTTACAAAAAGGGGGTGGTGATGAACAGAGTGTCTGAGTTAAACAGACCACTCTTACCCAGTCCAAAGATCAGGGCTTGATCCATCACCGTTATTTATCTCACTGCCCCATCCCAGCTCAGAACCTGGCTATATGCAAATCAGTCTGTCCCTGGCCCAGTGCATCATGGGAACAGGGCAGACTAAACTACCAAGCCAATTCTTCACCAGAAAGGAGACAAGCTACCAGGGACCGGTTTCTGGCATTTCAGCCTTCTTCGGCCCGGCTTGCTTGAATCCTGATGGAGCAGTGAGAAAGGGACTCATGTCTGAGTATACCCTGCCACACCTATAGTGGCCAAAAACGATTTACAAAAAGGGGGTGGTGATGAACAGAGTGTCTGAGTTAAACAGACCATTCTTACCCAGTCCAAAGATCAGGGCTTGATCCATCACCGTTATTTATCTCACTGCCCCATCCCAGCTCAGAACCTGGCTATATGCAAATCAGTCTGTCCCTGGCCCAGTGCATCATGGGAACAGGGCAGACTAAACTACCAAGCCAATTCTTCACCAGAAAGGAGACAAGCTACCAGGGACCGGTTTCTGGCATTTCAGCCTTCTTCAGCCCGGCTTGCTTGAATCCTGATGGAGCAGTGAGAAAGGGACTCATGTCTGAGTATACCCTGCCACACCTATAGTGGCCAAAAACGATTTACAAAAAGGGGGTGGTGATGAACAGAGTGTCTGAGTTAAACAGACCACTCTTACCCAGTCCAAAGATCAGGGCTTGATCCATCACCGTTATTTATCTCACTGCCCCATCCCAGCTCAGAACCTGGCTATATGCAAATCAGTCTGTCCCTGGCCCAGTGCATCATGGGAACAGGGCAGACTAAACTACCAAGCCAATTCTTCACCAGAAAGGAGACAAGCTACCAGGGACCGGTTTCTGGCATTTCAGCCTTCTTCGGCCCGGCTTGCTTGAATCCTGATGGAGCAGTGAGAAAGGGACTCATGTCTGAGTATACCCTGCCACACCTATAGTGGCCAAAAACGATTTACAAAAAGGGGGTGGTGATGAACAGAGTGTCTGAGTTAAACAGACCACTCTTACCCAGTCCAAAGATCAGGGCTTGATCCATCACCGTTATCTAGCCCTTGGATCTAGCCCTGATCTCTTGACTGGGTGAGAGCTTTCTGCTTAATTCAGAGACTCTGTCCCTCACCACCCCTTGTTGTAATTATTTTTGTCCACCCTAAGCGTGGAAGGGTATTCTCAGATGTGAGACCCTTGCTCATTGCACCATCAGGATTCAAGCAAACCGGGCCGAAGACGGCTGTAATGCCAGAAACCGGTCCCCGGGAGCTTGTTTCCTTCCCAGTGTAAGAATTGGCTTTTGTAGTTTGGTTTGCCCTGTTCCCATCATGCACTGGGACAGGAACAGACTAATTTGCATACAGCCAGGTTCTGAAACTAGGATGGTGCAGTGAGCTAAAAAACGGTGTTGGATCTAGCCCTGATCTCTTGACTGGGTGAGAGCTTTCTGCTTAATTCAGAGACTCTGTCCCTCACCACCCCTTGTTGTAATTATTTTTGTCCACCCTAAGCGTGGAAGGGTATTCTCAGATGTGAGACCCTTGCTCATTGCACCATCAGGATTCAAGCAAACCGGGCCGAAGACGGCTGTAATGCCAGAAACCGGTCCCCGGGAGCTTGTTTCCTTCCCAGTGTAAGAATTGGCTTTTGTAGTTTGGTTTGCCCTGTTCCCATCATGCACTGGGACAGGAACAGACTAATTTGCATACAGCCAGGTTCTGAAACTGGGATGGTGCAGTGAGCTAAAAAACGGTGTTGGATCTAGCCCTGATCTCTTGACTGGGTGAGAGCTTTCTGCTTAATTCAGAGACTTTGTCCCTCACCACCCCTTGTTGTAATTATTTTTGTCCACCCTAAGCGTGGAAGGGTATTCTCAGATGTGAGACCCTTGCTCATTGCACCATCAGGATTCAAGCAAACCGGGCCGAAGACGGCTGTAATGCCAGAAACCGGTCCCCGGGAGCTTGTTTCCTTCCCAGTGTAAGAATTGGCTTTTGTAGTTTGGTTTGCCCTGTTCCCATCATGCACTGGGACAGGAACAGACTAATTTGCATACAGCCAGGTTCTGAAACTGGGATGGTGCAGTGAGCTAAAAAACGGTGTTGGATCTAGCCCTGATCTCTTGACTGGGTGAGAGCTTTCTGCTTAATTCAGAGACTCTGTCCCTCACCACCCCTTGTTGTAATTATTTTTGTCCACCCTAAGCGTGGAAGGGTATTCTCAGATGTGAGACCCTTGCTCATTGCACCATCAGGATTCAAGCAAACCGGGCCGAAGACGGCTGTAATGCCAGAAACCGGTCCCCGGGAGCTTGTTTCCTTCCCAGTGTAAGAATTGGCTTTTGTAGTTTGGTTTGCCCTGTTCCCATCATGCACTGGGACAGGAACAGACTAATTTGCATACAGCCAGGTTCTGAAACTGGGATGGTGCAGTGAGCTAAAAAACGGTGTTGGATCTAGCCCTGATCTCTTGACTGGGTGAGAGCTTTCTGCTTAATTCAGAGACTCTGTCCCTCACCACCCCTTGTTGTAATTATTTTTGTCCACCCTAAGCGTGGAAGGGTATTCTCAGATGTGAGACCCTTGCTCATTGCACCATCAGGATTCAAGCAAACCGGGCCGAAGACGGCTGTAATGCCAGAAACCGGTCCCCGGGAGCTTGTTTCCTTCCCAGTGTAAGAATTGGCTTTTGTAGTTTGGTTTGCCCTGTTCCCATCATGCACTGGGACAGGAACAGACTAATTTGCATACAGCCAGGTTCTGAAACTGGGATGGTGCAGTGAGCTAAAAAACGGTGTTGGATCTAGCCCTGATCTCTTGACTGGGTGAGAGCTTTCTGCTTAATTCAGAGGCTCTGTCCCTCACCACCCCTTGTTGTAATTATTTTTGTCCACCCTAAGCGTGGAAGGGTATTCTCAGATGTGAGACCCTTGCTCATTGCACCATCAGGATTCAAGCAAACCGGGCCGAAGACGGCTGTAATGCCAGAAACCGGTCCCCGGGAGCTTGTTTCCTTCCCAGTGTAAGAATTGGCTTTTGTAGTTTGGTTTGCCTTGTTCCCATCATGCACTGGGACAGGAACAGACTAATTTGCATACAGCCAGGTTCTGAAACTGGGATGGTGCAGTGAGCTAAAAAACGGTGTTGGATCTAGCCCTGATCTCTTGACTGGGTGAGAGCTTTCTGCTTAATTCAGAGACTCTGTCCCTCACCACCCCTTGTTGTAATTATTTTTGTCCACCCTAAGCGTGGAAGGGTATTCTCAGATGTGAGACCCTTGCTCATTGCACCATCAGGATTCAAGCAAACCGGGCCGAAGATGGCTGTAATGCCAGAAACCGGTCCCCGGGAGCTTGTTTCCTTCCCAGTGTAAGAATTGGCTTTTGTAGTTTGGTTTGCCCTGTTCCCATCATGCACTGGGACAGGAACAGACTAATTTGCATACAGCCAGGTTCTGAAACTGGGATGGTGCAGTGAGCTAAAAAACGGTGTTGGATCTAGCCCTGATCTCTTGACTGGGTGAGAGCTTTCTGCTTAATTCAGAGACTCTGTCCCTCACCACCCCTTGTTGTAATTATTTTTGTCCACCCTAAGCGTGGAAGGGTATTCTCAGATGTGAGACCCTTGCTCATTGCACCATCAGGATTCAAGCAAACCGGGCCGAAGACGGCTGTAATGCCAGAAACCGGTCCCCGGGAGCTTGTTTCCTTCCCAGTGTAAGAATTGGCTTTTGTAGTTTGGTTTGCCCTGTTCCCATCATGCACTGGGACAGGAACAGACTAATTTGCATACAGCCAGGTTCTGAAACTGGGATGGTGCAGTGAGCTAAAAAACGGTGTTGGATCTAGCCCTGATCTCTTGACTGGGTGAGAGCTTTCTGCTTAATTCAGAGACTCTGTCCCTCACCACCCCTTGTTGTAATTATTTTTGTCCACCCTAAGCGTGGAAGGGTATTCTCAGATGTGAGACCCTTGCTCATTGCACCATCAGGATTCAAGCAAACCGGGCCGAAGACGGCTGTAATGCCAGAAACCGGTCCCCGGGAGCTTGTTTCCTTCCCAGTGTAAGAATTGGCCTTTGTAGTTTGGTTTGCCCTGTTCCCATCATGCACTGGGACAGGAACAGACTAATTTGCATACAGCCAGGTTCTGAAACTGGGATGGTGCAGTGAGCTAAAAAACGGTGTTGGATCTAGCCCTGATCTCTTGACTGGGTGAGAGCTTTCTGCTTAATTCAGAGACTCTGTCCCTCACCACCCCTTGTTGCATTTATAATGCGGCGCACCATGGTGCACAAACGGCACAGATGCGTGACGCATCTGTGCCGGAAATGTGGCGCATTGCTGGAGTTGCGTCGCAAGCGCGACGCAGCTCCAGCAAGGCTCGGGGGTGCCCCATCTACACAATGCTGCATCAAGACCTACGCCTGCTTCAAGCAGGCGCAGGGTTTTGATGCAGCATTGGCCTGAAAGTGACTGAGTAAAATCTCATAGATTTCACTCAGCCACTTTCAGGAGGCGTTAGTGCGCAGGAACGCCTCCTTATGGCGCAGGGCTTTACAACGTGACGCATCTCCTAGATGCGTCACGTTGTAAATAGGGCGCATTGTGTGCGCCGCAGTTGCATCAAATAAAGTGACGCAATTGCGGCGCAAGGGCATCATAAATCTGCCCCATAATTTAGTGAATTGTACCGCTACTACCTACTGGCGGTCACCAGTAGGTAGTTATAGTTAGGACCTAGTTTCCATTGGAAAAGCATTTTTTGTTTTCCTAAGATCCTGTACTCCTGAGGCACAGCCGGGAGCTCTGTTCGAAATTGCATTTTTTAAAAACTTGTGTGAAATTGATTTTAATAATTTGCGCACTTCTCCTACTAGTCTGGTTGGGGCACTTATCCCGAATCTTTAACGCCCGTGCAGCCGATCTGAACGCTGCCACGGGGTAGGTAATCGCCATCACCGCCATCAGCGAGCGAGCCTGCTCACAGGCCACGCCCACTTCATCAAGCCACGCCCACTCTCCAGGCCACGCCCCCTGTGACTATTTAAAGCGCTGACGCTCAGCCTTCCCCAGATCCTGTACTCCTGAGGCACAGCCGGGAGCTCTGTTCGAAATTGCATTTTTTTAAAAACTTGTGTGAAATTGATTTTAATCATTTGCGCACTTCTCCCTCACCTGCTAGTCTGGTTGGGGCACTTATCCCGAATCTTTAACGCCCGTGCAGCCGATCTGAACGCTGCCACGGGGTAGGTAATCGCCATCACGCCATCAGCGAGCGAGCCTGCTCACAGGCCACGCCCACTTCATCAGGCCACGCCCAATCTCCAGGCCATGCCCCCTGCGACTATTTAAAGCGCTGACGCTCAGCCTTCCCCAGATCCTGTACTCCTGAGGCACAGCCGGGAGCTCTGTTCGAAATTGCATTTTTTTAAAACTTGTGTGAAATTGATTTTAATAATTTGCGCACTTCTCCCTCACCTGCTAGTCTGGTTGGGGCACTTATCCCGAATCTTTAACGCCCGTGCAGCCGATCTGAACGCTGCCACGGGGTAGGTAATCGCCATCACCGCCATCAGCGAGCGAGCCTGCTCACAGGCCACGCCCACTTCACCACGCCACGCCCACTCTACAGGCCACGCCCCCTGCGACTATTTAAAGCGCTGACGCTCAGCCTTCCCCAGATCCTGTACTCCTGAGGCACAGCCGGGAGCTCTGTTCGAAATTGCATTTTTTTAAAACTTGTGTGAAATTGATTTTAATAATTTGCGCACTTCTCCCTCACCTGCTAGTCTGGTTGGGGCACTTATTCCGAATCTTTAACGCCTGTGCAGCCGATCTGAACGCTGCCACGGGGTAGGTAATCGCCATCACCGCCATCAGCGAGCAAGCCTGCTCACAGGCCACGCCCACTTCATCAGGCCACGCCCACTCTCCAGGCCACGCCCCCTGCGACTATTTAAAGCGCTGACGCTCAGCCTTCCCCAGATCCTGTACTCCTGAGGCACAGCCGGGAGCTCTGTTCGAAATTGCATTTTTTTAAAACTTGTGTGAAATTGATTTTAATAATTTGCGCACTTCTCCCTCACCTGCTAGTCTGGTTGGGGCACTTATCCCGAATCTTTAACGCCCGTGCAGCCGATCTGAACGCTGCCACGGGGTAGGGAATCGCCATCACCGCCATCAGCGAGCGAGCCTGCTCACAGGCCACGCCCACTTCATCAGGCCACGCCCACTCTCCAGGCCACGCCCCCTGCGACTATTTAAAGCACTGACGCTCAGCCTTCCCCAGATCCTGTACTCCTGAGGCACAGCCGGGAGCTCTGTTCGAAATTGCATTTTTTTCAAACTTGTGTGAAATTGATTTTAATAATTTGCGCACTTCTCCCTCACCTGCTAGTCTGGTTGCGGCACTTATCCCGAATCTTTAACGCCCGTGCAGCCGATCTGAACGCTGCCATAGGGTAGGTAATCGCCATCACCGCCATCAGCGAGCGAGCCTGCTCACAGGCCACGCCCACTTCATCAGGCCACGCCCACTCTCCAGGCCACGCCCCCTGCGACTATTTAAAGCGCTGACGCTCAGCCTTCCCCAGATCCTGTACTCCTGAGGCACAGCCGGGAGCTCTGTTCGAAAATGCATTTTTTTCAAACTTGTGTGAAATTGATTTTAATAATTTGCGCACTTCTCCCTCACCTGCTAGTCTGGTTGGGGCACTTATCCCGAATCTTTAACGCCCGTGCAGCCGATCTGAATGCTGCCACGGGGTAGGTAATCGCCATCACCGCCATCAGCGAGCGAGCCTGCTCACAGGCCACGCCCACTTCATCAGGCCACGCCCTCAAAGCCCCTCTTCCTGCATAAAAACATGTGCAGCACTAGGACGCGCAGCGGACGGGCGCAGCGGGTGCGCCGTCAGCGCGCCAAAGGCAAGCCTGTCTGGGCCTGTCTGGGCCCGTCCGGGCCCGGACGGACCCAGGCCCAGACACTATGCCCATTTCTCCTAAGAAATGCCCTCCCTACACCCGAGATAGGCTTCTGGCCTTGAACATACAGAAACATCCCTCCTGCAATTACATCCACATGGGCGATAACACATTTACCGGCTGCAGTTTCTGTAATCCTCCCGTCTCAGACACTGAACGCAGTGGCCTCCAGCTAGGCCTACTTAACTGCAGGTCGCTTGTTAAACATGCCCATGAAATAAACCTCCTGATCTCAAACCACGCCATAGATATTCTGTTTCTCACTGAAAAATGGCTTACTCCCAACAACGGCCCTGACATTGTCAACGCACTCCCTCCGGGCTATCAAATCTGCTCTCTGAACAGACCACGTGGCAGGGGAGGCGGCCTAGCCATAATATCCAAGGATGCCTTCACCTGCAGAATCGCAGATGGCAACATCAAAGACTGCGAAAGCTGCCATTTCTCCATCCAAATCTCTCCAGTTACATCCCTGTCTGGACTGCTCGTTTATCGCCCCCCCGGCCAACTCGCCGAATTCCCTAGCAAGCTCATCGACCATATCACGCTTGAGTGTACAACTTCCTCTAACTACCTCTTACTAGGGGACCTCAATCTCCACTTTTTGGACCCAGTCGACAATCAGGCCGCCGAACTCTTACTTGACATCTCCTCCGCTGGTCTCTGCTTAAAGAACCCCCAGGCCACTCATGACAAAGGACAATTACTTGACCCCATCTTCACAAACATTCATGACCTCATCACTCACGCTCACCTCCCTCTCCCCTGGACCGACCATTTCCTGGTTCCCTTTGAATGGCACATCAATATCCCCCCCCCCAACCTCCCAAAATCAGAACCCTTATCAGACGCTGGCACAAACTGGTCCCAGACGAATGGGCAGCCTAACTTAGGGAAGATATCCCCCCCTCTCAAGATACCATTACTGCAGACACGGAATTCAATACCTGGCTCACCCAATCCCTGGACTGCCTCCTCCCGAGATCCAGCACCTTGAAACGTACTAAGAGAGTTAACCCCTCCCCCTGGTACACCCCCGAACTGAATCTCCTACGGAAGGAGTGCAAGAGAAATGAACGCTCTTGGAGGAAAGACAAGACTGCAGACAAAAGGCATATTTCGTGCCTCCATAAAAACTTATAAACGGGTGCTCCACAAAACCAAGAGCGCATTCTACGAAGATAGAATTAAAAACTCCTCCTGCTCTGCCCAAGAAACTTTCGCCATTCTCAAAGAACTCCTTCATGCTCCAGACCCCCCAGCAAAACCCCTGGACCCCAAAGCCGCCGAAAGTAAATGCATTAAACTGGCCACTTTCTTTGACGAGAAAATCCAAAAAATTCTTGCGTCCCTACCCCCCTTCGATGCCGTCCACACGGATGGGGACCCTTTCAACTCTCCCCACTACCTCACTCATCCCACCGATGCCCCCTCACCCCTTCTTGACACCTTCGGCCCAGTATTCACGGAAGAGGTAGCCGCGACGCTAGCCACAATTAAAAGTGGCTCCCCCAGCGACCCTGCCCCTCTTCGCTTCCTGAAAAAAGTGTCCAGCACTATTATCCCTCCTCTCACGTCTCTCATCAATACCTCCCTTACACAGGGAGTAGTCCCTCCCAGCTGGAAAGCGGCGGTGGTCAAAGCTCTTTTGAAAAAACCCTCATTGGACCCCCAGGACCTAGCCAACTGCAGGCCAATCTCCCTCCTCCCTGGAAACAGTAAAGTCACGGAGAAGTTAGTGAATAAAAAACTATCACTATTCCTAGAGAGTAGCAACATACTCAGGAACTCCCAGACGGGTTTCCGTCCAGGACAGGGCACCGACACCGCCCTCCTGGCGGCAGTGGAGAAGGCCAGAAGCATTCTGGACACAGGAGGATCAGTGGCAGTGATCCTCCTGGACCTCAGTGCGACCTTCGACACTGTAAATCACCAGATCTTAACCCAGCGACTGAGAGACATTGGAGTAAGCGGCACCGCCCTGAAGTGGCTCATGTCTTTCCTAGAGGGTCGCTCCTTCCAAGTCTGGGAGAATGACAGCCACTCCCCCGCGATCCCCCTCCGCTGTGGAGTGCCGCAGGGCTCATCTCTTAGCCCTACGTTATTCAACGTTTACATGTCTCCGTTGGAGGAATTGGTCACCCCGTTCGGCGTGACTATCATCAATTACGCCGAAGATACCTAGCTGGTGGTGACCCTTTCACACCCTCACCAAGATCCCTCCGATCTTCACAGCGGTCTCAGCGAAATCCACAGCTGGATGAACACCTCAGCGCTGAAACTGAATGGGTCCAAGACCGAAATCCTGCTGCTCGGACATAAAGGGCCCTCCTTGCCGCCTAACATCTGGCCAGACTGTCTAGGTGACCCCCCTGCCCCCAAGGAGGAGGTTAAGAGCCTGGGCGTATGGCTCAAAAAGGATCTGAGCTTCAGAACTCAGGCCAAAAAGACGGCAGGAATATGTTTTGGACTCCTCAGGGCATGCAGGAAGACCTTCCCCCTGCTCCCTGCCACCTCCCGGAAACTATTGATCCAGGGCCTCATCTTGGCAAGGCTAGATTACAGCAATGCAATCTACCTGGGTGCCCCGGAAGCTACATTCAATACCCTGCAGAGAATCCAAAACGCCGTGGCCAGACTACTTACTAACACCCCAGCCAGATCTTCGGCAAAGCCAGCGCTGAAGCTTCTTCACTGGCTCCCAGTCAGAGAAAGGGTTGCTTTCAAAGCCCTCTGTCTGGCCCACAAACTTCTCAATAACAAAGGGCCACCCATCCTCAAGGATTTCATCATTCCCTACATAGCGACAAGAGCTCTCCGATCAAGAGAAGAGAACCTCATCACCGTCCCCAGAGTCAAAAAAGCTCGGTCTGGAGGACGCCGCTTCTCGGTACACACTGCCAAACATTGGAACAGTCTCCCCCGGAGACTAAGAACCGAACCTAACCTCCTTCAGTTCAGGAAGGCTCTGAAAACTCTTCTCTTCCCCTGATTCCTTGTCCCTTCCGCTGCTGTTCCCTCCTGAATTCAGGTTCTAGCGCTGGAATGCTCTAGGGTTACTACGCGCTCTACAAAAACCTTAAATAAATAAACCTTAAATAATAACTATGGCGCCGGTTGACGAATATTCATGACGTTTTCAAAACTAGTGGCCCATTCCGGTCAGCTCCTGCTCTGAAAGTTTCGGGGTGATTCGCCAAGGGGGGGCTGAGAAAAAAGAGGGGTCCCTAAACATGTTTACCCCATGTTATTTTCCATAGGAAACTTTATACAAAGCTACAGCCCAAACTGCTGAATGGAATTACACCAAATTTGGCAAAAAGGTAGCCCTTGTTGCAGAAAGAGCCCTTTTTGTTAATGGTGTACATCCATTCAGTAGTTTCTGAGACATTTTTTAAAAAAAGTTTCGATATCTGGATGGAGCCAACCCTCCCCTCCCCCCCTCACCCCCCCTCGAAAGTGTGAAGGACATGGAAAGAAGAGGGAGGGAAAAATGATAATAGAGAGGGGGAAGGGAGGTAGAGAGACATGGGGAGAAATATAGAGAAAAACATGGAGAGGGGAGGAAAGCAAGAGAGAGAGAGAGAGAGAGAGAGACTGTACAAGTTATTAAAAATTATATTTATGGGGTTGGCTTGTCCGTGATACGATCATTACCATGATTTTGCAAAAAATAAATACATTGCACCTGACTCTTAAAAGTACACAGACTGTAAACATTGCTCGTTTGTGGACCCCCCTTATCTTCGCCACCCTGTCCATGTGTCTCGAAGATACCACCCAATGTTTCAGTTAGTTTTGATGGCACCATAGAATGTTACATAGTGAACTGTTTGGCCACTACTAACATGGCCGGGCCATTACGTACCTAAAAGCACGAGAACCATTGGTTACTAGAACCTGCTGAGGTGGGCTGTACCTGTACGGCCTGGGTATGGGGTGTTTACACCTGATAAGGCTGTCCGTGCGTGATTCCAAAGCACATTGTAATGAAGCAAATGTAATGCATGGATACGAAGGAAGACGTGTACACAACACTTCCCCAGAAACGGGAGCATACACTATGACACCTGCGAAAATTAGGTTGTTCATTTAACAACTCGGTAGGGAGGGTTAATGTGTGTGCACCCCGAGATTGCCTGTCCGTGCATGTGTGTGCGTGTGTGAAGATAGTGTTCCATTAGGCATAGCAACAGCAAGGCCTACAAGTTTCAATAGTCAATCAGTCGAAAAACCCTGCGGGGGCAAGCTGGGGTCCCACTTAAAGAAACATCAGCAGAAGGGGAAATATTTCCTGAGAAAATGAACCATGATAAGGAGTATTCATACATTGCGCCCCGAGGAGTGTCCCAGGACTGTGGCCCAGTTACAAAGTTCCCACTGTTGCCAACTGGGGCCAAGGTCGGCCCCTGTCTGGGCACCGTCTGGCTGTAAGATTGTAGACAGGGCTGGGCTGGCACCGAATCCCTCTGCTGGGCTATGGGCCCAGAGGAACATGGTCAGTGACGGCTACCGCCCCCCTCCCTGTGGACCCACATCAACCCAGGACACATTGACATGAAACATATTTGTCTTTGGAAGGCGGGGGATCACAAGACCCCCCAGCCGTATTTATTAAGATACAAAATAATAAATTTATTAAACAAAAGATACAAATTTATGCAAAACATTCAGGGATATTAGATACAATCATATCAACGAGTATGATAGTGTGGTAAATAAAGTATTACCCTGTCATAATTTCTATACTTAAACAAAGGGTCATGCATATAATGAGAGGCAGAGTCCGTGGTGTCCGATTCAAAAGGGCTTTATTTCAGTAACTCGAGTTAAGGGAGAATCGGGTTCCATCACCACTAAGGTTCAGGAAGGGTCTTCTGAACTTTATTCACAGAGTACAATATTTATACATTAAATTGCATAGAGAAGGAGGAGCGCTCCAGGCAGAGCAAGAGAAAGAAAGAGATAAGAGCATGTGGGCGTACATGTGGGCGTTCACTTGAGGAGTCATAGGTGTGTCATAGGTGGGTGGATACATGGAGGGGGTCTGCATGGCCAGCTGGAACCTTTGCCCTACTTGTGTGCGCAACTTGGTCATGACGTGCAACTAACATGTAACTGGGGGGAAGCTGGGGGGAGCTGACTTTCGATCTAGTAGAGAGGCCTTCAGTGTCAGGACGACCTGCACGTCTGGTATTATCTGACATCTTAGGTTTGGAGGATGTATTATCTGAAGTAAAGGTCGCTCAAGCAAAGGCTCATCACCAAGAGCCAGTGTGGGCATATATTTCATATATTTCTTCGTTCATTGCGTGGGGGCTTTGGCCTTTCTATGGATGCGAGCTGTGCAAATCACTTAAACGGAGACAGAAAGGCTAGGCCCTATCTCTGCAGACGGGTTCTGTTTACCTTCTTCACCAGGCAAGAATGTGATTCTGTAGAGCAAGTAGATAACTGTGTGCAAAATACTGTCTTGGCACCCCGGGCTGGGCCCCTCTCGGCTGAGCCAAAAGTATGCGAGAGGTCAGGGATACGTAGCTGCAGCCCTCAGAGTGTCTGGAGGCATGAAAACCTTAATTCGGGTCCTGGCTCAGGCTGAGCCACAAAATGGGTTCATCTCGATTTTAAACGTGCACAGTGCAAAAACATGGACAACATGGGCCTCAATGCAATATTAACGTTTCTTTCATGGGAGACTTGGTTACTGACATTCTAATGTGGGACGGAAATGCAGAGGCATCATTATTGCAGGCATGAGAGGGAAAATGCATGGATGACATGCACATACACTAAACGTGGGGTACACGCAGGGGACACACTGGCCATGTAAAATTTCTTTTTCCTCATTCCCTCCTTGTCCCCTACTGTGCCCTTCAGGACACATCTATATTCATGAGACCGTATATCTGATCATACAGCATCATTTGTTCATCTTTGATCTTTTGTATACATGGATGGGGAATACAGGCAGTGGCACACAGGCCGCAAATCGCCAGGCCACACTGCAGACAGAGACAGCAGCCGAATATCATAAGCAGTATCATTCCTAGGAACGACAACACTTTACATCCCCATGATGATATTACATCCCAGAGCCAACCGGACCAAGTCCATGTGCCTGGGTTTTGATGTATATCATGAGCAATCTTGTGGAGTCTTGTTATTGCTGCGTACACGGATGGCGCGTTATTCGGAATGAAAATGCAACAACTGGAGCCGATCACTCTACAAGTCCCGCCCCTATCTGCCAGGATGACGTCAAGAACAAGGCGGTTCTGAAGAACAACAAGTCTCATGGCAGACTGTTCCTGGGTCAAGTTAGCCAAGGCAGATGCAGTCTCATTTACTACTGCTTCTAAAGTTCTTGTTAACCTGCGTATAAGTTTACTGTTCTGGACGGGACCTATGAAGAAAAAGAATCCTCTATTGAAATCTGTATATTGCTCCCAAGCTGTCTCAGTCTGATCAATCTCGGAGGAATCGGTCTCTCTCCGGTGTCTAACATGCTCTAGTCGTGAATCTCGATGATAATAGGATGGGGCCAGAAAGACAGGTGGCAGTAGGAACGCTATATAGCACGTCCCACTCCAGTCTAAGGGCAGATGTACATAGGCTGTCTGACCGCAAATGAAATAGGTATGGCGTGATGCTTTGAAAGAAGACTTTCCTTTATCATTAAACTCGACTACAGCATTACACTCGCTGTGTCCCATATGTACTGATCCTTTCTTTCTAACGCACAAATCACCTTTTGCTGGTAGGACTGTAATAGATCGTGGACTTGCATTTTGCTTGGGCTGAACATTCAGAATCATAAAGCTAAGGGAAGCATTTCCTTGCGCGTACTCTTCATTTTCTAGATCGGTTTCCTTCCTTTGGGGAAGTCCGTCATCGTCTGGAAAACATGCCTCATTCATTACTTTATTCAAATTACCCCATATCCAGTCACCCTGGAAAACTGTGGACTTTCTGTCGATTGATGACATTAAGGCAAACCATGCTCCGCACGAACCATTGTGCGAGAACGGAAAAGGGAAGAAGGGCAGAACTCCCTTCGTCTTTTGATAAGGTGGAAGTTGGCCATATACCCAGCAATCTGTTGCATTGCTGGTCTGATGAGAATAGTGCAACATTCGAATAAAAGTATTGTTGCGCAGGGCTAGTCGATATGACAGTTCATGGGGAGGCAGATCACTAAATGTATGCTCTACAGTGTCATTAAGGGAAAAGTGCATATGTGAGGCAATAGGAGGAAAGAAAACATATAGTGTCAAGCTGATACATATTATAGTGATGCACAGAAGAGACAGAAAAATCAGAGTTACTATACATCTACTGCGTAATATCTTGCAGTATTTCTCTTTCATTTTGCTCTTTTTACTATTCTGGTCTACGATCTTATACATGTCAGGAACCTGTCTAACCGATTCACCACCTAGTGGACTTAAACAATTAAACGCTGTCTGACTTTCTAGATCGTAACTTGGACCTATACTCTTGCTGTGGAGTCTGTTCTAGCAAAGGGGGCTCAAAGTCTGTACTGTCTTTTGTCTTTATCAAAGTTCCAGAGTCTCCAAAGTATTTTTTTACAATGATGGGCATGAAGCCATCCTTTTCTTCCTTCGACTTTGATGGCTGTCCTCGTGGTCAGTAGTACTAATTTCGGTGTCTTCCAACGCGGCTCAAGGGGGCTTGGTCGATCAAAGTTCCGCACGAAGACGAAATCTCCGGGGACTATGGCATGCTCCTTGACTTGGGTGTTGTCAGGGAAGGCGGCAGCAACCTGTGAACGACAAGAGAGTAGTGCAGACATCAAGGAAGCGAGGTAATCTGTCAGCATGTTACTGTCAACATCAGTTATTTTCTTAGGCATAGGCGTACCCCACATATTCGGCGGTCTACCGAAAACCACTTCATAAGGAGATAGGCCTGTTCTGGAATGAGCTACCATACGCATGTAAAAGAGGGCAACCGGCAAGGCTACCATCCAATCCACGCCTTTTTCTGCACAGATCTTTGCTAGTTTTGTCTTTATTGTCTGATTATGGCGTTCTACAAGTCCTGCTGCTTCAGGGTGTCGTACACAATGAAACTTCCACTGATATCCTAACAGAAGGGACACTTGTTTCATTAATTCAGAAGAAAAAGGCTGACCATTGTCTGAGTACACGACACAGGGCAATCCATATCTTGGGAAAAATTCACGCACCAATTGCCTGGCTGTTGTCACAGCAGTATAATCTGGGACTGGGTACGCTTCTGTCCATCTAGATAGTGCACACACGACTACCAGGACATACTTGTAACCTCTACATCTGTCCATTTGGATATAATCCATCTGGAGGACCTCAAAAGGATGGTCAGGAGGTTGAAATCCGCCTTGTTCCACCGGAATGCCTTTACCTGGATTGAACTGGCAACAGATCATACAGGTACGTACCTTTTGCTTCGCTGCTGCACGCAGGTGCTTGTTAAACCAGATATTCTGTAAGCTGTCTAGCATTGCCTTCTCTCCCAAGTGTGCTGGACTATGTGCTGTGTTTATGATCACTTGTACCATGGAGTCTGGTAGAAACCATGTAGCTTTGCCTTTAGTCATCCAACCTTGGTCAGTCTGGACCCCTCCTTGTTCAGTCCATTTCTTTATTTCATCTGAAGTGGCATGTGTCTGTATGTCAAGTACATCTTGTGAAGGATCCCTGACTGTCATGCTTTTTGTCAGTAATGGTACCTCTATCTTTGTCGTGTCTGTTGGTGTCTGGGCTGTAAGTTTAGCAGTTCGGTCTGCCAGGTCATTACCCTGGGAAATGGTGTCTGTAACTTTGGTGTGTGCTTTGCATTTCAGGATAGCTATGGCTGTAGGTAAATGTATTGCTTCTAACAGAGCCTGAATAAGCGGACCGTGCTGAATTTTAGCCCCATGGGAGGTCAAGAAACCTCTCTCCCTCCATAGCACTCCAAAGTCATGAACTACGCCGAATGCATACTGTGACTCTGTATAAATGTTCACTTTCAAGTTCTTAGCTCTTATGCAGGCTTGTGTCAGAGCGATGAGCTCTGCTGCTTGTGCTGACAGTGTGTATATTCTTTGTGTCTCTATGACTTCAGTAGCAGTGGTCACGGCATATGCTGCCACTAACTCTCCCAAACTCGTTCTCATGCATGAACCATCTACATAAAGTGTCAGGTCAGGGTCTGGCAGTGCAATATCTGTCAGGTCTTGTCTTGGTTTCGTCACTGTATTCATTACTTCCACACAGTCATGTGGTGCGGTGTGTACTGTACTTGAGGGCAAAAGTGTAGCAGGGTTAAGAATGTTACATCGTCTGATCTCTATGTGTGGTTGAAATAACGTCAGTTCATATCCTGTCAGTCTCGCTACAGTCAAGTGTTGTGTCTGTGTCCTGTTCAAGAGAACTTCCACTGCATGTGGTACCTGGACTGTCAGGGGGTGGCCCAGCACTATGGAGTCGCTTTGTCTGATGGCTAGGGCTGTTGCTGCAACTGATTTCAGGCACGCAGGCAGAGCCTGGGCCACTGGATCCAGTGTACTAGAAAAATGAGCACAAGGCTTGTGTTTTCCTGCTTGATCTTGTGTTAGGACAGATAGTGCTGTTCCATCTCGTTCAGTCACGAAAAACATAAAAGGTTTGCTGTAACTAGGAGTCGCTAAAACTGGCGCTTGACATAAGGCTCTTTTTAATTCTTCAAATGCCAAGGTATGTTCTTGTGTCCAAGGGAGGACAGTCGAAGACGCTGCCTCCTGTGTTGTCAACTGTATGAGTGGTTTGGCTAGATAGGCATACTGGGGAATCCATTGTCTGCAGTATGAAGTGAGGCCAATGAAGGCCCGTACTTCCTTTTGTGTCTTGGGCTGTGAAAGGTTAGCAATTAACTGAATACGTTCTTGTGTCAGCTGTCTACCCCTCTTGGACAGCAAGTGTCCAAGGTACACCACTTGCTGTGCACAGAATTGTAACTTGGAAGGGGACACTTTGTGCCCCTTGTCCGCCAGAAAGTGTAAAACTGTCAGTGATGCATCTTCACAGTCTGGTTCTGATCGTGCTGTAATTAGGATGTCGTCTACGTACTGGAGCAGTGCAGTGTTGGTAGGCATGCTAATACTGTCCAGCTGTCTTTTTAATGCTTGACTGTAAATGCTAGGACTCTCTGTAAAACCTTGAGGAGCTCTCGTAAATTTAAAGCTGCGTCCATTTAAACTGAATCCGAAAAGATACTGGCTGTCGAGATGAATGGGAACACTAAAGAAAGCATTCTTCAAGTCAATGACTGTAAAGAACGTTGCCTCAGAATCAATAGCAGTCAGTAATGATGAAATGTCTGGGACCACTGGGTATTGAGGGACTACACATTTGTTCAATTCTCGAAGGTCAACAACTAGTCTGTAAACTGGTGGTGCATTAGGGTCTGTTCGTTTAAGGATAGGAATTACAGGTGAATTACATACATTCGAGTCAGTCTCCATTACCACCCCTTGTGCAATGAGTTTGTCAACAATTTTCAGTAAGGCCACTACGGCATCAGGTGGTAACTTGTACTGTCGTATACGTGGTAGTAATACTCCTGCTTTGAGAGTGACACGGTGTGGTGTTATGTCCATGTAACCTACGTCAGTCGGACCTTGTGCCCATAGGTGCTGTGGTACATTCTGGAGTCTGTGGTCAAATTCTTTCAACACATAATGTCCCTTAAAATCACTTAAAAACAATCGTACTCCTTCCGGAGAACAACATATAACTGCTCCAAGTTCTTTTAGTGTCTTTATACCAAGTAAGTTTTCTGGACATGATTTAGTAAGTAGCAAGTCTGTGGTACGTGACAGTGGACCAACTCGTAGGGAGACTGGTTTCGATACTTCATTAACAATAGGCTTTCCTGAAAATCCCAAGGAAACATTCTGTGAGCCCGAGAGGGGTGCCCCTGGAACCTCGTCATGGCTGATGGTAGTTCTGCTCGCCCCTGTGCCAATCAGAAATTTTCTGTCTTTTCCCAATACACGACTATGTGCATAAGGACCCTCTTGATCTACAGGAACCTCAATAAGGGGCAAGCCAACTTCCCTCTCAAGGCTGTTTCATGAGAACTGTTGGTATTCTGGATAGTCTGACTGTGTGTACTGATACATTTGTGTCGGGGCATTAACAGGCGGTGGCGGGGGTTGAAAAATTCGCTACTGTCTGTTTTGTGCTCTGTGGGGTGCTATTTTGCCTAGGAGGGTGTGATCGTTCTTTGGTTCTGCCTGTAGCTATATTGTGTTTCAGGACAGCACATTCATTTACATAGTGACCTGGTTGCTTGCAATAATTACAGTTCCCTTTGACAGGTGTCGTGGTATTTTTGCCATTTTTGTTCGTGTTTGCTGGTACTGATTGGGCAACCAGTACCTTCATTTTTATCTCTTTCATGCGTCTCTTTTCCTGATCCTGTTCTTCTCTAATTCTGTTCTGGTGATATTGTAGCATTTGCAACATTTGGGAAGGGCTGTTTGCTTGCCAAGTACTCTCAACCTTCAGTACTCTATTCTTGATCTGGGGTAGGGAATTCTCTACTAGTTTGCTCAAGAAAAGATGTGGATAGGACTCACTACTGGACTTAAGGCCACTATTAATAGAAAAGCATTTCTCGAATCTAGAATAGAAATCACTTGTGTCCTCGTCTTGTTTCTGTTTACAGGCTGAAATAGCATCCCAATCTTCCTTTTTAGTAATCAATAGTCTCGGCAAAACCTGTATTAGGAGTTCAGGTAGTTCTCTAGCTTTGTCCCCAAGACCAACCCCCGGGAGCCTGGCTTTATCCTCTGTTTCCAATTCTGTCCAACTTAACTTTTTCTCTCCCACCTCCCAGTCTTTTTCCTTAAGCTTTTCATAAATACCAGCAGGCAACAGTACTTTCAATAGTTTCAGAATGTCAGCGTACGTGTAATCTCCAATGCGGAGAATGTCTTTTAATTCTCGGTGAAACCCCCCCGGGTCTTTATCATGGCAGGGCAGCATCTTTTTCATTTCCAGTATTTCTAATTTTGTCAAGGGGGTGTAAACATACACTTGTTGAAGCTCACCGGATGTACTTTTGACTGGATGTACCTCTCGTAGGGGATTCTGCCTGTCTATGTACAGGTTCTTTCTGTCGTGGTGTGGGGCGGGAAGCATGCATGTGGTCAGAGAATTCAGGTACTTATGTCGTTGATCCAGGATGACATTAATTAAGTCAGTACCTAGGCCTGTCCATCTTTCTAGAAGTATGTCGTCCAGTAATTTATACAATGGACCGGGATCGGAATATTGACTTTCATACAACGTTATCAAATGTTGGACCATGTAAATACCGGCCAAACGCTGTTCGTTCGGCGGAAGGCTCAAGAAAGTCTGGGCTACTATATCATTGCTATATATATTAGAATTGGACACCCACTGGATGGCTGACCGGGCCAATTCCTTTTCGTGTGGGGTGTGAGATCGCTCGCTCCCTATCCCTCGTTTCAGTGCTTTTTCAGTAGCTTGGAATAAATTCTCTAGGGAATATCTTTCTTTTATAGCCTGTCCCTGTTTGCGGTAGTCGAGGCACTTGGGCCTGTCAAACTGTCGTGCTTTGCCTACATAATTCATTTTGTCCTTTGCTTCGTTTTCTGACTCTTCCGCTGATGACCCACTCTTCTCGTCCGACTCTACCCTGTGTATTGCTAATATTTCCTTTCGTATTTTCTTCATCATGCTATCTGTCTGTCCCTGTTGATCATGCCTACCGACATCTATGTTATCACTCCATTCTGTCAAACCATGCCTTACATCTCCGTCTCCTGGGTCTTGTTCCCTGATCAGACAGTTAATCATAAAACGTAGGATGTAGTTCTTAACCTCCACCTTTCTGTGTTCCATGGCCTCTTCTATGCACTCGGGTCCCTCCCCCGTTCTAATGAAACGGTATATTTTATTATCTAGGTGTTCTTTCATGTCTGGTAATGTGACCAAATAGTCGACGGCTTTTCTTAATCTTAGTGAAAACACGAGCATTGAACCCTTTCCTGGTACTGGATCGTAAATACAGCGGGCGATTGCTACATCTACAGTAAACTTATAAGGCGTTGAGGTTGACGTTGGCGTTAACATTGGCGTTGGCGGTGGCCCCCCTCCCCCTACCGCCCCTGGCCCTACGTCGTCTTTCACGACCTGCTGAAGCTGTTGGAGCTGAGCCGCTGTTGGGGGCGGAGGGAAATCTGCGTTTACGTAGTCCGGTGCGGACTCTTCTAGATAGGATGAAATAAAAGCCTCTGATGCTGTCGGCTTCTTTCTACGTACTCTAAAGGGTACAGGTGGTGGCGTTCGCGACCTACGGGGTGTTTCTGAGGGGGTCACTCTAGCTAGTTCTTCTGAGAGGACGGGATAAATACCAGTAACGACGGCATTTCTTTCTCTATCAGCCTGTTCTGCCTTGACCCGTTCCCCCTCCTCCCGCAGTTCTTTTTCTTTGGCTCTTTCTGCTGCTTGTTTACTTCTCTCTGCTTGGCGGAATTCTTTCTCTGCTCTCCTATGTGACTCTTTGCGCCATAACTCAATGGCATCTTTCTGTGACGGTCTTGATTTCCTTTTCCATAGCGCTTCCTCTACTTTCATAATGCATTCAGAATCCCACGTTCCTGACGCAGGCCATCTGTACTTTTCCTCTAAATCCTTTGTGTAATCTACCCATAGTTCTAAATACAATACGGCATCTAGCCCGTGTTTATTATACATGTAATGACCAGGTGTGTCTCTAGGCGGGATGTTAACTGGCTCTTCTAATATGCCTTTCCTGGTCCCTATCTGACGTAATTTCGAAAACAGTGGCATGTTGAAACCAACTCAATGAAAACACAATACACACAAAAATATTCTGACTGAAACAATCATTCACACTACAACACTAAAACACTAAACAGTTTGACTAGGTACATGTACTTGAAAACAGTTAACTTTATGCACTGGAATACAGTACAACCATACCGGTCTCGTAAAGAGACACGTCTTTACCGTGCCCACGTTTACCGTGGACCCGTCTTTACCGTGCCTGTGTGAACGGACACGTCTTTACTGAGCTCATATAAATTAACCCGTCTTGAACTTTATGCGTTCCCCATAGTGGTACTCACCGGGAAGCAGAACTTGAAGGCCTCGGAAACTTGATACTGAGCGAACTTGATACTGCGGGAACTTGATACTGCGCGTGCGCCTCGGAACAGGTGGGCCTTCGGAAACCTCGGACCTTGCTCTCTCACGGGTTGGGCTCTGGTTGGGATGATCCGCGATCCTCACCGCCTCGTGTGGATGCCTGGTCGCAGTCCGTCTCCTCCGTGGGCCTGAGGGAGTTAGCAGGAAGTCCCGCTGGCGTGTACACTTTGAAGTCCGTCACGGCTGTAGAAGGGGGCAAGGGCTGGACCTACATCACCGGCGCATGGGGAAGGGGATTTGTCCCTGCCGGATTTATGTGGTAAATAAAGTATTACCCTGTCATAATTTCTATACTTAAACAAAGGGTCATGCATATAATGAGAGGCAGAGTCCGTGGTGTCCGATTCAAAAGGGCTTTATTTCAGTAACTCGAGTTAAGGGAGAATCGGGTTCCATCACCACTAAGGTTCAGGAAGGGTCTTCTGAACTTTATTCACAGAGTACAATATTTATACATTAAATTGCATAGAGAAGGAGGAGCGCTCCAGGCAGTGCAAGAGAAAGAAAGAGATAAGAGCATGTGGGCGTACATGTGGGCGTTCACTTGAGGAGTCATAGGTGTGTCATAGGTGGGTGGATACATGGAGGGGGTCTGCATGGCCAGCTGGAACCTTTGCCCTACTTGTGTGCGCAACTTGGTCATGACGTGCAACTAACATGTAACTGGGGGGAAGCTGGGGGGAGCTGACTTTCGATCTAGTAGAGAGGCCTTCAGTGTCAGGACGACCTGCACGTCTGGTATTATCTGATATCTTAGGTTTGGAGGATGTATTATCTGAAGTAAAGGTCGCTCAAGCAAAGGCTCATCACCAAGAGCCAGTGTGGGCATATATTTCATATATTTCTTCGTTCATTGCGTGGGGGCTTTGGGCTTTCTATGGATGCGAGCTGTGCAAATCACTTAAACGGAGACAGAAAGGCTAGGCCCTATCTCTGCAGACGGGTTCTGTTTACCTTCTTCACCAGGCAAGAATGTGATTCTGTAGAGCAAGTAGATAACTGTGTGCAAAATACTGTCTTGGCACCCCGGGCTGGGCCCCTCTCGGCTGAGCCTAAAGTATGCGAGAGGTCAGGGATACGTAGCTGCAGCCCTCAGAGTGTCTGGAGGCATGAAAACCTTAATTCGGGTCCTGGCTCAGGCTGAGCCACAAAATGGGTTCATCTCGATTTTAAACGTGCACAGTGCAAAAACATGGACAACATGGGCCTCAATGCAATATTAACGTTTCTTTCATGGGAGACTTGGTAACTGACATTCTAATGTGGGACGGAAATGCAGAGGCATCATTATTGCAGGCATGAGAGGGAAAATGCATGGATGACATGCACATACACTAAACGTGGGGTACACGCAGGGGACACACTGGCCATGTAAAATTTCTTTTTCCTCAATAGGCTAACCTTAACAAGATTATAATACAGCTTGTTTCCTAACCGAATCTAACATCCTCCTCTGAAATATTTTGCATACTAACATTTCTGGCCATATGGCGAGGTCGCTAACCGGTGTCAGGTCCTACTAGCGGCGCCCTTACCGCAGCCGAGCCCGTTAATTACTCGGCCCACTCCGTGAACTCCATTTACCCACTGAAGGAGGGCCCTTACTCGCGCCATTCACTGACGTCATGAGTACGCGCGGGGTGGCTACCAGCCTATGGACAGCGTGACTCCCCTACCTGCGCCCCTTTGCAGCACCAGTTATACCTGCCCCTGAAGTTCTAGGAGGGGCCAGTGACCCCTCCCCCTGGGCGGACACCTCCAAAGGATGATGTCGCCCCCTCAGACCTTAAAATAGCTGCTCACCAGTCATGACCTTACCGCCACAGGCCAGCATTGTTAACCGACGATCTGGCCTCCCCCTTCTTACTCCTAAAAAAGGTCATACTCGCCTCGCAAATCCCTCTAGCCATGCCAATATGTTAGTAGACCACAGGATGTTCCCTGCCTCAGTCAAGTGTACCCCGTCCCGCAGGTAGAAATGTTCCCCCCAAATACACCCATGAGGGATCGTCTGCAACCGGGGGGCTCGAAATAATTTGTCCAATTGCGTGTTGATCCACTTTACCGAGTAATTCAATGCCTTGACCGAGTCCCCCCCTCGCCACTGCCACCGAGGTATAAGTTGCGACCAAACTACCGTGCAACCCGTGCATGTCCTGTCCACCCACCCCGCAGTGGAAATGATTTCCTCTATAAGGATGCGCCTACCTAGTTTGGCCAAATCGTTCTCCCCCAGGTGAAGTATCACCACTGACGGGGGGGCGGGTTGCTGAGATAAGAGTTCCTGAAAATAATTTCTGAACTGGCTGAGGCATAAGCCCCCCCTCCCAAAGAAGGAAACAGAAAACCCCTTTTGCTCCGCCCTTCTCCTCCTTTCACTTGAAAGAAAAACATGTTTAGCGCGCCATACATAAGAGTGGCCCACAATCCAAGTCACCAATGTCCGTTGATCTTCATGTTGCTTGTGTTTAGCTGCTGTAGTTCCTTGACGCCCCTCGGCGAGTTCCTCCCCCGCGTGACAGGTTTGAGAATCTGCAAAAACCAGAAAATACCAGGTTAAGTCACTCATCCTCGACATCCCACGAACCAGCCACATCACCGGACATCTGAGAGACCTTCACTGGCTCCCCGTCAACAAAAGAATCACCTTCCACCTCCTCACCCACGCACACAAAGCCCTACACGACCAAGGCCCGAGCTACCTCAACAGCCGGATCAACTTCTACGCTCCCAAACGCCACCTCCGATCAGCCAACCACGCCCTCGCCGCCGTCCCCCGCATCCGAAGAGCGACTACAGGAGGAAGGTCCTTCTCCTACCTGGCCGCCAAGACCTGGAACTCCCTCCCTCCCGACCTGCGCCTGACCCAAGACTACCTCTCCTTCAGGAAGAAGCTGAAGACCTGGCTGTTCGAGCAGTAGCGGCACCCCCCCCCCCCCCCCAGCGCCTTGAGACCCTACGGGTATGTAGCGCGCTCTATAAGTGTCATTGTTTGATTGATTGATGTTATAACATGTCAATCCGTACATATCGCTTGTAACATTCAGACGACCATCTTCCAACTCTCTTAACCTTCTCTACTGTGAGTCCCCTTACCACTGCCTCAGTTGCTGCCCCAATTCTAAATGAGTGGATACCAAATTATTTAGGATCCAAGCCTGCTTTAACGACCGCCAACTCCAAGACTCTTCTAAACTGATACCTGGTCAATGGTGTACCATCAGCGTGACACAATAGTGCACCCCCCACCGTACCCTCCCGCTGCCTTCTAAAGACCTCTACGTGAGAGACCGGGCAGCAAGGATTGGTCCGAGCCCGATGGAGCACTATGGTATCCCCCCGTCACTCCTGATCAGTTTTTGATCTTTGAATTGTCACCCACATTGTATCTTCTCTGATCCTCACGCAGGCAAATTGGAGGCCGCCCAGTCTATCTCCTTTTGACGTCGCTACCAACTCGCCTATCCTCAGAGCCCCATAGAACACCAGTGCGAACGCCGCTTTGAACAGCAGCACCTCCCAAGTTGAGCTACAGACGCCATGAAGTGCCGATAATAAGGCTGTCAGCCATACTAGTCCTATCGGCTTTCTCGTATCCGTCGAGTGTCCCTGTATGCGGCGCCAACCCCTCAAAGCCTTGCGCACCACAAAAGTGTTAGTAGGATCCCTCATGCCCCTGGCCTGTGCGAAGAAGGAGACTGCCACCCTATGCCTGCTTGCGGCTGCCACTGAGCGCCCTTCCTTGTGCATCAATTCCAGATAAGCTACAAAACTGTCCTCTTGCCCCCACCTAACCTCCCATCCGTGCCCCAAGAAAGTACGGTAAGACAAGAACGCCCCTTCGTATGCTGTCTTGGTCCTGGGGGCTAAGCTAGCTGCCACAAGGTACCGGAAGTCTGGGGCACCAATCTGCCAGAGAGCAGCCGGGAAATGTGCTGGTGAGGGGTCTGCTGCAGGAAGCTGTTCCCATAATACCTGCATTTTAAAGTGAGAAAAGGCTTCAGCTGCATTATTGAGGACGCCTGGCACATGTTTGGCTCTGATAACCACATTCCATTTCAAGCACTGCAGCACAATCTCCTTTACTAGGCGCAGTATTAATGAACACCGTGCCGCTTGCTGGTTAATGCATTCCACCATGCTCATGTTATCCGACCAGAACACCACAGATTGATTGCATAGGTGTTCTGGCCAGACCATCAATGCTACCCATATTGGGAACAGTTCCAGAAAGCCGATGTTCGTGGTCAAACCCCAGGACCTCCACTCCTCAGGCCTCCATCCCGGGCGACACATTTGGTCCCCAAGATGGCGCCAAAGCCCACGCTACCAGCAGCGTCTGTCCATAAACCCAACTCTGCTGATGTAGTGAGGGGGCCGGGCCACACTATCCTGCCATTAAAGTCCTCCAGGAATGCCATCCATATCCGCATATCCTGGCGAATCTTACATGACAACCTAGTGCGGTGATGTTTCTCCTGTAATCCCTTCATGGCTTGAGCAATAGAGCGTGAAAAGGGGCGTGCCATTGGGATGACCCGCAATGCAAAGTTCAGTTGCCCCACTGTCTCCTGCAGCTGTTGTAAGGAGACCTTGTCTTTGAGAAGGCATTGACACAGCGCTGCCCTAAACCTCAACACTTTGTCCCTGTGCAACCTGAAGCACCCCTCCACTAAGTCTATTTCAATGCCAAAAAATTCCAAACAGGTGGACGGGCGCCATCTTTGGAGTGGGCTGGGGCTGCGCTCTAGTCGCGCCGCCCTCCCGCCCTCCCAGACTACTTAGCTGGGTGTTTTCTGACGCTCGCTGCCTTTCAGTGCTCTCCCTAGTTGGGAGTACTAGGGCTGCGAGCTAACTGCGATCACTTGTGAAATACTGCTGCACTATTGTGTTCGTGAATATTATTTTTAAGCATTTTTAAAATTATGTGCTTGACTTTTCTTGGGGGCTTTTAACTCTACTATTTTAAAGGGGAATTCAGACCAGGCACACTAACACCCTCCTCACGCTACAAACCTCTTCTCCCTGCCTCGCCTAGCCGCTTTGTTTTCGCGGTAGGCGGCGGCGGGCGCCATCTTTGGTGTGGGCTGGGGCTGCGCTCTAGTCGCGCCGGCCTCCCGCCCTCCCAGACTACTTAGCTGGGTGTTTTCTGACGCTCGCTGCCTTTCAGAGCTCTCCCTAGTTGGGAGTACTAGGGCTGCGAGCTAACTGCGATCACTTGTGAAATACTGCTGCACTATTGTGTTCGTGAATATTATTTTTAAGCATTTTTAAAATTATGTGCTTGACTTTTCTTGGGGGCTTTTAACTCTACTATTTTAAAGGGGAATTCAGACCAGGCACACTAACACCCTCCTCACGCTACAAACCTCTTCTCCCTGCCTCGCCTAACCGCTTTGTTTTCGCGGTAGGCGGCGGCGGGCGCCATCTTTGGTGTGGGCTGGGGCTGCGCTCTAGTCGCGCCGGCCTCCTACCCTCCTCACGCCCTATAAATTCAGTACTATGTCCAGACGGCGCAGCGGGCTGGCGCAGCGGGCGCGCGCCGAAGCCGCGCCAAAGCCAGGCCCGTCTGCGCCCGTCCGCGACCTGACTCGGCCTAGGGCCAACCCCCCCTGGTCCTCGTCTGTGCTATTCCTCCCAGCATTTACAACTGTTGAATTCAGGTATTGTACTTCAAGGTTGCTATATTGTACCTCTTACCACTTCTGTGGGCGTTACCCCCCTTCTTGTCCTGGCTGTAGTTACCAACTTCCACAACCTCATCTGTCAGATCATTTAGCCCTCAATAACACCCTGTCTCATGATTTCGACAATACTTCTTTCCATGGCTGTCGAGCAGCGCTTATTAACACGCGCTCCCTTCCATGCCACAGCCTCCAGATCTGCGAGTTTATCCTCACCCATGATCTGGATTTACTTTTTGCCACTGAAACCTGGGCAGATGCCGGATCAGGACCGGATTTCTGTATTGCCACCCCAGAAGGCTATAGTGTAGCTAGACATGATAGACCCATAGGAAGAGGTGGCGGACTCGCCATTATTTATAAGAACAAATATCGTACCACCTTCGAGCCCATAAACTCCGTCAATTGTGAAGCCGCAATTTTTGCTATCAACCTTAACCAGAAACAAGCCCTTAAAGGAATTTTGTTATATCGACCTCCCGGCTCCCGAACCCCTTTTCTCTCCACTGTTTCGGACTTCGCCGACCATATTATAAGTTCTGCTGAATATACTATATTGGGAGATTTTAACTTCCACTTGGAAGAGCAGGATAATTATGAAACCAGTCAACTTATTGCCGATTTCTCAACGTTGGGACTTCATCAATTGGTCAAGGGAATCACTCACCAGGCAGGACATACACTAGATGGTCTGTTCACCAATAATCCCGATATTTTGGTATTGGATACTTTCCCCATCACGTGGTCAGATCATAGAGCTATTCTCTTTGGGATACATATCCGGACTACAAACCCCCTCCCCGCCAGGCCGCGAACCAGGATTGGAACTCGTGCCTGGAAGAATGCGGATATCCCTCAGATGCTAGATTTCTTGGCTTCTTATTGCCCCAAGGGAGGAAGCAATCCTGAATTACTAGCTTCCGATTTCCAAGACTTGATTCGGAATGCCGCTGATCAAGTAGCCCCGGAGAAGTTCATGAGACCCAATAGAACGTCTCCGTCGGCGGCCTGGTATACCGAAGATCTCAGACTCCATCGGCAATATTGCCGGAGCCTGGAAAGGCGTTGGAGGAAACTTTACTGCCCCATAGCCAAGCAAACCTATAAAGATGCCCTTATAATATACAAAAAAGCGATCATCGCTCGAAAATCAGTCTTTTTCTCGGCCCAAATAGAGAATGCCAAAAACTCTTCTAGAGAGCTGTTTTCTGTTGTCACCACTTTGTTCATTCCTTCCACGGGCCCCGGGGTTGAACCCTCTCAGACTTTTTGTAATCATCTATCCACCTATTTTACTACCAAGGTGGCAGACATATACTCATCCTTCGAAGGGGACACAAGAACCAGACTTAGAGTTTGCACTGAGGAAGAAGTAACCTCTGATCATGATCCTGATCGCCTTCCCTGTTTTGCTTCCACTTCGCAAGACCATATTAGCAGACTCATCTCCACCATTAAGTCTGGTTTCCCTTGGACCCTTGTCCTCCATCTGTGATGGCAAACCTTACAGAAGTGATCTTACGGCCACTTATGGAAATCTGCAATACTGCATTCCAGACCGGTCAATATCCTAGGTCTTGGAAGAAGGCGGTGATTAAACCACTTCTGAAAAAACCCTCCTTGGATCCTACAGCTGTGGCCAGCTATAGACCAATTGCGTGTCTCCCCTTTCCTGCCAAAATATGCGAATCTCTGATGAATAAGCAACTCTCAGAGTTCATCGATACTCACCAACTTCTCGATGAAACGCAGTTTGGTTTTAGGAAAGGGCATGGAACGGAGACCGCCTTAATAAAGGCCTCAGACGAGATTAGAGCTATTATGGACCAGGGAGGTGCGGCCGTCCTGATCCTCTTGGATTTGTCTGCAGCCTTTGACACGGTCGACCATGTTATTCTGGTCGACCGTGTCACAGCCCTGGGAATAAACGGCATGGCCAGGGACCTTATTTCATCTTTCCTGGAAAACCGTACCCAGACAGTGAGGCTGGGTGATTTCTACTCTCCTATCTCTGCACTCCCTTGTGGAGTCCCACAGGGCTCCTCGCTAAGCCCCACGTTATTTAACATCTACGTGGCGGACTTAGCGAGGGTAATAAAGGCCCATGGGATACGGTTAACATCTTACGCAGATGATACCCAGCAGGTTCTGGCAATCCATAGAGACGGCCCAGCTGTGGCAGCCAACTTCCAAAAAGCCATGCTCGCGGTCAGTACTTGGATGGCTTCTAATTGTCTGAGGCTTAACTCGGACAAGACCGAGATCATGACCTTCGGCAGGCTTTCCCCTGAATGGTCTACTATCTGGTGGCCTGCACAGCTGGGCCCTCCTCCTGTCCCGGTAGAAAAGGCCAGAAATTTGGGAGTCATTTTTGACAGTAAACTATCTTTTGGCCTTCACGTCAACAAGGTCGTGTCATCAGCATTTTTTATCTTAAAAAAGATCAAGACGTTACTGCCTTATCTCCCTATTTCAGCTGGGAAGACTTTGGTTTCCACTTTAGTATTCTCAAAAATAGACTACGGGAATGCCCTCTTCTTAAACACCCAGAAGCGTGTTTTAATGAAGCTACAGTCTATTCAGAATGCAGCTGCAAGGATTCTTCTTGACATCCCCCGTCGCCAGCCTACCACTCCCGCCATGAATGTCTGACATAATATCGACAGACAGAATATCGAACTACAAAAATATCGGAACAAAAATATCTACATCAAAAATATCGGAATCCTATCTTCATAAAGGTAAGTACAAAAATATAGAAAAAAAAATATCGTAGTACAAAAATATCGGAATTAAAAATATCGTTTTTTTAAATGTATTAATAATAATGTAAAAATAATTTTAAAATACATATAATTTTACAAATATTAAATAAAAATATTAAAACAAAATTAAAACGAATACATATACATTTAAAATAAATAAAACACTTAATAATTTAATGTAATTTTATTTTTTTTTATGTTATTTAATTGATTTAATGTAATATTTTTTTGTTTTTACCCTGAACGCATGTACCCCAAAAACCCAAAACTGACCCTGAACCCTACAAATATCCCTGTACCCCAAAAACCCAAAAATGACCCTGAACCCTAAAAATACCCCTTTACCCAAAAACTGAAAACTGACCCTGAACCCTAAAAATACCCCTTTACCCAAAAACTGAAAACTGACCCTGAACCCTAAAAATACCCCTTTACCCATGAACTGAAAACTGACCCTTATCCCTAAAAATACCCCTTTACCCAAAAACTGAAAACTGACCCTGAACCCTAAAAATACCCCTTTACCCAAAAACTGAAAACTGACCCTGAACCCTAAAAATAAATACCCCTTTACCCAAGAACTGAAAACTGACCCTGAACCATAAATATACCCATTTACCCAAAAACTGAAAACTGACCCTGAACCCTAAAAATACCCCTTTACCCAAAAACTGAAAACTGACCCAGAACCCTAAAAATATCCCTTTACCCAAGAACTGAAAACTGACCCTGAACCCTAAAAATACCCCTTTACCCAAAAACTGAAAACTGACCCTGAACCCTAAAAATACCCCTTTAGCCAAAATTAATTAATATTATTTAATTACCAATTAATTATTAATTAACAATAACAATAAAGTAAATATATTAGCACATTAGCTGTAATTAATTTAATTTAATAATTAATATTATTTTTCCCAATTAATTAATTAAGAATAACAAAAAATTATATATTAAAAAAATTACTATAATTAATGTAATTAACTAATTAATATTAATTAATTACCAACTAATTAATAATTAAAAATCTGTACAAAATTATATTAATTAATTAACTAATTAATATAAATTAATTACCAATTAATTATAAATTAAAATATGTACAAACATATATTAATTAATTAATTATTATTAAATTACTTCCCACCCTATTCCCCTATAAACCCATAACCCGCTACAGAAAATATTTATCAATTAATCAATTAATTAAAATTAATTAAAAATTATTTCTCAATTAATTAATTAATAATTCCTACTAATTAATAATTAATTTAACATAATTAAATTACTTCCCACCCTATTCCCCTATAAACCCACAACCCGCTACAGTAGTAAAAGACAATATTTAATTAAATTACATTAAAAATAAATAATAAAACATAATAAATACAATATAATATACACTAAATTTATTGAAAAATTGATATTAGTACCATCAAAGTTATTTATTTCGATATTATTGACATCGATATTTAAAACTTCGATATTACTGATATCATACTAATATCGATATTAAGACTGTCGATATTACTTACCTTCGATATATTGTCCCATCGATATTTAAACTTCAATATTATTGTATATCGATATTTAAAACTCGATATTTTGTCTGTGTACCTCCCGCCATACGTCACCTCCACTGGCTGAGAGTAGAGAGCCGAATTAAATTTAAGGCCCTCTGTATTGCCTATAAGGCAGTGCATGGCGTCGGACCCAGGTTCCTCACAGAAGCGTTTCAGTTGTATACCCCCAAAAGGCAACTTAGATCTGCTAATACCTGTCTCCTTTCAGTACCACGCACCAGAACTGCCACCTGGGGAGACAGGCGCTTTCTGGTGGCTACTCCGAAACTTTGGAATCTACTGCCGCTGGCGATTAAAACAGCTCCTAACCTGATGACTTTTCGCAGGCTCCTAAAAACGTGGTTGTTTAACCAGTAACTCATGTCTTACAACCAGCAAATTGATGACTGATCTCTATTAGCTCCTCGTGTGCCGAGACACCCCAGGGTATTTGTATGCGCAATAAAAATTTCAAATAAAATAAATAAAAATAAGAGGTCTATTGGAGTGGGACCAACCATGCTTTCTACCCTACTCTGGTTTCCTCCCCCCTCTCTGACCTTGGTTACCATTTCTGGACCTGCAAGTTGTCTCGGGATGTGAGGTGTGACCGCAAATTTCGCAGGCGTGTCTAAATTTACATGTGCCAGCCGGCATCGTACAGGAGCGCTTATTAAAGTCCCAGCACACACCACTCCTTTCCCCCCCCACCCCCCCTATTCTTCCCCGGGAAGTCATTCCCCTGCGCTGACCGAAAGGGCTGCTGGGGTCCTGCAGAGAACACCTTGACTGCACTGGTGGACTGGGCCGGGCCCGTGTTCCCTGAGAACTGCTTATGCCAAGACATTGAGTCAACCTTGTCCCATGACAATGATGTGTCAAATTCCTTAGATTTCCTGAAATTCACATCGTACTCCTTCCACGCCTCCCCAGGGTACTGCTCGCTCCACCCTACAATCCTGCTCTGGTAGCAAGCCATTGCTGCCTGGACATTAGGAGGGCGTTCGACTGCGATAGCCGTAAAGATCGAGAAGGCCCTGATCCAATTAAGCAATGTTTCCTCTACCCTGAATTTAGAACACTGTACTCTCCATTCGCTAGGGTGCATCCATTCCTTTAGTACCTTGGCATTCTCCATTTCCCTATTGTCCAGCAACAGAGAAAAAATATAGATATACTTTCCCGCCCAAATCATTTCTTTCACAGCCCGGGAAACATGTTGTGCTAAATCCTCACTCCTGGACGGGATTGAACCGTCGCCCAAGAGAGGCAGAGCCACCTCCTTACCATTTCTGGACACTTGCGCCGGTCCACCTTCATTTCCGTTCAGTTGGGCGGCATTCGAACCTGTAAGTGAAGAAGAAGAGGGGCCGCAGCACTACCGGCAGCCGTTGCTGCTCTAATTTTTTCGACCATCTTAGCTGCCTCAGCGGTCTGATCCCACGTTGTGGGCAACACACCCCCTTTTGTAACCAAGGCAATAAAGCCACTATCTGCGCTGCCAGCTCGGCCGGGATTGGAGCTTCTGAATCTGGCACTACTGCCGGCACCACTGGCCCCCCTGAGGGCACGCCCAGTGGCATTGATGGGCTAGGTAAGGGGGCGGCCGGTGGCGCCGCCACCGGGGCTGGTACCACAAGCGGGGGGCACAGTAGGTGCTGGCACGGGTGCCGTCGGACGTGGTCCTACGGGGGCAGACGGGTCAGACCCCACAGGAGGGATCCCCGGTGACAAGGCAGAGCCGGTGCCGCAGGCGCCAGGACTACCGGCGCGGGTGTAGGGGGGAAAGCCAGAGGTGCAGGAGCGGGTGCGCTGCGCCTCGATTTCTTGGCCTTGCTCCTCCTAGGTGAGGTGGCGAAATCCACCCTGGGCAACAGCGCCATAATCTGCCGCTTGGGCCTACCCTGTGGGCCCAAAGGGCCATCAAACCTCTCATTCATGCGAGCCTCCAGATCATCAACCTTTCCCAACTTTTTATCAATGGCATTCATCCTACGCATCATGGCCTACATCATCACCTCCATTTTTGACCCCTTACCCCCCTAGCTCCTGGCATTTTGCTGCCCACTGTACTACACTCTTAATGCCCGGATTTGCTTCCTGTGCACACAATACCTTCAACAGATGGAGGATACGCAGGGGGCTGTGAGCACCATGCAATTGCGACCGCAACACACCAGCTTGTCCGATTGTCAGGGGTGAGTAAACTCTAGTGTAGACCCACCCGGCGGCCACTAGAAGCAATGAAATGCGAGCCCCCGCTCTCCTCTTACCACCGACGTCCTGCGTGTTCCACGGCCGGTATCAGTTCTAAGTCCGTCCCCGGTCCCGCACTCGGACCCCACCGACTTAGCGTCCACTGTACCCGAATTGCCTGGTGAGTGCACCGCAGCGTACGGTCCACGCTCAGACTGTCCGCTTCCAATGTCGTGCTCCCACACACCCCCACCAGCAGTCCTCAGTTCGGCGCCGACCTGCAGTAACAGAGTAAAATATTACAACTTTTGAGTCAAGGTGCTGCCGCGTTCCACGCGTTCTCTCTCCGACGCTGTCCTCCTAAGACTCGGCACCTCCCTCCGCCGCTTAACCGCCGACAAGAACCTGAAATATAAGAAAAGAAAATTTAGGAAGCCCCGAGCGCGGGGCCCGACCAGTGTGGGGGAGCGTCCAGGCAACAAGGGGCCACCTGAGCGCTCCCCCCTCCTTAATTCCCGGGATCGCGGGGAGGGGGCCGCACGCCCCCAGTCGCCTGCCCCCCTTCCCCACCCGGAAGTCTGCACAACGCCTTCCGGGTCAGGGGTCGGGCGCCAGCCAACCGGTGGTGCGGCGCGCACCCTTGCGACATCACTGGACACCGGGGGGTCACGCCCCCACCACCGGGAGGCAAGAGGAGAAGAGGGGGTCGCCGCACTGCCATGCGGGCGGGGGGGCCGAGGGCCCCCCTTTTTAAAAGGAGCCGAGACTCCCCTCTGTGATGGGGCCTATAAAGGAGAGAGTGGCCATGAGGAGCCGAGAGGAGCCCTGCAAACCGCGGAGCAGGCGCAGCCTGTGCGCAACACAGAGTCCCCGGTGAAGGGTTAGGCTGTGCCAAGCTGTGTGCAGCTTGTGTCCAGCGAGGTGCGAGTACGCCCGCGTGCCAGCGTGTGCGTAAACTGTGGTTCTGCACAGGCCCAAGCAAGAGGGGTGTGCACCTGTCTGCAGCCTGTCAACCTGTGCGCAAACTGTGGTCTGTGCAAGGCCCGAACAAGAATGTACCAATGTGTGATTATGGTGTGCTCAGTACAATCCCTTAGACGCATGGACGATCAGCTTATACCAACAATGCACAATACAATGCTTGCGCAAGGTGAACGTCAACCTGTCTGTAGCTTGTAAATGTAAATGTAAATGTATATGTAAATGTAAATGTATAGGCATTTATATAGCGCACTACTTACCCGTAGGGTCCCAAGGCGCTTCGACCGCTGCGAAACCCTTCCTGGCTTCCCTGAGAGATGGTCCCTTAATTGGTATCTCCAGGGTGAGACCAGGCATCCCCGGCGGTCTGGTGGGGCCGTTAGTGAAGATGAGGCAAGCTAATGCCCAGAGTTGCCGAGTGTGATCGCTGATCAGAGTGGGCACCGAGACGAGAGAATTATCGAGTCCGCTGACCCTGGTCCAGAAACCTGCCGCGCCGGGAATCGAACCCTGGTCCCGGGCCGTCCTCTGCTCTCTGGTATGCCGCCTCTAACCAGTGAGCCACACTACTTCACTTGTGCTAACTTGTGCGCAAACTATGGTCTGTGCAGGGCCAGAGCGGAATGAGTGTGCAGCCTGTCTGCAATTTGTGCTAATTTATGCGCAAACTATAGTCCGTGCTGAGCCCGAGCGATATGAGTGTGAAACCTGTCTGCAATTTGTGCTAACTTATGCACAAACTATGGTCTGTGCAAGGCCCGAGCGAGATGAGTGTGCACCCTGTGTGTAGTCTGTGCCAGCTTGTTTGCTAACTATGGTCTGTGCGGTGCCTGAGCGAGATGAGTCTGCGCCCTGTCTGTAGTATGTGCCAGCTTGTGCGCAAACTATGGTCTGTGCAGTGCCCGAGCGAGATGAGTGTGCACCCTGTGTGCAGTCTGTGCCAGCTTGTGCGCAAACTATGGTCTGTGCAGGGCCCAAGCAAGATGAGTGCACCATGTCTGCAATGTGTGCTAACTTGTACACAAACTATAGTCTGTGCAGGGCCCAAATGAGATGATTGTGTAACCTGACTGCAGTCTGTACCAGCATGTATGCAAAATAGGATCTGTGCAGTGCCCGAGCGTGATGAGTGTGAACCCTGTCTGCAGTCTGTACCAGCTTGTCCGCAACATATGGTCTGTGCAGGGCCCAAGCTAAATGAGTGTGCACCCTGTCTGCAGTCTGTGCTTGCTTGTGCTTTAACGATGGTCTGTGCAAGGCCCAAATGAAATGATTGTGCAACCTGACTGCAGTCTGTGCCAGCTTGTGCGCAAACAAGTGTATGTGCAAGGCTCAAGCGAGATGAGTGTGCAGCCTGTCTGCAGTCTGTACCAGCTTGTTTACAATCTATGGTCTGCGCAAGGCCCAAATGAGATGGTTGTGCATCCTGACTGAAGTCTGTGCAAGCTTGTGCGCAAACAATGGTCTGTACAAGGTCGGATCGAGATAAGTGTGCAACCTGTCTGCAACGTATGTGCAAACTGTAGTCTGTACAAGGCCCGACCAAGAAGAGTGTGCAACCTATCTGTTGTCTGTGCTAACTCGTGCGCAAAGTGTGATCTGTGCAAGACCCGAGAGAGGCTTTGGTAAATTGTGTGCAAAATGTACTCGCTCAAGGTCCAACTAGGTGAGTGTGCAGCACGTCTGCGGCTAGTGCCAACCTGTACGCATCGGGGGTCAGTCCACGGCATGGCTGCAGCCTGTGCACTTCACTGCCTGTGCCCACTTGCACAGTGCCAGGCCTAATGGATCCGGGGAAGGCCAGTGGGCGACCTGTGCGCAACATAAGCTATCCTGTGCAAAGCAGGAAGTCCCTAGTAGTGCTGTGGAGGTCACTGTCCGTCCTGTGGGCAATCTAAGCCAACCTGCGCAATGCTGGAAGTCCCTAGGAGTGCCGCAGAGGCCAGTGTGCCTTTCACTAGGCCGGGTCACCCCCTTGCTCCTGCCGCTTCCTGCTCCTGCCTGCTCCGGCTGTGTCACCCACCTGCCAAGCTCCTGCCGCCGCCACCTGTGTCACCCGCCTGTCAAGCTCCTTCCGCCACCGCCCTCCCTGCCCCCCGGGCGGCCCAGCCACAGCTGCCCATTGGCCGCCCCGCTCCCGCCACCCAGCTGACCCGCCCTCCCGTCCCCCTACTTAAGGGAACCACCGGGTGTGATCGGGAGTGACCACTGCGCCTTTTATTAGGCAGGGTCACCCCCTTGCTCCTGCCGCTTCCTGCTCCTGCCTGCTCCGGCTGTGTCACCCACCTGCTAAGCTCCTGCTGCCGCCGCCTGTGTCACCCGCCTGTCAAGCTCCTGCCGCCACCGCCCTCCCTGCCCCCGAGCGGCCCAGCCACAGCTGAGCCACCCGCCCGCCAGTTTTTCCCGCCGCTGCCCCCCTGCGGCCCCGCCCACCACCAGCCCATTGGCCGCCCCGCTCCCGCCACCCAGCTGACCCGCCCTCCCGTCCCCCTACTTATGACGCCCCCAGAGCGACCGCGCAGCGGACGCGCGCAGCGGGAGCACTGATTGAGCGCCGAAGGTGCGCCAAAGGTAAGCCCGTCTGCGCCCGTCCGTGCCTGGACCGTGCCCAGCGCCAGGACCCATGGCCCCCGCAGACCCCAGCCCACCCGACGGACATACGACACCGCCACCCTCAACGCACTCAACACCGGCCGAATCCTGGGATGCTACTGAGCCACCCCGAGACGCACCCATGGACCCTTCAGCTGCCACTCCTGCAAGTTCACCTGCATCCGGAGCCGCACTGCACCCGCACCCACCAAGCCGAACACCAGAAGCAACCACCTCAAGTGCATCCTGCTCAACACCCGCTCCGTCCACAGACACGCCGTCAAACTCTGGAACCTCCTCGACACTACATCTCCGGACGTTGCCTTCCTCACGGAAACATGGATGAACGCCTCCTCAGCGCCCGACATCGCCAGCGCCATCCCGGACGGATACAAGATCACCCGGAGGGACCGCGCCAACCACACGGGAGGAGGCATCGCCATCATCCACAGGAACACCATCCGCATCACGACCAACACCGACGACACCCTGACAACCGCCGAACACCTGCACTTCCAGATCCTCACAGACCCCAAGACCACCCTCAGAGGCACCCTCATCTAAAGACCCCCGGGACCACGCACACAATTCAGCGAAGACATCGCCGACTTCATCAACCCACACGCCCTCCCCTCCGCTGACCAAATCCTCCTCGGGGACCTCAACTTCCACCTGGAGAACAACAACGACCGCAACACCACCACCCTGCTGGACAACCTCGCCAAACTCGGTCTCAAGCAGCTGGTGACCACCCCCACCCACTACGCTGGACACACACTCGACCCCGTCTTCTCATCCAGCAAGGACATCGTCTTCAGCCACGCCACCGGACTCCACTGGACGGACCACAGCTGCATCCACTTCAGCTTCAGAAGAACCACGATCCACCACCACCAGCAACAGGTTACACGAAGAAGCTGGAACAAGATCACAGCCGACCAACTTGCCGCATCCCTGAGCCAGCACCCTCCCGCCAGCCCAGCGAACCCCAGCCAGGCCGCCGACAACCTCACAAAGTGGATCAGCAACTGCGCAGACGACCTCGCCCCACTGAGGACCCCGCCCAGCAGACCCGGCAGCAAGAAGGCCCAACGGTTCACCGACGAACTCAAGAGCTCCAAGAAGAACTGCCGAGCCCTCGAGAGAGCCTGGCGAAGAGACCCAACACCAGACAACATGACCACCCTCAAGCTCGCCACCCAAAAGCACCATCAACTGATCCACGCCACCAATAAAACAGCATTCAAAGAACGGCTGGACAACAACGCACACAACAGCAAGGAACTCTTCACCATCGTCAAAGAGCTCTCCAACCCCAACGCCGGAAACAACAACATCACCTCATCGCAAGACCTCTGCAACTCCCTCGCCTCCTACTTCCACAACAAGATCGCTGACATACACAACAGCTTCAGCACACAACCAATGCTCCCCACGACGCGCCAACACCCCCCACCACCACCCTCAGCGCCTGGACCCCGATCAGCACCGTAGACACCATCCGCACGATGAACTTCATCCACTCCGGATCTCCCACCGACCCCTGCCCTCACCACGTCTTCAACAAGGCCGACGCTATCATCGCACCCCACCTACGGGACATCATCAACACCTCCCTCAACACCGCCACCTTCCTGGAGAGCTGGAAGCACGCTGAACTCAGCGCCCGATTGAAGAAACCAACAGCGGACCCCACCGAACTCAAAAACTACCGCCCCATCTCGCTCCTCCCGTTTCCAGCCAAAGTCATCGAGAAGACCGTCAACAAGCAAATGGCCGCCCTCCTCAAGACGAATGGATCCCTCGACCCCTCACAGTCTGGCTTCCGGGCCAACCACAGCACCGAGACCACCCTCATCGCAGCCACCGATGACATCCGAGCCCTGCTTGATAACGGAGAAACAGCGGCCCTCATCCTCCTAGACCTCTCCGCGGCATTCGACACTGTCTGCCACCGCACCCTAGTGCACCGCCTCAGCAACGTTGGAATCCAGGAGAAGGCACTGGAGTGGATCATTTCCTTCTTCGCTGGAAGGACACAGAGAGTCCACCTACCCCCGTTCAGATCAGAAGCCACCGAAGTCATCTGCGGCGTCCCTCAAGGCTCCTCGCTCAGCCCCACCCTCTTCAATGTCTACATGAGCCCTCTCGCAGCCATCGCACGCCAACACAACCTCAACATCATCTCCTACGCTGACGACACCCAGCTGATCCTCTCCCTTACCAACGACCCCGCCACTGCCAGAGCCAACCTACACGAAGGGATGAAAGACGTAGCCGAGTGGATGATGACCAGCCGCCTGAAACTGAACTCAGACAAGACAGAAGTCCTCATCCTGGGCTCCTCGCCCTCCGCCTGTTTTCTCCTGGTGGCCCCCTGCCCTGGGCACCGCACCCAAACCGACAGACCACGCACGCAACCTGGGCTTCATCCTGGACTCCTCCCTCGCCATGACCAGACAAATCAACGCCGTCTCCTCGTCCTGTTTCAACATCCTGCGCATGCTACGTAAGATCTTCCGGTGGATCCCCACCGAGACCAGGAAGACGGTCACCCAGGCCCTCGTCACCAGCCGTCTGGACTACGGCAACACCCTCTACGTCGGAACAACCGCCAAGCTCCAGAAGAGACTCCAGCGAATCCAGAACACCTCAGCGAGACGCATCCTCGACATCCCCCGACACAGCCACATCTCTGGACACCTGAGAGACCTGCACTAGCTCCCGGTCAACAAGAGAATCACCTTCCGGCTCATCACCCACGCACACAAAGCCCTGCACAACCAAGGCCCGAGTTACCTCAACAGCCGCCTCAACTCCTACGCTCCCACACGCCAGCTCCGATCAACCAGCCACGCCCTCGCCGCTGTCCCCCTCATCCGAAGAGCCACAACAGGAGGAAGGTCCTTCTCCTACCTGGCACCAAGACCTGGAACTCCCTCCCGACCCACCTCCGCCTGACCCAAGACCACTTCACCTTCAGGAAGCAGCTCAAGACCTGGCTGTTCGAGCAGTAGCGGACCCCCCCTCCCAAAGCGCCTTGAGACCCTCCGGGTGAGTATTGCGCTATATAAATGCGTTGATCAATTGATTGAGTGTGCGCCCCGTGCGCAACCCAAGCCAACCTGTGCAATGCTGGAAGTCCGTAGGAGTGCTGTGGAGGCCAGTGCACTCCCTGTGCGCAACTTCCGCTGGCAGGGGCGCAGTCAAAAACCCCTCGGACTCAACCTGCATGCCTTTAACTCATTGATTATCACTGGGGTTTACCCCCAAATTCAATGGGCCTCACTTATGAGGCCGTGCGTCACTTTCACGCCGCCGGTTCGTCACTTTTTGTGACGCACCAGCAGCGTGAAAAATGTGCCTTGTTGCACCATATTTACAAAGTGACGCATCTAGGTAGATGCGTCACTTTGTAAACCCCTGCGCTACATTATACCTATACCAGGTACAATGTATGTAGGGGGGGGCGTTCTGACGCAAGACATGGTCATAGAAGTGACACAGTGAAATCTATAAGATTTCACTGTGCCACTTCTAGGACACAAATGTGTCAATTTCTTACGCCTGCCTCACAGCAGGCGTAAGACTGACGCAGCCCCATGTGAAAGGACACATTGCTGGAGTTGCGTCACTTTTGTGACACACTCCAGCAATGCGTCACTTTTGCGCCATACAGATACGTCAGAAATACTGACATATCTGTAACACCTTGTGCCATGATGTGTCATACGGTAAATATGACGCATCATTGGTGTTGCAAGGAGAGCGCAGTGAAAAGTGACACATTGCGGTTTTCACAGAGCGATGCGTCACTTTTCATAAATGAGGCCCATAGTTTTTATCTGTTGGTAGGAGCTGCGGTGCTCAGGAAAGCTTGTTAATGAGCGGGCAGGGATGTGATATCTTGAAGGGTTGCTCCCTGTGGACATGGACATGGGTGTGGACCATTGGCGACTGGGGCCCTTGGGTGTATCTGCAGGCAGGGTGACCCCGGCACAAGCTGCGGCGCGCATGGAAGCTTGCGAATGAACCATCAGGGGTGTGACTTCTCGAAGTGGTGCCCCCTCTGGACAGGGGTTGTGGACCATGAGCTACTGGGGTCCCTAGGTGTGTTTGCGGCCCGAGTGACCCTGCATGACCACCGCAAGATGCCCTACCTGCATCAAGGGCACTTGAATTAAATGCTCTTTATCATACTTCTGCCTGCAACCTGAGCCTGCCCTGGCAGCATCTGATAGCAGCGGGGAGTATATCCAGTGACTCTCTCTGGACATGGGGTGTGGGCCATGGGCAACTGGGGCCCTTGAGTGTATCTGTGGAACGTGTGACCCCGGTACAAGGTACGACGCCCATGGAACATTGCGAATGAGCAATCAGGCGTCTGACATCTTGAAGGGGTGCCCCCTTTGGACATGGACATGGGGTGTGGACCATGGGCGACTGGGGCCATTGGATGTATCTGCAGGCCGGGTGACCCCCGCACAAGCTGCGGTGCTCATGGAAGCTTGCGAATGGACCATCAGGGGTGTGACTTCTCGAAGGGGTGCCCCCTCTGGACGGGGGTTTTGGACCACGGTCTACTGGGGTCCCTAGGTGTGTCTGCTGTCCCAGTGACCCTGCGTGACCCCCGCAAGATGCCCTACCTTTATCGAGGGCACTTGAATTAAATGCTCTTTATCATACTTCCGCCTGCAACCCGAGCCTGCCCTGTCAGCATCTGATAGCAGCGGGGAGTATATCCAGTAACTCTCTCCAGCCCTGTGGGGGAGGGCAACCCTGGAGAACTTTCCGACGAAGCTGATACCAGATGGTAATTCCGGGCACGGTTCATGTACTTCTATAGGTGACGCTGCAGGCACATTATGTACACTCACAGGGTTAATGTTCTTCTATAGGTGACTCCGCCGGCATACAATGTACACTCACAGAGGTAATGTAAATCTATGAGTGACGAGGCCGGCACACTATGTACACTCACAGGGTTTCTGTACTTCTATGGGTGACGCGGCTGACATACAATGTACACTCACAGGATTAATGTACTTCAATGGGTGACACTGCCGGCACCCGCTGTACACTCACAGGGTTAATGTAAATCTAGGGGTGACGAGGCCGGCACACTATGTACACTCACAGGGTTAATGTACGTCTGTAGGTGACACTGCTGGCAAACTATGTACACTCACAGGGTTAATATACTTGTATAGGTGACGTTGCGATACACTCTGTCCACTAACGGGGTTAATCACGTTTTATGAATGATACTGCTGGCATACCTTGCACTATCAGGGTGAATATATAGTTCTACAGGTGTCACTGGCAGCATTGTTTGAGACTTATACGGTTAGTACAGTTACTTTTACAGGTGTCACTGACGGCAGCTTTAGTATAAGGACTAATAAGTTTCTACTTTTGTATAGCTAACATACTAACAGTCTTACTAAACATGTTAGCGGCGCAGAGGGTAGGTGGTATACTTGCATAAGTAAAATGTATGTGTATACGCTTGTGTGTGTGTGAACATATATATATATATATATATTCACAATCGCCATATGGCATGATTTGAATGTTGTGAAATGTTGGCAACATAAATTAGATTGGGAAATTGTACATTGTTGCGATTCCTACTGGTTGCCACTTTTCACTTGTGACGAGATTCACATTTTTAGATGTAAGAGGTTACTTTTGCACGTTGGATGGAAATAATGTATATAAAATATGTCTTGCCCTTTGTACATATGTAAATTTGTTTTTTAACATTTTTTAATATTGTACATTTATTGGCTTTTTAACGTGGTCACTGAAATGTTTTCTATGTTTATTACCATGCACCTTTGTTCAACCAATCATGTGTTTTCATAACCATGCACTAGCACTTTAAAAATAGTCTGTCCCACCCTTAGCGTCATGTCATCAAGGCCTCTGAGCAGGCCGAAACGTTATGCTGGTGGCGATGCAACAAAATTGATTAAAAATATTCTCTTCACCTGAAGACTGGGTCAGCTTTCGTTTGTCCGGATCGGCGGTCCCCCAGGACATTGGGGTTTGCTGGTTCTTGCTGGACGAGTGCAGTGCAATACATATATATATATATATTTATATATATTCACTGAAAAAACCATAGGTTTGACACCAGTTATAGTTAGCTGGAAATGTTACTGACATAAAACCATTGAAAATCCCACGTTATAGTTTGTTGGACTCACTATAACTTGTGCGCCTGCAATGCACTGCTGATAACGTCACATATTACATCACTCATGACATGGTCAGTGACATCACTCATGACATCACTGATGACACCATCCAGTGAATGTGTGTCTTTCTGAAAAATAAATATGTTTTATATATGTATTTGTAAATGTTGATGGAGGAATACATTTTTAAAGAAGTGTCTAAATGGATGTTTTTTAAAAATAAATTGATTGGTTAACTGGCTTATTAAGTGTATCTTAGTGAATACATATATTAGCGAGTAATGTTTAAATATTTAAATATATGTATCAGTGTTTCACTTTGTGTATAAGTGGCTGCATGGGTTGGTGAGTAGCTACATGTGCGTGTATATGGGATATTAGATTTTTTTTAGTATCAGTATGAGTGTCTGTATGGTTTGGTGGGGGTATTACTTAGCACATAGATGCATCAATGACTGACTCACTGTTTGTATGTGTTTTGAAGACAGCATATGTGCAGGACTGTATGGGTGGATGATTGTGTATATGCGTGTGTTAGTGAGTGAATGACTGTCTCACTAGTGTCTTTATCAGTAACTACATATGTTTTAATTTAGTATATGTGAGTATTGATGTATATAAGTGAGTATATGTGAGAGTGAGAGATTGTAAGAGTTCCTGTTTAATTAAGTATGTGTTTCTATAAGTGATTGTTTAAGAGAGTAAGTATGTGTAAGTTTCCTTAGAAGTAAGGTGGTAGTGTGTGTATAGCTGTATATGCAAATAAATGGATGTTGAATAGTTTATTTGCATGTGTGAGTATGTGTGTGAGTAACTTTTGGATGACTGTCGGTGTGTAACAGGATGTATAGGTGTATCACTACATATGATGAGTGAGTATATGTATGAGTGACTATATAGAACTGTTGGTGAATGAGTGGATGTGTATATAGATAGTGGAATTACTGAATTCGTTGTTGTAACTGGTATGGGTATCTCCATTTTTTTGAAAATGTTAGTTTCTATTTTTGAATATGTGTTTCAAGGGTTACATTACACTTAAAGGAGGTTTGTCACTCTGTCACAAGGATGGTGTCATCAGTGATGTCATGAGTGATGTCACTGACCATGTCATGAGTGATGTAATATGTGACATCATCAGCAGTGCATTGCAGGTTAAAGTGAGTCCAACTAACTATAACGTGGAAATTTCAATGGTTTTATGTCAGTAAAATTTCCAGCTAACTATAACTGGTGTCAAACCTATGGTTTTTTCAGTGAATTTAATAGGTTTTTTAAATGCTAATTCCTAACTATAACTGGTGTGAAACCTATGGTGTTTTCAGTGAATTTCATAGGTTTTTTAAATGCTAATTCCTAACTTTATATAGAGCCTCAAACCTATGTTTTTTTCAGTGAATTTCAAAGTTTTTTAATAGCAAATTTCTATTGCTATCAGATATAATATTTTTATAATGAATCCTATATTGTATATTTATGTAATACTATTTTTTATATGTATATATATCTTTATTTTTTTATTTTTTTGCCTTGGAGCACTCCCGGTGCGCGTACCGATGTGCGCACCGGAAAGCGCAGTCTTGCGGTGCGCCCCGTTGCGCGTACCGGTGAGCGTCCCATTAGCCCTATTGCCGCGAACGAAAACATCATCGTGACATGTCGCGCAGCCGCGTCCGCGTGATACGCATGACGTAAGCGCACCCGGAAGCACCTGAGCGCATACGATCGCGCTACGTAAGCACCCCAGGCGCACCCCGGGCGCGTAGCGTAAGCGCGTCGGGTCATGTAATCTAAAAATAACACTTTTCATTGGTTCAGGACAGTTTTGTTTTCCAAATGATGAAAGCCCTGGTCATGTGACCTGAAAAAACATTTTTCATTGGTTCAGGACAGTTTTGTTTTCCAAATGATGAAAGCCCCCACCTTTTTTCCTCATTCTCACTTTGTACTTTGAGTGAGGAAGACCTGTTTGCAGTCCTATTTGTACCTGTTTGTACTGAGAAATGGCTACAGTAGCAGCAGCAGCAGGAGCATCTCAACCACCACCACCACCACAAGTACCACCACAACACCACAGTGGTGGAGATGAAGAAGAGGAGGAGGAGGAGGAGGAGAGGCAGTTCCTGCCTGAAGATACTACCCCCTATAAGCCAAAGGAGCACATTGTCTGGGAATTTTTTTAAATCCCAAGGGGCCTCAGGAAAGTTAATGCGCCAAAGGTTACTTGTCTGATTTGTGGCACTGTACTTTCCAGGGGGAACCCTGCCAAAAAGTCTTCTTTTGGCAACAACACCATAATTCGCCACATGCAACGCCGGCACCCAAACAACTATGCTGCGGCAGAGGTCAGAGAACTGACCAGAAACCCTCCCCAATCTTCTCCCAGCACCTCCCAAAGTAAACAACCCACTCCATTGGCTCCAGAGACAAGGGAGATGATCCCAAACATCCAACCCCAGTTCAGAGATTTTAAAATAGTTTGCAAATTTTGCGGGACTACAATTTGCTATGGAGAGCAAAGTATTAAACTCATCAACCGTGCTGGAGACAACCACAACTGTAAAAAGAAACCTTAAGTTTTTTCTTGTTTTTTTTTGCTCCAGTTGAGCCGTTTACAATTCCCTGTTTTTTGTTTGTCCCCATAAAAATTACAAAAAATAAATAAAATTGTTCAAAAAAGCCAAAAAAAGTAAAAAATGTTCCAAAAAACAATAAAAAAAATATAAAACAACAAAAAGAATAAAAAAACTGTTCTTTTTAGAACTACCTCCAATTTATAAAAAAATGCTACATTTTTAAAAAACTCTGTCATTCTTTTTTCCCCATGGTACTCTCCCCGGTACGCTCCGCGGTGCGCGTAACGGGAGCTCCCCCCGCGCAAATCGAATTCTTTTTTTTTTTTTGCCCTGCGGGGCCCTTTTATGGCCGCCACATCAAACCTAGGGGATCAGGGGGGTCTACTCTGCCCCCTTTTGGTCATTTCCCCCTTTGTTTTTGCCACCTCTTGTGTCTCGATCCTACCGAGACACAAGATGGCGGCCGCTCCAGACTGTTTGGAATGTTGACAGACACCCGAGAGCCAATCAGCTTTCTGCTCGCGAACTCGCGTAGCCCGCTGAAGCGCGCCCCGTTGCGCGTACCGGGGCGGGCTTATAGATATATATATTTTTTTAACCTAAATTACTCAAAATCCACTGGAGCACATATCTTGAGACATAGCAAAGGCACATCGGGCTACCAGTCCCTACAATTTTGCCAAGTTTGGTGGAAATCCATTCAGCCGTTCGGGCTAAAAGTGAGTCCAACCGCCCTATGGAAATTAACATGGGGAAACACGTTTTGGGACCCCCCTTTTATCTCGGCCCCCGCTTGACGAATCCCCCCAAGCTTTCAGGGAAGGAGCGGAGCGCAGCGAGGCAAATTTAAGGAAAATTACAGGCAGATCCCTAAATCGGCGCCAAACTTATTCCCAATAGAATGTTGCGGATTTCCTATGGAAAACAACCCTAATCATAACTACCTACTGTATTCCAGCTCGAATTTGCACCATAGGTGACGTGGCACAAGCGGTGGGTGCTGCTGACACGGTGGTGCACCGTGTGTTAAATGCCGCTCCAAATCTCCACCCCAGCCGGGAAGAAAAGACAGCACTCACAGGGTGTTTGTCAAATTATTCCAGGTTTATTTCGATCCTCACAGAAGCTTTTCGGGTCAAGCCCTTTGTCAATGTGTCAACACGAGTGTTACACGGAAGCTCATTTTAAATTGCGACATGCATTCTCATTGTGGAAATTAAGGTAGGACTGCTCGTCAAAATAGTACAAGCGCCATCTTGGTATGTGCAAATTAGGCAAAGTACTATACATACAATTCATAATCGGAATCGAAATATACAAACAACGATATCAAAAGTGTCAACAATTCATAAATTTCGCCGTGAGCCGGCTACCCCGGTTCCTAGTATTTGGAACCGCAAAGTGCATTATTTAATAATGCCGTGAATCGGCAAAACTCATCTTATAACTCAATAATTATGCTCAGAGTAAAATTTCAAATGGCATTTCTAAAACCAATCTTATTCATCAATAATTCAGACTCTATCATCGTATGTATTTAACACATATAAAAAGCCTCTAGGGGTGAACTTTCGATAATGATATAATAGCATAGCCTAATATCAAACACATCTCCAAATCGGGCGGAGGCATTGGACGAGATTAAGAAGCTGGAGGATGAACTGGACAACAGTCCCGATAACAGCCAACATCAGAAATTGATGGTAGAAATGAAGAAGAGACTGGAAAAATATGAAATCAAAATTAGCCAAAGAAAAGAAGAGAAATTTGATAGGGACGAAAGAGATTATTCAATGGGCAGAATTCTGACCTTCACCAAGAAGTTCGACTGCCCACGAAAACAATTAATGGGAAGAAACAGAATCCTGTACAACCAACTGAGAAAATAGAAACCTCGGAGTCAGAGGTCACTGGATCTGAGGGAGAAGAACTAGCAGGTCCTTCAAAGTCATTTAAGAAAACTCCTTTTCACAAGGAATTCGACCTATTACGACAAGCATGGCTCAGAGGGGGAAAAGTCAAGCCCCCGGAACAGGACACCGGAAAACAAGGAGGGGAGAGCCGGAAGAGGAAGAGGACGAGGCAGAGGCGGAGGAAACAACCAAATGAAAGCAGCGAAAGCCAAGAGGGGGGGGAACGGTAAAAACAGCCGACACCCTGACCATTGTGAACTTGAGCTCTAAAACACTCAGCAAAGACGAAGAATCAGTATTGAAACTGGGTTTCTCATTCTGCCCACAAACTAATCTTGAGTATACCCAAACGAGAATCGACCTCTTCAAATTCACGAGAAAATTTAAATTACACACATTTTTTAAGATCAAACCTACTGTTCATGAAACCAGATATCTACAAAACAAGATCAAGGAAACAGATATAATTCAGTTAGGTGATCTATCAACTCTGGAGATTTTGGAGGAAATGAGATCTGAAACTCCAATCACAGAATTAGATGAACACAGTCTTACTCAGAGAAGCAGACGGGTCGGTATAGACCAAGAGGCTCCCTGCAGCCCTTTTAAATCAACTTCCTTATTTTTGCCCCAAATGGCGCAGGATGATATTGACATCTTTTCAGAGGCCATGTCAAGGGATCTGGTGAAATTTCGAACCAAAAAGAACACCAAGAAACCAACAAGAAATCCCCTGACATAAGGACAAAGGGAGGCGCTGAAAAACTTACAACTTTTTGGAACTTTTGTGTTTAAATACCAACATGCCTGTGCTTCATTAATTCCAGTACCTCTGAAGAAGTGGCTTGTCCATGAAACGCGTCAGGAAACCTGGAAATATTGCTGTTGGCTGTGAAGCTTTCCCTTGTCGAGGGGTTCTTCTTACTGCAGGCACTCTGCGATGGATATATATATATATATATATATGCACAAAACTCCACACACCACTTCCGAGTCAGACCAGGGGTCAGGTCGGCGCAGGAACAGAGGAGACGGACCAGCTGATGCGCTACACAGGTTCTTTATTTGCCTTACAGTCGGTAGCAAGAGGGCACTACGCGTTTCGGGCTTCAAGGAGCCTTATATATATATGCACCAAAGTCCTCCCCCAAAGAAAAGGCGGAGACCAGCACGGGAACGGGAAAGGAAGCCTTTATTTAACAACTCCACCAGGGCGAATGCATTTCGGCGTCTGTGGCCTTCGTCAGCGCCGTGGAGTAATATTGGGCCAGGAAGCAGTCCACACTAAAAATGTTTTGCCGCTCAGAGATTGGTAGCGGCTGTTCCTCCCCCATGTGGGGCTCCGCCTCGTGTAGTTAGTACAGTGGGTACTCTAACTACGGGACTCAGAATGCAGCAGTCCGGTTCCGAGTCCCAAGGCGGTGATGGTCAAAGGAAAATTGCTGTGTTCAACACAGTGTGCAATGCAGGTCCCGTGTGCCCTCTATTAGTTGCCTGTCAAAGCCTCCTTCCATTCCCACCGCATAAACCACATTGCCAGGTGTCATGTTCACAGGGATCTGCGGCAAAGCTGCTAACCCAACGCGAGGCATAATATCCTCGTCACCGTGTCTCTTTCACCCAGGTTCTGTGGCGTGCCTGACTGTGTCACTAACATGACGGAGAGAAATTGCCGAAGCGTTGCCAGCTGCAGATCAGGCCTCTTGTAATGCGGGATCCCCTTACACGTTACTGGCAAACGTGTGAAGTAATGCACCAAAGTCCTTCCCCAAAGAAAAGGCGGAGACCAGCACGGGAACGGGAAAGGAAGCCTTTATTTAACAACTCCACCAGGGCGAATGCATTTCGGCGTCTGTGGCCTTCGTCAGCGCCGTGGAGTAATATTCGGCCAGGAAGCAGTCCACACTAAAAATGTCTTGCCGCTCAGAGATTGGTAGCGGCTGTTCCTCCCCCAGGTGGGGCTCCGCTTCGTGTAGTTAGTACAGTGGGTACTCTAACTACGGGATCCAGAATGCAGCAGTCCGGTTCCGAGTCCCAAGGCGGTGATGGTCAAAGGAAAATTGCCGTGTTCAGCACGGTGTGCAATGCAGGTCCCGTGTGCCCTCTATTAGTTGCCTGTCAAAGCCTCCTTCCATTCCCACCGCATAAACCACATTGCCAGGTGTCATGTTCATGGGGATCTGCGGCAAAGCTGCTAACCCAACGCGAGGCATAATATCCTCGTCACCGTGTCTCTTTCACCCGGGTTCTGTGGCGTGCCTGACTGTGTCACTAACATGACGGAGAGAAATTGCCGCAGCGTTGCCAGCTGCAGATCAGGCCTCTTGTAATGCGGGGATCTCCTTACACGTTACTAGCAAACGTGTGAAGTAATGCAACAAAGTCCTTCCCCAAAGTAAAGGCGGAGACCAGCACGGGAACGGGAAAGGAAGCCTTTATTTAACAACTCCACCAGGGCGAATGCATTTCCGCGTCTGTGGCCTTCATCAGCGCTGTGGAGTAATATTGGGCCAGGAAGCAGTCCACACTAAAAATGTCTTGCTGCTCAGAGATTGGTAGCGGCTGTTCCTCCCCCAGGTGGGGCTCCGCCTCGTGTAGTTAGTACAGTGGGTACTCTAACTACAGGACCCAGAATGCAGCAGTCCGGTTCCGAGTCCCAAGGCGGTGATGGTCAAAGGAAAATTGCCGTGTTCAGCACAGTGTGCAATGCAGGTCCTGTGTGCCCTCTATTAGTTGCCTGTCAAAGCCTCCTTCCATTCCCACCGCATAAACCACATTGCCAGGTGTCACGTTCACGAGGATCTGCGGCAAGGCTGCTAACTCAAAGCGAGGCATAATATCCTCGTCACCGTGTCTCTTTCACCCGGGTTCTGTGGCGTGCCTGACTGTGTCACTAACATGACGGAGAGAAATTGCCGAAGCATTGCCAGCTGCAGATCAGGCCTCTTGTAATGCGGGGATCTCCTTACACGTTACTGGCAAACATGTGAAGTAATGCACCAAAGTCCTTCCCCAAAGAAAAGGCGGAGACCAGCACAGAAACAGGAAAGGAAGCCTTTATTTAACAACTCCACCATATATATATATATTCACCACCAAAAAGAATTATACTCGCACTCCACCAGGATGTCGATTTTTAGCAGGTTTATTTCAACAATGTACCATTACAGCACACAGCCTTTAACCTACGCGTTTCGATCTTACGATCTTGTTCACGGTTACAAACATTTGTCCATCTTTAGTTTCAACCTTTTATACCAGTTAGTCATAGCAGCACTATTATGATGCCTTATGGTTCTGGTAGTTACTGTTTACAATTCATACATGGTTTTACATGTAAAACTTGTGGTATATTTTTTTGCATGATTACATTATTATTCTGGCACAGGTATGCACAAATGTGTATTTGTCAAAGCTGATTAATGTTTGAACATCTTTAAACATCGCAGCTTATTTATATTTAATCTCTCAGTGAGTCAAGTGGATAAACATTTCTACATGCATCCATAATATGATTGCATGTGAATACCCATTTTTTAAACATCACATTGTTTACCAGGACTTTTAGCGCATTTTGAGTTATATAGGGACTTAGTGCCCAATTTCTAAGACATATATACATTGTACATTAATAACCGTTGTTTATCTTTGCATTAACCAAATTATATCTAGGGAGGTTGGAATTACTCAAGGGTGCCATAAAGTTCTTCGTCCCTATTCAATCCACCAGGGCTTTTTGTTTTAAATCGAATGATTAGTCTTGATTCCAGTCGACGTAGGGTCATCAGTCTATTTCCACCTCTCTCTTTTATCGACACTGTGGCCAATCCACTGTATGTCATGTCCTTCCATGTCCTTTTTTCTTTTTCATGGGTCAGCATATGTTTCGCCATAGCATAGCTTTGATCACGATTGTCAATTGCTCGAATATGTTCCAATATTCTTTTGTGTAGTGGACAGATGGTGCTTCCGATGTATCTTTTGCCACAGAAACATTGTAATAAGTATACCACATGTGTTGTTTTGTAGGTGATCGTGCTTTCCACAGTGAAGATTTTTCCTTTCGGATCCTTTATTTTAATTAGATTACGTCCCACTTGGCAGGCCTTACATTGGCTACATTTGGTAAAGCCATTCTATCTTCCATCTAGCCAGTTATTAGATTTTCTCTTCTTTTCTTCAAAGTGGCTTTTGACCAATTTATCCGACAGGGACGGTGCTAACCTGAATGTCATTTGTGGAAATTGGCCAAGCTATTTGCCTATATCCGGATCTTTTTGCAACACATGCCAACATTTTTGTAGTGTTTTTCGTATCTTGTGGCTCTCCTTAGTGTAAGTAAATATCATTCTGATTGGTTCCTTTGTGGTTGATTCATTTTCTGATTCTCTTTGTGGGATCAATGTTTCAATTCGACTTTTCTCTCTTGCTCTCTTTTCACCTTGTTCAATGTCACATTGTTTCCTCTTTTGCTGAATCTGGCTGCAGTTTCTTTGAACTTTTTATCCATTTCACCTTGATTAGAACAATTAGAAAACTTTGTCCATGCAGTATGCTGTTCATGGCAGTTATTGTTCTGTGGACTGTTGTTTCTAGCTGACCATTATGAACATAGACTTTTGTGTCCAGGAATACTATTTCACTAGTACATTGTTGAAATAAACCTGCTAAAAATCGACATCCTGGTGGAGTGCGAGTATAATTCTTTTTGGTGGTGAATTAATCACAGGGAAAGCCCGTCCCTGGAACTCGCATCAGCTGTGAAAAGTGTGCCCTCGGTAACGGGATTACTTTGGTGACTAATATATATATATATACATTACCTACTGTTAGTCACCAGTAGGTAGTTATAGTTAGGACCTAGTTGACGTAGAAAAAGCGTTTTTTGTTTTCTCAATATCATTGGAGCGGTTGACGAATTTTCATGAAAATTTCAAAACTAGTGGGGCACTTCGGTCAGCTCCTGTTTTGAAAGTTTCGGGTGATTCAACATGCGGGGGCTGAGAAAAAAGGGGGGTTCCAAAATGTGTTTTCCCCATGTAATTTCCATAGGAAACTTTAGACACAGCTACAGCCCAAACTGCTGAACAGAATTACACCAAGTTTGGAAAAAAAGGTAGGTCTTGGTTCAGAAAGAGCCCTTTTATTTAAATGGTGTAAATCCGTTCAGCAGTTTCAGAGAAATTAGAAAAAGTAAAAGTTTTGATATCTGGGCGGAGCCTATCCTCCTGAGAACGAGCTTGCCTCTGATTAGCTGCCAACACTTCAAACTAGGAAGTGTTGGCAGCCATCTTCATAGCTGCCAAGGCTTCAGATTGCTATGTGTGACATTTTCATAATTTCAGAGTAATTATGAGTGACATTTCAATGAGTATGAGTGACACTTTCTCGCGAACAAAAACAAAGGAATGAAGATGAGGGACAAACTTAAATATCAAGGATTGTAACCATTTGAGCAACGAGAAACTCAAAGAATATCTCAAATCTTCTGCCAAACACCAGAAACGGAAGGGGATTAACCTAGAGCCCAGTTTACTTATGCTCATGAGCATGACGTGCTAAAAGAAAATTAAATAAGGATTGGTAAAGGTACTAATGACACTTATTTCTCTGCAGCAAGCAGCACATGGCTGGATAGACAATAAACCAATCAAACACTGCAGTAAGTGTGTTTAATCCTTATATCACCTTGACCAGCATAGCTGCCAAGTTTTCAGATTGCTTGCTAATGTGTTACATTTTGGTGGTTTCAATGTGGTATAAGTGGCATTCACTACCTAACGAGTGACACACTCTAGCAAGTAAATCTAAGCAGTAACTAGTATTTTTGTGCCTTTCCATGAATTTTTGATTATTATGCATGGTAAAAATCCAGCTTCTGTAGTTAACAGTCAAGGCCAGACTAGTGGAAACCTTGCAATACAAACAACTCATCAACGTGCCCCAGATGACAAGTACATGAAGATGTAACAAAGACAAGTATGTGACCCCCCCTACACTTGCTGTACCTGAAATAGCCTTCTTGTACAATGCCCTTAAATTACATAATTTCATCACTAGAAAAACCTAGAAGTTCCTCTGACTTTTAAATAACTAAAGGGTTCTGCAGAAAACAAAACTGCCCACCCGACCTACTAGCTGAGAGGCGCAAGAGCGGATCTCAGCTGCTACTATTACTTAATAAAGATTGAAAACCATCTGAAGTTTGGTAAAGCTCCTAAATCGATCCTAATGGCACATACAAAGTACCACTATCAACACCCTATCAACCATGTACCCAGAGCGTGCAGAGAAACCTTGCTGTGAATATAAGCGATATATAATGGACAAACATGAAGGAGCATCAAAGTACTCCACAATTCAAAAGTGGCTCAGGTCTATCATATGGAACATGCTACATAAATACTAACAGTACTTTAAAAAAATCCCTATCAACATATGCTCCATGTGTTACCTCTTTAATAGGCCGACCAGCCTGTGATATTTGAAATTCTGCCGGATCTTGACAAGCTGCCCTCTTCTGTTTTAATTTTTTCACCTTTACTACCCCTCCCTCGGACCCTACTTTTGCAATTAAATGAAGTTGCTTAGAACATCACTTCAGAGCCTCTCTGTCCCAGGTGGAGCCCGGCCATTTCCAAACAGGATGTGAGGCCCCAATAACACTCTTCATTCTCACTGGTGCCTAGTGTTGACAGATGGGCAGCAGCAAAACAAATTAAAAGAGATAGCCAGCCTTTGCGTACTTACTGAGCAGGGCCCCTCCTGTCGGAATCAATCAGGGGAGCTGTTAGGGTTTGTGCACAGCAAAGAGCATGTCCCCTCTCATTGCACTAGTGGTGTCTGTAATAGCTCTCTTAAACATACTACTGATAGCCTTTCTTGTTATCTCAGCCCCCCCTAAGACTTCTGTGTATGTTGCTCAATGTATTCACAAGTTTGGACTTTGCTGTCTTGTTTGCGCATTGGACCTTGCTTTTACCAAGGCTTATTTAGAAAACATTGGACCTTGATTTTACCAAGGCTTATTTAGAACACTCCTCCCTAGGCCATGTGTTACTTCAACTCATTAGCATAATAAACGAAGCTCTGCACACCTGCTTGTGAGAACCACACCCAGTTCTATGAACCACACCCAGCTCTTCGAACCACACCCAGCCCTGTCTATAAAAGGCAGCCCCTGAGCCTCACCCAGTGCTTGTGCTCATCTACCTTCCACTTACCTGAGAACAGATCTTTCGGCGCTGGCACTCCTGCTCTCTCCAGACCTTCATTGACTTCAACGGGCGAGGCTTCTGGCTCTTGTAAGTGCAAAACCTTTTATTACCTGAAAGAACTTTATCGGCGATTTCTGGATTCATGTAAAGACAATTTGTAACAAGATATCTCCCACGAACTTTGTGGTTCAAACCCCTTGTTACAAGAATACTTTGTGGAACTTTGTGAAATAAACATTGTTTTACATGGAACTTTTTTAAGAATCGAACAGAGGAAACCATTGACAGCAAGGCAAACAGTAAATCAAGGACTTGCACAAATTACCTGCTGTATTTTGATGTAAAAGTACAGTATTTGTTTTATAAAAAGTCTGGAAATGTGTGAAAAGTGAGTTTGCTATTACGAATTTAGACTTTAGTTATATTAAGGTGAATGTTAGACGTTGGGAATTCTGATAATGATATTCGTTTGATTTTACAGAAGTTTTACAGTAATAGAAAGCACATTCCAGAACAGTAACACATTCCAAACCTGGAAGCTTGAGACCAGGATCCAAAAGGTACTTTTCGAAGAGAATTTCTAATAAGATTAAGGTTTAGTCAGGAACACATTTAGGGATAGGTTGCACTTATCTGTTCTTTGTTTATGTTTCATTAGGCACCAGTTTCTACATAAGTCAGAGAGGGCCGCAGATTTTAGCAGCTCTTCTACAGTGGAAACGTAAGAACGGTGTTGTCTCTCTTTTTTTTATTTTATCCACTTCCCCCATTCCCTTGAGCTTCTGGTTCTTAGTGCACTGTTTTCAAACTCGTGTGCTGGAACGAGCAGTTTCAGGGTGGGGTCGGACTGTCTTCAACCTCCATCAGAACTGAACAGAAACTCAGGTGAGCTGGTCTTTGACAGGAGCGAGCATCAGGATTCTAGGGCCTCTCTCTGTCAAGGTGGGACCGGGTCCAACAGGAAGGATCTGCTAGGCACCAACATGAAGAAGTTACAGACCGGTGCAGGCATATTGGCTGCCGAAGTGTCAGAGTCTCAGCTGACTCGTACCATTTATTATTCTCACAAGCTGACTGAGGTCTGCGCAGTATTCTTACATACAACAACGTCTTTTGCTAGTACTGTCAGAAACTAGCTTTTGAATTATCAACGGAACTTTTGAGAAATAAACCGGTAAAGATATTAACGGGGCCAGAAAAACACAGCTGTGACTGCTGGAAGCTGCCAAGGGAATTATTTCTTTAATGTAAATAATTCAACACACACACACTTCGATGGCTGCAATGCACCTCTCTGCCTCTCTTGCTCATTTAGTCTACATGTTGGCAAGCGTTAAAAAGAACATTTGACACTCTGGGCTCACATTTACTTGCAAGGAGAGGCCCACGGAATTTCGGTTACTCCCCGGAGTCTGGTCGCAACTTTTCACTCGTCTCCAGCATTAGGAATGGCAAATGTGTGCGCACCCCCAGCGATCCCCATCAGACTCACTCAGGGTCACAGCAGTGGCCGCTCCGAGCAGGTCACTCATCATTGATTACAATTTACTGCCTCGGCGCGAGCAGCGCTATCACGCAGCCTAGCCAACCTCACCACCACTGTTACTGGGCCTGTGCTGCTAGCAGCGGAAGCAGCTGACGGTCGGTGATTGGCTGCAGTATAACGGACTGAGAGGGCAGCCCGGCCCCCCTGCAGTGTGTGATGATTCATGTGAGCCGCGCTGGCGGTGCACCATAATTTGCCGCATTTTGTTTCTTTCCAGGGCAACAGGCAGCTTCTGGCAAAGTGCAGTTGAGAGATACATTTGTAGGCTCTCAGCCATAGAGCTGGGAGCAGCAGTCTCTGGTTTACTGTTTAGGAACGAGGGAAGCAGGCATACCTCTCGGAGTAGCAGAGAGAGCCAGGGCACAGTGACAGGCGCCACTGGTGGCTCGCCTGGCAGCAGGTGGCAAAATGTGTGTCAAAGCATTTCAGTGCGATGATGCGGATCACCGCACTGAAATGCGTGAGCGTCACACCTGTTGCGTGACGCTTGGCAGGGCTGCATCTTGTGCTTCCGAGGAGTTAAAGATAAAAAACACATGGAAAGGGGGCAGGGTAAAAACACCCTGACCCCCCATGCCTGCTCTGGGGGTCCTACCAGAACCCCCAAGCCCCAAAAAAAGCATTTCTTTAAAAGAAATCTGGCGAGGTTGCGCTGAGTGAGCGAACCCGCCGAAAAGATTTAAAAAATGAAACGGCTGCTGACTGTGCTCTATTCATATATGGGGTTGGGGGGCTGGTGCCTGCCATGAACCGCTCCCAAGAGTTTCACGTAAGGGTCAGGTGCAGAACAAGTGCAGTGATGCTGCTGGCTGGCTCTCAATATCAGCCCCTCTCCCTGTATGCTCACAAGCATTTCATGTCAGACACGAGCAGTTTATTTAACCCGATGCATTTTGATACATGTAGTTCTGCAATTCTCAGTATAAATGCATGGCTGCAGGTCGCAGAAAGCAGCATAACATTTGTACTGGCTAATGTGCGGCCTTTGCTCTTGCTGCACTATGGCCGGATACCAGGGTCCGCCTCTGGCTACCTTGCGTTCTCTTATGGACGCTCCTGCAGGAGGGGTGCAGCAAGGGAGGAGGTCTGAGCCCTCAGCGGGGTTTATATCTGGGGTATTTAAATGCCCCTCTCCACAGGCCTTTTCTTCAGGCTTTTAGTGACTAAACAACTCATGAAGGAACTTGTATCTCTCTCAGTAACGCGTACAGCAGGCCAGGTGTTTTAATATGTGAAACCGTACACACTCACGCACGCATACATACACAAACACGCGCACACACAAATCTTCCTCCCTAGCTACGTCTTTATTTCCTCTCTCAGTTTCTTCTCTTGCTCACTTCCATTCTCTTCTAGAGCCCCCTTTGTGCCCCCCTGACCCATAGAACGTGTTTCCATGGCATACCCTGCCTTCTCTAATCTCCTTCACTTCCTCTCCCTTCTTTGTTGTTCCCTTCCATCTCTTTCACATTTGCCATTTTTCTTTTGATTTCTTTCTTCACGCAGCGCATCTCCTCCTTTCTGTTCCTTATGTTAGCTTTGCCCATTTTTTATTTATTCTATTCAGCTTTGCTCTCTGCTGGTCTTCATTGTGCTTACTGTTCTGCTCTTCTCTTTTCTGTGCTGCCCTGTTCTGTTTTGCAATGTCCTGTCCAGTTGTGTGCTGCCCTGTTCTGTTGAGCACTGTTCTGGGCTGCACAGCTCTGTTCTGCCCTGTTCTGTGCTGTCCTTTCCAGGTCTGTGCTGCCGTTTTCTGTTTTTCAAAGTTCTGTTCTGTACAGTTGAATGCTACCCTGTTCTGCTCTGTGAAAACATGTAAAAAAAAAAAGAAGTGGCTGTTGTGCTCTATTTATATATGGGAGTTGGGTGGGCGGGCTGGTGCCTACCATGTACTGCTCCCAGAAGTTGCACGTGAGGATCAGGGGCAAAACAAGTACAGTGATGCTGCTGGTCGGCTCTCTGCACCCGCCCCTCACGCACGCATGCATACAAAAACATGCGCACATAAAAATCCATGTCTTCCTTCTTAGATACTTCTTTGTTTCCTCTCTCCGTTTCTTATCTTGCTCACTTCCATTCTCTTCTAGAGCCCCCTTTGTGACCCACTGACCATCCATAGAACAAGTTTCCATGGCATACCCTGCCTTCCCCAATCTCTTTCCCTTCCTCTCCCTTCTTTGTTATTCCCTTCTATTGCCTTCATCTTTGTTCTGTTGTGCGCTGTTCTGGGCTGCACTTCTCTGTTCTGCCCTGTTCTGCGCTGTCCTTTCCAGGTCTGTGCTACCCTGTTCTGCTTTGCAATGTTCTGTTCTGTCCAGTTGAGTGCTGCCCTTTTCTGTTCTGGGATAAAATGCAAAAAATGCACACAAAAAAAACGAAGCGGCTGCTGCTGTGCTCTATTCATATATATTGGTATATGTGGTATATTAGCACTCTCCATGCTTCCAGTCCTCTAACCACCTACACACCTGTCTTTTATGCCTACAATTACCCAGGCAGTACCTATACACTCCAGCAATAACCCGGTCACTACCCATGCACTCTTCCAGTCAGCCATCCAGCACCATGTACTAATCCAAAACTGCACCAAACCCAAACACTTATATATTGACCCAGGCACTCTCCGTGAAGTACTCTAATCATTCAGTCAGTACCCACGTACTCATGCAGTGACCCAGGCTTTAACACATGCACTGCTACACACCCCTGCCCACTATGCATGCAGTCCTCTTACCACCTCTACACTTCTCTTTCACAACTTTAATTACTCAGGTAGTACCTATACACTCCAGCAATCACCTTGTCACTCCCCGTGCACTCCTCTAGTCAGCCATCCAGCACAATGTACCAATCCAAACACTGCACCAAAACCCAAATAATAGTTAGAGCGGCAGACCCTGATGCAGAGGTCTAGCCCGGGACCAGGGTTCAATTCCCCGCCTCGGCGGGTCTTGAGCTCAAAATTCCAAGGACCTGATATTTCTCGCCTTGTGCCTATTTCAATCATGGAGTCCCACTCTGCAGATCTGGGCAATAGCTTGCTTAATCTCCACAACGGCCCCCACAAGTCTAAGGATGCCTGGCCTCCACCTTGGGGGTGCCCAGGAGTGGAGGCCTCACAGGGAAAGCCAGGATGGGTTCCACAACGGTATTCGTACAAGCGCCTTGAGACCCTTGCGGGTGAGTAGTGCGCTATACAAGTATCAATTTACATTTACATTTACATTTACCCAGGCACTCTCCTTGCAGGACTGTAATCAGTCAGTCAGTTCCCAAGTACTCATGCAGTGACCGAGGCTTTAAGACATGCACTGCTATAAACCCCTGTCCACTACGCATGCAGTCCTCTCACCACCTACACACTTGTCTTTCACACCTTCAATCACCCAGGCAGTACCTATAAACTCCAGCAATCACAGTGTCACTACCCATGCACTCCTCCAGTCAGCCATCCAGCACAATGTACTAATCCAAACACTGCGCCAAAACCCAAACACTTATAAATTCACCCAGGCACTCTCCTAGCAGTACTCTAATCATTCAGTCAGTTTCCAAGTACTCATGCAGTTACCCAGGCTTTAACACATACACTGCTAGAAACCCCTGTCCACTACGCATGCAGTCCTCTAACCACCTACACACTTGTCTTTCACACCTTCAATTACCAAGGCAGTGCCCATACACTCCAGCAAACACCCTGTCACTCCCCATGCACTCCTCCAGTCAGCCATCCAGCACCATGAACTACTTCATTCACTGCGCCAAAACCCAAACAGTATTACATTCACCCAGGCACTCTTCTTGCAGTACTCTAATCATTCAGGCTCTACCCAAGTACTCACGGAATGACCCATGCCTTAACACATACACTGCTACAAACTCCTGTCCACTATGCATGCAGTCCTCTAACCACCTACACACTTAGTTTAGTTTAGTTTAGTTTAGTTTGGTGACTTGTAAAGTGCACGGCTGCCCCAGCAAAGGGGCATCCCGGTGCTGAGAACAAAGAAACCACAAAGCTAGTGGTAGAGCCAGACAGCTTATAACGGACGGAAGAGGAATGTTATCTTCAATTACCCAGGCAGTACCTATACACTCCAGCAATCACCCTGTCACTCCCCTTGCACTCCTTCAGTGACCCATTCAATAACATGTACTAATCAATTTACTGTTGTAGTTCAAGTACAAAGCATCATTTCAATATGGTGGATAGGAATTGTGTGCTGATGGAGCTTGATAGACTATGGGACTTTAGTTTTCTCAAAAAAAGAAAAAATGATATACATATTTTTTGGGGAAGATATAAAACATGACATAATTTTAAAAGTTAAAAAAAGGATAATAGAGTCGCAAAATATTGTAAAAAAAAAAGAAAAACTATAGGTTTTGTAAATATTAAAATATGAAATTAACATTTAAAAAACCTTTGAAATTTACTGAAAAAATACATAGGTTTTATAGACATTATAGTTAGGAAATAGCATTTTAAAAAAACCTTAGAAATTCAGTGAAAAAATCATAAGTTTCAGGGATGTTATGTTTAGTTGGACATTTCACTCATACAAAAAGATTTAAATTCCCCTGTTATAGTTAGTTCAGCTAACTATAACTCGCGCCCCCGCAATGCACTGCTGATGACGTCACATATTACATCTTTCATGACATAGTCAGTGACATCACTAATGACATCACTGATGACATCATCCATGTGACAATCTGATGCAGCTCCTCAGACTCATATAACACTTGATAAACCCGTTGTAAAATAAGACTATATATTTAGAAAGCATGAACATACCAATACCATTTAGTACATATCCACTGACTAATTCCTATGTCTACACACAAATCAATTCATTTACCCATACAGTCATTCATACATATAGTCAGCTATCAATACAACATTATCATATCCACTCACACAAATGTACAGACACTCCGACACCGACTCTCAATCATAGAGTTATTCACACACCTAGTAAGTAATAGAAATAATGAATCATACTGTTATTTACTCACCTGTACATTTATACACATACCACCTCACTTATTTAAACATATACTGACACATACTTTCACTCTAATACAATAACTAATGCAAGCACATACTGGTCCATACAGGCACTCTCACAATCATTCACTCTCACATATAGTCCAAAGCCGGCTGGATGTAGGTGACTCTGCGGCCTTGGTCCAATTGGATCTAAGCGCCGCTTTTGATACGGTGTCCCATGCGATCCTTCTTGAACGCCTTTGGATGGTTGTAATCAGGGATGATGCCCTGGAGTGGATTCGCTCCTTCCTGGCTGGGCGGTTGTTCCAAGTGTCAGTGCCTACTTTTCATTCTCAGGAACATGCTTTGTGCCGCGGGGTACCTCAAGGCTCCATCTTGAGCCCGCTTTTATTCGGCGGAGGTGGCCAGAGGCAGGGGGTTGTCCATGGTGTCGTAAGCAGACGACACTCAGCTGGGGATTGCTTTTTCCAAAAATTGCCGTGCCTACTGGAGAACTTCAAGGAAAATCTGTTGATTATATCGGACTGGATGAAGGCTAACTTCCTCCAATTAAACGCCAGTAAATCCGAGATTCTACTGTATGGGAAGGACAAGGAGCTTTGGTCAGAGCAGTGGTGGTCTGATCATCTGAAACCTGCCCTGTCACCGTAGGAGACGGTAAAGAACTTGGGTGTCTGGTTTGACACTGGACTAACATTCAAGAAACAGACAAGAGCTGTTGCCACATCTTGCTTTGGGCTCCTGAGAGGATTGAGGCCCTTACTTGTTTTTTTTCCTCCCAGAGTGCGCCAAACCATCTTGCACACCTCCATTCTTGCGAGGCTTGATTATGGCAATGCCTTATATCTGGGTGCCAATAAAGCGAGTAGTAAACGCCTGCAGAGGGTCCAGAACGCGGCAGCACGTATGCTAGTGGCGCTTCCAAGATCTCAGTCAGTGGCTCGTGTGCTAAATTGCACTGGCTGCCAATTGAAGCGCGCATTCAGTTCAAGGTGCTGTGCATCGCGCACAAAATTCTGTGGCATCAAGCCCCTATCGGGCTATCGGGTTTATTAAAGCCCTATTTGCCCAGGTGTGCTCTGCGATCCGCCAATCATGGTCTGGTCTGTGTCCCACGAGTAAGGAAAGCAAGGGCGGGGGTCGCTCGTATGGCCTTTTGGTACCAAACTCTGGAATTCCCTCCCAGCGACCATTCGAGTCATTCCTAATCTCTTGACGTTTCGGAAGTCCCTAAAAACATGGCTGTTTCCCACCATTTGATGTTGGACGCTTGTGAGTTTCCCTTTTTGTAATGAAATGTAAAAAATATTTGTAAAGCGCAACTAACACCTGGCGGTTTCTTGGCGCTCGAGCATGGGGAGACAGACAGTCCGCAGGCTGAAGAGCGTTAATTGTAAGCATTACAAAACAAGTGAGTTTTAAGGAGGGACCTGAAACGGGTGTAGGGGGAAGCACACCTGGTTGCGCTGGGACGCCTTGTCACTGAGGGCGCCATGCGCACTATAAATCCTGTATAACTAAATAAATAAATAGTCATTCATACAGTTCAACACTCACATATACTGCATTTGATATATGCAGTTACTCACACATGTACCACTGAGGCATCTATTCACTCACCTAGACATCCATACACAAACTCACCCAACCATACCCGCCGTTCACAGATACAGGCTTGAACACATATACGCAGTGAATTATCCACTCACACATTTATGCCAGAGTCACAGCCCCAACCCACGCACACAGCCACTCAGGCACTCATACAGATATTCAGACAAGCAATCAATAGCCCATATAGATCCTCATTTAGCTGCTACCCAACCCATGGAACCACTTACACTCCATCTGACAACCTAAACTGTGTGAATGTCTGTAGTCAAAGTCAAAAGTCAAAAAGTTTTTATTTTTGTTACGGTACTCTTTCGAGGACCACAAAATAAAGTAAAATATACATTTATACATTCCTTTTAATACATTTTCAGTGAGATTTTCAAAAACTTAAAAATTCTGTAACAGACGAATGTCTGTATCTATCGCCAACACATGCATAAAGTAAGACACAATTAATCACTCACTTAAACAATTAGTCAAACACATAATTAATCATGCATCCTGACTCTTATACACTCATTCATTCTTCAACACACCTTGGCAAATATCTATAAAAAATATTTACTTTTTAAAGAAACATATAGTCACTGGATGATGTCATCAGTGATGTCATCAGTTATGTCATTTGAGATGTCATCAGTGTTGTCATCAGTGATGTCACTGACCATGTCATGAATGATGTAATATGTGACATCATTAGCAGTGCATTGCAGGGGTGCAAGTTATAGTTAGCTGAACTAACTATAACAGGGGAATTTCTGTCGTTTTGTATGAGTGAAATGTCCAACCAAATATAACGTCCCTGAAACCTATGTTCAGTGAATATAAATATATATATATGCCAAGGTGTATTGAAGAATGAGTGGGTGTATAAGTGTCTGAATGGATGATTTAGTAGGTGCGTGACTGACTGTATAAGTGAGTGTTTAAATATTAAGCATGGGCAAATTTTGCGAATTCGCGGTTCGCAAATTTCCGTATTCACAAATTCGCAATCCGCAAAATCCGCGAACTCTCGCAAATTTTTCTTTTTTTTGTGTTCGCAAGAGTTTCTGCTAATTCGCAAGGGTTTTGTACCAGTTCGCAGTTGCAAACTTACTTGTCGGCTCACAACGGTCGCGACTATGTTGTTTCTACGTCTGGTTCATCATCACAGGTTCACAGCACCCTCTGTTTCACCACTGCCACCATCTGGTTCACCCATGCCACCCTCTGGTACATCACTTCTGCCACCCTCTGGTTCATCACTGTAGATCATGGGGGGGAAAGCAAGCACACCTGCCCTGCTTAAACTGACATGAATTATTTTGGGGTTGATTAATGTGTCACTGAATTTAAACTTCCAGTCTGGCACCTGCTTCCTTATCTGTAATTTGCTTTCTGTTGCAGTGCATTTTTTTTCACAGGACATTTGTGGGGGTCAGAGCAGGGTCATAGAATAGTTGCAAGTAGGCAACTGAACTCTGGAGGGGCCCCTCAGGAAGCACTACAGGGAATGGTTACTAATGATGAGTTTGAACTTTTGCACCTGCTGAGTGCTTTCAGTTTTGCAAAACTCGTTTTTCTGCAATTTCGCGGGATTCGCGGGGCGTGAATTTGCGCGAGATCGAATTCAGAAGCCGCAAATTCGTGCCAATATGCGATTTGTTTTTTTGCGGCCTGTTAGTTCGCAAGGTTTTATGTGTTTTAGCGAGCCGCTTGTAGCGCAACCACGCGAAGTTACTCTCACGGTCGTTCACGGGCGCGGCCATCTTGTTTGCATGACGTATTTCAGTTTCCGGGCGCGATGTGTAATCTCGCAAAGTGTGCTGCTCACTAGTACAAGTTTGTGTGTGAGCACGAGGGAAATCTCGCACAATCTTACCCTCACGGTCGTGAACGGGCGCGGCCATCTTGTTTCTTATTCATTGCTATGGTTCTGGGCATGCTTTCTATATCCTCTCTGAATCTCTGCCATTCTTTGCTTGTTTGAAGTTTTTTTTATTTATTTTACTTATTATCTATCCCTCTATTTTTCTAACTCTATATTTTTGTGTTTTCTGCTACTTTTGGTTAATTTTAAACTACTTTTTAAACTCTTTTCTTTTCTTCTTCCCTATTTAATTTCTTCTTTATTATTTAGCTTCCTTTCTGCCCAGACCATGGTAAAGGGATCCGGGAGGCATCCTGAGAAGGGGAAGGGTCCCGCACCCCGTGCCCGGCTCCTGTGTGGGCGTTTGAGGGGGGAGACAGTCACAGCCCGGGGGATATTCAGCACGGAGGAGGTGGCCGCACTATGTTCTGCGCCTCCTCCCCAGGACAATCATAGCAGGCGGCAAGATCGCCAGCGGGTACGGGATCCGGGAGAGCCGGAAGCGGTGGGAGAAGGTGTGCCGGGCCATGTACCAACACTCTCGGGTCCGGCGCACCTACAACCAGGCCACCCACCGTTGGACGGATCACCTGGACCGGGAACGCGACTTGATCGACCTGCTCGGCCTTGAGATCCCCGGGCTTGGTGAGTAGTAGTAGCTATTTCTTCACTACTCTGTTTTCTCCTGCTCTGTGTGTTAATATATTGCAAATTTTTGTTTTTTACCAAGAGCAATAATGCTGATTATTACATTGTAGTTAAATTATATTTCAAATTCTTCTGTGCATTTCAGGTGCACTGCTCTCCTTCTCAGTAGCGTTGCTACTATGCTTATTTGTGTTCGATTTTGTGTTCATTTCATTGGCCTGAGAAATTATGTATGAGTGTAGTTTAAAGAACTGCGTAATGCTAGACACTAAGGGTCAGATATGTAATTACCGGCGAATCCCTGCAAAGTAGCAGGGATGCGCCAGTAATTGTGCGCCAGGCCACCACCACCCGTGGTGCGCCGTATTTACAATGCGGCGCACCATGGGCCCAAAACGTCACCGAAGCGTTATGCATCTGTGCCGTAAAGGCGGCGCATTGCTGGAGTTGCGTCACAACGATGGCGCAGCTCCAGCAATGCTCTGGGGTGCCCTATCTCCCCAATGCTGCGTCAAGCTGTATGTCTGCTTCAAGCAGGCGCAGGGTTTGAGTCACGCATCATTGTCCTAAAAGTGACTGATTGAAATCTTGTAGATTTCCCTTAGCCACTTTTAGGATGCGTTCCTGCGCAGGAACGCCCTCCCTTGAGCCGGAACGCCCCCTGATGGCGCAGGGCTTTACAACGTGATGCATCTCCCATATGCGTCACGCTGTTAATATACGCAGCACCATGGCGCCTCTTTTGTTCTGCCGCTGCGTCACAAAAGTCACACAACAATGGAGCAAATAAGCCGCAAGGGGCTTCTAAATCTGCCCCTACAGACTCAAGTCCAGTCCTTCCTTTGTACACCTGGCAATAAGAAGAAATAGTGGTGGTGGATTGATAGTTTGAGTCTTTAAATGACTGGTTAATGTAGTAGGAAACTTTTTAGTGTTGTTGCTGATCTGCAATCACGATGGACTTTGTCTGTCACTTTGCGTGCTGCGGACTGCTGCCTGTCAGTCCTAGGCGAACCTTTTTAGTAGTTTGTTTAGTGAGTTACATAACTTTCCAAGTTGACGGTCCGCAAATCAAGCAATACTAATATCGTAGTAGACCACATGAGATAGGTTAATATATCCCGTGGAATAGTTATCTATTTGCTATTTCGCCAAAATATTTTGTTATTGATCTTTTGAAATGTTTCATTTGGTTGACAAATATCATCCATGTTTTCCGGTCTTTCTTTCTTTCATGTTGTACATCAGCTCCCCCCAGGGGCAAGAGGGCATTGGAGGAGGCTGCTGCTGCTGCTGAACAAGGCCAGGATCGGTCAGGCGAGGGCTCCTTTGCTGGCCCTGGTAAGTTTTAATTTTAATATAGAGTACCTATTTTTTCCTAGCATTCCTCATTCGATTTTTTCTAAATCATCTTTGATCTTCTTGTAGACTGTATCTAAATTCTTATCCTTCCTCGACTATGACTCCCTGTGGTATTACTAGATTATTCTTATTAGTATGTCTGTGTAGCTAACTAAGATTGCACATTTGGCAAAAGGTGTAAAACGAAACTCCCATTCTAGTCAGCAATAGCTCTATGCACTGAGAGCAGTCCTCTGGGATTGTCCATAATGTCTTTTCAAGTCTTCTAAATGTTTATGCTTTGACAATTACCAACAATAAAAAGGTGAATGACCACCAAGAAAGAATAAGATACTACTTTACTTTTGGTTTGGATAGGAGGACAATCCATACTACTACTGTTGCAGGGACAAATCTGTACAAACAGAACTATGGACACTAAATAGTGCATTGTTTATCAATTATAATAGGCACAGGTAGACTTTCCACATACCTCAGTGATATCAGACTTTGAAGAACCCCCAATCTCCTTACTGACTAGATAGTGTGGCAGAGTCATTTAGCTCCCGAATTCATCGATGATTGATCCCCAATGATGATTATCCAACGCAGGACAAGAGTACGGAGTCACAGTCCAGAAGTGTCAGAGGCACGGACTCATGCTTGCAAATTGCAAAACCTTTTGCTCATTCACTCATGACCAAAAACCACAGAGTCTATTTAAGTTTAAAAGCTTTATTAAAAGTAAAAATATTTATTAAAATCAAGCTTGTCATAAAACATAAACGGTTGATTAAAAATGGAAAAGTGCTTATAGTGATTTATTTCACACATTTATTGTGGGCGAGCCGAGCCCTCACCTGGTTTGAACTTTCATTTTTCTTTTTGGTGCTGAATCATTGGTCTCTTCGTCCTAGTTATGATGATTTGTTCTTAGAAGTGAAGCTTCTGTCTGTTATGAGAAAAATGGTGCGTGTTAAAAAGCAAGCATTCATCAGTTGTGCCAAAAAGTGCAGCAAGAAAACACCCTTCTCTGGAAAAAGGGACATTTTTACTTTGTAGTAGACAGTCACAAATTATTAGATTGGTTTCTGTATTCACATTTCTTCATTCCTAGACAAAATACTAGTGTGTGGTGTATGTCTATGAAATCTAACATTCTTAAATGTACTTTGTAGGTGGAACATCTGGCGCTGAGCCCAGCGCGGAGGTGGAGGAGGAATGCTCTGGGGAGGAGGTGGTGCAAGTGCCGGACCAAACTGCTGTGCGGGTTGCCAAGGTAGTGGCGGGCAGTGGTAAGCTCTTATATTCCTACTTATTGAGATTGCAGACTGCATAGTGTGCTCCCCGTGAGAAAATGTAAGGTTTGTCCAGATGAGAGACATGAAGAAGAATGATTGACATATAGTTTGAATGGATGGATGACTGGATCAAGGTACTATCTGACTCTTAGATAGCATATGTGTATCTAGAGAGAGTAGACGGTCACTGGATGAACTAAGTGTTACTTTTTAAGAGCATGTAACACAGCACCCGCACGTCCGTCCCAGTGTAGGAAATGCAAGGAAAAGAAGTTGTAATTTTGTCCGAATACTACCATGAATAGTAGCAGTAGTTTGTATTGCAAGCACAGCATATATCCGGCTATTACGATGGCCATTCACTACCTCTGTTAATAAGTTTAGTAGAACTCGGTCATTCATGTGTGGATGTATCACTGTTCACTCAATAAAAAGCAAAGCACCTAAAGTCATCCCATATGTAAGCAAATACATACCATGTGCAGTGATAGATAATCAGATTAATTATCTTCTTCATTTTCCTTTTCTAGTATTCATTGGCACTGTAGGGTGAACGTTAAATTAATTAAGCAGTAGCCCTTGTAACAGAGTATTCTCAGTGCCACCCATAATAGAAAAGTAAGAGCATCACCACCTGCATGTACTGGACTGGTACAGTAACGCAAGTCTGTCTCACTCTTCATGGCGGGCGTCTGTTTTTTGCGGGTGCAAGTTGACTGCGCTGGCATTATGCCGGCTTGCAGAAGTTAACATACCAATTTTGCTAAACAAGAGAGAAGAATAAGAATAAGACTGGTGTACTGTCATAGTCGACTCTAATGGAGTGAGTCCATAGTGCTCGTAGAATTGATTCCTTAAACTCCCACTTCCTCCCCCCAAACGCTTATCATACCTGTAATTTGTGTTTGGAAATAGGGCTAGGCACAGGGCTGGCTGCACAGCAAATGGCGATTAAGGTTGGCAATCCTGGGTGGATGAAATGTAATCATTGCGGTGGTACTAGTGGTGTTACACAGTGGCAGTTGCAGCATCTGAAAAAAAAGAAAATGAAACCTTGTTTGTCCTTACTGTAGCATTAGAACGGTACAATAGAGAATATAGCAGGTGACAGTACACTAGAACAGTGCCACAATGTAGCCTAACAAATGGTAAAGTATTGAAAGTATAACTAGTACTTGCGTTGAATTTCTTTGACATTGGCTACTACTACAAGAAATAGTTCCGAAGGTGAAGGACACAGCAGCATAATAATTTGCCACGTCTAGGAGGAGGATGTTCTTGATGACCAATCAAGTTGATGGCGCACCTGAAAATCTGCTTTCAATTGCCAATAGTGACTGAGTGTCAAGCTGAGTAAGAGTAGAATATATCCTCGGATTCCTTCACCAGCCTGTTGCTATGACCTTATCCTCCCCAGCAAGTGTGTGGAATTATTGCTGTCATTTAGTCACACATCAATCAAAGCCACACAGCCCGGGCGAAGAGGGTTAGGGTTTGGAAAATGGATGGGAATGGGGGATTTTGGGAAAGTTTTGTTGAGAGAAGAAAAAAAAGCACAGCATGGACAAACAATAATTGAAGATAAAGAAATCTTTGGGTACAAAGCTAACCATAAATCCTTTAAGTGACATAAAGGAAGTGCATGCACTACTGCATGCATAGTTACTGAAAAGTAAGTAGTACTTCCGACAACCGTGAATGAAAGAATGAGACAGTACAGGGCTGCAGTACTAATTATGCGTTTTCACTTGCCTATCTCTGCACTCAGAGAAACAATTCTTACATTAAATTAGGTTTAAAAAATAGCACAAGTAAAACCTATAGAATGGCTGTAGGGATGAATTTAGAAGCAGAGATCAAAGAAATGCAGAGTCACACTCATAGAAGTTCACAGCAATAACATTACTTAAAAGATAATTAGAAAAGAACGGATACTGTATCTGTATGTTTTTGTTGTTGTCCTGTTGAATTTGGGAAGTTGCATGCATCAAACCATTCCTCTTATTAGCGGGACTCCTCCATTCGAGCTGACGCTCCGTCCATCAATGTTGGTGACCAGAAGACACCCTGTCCACTGCCTGCCTGGCGGATGCTGAATTGCGGCTTGCTAATGTGAAGCCTGACTTCATCCTTTTTTGCCCATTGCACAGACTGAAACCAGGCCTGTAATTATTGATGGAAAAACAGGAAGTGATATTAGAACACCACTGACAAATAAATATAAGGTATGTACGCTGTGTAGTGCAAAAAGTCACACTTTGAGTTTCCTAATAGACAGTACAATATTTTTGAAAGTGCGTACTCTGTCTGAGTCTCCTTTTAAAGGATAAATAAGTATGGGCGAATTAATTTAGCGGATCTTTCCCCTCAAGCTAGGTGTACTGTAAACTGTGTTTTAGAACAAAATTAGACCTTCCCAGCAGTGCTCCCAAACCCTTACTAAACCCAGTCGCAAAAATGTAGAAGACCCCCAATCAGATCTCAAAAAACGAGTCCTAGTAGAAAAATGGTGACAAAGCGTACTTTGAAAGTAGTAAAGTAGGCCCAAATCCCCCCTTACCCACCGTGGATTGTATTCAAACCACTTGCAAGCAAGCAAAAGTATCCATACCCAGCATTGCTCCAAGACTCGCAAACCCCCCCACACACAGCCCCCCGCCCAAACAAATGCAATTCAATACTGCTAACCCTAACTTGCCCTAAGTTAAGAATAGTGGCAAACGCTTTCTTTAACTAGGCCAAATCCCCCCTTTCCCACCATGGATTTTCTTCAAACCACTTGCAACCAAGATTGCACATTCCCACGAGTGCTGTAAGACCCAAGAACCCAGCTGCAAAAATGTAGAACACCCCAAACATATGGAATACTGCTGCTAGTGCTAACCCTAACAAACCCTAAGTTACAAAAAATGCCAAAAGGCTTTTCAGCATGGATTTTGTCAAAACCACTTTTATCCGGTATTAGACCTTCCCAGCAATGCCCCAAGACCCGCCAACCCACCCGCAAAAAAGCACAAGACCCCCAAACAGCCAAAAAGCAAAAATGGAAAATCTCATACTTACAATATTTTTCGGCCTTCTTTCAATTCTGTCCAAACGCGCTGTGCAGCTAGGCCATAACTCCTGTTTTCCACCATGGATTTCCTGAAAAACAAATGCAATCAAAATTAGACTGTGCCAGCTTTGCTCCCAGCTAGGCCCTAACTCCCCTTTGCCACCATGGATTTTCTTCAAACCTCTTGCAATCAAAAGTATTCATACCCAGCAGTGCTCCCGGACCCCGACATCCACCCACAAACACCAGGAAGCCCCCCAAACAGGCCCCCGAAAAAGCTAAATTGAGCGAAATGTCAGAAAAAGCTAACTTTTTCCTCATGGATTTTGTCCAAACCACTTTTATCCGGTATTAGACCTTCCCAGCAATGGCACCAGAGCTGTCAACCCAGGCGAAAACAAGTAGAAGACCCCCAAACAGCCAAAAAGCAAAAGTACAAAAATGGGGACAGTCATTTTCAGGGCAATTTCCAAAATCACGCCGCGCGAGCTCTGCAGCTAGGCCCTAACTCCCCTTTTCCACCATGGATTTTCTTCAAACCTCTTGCAATCAAAAGTATCCATACCCAGCAGTGCTCCCAGACCCCGACACCCACCCACAAACACCAGGAAGGCCCTCAAACAGGCCCCCGAAAACGCTAAATTGCGCGAAATGTCAGAAAAAGCAAAAACTTTTTCCTCATGGATTTTGTCCAAACCACTTTTATCCGGTAAAAGACCTTCCCAGCAATGGCCCCAGAGCCGTCAACCCAGGCAAAAACAAGCAGAAGACCCCCAAACAGCCAAAAAGCAAAAGTACAAAAATGGGGATAGTCATTTTCAGGGCAATTTCCAAAATCACTCCACGCGCGCTCTGCAGCTAGGCCCTAACTCCACTTTGCCACCATGGATTTTCTTCAAACCTCTTGCAATCAAAAGTATCCATACCCAGCAGTGCTCCCAGATCCCAAAGCCCACCCAACGACACCAGGAAGCCCCCCAAACAGGCCCCCTAAAACGCTAAATTGAGCGAAATGTCAGAAAAAGCAAAAACTTTTTCCTCATGGATTTTGTCCAAACCACTTTTATCCGGTATTAGACCTTCCCAGCAATGGCCCCAGAGCCGTCAACCCAGGCGAAAACAAGTAGAATACCCCCAAACAGCCAAAAAGCAAAAGTACAAAAATGGGGACTAAGTCATTTTCAGGGCAATTTCCAAAATCACTCCGCGCGCGCTCTGCAGCTAGGCCCTAACTCCCCATTGCCACCATGGATTTTCTTCAAACCTCTTGCAATCAAAAGTGTCCATACCCAGCAGTACTCTCAGACCCCGAAACCCACCCACAAAAACCAGGAAGCCCCCCAAACAGGCCCCCGAAAACATGATAGTGAGCAAAAAGGCAAAAACGTTTTCAAGTCTGATTTTGTCCAAACCACTTTCATCCGGTATTAGACCTTCCCAGCAATGCCCCAAAACCCGCCAACCCACCCGCAAAAAAGGACAACACCCCCAAACAGGCAAAAAGCAAAAATGGAAAATCTCATACTTACAATATTTTTCGGCCTTCTGTCAAAAAAAGCGCTGTGCAGCTAGGTCATGACTCCACTTTTCCACCAAGGATGTCCTAGAAAAGAAATGCAAGCAACATTAGACTGTGCCAGCAGTGCTCCCAGACCCCGAAACCCACCCACAAACACCAGGAAGCACCCCAAACAGGCCCCCGAAAACATGATAGTGAGCAAAAAGGCAAAAACGTTTTCAAGTCTGATTTTGTCCAAACCACTTTTATCCGGTATTAGACCTTCCCAGCAATGGCCCCAGAGCCGTCAACTCACCCGCAAAGAATAAGAACACCCACAAAAGTGCTGAGTCTTTCTTCATTGGGCGTAATCCAGCCCTCTTCTTTGAGGGAAATAGGAGTCTGGAGGAGGAGGATAGAGGAGCATGTTCTTGTGAACTTGTGAACCTGAGGAATGCAGACTGCGGCACCTTCAAATCAATAAGCAAATTAGTGAAGACAGTTCTGCTGATGGGCTTGTTTTTGTGATTAGGTGATTCAAGTTTTTATTTATATTGACTTTGAAAAACAAAGAAAGACATTCACACAGGAATAAAAGTGAATAAGGACGAAAAAGAAAGTTATTGATTCATTGGCTCATTATCAGGGCTCGTGTCAGGGAAGAAGAGTTCGTCCTTATACTCTGCAAATTCAGGCGGGAGTAGGTCACCCAAAAGAGAAGAAATTCCCTCATCTAAGTTGGTGTCCTCCTCGTCTTCTTCCGGCGTATATTCTCGTACCTTGTAATCTGGTGTTATGAGGTGCTGATTCATCTTGATCATTGTTAATCTCTCCACATTTTTGGGCGAGAGGTGGGTCCTTTTGCAAGTTACAATGCCACCAGCAGCACTGAAAACACGTTCAGAAGACACGCTTGCAAATGGGCAAGACAAGTAGTTTATAGCCAGGTTGGAGATCTCTGGCCACAATTCTTTTTTCCCATGCCAAAACGCCAATGGGTCATCATGTACATAGACCTCTGTTGAGTCATTCAGATAGTCCTGCACCATCGACTCAAGGTTCTCCACGATTCCTCCACTTTGCTTACTTTTTGCTGGGACCTTTTGAGAACCAATCACAAGCTGAGTTAGCCAATGCTCTTCTTCACACAATGTTACTGTTGTGTCTGGTGTAGATGATCCGGTTGCTGGTGTCTTTAACGGCTGAGAGGTCACTTCTGCCATAGCCACAGGTGCAGAAGTGGATTCTTTTGGCTCGGGATGGCCTGCTGATGCTGAAGTACTGCCTTTTCCTTCAATTTCCTGCCATTCTCTTTCAAACCTCATGGCTGACACAGCTAGCCAACGTTTGTACATTAAAACTTCTGCATCACCAAAAGCAAAAAATGCTGTGCCTGCCAGTGCCTTTTTGTAGCGTGGATCCATAATAGTTGCACAATTGTAATGCTGTTCTGAGTGGATCCTTTGAAGACGTTCATCGTCAAGTAGGCGCTGTAATAATTTCTCCGCCAAATCAAAAGCTTCTTGCTTTTCTTCATCTTTTTGAAACATAGAAGACACCGCCTTCAGTTGGTGCTCTAGCATGCGCAACAATGGAATAGCTTTTCCCAAATTGTAGTCCTCCCTGCTGACTGCACGCGTGAAAACCTCAAAAGGACGAAGAATGTCTGTCAGGCTTTTAACTAGCTCCCATTGCTCCGCATGTAGCCTCATGTCCTTCATAGCTGTACCCAGTGTTAAGAAATACTGATCGACTACAGTAAACTGCTCAAACAGATGCTCAAGCATGTAGAAGGTTGAGTTCCAACGTGTTGCCACCTCCTGGATGAGTGCTTTCACTGGCAGTGGACGTTCATGTAGCAGGCCCCTCAGATGCTTCCGGGCCTTAAAAGAATGGCTGAAATTTGTGCACATTCTTCGGCAGGTGGACAGTAACTCGCACACTGGACTTTCTTCACTCAAGAATTTTTTAACAACCAGGTTTATACAGTGCGCCAAACACGGCACTCTGAAATATTTACCCAGATCCATGGCCTTAACTACATTGGCGCCATTATCCTCGAAAACATAACCAATCTTGCGTTTTTCTGGGGACAGCCATTGAAAGACCTTTGTGTTAAACTCCTTCAAAATGTTTTCTCCTGTATGACTTGTCTCCATGCCAAACATGGCTAGTGTTGCATGTTTCCGAGCAGCTTTAAAAACGTTGTCCGGGTCAACACCTGCCCTTAGCTTTCCTGTAACTCCTGAAAAAGAGACCCAGTGTGCAGTGATGCACATGTAATCAGTGCCTGCGCCACTGGTCCACATGTCTGTTGTCAGATGTATAGTGTGAACAGCACTCTTCTGCAAAGCTGCCCCAATCACCTCCAACACATCTGCAGGTAGTGCTGGAACCGCAACTCTGGAAAAATAGAACCGGCTAGGAACCTTCCATTTAGGGCTGAGCGTTACCACTAATTCAAGAAAACCAACCCCTTCCACAAAAGAAAAAGGGAGAAGGTCCAGAGCTAGCATTTTAGCCAGCTTAGTGTTATACAGACGCGTCAGTGGGTGGTTGCGTTCAATTGGCGCTTCTGAAAACAACATGCTTCTAATGGTGGGCTGGACCATGATTTTATGGGATGATGATGATGACTTCTTCGACCCAGTTACGCTCTGTGATGATGAACTTTTTCGCATTGGTGACTCACTCTCTCCCACACTCTTAGTGTGGCTCACAGGGGGTGTGCTGCTGACAGGGGTACTGGGTGTAAGGGAAGAAATGTTTGACGCTTCTTTCTCCTCGTCATCATCAGATGAAACATCAACGTATACAGTTTGTTGACTTCCGATTCGGGCTTCCTTGATCTCCTTTAGGTGCCCATGCCATTGAACAGTGTGCTGTCTCTCAAGATGACCTCTCTGGTCTCCGGTACCATAGTTGGTACCAAGCTTACCACGACTAACTGCAAGCTTACAAATGCTACAAATGCCTATGTTTTCCTTGTTGTGCAAACACTAAAGAAGTCCCAAACTGCGGACTTGAAATGTCTGTGGGAGGCAGGAGGAGGCGATACTGGTGGTCATGCTGCTAATGCCAGATGAAGTGGAGGATGTGTGTTGCCGAACTTTACTACATTGTGCACTTGCACCACCACTAATTGAGGTCGAGGTGGATGGAGGTCCCTTCTGGCGAGAAAAAAATATGGAAGCGGTAGGTGGTGGTGTACTAGTTAACTCCAATGATGTTGTTCCCATTGCCTCCTCGTCGACAACATCACGCTCAGCAGCTTTTCGGGCTAGGGTCAAAATGTCTGTTTGCTGCATGCCCGCTGAGGCTGGAGTGGCGTGTATGATGACTGCGTCATCGTCGTGAGAGTCTTCATCAGCAGGAGTAGTATACACCACTTCTTCTTCAGCACCACACTCCATAAGTACGAGAGTTTCGGGGACCATCCTTTTACGCTTAGCTACCTTTGTCAGATTATGGTGTGCCTCACTGTCAGACGGCAGTGGTGGTGCCCAAGTTAGATCCATATCATCAGAAGGAATGGGGCTTGAAGAAGATGTAGACACCATCCTTGATATTTTCCCTGCTAGGGATGGGGAAGACAATGAATGATCAGGAGGAGTGGCTTCCTCAAATGATAGCTCGGCTTGATGTCGATTTCCTGATGTGCCCCTACTTCGGGAGGAACAACTATTGTGGGCACTTGTGCCCCTCCATGCACCTCTGCTTGCGCATCTCCTTGCGCTGCCTCTCCTTCCACATGTACTTGGGCTTGTACTTGCACATGTGGTTGCTGTTGCGGCTGTGGTTGTTGAACACTCGTCAGATGAGTTACAACAACCTGTGTTGATTGAGGGACATAGCTGCTACTTTCTTGCGATGAGCCAACATCACTGGTCGATGGTGATTGAACAACTAGACTAAGTGCCTCTGTAGCACTCAAGGGCTTGGACTTAAGTTGGCGTGGTGGTGGTGGCACTGAGCCCAATGGAGCGGGGGTGCTGTTCCCAGCTTGGTCCCCAGCAGATCCCGCTGCTGCTGCAGGCGTACTTATTTTTTTATTCCCAAAAAATGTGGCGGGCAGCACACCAGTCTCCTTGGTAACTTGCTTCTTCTGCTCCTTACTGGCAACTTTCTTGCTAGAGGTGCTACAGGGAACTTTTTTTGGGGCCATCTTCTTCAGATGTCAGAACAGCAGGATGCAGTTGCACGAGTTGCAGAGTTGTCTTGTCTGTGGCCAAGCGTGAAGTCGCGTGACGTTATGCTGCACACACACCGCTGCAGGACTTCTTCCTGGCACTGGTGGTTCTCTTGTGCACCTAAAAGCAATGAAAGACAGAGGAACATCAGTTATACACCCCAAAAAGTTGAAAACACATAAAAATCAGCACAATCCCATGCCATCCATGCCCTCAATGATGTTTAAATTCAAGACACCCCACAGAAAGTCTAGGCCCATGCACCACTGAGTACCCATGGGCATAATGGATGAAAGCTAGGCAAAATGGGTGCAGGCCTAAGAACACTACCTGCCTTCAAAATGGCCCCTTGCCCCCAGCACATGGCCAGGGCCTGCCTGTACCAGCACTCAAAATGGCCCCCACCCACATGGCCAGTCCAAACAACACCCCCAAAAAGAAGAAAAACACATACAAAACAGCACAATCCCATGCCATCCATGCCCTCAATGATGTTTAAATTCAAGACACCCAACAGAAACTCTAGGTCCATGCACCACTGAGTACCCCTGGGCATAATGGATGAAAGCTAGGGAAAATGGGTGCAGGTCTGAGAACACTGCCTGCCTTCAAAATGGCCCCTTGCCCCCCAGCACATGACAAGGGCCTGCCTGTACCAGCACTCAAAATGGCCCCCACCCACATGGCCAATCTCCATCAACACCCCAAAAAATAAAAAAACACACAAACATCACCACAATCCAATGCCATCCATGCCCTCAATGATGTTTAAATTCAAGACACCCCACGGAGAGACTAGGCCCAATCACCACTCACTACCCCTGGGCAAAAGGCCCCAACAGCAGCCAAAAAAATCGAAAAACACACAAAAACCAGCACAATCCCATGCCATCCATGCCCTCAATCATGTTTAAATTGAAGACACCCCACAGAAAGACTAGGCCCATGCACCACTCACTACCGCTGGGCATAATGGATGAAAGCTAGGCAAAATGGGTGCAGGCCTGCGAACACTGCCTGCATTCAGAATGGCCCCTTGCCCCCGAGCACATGGCCAGGGCCTGCCTGTACCAGCACTCAAAATGGCCCCCACCCACATGGCCAGTCCCCATCAAAACCCCAAAAAATCAAAAAACACACAGAAATCACCACAATCCAATGCCATCCATGCCCTCCATGATGTTTACATTAAAGATACCCCACAGAAAGACTCAGTCCATGCACCACTCACTACCCCTGGGCAAAAGGCCCCAACATCAGCCAACAAAAATGAAAAACACACAAAAATCAGCACAATCCCAAGCCATCATGCCCTCAATGATGTTTAAATTCAAGACACCCCACAGAAAGAATAGGCCCATGCACCACTCACTACCCCTGGGCAAAAGGCCCCAACAGCAGCCAAAAAAATCCAAAAACACACGAAAATCAGCACAATCCTACACCATCAATGCCTTCAAGGATGTTTAAATTCAAGACACCCCACAGAAAGAATAGGCCCATGCCCACTCACTACCCCTGGGCAAAAGGCCCCAACAGCAGCCAAAAAAATTAAAAAACACAAAAAAATCAGCACAACCCCATGCCATCCATGCCCTCAATGATGTTTAAATTCAAGACACCCCACAGGAAGACTAGGCCCATGCACCACTCACTACCCCTGGGCAAAAGGCTCCAAAAGCAGCCAAATAAATCGAAAAACACGCAAAAATCAGCACAATCCCATGCCATCCATGCCCTCAATGATGTTTAAATTCAAGACACCCCACAGAAAGACTAGGCCCATGCACCACTCACTACCCCTGGGCAAAAGGCCCCAACAGCAGCCAAAAAAATAAAAAAACACACAAAAATCAGCACAATCCCATGTCATCCGTGCCCTCAATGATGTTTAAATTCAAGACACCCCACATAAAGACTAGGCCCATGCAACACTCACTACCCCTGGGCATAATGGATGAAAGCTAGGCAAAATGGGTGCAGGCCTGAGAACACTGCCTGCATTCAAAATGGCCCCTTGCCCCCCAGCACAAGGCCAGGGCCTGCCTGTACCAGCACTCAAAATGGCCCCCACCCACATGGCCAGTCCCCATCAACACCCCCAAAAAATCGAAAAACACATAAAAATCACCACAATCCAATGTCATCCATGCCCTCCATGATGTTTACATTAAAGAGACCCCACAGAAAGACTAGGCCCATGCACCACTCACTACCCCTGGGCAAAAGGGCCCAACAGCAGCCAAAAAATCGAAAAACACACACAAATCAGCACAATCCCATGCCATCCATGCCCTCAATGATGTTTAAATTCAAGACACCCCACAGAAAGACTAGGCCCATGCACCACTCACTACCCCTGGGCAAAAGGCCCCAACAGCAGCCAAAAAAAATGAAAAACACACAAAAATCAGCACAATCCCATGCCTTCCATGCCCTCCATGATGTTTACATTAAAGAGACCCCACAGAAAGACTAGGCCCATGCACCACTCACTACCCCTGGGCAAAAGGCCCCAACAGCAGCCAAAAAAATAAAAAAAACACACAAAAATCAGCACAATCCCATGTCATCCATGCCCTCAATGATGTTTAAATTCAAGACACCCCACAGAAAGACCAGGCCCATGCACCACTCACTACCCCTGGGCATAATGGATGAAAGCTAGGCAAAATGGGTGCAGGCCTGAGAACACTGCCTGCATTCAAAATGGCCCCTTGCCCCCCAGCACAAGGCCAGGGCCTGCCTGTACCAGCACTCAAAATGGCCCCCACCCACATGGCCAGTCCCCATCAACACCCCCAAAAAATCGAAAAACACATTAAATATCACCACAATCCAATGTCATCCATGCCCTCCATGATGTTTACATTAAAAAGACCCCACAGAAAGACTAGGCCCATGCACCACTCACTACCCCTGGGCAAAAGGCCCCAACAGCAGCCAAAAAATCGAAAAACACACAAAAATCAGCACAATTCCATGCCATCCATGCCCTCAATGATGTTTAAATTCAAGACACCCCACAGAAAGACTAGGCCCATGCACCACTCACTACCCCTGGGCAAAAGGCCCCAACAGCAGCCAAAAAAAACGAAAAACACACAAAAATCAGCACAATCCCATGCCTTTCATGCCCTCCATGATGTTTACATTAAAGAGACCCCACAGAAAGACTCAGTCCATGCACCACTCACTACCCCTGGGTAAAAGGACCCAACAACAGCCCAAAAATTGAAAATTCCAAAATTGTAGTTGCAGCAACTGTAATGCCCCAAACAAACTTATTTGTCAAATTTCTAATCCAAAAGTGATCCAAAGAAATTCAAAAAGGTCTCAAATCCAAATATCCAGCAGCATCCACAAAAAGTAATCCTTCCAGGTCAAGATCTGAATGAAAGTGACCAGCACATGAAGAAAGCACTGGGAGGAGCCTGTTGGACAGGAACAGGAAGTTGGAGACTGTGGGGCACTTCCTTCCTCCCAACCCTCCCCCCCCCTCAAAATGGACACCTTGCAAAATAAAGTGCAGGCAAATATCAACCTGAGGAGTTATTCTGATAAAAATCATCATTTTCAGAAGGTTTATGCTGCTTGCTGGTGGATTTCTTGTGCAGAATTGCAAATTTTGTAATTTCGCGAGTGCGAAATTGTTGCTCCCCGCCGCATCTACGTGTTCACAATTGCGAACTCCCGCGATACGTGATCACGGCGTACTCGCGTTGACAAACTCTCGCTGTGCAAGGTGGCAAGCCACATTGACATAATCGCGGTCGCCAAACTCCCGCGGGATCCCGCAGCAAGATCCAAAATGGCGCAGCACGCGCAAAATATCGAGAAAAACAACTCGGCAAACGCTGAATGACGGTAAGTGAACGCCGCGCACCGCAATATTGTATCACCAAGCAAAAAAAATCTGCTGCGCGCGAATTTGCGGATTTTCAGCAAATTCGCGAGAGTTTGCGGATTGCGAATTTACCGAAAATCCGCAAATTCCGCGAGCGGAACGGATTTTACGCCCATCTTTATTAAATATGTCTTACTGAATGCATGGGTTGGTGACTGACACACACATTCACACATTTTCTTGTCAGTTGGTGTGTAAGCTGTTGCATGGGTTGGTGAGTCTGAGAATCTGTGTCGGTATGTGAGTGTCTGTGTGGGTGGGTGGGAGGGGTGACTCCGTGAAGAGATCTTTGAGTGGGCGATTCACTGGGTGTATGGGTTCAAGAGTGCATCTGTGAAGGGCTGTATGGGTGGGTGAGTGTGTGTATGGGTATGTTGGTGAGTGAATGGATGCATCATTGGCACATGTGTGAGTAACTGCATATGTGAAGGCAGTATATGTTGGTGTTGGAGTAAATAAATGACTATACGTGAGAGAGAGTGATTGTGAGAGTGGCTGTATGGATGAGTGTGAGCTTGTATTAGTTATTGTATAAGAGTGTCAGTATGTGTTAGTATATGTTTGAATAAGTGAGGTGGAGTGTGTATAACTGTATAGGTGAGTAAATGGGAGTGTGATTGATTCTTTGCATGACTGACTAGGTGTGCGAGTAACTCTATGGATGAGTAGCAGTGTGTGTGTCTGTATAGATGTGTGAGTGCATATAATAGTGCTGTATTGATGAATGACTGCATGTATGAGTGACTGTATGGGTTAATGAGTGAATTTGTATATAGATCTTGGAATTATTGAGTGGGTATGCTCAACTGGTATTGGTGTGTCTACTGTTTCAAAAATGTTAATCTGTATTTTAGAGTGGGTGTATCAAAAGTTATATTAGGGTATGAGAGGGTGCATCAGATTATCACATGGATGATGTCATCAGTGATTTCATCAGTGATGTCAGTTGAGTTGTCATCAGTGATGTCACTGACCATGTCATGAATTATGTAATATGTGATGTCATCAGCACTGCATTGCGGGGGCACGAGTTGAACTAACTATAACGGCCAAATATGCATGGTTTTGTACAAGTAAAATGTCTAACTAACTATAACATCCCTGAAACCTGTGTTTTTTTCAGGGAATTTCTAAGGTTTTGTAAATGCTAATTTCTAACTATAACGTCCCTGAAACCTATGGTTTTTTTCAGTGAATTTCAAAGGTTTATTAAATGCTAATTTCTAACTGTAACGTCCCTGAAACCTGTACTTCTTTCAGTGAATATATATATGTATATATATATAAAACATATTTAAACTTTACAGAAACACATATTCACTAGATGATGTCAGCAGTGATGTCATCAGTGATGTAATTTGAGATGTCATCAGTGATGTCACTGACCATGTCATGAATGATGTAATATGTGACGTCATCAGCAGTGCATTGCGGGGGTGCGAGTTATAGTTAGCTGAACTAACTATAACAGCCAAATTTCTATGGTTTTGTAAGAGTCAAATGTCTAACTAACTATAACATCCCTGAAACCTACGTTTTTTTCAGTGAATTTCTAAGGTTTTGTAAATGCCAATTTCTAACTATAACGTCCATGAAACCTATGGTTTTTTCAGTGAATTTCAAAGGTTTTTAAATGCTAATTTCTAACTATAATGTTCCTGAAATCTGTGGTTTTTTCAGTGAATATGTATATATATAAAACATATTTAAACTTTACAGAAACACACATTCACTGGATGATGTCAGCAGTGATGTCATCTGTGATGTAATTTGAGATGTCATCAGTTACATCATCAGTGATGTCACTCACCATGTTATGAATGATGTAATATGTGATGTCATCAACAGTGCATTGCGGGGGCGTGAGTAATAGTAAGCTGAACTAACTACAACAGCTGAATTTCTCAGCCTTTGTATGAGAAAAATGTTCAACTAAGTATAATGTCCCTGAAAACTATGTTTTTTGCTGTGAATTTCAAAGGTTTTTGAAATGCTAATTTCAAACTATAACAAGGCTGAAACCTATGGTTTTTGCAGTGAATTTGTAAGGTTTTTGAATGCTAATTACTAATTATAATGTCCCTGAAACTTTTTTTCAGTGAATATATATATATATATATACATATATATATATGTGTGTGTGTGTGTATGTGTGTGTATATATATATATATATATATTATATATATATATATATATATATATATATATATATATATATATATATATATATATATATATATATATATTCTTTCAAAGCCCATGTATTTTCACAGCTGATACTCGACGCATTTCGAGGCCGACGCCTCTTAATCATGAGTTCCTAGAGGCAAAGAAAATGCTCACCTGATTATTTGTTCTTTGCTTTATTTAAAGAGTTTGCCCCCAGTGGGCGTGGCTTACATAGTTATGCAGCTTTGCATGCTGGTACTTGCAGTCTATTTGGGTGAGTACATCGTGTCAGTCCTTTAGTAGGCTCCATGCCACAGGGTACAGTGTAACTTTTGTAATATCCTTTAGTAGGTAGGAACAAGGGGCTGCGTACTATCCTTTGCAAAAGAGCATTGTGCAACAGAAGGAGACGTTACCTTCCTCAGCTTTAGAGTCCCAAATGGTGCAACACTTGTTACCGCGGCTCGGGCAGCCGCGTTTTATTTATTCTTTCAAAGCCCTGGCGCTCAAGATATGCACTCCTCGATGCTCTGACTTATGGTCACTTCTTGGCCTCACTGCAGCACGTTTGCCCTTTGTTCCATGTATTTTCACAGCTGATACTCGACACGTTTCGAGGCCGACACCTCTTAATCATGTACTCACCCAAATAGACTGCAAGTACCAGCATACAAAGCGGCATAATTATGTAAGCCGCATGAGTATCTACTTCTTCACACTGTCGACGAGGATGGGATGGTGAATAAAAGAATTCAAGTTACAACATCTGCTTACTATCTACAACATCAGGTTTGAGATGACTTCAAGATCCCAACACAACCCCTTATCATCTGGATTCAAAGGTATTTAGCACAACAAAGATATTTTAAAAGCGAGTAAGAGCTATGTCTCACTCAAGCGAAATATCTTTGGAATAAGCCTTCCTGCTTCAACCTCAAGGGAGGTATTTCAGGATTAAGCTTTTATGCTTCAGTGCATAATTTTAAATATATGCTGCGCAAGACATTGACTTTGAACTAACACATTGAACATTATTTGCGATCCTTACAACATCTATGCCCACATGCATCAAAGTCAATTGCCTTCGCAAACGGTGCGAATCGCAATTTTCGGCCGTTTGCGAATGCAATTGACTAATTTGGAATGCATCATGCATTTCGCAATTTTAGGAATCGCAACCATGTTGCGATTTCTAAAATTGCAATTGCATTTAAGAAATCGCAATTTCAGATTTCTTAAATGCAATGCATGATTATTTTTACATTGCGAATTCGCACTTTGGAAGGGGTAAATTAGCATGAAGTTGAACTTCATGCTAATTTACCGAAAACTTTCAAACATGCACTAGTTGCATATTTGAAAGTTTTAATTTACACACACACATGTCCTTGGTTCATGTGTGTGTGTAAATTGCACTTAAAATTTAATTTCAGGGGTGCAGGGAGGGGTTCTTTGGACCCCCCCCTGCAGCCATGAAATTGCATTCACATTTTGCGAATTGCAATTTGAAATTCGCAAAATGTGAATGCCTTCCCATTCATTCCTATGGGAGGGGTATTCCTTAATTGCGATTCACAAATTGTGAATCGTAATTAAGGAAAAATACCGAATCGCAAAAAATATTGCGATTGTTTAATGCATAGCATTTTGCGATTTCTTAATTGTGATTCCTTAATTTTCGCAATTAAGAAATCGCAAAATGTTACAATGATGCATGTGGGCCCTACTTTGTTAGTATTTCCTTATACTAACATTGTCGGTTCACCTTTACAAGCATTGTTTAAAAATTCTTTGTTACCTTTGACTTGCATTTCCTCGAGCACTGTTTTGTTTTATCCTCGTGAATCAGCACTTGCAGCACGCAGCTTCATAACAACAGACGTCATTACGGGCCTTGTATCTGTTCCTTGTCGATGCGTACATAGTCTCTGGCTGTTGCATAGCAAAGTACATCAATCAAAACGCTCCAGTAAATGAGAAGAGCCTCATTCTTTCACGTATTTTCTCACTGAGTTTGGCCTTCATTTCTGGTTATATATATATATTAAAAAAAGTACTTTACCGCGCTGACACACTCAGCCTCATTTTGTTATTTACTTTAATCACTCTTTTAACAACACGTGTGTCTTCACTACCGCGGTGACACACACAGCTTCTTCGTTACAATTTTGTGTATTTCACAAACTATGTTACAGAATTACATTTTCATTTCTGGATTTAAAAAAGGAAAAAGAAATACCTTAACACGCTGAAACACACAGCTTATTTATTTTTTTATTTCAATGTTCTTGTGTGTCAAAGTTGAAAATAAGATTCTTTTGGAAGATTTCCAAGTTTGAAAATAATAATCTATCACGCTGACACACATAGCTTATTTTTACTCATTTTGTGTCATCATCATTCTGATACAGTCTAACACTGACACACACAGCTTTGTGATCTTTATATGTATTAAGATTATCATTAGTTCTACGGATTATGATAAATAAAAGTGTGTCAATAGTCATACTTCTCGCGCTGACACACACAGCGTTCTAAACTTAAATACCTGCTTTGGGATTATACTTGCATGGTTGTACGTACAAAATTACATATATTCCTTAAATTTGAATATCGGTTGAAACATAAGAAAGGATATCTGTTACTCAAATATGCAAAACATTACTTCTGCTCCTTTCTTTCTTTCAAAGCCTGGTGACCCTCCCATTCGTTGGTCTAAATGGAAGAAAGTATTTCTTAATTATGCAAGAGTGTGCAGAGTATCTCTTAGTGCAGAAAGGAAGTCTGCCTTGTTACTACATTGTTTAGGCTCAGAAGGCCAAGAGGTGTTCGAACATCTCCCAGATTTGACTGCTTAAGAGTCTGACAATCTCAATGAATTTGAGATAAATCTTAAAAAACTTGATAAACACTACCTTCCAACAGTAAGTACCATATTGGAATGGTATCACTTTGGGAGACGCACACAAAAAGATGAAGAATCTGTTGAAACATATGTGACTGCGTTACGTAAATTGCCATCTATTTTCAAATTTGAAAGTGCTTTAGAGAAAAGGATCCGCGATCATTTATGCTAGGGTGCAGCATAGAAAAGATAAAAGATGAACTCTGGCAAAAGGATGATCCAGATTCGGATGAAGTGATTACTATAGCTAAGAGGATAGAACATTCACTTGCTTGCGTGGAAGTTTTTAAGAAAGAAAAAAAATGTCCTGAAGAAAAAGTACTCTATGTTGCAAAAAAACAATCTATGGGAAAATCGACACCTAAATCTACTAAGAAACAACGTGATCCCACTGCTTCTTCTAACTTCTTTGTAAATTGATACTTGTATACCGCACTACTCACCCGCAAGGGTCTCAAGGCGCTTGTACGAATACCACTGTGGAACCCATCCTGGCTTTCCCTGTGAGGCGTCCACTCCTGGGCATCCCCAAGGTGGAGGCCAGGCATCCTTAGCGTTGTGGGGGCCGTTGTGGAGATTAAGCAAGCTATTGCCCAGAGTTGCAGAATGGGACTCTATGATTGGAATAGGCACCGAGGCGAGAATTATCGAGTTCGTGGAATTTTGAGCCTAAGACCCGCCGAGGCGGGGAATTGAACCCTGGTCCCGGGCTAGACCTCTGCATCAGGGTCTGCCGCTCTAACCATTGAGCCACACTTCTTTAAACCCACAGGTGGTGTAAGAATCAAATGTTTCCATTGTAATGCTTCTGATCACCTTGCCAATGATAAAGCCTGTCCTGCATTAGCCTCAAAATGTCTTAACTGTGGAAAAGTTGGTCACTTTACGAAAGCTTGCAAGTCACAAATTATTAAGAAAAATACATTGGATTGTGGGGAAATCTTCTCACCAAGGGACAAAAAGTGTAAAGGGGCTGTAGATAATGTTTCCATCAGTAATTGTGAAGTCAAGATGCTTTTTGATTCTGGGGCGAAAATGTCTCTCATACCTAGAGTTTTTTGGGGACAAAACTCTTGATCGAAAAGTGGAAGTATTTAAGCCTGACATAAGACCATTGGCTTACGGTGGTCAAGCAATCAAACTTTTTGGTTATTTTAATGGTGAAAATGAATACAAAGGGAGACTTACTGCTGGTAGGATTTACATCTCTTACAGAGGTGATAGTATACTCAGTTGGTTCTACCAAGATGACGTGGGTGTTTCTTTAGTTCCAGTTGGAGATTCCTGTATCATCCTCAAAGATTTTATAACTGATTTGAATCCTCAAAACGGAGAAAGTATTTTATCAAGCTCAGAGTCACCAAACAAAGAAACTTTTCATAGCCCAAATTCTTTGAACTCAGTGTTGTGTAATGAATCACATCCTGACTGGCATTCTGAATTCAAGCAAGGTTTAAGTAATATGTTGAGTTGTCTTTAAGGCTATGTTCAAAACATTACACTGAAGCCAGATGCTATTTCTGTAACATGTAAAGTACGTAATGTACCTTTAGCAATGCAAGAGCCTATGCGCTCAGAATTAGAAAAACTAAAAAGTGAAGGTATAATTACTAAGACTGAAGCTAGCGAATGGTTGGCTCCGGCAGTTCTTGCACGTAAAGCTTCTGGCGAGATACGTTTGTGTGTGGACCTTCGTGCCCTCAATAGAGAGGTTGTAGCTGATAGATACCCTCTTCCCAACATCAACATGATGTTAACACAACTTGGTGATGTGTGTGAATTTTCATCCTTGGATCTTAGGGCAGCCTATCACCAAGTGAGGATTGACGAGAGGTCCATGAATCTTTCATCCTGTATAACTCCTTTTGGGCCCTACACATTCACACGTTTGCCCTTTAAATGGATTTCCGCGGCTTCCGTGTTTCAAAGGGTCATGGAGGATGTCTTGAAGGGTATCGAAGGAGTTAAAACATATCAGGACGATGTACTGGTTCATGGGTCGTCTCAAGAATAACACAATTTCAGGGTTAGGTCTGTTCTTGAGCGTTTTGCAGAAAGAGGTTTGACTCTGGGAGAGAATAAGTGCAAGTTTAATCTTTCGGAAATTGATTATCTGGGTCGCTGTCTGACCTAAGGATCGTTTGGTTAAGACCATAAACAAACTCGCTACACGACAATCTAGAGAGGAACTTGTCACTTTTTTAGGCATGGCAGAATATTATAATAAATTCATACCACGTTTTGCATGTAAAACCTCCAACCTGAGATCTCTTTTAGAAAAGTTCATAATTCTGCTCCCTCTCTTCAGAGTTTTGATATTTCTTTCAACTCAGTACTTGTCACTGATGCAAGTTCTCGTGGTCTGGGTGCTGTTCTCAAACAAATGAGGGATGGCAAAGAAGTTACCATATTGTTTCTTTCCAGGGCCCTTGTTGGTCCTAAATTGCTTTACTCTGCAATACAGAATGAAGCTTTATGTATCTTTTGGACTATCAAAAAGTTAAAACAAATTCTGTGGGGCAATCCTTTCACTGTTCATACAGATCATAAGCCTTTAAAGGATATGTTCTGTAAAAAGAGTCTTGATGCGACTTCTTCTCGAGCTTGTAAACGGGTGATTGCTCTCCAAGATTTCGAATTGTAGGTGAAATATATACCTGGTGTTAAAAACAAAGTTGCTGACTGCCTTTCTAGGTTGGTACCTGAGCATGCTGCAGAAACTTCCTTGAACTCTGAAGATTCATGGGAGGTAGATGAATTTAAAGTGTGCGAGATTGTTGAAAGTGTTGTTCCTGAAGCTGATTGGAGAATTGCCATGAGTAAAGACACTGACTTACAAGAAATTTACAATCTAGTTTTAACAGGTTGGCCTTGTCTGAATAGCTTAAGTGAGAATGCCAAGATGTTTTGGAATGTAAGGAACAAGCTTTCTGTGAGAGAGAATTTACTTTGGAGAGACACTAGACTTGTTAAACCTTCTTCTATCAGAATGAAGATTGTTCAATTAGCCCATCAGGGACATCAGGGAATATCAAAGACAAAAGAAAGGGTGCACTTACACTTAAGGTGGCCAGGCATAGACATCTTTGTTGAGCGTTTGATAAGAGATTGTATTGACTGTAATACTTCTGACAAAGTGTGCAAAACGAGAGTATAACAGATGATTATAAGAGAAGTTCCCACACGGTGTTGGCAAGATGTACCTCTTGATATCTTAGGACCTGTTTTTAACAAAAGTTGTCAATTTTATGTTTTGGTCCTGAGGGACATGTTCTCAAGCTGTCGAGAGATTAAAGTCACAAAAAGCATTGAGACCAAGAGCAGCACCAAGTTTTTGCAAGATGTTTTCTGTAGAGAAAGAATTCCTGAGTCTCTTCTTACAGATAACAGAGTCCAGTTTGTGTCAAAAGAGATGGAGGACTTCCTATTCAATAAGGGTATCAAACACAAGTGTTGCTCTCTCTATCATCCAGAAGTAACCGGACGGTAGAGAGGTTTAACCGTGTACTCAAAGAATCCATTCAGTTATCTAAAGAACACAGTATAGATTTGAAAACAAAATTGATTGAAAGAGTTATGGTCTATAGAATCACACCTCACTCCACAACGGGTGAGATAACTTTTGTGCTATTTAAAGGTTGTACACCAAACACCTACATGTTTCAGTCTTGGATGAGCAACTTACGTGTTGAGGCCTTGAGTTCAAATAAAACACTTGGGTTGGACCGACAGCATGTTAAGTCCACTAATAGAAAGTTAAACTTTAACATCAGACATGCTGCTGCTCACACAAACGTGTCTGTTGGTGATCGTGTGAGAGCACGTCTTCCTCTCAAATCCTTTGGGTCAAAGTTTTCTTCTCCTTTTCATGTTACCAAACTCTTTGGCAATGCTGTTAAACTAAATGATGGGCGCATATGGAATTTATATCGCATTGCACCCATTCCTGTGATGGTTACCAAAAATCTACGCAATTTTCTCAGTTCAACCAACAGGGGTAGTCAAACTGGTGTTGATATTCCTCTCCGTAAAAGTTCTCGTGTGACATGAGTTCCTACAACTCTACGTGATTATGTTTTGAAATAACTCTGTTCTGAATTCTTTCTTGTTTTGTAAAACTGTAACAATTTTTTTAAGGTTCGGGGGAAGGTGTGTGGTATCATTCATACTAATGTGCTTCAAACAGATGGTTCATTCTTTAAGAGGCTTCTTTCCTTAGTTATTAGAATGTTAAATGTGCAGTCTAGAAGTAGGTGAAGTAATCCATTGCTGAGTCTAGGAGACAGTTTATGCTGATGTCTCCTGTGGATGGGATCTTGTATTACCTTTATCTCAATAAAAGAAGTTAACCTGATCTACATGAGTATCTACTTCTTCACACCCACACAGAGGGGGTCCGCAAACCCGGAGACAGTAACTCCATATAAATCACACCACTGACATTCCTCAGGGCATCCCTCTGCACAAAGATTGATGCAGACGTCATGTTCATGCTAGTAACACTTTTTAATATTATGCCATGTATTTCAGCATATCGCATTTCGGCTGCCATTGACGGCTTTGATCACAGTGTTGCGCAACTATTTGGGTATTTTTGAAACATGGGGCCGATTCCGATTCGGTAAAATCCAGTCCGAATCGTCTTACGGAGCTTTTTTCCGTACGATTCGTACGCAGAACAATACTCGTACGTACGATGTAGTACGATGTGCACTCAATGCAGTTCTCTGTATGAATCATACAAAAGACCGTATGATTCAAGAAACTGTATGGATCGCACTCAGAATACACTGTATGCGATGTTCGTACGGATCGCAGCAGCCTTTTACGACCCAGCAAGTACGATTCGTATGGAAATTGCTCCGTACGACTCTTTTTTTATGGGAGCTGAAAACATCCAGAAAAGCTGATTTTACCTCGTAATGCATACGGGAGGGACCCCCCTGGTATGGTGCGTACACCCCATGATTGCAGGGGTACGGTGCTTCGGTGTACAGTGCATACACCCCTGGATTTCAGGGGTACGGTGCGTAAATCCCCGTGCGTACAACCCATGAATGTCGGTGTACGGTGCCTAGGGGTACGGTCCGTACCCCCCAAGGACGTAGGTGTACAGTGCTTACACCCGGTGCGTACACTCCTTGAATTCAAGGGTACGGTGCGTATGTTATTGTGTGGCTCTCCGTACGAATTGCCTATACGCGACGTTGACGGTACAAATCGCGTACACAGTCCCCGATCCGGATCGTACTTGGCCAGTCGTACGGCATGTTTACGAATCATATGGTAACTGTATGGGTGTATGTCGTACGGATTTTCCCTTGTCTTTCATGCGGTTCGCAAGGATTCAGACGGAGTTTTGACCTATGGATCGTACTACGCGATTCAGACGGATTACTATGATTCGTACACAAACAGATACGAATACGAATCGTCGTACGGATTCGTTTCCCGAATCGGAATCGGCCCCTAAGTCAGCATGAATAGAAAAAACAGGTCTCATACAACCCTAAAACATGTCGAAATATGCTTACTTTACAAATACATTCATTTACATGCGCACATTAGGCCATAATGCTTCCATGTAGCCTGACAAAAAAAAATGCATGTTCCAACATGCTGAATCACATTTGTTTCCAGGGATCGATACAATTGGATGCGCATTAGTCATCTATTACTGCCACAGTGACAAATGATCACTAATTCATTTGGCTGTGATCCCTTATTTTCCCCTGACACATAACTTCATATTCCTTACAATATTACGGATATCAATATATTGCAATATATACATATTATTGTCATACTGACAAGTAACCCACTCCATTGCCCCGTAATACATATTTAATCATTCAAAAGGCAGTAAATAGTTATAGTTAGGGTCATGTTTCGAGAGGAAAAGCGTTTTTTGATTTGGCTATATCTTTGACACCGTTTCAGGAATCTTCACAGAATGTTCCAAAAAAGGAGAGCTGGTGAATCTTGTTGCACATGAAAAGTTTCAAGGTAACTTGTGAAGCAGGGGCTAAGAAAAATGGGTTTCAAAAAAGGGTTGGGTTGCAATGTTAATTCCCGTAGAACCTGTCAACACACTCACAGCCGGAACCACTGAAATAAATTACACCACATTTGGTAGAAAGATAGATTTGAATACACAGATTGTGATTTTTGTGATTTGGTGTAAATCCGTTCAGCAGCTGTTGAGAATTTTTTTTAACTTAGTAATATCTGTGTTTGAGAATATTTAGCAAACAAAGACGAGCTCATGCTGGGAAATGCAGAGCTCTGATTGGCTCCCAACAACCATGAAGTATTGGCAGTCATCTTGAGACTTGGCTTTAACCGAGTCCCCAAAAAATGTAAAACAAAAAGAAATGGTGGCAGGGTAGAAATACCCTGACCTCATAAAGTTGGTTATGGGGTTCCAGAGGGATCCCAACAGGCCAAAAAAGCATTTGTTGAAAGAAATTGCTGCAAAATTGCGATATTCATTAATTTGTGGCAAAAAAAGTAGAAGAAGTTTGAGATGAGTCGGAAGATGGGCCATTACGGAATGCCAATACAATAACGGGGAAAATAAGATGACTTTATGTACAGTATAGGGAAATGTGGGAGACGAGCCAGATGTCCTGCTTAGTATTACTAACAAATTGTTACACTGGCCTTTTCCTTTAATTGTCTGTGGGGACCTTAACATACATCTACCAGGGGATTGGTCAACGGACTCTACATTTAAATATCAAGGGAGGAAACCTAGGGTCTTCAGGGCACTTAAGTATCGATGCGTACTACATGAGTTGATTGATAGTTGGCAATTGAATCACCTGGGAGATCTTGGATTCACATATTTCTCCTATCCACATTCACGGCATGTGCGACTTGATTATATGCTCATCTCTAATTCTATTAAGGATATTTGCACTATAAGTAAGCTACCAAGGGTATTATCAGACCATAACCCAGTAGAACTAAACATAGTATGCAATAGAAGTAACCCCATAATGAGGACTTGGACATTCAAAAGGGTTTTTAAAAAAATATGAAAATTACTGTATGCATATGAGGGAGTGGATTACATAGTTTTTGGCAATAAATGTGGGTAGTGCCCCAATCGAGATTGTCTGGGACGCAATGAAGCAGGCATCAGAGGAGAAACACTTCAGAAATATTTCAGTCAGGACCAACCGAGAAGGAAAAGCACAATTAGCTATGCTACAACAGAACCTGAGCAAGGCAGAGGCAGACCTAATCAAAGCTAAACAAAGCGGGCAAGTAACAGACGAATTGGCAGGGGTTGCTGTTGCTAGAAACTTTGTTTCAGAGATCTTTACAGAGAAAGCCATTACTAAAGCTACAATCTACAAGGAGAAATCATATGAGCTTAGTGAACAAGTTGGGCACCAGTTAGCAGTTCGTACAAGAGAGGAGATGACAGCTAATATTATAAAATGCATTAAAGATCTAGAGGGTGGACTGAGAACCGAAGCATCCGAAATTAGGACATCATTTCAGCGGTAATTTCAAGAACTATATAAAGAGCCAAACAGAGACCAGGAGAACCCTGAAGAATACCTATCTGTCTGGATGAAGAAGATCAGGCTAGCCTAGATAACCCCCTTGGGTGGGATGAAATTCTGCTCTCCCTGAATTCATTGGCAAATCGCAAAGTAGCTGGAATAGACGGGATACCAACAGAATTTTTTGTGAAGTTCTCGGACCAGCTTAGAATAGTTATGTTAGAACTATTTAGCTATATTTTCCGGGGCGGGAATCCACCTCCTTCTTGGTCAGCCGTGAAAATTATGGTTTTCCTGAAAAAAGCAAGGACCCCATTGAAATGGGCTCTTACCGCCCTATAACATTGATAAACGGGGATTCCAAAATCTATTCTAAACTCCTGGCTGCACGACTAGCACCAATTATTCATAAAATTGTGTCAACTCACCAACATGGTTTTATCCCAGGGAGATCAACAACGGATCACGTACAAAAGAGTGATCTCACTATTTTATTACACGGAAACAACAGGAGACCCTATGGCACTTATTCTACTTAACGCGGAAAAAGGCTTTCGATAGGGTTTCATCCGAGCACTCCCATCGTAATAATAATCACAGTCCTCCAATTAGGGTGTTCTTATTCGTAGTGTTCAAATTTAATACTTCTTCTTAATTTCATGCAATGTTCACAATGCAGCCAACACGTGTTTCGTCCCGTCAGTACAATGATTTTAGACTTCTTCAGGGCTGCAACCCAAATAACATTCATGAGACATTTCCTTCATTGCATTGTCTCACCATAGTGCGACAAATTTCACAATTAAATCAGGTTAAAGGGATACACCCTTTCATCACCATTTGTATTTGTGACAAAGTATATAGAATAGAGGATCCCAAGGTCAAGAACAAACTAAAGTCACCCAAGTTGTGTTTAGAACATCCAAGTGTGCCAAATTGGCAGTAACACCAAAGAGAATTTATGCTCTGTATATAGAGTTAGTCTAATTCATAAAACGTAATGAGGCATCAACTACCTACCCTTAATATGCAATAAGGGTCCTTATCAAAAATAAAATCACAGATATGATCTCTCCAATGTTCTTAGATCTGAAATATGAACAAGGACACATTATCATGTTAAACGCCACTATACCCAGTCAATATAACATTACATGACCACAAAACTGTCACGTTTATATCTCTACATTATCGCATTACTAGCGCCGAAACAGAGCGAGTCTACCATCTCCACAAGTTAACTAAATCAAGAGACCACTCACCACATTTCTCGTCAGTATAATATAGTATAAACTTTCATCTCGTGCTGATCAGGCGTCCCAATATCTAAAAATAAATTGCAAACTTTACTAGTATCTAGAGACAAAAACTTGTTTGTATCCTGACAATTGCGTACCATAAAGGTAAGTCTTACCTTCGGTTTAAAAACTCGTAGCTCACCTGTCACCGCTATTGTAATTCTTCAAATATCTAACACGTGTACGTGTTCTGCAAAAACAAAGAGTATAAACTAAATAACTATGTATACCTATGGGATCAGTTCACCCGCTACCGTTCCCCCATTCAAGACGCTCACCTCAAAGTCCAAAAGCTACTCCGTCAGGTTCCCGGTGTACTACGTGGGCACCATCTTAGAGTGGCTATTTATGGTCAAATTACATAAGCGCCATCTTGTAGTAGTTCCTGTATTTTAAATTAAGTCTTTCGTCCTACTTCGAATAGAAGTGCCTAAATCCTACAATTGCAAAGACGCGCCATCTTGTAATATGTCGCATATTATTATCTCAGATAACTGGAATTACCGTATCCTAATTAATCATTTTGAAATATTCAATCAATTTGTCAATACCTAATATTTTCCACTAGGATAATATCCCTCTATATTATGATCTCACTATTTCCCACATTCACGGTCAAACCGTACGTTACGAATTAACTATATTGTTATACCGGAGATCCATGGCTTGGTTAAGGTACAAGTTAGTGGGCAGAGTCCGATCCGCAGTAAAACATGCATCATCTTTCGATGACCACGTATCCAAAGAACCCAGGTATTGTATTTACCCTCTAGGTAATCGTAATCATGTAGTCAGTCCCAAGACAGTGTTATTAATCTATCACCACATTCTAACTTTATTGTTGCCTATCTACCTCTTGTTAAATAGACACGTAGTATTTATTAATATCAGTAGTGAGTGAGTAAAATGTATCAAACATTCACCAAAAACTACTCGCTTGTGGAGTATGAAGATGCACTCCATCCTTGATGCCAGCATTACATATCCTCTTAAAACTCCACAACAATAGTTGTGCCTCCAGAATAGAGAGTGGAAACAGTTAAAAGTCCATATCTTCACCAGGATAGGATTGAGAATACAGAGTGGGGAGGGGAGAAGTTGTGGGACAAGTCTCCAATCATGTATCATAGTTCATAACATAATCAAAATATTTTAGCTCTACTATATGAAAATAATAATAATAATACACACAGGTCTATCTTCAAGGTTCACTCATTTCATTTCCTTATATCCAAACACATAGCAAAAAGTTGATATATCCAATTCTAATTAGCACATTATTTCAATTCAACCCTTCAGCCTTGACCCAAATAAAATTCAAACTCATGATCTATATTCATGCCCCGTTCCACGGCTTTCAATTTCATTAACCACAATACTTCTCTTCTTCTCAGCTGTATTTGTCTATTACCCCCTCTGGGGTCTTGTTTATTGTGGTCAATCCCATGGAAACTAAATACATGACGGTCTCTTTCCTCATAGTTTTTCACCAAAATGTGAGGCTATGGGGTAAGGTGTATTGCCATTCTTTAGGGCTCTAAAGTGCTCTACCATTCTGTCTCTTAGTCTCCTGATGGTACTACCTACATATATCATACTGCAAGTGCATACTATCACAACATGAACATGTCTATAGTATTATCACCAGTATCGTTATAATTGAAAGTAGTCACCTTAGTTTTTGCCCATCTACAAGAACTACATCTTCCACATTTGTGGACTCCCTTCAGTGTATTAGTCAGCCAGTTCGTACGTTCTGGTTTTTTAGGGTAGCTTGGACTAATAAGGTTAGATAGGGTAAGAACTTTCTTAAAAGTCAAACCCGGTTTACTTCCTAAAAATGGTTGCAGGCGTTCGTCCATACGAAGTAGATGCCAATGTTTATTGAGAATAGAGTAAAGTCTGGTACTTTCAGTATTGTAATTTGTAATCAACCGTACCATCACTTCACCTTTAGACCCTTTTTGTTGTTGTTTCTTCAAAGTTTTACTGCGTTTCAATTTCTTAGCTCTTGTTACAGCCTCCTTAATTATCTTCCCATGATATCCAAGATTCAAAAACCTGCGTGACTTATCCTCAAGATTATTATCAAAATATTTCTCATTGGTAGAGACCAGGAGAACCCTGAGGAATATCTAGATCAATGCGAGGGCATCTGTCTAGAGGAAGAAGATCAGGCTAGCCTAGATAACTCCCTTGGGTGGGATGAAATTCTGCTCTCCCGGAATTCATTGGCAAATGGCAAAGCAGCTGGAATAGACAGGATACCAACAGAATTTTTTGTGAAGTTCTCGGACCAGCTTAGAATAGTTATGTTCTTGGTCAGCCATGAAAATTATGGTTTTCCTGAAAAAAACCAAGGACTCTTACCGCTCCATACCATTGATAAACGGGGATTCCAAAATCTGTTCTAAACTCCTGGCTGCACGACTAGCACCAATTATTCATAAAATTGTGCCTTCCCTGCCTCAAGTGACCTGAATTAATTTGGGGCTGATTAATGTGTCACAGAATATTTTTTTAGCTGGCACCTGCTTCCTTAGTGCTTCCTGATTAGTGATCTTTTGCACTTGCTAAGTGCTTTCATTGTTGCAAAATTAGTTACAACACCTGCCCTGCCCCAACTGACAATAATGAATTAGGGGCTGATTAATGGATTTGAACTTCCAGCCTGGCTCCTGCTTGTCTCCCTTAGCTGTAATTCAGGACCTTTGTGGCATATGTGTAACTATTCTGAGGTTCAGAGCAGGGTCACATAATAGTTGCAACTGGCAACTGAACTCTGGAGGGGCCCCTCAGGAAGCACTACAGGAAATGGCTACTAATGATGAGCCTGAACTTTTGAACCTGGTAAGTAGTTTCAGTTTTGCTAAGATCGTATTTCTGCAATTTTGCGCTTATTCGCGGGGCGCGAAGTTGTACTGGGAAGCCGCGAACTCACGCGAACAGTGCGAGCAAAATCCGCTGCTCGCGGATTTGCGGATTTTGCGGGAGATTCGCGAATCTCGCGGATTGCGAATTTACCGAAAATCCGCAAAATCCGCGAGCAAAACGGATTTTCCGCCCATGCTTATACAATAGCGACTTTATCTGAATTCTGAACACTGCTGTCTGCAGTGTTAATTGAAGGCAGTACTCACAGAGACAACCATGAATACTTTTTCTCACTTCTTCTTCACAAAATACAACATAAATTACAGAAAACTCTATAATAAATAAATCAAAACAATTCGAATATTGATTTATGCTGTCCACAGTGTAGACTAGTCAGTGTTCCTTTGGACTGGCAAGATGACTTTGGTCATTGTAGTAAACCTATAAGTCATCTAAAAAAAAATTTCAAGCAAGTTTACTAAAAGGATATTGTGTATATTTCAATAGACATTCTAGTTACTTGACTACTGGATTCTTTCATTGAACAATCACCCCTCGATCTAAATTATGAGCCCTGCAGATCGCAGTGTAGGCCAGAGGCACTATTCATCAACGCTTCACAGCCACGTACCGGATGGGGTACACAGAAATAATCACAGACTCGAACTTCTGACATCCTCAATCATAGAATCAACACCCCTTTTCACTGTTCAGACCTGCTGTACGGCAGTGTACTCCACCGACTGGTGTCAACCAAGCACAATAATCATGTGCAACAAGTAGCTACGCAAGCACAGAGTCTGATGCACCTCACCGTAGGGAGTTCTATGAAAACTCAGCAGCAGGTACCATCGGACATCGTTCATTGTGGGATCAAGACATCGTTCCACTGTTGTGACCTAGAGTAGGTTGCACCTTGGGAAGGGAGTACCTTCATCTCCACTCTCAGATGAAGTTCTAACATTGTCCATTTTGGGATCAAAACACCATTCCACTAGAGGGGGTACACAGAAATTATCACAGACTTTAACTTCTGACATTCTCAATCATAGAATAAAGACCCGTCTCACTGTTCGGACCTGCTGTACCGTGGTGTAGTCCAGCGACTGCCATCAGCCAAGCCCAATAATCATGAGCAGCAGTTAACTACCGAAGCACAGAGTGTGATGCACCTCAATGGATGGAGTTCTGTGAAAAGCAAGCGGGAGGTAATATCGCACATCGTCCATTGTGGGATCAAGACACCGTTCCACTGTTTGGACCTAGAGTTGGTTGCACCTGGTCGAAGGGATTACCTTCATCTCCACTCTCAGATGCAGTTCTAACATCGTTCATTGTGGAATCAAGACACCGTTCCACTGTTGGGACCTAGAGTTGGTTGTACCTAGTCAATGGGAGTACCTTGATCTGCACTCTCACATACAGTTATAACACCGTCCATTGTGGGATCAAGACACCGTTCCACTGTTGGGACCTAGAGTTGGTTGCATCTGGTCAAAGGGAGTACCTTCATCTCCACTCTCAGATACAGTTTTTTACATTGTCCGCTATGGTATCAAAACACCGTTCCACTGTTGGTACCTGTTGGACTACTATGTTATTAGTATACACAGCACTCCACTGTGCTGGGCCTCAGGCTGGGTGCTGTGTGCCTGTGTCGCGGTAGCCAGCGTTGATCTCAGGAACCTTCCTACCTTGCAGACCTTGGCCCGGGTGCTTCCGCCGGCACGTGGTGGGCCCTTTTTTACATAATGCGGCAATGAAAGGTGTACTCTGGGGCATATGTGCGTCACAGCAGCCATGATGATTTCTGGATGCCAGCAGGCTGAGAGCATCCTTCATGCAGCTACCTTCGCTCATGGGTTCAACCTCATGGCGGTGTAAGCTGCGCAGACCTGGCAGACACGTTTGCCATTCCTGAGCAAAACTACACCCACACAAACATGCCTTTTATTCATACCCAAACACTAGCCTTGCATACGCCGAGCAAGCCCACTACGTAAAAAATTTGGGGGCGGCACGTACGCGCTATGTTTTTGTAATGTTCCCTACTGACTGTACTATCATGGTAGTATCCACTGTCTACTTCATTCAATAGACCATAAGTGTATGTTCACATCTACATGTCTGTGCTCTGCATACTCAAGTCTGTCCGGCAGATCTCCTCAACAATTTGCATTGCATACTTTCATAATAGAGAATCACTTCCCACCTTTGCACATACTTTACTCCCATCTCTCCCCGCATTTTGCATTGTGTGGCAGAGGTGCCATGCCATGTTTGGTTTGTATACATGGCTAGCCACAGTTTCCACAGTACGTACTGTTGTTGTCTCTACTAGGTGTACATGTTGTTTGTCATGTATGTCATTATATAAGGTACCACGTTTATTCATGAGCAGTGGTTTCTCCCATTTACATATCGCTGTCTTAAAGAGGATACAGAACTTTTTCTCACAGGTGAAACGTACGACCACAATTGCACCTATTCATTACTATCCAAGAATGTCCAACTGCACGACACTTCTTACTGCCCCCGGTCTTGCGTGCTTTCTTCAAACCACACCAACTTCCACAATCTGCCCAACATTCACACAGCCTTCTAACAGTACTGCTTCTCAATAACATGCACTCCTACAGAATATGAGCTGGCATACCATCTGTCCTAACTGTTTCAAACTGAGTAGCTTCCTGTGGCAATATCTATTCCCACCCACACAAAACAATTCCCAAACTTCAATGTGACCTTCAAAATCTACTTTAAAAACAGATTCCATTAAACTAAGCAGACTGAAACAGCTTTTGTTCAGAACAGAAGTATCCCTCACTTCTGCAAAAGAAATGTATCGACTGCAGATAACACAAACTTCAAGTAAAATACAGTCCCTTTTAAATACAAACCTCCCATTACACTTTGTAAATTGTTACACAATGTTCAACACATCTCACAATCAAGGTCTGGCACACTTTTTTTAACACAGTCCCCCCTGGCCTTCTCACACTCTTTCAAACCCCTTTTCGTATAATACCAGACTTCATTTATTTGATCATCTATGGAATATCAGGAACAGTGCCCATAATTCTCGCTCTCTTTGCGGGCATCCTACTACTATTATTGCTTCTAAAGAATGGCTGTGCTAACAACAATCTCCGACAGAATACGCCTCTATGCGAAGCTACATCAATACTGTCAAAAAATGAAACAACTTTTCGGCCACCTGCCTCTCTCTAGTATCGGACCCAGCTACAACATGACATTTATATACACATATGCAATTTGCGTACAATTATCTTTTTATTGCATAACTTGGCCATTCGAATGGCGAATGGATCTATGCCTTGCCAACATCCCAACAATCGCTCCCGATATCCAGCAAGTAATTGAGTACCTTGAAAACCATGAACTTGATTGTTCAGGCAGTGGAGGAATGGCGAATGCAACGCAAAAAATAACATTTTAAAATAAAACGTTTCTGGATCGCTGTTATTAAACCCTAAGAAGTACTGGATTTTATCATAAGATGTTTTCAAACTGCCTTTTGGTGGAGTTGGACAGTGTTCCCATTGGTTATACGATAAAACATTTCTAGGTTGAGCAGTTTTATGCAAATAGTGATCACCATAATGATTATAACAGTATAACTCTTCATAATTCGATGAACCCTGTAAGTAATCATGTTCTGTAAATTTGGCTGACATTATTAAATCTGACATCATATTATTAACGTTTTCAAAGTCCCAATCATCAGAGAAATACTTGGTGTCACAAAGTCACTTAATGAAACCTTGAATGGGTGTGGATATTTCAAGAGCTCAACTGGGCCAAAAATGTCATAATCAGTTCTGTCCCATGCTACCCCACCAGGTATTGGATTGGCTGAGATGTTTACAGATGTCAGTTATATTTTCTCGATGTGGGAGGATGTGTGAGGCTTTAGGACCAAGTTGATGTTCTGACTTGCTGTGTCCACTGTACTATATTTTCCATCAATGAATTTTCCCAAACATAGAACCATGATGAGCCAAAGCAGGAGAGTAAGTACACCTAACACAATCCAAAATTCAATCCATGGTGAAATCAGATATGTTTCTTTTAGTTGGTGAAAAAGTTAAATTACTTTGTCTTTGAAAATTTTTGTTGGAGGCGTTTCTTCATGCTCGCTTGGATCTTCAGAGAAGTCATCGAAGTTGATGAAGTAGCCAGATGCAGTTCTGTCAATTGTTGGAATTTTTTCCAGATTTTCATCTGCTTTTGCATTTTTCTTTGTTTCATTAGCATAGTCAGAGGCTACATCATTGTAGACTGGTATTTCTTGACGAACTGTTGCAATTTGGGTTTCAAGAGGCACTAGTTCCATGGCATTATTGCATAGTCCTTTTTTATTCACTGCAGGTTTATCAAATGTGATTAGTCTCTCAGTATGAGCCTCTTGGATTGTAGCATGTTTCGGTATTCTACTATTTCTTGGGAGTCCACTTGGCCTACTACTTATTATTGGCCACATGATTGTGGTTTTACCAGGTTGATGGATACAACTCTGTTCTCCTTTTTACCAGCAAGCGGCGGTAGTGCAACTGATCTTGTTCCACTGATAGCTAAGACAGGTACTGCTTTTCTGTAAGAAGGCCCACATTCCTTCTTCACCGCAATCTTCTCTCTGACCAGATCCCCAATCTTTGGAATCCAGACAGGTCTTGCTGGGACAGGTGGTTTTCTTCAGTGGGTGTCGGCTGTTGTTTCAACTTTATGTTACTCAGGTTTTTTCTTGTTTCATTTAAATCCTGTAAAACAGCCAAACGATCTTTGATATCAAAGTATTTTTCTTCTACCACTGAAGTGTGACAGTCAAGATCCTGAATGAGCATTCTAGTGCCAAACAATAGTTCATATGGAGTGAAATCTTTTAACAAATTACTTGGCAGAATATTAAGACTACATTGGACACTTGTTAAATGTTTGACCTACCCATCACCTGAACCTAATACCCTCGCCGTTATAGATTGCTTTATGTCCCGTTTTTTTCTTTCCACTACCGCAGTTCCCTCAGGATGGAAGGGAGAAGAGTACCGCAATACAATGCCCATGCTGTTCATGGCCTCTTTGTAAGCTCGAGAGCTAAACGCAGGACCCTGATCAGAATGTAGCATGCCAATTGCGTATGTGCCGATAAAGACTCGCAAATCTTTTATAACAGTTCTCGCGTCAGCCGAGTGCTGGGGCCACATCCAAATGCGACCATGATATATTTATAGTTGCCATCCCTTTGTAAGGGACCACAGTGGTCCAGGTAAACACATGCTAATGGTTTATCTGAGATTAGAAGGGGCGTCTGTGCTGGTCGTTTTACGGTTGAAACTTTCATTCTTTGGCATATTTCGCATTCTAGAACATAGTTCTTAGTTTGCTTTCTCATGCCCGGCCACCAATATCTCTGTTTTAATAATGATGTTGTGGCGGAAATACCAGCATGTGCAGAAGCTAGCCCTAGGTGTGCCACTGAAATGAGTCCTAATCTGTGTTCCATGTTTGGAATTGCTCTATCCCCACTCCAGTGTTTCGAGTAAATGGAAAATTGTTTGCATCAGTTATGTATGAGTACTTTACTGGAAAGCCTTTCGGGAGAGTTTTCTGTCATCTTTTACTGAAGCACTGACAGCTTGTAGTATATCGCTGTCTATTTTTGTTTTTGACCGGGTGATAGCAGCTACGGAAGCCGTTTGCACAGCTGCCTTCGTGGCTTCATCAGCCAATGAATTCCCCGCAACGTGAACGCCATCACGTTGATGACTCAGTGCATGTATCACGTGAGTCTTTTGTAGTTCTTTCTGTAAAAGAACTACTTGTTCCCAAAGCGTTTTATGCTTGATTGTGCCACCTTTTGCATCTTTGAAGTCATTTTGAACCCAGTTCTGCAAGTATTCATTATAAGACTGAACGCAGTAATATGAATCGCACACTATTAGTGTGGGAAACTCGCGATCAGTATTTTCAAGCGCCATCTTAAATGCTAATAGTTCAGCTCGCTGAGCTGTACAATCTCCTAGATATAGAGTTTTAGTGACCATTGGTCTAAATTTCCCTTCATGCCAACGACCTTTAACGATCGCGCATGCAGCACTATATGCTTGTTTACCCCCAACTGCGGGTTGTGCTGATCCGTCTGTATATATTATACAACCGTAATGTTCTAGAGTCAGGATTTCAGTCGGCAGAGGTCATTCATATTCATATTGGTGAAATTCTTGTGTTTTTAAATTCGTATACTACGTCTGTTGCAGCAAGATAATTAACCAATTGTATCCATCTCGGATGTAATGCTTTAGCATTTGGAATGCTTGCTTTTGTTACTGCTTCTAAGGCAGGTACCGGTGTAACGATTATTATTTGTTTCCCTTGTGCTAGGGCTCTTTCTTTTGCTACAGCAGTTTGAACCGTTGTCAGGATTTTTTCTGTAGAGCTGAATTTCATTTCAGCTTGAGTGTACAAATGAGATATGTAAGCTATAGGTACCATTTCTCCCTCATTAGAGGTCAGGTATGTGAATCCGCATCTTCCTGGGATGACTCGGATTACAAGATTGCGTATGTTTTCGCAAGTTTGTAATTTTGTTTTAGCTAACATGTCTGTTTGCAATGATCTCAAAATCTCTGTGTGTTTCTGAGTCCAATTGATTTGTTTGAAATCAGGTCTTATTAATTCATAGAGAGGTTTCACCCTCTCTGCATAATTTAGAATGTATGTTCTTCCCAAATTCAGGAAACCTAGTATTGATTGTAGATTCTTCCGCGTTTTTGGTGCTTGGAGTACAGCACATTTCTCTAAGAAATTGTCTGCCAGGCTTTTGCCTTCACTTGATAATTCATATCCTAAAAATAGGACAGTTAGATGGGCAATTTGTGACTTTTTAAAGTTGAATTTGTAACCCTCTGATGCGAACCCAAGTATTATGGTGTTCACTCTTTTTAAGTGAATCTCCAGGTCATCATCTGTGAGATAGATGTCATCGACATAGGATAATGCCTCATCATCATATATTTGTAGTAACTCTGTTACCCTTGCTGAGAATAATCCTGGGCTATTCTTGAATCCCTGTGGGAGTCGGCAAAATTGTTTTTGCGATCCCATTATTAAGAAAGCGGTCAAATACCTGCTTTCAGGTGCAATGTTTTGACAGAAGAATCCATTAGAGATATCTAATGTTGTTTTATATTGTTTGCGCACAATGTTATTCATTAGTGCTGCAATATGTGAGTTTTGTACTGCAAATGTTTTACAACAGGAGTTAAGGTGTCTGTAGTCCAAAACTAGACGATATGAATCATCTGGCTTGGAGACAGGAAACAAAGGATTGTTCATTTGTGAGGTGCATGTTTCGATCACCCCTTGATATTCAAGCTGATCTAAGATCTCCCTGAATTGCTTTTTAGCTTCTTGTTTAACTAGGTACTGCCTTTGTGCAGTGGGCTGATTTTTTAACTGGATTTTGTGGTGAGGAGAGTCCTCATCCCATCCTACATGATTTTTGTATAAAGCAGGAGCTTGGGCCACTGCCCATTTTCTTGCCAATGTGTATTTTTTATGAATCGGAATATGATTTGAGAAGGCAGGCATAATCATTTCTTCGAGCAGTGTACGCATGAATATGCGTGTACATCCCCAAATGAGGACCTCCGTGGGTGGTCAACAAAACGATTCCAATGTTCTTTAGAAGTATGCAGTTTATTTTTCAATAGTAATTATGTAAAGTTTCTCAATGATATTGACATCATATCAATGAAGTATATAGGTAATTCAACACGTAGATTGTGAATACGAACTCCAATGCATTTCGGGCGGACGCCCTTTATCAAGGAGAGCTGGAAAGAAGAGAAGAGCCAATGTCAGGGTGAGGGAATGGGTGAACTAGAACAAGATGAAACGCGAAATTATAAATTAAATGCAAAATTAAGTGCTGATCAATCAGTGTGCTAAGTAAGGTGCCTGAACGTAAAATAACGGGTGTGGATGGTGTTCGAATCGTGGTCTAAGAGAATGAGGGAACGGGATCTGGGGTAGGTGAATGGATGTGATGGGGATTTAAAGCGTGTGAGAGGAGAGTGAGCGGATGGGGAGATTTACGCTATGTCGCGGTTCAGTAATGGGAGCCTGCATGGAAAGACAGAACTTACTTCAGAGGAATAGCGAAGGGATCCGCTACATCAGTCGGTGTGTCTGGATGTCCCAGCTTGGTCAACGCTAGTGCGTGAGGGGAGATTAAATGCGGAGGTGTGGTATTAAAGGGAGGACTAGCGTGGTGCCGGAGAAAAATAGAAATAGAAAAGGTGATTGGCGGAAAAAAGAAGGGGCCATCTTCGAACGGTCAGAAAGTAATAAACAAAGGCTGAGTGTGGAAAGGAATGAAACAAAGTGATGAGAAATAAAGAGCAATGAGGTACATTCATCACACAAAGTGGTTATAAATAACGTGGTCATTAAGTCCATGTGGTTTGAGTGTCTGTAGACGATACATCCATTCGAGTTCTCTTTTTAGTAGTAACTTGCGATTGTCAGTGCCTTCAGTTTTAGTGATGATTTCCAATACTATAAATTGGAGTTGCGCAATAGTGTGGTGAGACTCATGAAAATGAATAGCAACATTGGATTTCTCCTGTTTAGTCCGGATGTTAGATTTGTGCTCATTCATGTGCACTTTAATTTTTCTCTCTGTCTTGCCGACATACATTTTTCCGCAGGGGCATTCCAGGGCATAAATCAAGTTCATAGAGTCACATGTGGCGTTTACTTGAAGTTTGATGGGGTTGCCTTTCATAGGGTGTCTGATGGTATTGCCCTTAATTATACAATTGCAGCTGTTGCAATTTAAGCATGGTTGGGTCCCTTTGTAATCCTTAGTGATGAATGTTTGTTTGGTGAGGATTTCCTTCATATTTTTACTGCGGGTGTAGGCAAACAGTGGAGGAATTTCAAAAATTTCCCGAAAATCGGGTTCCATTTGTAGGATCGGGCAGTGGTTAAGGATGATTCTCTTATAGGTTGTGCTTGCCGTGGAGAATTTGGAAACCAGGACCATGCGTTGTTCAGTTTGTTTGGGTTTTTTGAGAAGGCTTTCTTGTCTGGTGATGCTTGCCACTCGAGTATGAGCTTCCTTGAGGATGTTTTCGGGGTAACCTCTATCTAAGAAGCGATCATGCATTTCCTTGATTCTGGTGTCAAAGGTTTGTTCGTCGGATACTATGCGTTTAATGCGTAACATTTGAGAGAACGGCAGGTGCTTCTTGAGTGATCCCTGGTGGAAGCTAGTGTAGTGTAATGTGTTGATGCGGTCGGTTGTTTTCCGATGTAAGTCAGTAATTAATCCTTTGTCGGTGATTTTGATATTGACATCAAGAAACGAGATCTCTGTGTCACTTATTTGCCAAGTGAGTTTAATGCGTTCATCTTTAGTGTTCAATTCTGTCAATGCAATGATGAGTGCATCTTTGGTGTCCATCCACATGAGGAACAAATCTTCAATATATCTGACGTACATTTTGATTTTGTCGTGAAAGGTGGTATTGGCATATATATATGTAGATTTTCAAAGTTTTCCATGTAGATATTGGCATATGTTGGAGCCGCACAATTTCCCATCGCCATTCCAGATAGCTGGAGATACCATTTGTTGTCCTCTTGAAAATAACTATGGTATAAAGTGTACACCATAAGTTCCATAAGGAATGTTTGCATGGGCATGTCAATGTCACTATTGAGGAGAGCTTGTTCGATCGCTTCAATGCCTCCCTGGTGGGGTATGGAAGTATATAAAGAGCTGACATCTGCTGTGCACAGTATCAGTGAGTCGCTAGTGTCAATTTGAATTTGAGACAGTTTGAGTAGAAATTCTGTGGTATCTTTGATGTAACTTGTGTTTTTTGTGACCAAGGGTTGGAGGTATTTGTCGATGTACTTGCCCGTGGGTTCATGTATTGATCCTTTGGTGGAAACGATGGGTCCGAAGGGTGGATCGTGAAGATTTTTATGTATTTTGGGCACATGTGTATTGTGGGGCTCTTGGGGTGTTCTTGTAACAAGTTATTTTTGGTGCGATCTTCATTGATCCCAGCTTGGTGTGCTTTCGTTACTATGTTTTGCAAGATGCTCTGAAACTGCCTGGTGGGGTTATTGTCGAGTTGGGTGTAGATGGTGGTGTCCTGTATATGTTCAAGAAAACGTTGGGTGTACATGCTGGTGTTGAGAATCACGAGGGACCCCCCTTATTTGCTTTGACGCACTTGATTTGTGGGTTGTTTGCCAAGGTTTTAAGGGTATCTCGATCCTTTTGTGTGATGTTTTTGTATTTAGATGTTCTTTTGAAATTGATTTTGGACAAGTCATTACGTACAAGATTTTCAAAAAGGTCTATGCACTTATGGCTACTCGGAGCTTGATAGGTGCTGGATGGTAGTAGTCCCTTGAGTTGGTCACTTTTAACAGTGGTGGTGGGAGGTAAGGTATTGTCGAAAAAATGACGTAGTTTGAGTTTCCTAATAAACTTGAAGGTACTCACTTCAAGTTCGAGTAAATTGGTTTGAGCCACCGGAATGAATGACGTGCCTTTCTCAAGGAGATCCACTTGGTATTTAGGAATTATGGTGTCAGAGATGTTAATGACTAGGTGATCTTTTTGGGTTTGGAATCTTTCCTGGTGACTGTGCTCCGGGTGTTTGGAGGACTTTTTTCCTTCTCTTTTCTTCTTGCTCCTCCGGAGTCTTCGGTTACTTCTGGGCCTGATCCTAAAAAATGAACCGTAAATGGTTGTTCTTGTCCAGTTGTAGATGTGGTTGCTTGATCATTGGTAGGAGTTTGACTCGTGGGGGTTGCAGTGGTTGTTTTATGTGGAGGACGGTAAGAAGAGTCGCTTCCAGAAGATGATGTGTCGGTCTGTGTATTAAAGGTCTTGTTGCGACGTCTTTGGGCATAGACGTCAGCCCACGTGTACACTTCATTCAGCTTGTAATCAAGCGTATCTCTTCGGAACTTTCTGATTTTGCGCTCGTTTATCTCTTTATGGTGTTTGTCAAGGATAGTTTTAATATCATCAATTGTAGCTGTGAGCTCTTCTGGTGTCAATAAGTCTTTCAGTTCACTATCAATTTCTTTAATTTCTTTTTCTAAATTTTGAGAATGCCGGAAAGTTCTTCCACGATAAGAAGGATCAGGTCCAGGCTGCATTTATTAAGGATTCCGTTCCAGTTTTTCCTTAAATGTTTTTGAGTTCTTACAAAGAGAGGGCTTGAGAGCTATCCGTAACCCGCGCGGGATTCTGAGCGCTCAGTGATATTTAAGTAATGTACTCGCATGGAGCTTTTGGTTGATGTGGCGTTTGGAAAGGTACAACAGTTGCTTGAGACATTGCTCTTTATTACGAATGGTTGTGGTGGGGCTAATGTCTTCTTCAATCAGCGAATAGATGCATTGATGTTCATCTTCATTGTATCCAAGGGTATGAGCCCTGGCCTCAGTACTTTTGCTGATTTCATCAAATTGCATATTTAGTGGCGTGCTACCCACCCGTGTGTGGATATAGGAACTGACTATTAGAATGAGATGGGTGGTGCACTGCTCAGTTGAACAAAGCTATAATAGTTCTTAGGAGGATGGGTGCTCTCATGGGTGGCGTTTCCGTCAAACGCCTGAAAATATGGAACGAGTAGTGTACGCATGGATATGCGTGTACATCCCCAAATGAGGCACCCCGTGGGTGGTCAACAAAATGATTCCAATGTTCTTTAGAAGTATGCAGTTTATTTTTCAATAGTAATTATGTAAAGTTTCTCAATGATATTGACATCATATCAATGAAGTATATAGGTAATTCAACACGTAGATTGTGAATACGAACTCCAATGCATTTCGGGCGGACGCCCTTTATCAAGGAGAGCTGGAAAGAAGAGAAGAGCCAATGTCAGGGTGAGGGAATGGGTGAACTAGAACAAGATAAAACGCGAAATTATAAATTAAATGCAAAATTAAGTGCTGATCAATCAGTGTGCTAAGTAAGGTGCCTGAACGTAAAATAACGGGTGTGGATGGTGTTCGAATCGTGGTCTAAGAGAATGAGGGAACGGGATCTGGGGTAGGTGAATGGATGTGATGGGGATTTAAAGCGTGTGAGAGGAGAGTGAGCGGATGGGGAGATTTACGCTATGTCGCGGTTCAGTAATGGGAGCCTGCATGGAAAGACAGAACTTACTTCAGAGGAATAGCGAAGGGATCCGCTACATCAGTCGGCGTGTCTGGATGTGCCAGCTTGGTCAACGCTAGTGCATGAGGGGAGATAAAATGCAGAGGTGTGGTAGTAAAGGGAGGACTAGCGTGGTGCCGGAGAAAAATAGAAATAGAAAAGGTGATTGGCGGAAAAAAGAAGGGGCCATCTTCGAACGGTCAGAAAGTAATAAACAAAGGCTGAGTGTGGAAAGGAATGAAACAAAGTGATGAGAAATAAAGAGCAATGAGGTACATTCATCACACAAAGTGGTTATAAATAACAACTGTATTCTACGTAGTCATTAAGTCCATGTGGTTTGAGTGTCTGTAGACAAAACATCCATTCGAGTTCTCTTTTTAGTAGTAACTTGCGATTGTCAGTGCCTTCAGTTTTAGAGATGATTTCCAATACTATGAATTGGAGTTGCGCGATAGTGTGGTGAGACTCATGAAAATGCATAGCAACATTGGATTTCTCCTGTTTAGTGCGGATGTTAGATTTGTGCTCATTCATGCGCACTTTAATTTTTCTCTCTGTCTTGCCGACATACATTTTTCCGCAGGGGCATTCCAGGGCATAAATCAAGTTCATAGAGTCACATGTGGCGTTTACTTGAAGTTTGATGGGGTTGCCTTTCATAGGGTGTCTGATGGTATTGCCCTTAATTATCAATTGCAGCTGTTGCAATTTAAGCATGGTTGGGTTCCTTTGTAATCCTTAGTGATGGGTGTTTGTTTGGTGAGGATTTCCTTCATATTTTTACTGCGGGTGTAGGCAAACAGTGGAGGAATTTGAAAAATTTCCCGAAAATCTGGTTCTATTTGTAGGATCGGGCAGTGGTTATGGATGATTCTCTTATAGGTTGTGCTTGCCGTGGAGAATTTGGAAACCAGGACCATGCGTTGTTCAGTTTGTTTGGGTTTTTTGAGAAGGCTTTCTTGTCTGGTGATGCTTGCCACTCGAGTATGAGCTTCCTTGAGGATGTTTTCGGGGTAACCTCTATCTAAGAAGCGATCATGCATTTCCTTGATTCTGGTGTCAAAGGTTTGTTCGTCGGATACTATGCGTTTAACGCGTAACATTTGAGAGAACGGCAGGTGCTTCTTGAGTGATCCCTGGAGGAAGCTAGTGTAGTGTAATGTGTTGATGCGGTCGGTTGTTTTCCGATGTAAGTCGGTAATTAATCCTTTGTCGGTGATTTTGATATTGACATCAAGAAACGAGATCTCTGTGTCACTTATTTGCCAAGTGAGTTTAATGCGTTCATCTTTAGTGTTCAATTCTGTCAATGCAATGATGAGTGTATCTTTGGTGTCCGTCCACATGAGGAACAAATCTTCAATATATCTGACGTACATTTTGATTTTGTCATGAAAGGTGGTATTGGCATATATATGTAGATTTTCAAAGTTTTCCATGTAGATATTGGCATATGTTGGAGCCGCACAATTTCCCATCGCCATTCCAGATAGCTGGAGATACCATTTGTTGTTCTCTTGAAAATAACTATGGTATAAAGTGTACACCATAAGTTCCATAAGGAATGTTTGCATGGGCATGTCAATGTCACTATTGAGGAGAGCTTGTTCGATGGCTTCAATGCCTCCCTGGTGGGGTATGGAAGTATATAAAGAGCTGGCATCTGCTGTGCACAGTATTAGTGAGTCGCTAGTGTCAATTTGAATTTGAGCCAGTTTGAGTAGAAATTCTGTGGTATCTTTGATGTAACTTGTGTTTTTTGTGACCAAGGGTTGGAGGTATTTGTCGATGTACTTGCCCGTGGGTTCATGTATTGATCCTTTGGTGGAAACGATGGGTCTGAAGGGTGGATCGTGAAGATTTTTATGTATTTTTGGGCACATGTGTATTGTGGGGCTCTTGGGGTGTTTTTGTAACAAGTAATTTTTGGTGCGATCTTCATTGATCCCAGCTTGGTGTGCTTTTGTTACTATGTTTTGCAAGATGCTCTGAAACTCCCTGGTGGGGTTATTGTCGAGTTGAGTGTAGATGGTGGTGTCCTGTATATGTTCAAGAAGACGTTGGGTGTACATGCTGGTGTTGAGAATCACGAGGGACCCCCCTTATCTGCTTTGACGCACTTGATTTGTGGGTTGTTTGCCAAGGTTTTAAGGGTATCTCGATCCTTTTGTGTGATGTTTTTGTATTTAGATGTTCTTTTGAAATTGATTTTGGACAAGTCATTACGTACAAGATTTTCAAAAAGGTCTATGCACTTATGGTTACTCGGAGCTTGATAGGTGCTGGATGTTCGTAGTCCCTTGAGTTGGTCACTTTTAATAGTGGTGGTGGGAGGTAAGGTATTGTCGAAAAAATGACGTAGTTTGAGTTTCCTAATAAACTTGAAGGTACTCACTTCAAGTTCGAGTAAATTGGTTTGAGCCACCGGAATGAATGACGTGCCTTTCTCAAGGAGATCCACTTGGTATTTAGGAATTATGGTGTCAGAGATGTTGATGACTAGGTGATCTTTTTGGGTTTGGGATCTTTCCTGGTGACTGTGCTCCGGGTGTTTGGAGGACTTTTTTCCTTCTCTTTTCTTCTTGCTCCTCCGAAGTCTTCGGTTACTTCTGGGCCGGATCCTAAAAAATGAACCGTAAATGGTTGTCCTTGTCCAGTTGTAGATGTGGTTGCTTGATCGTTGGTAGGGGTTTGACTCGTGGGGGTTGCAGTGGTTGTTTTATGTGGAGGACGGTAAGAAGAGTCGCTTCCAGAAGATGATGTGTCGGTCTGTGTATTAAAGGTCTTGTTGCGGCGTCTTTGGGCATAGACGTCAGCCCACGTGTACACTTCATTCAGCTTGTAATCAAGCGTATCTCTTCGGAACTTTCTGATTTTGCGCTAGTTTATCTCTTTATGGTGTTTGTCAAGGATAGTTTTAATATCATCAATTGTAGCTGTGAGCTCTTCTGGTGTCAATAAGTCTTTCAGTTCACTATCAATTTCTTTAATTTCTTGTTCTAAATTTTGAGAATGCCGGAAAGTTCTTCCACGATAAGAAGGATCAGGTCCAGGCTGCATTTATTAAGGATTCCGTTCCATTTTTCCTTAAATGTTTTTGAGTTCTTACAAAGAGAGGGCTTGAGAGCTATCCGTAACCCGCGCGGGATTCTGAGCGCTCAGTGATATTTAAGTAATGTACTCGCATGGAGCTTTTGGTTGATGTGGTGTTTGGAAAGGTACAACAGTTGTTTGAGACATTGCTCTTTATTACGAATGGTTGTGGTGGGGCTAATGTCTTCTTCAATCAGCGAATAGATACGTTGACGTTCATCTTCATTGTATGCAAGGGTATGAGCCCTGGCCTCAGTACTTTTGCTGATTTCATCAAATTGCATATTTAGTGGCGTGCTACCCACCCGTGGGCGGATATAGGAACTGACTATTAGAATGAGATGGGTGGTGCACTGCTCAGTTGAACAAAGCTTTAATAGTTCTTAGGAGGAAGGGTGCTCTCATGGGTGGCGTTTCCGTCAAACGCCTAAAAATATGGAACGAGTAGTGTACGCATGAATATGCGTGTACATCCCCAAATGAGGCACTCCGTGGGTGGTCAACAAAATGATTCCAATGTTCCTTAGAAGTATGCAGTTTATTTTTCAATAGTAATTATGTAAAGTTTCTCAATGATATTGACATCATATCAATAAAGTATATACGTAATTCAACACGTAAATTGTGAATAGGTACTCCAATGCATTTCGGGCGGGACGCCCTTTATCAAGGAGAGCTGGAAAGAAGAGACGAGTCAATGTCAGGATGAGGGAATGGGTGAACTAGAACAAGATAAAAAGCGAAATTGAAAAGTAAATGCAAAATTAAGTGCCGATCAATCAGTGTGCTAAGTAAGGTGCCTGAACGTAAAATAACGGGTGTGGATGGTGGTACGAATTGTGGTCTAAGAGAATGAGGGAACGGGATCTGGGGTAGGTGAATGGATGTGATGGGGATTTAAAGCGTGTGAGAGGAGAGTGAGCGGATGGGGAGATTTACGCTATGTCGCGGTTCCGTAATGGGAGCCTGCATGGAAAGACAGAACTTACTTCAGAGGGATAGCGAAGGGATCCGCTACATCAGTCGGCGTGTCTGGATGTCCCAGCTTGGTCAACGCTAGTGCGTGAGGGGAGATTAAATGCGGAGGTGTGGTAGTAAAGGGAGGACTAGCGTGGTGCCGGAGAAAAATAGAAATAGAAAAGGTGATAGGCGGAAAAAAGAAGGGGCCATCTTCGAACGGTCAGAAAGTAATAAACAAAGGCTGAGTGTGGATAGGAATGAAACAAAGTGATGAGAAATAAAGAGCAATGAGGTACATTCATCACACAAAGTGGTTATAAATAGCAACTGTAATTGACGCGGTCATTAAGTCCATGTGGTTTGAGTGTCTGTAGACGATACATCCATTCGAGTTCTCTTTTTAGTAGTAACTTTTGATTGTCAGTGCCTTCAGTTTTAGTGATGATTTCCAATACTATAAATTGGAGTTGCGCGATAGTGTGGTGAGACTCATGAAAATGCATAGCAACATCGGATTTCTCCTGTTTAGTCCGGATGTTAGATTTGTGCTCATTCATGCGCACTTTAATTTTTCTCTCAGTCTTGCCGACATACATTTTTCCACAGGGGCATTTCAGGGCATAAATCAAGTTCATAGAGTCACATGTGGCGTTTACTTAAAGTTTGATGGGGTTGCCTTTCATAGGGTGTCTGATGGTATTGCCCTTAATTATACAATTGCAGCTGTTGCAATTTAAGCATGGTTGGGTTCCTTTGTAATCCTTAGTGATGGGTGTTTGTTTGGTGAGGATTTCCTTCATATTTTTACTGTGGGTGTAGGCAAACAGTGGAGAAATTTGAAATTTTTCCCAAAAATCGGGTTCCATTTGTAGGATCGGCCAGTGGTTAAGGATGATTCTCTTATTGGTTGTGCTTGCCGTGGAGAATTTGGAAACCAGGACCATGCGTTGTTCAGTTAGTTTGGGTTTTTTGAGAAGGCTTTCTTGTCTGGTGATGCTTGCCACTCAAGTATGAGCTTCCTTGAGGATGTTTTCGGGGTAACCCATTCACCCATTCCCTCACCCTGACATTGGCTCGTCTCTTCTTTCCAGCTCTCCTTGATAAAGGGCGTCCCGCCCGAAATGCATTGGAGTTCGTATTCACAATCTACGTCTGGAATTACCTATATACTTCATTGATATGATGTCAATATCATTGAGAAACTTTACATAATTACAATTGAAAAATAAACTGCATACTTCTAAAGAACATTGGAATCATTTCGTTGACCACCCGCGGAGTGCCTCATTTGGGGATGTACACGCATATTCATGTGTACACTACTTGTTCCATATTTTCAGGCGTTTGACGGAAACGCCACCCATGAGAGCACCCATCCTCCTAAGAACTATTAAAGCTTTGTTCAACTGAGCAGTGCACCACCCATCTCATTCTAATAATCATTTCTTCGCCATGACAAACTCTTGTGGCCAGTCTTTCTCAGCTAACAGGATGTCATAGCCTTTAGAAGGTGTTCCCAAAAGAGACCTTTTATTTTCCTAGTTTTATCTCCCTCTATATGTAATGTTATTTCATATAGTTTATGGGGCACACTAACTCGTGTGTCTGCAGTTTCCACCTGAATGTATTCATTCGTGTCCACTGTCTCCAGAAGATTCATCAGGATCTTGCGAGCTATTGTCACTTCTGCTGCGCTGCCTAGCATTGTCTGTGCCCACTCTCTGTTTTTCAGCTGTGTCCTCAGAATTTTCGGCATGTTTAATTTTAATACTTGCTACCTTCTTTCTGGGAAATTGTAATTTTTTACTTTGATGAGCAGGTTCCTTGTCTTTGGACTTGACGTGCTCTTCTCTGTGTTCTGACCGTCCTCTTCTTTCCGATTTCTGTGAGGAAGATCAAGAAAGATTGAGTGAGAAGGATCGAGAGGGACGTGTATCAACATCTTGATATCTGTCAGGTTTTCTTATTTTATCCCTATCTCTAAGGTTATATCTTCTTTCAGAGGGCTCCCTTTGGGGAGACTTGTCTTCTCGGCCTGGAGATCTCTCTCTCCGCTGAGGAGACCTTCCTCTGGACTGGAATGTTTTTCCCTGGGAGTGGATTGTTTATTACCATCCCAAATCTTTTTTGGAGTTTTTAAATTATGTTTAATAAATGTTTTTTCAGGATTTTCAGTTAGTTGTGGTTTTACCGGTTTCCCACCCAAACTATATCTTCCTAGTTCTTCATAGGATTTTTCTATGATTCTGGCGAGTTCAAATGGTTGGTCTGCTATATCTGTTTCCTTCACTTTCTGGAGGTACTTTATATCACTCCTTGCCAATTGAACTAATTCTCTATATGCCTTTGTTAATTCTTTTAGTTTAACTAGGAGTTCTTCGCTTGACATTGTTTCGATGTCTGGGTGTGTTGCGTAGCTGCATAGGACAGGCCCCTTTGCTTCTGGTCTACCTAGTGGACCGATCCTGGTGATGTGATTATTATGTTTTAGGGCGCCAATAAACCAGAGCAGGTGCTCTTGGTAATTTAGTGGGATTTCGATCTCCTCGAAAGGTGTGTATTCTCCCGGAGGTTCCTCTATTTTGTAATAGTGGAAGTCTTTTGTCACAGCGTGTGCTACTGGAAAATGTATCCATGAATAGAATACCTTTGTCTGCCGATATTCATGTGCCCCTACCACGAATATGACTGTACCACCTTGTGGTGTCAGTCCATTTTCTATAAGTTTAAGAGTTATATTTCTTCTTATATTGACCGGAATGATTATAACACTCGGGTCATTTTCTTGGACGGTTGTGTCTTCCTCTAAAAGTCGAGCTGCTAAGGCTTCTCTTTCTCTCTCTTCATCACTTTCTGACATTTTACTGACTGAAAGTTTTCTGTTGCAGATCGAGTTTCAAGGAAACAAAGATTAGGTGCACAATATTTTGGAACACTGTATCCTTCAACGTTGATCAAACCAAAAAACTAATACATAGGATTCTCATCCTACTAAGTTCCGGCGGACATTAACCTTTCACATACTCCAGACGTCTTTTGGAGTTATTACGGGAAAAGGGTTCTGTGTGAAAAAGCATGACTGAGTTACTCTAGTGTCTTGCGTTAGATTATTGCCTTACCAAACGTTGGGCACCATGTAGTGTAGTTCCTATTTTCCCAATAGGCTCTGCGCATTGGAATAACATAAACAGCAGTGTAGACGTAGGACTGAGGTCATCTAGGTCTCTACTGACTATGTTAAACTTAATTTAGGTTTGCGCCAGCTAGCTCAGAGGTCACTAGAAACTTTCTTGAATGAAGAGGGAGGGATGAACTTCCCTGACTCAGACAAGAAGGGATTCAGTTTCTGACAACAGCATTAACATGACAACTTTGCTCCCTCATAAGAAGAGTGTATCTCTACAGTCGTGTGAAAACAATAGGCAGCTATTTCACTCAGTCAACCGTGCATACTTAGTTTCACCAGAGTGCAGAGAAATAGAGAGACAGGCGTTTTCAATAAAAGGTGTTATTTATTGAGCAGTCTTCTTTCTCATGCAAGAGAAATGAATTGCCACAATTGCAATACTTATCATAAAGTAAAGTGCGTTCAGTAAAAGTAGTATTATGAAGTACTGTAAAAGCATTGATATGGTTTCTTAGCCATATGATACTTTAAAATGGATAAAATATATACATACATAAAAACATTTGACTAACGTACTCAACTGGTGCTTCTAACTACGCCTACCCTGGTGTACCTGACCTAAGCCTAATACTTGGGAAGGAGTAAGTAAGTAGCAGTTTAAGTTAAGTTGTTTAAGATTGTTTTGCCAAGAATCTGCATCAAGAATTCTCTTAAGAATTTAGTCAGCTCCGTACCTTGGTAATAGAATGTGGGAGGTCTAGTATCTCTTTCCTCAGGACTCGATCTCCCAGCAACCCGCAAGGGTAGGCTGGAAACACCGGAGCAGGATTTTCTCGGCTGGAGAAAAAGACAGCGTCTCTCTCAGTGCGTCAAACGGGAGGGGCGGCTTCTGTGGGCTCTCGCATCAGCTGGGCTCTCGGGCAAGTAGATGGCCGCTCTGCTCCAAACCACTGTGTGTTTGCTTAAGGCAACTGTTGGTATATTTATACCTGAAAGGTGCCGAGTTTGACGTAAGGTTGGACATAAGACGTCACTAAGAACTAACAGTTCTTTCTGGACTCCAGGAGTTCTTGTTCAAATCAAAACAAAAGCAGGGGGGGGATTTCCCGGGCTGCTGGAGGCTTGGTTTGTTTAAAGAACGTGTTGTGCTTTCTAGGAGTCGATGGGAGTAGCCGTGCTGTGCTTTGGACTGCATGGGCTATTACTGAATATGGATATGATTCTTATGCCTTTATCAGGATATGATTGATTATAACCACATAAGGGCAAGAATCGGGAATATTGAATTAGGGTCCTAGTTAGAAACACAACAAATCGTATCATACCTTTTTTTCATTATAGAATGTAGTCATTCATGTCTAATAGCTATTATTCATGTCACATGGAACTGTAACATGTAATGTGGAATTCACTGATACAGGAGCTTCGGTTTCAATACAACAGAAGTGGTTGGAGTCTGCCTCAGCTTGATTCCTTAGCTCTCTGCACACAAATCTTTTTTGAAAGAGCTGAAGACAACAATGTATGGTTTAACCAGAAGGGTACCAAATGTGCTTCTCAGAAGCGCAATATGTGTGTTCCTCCTCAAAGTTCCAATGTGGGAAGAACTATTACCAATTCTGACACACCAGATAGAATCTACTGTACAACAGATTCCTGACTGTTCTACTGTTGATAATTTTGTGTTACAAAAAAGCAGTTCCAGGGTACCTTAAAAGTGTGATGATTACATTTTGCTAAAAAAAGGTTGTTAGTATTTTTAAAGGATCCATGTGGTAATCTTATCTTACCTTTATTTTCCTTATAGAATTTAGAGTCATTCAACTCTAATATATATTGTTGATATCACATGGAACTGTAACATGTAATGTTGAATTCACTGATACAGGAGCTTACGTTTGAATCCAGCAAAACAGCTTACAGTTTGCCGCAGCTGGATGCCTTAGCTATTGCACCAGTGGGTCCATTGATGGCACTTAACTAAAGACACTTTTTAATATAACTTTCAAACTTCATCGCTTTGTTACACACAGGCACTTTCTTACACGCACCTGATTTCACCAATTGTCTGCTGTGGCATTAAAACATTCTGCATTATATTCTTCACATTTTTTTTCTTTATTTCTGCTTGCTAAAACACTGCATTTGAGTCTTCAGACCAGTAAGGGTGAGTAGTTTGCTTCCCACTCCCTGTATAGTATAAAAGCATACTAACACTACTTACACAGGTATGGTAAAGTGGTCAGTATTCTACAGCGCCCACAGCTCATCACTTTACAGCACTCAGCTCACGCTATAGGCACACGCTTTCATCCCCGAGTTTACCAGCACCTCACCCCATCACCATCTCACTCTGGGCAGAACACCATTTTCACACCGGTAAGGGTAAATACTTCACTTCACACTCCCTCTATAGAACACCCTAACCACACTACAGAGCTCACAGCACTCCTACCCTCCTCTTTCCTACTCTTTTTGCCCTTTTTTCCCCTTACTCGCTTCAACTGAATCACAAAATGGCGGCCAACACTTCCTAGTTGCAACCGTTCGCAGCCAATAAGCAGCAAACTCGTGCTCGTAACGCCTCAACCAATCAGATGGCAGAATCCCCAAATATCAATATCTGTCAATTCAATATTTCTCCAAAGCTACTGAACAACTTTACACCAAATAATTAAAAGCATGCGTTTTTGACCAAGACCCTTCTCTCTGCCAAATTTGGGGTAATTCTGTTCACCCGTTCGACCTGTAGCCTTGTCTAAAGTTTCCTATGGAAAATAACATGGAGAAAACACGTTTTGGAACCCCCCCTTTTTTCTCAGCCCCCCTTGATGAATCACCCCCAAACTTTCAACATAGGAGCTGATATGAACAAAGAATTATTTTAAAAATTTCATGAAGATTCATCAAACGACGCCAAAGTTATAAGCAAAACAAAAAATGCTCTTTCTATGGAAACTAGGTCCTAGCTATAAGCACCTACTGGCGAACGCCCGTAGGTAAAACATATTTATATATCATTATGTATGAATAATTCTACAAAACAATATATAAGACTAATTCGAATTTCTTTATAATTTAATGAACATTTATGTTACATTATGTTCTCATTGAAAAGGTTATTGGAATAGTTTACAATTAAATAATTATATTTTATTTTTAGATTTTTTAACATTAAATTAGATTTATTTATATTGTAAAACATTTAAATAATTGAATTTAACACTATTCCCTGTAGACTGTTGTTTTAAGTCCCTATCGCTACTGGTGTCCATGGGAAGGTGTTGCAGTTTTTAACATTGATGTTAATGTACACTTTGATTCATGTATGTACAAAAGCGAAATCAAATCATTGTTGTTGAAATACCACTATATGACCTCTCCATCAAACCGTAGTCAGAAATACATGGTAAGGCAGGCCCTGTACCCTAGGCCTGAGGCTACTGATTGACAGATCACAAGTGGGGTGGCACATAACCGGCAGGACCAACGCACGAACAGGAAAAACCCACATTAGTCCAACAGACAGACAGTGACACCGCAATGGTCCTAGGAGATTGGTCCCAATAAAATGCACATGGCCATAGGGGTGTGCATTCCCAAAATACCATAAAGTTAGATACCACGTGAAGTTAGGAACACTCAACCAATCAGGACACAGCACACGCTACACATGCAGGGATCACATGTTCCGCATGCAGGACATCTGGAAACAATACCTACTGTCTCTCGTTGTGTCCACTCAAGGTTGAGACAAACCTGAATTTGTCATAAGGTGGGGGTCATTTATGGCTTTATGGCAAGACCCACATTCCACTCCTGAAACAGATCTATGTATTGTTTTATGATGCTTCAAGAAATGTGAAAAAACACATTCAAAACAATTGTACTTTGAGTCAGACCTCTGGCCCAATTTTGTATGCTGCACTCCCAGACGTAGTGTTTGATTAAACCAACTATTCCTGTTTTGCCTAATGCCTCTTGTTGTTGGTTTATCAAGGTAAATTCATATTCATTCAGCACAGTACCAGTTGTTGGCCTTTTGTGGTGCTGTACTAATTGCAGCTCTGAGCAGGAGTATACGTATTACTGTTTTAGGTCCTTTATGGCTAGAGTAACCTTAGAAGTGTAGTTAGTGAATAGCAATGGTTACACTTTTCTGGTTGTTGCAAGTCCCTTCCCAAAACCTTCCTTAACCTTTCAATAGCCCTTCCATAATTCTCCCTAAACCCTACCTATTTTGTAGTATGTGTGCCCAATTATTCAACCACAGACCCTCCCACATTTACTACATAGCAGTACACTTCATATGTGAGGATTTCCCCATAACATAGATAGAAGAGGTGGAGATGGGGGTGTAGATTTACACTGAGGGCTGTGAATATCATTTTTAGTGCTTTAGTAGTACTATTGGAGTACTAATAAATATACTACACAATGCAGTTTGTGAATAGGCTCCAATATGTTTACATTGAACTCAAAACACTGCTTTGAGTGCCACATTTGGTGAGGTATCAATAATAAACTTCAATAAAGTTGTTGTTCCCTTCATTTTTTGTTTACATTTGTTTTATTATTATTATGATTTTTTGAACGTTACATGACAGCCAATATGCATAGTGTTAGACCTGACATCATTGGCTTGAGTCTCTCCTCCATTTTTTTCTGTTTGCCCCCACTGCTTTACGATGTTTTGCTGGTATATGCTTTGGGCGCTGTGCCACTGCTGATCAGTGCCACAGCGCAAGTGCTCCCTATATAAAATTGATGTATCCATTGTATCCATGTTTGGCCTATTTGGTTTACTGTCAGTCCCTAGTCTAGTGCACCAGGAGTGCCGGGGCTTGTAAATACAAATGCCGCTCGTGGGCTTGCAGCACGTGGTGTGCCACCCACAGGAGCGGCCTCGTAAAAGAATGTCTATGGGTCGGTCATTGCGAGACCCACGTGCAGCCTAGTGCTGTCACGCAGGCTGCGCAAGTATACCTACTTGCCAGCCCCCCAAACCTTCCCTTGACTTCATGTTAGTCACCCATATGGTAGGCCCGCGGGCAGGGTGCATTGTAAGTATAAGGTAGGACACGCCTGACCAAGTTGGCATGTCCTAATAGTGAATTACCGCCATCTTCGTTCTTCATTATTGCGAGGTAGCCTGCTCTCAGTTGTTTAGAATGGGCCGCCGGGATTATTAACGCTATGATCCTAGCTGGCTCGGGGAGCATGGTGCAATGTCGAGTTTGGTATCCCTGAACTCGGGGTTTGATAACGCATCCGTTGGTGTGGATGGTTTTTGGACTCTGAATTTGAAAATAGCACTTTTAGAAAGTGTCCATTCTCTTGTCTAACCATATCTGGTTTCTGCTGGTCTTGCGTGTGTGTGACAGGAGCTGGGTGGCTCCACAGGTCTGGATGAGTCAGTGTGGGATGAGTGGGACATTTGCGTTGAGAGTAGGGGGAGAGTAGTTGCTGATAGCCTGCCCTGCCTGATACAATGCTGGCTCCACCTCCTGCCAAGTGGCTGATGGCTCTGTGCCTGCCATGGACGATCCTAGCCCCACCTCCAGCCAAGAGGCCGATAGCTCTGCTCCTGCCAGTGTCAATGCTGGCTCCACCTCCTGCTGGGCGTCTGAGGACCCAGCCCTGCTCAGTGAATAGGCCAGGTGCTACTGCCTGGCTCCACCCACAACAGACCCAGGATGTTGGGAAAATCCCCTGCATGGACAAAGGGATCAAAGCCAAAAAGGGGTATAAGAGAATGACCCCTGAACCAAGAATTTAGATCACTTCTGACAAGGAACCCTGTAACCAAGGACAAGAGGCCTGCTGATCTGAGGACTTGCCTACCCCTTCTGCCAGTGTGCTGTTTGCTGGGGGGAATCCTGCAGTGCTTCTTTATTTTTGCCAAGGAACGAGGAGAGAGAAACTGTGTGTGTACTCTCACGCTTGCTAAGAAAATCTCCAAGGACTGGAAGAGTGCCAGTCTCCTGCTGAAGTCACAGGGCTAAAGACTTCATCTGCTTAAAGTGCTATTTGCTGGAACCTGTGAATCCAGCACCTCTGAAAGGGCCAGCAACCTCGACGCCGACGGATGTCGCCGAATCCAGCTCGACACCGTGAGTGACGGCTCAAGTGTCCCGCTCCCTCGACGCCGGCCGCCGGGCCCGATCGACGCCAGCAGCAACGCCAGTGAGTAGTGAGTTCGGCTCCAGCTCCAAGGGACCTCGTGTCTGCACCACTGCTGATCACATCGCCCTCGTGCCCTCTCGACGCCGTGAGCGCTGCTCACACTTTGCAACAGCATCATCGACAACGACGCCTGCTGAGGCCTGATCGACACCGAAGACGCGACGCCGGATTGCTCGACGCCGCTGATCATCGTGTGCTTCCTTTTCCAAGGTACTGTGTTGTTGGGAGTCCGTGTGACTCCGGGCTCGACGTAGCGCTCCTCGCGGTCGACGCCGAACCTTTGGATTAACTTTGCCTCAACGTCGTGTAGTCCCCGTGTGGGTTACCCTGTTGCTAAGAACTTTGTTTCCAAGAAGAAGATTTGCTTTGTTACGAAAGACTTTGTACTAAAGAAGAAACTACCTTGAACTATTTTTCCCTTCCCCAAGTATTTATTAAGATTGTGTACATTTTTGTCGTTATTTGGTCTTGTGCTAAGCCTTATATAAAAATCCTTATTTTTATAATACTACTGTGTCGTGTCCCATTGTAGTGTATTCACTGTATTACTGTATGTGGTCATAAATGCTTAACACACAGCCTCTGAGATTAGCCTGTCTGCTCTGCCAAGCTACCAAGGGGGTGAGCAGGGGTTATCGAAGGGTGTGATCCCCTTGCCCTGACTAGAAAAGTGTTAAAACTTAGGCTGCAGCGTCAACATTATCGGCGCCATCTTGCCCCCTTTTCGAGCCCATTCGTGCGCGTAAGCGGCAGCCATTTTGAGTACCATGGCCTCTCTGCCCTTCGCTGATAGCCAGCGCGTCTCTCTCTCTCTCTCCTGACCTCGCAAGCATCCCCCGCACGCTGACAGCCCCCGCTCTCACATGCCTTGGGTCATAAACCCCTCTTCAGCGCAGCTCTGCCTGGGAACCCCATCCTGTTCCCAGCGCGACACCTCCCTTCATTCCTTTCATGGTCCCGGGTCCTTTGATAAAACCCCCCTTTCCTGTGTGCCCGTTTGTCTTACTCGTTCCCAGGCACCCACCTGGCCCTGCGAATACTGCTTATTGCCCCCCTGTACAGTAGGAAGCTTCCCCCATCAAAGGACCCTCGAGTTGATCAAAGCCCCCACCCTATGAGATCCGATCAACCTCATACATTCCGTGAATCGGCGGAATGTCCAGCTGCGCGATAATCATCACCTGTTGTGACCGGGGTGGGGACTCCAACTGTAAATGTGTGTGGGAACGGGCCTGAAGGGGGGATTCCGAGGATGTCTTTCCGTACACCAAAGTATTGACAGAGATGTGTTTCACACAATAAAGCAATAAACTTGTGTATAAGAGGCCAGGCCTCAGAGATGCGGTTAGAGCACCTCGAGAAGATACCCTGTTGTCTGATTTGACGTGTTCTGCTCCGTCGGAATAAAACTTCTGTTTCCTGCCTTCCAGTCTCCAGCGCCTGCCTCTTTGTTTGGTAACTTGAGTGGGTATAGAGGCGGTTAACGCCGGGCAACTCTGAAAAAGGTCATCAGCCCTACCTTTTTTCACAAAAGGTGTGTCCCTATTTGTCAGAAGTGCATACCTCTGCCAACTAGAGACAGCCGGTTCTAACACATAGTATATATCTCCATTTGCATAATATCATTTTACAATTCAATGCATTTATGGTGTTTTACAGCGTTGCCATTGGCGCTTTGTTGCAAGTCCAGCATGTGATTAATTGACATAATGTCTTGATGATTAAACGGAAAGAAGGGGTTAGAACAGAAAAACTCAACTGCGATCAACATGAACAATTATGTTGAATAACAGGCACTTCATCCTCCACAAATCACATACATTGTGAATATGCATCACCCCAACCAAAACGAACATAGATAGTTACATGTCATTGAATTGTTCCATCCATCTACCTTCGCATATATGGTGTGTATTGCTAAATGCCAGGGGCCGTCAGTGACCAGGTGTCTTATCACATTGTCCGATAAGACCTAAATGGGCGTCAGCTGAGTTGCTGTTTGCTCCTAGTTGTCGTTCCCTCCATAGCTCAGGAAAAAAATGCAGCCACTTCTTCAAAGACAAATAAAAAGTAGCCATATTTTTTTCAAACAGTTCGGCTTTGCACACCAGTCCTAATTTAAAGATGATTTTAAAAAGCCTGCAGCAATGAAAGAGAAACAAAACAGCATTGCTTTCTCTATACAATGCATGTACGGACCAAGTCATTTAGGATGAGGTGTGAAATTGAACTATAGTAATATAGTACTACTCCGAGAGTGCCCAAAACCCCACTCTATGTTCTATGAGACAGAAATATTAACAATAGGTATTTGGACAATTAAACTATCAAGCCCGGCCTAAAAACTACATTTGCATTGTCTAATTGGAGCAACAAAACATTTTGTAACAACCATCTTGTACAAATGGTGCTTTACCTGCCGTAGGCAGGATCATTCTGCATTTATGTGTTCAAATGAAAAATTCAGCACTAAAAAACTAAATTAATGTAGGCTCTAACACATAGTTTCAGATGAATTGCAGCTGTAGATTCCATAAAAACCTTAACACTTTGGAAAATTGCTATTCTGCTGCAGCATGAACATTACTATTAGTCCCTCTTAATTCAGCCAACAGCGGGTAGTCCTGCACGCTGCTTTTGACATTTCAGCCGTCTTCATTTTCAGTCTTCTTTTTATTTTCCCCTCAAAAAAACTCCCCATGGACTCCTCATTTACTTCCATGTCTCAGCTGCCTCGATTCAAATAGATTTGAATTCGCCGGATCCAGAATGTGACCAGAAACTGCCGAAGAATGAACGCCTGCAAATATGCTCTCTAAATGTAGAGCAAGGACGCGCTGTTTTCAGAAGACAGAAGAAATGACGTGGTTGGGATAAAAGGGCAGCGTCGAGCACGGCAGCAGGCAGGATTTTAAGACGCAGAATGCACGTGTGATGCCTGCGTCAGAGGGCTGTCAAAATAATCACATATTGAACAGTTACTGGCTGAAATGGTCAGGAAAGAGCAAATGACAATAGGACAAACTAAGCAGGTGCGTGTGCTAGCAGCAGCCTCCGCGCATGCCTCTTTTCCGTAGCACTCCTGCCCCGTGGCGGGCAGTCAGCGCTCGGAGTCGAGTCACCACTGCAGAGAGGCTTCTCAAATCACAGCACTGCCTAGGACTGCGGCCACTTGGAGACCAGCCGTCGGCAAGCAAAGGCTGCCCACATCTCTTTGCATTCTGCTGTGCTGCTCAGCGCGCCTCCCGGAGGAGCAAACACTGACATGAGAAGACTGCAAAGTGTTTCCTGGAGCCTCTGTGTATTCCTTTGCAGCCGGCCGGATGAGTCATTGCTGCTACAATTACATCCGCCAGCCAGAATCCTCTGTGCAGAACAGCTCTGCAAGTAAGGGGCTTCCACGTCCCCTGATTATCCCTCTGAAACTGCAGATGCCTTTCAAACGTCCTCACAGAGACAGTACCACCAAATGCTTCATCACGGGCAGAAGAATTTGGAATTATATGCGGTGCTTTTGCATTTCAGATGTTATTTTTTCTATCTTTTTGAAGGCAGTCCTGTCTGCTTAATACACGAGACACGAGAACGTTAAGCTGTTGTTTAAAATATATTTGAAATTGTTTTTCCCCCACTCGTGTTAGCATAAAATCATGCAGTTAATTGTGGTTTCTGATTTGTTTGTCAGATGCTTGCAGGCGCGGCCAGATGCGATGCCTTGTTGTTTATCGTAAATTATTAGCAAACAGCGTCTTTCTGCCGAATATTATCACGTCTTACAGTATGTCACATCACACCCTCTGCCTTTCTCGAGGCCCGGGTACCCAGAAGACATTAGAGCCGTAATCCGCCGATTCAGTTTTTGAAGCAGCATCTATTGTCCCCACTGTGGATGAACACAATGGCGATGATTGCTTCTTCTACACCGCGAACTGTAATCAAACAACAGACAATGCAGCCAATCATCCTTCGGGCTTTGTTTCTACTTTCTATGAATACCTCTTTCTTTTCGTTTGCCATCTGCTGAGCAAAAGGGAAACACTGAAACCCTGACTCAGGGTGTTCAGGGGGTGTTCAGATTTTTCAAATGAAGAAGTTGAGATAGCCAGAATACTATGCATTTTAAAAACATCTTCAGTAGACACATTTTATGGCAAGACCGGAGGCTCCTATTATGCTTTCTTATCTTGCCTTTATTATCACAGCAGCCAAGATAAGTAGAAAAAACTACAGTTCCCAGGGGCCCAGGCAAACAACACTGGCCAAAATGTAATAAAAAAACGATATCTAACAACCAATCATGACTTAGTAATGTATAAAACGTCATATCGGACTGCGCAGCTTCCTCTTTTCTTGCTGCTCGCAGTCAGATAAGTGTTTTATCTTCGTGCTCTTATATATTTTCCCCATTGGATATAAATATTTCCATTACTGTGTATTTATTGCATTATAATCTGATATTTACTGTTCCCGCTTACTGCGCAGTTATTTTTCTTTCTGTTGCTTTCTGGCGGTTCTCAGCCGCATTTTGCATGTCCCACTTTGTTTTCCCCTGCGGTCGCGTTGCTGTTGGTTCGCCCTTGTGGCGCAGTTCCCCGCTCGTGCTCCGAGCGTCCCTGTTGCTGGTGTCTTTTGCCTCTGACCGTTCCCGTCAGGCTCCCCAGCTCTTCAGCGCGTTACCCGAGCATTCTCACCTCTGTGTAACAGCGCTTCAGTCCCGCTTCAGTTCCGGTCCTTCCTCTCGTCTCCCCGAGCGTTTCTCCTCGACTTTGCCTTGCCCTTTGGGGAGTGTTTCTCCTTTTGTTCCCTCCCTTCTGTAAAACTTTTAACCCCTTCCTACCACGCCTGTTTGCTGGCTTTAATGATGGAGTTGGACAGCTCTCCTGAGCTCCGGATCTCCGTCTGACCCGTGACCACACCACGTATTCAACAAAGCAGACGCAGCCATCGCACCCCAACTATGGAAGGTCATCAACATCTCCTTCGAAACAGTGACATTTCCGGAAAGCTGGAAGCATGCCGAAATCAACGCCCTCCTCAAGAAGCCGAAAGCGGACTCCAAGGACCTCAAGAACTTCCGGCCCATCTCCCTGCTTCCGTTCCTGGCAAAGGTCATCGAGGAAATCGTCAACATGCAACTGGCCCGCCACCTGGAAGAAAACAACATATTTGTCCCATCCCAGTCCGGATTCAGACGAAACCACAACACAGAGACAGCCCTCATCGCCGCCACAGATGATATCAGGCGCCAAATAGACAACGGCGAAACATCAGCCCTCATCCTCCTTGACCTGTCAGCCGCCTTCGACATGGTCTGCCATCGCACTCTAAAGACACGCCTCCTAGAAGCTAGAATCCAAGAGAAGGCTCTTGACTGGACCACGTCCTTCCTCTCCGGCAGAACCCAGAGCGTCCACCTCCCACCCTTCCGATCCAAAGCCAACAACATCATCTGCGGCGTCCTCCAGGGCTCATCCCTCAGCCCAACGCTGTTCAATGTCTACATGGCCCCCCTCGCACGAGTGGCCCGCCATCACAACCTCAACATCAACTCCTACGCTGAAGACACCCTGCTCATCCTCTCCCTCACCAAGGACCCACACACCACCAAAACCAACCTCCACGAGGGAATGAAGGTCGTCGCCGACTGGATGAGGAGCAGCCGTCTGAAGCTGAACTCGGACAAGACAGAGGTCCTCATCCTCGGACCCACCCCCTGAGCCTGGGATGGCTCCTGGTGGCCGACTACACTGGAAACAGCACCAGCACCCACCGATCATGCACGCAATCTAGGATTCATCCTCAACTCCTCCCTCTCCATGTCTAAGCAGGTCAATGCCATCTCCTCCTCCTGCTACAACACCCTCAGCATGCTCCGCAGGTTCTACAAGTGGATCCCGACCGAAACAAGAAGAACGGTGACACAGGCCCTCGTCAGCAGCAGACTGGACTACGGCACCGCACTCTACGCAGGAATACCAGCCAAACACCTATGATGACTACAACGCATCCAAAACGCCTCAGTCCGACTGATCGTCAACGTCCCCCGCAGCAGTCACATCACCCCCCACCTGAGAGACCTACACTGGCTCCCGTCAAGAAGAGGATCACCTTCAAGCTCCTCACCCACGCACACAAAGCACTCCACAACGCCGGACCAGCCTACCTGAACAGCAGACTCAACTTCCACACCCCAACCCGCCAGCTCTGCTCCGCCAGCCTCGCCCTCGCCGCTGTCTCCTGCATCCAACGAACGACCTCCGGTGGCAGATCCTTCTCCTACCTTGCCGCCAAGACCTGGAACACCCTCCCTACCCACATACGGCAGACCCAAGACCTACTCGCCTTCAGAAGACTCCTCAAGACCTGGCTCTTCGAGCAGTAGCAGCACCCCCCTTTCCCCTCAGTGCCTTGAGACCCTCATGGGTAAGTAGCGCACTTTACAAGTACTCTGATTGATTGATTTATTAATTGAGCGCATTGAACTGAATGAAGAAGGTGAAGCCTTCAGAAACGACCTTAACAAGTTTATTACTACTTCTGTTGAAAATGCCGTTGAGGTGTCTATGAAACGTATGGCAAAGGGCATGGAAAACTCCATGTTAAGTCATCTGTCCAAAGCCTTGGCCCAGTCTGCGGGGGATAGCAGACATAAAAAGGTGATTTCCTCTACTCCTCTTCATGCTTCAAAAACTGCATCATTCGTGACTAGCGAGGTTTCTTCGCATTTGACTGAGGACACAGTGCCTCCCAGGCCTCCTAATAAGGAGGGGTTGTTGAGCTCCGAAGGCAAGCGTAAATATAAATCTAAGCATGCAGAGGCATCAAAGAAATTGGTTATCTCCACCATATTGGACACTGACGAGGACATGGCTGACGCAGATGACCTTTGTGATCTTTTTGATATTACTGACCCTCCTTCCCCCTTCTAAAAAAGTCAGGTCTGATTCTTTCACTTTTGAACCTGGTATGGACTCGGAAGGCGTTCCGATGTTCGACCCTTCCTCCATAAACCATCCCAATTCTACTGAACGGTTTCCTGTCCCACATGTGGGTGAATATATATCAGCTAGACTTCGTCTTCCTTTAGAGTCCACAGTCAGATCACGGCTCAAATCTGAATGTCCTAAACCCGCTTTGGCGGAGAAGATTGCCAAGGCTCCTTGGATTGACCAGCCTCTGCTTACTTTATTCTCCAAGTTTGGGAAGGACCCTCGTAAGGGTGTTTTACAAGGCTTGGTCCACTTGTCAAGATAAACTTGTCGACGTGGTAGGCCCTTTGGCACGTATTTTTGCTATGACAAAATCGGCCCGGCTGGATGGTTCCAATCTTTCATCGGACGAGGTTTCAATGTGGGCTCAATGCGCCTTTTGTCTTCTGGGCAATTCCAATGCTGCCATCACGCATGAGCGTTGTAAAGGGCTGCTTATTAAACTAGATCCCAAGTTGGCCAACTTAGCTCCTCAAGATCCAGGCAATAAAGCTAATGGTCTTTTTTTGGGGATTCTCTGGTCAAAGACCTTAGCAGATTTGTGTTCACCTTTGCCTCTCTGGATAAGGCTCAACAGTCTATACAGAAGGTTTTCTCGCCCCGGGTTTTTGGCAGGGCAGGTAGAGGCAGGGTTCGCTCTTCTGGCTATCCCTACAACAATCAAGGCTCCAGAGGTTCCTCCCATTCCAATTCTCAGGACTACAAGCCCCAATTCTATCCGCTGCGGGCAGAGGATACAGAGGTTGGGGTCAAAAGAACTTACGCTACAACTACAACAACCAACAAGGTATGTCTTTCTCCTACTCCCCCAGTGGGAGGACGTTTAATGTTATTTCTTCAAAAGTTATTTCTTCAAAAGTGACTATCATTTCAGATCCATGGGTGCTAAATACTGTTCAGGGTTATCTTATAGAACTTTACGTGCCGCCTTTCTAGACTACGTTCCCTCCTCCTCTGGTTTTTTCAAACGAGATGTCCCAATTGATCTCAGCGGAGGTTCTCACCCTTCTTCAAAAATGAGCTACCTTAGTCGCTCTCTTCGATCCTTCAGGCTTCCTAAGTTCCATTTTTCTTGTTCAGAAAAAGAAAACAAAAAACTGCGACCAGTCATAAATCTAAAATGGTTCAATCATTTTGTGGTTTGTCGCCACTTCAAGATGGAGAAGATCATCCACTTAAAGATACCCTTCGCCCAAACTACTGGATGGTCAGACTGGATCTGCAGGACGCTTATCTCACTGTCCCCATTAATCCTTCTCATTCCAAATTTCTTCAGTTCCAATGGTTAGGCGTGACCTAGCATTTTACCTCCCTCCCGTTCAGCCTTTCCTCAGCACCTTGGTGCATTACAAAACTCCTGAAACCTGTGGTAGTTTTCGATCGATCGCTTGGGATCAGGCTCATTATTTATCTGGAAGACATTCTAATCATGAGTTCGAACAAACAACGTCTGCTAGCCGATCTCCAAACCACGCAATCCTTGCTCCTGGATCTGGGTTTCCTCCTAAATCACAAGAAGTCGGTGCTTATTTCTTCTCAGTTTGTCGAGTTCCTGGGATTTCTGGTAGACGCTTCCACGTCTTCCCTTCTTCTTCCTCAATCAAAGGTCTCAACCATCAAGTCAGAGATTTCCCTTGTTCTTCGGTCCGACCACATCTCCCTCAGATCACTGGCACGAACTGTCAGCCTGCTCTCCGCTTCTCTTCAAGCCATTTTTCCGGGCCCCCTTCATTATCGGGCCCTTCAACGTCTAAAGATCAGACACTTGCGTCAGGGCTTGGCATACGAGGATCTCATCGCCTTGGATCACAAATCTCGCGTAGAACTTCAATGGTGGATCGACCATTTAGATGCGTGGAACGGCCGTACCATCTTCCCTTCTGCCCCAGATCTTATGTTAGAATCAGATGAAAGCCTGTCGGGTTGGGGCGCCCGCTGTGGACCAATATCGACTGGCAGTACATGGTCTCGCGAGGAGTCCAAATTGCACATCAACTGTTTAGAGATGCTTGCAGGTTCCTTTGCAATCCAACGCCTGCCAAAAGAGCGAGTGCGATGTTTTATTCTTCTTCGAATGGACAATGTTTCTGCAGTCCGTTATATCAATCATTTCGGCGGTACCAAGTCCAAACTCCTAGCAGAGTTGGCGAAGAGTCTTTGGGAGTATTGCCTGTCAATACAACTTTCCCTGACAGTGGAATATCTCCCTGTAGATCTAAATGCGGTGACAGATTGGCACTCTCGCTATCTCTGCGACTCCAGCGATTGGAAGCTGTTGCCATCCGTCTTCCACTCTGTCTCTCTTCTGTGGGGTCCCTTTTTTATCGATCTCTTTGCCACGCTCCTCAATGCCCAGTTACCCTGTTTCTTCAGTTGGCGTCCGGATCCTTCAGCTTTAGAAACAGATGCTTTCCTCCAAGACTGGTCCCTCCATCTCAACTATGCGTTCCCTCCTTTTCTCATGATCAACAGAGTTCTTTCCCAAGTTCGTCGGCAGGCGACCTCCCTGGTCATTGTGACCCCCTTCTAGCAGTCCCAAGTTTGGTTTCTGTCCTTGTTAGAAATGGCTGTGGATTTCCTGGTACTTCTGCCGGCTCGTTAGGACTTACTTCTGAATCCCTTAGGTTGTCCTCACAGCCTGATTCTAGACAACTCTCTGGTGCTGTCGGCCTAGAAAGTTTCCGGCCCTCTCCTCCTGACTTTCTCCTTTCACAAGAAGCTTCGCTCTCTATCAGCAAGGCCTCCAAAGCTTACAAGTCCGCCTGGTCTCTTTGGGCAAGCTGGTGTATGGAAAGGCATGTCAATCTCCTTTCAGCCCCTTTAACTTTTGTGGTCAACTTTCTGGCCTCCGATGCAAGTGCAGGTAAGTCCTACAGGATGGTTAATTTGTACAGGTCCGCCATTTCCCTGAATCACTCTCCTATTGATGGTAAACCAGCTGGTGTGCACCATTTAATCTGTCGTCTCCTGAAAGAAGTTAATTTTTCCAAACCTCCGTTGGCTAAGTATTCAAATTTATGGGATGTTTCTGTTGTTCTCAAACTGTTCAATGACTGGCTGGATAATTCTGCACTCTCATTAAAAATGTTGTCTGCTAAACTTACCATGCTTTTATGTTTAACTTCCATTAAACGTTTGTCGGATGTTAAAGTTCTAGATATTTCTTCACACTAATTTTCTCCTACAGGTGTTGTGTTCCAGATTCACAGAAGAACTAAGACTAATTTGAATACTGTGTTTTATCCCTATTTCCCCTCTCATCCCAAGCTATGTATAGGTCAATGTTTAAAAGTTTATGAGCAACGGACTTCTGACCTCAGATCGCCCTCTCATTCTCAACTCCTAATTTCTTTCCGTAAACCCCATCTTCCTGTCTCTTCTGCTACTCTGGCCCGGTGGGTGCGTTGAATAATGTCCCTACCGGGCACAGATGTCTCCGTTTTCAGAGCCCACTCCACTAGAGGAGCCATGGCTTCTAAAGCCTTTTGGGCTGGCTCCCGTCTTGAGGACATTCTGAGATCAGCAGACTGGACCAATGACAATGTTTTTCGAATCTTTTATTGCAAACCTATTGATACTGCAGCTTCTTTAGTAGTCAATATGCTTTAAACAAGAATAATAGGAGCATCCGGTCTTGCCATAAAATGTAATAATAAAAGAATTACACCAGTTTGCCAGGGTCAGACCTATTTGCTTTGCCAGTGCTTGTTTAACAATGTGCACATGAGTTAGGCAGGAAGTATGATGTAGATTTTCCTAGTTGTTATGATGGAAAGTCTTAATTTTATTAAAGACACGGAGGCAAGTATTATACTTTCTTATCTTTCCTTTATTATCACAGCAGCCAAGATAAGTAGAAAAAACTACAGTTCCCAGGGGCCCAGGCAAACAACACTGGCCAATGGGAATGTAATAAAAATGATATCTCACAACTAATCATGATTTAGTAATGTATAAAATGTCATATCTGACTGAGCAGCTTCCTCTTTTCGCTGACGAGCAGCTCAGATAAAGTCAGAAAACGGTGGAACAATGCCAAAACGATAGAACACGCCAAAGTCTAAGAGCAAAGTTCTTGGGCCATATTCATCCAGGAGAAGGGAGCAACAGGATTTGCTGTAGGGGACTCCAATCCGGACGGAGGAAAGAACTGTCTCGGAGGAGACCATATCCGATGAGCAGCAGTACCCTTATGACGATGCAGGTGGCAGAGCCGGATTCACTGAAGGGAGTGAGAAACACAGTTTAGCAGTGTAGAGGTGGGATAATACTCACCTCCTTGTCTTTAATAAAATTAAATAAAATTAAATCACAATGGTGGCGGAAGTGCATTCCGCCACCATTGTGATTAATTTAATGAACGTCTGCCCAAAATTGGCGTGAGTGCACCCAAGACTGCGATGGAGCAATAGAATATAGTGATTAACTTTGGACAAATTGGTAACTGACAAGCACATGGACGAACACAGGAGTCGTGTTTCCTGAGTAAACGCGATTATTTTCAGCACTAAACACCATTGGGATTAGCTGTTTTGGAGATAATATAAACTGTGACGCAATTATTGTTGTATCTTTGTTGACACTTCTTTAAATTGTTTGTTCACAAACAGGGTATTTACGATGGGGTGTTTGTAAATATACTTGAAAGGTATTCTGGGAAATTTAGTGGCTTGAGACTTTCAGTGCGATGGCATAACCTGTGAAGAACAAGTTAAAACTGTTGAGCTCTTGAACAAAGACACGTGATTAATTACCTGGTGGGCAGAGTGGGTGATAAGTGCTAGCACAGGTTTGCACTAGCTAAAGCAGCGTTAGTCAAGAAGGATGAACGTGCAGGCAGCACCATATGAGAACGTAATGATGTTTGAAAGGGATCAAAAACGAAGTGAATATAAGGAAAATGCTGCTATAAATCTTAAAGACTAACTTGTGTCACGGTAAGCTAGTTGTTATTGTTGCAGCATTAGCTGTTGGATAATTTTTTCCTGGTCAAAAATAGCGATAGCAAGCATTCATGGAGAGGGGATGGGTTGTTTAACTAACACGGTTAGGTTTGAAAAGAAGGGGTGTTACGCACGGGGATTGTTTCAGAGAGTGTTTACATAGATGATATGACACAATTTAGTGGTGTCCTTTTTTTAAAAAACAATGGTAGGTTAATGTGCTGGAACTAGATAGTTGTAACAAAAGCATTAAATGATTGTTTATTGATTTGTTTACATTTTAGATGCCCCTCACAAAGGGTCTACCCCGAAATGCATTGGGCGATTTTTAATAAATATTGTGGCATAAGGAAACGTTTAATGCTCCTGTGTGATTTTTGAACAACAAAGAAAAATGAGTAAAATAAATTGAAACAGTAAAAATTGGATGAAATATATGGAAAAATAAGTGGAATAACTGAAGAAAAAACGTGAAACTTGATTTATTGGATTAATTTATGGCAGATTCAGCTGTGCATCTTGTAGGGGACCAGACACGGTCCCCTTGTGTTTTTTTTAATAAAATTAAGACTTTCCGTCATAACAACTAGGAAAATCTACATCATACTTCCTGCCTAACTCAGGTGCACATTGTTAAACAAGGACTGGCAAAGCACATAGGTCTTACCCTGGCAAACTGGTGTGATTATTTCTTTGTAAACATTCTGAAAAAGGGGTACTAATGCAGATTGAAAACCGTGACAATGATATGTTTGCAATTAAAATGGTAAACAAAAATTTACCATCCTGTACAATTTGAATAGAACAGCTCCACATTCTCCTGGCAGATAGGTGTACCTAGAACAGGAAATGAAACACTTTTATAGGTTTCGCCTGCACAGTGCATGTGCTGTGTTTGTGAAATCTATTGGATTAAACATATCTTAAAAGGGACTCACATCACACCATCAGTTCTTATTGGCCCTTGTGCTTGTCACTTTACTTCCCTCCTTTTTATTAGTTATAGGCTTCCATTTCCTGCTTTTCTGTCTGTGTTTAATATTATCAGTTTTCCTTTGGCAAAGTAGTGTGTTAACCAGCTTTGGTGGACTTCTTTTAAGGGTCTCAAGTAGCCATTGGGGAAAACAAAAGAAAAACAAGAGCTACACCCTTGCTTTTAAGTTACAGCGCAGCCCGAGTGCCTGGTTTCAGCACACTGTTATTATCTCAATGGAGATTCTTCATGTGCCTTTTATGCCTTTTCCATGCTCCGGACAAAGCACGCACTACCTAGTGTCCCCAGGGCACAAGCAGGCACCCACTTGATGGGGGTGTTTAGTTGGGTAGAGTACACAACAAGTTGATGAGCATCTTGAATACTCAGTGGCTCATACCGATAGTAACTCCATTAAAATACATGAAGTGTTTAAACATTTGTTTAACACAACTACTATTGTAAATTATTCTGCAGGCCAACCAAAGCGTACATTTATTTGAAAATTCGGCAAATAATACTGTTTAGTATTACTATGTTTAAAATCCAAATGAAAAGTAAAAATGCATATTAAAAAATTTTAGCTAGTCAATTGGAGCTTACTTGGGTTTCAAGTTTTGGAATTATACTTGCAGACATTTTACGATTGCCCCTTTGTTTTCAGTTGGAGTGCTTGGCTCCTCCACATTGTTATCCTCCTGTTTCTTTTCCTCATTTGATAGTTTCCCGTCTACTAGATGGAGCGAGAGGAGTATGGGCTGCATCACCAAGAGGGGGAGGACTGAACTTAGCTTCTATCCCTATGCCAGCTAATTTTATCCACAGCTCCTTGTTTTCTTTACTTGTTATTTTCTTCTCCTCTGTCATCCTTTCAATGGTGAAGTCTTGGCGTGTCCTGCGAGACTGGCACAGTGAGGGCTTTGCCACCTCTGGGCAATGTCTGATTGGAGGCTTCTTTCACAAAACTTAAAATAAATAGGGATACATAGAGATAACATTTGCAACAAGTAAATGCGGATAAATACAGACAGAAATGTAAAAAAAAAAATACCATAAAACCATGAGCCCTAATTATAATTAGCGACAGACGTAAGATGGGTGGTACAGTCCTGCGTCATTAGCATACTGTAGCCCAGGAAGACACACTAGCGTTTCTTCATAAACACACAGGCTTCTTCACTTAAATAGAACACGTGCAGGACATGTAAAAGGCAAACTTTATCTTCCTCAAAAGTTTATTGTTTGAAGAGTCCACACTGGCAGAGCCAAATTGCTGTAAATGTATGGATGCGACCATTTGCGAATATATAGGTTGCACAATAGAAGTAAGCTTCTATTACCCAGGTTATTTTTTTCTCAGAGTACGGATAGCCTTCACACTGTGAAATGGTATATGTGCTTGAATGAGATGAGAATATTTGTGAAGAGTAACAAATGCTTATTTTTTCAAAACAAAATCTTCCTTCTACTTGTACACCCTTGAAAATAAACATTGTGTAGTGCCTTTACAGTAAGACATAGGCAAAAAATCATACAAATAGGTCTGTACATCCATCTTCCCAAGTACCAACTCACACAGAGCTTGATGTCTGTGTAATGCAGACTCACATAATCATACGCAGCAGGGGCAACAAGATGAAACACTTTACTTAGGAAGCCAAAGTGTGATGTGCTCCAGAAGAACTCTATTAATACACTTCAGGATGTCACTAAGTGAAAATCATCACAGGGGCACTACTTGATTGGCCACATTAGAAATTTTGAGTCAATCAACTACTGAATGTTGGGCACCAGGTGAGTTGCCATGCATCAAGGGAGCATTTGTTATTGTAAAGTAGGACTGGGCTGTTTGCAGGACCAGACTGGCCTATATGGCAATGTGGCAGTGTCAGAAGAGCTGGACTGACAGGTCAGTGTGTGGCCCGGTTTTGTGGTTGTTTGTGGACCAATTTTATGGCATGGTGGTGCAAGTTCTTAGGTTTGCCTGCACAGCACTTTCGCTGTGCTTGTGAAATCTATTGTATTTAATATATCTTAAAAGTGGCTCACACCCTTCCATCGCTTCGTATTCACTCCTTATTTGTCTGTGGGCTGTTGGTTGAGCTTCGTAATTCCTTTTTTTTGGTGTGTTTCTCTTATCAGTATCTCGAGATCTAATTACTCATTCTCATCCGCTTTGATGGCAGGATCTACTTATGCAATGCATTTAAAGCATTCTTTTTGTGGCAGCACGCACAGCAACATGTATTTGTTTTGTCTATCTTATAATTATTTAATTGAGACTTTCCTTACCTTTCCTTGGCTGCACACTAAACTTTCCCTGGCTGCACGCATTTGTCTGGGTACTTTAACTGATGAAGTGTTGAAGCTCCGACGGCCGGGACTTCTTTCCGCTTTCGGAATATGCTTTTGAGCAGAGTTAGGATACCTGTTTGGGTGTGTTCTGCAAGGGGAACTTTTAGGTTATAGATCAGTATCCTTCACATATTGCAGCGGTATCAGAGCCATGTTATTCCACAAACAGAATCTTAAGGTAAGTTCACACAGCACTTAGATTAAATTGGGAGGTCTGTCTTCAAACTTGTTATCCTGTAAGGTAAAGTCCATTTCAAAATATAACTATGTATTTTAGACATCTATTTTTGTCATGTTCCATAATACATAATGAGGCTCATTAAAACGAGAAAAAAGAATCCTCCCTAATTTGACAGCAGTGCATGGTGGGGGCTCCAAATGCAAATGCCCTTCTGCCAGATTTGCACATTACATGATATTTCATAAGTAAGAAGGTTTTTCCTAGAAACTGTCCCCGGCGTATGATCTCTTGAAAGCCTCTTATTATCAATATTTTTAGCAATATTACACAGTTTCTAACATACAGAAGCAAGCACCTTGAGCCTGGTACAGGTGGCATCTTAAAGTTATGCTCCAAACATTTGTTGCAGTGGTAAACATTTTGTATCTTTATTTTCCAGAGGGATCCCACAAGTATTTTTGCAAAGCCTCAATATGTGATCATCTATTGTACGCAGTTCCAAAGGTAGCATTGTCCATTATACAAAGGTCAAACCTCTCTTGGCGTGCTCTAAGTTTAACAAGCCCAAAAGAGCTGTCTTGGTAAACAGCATTGTTCGAAAAAAAAACAATCTAGTATTTTGTAGCCTGCAAACACCAATTTTCAGACCCGGATCTTCAACAGCAATTACTTTGAAGTGTGCTGCAATGTAGCTGATTTTTATAGCATGCTTCATGTTTCACCGCAGACACCACTTTCCATTGAACATTCTCCTTAGAATATAGACTTTGTAAATAGGCCGTTTCTCTGTCCTACTATTGAAAGCGCCCTGAATTAATTAATTGCCATATGTACAGACAATGGCTTACATAAACAACCAGTGAGGCGCTAAGTCGAGTTCCTTGAATTTGACAACACAACACTTGGGGCCCGATTCACAGAATGAAATTTAGACTCAATCCTAAACTTACTACTATTTTGGTATTAACAGAATGCACTTACTCATTTCGGTATTCACAGAATGCACTTACTCATTTCGGTATTCACAGAATGCACTTACTCATTTCGGTATTCACAGAAGGCACTTACTCATTTCGGTATTCACAGAAGTTAGCAGTCATAACTTTAGGACTCCTAAATGCCTTCTGTGAATACCGAAAGTCTTAAAATTAGGATTTCTCTCAGTTTAGTAGTAGTAAAGTTAGGACTCCTAACTTTAGGACTCTTAAATGCCTTCTGTGAATACCGAAAGTCTGAAAGTTAGGATTGTTCTCAGTTTAGGAGTAGAAAAGTTAGGACTCCTAACATAATGTTCGGGGCAGAGCGCCATTTGCTTTCCATTCAGCTGTTCACATCAGGGATGTGGACAATGTGGTGCCAGATGCCATAATTCGGGTATTCCTCCATCTCAGGAACTGTTGGGTGATTTGCCAGAGGTGTGGGGTTCCTTTCTGGATTTTTTTGCTTCTCGGATCAATTTATTTAATTTATGAAGTTTTATACAGCGCAAACAAGATCCCGAAGGAGATCAGAGCGCTTTACAAAAGAAGGAAGGAAGGACATAACTACAATATCTACAACAATTAAGAATACACAACAGGAATAATCGCATAAATCCCAGACCAATAATCGCATAATTCCCAGACAAATGAATCAAGGAGAGTAGTACAATAAACGGGTATGTAGCAGGCTACGAAAGGGGGTACACAATGCGGAAAAGAAGAACATAGATCCAATATCAACATCAAGAAGGAATACAAAACAGGAATACTCAAATTTTTCCCAGACAAGTGAATTAAGGAGAGTAATACGATAAACAGGAATATAACGGGCTACGAAGGGGGACAAAAATGCGGTAAAGAAGAGCAGCATCACATGAAGGTACAATGGATGTAGGAACAATGATTTCGAGCAAGTGATCCTAGCCCAAGTTAAGGTAAAAATGTGTTCATTAGGAATCTTTTGGCTTCCAGTTTGAAAGCAATCTTTGAAGAGATTCTGCGAATTTCCAGTGGAAGAGAGTTCCATATCCTTGGGGCAGCGCTGGAGAAGGCTCGGAGACCGGTTCTCTTTTTGCTGAGGATGGGTGGTTTCAGGATGAGAGTGATAGCACTTCTTGAGGCTCTCCCACAGCAGGATAATTCAAGCTTTTGCGCTAGGTACCTGGGAGTTTTGAAATACAGGGCTTTGTGCACCAGAAAGGCAATTTTTAACTGAATTCGAGCTTCGTAGGGCAACCATTCAAGAAATTTTAGGATTGGGGATATGTGCTCATTTCATTTGGTACTTGTGACCAGTCTGGCCACATCGTTCAGTGATGTCCATAGAGGAGACAGGGTGTATTTGGGAAGGCTACAGGGCGTGGGCACTTTCTTGCTGTGCCAACATTGTGCGATCTGTCATTTGGCCAATAGTAGGGATATCACACTAAATTTGCGTTTGGTGGCCTTGAGTTGTGGCATGATTCCCAATAGGCAGGAGTGTATTGTGCATTCTACCTCCACCCCTATCATAGTGGAAAGTGTAGTCGTTACCTCCATCCAATAGTCATGTACCTTAGGGCAGGACCAAGCCAAGTGTGTGAAATCTGCGCCCTCCGCCCGCACCTCTTACACCTGTCTTCGTCCTGTAGGCCAAATTTACACATACGTGCAGGTGTATAGTATGCCTGATTAATAAAGTTTTAATGAATGATTCTTAGGTTGCCGTTAGGAGTGAGAATTTGTGTTAATGCGCAACTTTGCTGCCACTCTTGGTCTGTTAGGGGATCTCCTAATACCGTGTCCCACCGCGCTTTGGCTCTCTCAGTGGTGTGTGGCATCTCAGCCTGTGCTGTGGAGTACAGTCTCGATACTAGGTGTGACAAATCTTGGGTGTTAATGAGCAGCTGCAACGCGTCCAGACTAACCGGTTCGTTCGGGAATGTAGGATAGTGTTCTGTTAGCGCACGTTTCAATCTGTAGTGCGTGAAATGGAACAGCGGTGTCTTGTTGTGGATGTATGTCAGGTCTTCAATATCCAGAAAAACACCCTCATGGAACAGGTCGCCCATTCTTTCTATGCCCACTTGTTGTAACAGGGACATGCCTACTTTTTCACCTGTGACCGACAACGCCTGATGGTGATGTAGCAGCATCACAGGTGCATATATCTGGGTCTTATGTGCTAGTTGACCCAATTTCCGCCAGGCTTTGACTGTGGTATCAATAGTGTTAATGTCCTGTGCATGTAGGGGCTGTCTGACATGGGTTATGATGGCCGTCAACGGTATTGGCTGCGCGTCCCCTTCCTCAATGGCAGTGTGAGTTAGGTATGGTATCTCGTGGTACCAGTAAGCAGCGTATTGTGCCTGGGCGCATAAGTAATATAGTAGAAAATCTGACACCCCGAAACCCCCCCGGATATTTGGAAGAGTTAGTGTCTGAAGGTCCACGCGAGCCTGTTTGCCCGCCCATATAAGTTTCAGTACAAGTGATTTGATGCGGCGGAAGACCTCTCCAGGGGGCGTGATAGGGATGTTATTGAAGAGATATAAAAGTTTAGGTAATATATTCATTTTCACAATCGCTATGCGATCAGCCAAGGACAGTGGCAATTGTATCCATCGCTGTACTTTGTCCTCTAATTGGGAGATAGTTGACCCATAATTCGACCTGATAACCACTTCGGGGTCTCTGTGATACATCACACCCAGATACCGTATTGGATCCGTCTGCCATTCTAGTGGATAGTCAGTGTCTAGGGGAGTCGTTGTATCCGTTAGAGGGATAATGGAGGATTTGGACCAGTTTATGACCAACCCCGAATGCCCCCCAAATTTGATATACTCTCGCAGTAACTGGTTTAAATGCGTGCTGGGATCACGAACGTATAACAGCATATCATCTGCGTATAGAGAGATATGTAGTGGCCTGGAAGGGAACTGTAGGGCCGACGACTTGTAGTTTTGTCTGATCAGGCAGGCCAGAGGTTCTCGTGCTAGTGCGAATAGTAGGGGTGATAGCGGGCACCCTTGTCTGGTGCCTCACTCTATATTAAAAGTGTCAGAGACGTAACCGTTTACACGAACTCGGGCGCACGGTTTGGTATATATCAGCGACACCCATTGGACGTACCGCTTGGGGAATCCCATTCTTTGCAAAATAGCAATCAGATAGCTCCATTCAATAGAATTGAAAGCCTTGGCGGCATCCAGCATGACCGCCACTGCCCTCGTAGAAGGCTGAATGTAGTGTGAGAGGGCAAACAATGTCCTAGTGTTGTGGGATGTTGCACGCGTAGGGATAAACCCTGCCTGGTCCGGGACTATCAATTTCGTCATCAATGGTGACAGCCTAACCGCCAATAATTTCGCCAGTATTTTAGAGTCAGCGTTGATTAGTGATAGCGGCCTGTAAGAGTCGCACAGTTCAGGGTCCTTGGAGGGTTTGAAAAGCGCGATTATCACCGCTTCATGAAGTGTGGGGTAAAATTCCACCCGGTCGAAAGCTGCCCCATACATTTCTACCATATGGGGCGCAAGTACATCGACATACTGTTTGTAAAATTCATTTGTGTACCCATCAGGGCCTGGTGCTTTCCCATTAGGAAGCAATTTGATCACGTCGGTGACTTCCTCTACCGTAATGGGTGTCACTAAATATTCCCTTTGCCCATCAGACAGCCAACCTATTGCCACATCTTCCAAATAGCTGAAGATCTCCGCCGCAGACGCTGTTGGTTGCGACCTGTACAGTGCCCTGTATGTGTCCACAAAACAGTTCAGAATATCCATAGCCTGTGTCTGAGGTGTACCGTCCTCTAATTCGACGCGTAGTATAGGCTTGTGTTCCATCCCCTCGCATATTTTGGCTGCCAGTACACTGCCAGGTCTACCGCCCTCTCCGTAAGCTCCGGCCGTGTGTTTCCTGTCCAGATACTTTATTTCATCGTCAATAAAAGATTGGTGTTCTGTGTGCATTTGGCGCAATTCCTCTAGCAGGGTGAGGTCACGAGTGGACTCAAAGGTCGTTTCCAACTCCCTTATGCGAGACTCACAGCGTCGTATCTGCCCCCTTATGTCCCGTAGTTTGCCTATTGTAGTGCTCATGCATACGCCTCGTATTGTGGCCTTAAATACCTCCCATAACAGCCCCAGGTCTTCTACCACTGTTTCATTTAATTGAAAGTAATCTTTGATCGTATTCTTTATAGTGGCAGCGTAAACTGTGTCTGTGAGAGCCCGTGAGTTGAACCTCCAGTGGAAAAGGGGGCGGTGTGTAATCCGGGATCGTCAGTGTAAGCAAAACAGGGTTATGGTCAGAGAGTGTTCTAGGAAGTACGCGCAGATCCTGTGCCCATAGTGTAACGTTATCCGTGCCTAACCAGTAGTCCAACTGTGACCAACTTTGCTGGAACGCCGAAATGTGAGTGGACCCCGGAGTGTCAGGGTGTTTGTGCCTCCAAATGTCCGTTAACGACAGGTCCGTTAGCATGTGAAGCAGTTTCGCTCTGGCCTGCTTGTGTGGTTCTGAGGAGTGTGAGGAACGGTCCACATCATCCACCAGTGTGACATTCCAATCCCCCCCACATATGATGTGTGTGTTTGTGAGCGTCTGTAGATGTCCCCACAGTTCCTGAAAGAATTCGGGTGCATCCACATTTGGCCCGTATATGTTAAGAAGTGTTATCCGTTGTCCACGCAGGGTGCCGGACACAATACCATATCTCCCTACGGGATCCTGTATCACCTTGTGCACTGTAAAGTTCACACCCCTCCGGATCAGCGTGATCACACCTCTCGAATACGAGGAATAATTAGCAGTGTATGACGACTCTGCCCAACGCTTGCCTATGTGTTGATGTGTGTTAGGTGCGGTGTGTGTCTCCTGCAGCACTGCCACGTCTATCTCCCATCTAGTGAGGTAGGCAAACACCTGTCGTATTTTTTTAGGCTGTGTAAAACCCCTGATATTCCACGTGAGGAAGTTTATATGAGTTCTTCTAGTACCTTTACCGTCCTGGGTCATTGAGATGGCCAATAAGCCACTCTAGTAACAAATCACAAATAAGGGCATAATTCAGAGGCACTGCAACATGTGCGGTCACGGGTGACCGATGAATCCCCTGCCATACAGTACATAGTAAATTGACATATTCCAGTTGTTTTGGTCTCTCCATATTAACAATAACCTCACCCCTCCCTCCCCCACCCACTCCAGCAACCCAATCCTGCCGAAGCCATTTACCCTTCTGAAACAGTCCCATCATTCTAGAGAATCTTAGAACAATTCCCATTACAACAACAACTTTTGTGGGGATTACCCTTGTGGAGGTCCGCTTGGGGCTCAACTCAACACCCAACTGAATGGGTGCGGACGACTCACATGTCTTACGATTCACACATGCTTGTTATGCCTAGTCGCCTCTGTCCCGCCCACAGTCAGCAGGAACCCAGACCTAATCTGTAAACAGCAGCAATAGGTCGCTCGCCGAGCATACTTGATCAGTGTGCAGATGCTAGTTATACAGGGCCGGTGTGTAATATGGACAACAGTGTTTAAGGCGTATACATTCATGCCGTCAGGTTATATCGACCTTTCCATCGCACTTCATTGAGTAGGGCCAAAATGATTGTGTCGGGACCGGTATTCAAGATCTTCCAATGTTTGCGGATTATCCGTTGAATAGCGTTTGATCTGGTACTGAACGTGTTGACGCATGTCATCCTTTCGTTCTGTCTTCAGGCAATCTGGATGTAACGATAGGCTTTGGCCTGTAACCCTAAAGAGGCAGACTATAAACAATTATAGCCAACACTTGGAAAAGTAGAATCATGGTTTTAGGATTAATATAGGCTATAGAGGCATAAACTCAGGCTGTCCTCTCTATTTTCCTTACACCTTCCTTACAACACCTAATGTAACAACTACAGCTCATTCCATATCTGAATCACTAACGTCAATTAGTATAAAGATCAAGCGCAAACTGCGCCAATTCATTTTTGAGCTTTCTCTTACACCTCCCCTGACAATGTAACAACTATAGCTCACTCCAATCTCAATTTAAAATTAATCTGTGAAAAATAATAAGCGTAATCTGCGCCGATTCATACTTGAGCTTTGGCTTAAAAATATCACTATTAATAAATATCCTGTCTCACTATCGCAACCCCTTTGTGTGAATAAAATGCCTCATTAAGTAACAAGGTTTCTTAATAGTCGCTAGGCATCGAATATGCATTACAACGTTAAATGATAAAAGACTGGAATATGTTTTCCATAAAATACACAGCAAGCCGCCACTAAATGAGCCCTGTAGTCGTGTACGGACTACATCCCCATCATGCTCCGCCGCGGGGTTATGACGTCCTTTCCAACCAGTTACGCACTCGAACACACATAACAAAATACGTCAACTTACGTGACCGCGGCACCTCCCCATACAGCCCAGATGGCTGCAGAGTGTACCGACGGGCAGGTAAGATGATGACATACAGATATGAGGAGCATTGCGCTTAGACTCTTATTCTATAACCAACGAATGCGCATACCATTGCGAGCAAAACACTACCCGCAGCACTACTATGCATCTTAGGATCTACCTTAGAAAGGGAGATGCCGGAGTACTTGAGATTCACGAATAACATCGAGGTACGTGTGAGCACAGCGAGGGTCGATACTGTAGAGAGACTACTGATGCAAACAAGTGTGGGAAAGGAAAGGGCGGAAGGAGCCTACTGAGACAAATGAAACACCAGCCACGACATACAGATATGAGGAGCATTGCGCTTAGACTCTAATTCTATAACCAACGAGTGCGCATACCATTGTGAGTAAAACGCTACCCGTGGCACTATTATGCATCTTAGTATCTACCTTAAAAAGGGAGATGCCAGAGCACTTCACGTTTACAAACAAAATCGAGGTACATGTGAGCGCAGCGAGGATCGATACTATAGATAGACAACTAATGCAAACAAGTGTGTGATAGGAAAGGGCACTAGGAGCCTACTGAGACAAACGAAACACCAGCCACGCGCTATATCTCTAAGGCTCGCACAGGTAAATCATCATAAAGAGAGATGGCGGACGCCACTCAGGAGTGCTTCGAGATCTAGGCACATTTTCAGGCATCCAACGATGTAGATTGAATAACAAGACTAGTAAGATTCTCTTAGGCACTGCAAGCATGTTTGAGTAGATGATACAACCCGGCTTAAAATTAATATGCATAGAGGAATATTCAAAGTGACAATATATTCCAGGTGCAAATAAGGAGATTTTTTAATTCATTTTTGACGAATGGAATGCTTTACAGTTTGGCTCTCGCATAGTTTTTAACTATGACTGTATATACCACTTTCTCTATATCATAGAGCGGTGCACTATCTTCCTGAGCTGTTGCCAGGCGAGGAGAGGCACGTTCCTCTTGCGTTAGAGGTGAGCGAGAGGAGATGTTTAAATTTGGCTATCAAGTAGCCCTTTAATGCAGAATTGTTTAAACAAACAGTTAACAACAGAAGATGACTTACACTAATTATGGTAATGTCTGTTTTATCTTTGTATGTGTCTTTTGTCTATGTTGTCTGTGTCTTGATGACTGGTATCCTGGGACATCCCCTGCACAAATAGGAGGACTACCAGGTTTGAACAGGTGACCTCTGTATCAAATACTTTTCATTTTTCACTTTTGAGCAGTAGCAAAAGACATAGGTCCTGAAGAAGCGGGAGATACCTTGGGATCTTTAAACTACCGCAGAAACATGTCGACCATTACATCGGCCAGTAACTATTAGGTCTACTTACTGGCTATTTTGCATTGAATTGCTTTTAACTTTGGAAGTGGACGGCACCAGAATAAAATATTTTTGCGTTCACTATTCAATTTTATCATAGAGCACATTCCTTTTCTTTCCCACAACACTTTCTTGCACTGCTTTCAGTTACTAATACTATTCCCCTTCAGTCCTTTACCTAACCACAGTAGCCATTCCTACAACAGGTGGCAACAACATAGATTCTCCACTCTGGGAAGTGGTTCAGATGATGAAAGGGCGGTTAAAGGAGAGTAACTGATGGATATCTTGCCATACAGTGTGATATCTTGTTGTGTGCTCTACTAACACACCTAGAGTGCACTTCGAGTCATCACGACACACTTAGACACACAGTTGACCCACAGTTATTCTTTTTGTAATATACGACACAGATGCTCCCAAAGTTCATCGTCTGTAAGATATATGTCATCCACATACGAACAAGCATCCGGGTCGATTCTCTCCAAAAGAGAGACAATGCGGGCAGAGAAAATCCCAGGACAAACGTCGAAACTGTTTTTGGACACCGTCGCAAGTAAAGGAGGTCCATTGGGAATTTAGACCATCCAATCTATGGGCATAAAAACCATTGGAAATGTCAAGCGTGGTTTTATATCGCTTACGCACAAGACTATTCACTAGGGCAGAGCTGTGAGTATTCTGTACTGCACAGTTACGGCAATGCGAGTTTAAATGCCGGTAATCCAACACCAAACGATACGAACCATCTGGCTTGTTTACAGTAAAAAGAGGGTTATTCATTGGTGACACACATGTTTCAATTACACCTTGATATTCCAATTGTTCAAGGATTGCCGCGACGGAAGCTTTGGCTTCACGTCGTATGGGATATTGAGGTTGAGGCTGTGGCTGAGACTGTAAAGGAATTTCGTGATTCATGGACAATTTATCCCAACCACATTGATTCCGGTACACAGCCGGCACTAGAGCCAGAGCCCACTCTTCTGCAAAATGCAGCGCATCCTCTTTCGAGACTGTGTTCGCGAAACTGGGGAGGATTACCTCCTCCCCTCACGGAGCTGCAAGAACAAAAGGTGGGGGCCAGTCAGCCTCAGAAAGCAAAATGTCATACGTAAACGAAAATTTTTCCCAAAATACCCCTTTTATTGTTCGCTGTATGTCACCTTCAATTAACAGGATAATTTCAAAAAGTCTATCAGGGGGAGCAACTCTTGTATCAGCTGTTTCTATCACAACATAAGTATCAGTCGCTGTCACCTTCATTAGTGGACGCAGGGCCTCTCTCACTATGGCAATCTCCGCCGCGCTGTCCAGAAAGGTCAGAGCCCACAACAGATTCCGAAGCTGCGTTCTCACTATCTGTGGCATATCGATGCGCTGTTAAAGCCGCGACTTTCTTTCTGGCAAACTGTGGTCTCTTCGGCGTAGAGCCCTCCTGCTTTCCTGCACCGTTTTTCGGGCGGGGCTGGTCACGTCCTTGCTGGCCACCCCGACCCCTGCCGCCCCCTCCACCACTGGTCGTCGAGGCCGATGAGTCCTGAAAGGAACGAGGAGAGGGTTGATCAGAAGACTGAAATCGATCAGGAGATGTAATCATCGCGCGATCGCGCAAGTCATAAACACGCTCCGATTGTGCAGGTAATGGAGACGCAGGGCAAGAAACCTGTGTTTGTTGTTGTTGTTTTCCCTGTTGTTTTTTCTTAGGCCAATTCTGTTTCTTGGACTTGGGCTGAACATCCGTTTCCAAAGCTTGTCCCTGGGGTTGCTTTTTCTCTTTAACAGAAAAAGGCTTAAGACCCTTACTATTGTGACCCACGGTTTTATATGCCGCCACAATAATTTTGGCCAACTGTCGGGGTTTCTCGACATCGGGAAGCGCCGCCAAAGCGTTAGCAACCTGAAAGTTCACTGCATCCCCCTTGACATTAGCAAGGATGAGATTGCAAACCACATCAAAGGTGCCACACAGGCGCATACCCAATTTTACCGCAGACTCCGGTCCGTGATCATCATGAACACATTTAAGGACCGTAGGCAGCACTGCCATTGACGGAGTGCCGTAGCACCTTGCATAGACAGCTGCAAAAGTCTTACCCCATGTCTCACAGTCAACAAGTTCAGGGGCCAAATCTTTCGGCAAAGTAAGAGTAAGAATCCAGTGTTTTTCACCAGGAGTCGTATTAGGAAATACAACTTCCAGATGGTCAAATTTCTCGGCAAGCCAGAAAGGAAAATCATCCTTATCCTGGGGTTTCTTGCCCATTACAGCATTGACCATCACAGGACCGAGTTTTAAACCACCCTGTCCTGCCGGAAGCGCCGCACCCCCCGGGGGGCCACCCGGAAGATTACGGCCCATGTAGTGTACTAAGGCTCTAATCACGGCAATTGAGACCACATGTAGTCTACGAAGTTCAGCCAGATTACAATTGCCGTGTAGAGGATGAGGAGTAAATCCAGCCAAAACAGGCCAACTCGCTCCTGGAATGGACAAAGGACCTAACCTCGGAGCGGTCAAAGTATGCGGTAGGGCCCACCAAACCAAACTCGATGCTGCCAAACATCAATAGGAACTTCCTGTGCTCTGTATGGTGCATATTCAGCCAGTACAACAGAAGGAGTGATGTGTGGAACACTCCAGAATTAGCGTCCACCTCCGGAAACGTCACCCACCAATAAAACAGTTTGTATGGGTAAGCTGCATCTGCGCTCACCACCATAATCACAGCCAAGCCTTCTAGAGGTACATTGTAAACCCGCAAATGATCGCGCACCGCAATGCGACTATGCTGCGGAATGTCCACGGCTTGGGCCATGACAGTACAGGAATGTAGAAAAACAAAGGAAACTCTGTAGCACAACTGGGTAGTAATTCAAGGAAACCGTTTTAGTAAGATTCAAGCTTGAAAAGACCTATTTGAAAAATAGGTAGGTTTGTTTCGACACCACCATTTTCCAGAAACGACAGTGAAGGGGTTAAGGATTGAATGATATACTACTCGAGTGTCATGATATAAGGCCAACAACGTATGGGCGCCATGTAGTGGGAATTCCGTTCTCCTACAGAACTGTGCATAGAGATTTGGAACCTCAGTGAATTAGGATGACCCAAAACTCACCTCAGTGCCCAAAATCCCCTTACCGAGCTAGCTACAGTGTCTCATTGGTCATAACAAACTCCCAATGTTTAGACAAACCAGAACATGAACTTAGATTACCTCAGGTATCGTGGAACACATGAACACTCTTTCGCTTTATAATCATTTCAAACCAAAACGTGGAGTAAATGAGGACACGTGCATATTTGAAATATTTATTTACTAATGCAGGGTTCTCAAACGCAGTATTTTAAATAATACAAGCAAACATATTATAAGAAACAAAGTTATCAGCATAGTTACTAGTCCATAAAAAGCGAACGGTGATAGCATACTTTGATGCTGAAATGAATAGGAATTAACAACACCTATTTCTCACCCTCCCTAATTTAGCATATTATATTATATCTATGAAGGTCTCTTTTGGGTTTTACCAGGTCGGGCCCATACCTCAAAATCTCAGTGGCAGAGGATCACATCATCTTCCACCAGCTCTCTGCATGCAAAGCACCATCAAGTGTGTTTAATGTTTTCAGCAAAGCAATATTAAACCCGCTCAAAGCCAGATTCTGGCAGCAGCTGCATTTGTGTTATGTCTAGGAAGGTGCGAAGATCAGACCTCACAACAACACTGTGTATAGTTATCCCCAGAGACTTCAGCCCTCACTATGCAGACAGTGTACCAAGCAAAGCTGATATCAGAGCAATAACATATTATTTCTCAAGTAAATCACAACTCTCTTCTAGGTTGAAAGCTACAATAACAATTATGCGTTGTGTGCAAAATGAAGCAAAAGGAAAAATGGCGTTTAAACATTTAATAAGCTCATGCTAACTTAACACAGTATATAGAAAAGAAGTAGCTGTATGACAGCATTGTGCTAGTTTTAACTGCTGCCGCATTTGCATCTTAAACTGCTGTAGCCTCTTTTGCACATCGCCCGTTTTTAGCTGCTACGATTGTTTTTCCGAGTGACGCTCTAGTCCTGAACTCCAGGAGGGGACTGCTCATACTTAAGTGGCCCTGATGCGTTCGCACCGCTGGGGCGCCAAAGGCGCACCAAAGGCAAGCCCATCTGTGCCCGTCCATGCACGGGCAGCGCACAGCGCCAGCCATGTTGTCGGTTTTAGGTGAGCCCCCTTAACATGCACACATACTCTTGGGAGAGTTTGTGTACCCCCAGACTGCGCTGTGCAGGCCCGAACTTTAATTGCGGTATCAGCACTCAGTCTTGGAAATGCTACACCTGCAACTTAGTGTTCCTTAACACAAAATTGAAATTGATTTGGACCCCCTCCTAGGTTCAGTAAAGGCTTCAATGCGTGCCTATTAATGCACGCTCGCTCATCAAACATAAGTTTGCATTCTCCCAGTTTGCCGAAGAGCAGGGCCTGCATATCCTGTTCATGGTAGAAACCTGGGCAGATGAAGCTTTAGGGCCTGATCTGGTGGGAGGCATTCCAACTGGTTTTTCAGGAAGGACCATAAAGGGAAAAGAGGTGGTGGCCTCGCAGTTGTCTATAAAACGTCCTAAAAGCTACCTTTAACGATATCCCTGTGAGATGTTGGCCTGGTATATGATGCTCACTAGTTCTATTGATCACCTTGTACCATGCCAAGCAACCCTTATGATGATTGGTTGTAAGTCAACCTTATAGACCAGCTATCCTAGAGGTAGCGTGGACAAAGCAGTCTTAGGCTAAACTCAGTAAGGCATGTGAAGCAAGCTGTTTTACCATACACAATCCCCTTGAATACCAAATGAAAGGACACCACACAGATATATATTGAAAATATATATATATTTATTAACTACAAATATCCCCTATACTCTTTATGAGCACAGAAGCATGAGCGTTAAAACAAAACACAGTTTAAATGTACAAAAGTTGCAAAATATGGATGAGCCCTAGGGGCCACCTAAACCATATACTAAAATAGTGATATAAGAACCACCAATTGAAAAGGAAGTAGGCCTAGGGCCTTGGGAATCGCTGGAGCTGATCGGGAATAGCAGTGACTAAGTCGGGAAAGGCCCACGGGACTCGTGTGCAGCGCTGAAAGTGCACGCATACACCGATGCAATGTCAATGGTGCGTAAAAGTTACAAAGTTAGTGTTTAAGGAACCTTCTGAGTGACCTAGAAGGATGAAACTTTAGACACATATACTAGAGGTGTGTACCAGTGTGGGAACACTAGCGTTGCTGAATTACCTCACCCACAGGAAGCGGGTGCACAGGTGCGAAGTAGTGTCGGGTTTCGTCACGCAGGTCGATGGTGCCTGAAGATGAAGATACTGCAGGCGGGTCGACGAGGAGAGTTCCGGTGGATCCAAGGGTGGATCTCAAGTGGTGAAGACCTGAAAGCAGAGGGGACAATGTTCAAAGTCACTAGCCAGTGACTACTGTGGAACCAGGATGGAACCAGGCGATACCAGCGGGTGCAAACAGGCGATGAGGTGTAGCTTGTCTCCTCAGCCACGTGGACACGAAGAGGTCGAGGACGTCTAGGAGTCGATCCCGAGTTGTCCCACAAAGGCTCTAGCTGATGGCGGTGTCGGCAACTTTATTGGAGCAAACAGGCCTTGGCTAATGCAAGCCATGCAGGAAGTGAAGAAAGCTTATCACTCGGACCAGCAAGGTCATAGCGGGTGCTCCTTTTTACAGGAGCGAGGGCAAGTCTGGAGCAACCAGACCCGCAGTGTAAATTGTAGGTTTTGTCACCAAGATGGCCGCTGACCACGTGGCAAGTTGCCGGGATGGCGCGTCAAGTGGCAAAGTGCAAAAGGGCCCCACGCAGATCGTGGAGATGCTGGGGGGCTGATCTTCAGTGAAAATGCTGCTCGGTTGTGGGGCTTCTCAAACCCCAAAGCACAGCATCGAGGGTGCCTCGGGTGCTGCGCAGTCAGCTTCTCGGGGGTCTTTCGAGATGTCCGGTCCCACGTCTCTCGGTGCCTCCACGGGTCCCTTCTTTGCAGGGACTGTCGATCGGGCTGTAAGAAGTCTAAAAGTCTGGGTCTCGTCTGGCTCTGGGCTCGGGCTCCAGCAGGAGGCGGTGGCAAAGCAGGCGTCGAGTTGCTGGATGGTGCCTGTGTTCACAGGGTGGCAACTCCTTGGCCACAAGGGAGATGCTCTTCAGTCTTCTCTGCATCAGAATGTCGAAGTCCGGCGTCTTCTTCGTTTCAAGTTGATTTCAGGATGATCTGAGGTGCTATGGCACTGCTCCCACTCTTATTCCCAATCTGAGGGGTGGATCATCTGCTAGGTCCCTCCTCTGGGTGGAAACAGGAAGAGGCGGTTACACCCCCTTTCCTTTGTCCAGCTCCGCGCCAGGAATGGGGCTGGAAAGCCCCAGAACTGGTTTGGACTGACTTATGCACGAGGACACCTTGTGTGCCCCAGGCATGTCTGATTCTATTCAGCCCTGTCCTACCCAATACACAAAATCCTGTCTGGGGTGGTGCTCGCACCTCCCAAGGCAGGAAACCCCTTGTCCAAGCCTCCCTCGCTGGAAGGACTCCCAGCAGCAGGAGGTCAGACTTGTGTCTGTGGTGGCAGCATCCATTTTGTGATGCTGAGGCTCTAGTTAACTTTAACCGGGGTTCAGGTTATGTACATGTCTTGTCCCTCTAGAAGGGTGGAATGCTATCCCCGTCGACCGAACTATCGAGGGGATAGTATTCCAAATTGTATGACACCTTACTCGACATGTTTTGATAAAGCCAAACCAAAGTTAGCATATAACTGCGAGGATTATAATGCACTTAAGAGTATATGGTATGGTAATATCCCGGAACAGCTAAGGGAGTTGTTCCCAACAGCTGCAGACAGGCTCAGCTCATGCTAGAGCACCATCTCACATGAAACCACGCACTCTGCCTCCAGGATTGCAGAGGCCTTCCATAGGAGTAGCTTATAGGTTAACATGTGTCCAGTTAAGGTTAGATATATGGATACTATATCTAAGTAAGAGGTGATTACACCAACTTACCCCAGCTGAGTGATCAGCCAGTTGTGTCAAATATGGAGGCCAGGCCAGGGGTGGCACAATACATGCTGCAGCGCCTGGTAGGCCTTGGCTACACCTATGCCCTGGGTACCTATGGTACACTGTTACAGGGGCCTATAAGGTGAACCAGTTTCAATTGTGTATGCACCTAAGGTACATGGAGTCCATTTTAAGGAGAGAGCAATTAGCCTGGGGCCCTGAATAGCAGGATCCCAGGCCAACTATGTCAAAAACCAGCTAAACACCAGGCAAAAAGTTTGGGGGTAACCATAGTCAGATATCCACCTTCCTACATAACCCCCCCAAACGAAAGGAGATAAGGCTATCCTTGTCCAGGTAAGCCTATATTGCCTAAGTGGCCATATAAGGAAGTACTAGCTCTGGCTTGGTAACCCCTGTCTCATGGTCCACTAAGCAATCCCTCACCCTAAGGGTATCAGAGGGTCTCCACCATAGGGAATCTCTACCTGTGGTGTTTTGTGGTAAAGTAAAAGGCTGGTGTTGAGATGGAGTACTGAAGTGAGATTCCTCTGTAGGACTCAGCTTCCTCCAGTCACTCTCCACCATGTGTGCCTTTCTTTCCTTGACTGAGTTGCACTGTTCTCTCAGGGTCAACCTCTGGCTGCCAACAGCTGGAGGCTGGGTCCCTTTGTTTGGCTTACTGGAGGGACAGGTCAGGTTTAGGGTCTTGGGGTCCCAGGTTTGGCTGTGCCCAACAGAATCCATCTGTGGGAGGTCCCTAACTACTTTTAAGGGGGCTCCCTCAGGAGTTTTTAAAGTTGTCACCTTACTAGGGCTACTAGTTTCGGTGCCCCTAATCTCTTGATGGGGGTGCTTTATTTGACAGTGGGCCCTTTGGGGCTCACTGTCCTTCTTGTCCTCTGCAGCCCTGGGCTGAGTAAGGCAAGGTAGAGAGGGGCAGGTTACCTGCTCCAGGCTGGGTCCCACCTGAGAAGGGTCCACTGCCATCAGAGGCTCTGTCAGGCCAGGCCTAACAACCTCTGGGACAGTTCCTTCATCAGGGGTAAGATCAGTTCCCTGAGGAGGCTGGTCCTATCCTAAAGTCAGGTGGGAGGGAGATTTCTCTTCCTCCTCAATGCTCTCTGTTTGTGTGGAGTGACCCATCATTTCAGGCTTCACAACACATGAATCAGTTTGAGTTTGGGCTGTGGCCATCACAGCCCCACCAACCTTTTCAGGAGGAGACTCAGTTTGGGTATGGGCTGTTACCATCACAGCCCTGTTAATCTTTTCAGGAGGGAAGTTAGCTAAAGATGGGGCTGAGGTTTGCTCAGCCCTACCAACCTTTTCAGGAAGGACATTTTGGATTGGGGCTGTGGCCATCACAGTCCCACTAACCTTTCCATGGAGATTTACCATTTTAGAATGGGTTTGCTGTTCAACCTCAGCCCAGGCTGAGATTTCCAAATCATTACCAAGTAGGCAATCTACAGGCAAGTTTGCTGACACTGCCACTCTCTTTGGGCCAGTGACACCTCCCCAGCTAAGATTGACTACTGCCACGGGATGTTTGGTTTCTATTCCATCAATGTTTGTCACCTGATATGTGGCATCAGGTAAAAGTTGCCTCGAGGGGACTAGATATTCAGCCACCATGGTGATGCTAGCCCCTGTGTCTCTAAAGGCCTCAACTTTCAAGCCATTGATGAGGGGCTCCTGTCTGTACTTGCTCAAAGTGTTTGGGCAAGCAGTGAAATTGGCAAACCCCATGCCAGTTTCATAGACAAAAGTATCTGAGGTAGGGGACCTGGATAGGCCAGAATCCACCTGAGCTCCAAAAGTAAACCCACCCAAATGCTTGGGGGTGCTCCCACCACCTGGGGGACCACTGCTAACAGTGACAGGAGGTGTTGGAGCATTACTTGGAGGTATATTTTCCTTATTACCATTCTTTGGACAACAGCTGTCTGTTTTCCAATGTCCAACCTGTTTACAGGTATGGCAGTAAGGCTTTTTCTCTGTAGAGGAAGTGTTGTTGGGCCCACCCTTTCCATTGGAGTTTTGGGGCACTGGGGAAGTCTTCTCTTTGGTTTTATCCCCACCTTTCTCTTGAGGCTTGGTAGTCTCTTTCTTTTGGTCACCACCCTGGTTCTTAGGCCTGATCCTGGTTCTGACCCATTTGTCTGCCCTCTTACCCGATTCTTGTGGAGAGGTCAGATCAGAGTCCACCAGGTGCTGATGTAGAAGCTGATTTTGACAATTACTTAAGATTTGCTCTCTCACAATTAAATTGTACAATCCTGTATAGTCTGTAACCTTACTTCCCAGCAACCAGCCCTCCAGAGCCTTAGTGGCACTTTCAACAAATTCAGACCAGTCCTGAGTCTGTGTCTTCTGGGTCTCTCTGAACATTAACCTGTACTGTTCAGTGGTTAAGCCTAACCCATCAATCAGAGCACTCTTCAGGACCAGGTAGTTTCTAGAATCCCCATCACTAACTGTGAGGAGTCAGTCTCGGCCTCTACCTTCAAAGGAGAGCCACAAGATGGCTGTCCACTGCTCCTGGGGGATCTGCTGTACTCTGGAGGCTCTCTCAAGTGCAGTCATCCATTTGTGGATATCATCCCCAGCTTTGTAGGGGGGCACAATCTTACTCAGGTTCAAAAGACCTGTCTTTATCCTTAGGGATAATGCTGCCCCCAGTGGGTACTAACCCACTCTCTCTAGGCTGTCTTGCTCTAGCAAGTTTCTCTTGGGCCAGGGCAACCTCTAGTTCCCTCTTCTGGATCCTAAGTTCAGCCTCTCTCATGTTGGCCTCATGTTCCCTTCTCTGAGGGCTAGTCATCCCCTTCTGGAGTGACCATAAGAGCCTCTAGAAGCTTGGGAGTATTGGATTCACCTGAGTGATTCCTCCTCCTCCTGGGCTCCTGGTTAAGTCCACTTGGGGGTCTGAGTGGGTTTATCCCTGACTCCGTCCCAAATAGGCTTAAGTTAGCCATGCTAAGCCCTTTGGCTGGCACCTGACTAAGTCTGCCATCATCAGAGTCACTACTCTCCCCTTCTGTCTCCTCTTCATCCTCCTCCTCATCAGGCTGAGTATCTCCAGTGACTTGGTCATCCTCATCTATCTGGACTACAGGGGCAGGGGTGTCAGTATTGTCATCTTCAGGGGAGAGCCTCCATCAGCATTCCCTGTGGGGTCTGTTTTAAAGGTCTTTAGAGATTCAGACTGGTCTAAAAGCTCTCTAAGGTGGTCTGTAGTAGGGGTTGGACCCATCTTAAGACCTCTTGAGGCACAAAGCTGCCTTAATTCCTTGAAGTTAAGCATAGCAAATTTGGATGGTGCCTTTGGAGGGTCACTCTCAACAGGGGTAGGTCCAGTGGACCCCTCTGCTCCAGACATTGCTCTAGTGTGGGTGGATATGTTGCAATCTACCTACACTGGTGTTTACCTACTAAACCTATCTAGTAGTTGTAGTCAGGGTGTGCTACTCCCTATCCTCTACAACAACTAAGTTCAGTAGAACTTAAGTATACTAGTCTTGTTTTATATGTACCTAGCAGGTACCTGTATGATCTTTCAAATGATAATCTCAAAGATTGTAATGGTAAAACAACAGCAAGCTCAAATCCCAATCCGCTGCTCACCAATGTGAGAAGTTGGCCTGGTATATGATGCTCACTAGTACTAGTAATCACCTTGTACCATGCCAAGCAACCCTTATGATGATTGGCTGTAAGTCAACCTTATAGACCAGCTATCCTAGAGGTAGTGTGGACAAAGCAGTCTTAGGCTAAACTCAGTAAGGCATGTGAAGCAAGCTGTTTTACCATACACAATCCCCTTGAATACCAAATGAAAGGACACCACACAGATATATATTGAAAATATATATATATTTATTAACTACAAATATCCCCTATACTCTTTATGAGCACTAAGCATGGGCGGAAAATCTGTTCCGCTCGTGGATTTTGCGGATTTTCTGTAAATTCGCAATCTGCGAACGCTCGCGAATTTACCGAAAATCCGCAAATTCGCACGCAGCAGATTTTTTTTCTTGGTGATACAATTTTGCGGCGTGCGGCGTAAGTTCGCAATTGCGAACATGTAGGTGCGGCGGGCAGCAACAATCTCGCACTCGCGAAATTACAAAATTTGCAATTCTGCACAAGAAATCCACTAGCAAGCAGCATAGACCTTCCGAAAATGATGATTTTTATCAGAATAACTCCTCAGGTTGACATTTGCCTGCGCTTTTTTGGATTTGAGGCCTTTTGACTTTCTTTGGATCACTTTTGGATTAGAAATCAACTTTCACAATTAAGTTTGTTTGGGGCATTACAGCTGCTGTTCTGCAGAAAAACGAGTTTTGCTAAACTGAAAGCACTCAGCAGGTGCAAAAGTTCAAATTCATCATTAGTAACCATTCCCTGTAGTGCTTCCTGACTGGGGCCCCTCCAGAGTTCAGTTGCTAGTTGCAACAATTGTATGACCCTGCTCTGACCCTCACAGCCAGATCATAGAATAGCTACAAGTAGGCCACAAAGGTCCTGGAAAAAAATTACACTGCAACAGAAAGCAAATTACAGATAAGGAAGCAGGTGCCAGACTGGAATTTTAAAACAATGACACATTAATAAATCAACCCCAAATTAATTCATGTCAGTTGAAGCAGGGCAGGTGTGCTTGCTTTCCCCCCTCCATAATCTACAGTGATGATGATGAACCAGAGGGTAGCATTGATGTACCAGAGGGTGGCATGGGTGAAACAGAGGGTGGCAGTGTTGAAACAGAGGGTGCTGTGAACCTGTGATGATAAACCAGATGTAGAAACAACATTGTCACGACCGTTGCGTGCCGACAAGTAAGTTCGCAATTGCGAACTGGTACAAAATCCTCGCGAACTGGCAGAAACCCTTGCGAACACTATAAAAACAAAAAAATCCGCAAATTCGCGAGAATTCGCGGATTTTGCGGATTGCGAGTTCACAAATACGCAAATTCGCGAACGCCAGATTCGCAAAATTCACCCATGCTTAATGAGCACAGAAGCATAAGCGTTAAAACAAAACACAGTTTAAATATACAAAAGTTGCACAATATGGATGAGCCCTCGGGGCCACTTAAACCATATACTAAAACAGTGGTATAAGAACCACCAATTGAAAAGGAAGTAGGCCTAGGGCCTTGGGAATCACTGGAGCTGATCAGGACTAGCAGTGACTAAGTCGGGAAAGGCCCGCGGGACTCGGGTGCAGCGCTTAAAGTGCACGCATACACCAATGCAATGTCAATGGTGCGTAAAAGTTACAAAGTTAGTGTTTAAGGAATCTTCCGAGTGACCTAGAAGGATGAAACTTTAGACACATATACTAGAGGTGTGTACCAGTGTGGGAACACCGGCGTTGCTGAGTTACCTCACCCACAGGAAGCGGGTGCACAGGTGCGAAGTAGTGTCGGGTTTCTTCACGCAGGTCGATGGCGCCTGAAGATGAAGATGCTGCAGGCAGGTCGACGGGGAGAGTTCCGGTGGATCCAAGGGTGGATCTGAAGTGGTGAAGACCTGAAAACAGAGGGGACAATGTTCAAAGTCACTAGCCAGTGACTACCGTAGAACCAGGATGGAACCAGGCGATGTTGGGTGCAAACAGGCAATGAGGTGTAGCTTGTCTCCTCAGCCACGTGGACACGAAGAGATCGAGGACATCCAAGAGTCGATCACAAGTTGTCCCACAGAGGTTCTAGCTGATGGCGGTGTCGGCAACTTGATTGGAGCAAACAGGCCTTGGCTAATGCAAGCCATGCAGGAAGTGAAGAAAGCTTATCACTCAGACCAGCAAGGTTAGAGCGGGCGCTCCTTTTTACAGGAGCGAGGGCAAGTCTGGAGCAACCAGTCCCGTAATGTAAATTGTAGGTTTCGTTGCCAATATGGCCGCTGACCATGTGGCAAATGGCCGGGATGGCACGTCAAGTGGCAAAGTGCAAAAGGTCCCCACGCAGATCGTGGAGATGCTGGGGGGCTGATCTTCGGTGCAAATGCTGCTCGGTTGTGGGGCTTCTCAAACCCCAAAGCACAGCATCGAGGGTGCCTCGGGTGCTGCGCAGTCAGCTTCTCTGGGGTCTTTCAAGATGTCCGGTCCCACGTCTCTCGGTGCCTCCACGGGTCCCTTCTTTGCAGGGACTGTGGATCGGGCTGTGAGAAGTCTGGGGGCCCGATTCACAGAATGAACTTAAGACTCAATCCTAAATTTACTACTATTTTGGTATTCACAGAATGCACTTACTACTTTTGGCATTCACATAATGCACTTACTACTTTTGGCATTCACAGAATGAACTTACTACTTTTGGTATTCACAGAAGTTAGGATTTTGTCTTAAGTTTGTCTTAAGACAGACTTAAGACAGACTTAAGACAAACTTAAGACAGACTTAAGACAGACTTAAGACAAAATCCTAACTTCTGTGAATACCAAAAGTAGTAAGTTCATTCTGTGAATACCAAAAGTAGTAAGTGCATTCTGTGAATGCCAAAAGTAGTAAGTGCATTCTGTGAATACCAAAATAGTAGTAAGTTTAGGATTTAGTCTTAAGTTCATTCTGTGAATCGGGCCCAGGGAGTCTGGGTCTCGTTGGGCTCTGGGCTCAGGCTCTGGCAGGAGGCGGCGGCAAAGCAGACGTTGAGTTGCTGGATGGTGCCTGTGTTCACAGGGTGGCCACTCCTTGGCCACAAGGGAGATGCTCTACAGTCTTCTGTGCAGCAGTCAGTCCGGCGTCTTCTTAGTTTCAAGTTGATTTCAGGATGATCTGAGGTGCTATGGCACTGCTCCCACTCTTATTCCCAATCTGAGGGGTGGATCACCTGCTAGGTCCCTCCTCTGGGTGGGACCAGGAAGGGGGGCGGTTACACCCCCTTTCCTTTGTCCAGCTCCGCGCCAGGACTGGGGCTGGAAAGCCCCAGCACCGGTTTGGACTGACTTATGCACGAGGACACCTTGTGTGCCCCAGGCATGTCTGATTCTATTCAGCCCTGTCCTACCCAATACACAAAATCCTGTTTGGGGAGGTGCTCGCACCCCCCAAGGCAGGAAACCCTTTGTCCAAGCCTCCCTCGCTGGAAGGACTCCCAGCAGCAGGAGGTCAGACTTGTGTCTCTGGTGGCAGCATCCATTTTGTGATGCTGAGGCTCTGGTTAACTTTAACCGGGGTTCAGGTTATGTACATTTCGTGTCCCTCTAGAAGGGTGGAATGCTATCCCCGTCAACAGAACTGTCGAGGGGATAGTATTCCAAATCGTATGACACCTTACTCGACATGTTTTGATAAAGCCAATCCAAAGTTAGCATATAACTGCGAGGATTATAATGCACTTAAGAGTATATGGTATGGCAATATCCCGGAACAGCTAAGGGAGTTGTTCCCGACAGCTGCAGACAGGCTCAGCTCATGCTAGAGCACCATCTCACATGAAACCACGCACTCTGCCTCCAGGATTGCAGAGGTCTTCCATAGGAGTGGCCTATAAGTTAACATGTGTCCAGTTAAGGTTAGATATAGGGATACTATATCTAAGTAAGAGGTGATTACACCAACTTACCCCATCTGGCTGATCAGCCAGTTGTGTCAAATATGGAGGCCAGGGCAGGGGTGGCACAATACATGCTGCAGCCCCTGGTAGGCCTTGGCTACACCTATGCCCTGGGTACCTATGGTACACTGTTACAGGGTTCTATAAGGTGAACCAGTTCCAATTGTGTATGCACCTAAGGTACATGGAGTCCATTTTAAGGAGAGAGCAATTAGCCTGGGGCCCTGAATAGCAGGATCCCAGGCCAACTATGTAAAAAACCAGCTAAACACCTGGCAAAAAGTTTGGGGGTAACCATAGTCAGATATCCACCTTCCTACAATCCCCACGAGATTGTCATGTGAGGCACTTGCTTTTCAACTAACTCTGAGTCACACCTAGTCCTTTAATGGGATGCTTATCTACCGCCCCCCTAGTCCTAAAGCCAACTTTCTTGAATACCTGGGGCATCTATTAGAACACAACGTGAATTTTCAGGAGTATACTACACTCGAGGATTTCAATTTTAACTTCGATAATGCACTTGACAGTGACTGAAAGGCCCTGATGGACCTATTTACGAGCGCTGGTCTAACACAGCTGATCGAAGGTCCCATGCATAGTGCCGGCCATTTACTAGATGTAGTTTTTTCCGACTGTCTGCACCTGAAATTCAATGGTATCCTACATCTACGATGGTCGGACCCTGCAGCGGTTCTGTTCAATCTTGCCCTGCCCCACTCTACAAGCAATAAGCAGGTGCTCATAAAAAGCGAGAGCCATATCTTTGGCACCCCTTAGACCACACGCATCTGGCTTTCAAACTTATTCATGAGAGACCCCTCCCCCCAGCCTCTGCCCCAGAGAAAGCAGCTCAAGACTAGCATGACTGGATCCGGACCTCAATACGGGCAATCGTTCCCCGAAAATCGGGAAAAATCACAAGGTCATCTCCCACGGAACCCTGGTTTTCGGATGAGTTGAGGCTGCTTAAAAGCAGTGTTATAGGCAAGAAAGGCTCTGGAGACTCATTTACGACCCCTTAGAAAAAGAGCGCTATAGGAAAATACTTACTCAGGACAAAGCCAGCATTCACAATGCTAAAATTAAGTACTACTCAGAGACCATTTTTAAAGCCAAGACTTTTGCCAGAGAATTATTTGTCACTGTTCAAAAACTGAGCCAAGCCCATGTGCATGAAGAGTCAATCCCGGATCTAGTCTTCTGTGACACATTCGCTTCCACCTTTTGTAGTAAAGTCCGGGACATTTACAACAAATTTACATCAAACACTACTCATGAAGCAAGTAATCAAATTCCCCTGGTGCCGAAACACTGCAGTAACCCAAATCCTACGCTTCTCTCCGAGTTTCCTCCAATCACATACAAGCAGGCATTTAAACTTCTTCCTGCTGCCAAATCGGGCTCACCATTGGATCCTTGCCCCCAAAATCTTAATCTCAGTGAGCGAATCAATAGCCGGCCATCTCACTGAGGTTTTTAATCTGGTTCTGGAAACCAGCATTTTCCGGATCTATGAAAAAAGACCTCTATCCTACGACTTTAAAAAAAATCTAATCTGGACAAAACAACCCAAGTGCCGGTGCTGGGCCCGGTGTGCTGTGTTGCTGCGGCCTACGAGGGATTGACGTGCCGGGAGGCGCCTGGCCATTGAGGAGGCCCTTGGGGAGAGAGGCGCTGCAGAAACTGCCATTTAGGGACGAACGTGAGTGCCTGAGCCGCCCCCCCCCCCTCTTGCTCACTACCATGGTGTTCCGCTGCGGGGTGGGGGGCTGCGGGTGCCGTTTTTCCCCTCCTGTGGCGACTTACTGATTGTGACGGAGGCGCCCTTTCTGTGGGGACTGCAACAAGGAGTTTGGCTGGAGCTCCTGGCCCGTGCTCTCTCTGGTTGTCACTGGCCCTACCTGAGGTGACTATTGCCTGCTCCCTAGCCTTTTGACGTGCGTGCTGGTACTGCTGTTGGGGCCTGGTGACTCTGTGGGCTGTCCGCCTACGCCTAGAGGTCCCGGTGCTGGGCGCTGCCACTTTCGCCCTGCGGGTGTTTGTCCGCTTCCTGGCGGATTGCTGGGCGCATTGAGAAAGCGTGGCCTCCTACCTCTCCTGCTTTTTCCCCCTGCATGGCTATTACTCCTCCCATAGGTCGCTGGAGTTGGGAGCGAACCTGGTGTGCCATTTGGACGCCGCGGCTGGGGTGTATTTTGGCGGTGGACCTGCGCCTGGGGTCTGGTGGTGCTCCCCTGGTACAAAACGGGGCGCCCGGATAGATCACAGCCCAAGCTTTCTTCCAACCAGAAGGGCTCGAAGGCGGCGGATGATGCCGGGAGTGGTGGCGCGGTTGATAAGGACATGACTGAGGAGGCACTGGAGCAGGACCTGCGAGGGATCCTCCTAGCCATGGGAAAAAACCTTCAAGGGGGCATGACCAATATAGGCACAAAACTGGACGCTCTTACTTACCGTATGGACCGCATGGCTGAGAGGCTGGATAAGCATGTGGAACGACTTGATATGTCGGAGAGACGCCTCACTGAAGTTGAAGAGGCCCACACCACGCTGGAATAGGATAACAGGCAGATTGGCAGAGCTATGCAGTCACTCCTGGACAAAACGGAGGATTTGGAGGCCCGCTCGCACCGCTGTAACCTGCGCATCACGGGCCTTCCGGAGAGTACCCCGACGGGCAACATGGAACTGTTCATGGAGGGGTTGCTGAAGAAATTGCTGGGGGACGATGCTTTCTCACACATGTTCATAGTGGAAAGGGCGTATCACTCTTTGGGGCCACGGCCCAAACCAGGTGCCCCCCCCCCAGCGACCCATCGTAGCCAAACTATTGAATTACTGGGATCGGGATATTGCCCTAAAACTGGCTAGAGAAAATCAGCCTTTACAGTATGAGGGCTCCACCCTGTCCATATACCCTGACTTCACGGCTCGGGTGCAGGAGGCCCGGAAGCAGTTTGCCCCTATGAAGCGCCAGTTGCGTGATCTGGGCGCAGATAATGCGATGCTGTATCCAGTGAAATTACGTGTCAATCGACAGGGGAGATCCCGGATCTTCACAGATCCCAAGGCGCTGCAGAAGGCCCTGAGAGATTGGCAGAGGGAGAAGCGACCGCCGAGGCTGGAGAAAGATGATCTGGAGGGGGGTTCCATGGAGGACCAGGATTGAATGCTGCACCCTGCGGACTAGCTGGCGCCTGGTAGCCCCTCGTCAGGTTTTGTTGATTGGGTATGGGGGTGCCTGGAACCCATAGCTTCCTTTATTTTTTGCTGGCAGGTATGTCTCTGGACCTGGGGGCCCTAATGATGCTGAGACTGGAGGGACCGACATCTACTCTTTTGCCTTAAAACCCTTTGTGATGACAATCTGCTTTCCGTGCCTTATAACGGTTTGCCATTTGCCTTTTTGTGTTTGATATGGCCTGCTGGAGTTTGTTTGGCTTCATATTTGGGCCTGCTGCCTTTGGTGATGCTTGCTTTAGTGTTCCTTCGGAATGTACGGTCCTTTTTGATGGGTAGACCCTCTTTTTTCTTTTTTCAATTTTCCAACTGAGCATGGTGTGGTATTGACACCACTCTTTATTCTTTAGAGTTCTGGGCCGGGGGGGGTGACGGGGGGTAATGTTTGTGCTATTATTGTTGAGTGTTCCTAGCACAGGTTTTGTCGGCTACATCTGCCCCCGCGTGTTTACCACTGCTTTCAAGGTTCTTTTTCGGGGGAGGGGGTTGCCTGCTGTATGGATGAGTGGGGTGTTTGCAGATGTTTCGTTGGGGGGGCTGAGTGGGGGGTGGGAGGCTGTCTGTTGGGGCGAAAGAATGAGCCCGGCCTAGTTGGGGTAGGGCAGGCGTGGGAGGGGGGATGGGATAGTGATTTTATGGGGCTTTTTCTTTTGTATTGTTGTGCGTTGGTTCTGTTGTTTGAGGCAAGTAAGTGGACTGGGTGGGGTGACAGTAAAATGCAAACGATGTCCCACAACTTTGTATTGTGCATGGCAGGTGCGATTCTTTTATGTTCACTATGGCAGGAGACATGACAGGGGGGGAAGCAGCTCCTGACACACTGCGGTTCCTTACCTGGAACATAAGGGCTTGAATGATCACAGCAAAGTCCGCAGGGTCCTCCAGTATTTGGCGAAACACCAGATAGACATTGCGGTTTTGCAGGAAACCCACCTACCACCGGATAGCCCCATCCTCTGTTAAAGGGGACTCCGCGATAATGTTCATGCTGCAGGTTTTACCACTCATGCCATAGGGGTCCTTACTTGGTTTAATCCTAAATCCTCCCTCGTTTGGTCACCAATAGATACTGATAGAGAAGGACGCTTTACAATCACGAGCTGCTCCGGTAAGGGTATGGACATGTGTATAGTGGATACTTACGACCCCAACTTCGACCTACCTAGCTTCTACACGGCCCTGGCTCAGAAGGTTCACACGCATGCCGACACGGTGATTTTCTGGGAAGGATTTTAATCTGACTTGACATCCTGCGCCGGATAGATCAGATGGCCCTCCGCGGGCACCTTCGGCCTCTGCGCGTACACTATCTATGCAATTGGCAAATCTTGATTTGACTGACGTCTGGCGCCATCGACACCCGGCGCAGGGTGGCTTCACGCACTACTCAGCCCCTCTCAATATACATACGAGGATAGACTACTGGTTTGTGTCCTCCTCTTTCTTTCAGAGTGTGCGCTCATGCAAGATCCTGCCGCAAACCTACTCGGACCACTCGCCACTTTTGCTTTCTTGCTCCATGCCTGTGCGGCGGATTCCACCTTCGCCTGGCACTGGCGCTTTCCCTCTTACTCCTTGTTAGATCTTCTTTTTAGGGAGGAAATTTTTACGGCGCTGGAGACTTTCTTCGAAGCTAATGTGGGTTCTGTGGACTCGTTCCAGTCGGTATGGGAAGCGTTTAAGCTATATGCCAGGGGGGTTACTATCTCTAAACATGGAGGGGTGCTGAAGTCGATCAGGGGTCGCCTTGAGCTCTTGGAACGTAAACTTAGAGACCTAGAGGCATTGAGATTGCAGTCTGGAGGGGACTCTATTGATCGGGAGATTGTAGGGGTCCTTCGGGAATACAATGATGAGGCGGATTTGGAGATTAAGCATCTAGGGAAGTATGCTATTGCTAGGACTTACTGTGAGGGCGAATGTCCGGGCGTGGTGCTGGCCCGCTTGGCTAAGCGGGGCAGGGAGCACACTTCCATTCCAGTGATGAGGTCGGAGGACTCCGAGCTCCCGCTCTCGAACGAAACGTTTACAGACCGCTTTCGGGACTATTATGCAGCCCTGTACGCCTCGAGGGGGCCTGCTCCAGAGGAACGGATCGTGGACTACTTGTCACATATAGAGCTTCCGTGGGTCTCTGACCTGCACGTCCAATTTCTGGCTCGTCCCTTTGATAGAGATGAGGTGGTGCTGGCACTATCTTCCATGAAGAGTGGGGGGGGGGGCGCCGGGCAATGATGGCCTCACGGTGGCATTTTATAACGCGTTTTCCGATCTTTTGATTTCTCACTTGCTTAGCCTATTTGATGACATGGCCAATTTGGGCTCCATGCCGCCCTCTATGCGGGAGGCTATTATTGTGGCGATTCTTAAGCCGGGCAAGGACCCAAATTAATGTGACTCGTACCGCCCACTTTCCCTTATGAACGTTGACACGAAAATCTTTGCTAAGCTGCTCTCTAATCGCTTGCACCCTCTTGTCACATCACTGGTGGCCCCGGAGCAGTCTGGCTTCATCCCTACACGCAATCTTATTTATAATATCAGAACAGTCTTTGCTGCTTTTCAGCACACTTGCCTGGAGCTGTCGGCTGTTGCTGTATTCTTAGACATGGAGAAGGCATTCGACTCGGTGGAGTGGGCATTCTTGCACCACGTCCTAAGCAGGATGGGCGTAGGCCTTCTATTTTTGCAGCTTCTATCAGTACTTTACTATAAGCCAACGGCCCGTACACGTATTGGCCCTCTGACTTCGGACTCCATAGTGGTGGGCAGGGGCACGAGACAGGGTTGTCCTCTATCCCCGATACTCTACGCATTGGTGGCTGAGCCCCTTGCATGTGCCCTACACGAATATCATGGCCATCGAGGTATCCGCTTTCCCACGTATAATCTCATTGTTTCTACATACGCGGACGACACGCTCCTCTATGTTAGAGACCCCATTACTCATCTTTCTTCGGTATTGCGGGAGGTGGTCCTGTTTGGATCCCTCTCTGGCATTCGGGTGAACTGGACGAAATCGATCATGTTCCCGCTGACAGCAGCTACGGTGGCGTTTGAGCCTGAGTACCCACTACAGTGGACTACTGAGGCGGTTCCGTACCTTGGTATCCGTCTCCACATGGACTCAGAAATTGTTCTTCGGGAAAACTATGGCTGCGCTATATCTAAGCTGGAGGATGACGTTGAGAAGTGGATTTCCCTCCCGCTGTCACTTTCGGGACGCATTGCATTAATGAAAATGGTGGTGCTCCCGCGCTTTATGTTCCTATTCAACACCATCCCTATGGTCCTCCCCGTCCACTTTTTTCATAGACTGCAATCTTTGATGGTGTGTCTGGCTTGGGCGGGTAAACAACCCAGGGTGGCTTGGCATATTTTGATACGGCCGTGTGCGTCGGGCGGCCTGAACGCCCCAGACTTAGAACTTTACTATCGCGCAGCGCAGTCTGCCCACGCTTATTCGTGGATTCACGGGCCACCGGACGCTCCTCATGTCCGTATCGAGCGGATAGTTGCTGATCCGACGCCCCTACCAGCCCTATTAACGCAATTTCTGGACCGCCGTATGGGAATGTTGGATTCCTTACTATCGGTTGTCCATGCCTGGCACTTCATGACGAATGCACAGGCATGTTTGTTATTGTATTCCCCGAACTAGAGTCTTGAGAGGTGCTACTGGCTAGCTCCCTTCAGGGAAAAGGGAGTAATCTTAGCCCTTCGCCGGCTTGGCATTCAAAATATGGGCGACTTGTTTGCAGGTGGCAAGGCGCGTGCATGGGAACAGGTGGCCCTTGCGGTGGCAGATCCCCCCTTGAGGGCGCGTTTCCAGTTCCACAGCGTGCGCAGCGCTCTGCGTGAACTCCTTGGGGCTGATATGGAGGAACCGGTGACAGTTGCTACCTTTGAATATGTGGTTACCGCCAAATCCCCTATGAAATTAGTGTCTACTCTCTATCGGACAGCACAATCTGCGCTATACGCAGAATACACGAAGCTGCGATTGGCCTGGCCTGGCAGCACGACCTGGGCACAGATATGAGTGAGGAGCTTTGGAGCGATTGCTGAGCTAGTGTACGGAAAATCTCTCTTAACGGCCGCCATAGGCTCACGCACTTCAAGTTCCTGAACAGGACATATTACACGCCGGAGAGGCTCTATAGATACAGGCTTCGTGATTCCCCGGAATGCGAGCGATGCAGGGCCCCCCTGGCAGATTTCCTTCATGTTGCGTGGTCATGCCCCGTGGTCTTCTCCTTTTGGCAGTCGGTTTATAATGAGCTCAACAGAACTGCAAACTTGGCCTTAGATCCGGACCCATTATTGGCCCTTTTAGGCTATTCGAAACCCTTGCGACGTTCACAGCGGAGACTTGTGGATATGGCGTTCCTTGTGGTTAAGCGTTGTATTGTAAGGGCCTGGATGAGCGGCCCCCCTACTCTAAGCGGGTGGAAGAGGGACTTGGTGTATACAATGAGCTGATGCCCCTCAAGAACAGGCCTAAGAACTTCTGGGCTGCGATACTTGATGGTACGTTTATTCCAGCCATGCATGCTGGTGCTGCTGAGGTTGAGGATGATGTGCAGGATGGGACCGCAGTGGACGTTTTCAGTGCTGAGCCTGATACGACATTGGATGATGAGACGTGTGCATGAAGAGTTGCCATGATGATGAGGGGGTATCTCGAGGAGGGGACGGGAAGCGACTGGTGGTTTCCCCTCCCTCTAGATCTGTCTTTAATGCCAAGTTTGATATGATGTATAATGCCTTCACTGCCTTATTGACATTTTGTGTACTGCCATGACACTTGACCTGCTGATTGTCCATCTACCACTTGTGATTGCCTTATTTTTTGTATTGTTTTGGTCTTCTTGCTTGTTTCTGTAAATGCAATAAACAGATTTTTTTTAAAAAACATTATCCAGCACTGAATGAGGTTTGGACCTGTAAATGTAATTGGATTAATAATTTATTGCTGTTTTCCCTCACTCATGTGATGCAATGCTGCACAATATGTGGCTATATCAGCCACTATGGCTGGATTCACAATACAGATCATTATCCACACTGCACAATATATCAGGAATGTCTGTGTGGAAAGGCTAGTATGTATGTACCAAGGGACACGTTATAAAAACTTCACGCAGCACAGCACAGCAAGTCACCTTGCTGCACTGCGTGAAAGTGAAAGGGCAGGAATGCATCATATTTACCATTTTACTGGACATTCTTTTCCTTTCCCAGCATTGGTACACTTTTGACTGCCTAGTTCCCTATTCTTGTACCCTTGCACCACTGTGCAAGGGGGCCTGTGATGAAGCTGGCTATCATATGACGCATGATGTAAGATAATCCTGATCTTTCACCTCCAGTCAGATCGGCCCTGAGAGTTGAGAAGCTGCATTCCATGGTCTGAAAATGTATATATAGCCACCTTGCTGCATTGCGTGAAAGGGAAAGAGCTCAGTGATTCCATGATACAGCGCATTCCTGCCCTTTCCTACTGGTGCCGTTCTTTTGTCTGCCTAGCACCAATGCAGCCACCCTTGCATCATGGTGCATGGGGGCATGCGTTGTAGGCAAAATAGTTCTTGGGCAGGTAAGCACAACTGCCTGAATAAACAGTCTCCTGAGAGGCTGTGGGCTCTTACTGTGTGTGCTGCAGAATGAGATAACAGAAATGTGACAATATTCTTTCTCTAGAATTAGGTTCACCTGTGGACTTTATGCATTATTACACTATTATAAATGAAAGACCTGAAACTCGGTATGAGATTAGGAGTATTTATTCTGTAAGTGAGGACGAACAAAAACCCGACCACCTCAGCTGGGGAAACTGCCTCTGCCAACCGTCGAATCACAGAACCTTGGGCACGAGAGGTAGAACACAAGCACGTCCACGAGCCCAGGGTTACCACAAATCCGGCAGAACAAGCAAAGGCATACAGAGGCTTAGTATGAAACACAACAGACATATTTCCAGGTCTAGCACTAAGGCCAAATCTGTGAATCTGCCAAAATAAGGGTGTTGATGCAGTGAGACACCTACCCTCCATCTATGAAATCGCTCCCTGCTTCAGAGTAAGGCTAGTCAGCAATGTGCGCTGCTTGCATAACTCAAGATTATGTGTTGCATGCAGGGCCACACAAACTTAACCTTGCCTCTCCCTTTTGCATGAAGCAAGAGCAACACAAAAAGAACAATTGACGGACAAAATGCAGAACAATATCATACATTCACCCCAGTGCAGAGATCTGGGCCTAAATCCATTGGTTTTTGTTCACCATGCTATTCCAGTTTGAACCCAGGCCTATGCAAATCAGTCTTGACCCTGTGCCCAATGAGAACAGTTCAGCCTGAACTTCCAGGCCAGGTCCTCCCTGTACTGGAAACAAGCATCCAAGGACCGGTTTCGTGGTATCACCCCTCTTCAGCCAGGATAGCTTGACTCCAGTGGCATGGAGAGCACAGCACCCACGTCTGGGCATACCCGTCCCACTCGGGGTGGCAAATGCAAAAACAACAATTGATGGACAGAATGCAGAACAATGTCCTACATTCACCCCAGTACAGAGATCTGGGTCTAAATCCATTGTTTTTTTGCTCACCAAGACCAACAGCAAAAGTGTACATAACTGGGCACTGGGTATTATTAACCATTTATGCATCAGAATAACCGAGGATCGATGGTATGCGTAAAATGCATTGTTCAATATTGTGCCTAAATAAATGTTTTGTACTCCTACACTGACCTTACTTTAGTTAGTTTGACATATTGTAGTTGAAGTCTTTGTAATGAAGGTATATTGAACATTTCTCTGTAACAAGATTAAATGTTGGTATGTATAAGCACTTATGATTGAATAGAAGTGTCAGTTATAATTTGTGATACATGCCCTAAAAAGAGGTACAATTTTCTGCCTAGCTCAGTTGATGAAAGATGAAGCAAAGGCATTAGCCTCGAGACGGGCATGGTATGGGAGCATCAAATGAGCTAGGGAGAAAAATGTACCTCTTATTAGGGTGTGTATCCCAAATTATAACTGACACTGTTATTCAATCTTAAGTGCCTGTACATACCAACATCTATTTTTGGTACAGGGAAATGTTCAATGTATCTTATAAGGGCAAGTTCACTGGCCTTTGAGGAGGACATACTTTGCCACAAGATAAGAAGATCCACACCCCTACTTCTTCTCAACGTGCCACATTACGCTCCACTCCTGGACCCACAGGAGCACTGCAGCTGCAATCCACTGGACAACCCAAAGTTGGATGTTTTGCACCGGACAATTTTCTTTTTTTACTAGTCAGGAGGATGCATAGAACGGACTGGAGGATTACCAACTTGGAAAAGGGGCAGAAGTGGCAAGGTGACATTTTGCAGAAGTGCCAGGAGGCACTGGAGTGGATTGCGACACAGATTTGAACTCTCCCATGGACAGTCCCTTCCTTGTTATTTATACATTTTACATAGATATTGTTGTGGTCATAGTTATAGATGTAGTGTTTAATGTAGGATTAGAATAGTTTAGATTTATTTTGGATAAATAAGAAGTTTTTATTAAGTAGTTTTTTAGTGAGTTTTTATTATGGTAGCCTTTAAAGTGGGTGACAGTTAATGTTTTGTGTTAAAAAAATACCAACCTCCTGCCCCCACACAAAAAAATACCCAACAGAACATATATTTTTTTAGGCTTCTCTGTGTAGTTACTATATGTTTAGGATGCAGTTGATGTTTGTATTGTGCTGAGCTATGTGTATTAAGGGGTTCGGGAGTTGATTTTTAACTTGTCAAGTGCCAATAGTGGTTAAGATATGTTTTATATTAGGTAGTCTAGGCTAGTGTTATTTTATAGTGTAGGTAATATGAGGTAATATAGGCTAGTGTTAAATATAGTGTAGGTTAGTTAGGGCAAATCACTTGAATGTGCCCTTATATAATGCAACTGGTGCTCATGTAAAGCGCTCTGATACCCTATACCTTGGGGTCAAGTTTGCCCTATATAAAACTCTGGAAAAAAAACTCAGCTAAAATGAGGGATGCCACCTGCTTCTCCAATCGATCCAACTACTCCTGTAAATCAGTTCATTCTCCAGTCCTCATGGCTGCCTTAAGGTTCTTGGTCAGTTTTTCTTTGGTCCTGCATTTGTAATTGTGCCAACTCTTCTTGCACTCCAGGAGGGGCCTTTTTGTTTGTGCAAGGCAGTTTATCTTGTCTACTATGGATTTCGAAATGGCATCCTTCCTCACAAAAGCCAATTTTGATGTGACAAATAGGAGATATTCAGGTTTTGTTACCTCACCTAATAATATCTAGTTCTAATCCTCTTTAAAGGTGGACTTTCTATTCCTTTTGCACAGGGATGATGTCAAGTCTTCTGAGTTGGGATTTCTACCCTCCTGGCTCCCTGAGGCTACTTCCATGCTAATTTGTATTGAGGAGAATAGCTGTGTAGATTGCATTGCTTTTTCAAGGCACTTTTGTGTGACGCAATGCTGATGTGCGTCACATATAAGTAATACTTGCGTTGCAGCACTTTGTGCCACTCTCAAAATCGTTGTGTCTAAATTCCTGATGCATTTTTGGTCCTTGCGCCGTGGTTCCCCCGTCCCATAAATACGGAGCATCCATGGCACTGGGAAATGCTTCATCACAACCCAGAAATTTCTGACTCAAATATATAGTTAGGACCTAGTTACCATAGGAAATTCCGAACATTCTATTGAGAATAACTTTGGCGCCGATTGAGGGATCTGCCTGTAATTTTCATTAAATTTGCCTTGCTGCGCTCCGCTCCTTCCCTGATCCCGGGGGGATTCGTCAGGCGGGGGCTGAGGAAAAAGGGGGGTCCCAAAACATGTTTTCCCCATGTTCATTTCCATAGGGACATTCTGACAAGGCTACAGCTCGAACGGCTGAACGGAATTATACCAGATTTGGCAAAATGGTAGGGATTGGTATGCAGTAGTGCCTTTTCTATATTTGGTGAAAATCCCTCCAGTAGTTGTTGAGAAAATGAATTTGAGCAAATTATATATCTACATGCGCCCAACATTCTATTGGGAATAATTTTGGCCCCGATTGAGGAATCTGTGTGTAATTTTCCAGAATTGTGGCCAGCTCTGCTCCTCTCTTTCCCTGAAATTTTCGGGGGATTCGTCAAGAGGGGGCCAAAAGGGGGGTCCCAAAACATGTTTTCCCGATGTTAATTTCCATAGGGACCTTTAGACACGGCTACAACCCGAACGGCTGAATGGAATTACACCAAACTTGGCAAAATGGTAGGGCCTAGTATGCAGACATGCCTTTGCTATGTTTGGTGACAATCCCTCCAGTAGTTCTTGAGAAAATTGCATTTGAAATTTTTCAAATGGCATTTTCTATGGGGCCTTTAGACACGTTAGAGCCCGAACGGCTGAACGGAATAATACCAAACTAGGCAAAATGGTAGGGACAGGTATGCAGTAGTGCCTTTTCTATATTTGGTGAAAATCCCTCCAGTAGTTGTTGAGAAAATTGAATTTGAGCAAATTTTATATCTATATGCGCTCACCATACGCGAGCGAGTTTCTGATTGGCTGGCAGTCGACTGTCAACATTCCAAACTGTCCAAACCAGGAAGTGTTGGCCACCATCTTGTTTTTCAGGAGAACTGAGGCACAAGAGAGGCCAAAACAAGAGTGGAAAACACAAAAAGGGGGCAGGGTAGAGACCCCCCAACCCTCTAGCCCTTCTCAGGGGGTCCCAAAAGGACCCCAAGGGCAAAAAAAAATAAAAAAAGTAAAAAATCACGGGGTACGCGCACCGTACGAGTAGGGTACGCGTACAGTGTGCGTACCCCGCGATTTAAAAAAAAAAGTTTTGCACTTGGTGGTCCTTCTGGGACCCCCTGAGAAGGGCTAGGGGATCAGGGGGTCTCAACGCTGGCCCCTTTTCGCGTTTTCCACTCTTGTTTTGTGCTCTCTTGTGCCTCACTTCTCCTGAGAAACAAGATGGCTGCTCAGGTGGTCCCAGAAGGATAATAACATATATAAACGTTATCCGCTAATAGAATTAGCATTTACAAAACCTTTGAAATTTATTGAAAAAAAATATAGGCTTCACGCCTGATATAGTTAGGAATTAGCATTTAAAAAACCTTGCAAATTCACTGAAAAAACCATAGCTTTCAAGCCTTATATAGGAATTAGCATTTAAAAAACCTTGCAAATTCACTTAAAAAACATAGGTGTCAGGACTTATATAGTTAGGAATTAGCATTTAAAAAAACCTTGCAAATTCACTTAAAAAAACATAGGTTTCAGGCCTTATATAGTTAGGAATTAGCATTTTAAAAACCTTGCAAATTCACTTAAAAAACCATAGGTTTCAGGCCTTATATAGTAAGGAATTAGCATTTAAAAAACCATTGAAATTGCTCCTATATAGTTAGTTGTACTAACTATATTTTTGCGCACCCGCAATCCACTGCTGATGATGTCACATATTACATCATTCATGACATGGTCAGTGACATCACTGATGACATCACTGATGACATCTCAAATGACATCATTGATGACATCTCAAATGACATCACTGATGACATCACTGATGACATCTCATTTGACATCACTGATCACATCACTGATGATATCATTCATGTGAAAATACGATGCACCTTCTCGCACTCTAATATAACCTTTGAAACACCCAGTGTTAAATACAGACTACCATTCTTGAAACCATTGACACACATTGAATACCAGTTACTACATACGCACTCACTGATTCCTAGGTCTACACACACATTCACTCATTCACCCATAGAATCACTCATACATACAGTCACTCATCAATACAACACTATCATATACACTCATACACCTATACCCATACACCTATACAGACACTCACACACTGCCACTCATCCATGAAGTTGCTCACACACCTAGTCAGTCATGCAAGGAATCAATCACACTTCCATTTCCTCAACTATACAGTTATACACACAGCACCTTACTTATTCAAACATATACTAACACATACTTACTCTCTTATACAATCACTGATACAAGTACACAATGATCCATAAAGCCACTCGCACATTCACTGGCTTTCATGTATAGTCATTTATATATGCCAACTCTCACATGCACTGTGTTTTACATATGTACTTACTTGCACACACCCATGCACACTGTCAATCGCCCATATAGCTGTTTCCACATGCACTCTTGAACTCATACACCTAGGGAATCAACTGCTCACACATCTATGCACAGAGTCACACACCTCCCAGCCACCCACACACACACACTCAGTCTCCCATTCAAATACTTGGGCAACCAATCAAGAACTCATATAGCCACTCATATAGCTACTGATCAACACATGCAGCAACTTACACAACAACAGACATATTGATGCACACATTCAGACACTTTAGTCACTAACCCATGCATTTAGTAAGACACATGTAATCACTCACTCATACAGTCAGTCACGCACCTACTAAATCCTTTATCCAGACACTTATACATCTACTCATTCTTCAATATGTAAAACATATTTAAACTTTACAGAAACACACAGTCACTGGATGATGTCATCAGTGATGTCATCAGTGATGTCAAATGAGATGTCATCAGTGATGTCATCAGTGATGCCATCAGTGATGTCACTGACCATGTCATGAATGATGTAATATGTGACATCATCAGCAGTGGATTACGGGTGCGCAAAATATAATTAGTACAACTATATAGGAGCAATTTCAATGGTTTTTTAAATGCTAATTCCTAACTATGTAAGGCCTGAAACCTATGGTTTTTTAAGTGAATATATATATATATATATATATATATATATATATATATATATATATATATATATATATATATATATATATATATATATATATATATATATATATATTCCGCTCCGTGGGGTTGTTCAAAAAGCGGGTAGCACTCGAGCCTGCGTGCGCCTTCCCCAAGGCGTTAGTTGGTATGGGCAGTTGCGTGCTTGTAATAGGCCCGACGCGTTTCAGAAATTTATTTTCCTCATCAGGGGCCAGCAGTAAAACGAGCAGTAATTTGAAAGTGCATCCATCCAGGATAATATGGACTACATCTCCCACAAGCACTCGCTTGGTTTCATAAAGGGAGATGGTAGACGTCGTGCACTTTACTGCTGGCCCCTGATGAGGAAAATAAATTTCCGAAACGCGTCGGGCCTATTACAAGCACGCAACTGCCCATACCAACTAACGCCTTGGGGAAGGCGCACGCAAGCTCGAGTGCTACCCGCTTTTTGGACAAACCCACGGAGCGGAATGTATTAGCAGCGGTCCTGCCGCTGGGTAGCATCACCCCGAAGAAACGGGGGCCACAAGACCCTCTATCCAAGGAGTCTCACATGTGGAGCTGCGCGATGGATGAGGACAGGAGTGATGTTTGGGGGCTCATGTTAGAGCCTTTGGAACGAGCAGTAATTTGAAAGTGCATCCATCCAGGATAATATGGACTACTTTTCCCACAAGCACTCGCTTGGTTTCATAAAGGGAGATGGTAGACGTCGTGCACTTTACTGCTGGCCCCTGATGAGGAAAATAAATTTCCGAAACGCGTCGGGCCTATTACAAGCACGCAACTGCCCCTACCAACTAACGCCTTGGGGAAGGCGCACGCAGGCTCGAGTGCTACCCGCTTTTTGGACAACCCCACGGAGCGGAATGTATTAGCTGCGGTCCTGCCGCTGGGTAGCATCACCCCGAAGAAACGGGGGCCACAAGACCCTCTATCCAAGGAGTCTCACATGTGGAGCTGCGCGATGGATGAGGACAGGAGTGATATTGGGGGCTCATGTTAGAGCCTTTGGAACGAGCAGTAATTTGAAAGTGCATCCATTCAGGATAATATGGACTACATCTCCCACAAGCACTCGCTTGGTTTCATAAAGGGAGATGGTAGACGTCGTGCACTTTACTGCTGGCCCCTGATGAGGAAAATAAATTTCCGAAACGCGTCGGGCCTATTACAAGCACGCAACTGCCCATACCAACTAACGCCTTGGGGAAGGCGCACGCAAGCTCGAGTGCTACCCGCTTTTTGGACAAACCCACGGAGCGGAATGTATTAGCAGCGGTCCTGCCGCTGGGTAGCATCACCCCAAAGAAACGGGGGCCACAAGACCCTCTATCCAAGGAGTCTCACATGTGGAGCTGCGCGATGGATGAGGACAGGAGTGATGTTTGGGGGTTCATGTTAGAGCCTTTGGAACGAGCAGTAATTTGAAAGTGCATCCATCCAGGATAATATGGACTACTTTTCCCACAAGCACTCGCTTGGTTTCATAAAGGGAGATGGTAGACGTCGTGCACTTTACTGCTGGCCCCTGATGAGGAAAATAAATTTCCGAAACGCGTCGGGCCTATTACAAGCACGCAACTGCCCATACCAACTAACGCCTTGGGGAAGGCGCACGCAGGCTGAGTGCTACCCGCTTTTTGGACAACCCCACGGAGCGGAATGTATTAGCGGCGGTCCTGCCGCTGGGTAGCATCACCCCGAAGAAACGGGGGCCACAAGACCCTCTATCCAAGGAGTCTCACATGTGGAGCTGCGCGATGGATGAGGACAGGAGTGATGTTTGGGGGCTCATGTTAGAGCCTTTGGAACGAGCAGAAATTTGAAAGTGCATCCATCCAGGATAATATGGACTACATCTCCCACAAGCACTCGCTTGGTTTCATAAAGGGAGATGGTAGACGTCGTGCACTTTACTGCTGGCCCCTGATGAGGAAAATAAATTTCCGAAACGCGTCGGGCCTATTACAAGCACGCAACTGTCCATACCAAGTAACGCCTTGGGGAAGGCGCACGCAGGCTCGAGTGCTACCCGCTTTTTGGACAACCCCACGGAGCGGAATGTATTAGCGGCGGTCCTGCCGCGGGGTAGCATCACCCCGAAGAAACGGGGGCCACAAGACCCTCTATCCAAGGAGTCTCACATGTGGAGCTGCGCGATGGATGAGGACAGGAGTGATATTGGGGGCTCATGTTAGAGCCTTTGGAACGAGCAGTAATTTGAAAGTGCATCCATCCAGGATAATATGGACTACATCTCCCACAAGCACTCGCTTGGTTTCATAAAGGGAGATGGTAGACATCGTGCACTTTACTGCTGGCCCCTGATGAGGAAAATAAATTTCCGAAACGCGTCGGGCCTATTACAAGCACACAACTGCCCATACCAACTAACGCCTTGGGGAAGGCGCACGCAGGCTCGAGTGCTACCCACTTTTTGGACAACCCCACGGAGCGGAATGTATTAGCGGCGGTCCTGCCGCTGGGTAGCATCACCCTGAAGAAACGGGGGCCACGAGACCCTCTATCCAAGGAGTCTCACATGTGGAGCTGCGCGATGGATGAGGACAGGAGTGATGTTTGGGGGCTCATGTTAGAGCCTTTGGAACGAGCAGTAATTTGAAAGTGCATCCATCCAGGATAATATGGACTACATATCCCACAAGCACTCGCTTGGTTTCATAAAGGGAGATGGTGGATGTCGTGCACTTTACTGCTGGCCCCTGATGAGGAAAATACATTTCCGAAACGCGTCGGGCCTATTACAAGCACGCAACTGCCCTTACCAACTAACGCCTTGGGGAAGGCGCACGCAGGCTCGAGTGCTACCCGCTTTTTGGACAACCCCACGGAGTGAAATGTATTAGCGGCGGTCCTGCCGCTGGGTAGCATCACCCCGAAGAAACGGGGGCCACGAGACCCTCTATCCAAGGAGTCTCACATGTGGAGCTGCACGATGGATGAGGACAGGAGTGCTGTTTGGGGGCTCATGTTAGAGCCTTTGGAACGAGCAGTAATTTGAAAGTGCATCCATCCAGGATAATATGGAATACATCTCCCACAAGCACTCGCTTGGTTTCATAAAGGGAGATGGTAGACGTCGTGCACTTTACTGCTGGCCCCTGATGAGGAAAATAGATTTCCGAAACGCGTCGGGCCTATTAAAAGCACGCAACTGCCCATACCAACTAACACCTTGGGGAAGGCGCACGCAGGCTCGAGTGCTACCCGCTTTTTGGACAACCCCACGGAGCAGAATGTATTAGCGGCGGTCCTGCCGCTGGGTAGCATCACCCTGAAGAAACGGGGGCCACGAGACCCTCTATCCAAGGAGTCTCACATGTGGAGCTGCGCGATGGATGAGGACAGGAGTGATGTTTGGGGGCTCATGTTAGAGCCTTTGGAACGAGCAGTAATTTGAAAGTGCATCCATCCAGGATAATATGGACTACATCTCCCACAAGCACTCACTTGGTTTCATAAAGGGAGATGGTAGACGTCGTGCACTTTACTGCTGGCCCCTGATGAGGAAAATAAATTTCCGAAACGCGTCGGGCCTATTACAAGCACGCAACTGCCCATACCAACTAACGCCTTGGGGAAGGCGCACGCAGGCTCGAGTGCTACCCGCTTTTTGGACAACCCCACGGAGCGGAATGTATTAGCGGCGGTCCTGCCGCTGGGTAGCATCACCCCGAAGAAACGGGGGCCACGAGACCCTCTATCCAAGGAGTCTCACATGTGGAGCTGCGCGATGGATGAGGACAGGAGTGATGTTTGGGGGCTCATGTTAGAGCCTTTGGAACAAGCTGTAATTTGAAAGTGCATCCATCCAGGATAATATGGACTACATCTCCCACAAGCACTCGCTTGGTTTCATAAAAGGAGATGGTAGACGTCGTGCCCTTTACTGCTGTCCCCTGATGAGGAAAATAAATTTCCGAAACGCGTCGGGCCTATTACAAGCACGCAACTGCCCATACCAACTAACGCCTTGGGGAAGGCGCACGCAGGCTCGAGTGCTAACCGCTTTTTGGACAACCCCACGGAGCAGAATGTATTAGCGGCGGTCCTGCCGCTGGGTAGCATCACCCCGAAGAAACGGGGGCCACGAGACCCTCTATCCAAGGAGTCTCACATGTGGAGCTGCGCGATGAATGAGGACAGGAGTGATGTTTGGGGGCTCATGTTAGAGCCTTTGGAACGAGCAGTAATTTGAAAGTGCATCCATCCAGGATAATATGGACTACATCTCCCACAAGCACTTGCTTGGTTTCATAAAGGGAGATGGTAGACGTCGTGCACTTTACTGCTGGCCCCTGATGAGGAAAATGAATTTCCGAAACGCGTCGGGCCTATTACAAGCAAGCAACTGTCCATACCAACTAACGCCTTGGGGAAGGCGCACGCAGGCTCGAGTGTTACCCGCTTTTTTTGGACAACCCCACGGAGTGGAATGTATTAGCGGCGGTCCTGCCGCTGGGTAGCATCACCCTGAAGAAACGGGGGCCACAAGACCCTCATTCCAAGGAGTCTCACATGTGGAGCTGCGCGATGGATGAGGACAGGAGTGATGTTTGGGGGCTCATGTTAGAGCCTTTGGAACGAGCAGTAATTTGAAAGTGCATCCATCCAGGATAATATGGACTACATCTCCCACAAGCACTCGCTTGGTTTCATAAAGGGAGATGGTAGACGTTGTGCACTTTACTGCTGGCCCCTGATGAGGAAAATAAATTTCCGAAACGCGTCGGGCCTATTACAAGCACGCAACTGCCCATACCAACTAACGCCTTGGGGAAAGCGCACGCAGGCTCAAGTGCTACCCGCTTTTTGGACAACCCCACGGAGCAGAATGTATTAGCTGCAGTCCTGCCGCTGGGTAGCATCACCCCGAAGAAACGGGGGCCACGAGACCCTCTATCCAAGGAGTCTCACATGTGGAGCTGCGCGATGGATGAGGACAGGAGTGATGTTTGGGGGCTCATGGTAGAGCCTTTGGAACGAGCAGTAATTTGAAAGTGCATCCATCCAGGATAATATGGACTACATCTCCCACAAGCACTCACTTGGTTTCATAAAGGGATGGTAGACGTCGTGCATTTTACTGCTGGCCCCTGATGAGGAAAATAAATTTCCGAAATGCGTCGGGCCTATTACAAGCACGCAACTGCCCATGCCAACTAACGCCCTGGGGAAGGCGCACACAGGCTTGAGTGCTACCCGCTTTTTGGACAACCCCACGGAGCAGAATGTATTAGCGGCGGTCCTGCCGCTGGGTAGCATCACCCCAAAGAAACGGGGGCCACGAGACCCTCTATCCAAGGAGTCTCACATGTGGAGCTGCGCGATGGATGAGGACAGGAGTGATGTTTGGGGGCTCATGTTAGAGCCTTTGGAACGAGCAGTAATTTGAAAGTGCATCCATCCAGGATAATATGGACTACATCTCCCACAAGCACTCGCTTGGTTTCATAAAGGGAAATGGTAGACGTCGTGCACTTTACTGCTGGCCCCTGATGAGGAAAATAAATTTCCGAAACGCGTCGGGCCTATTACAAGCACGCAACTGCCCATACCAACTAACGCCTTGGGGAAGGCGCACGCAGGCTCGAGGGCTACCCGCTTTTTGGACAACCCCACGGAGCGGAATGTATTAGCGGTGGTCCTGCCGCTGGGTAGCATCACCCCGAAGAAACGGGGGCCACGAGACCCTCTTTCCAAGGAGTCTCACATGTGGAGCTGCGCGATGGATGAGGACAGGAGTGATGTTTGGGGGCTCATGTTAGAGCCTTTGGAACGAGCAGTAATTTGAAAGTGCATCCATCCAGGATAATATGGACTACATCTCCCACAAGCACTCGCTTGGTTTCATAAAGGGAGATGGTAGACGTCGTGCACTTTACTGCTGGCCCCTGATGAGGAAAATAAATTTCCGAAACGCGTCGGGCCTATTACAAGCACGCAACTGCCCATACCAACTAACGCCTTGGGGAAGGCGCACGCAGGCTCGAGTGCTACCCGCTTTTTGGACAACCCCACGGAGCGGAATGTATTAGCGGCGGTCCTGCCGCGGGGTAGCATCACCCCGAAGAAACGGGGGCCACGAGACCCTCTATCCAAGGAGTCTCACATGTGGAGCTGCTCGATGGATGAGGACAGGAGTGATGTTTGGGGGCTCATGTTAGACCCTTTGGAACGAGCAGTAATTTGAAAGTGCATCCATCCAGGATAATATGGACTACATCTCCCACAAGCACTCGCTTGGTTTCATAAAGGGAGATGGTAGACGTCGTGCACTTTACTGCTGTCCCCTGATGAGGAAAATAAATTTCCGAAATGCGTCGGGCCTATTACAAGCACGCAACTGCCCATACCAACTAACGCCTTGGGGAAGGCGCACGCAGGCTCGAGTGCTAACCGCTTTTTGGACAACCCCACGGAGCAGAATGTATTAGCTGCGGTCCTGCCGCTGGGTAGCATCACCCCGAAGAAACGGGGGCCACGAGGCCCTCTATCCAAGGAGTCTCACATGTGGAGCTGCGCGATGGATGAGGACAGGAGTGATGTTTGGGGGCTCATGTTAGAGCCTTTGGAACGAGCAGTAATTTGAAAGTGCATCCATCCAGGATAATATGGACTACATCTCCCACAAGCACTCGCTTGGTTTCATAAAGGGAGATGGTGGACGTCGTGCACTTTACTGCTGGCCCCTGATGAGGAAAATAAATTTCCGAAACGCGTCGGGCCTATTACAAGCACGCAACTGCCCATACCAACTAACGCCTTGGGGAAGGTGCACGCAGGCTCGAGTGCTACCCGCTTTTTGGACAACCCCACGGAGTTAAATGTATTAGCGGCGGTCCTGCCGCAGGGTAGCATCACCCCGAAGAAACGGGGGCCACGAGACCCTCTATCCAAGGAGTCTCACATGTGGAGCTGCACGATGGATGAGGACAGGAGTGATGTTTGGGGGATCATGTTAGAGCCTTTGGAACGAGCAGTAATTTGAAAGTGCATCCATCCAGGATAATATGGACTACATCTCCCACAAGCACTCGCTTGGTTTCATAAAGGGAGATGGTAGACTTCGTGCACTTTACTGCTGGCCCCTGATGAGGAAAATAAATTTCCGAAACGCGTCGGGCCTATTACAAGCACGCAACTGCCCATACCAACTAACGCCTTGGGGAAGGCGCACGCAGGCTCGAGTGCTACCCGCTTTTTGGACAACCCCCGGAGCGGAATGTATTAGCGTCGGTCCTGCCGCTGGGTAGCATCACCCCGAAGAAACGGGGGCCACGAGACCCTCTATCCAAGGAGTCTCACATGTGGAGCTGCGCGATGGATGAGGACAGGAGTGATGTTTGGGGGCTCATGTTAGAGCCTTTGGAACGAGCAGTAATTTGAAAGTGCATCCATCCAGGATAATATGGACTACATCTCCCACAAGCGCTCGCTTGGTTTCATAAAGGGAGATGGTAGACGTCGTGCACTTTACTGCTGTCCCCTGATGAGGAAAATAAATTTCCGAAACGCGTCGGGCCTATTACAAGCACGCAACTGCCCATACCAACTAACGCCTTGGGGAAGGCGCATGCAGGCTCGAGTGCTAACCGCTTTTTGGACAACCCCACGGAGCAGAATGTATTAGCGGCGGTCCTGCCGCTGGGTAGCATCACCCAGAAGAAACGGGGGCCACGAGACCCTCTATCCAAGGAGTCTCACATGTGGAGCTGCGCGATGAATGAGGACAGGAGTGATGTTTGGGGGCTCATGTTAGAGCCTTTGGAACGAGCAGTAATTTGAAAGTGCATCCATCCAGGATAATATGGACTACATCTCCCACAAGCATTCGCTTGGTTTCATAAAGGGAGATGGTAGACGTCGTGCACTTTACTGCTGGCCCCTGATGAGGAAAATAAATTTCCGAAACGCGTCGGGCCTATTACAAGCAAGCAACTGCCCATACCAACTAACGCCTTGGGGAAGGCGCACGCAGGCTCGAGTGCTACCCGCTTTTTTTGGACAACCCCACGGAGTGGAATGTATTAGCGGCGGTCCTGCCGCTGGGTAGCATCACCCTGAAGAAACGGGGGCCACGAGACCGTCTATCCAAGGAGTCTCACATGTGGAGCTGCGCGATGGATGAGGACAGGAGTGATGTTTGGGGGCTCATGTTAGAGCCTTTGGAACGAGCAGTTATTTGAAAGTGCATCCATCCAGGATAATATGGACTACATCTCCCACAAGCACTCGCTTGGTTTCATAAAGGGAGATGGTGGACGTCGTGCACTTTACTGCTGGCCCCTGATGAGGAAAATAAATTTCCGAAACGCGTCGGGCCTATTACAAGCACGCAACTGCCCATACCAACTAACGCCTTGGGGAAGGCGCACGCAGGCTCGAGTGCTACCCGCATTTTGGACAACCCCACGGAGTGAAATGTATTAGCGGCGGTCCTGCCGCTGGGTAGCATCACCCCGAAGAAACGGGGGCCACGAGACCCTCTATCCAAGGAGTCTCACATGTGGAGCTGCGCGATGGATTAGGACAGGAGTGATGTTTGGGGGCTCATGTTAGAGCCTTTGGAACGAGCAGTAATTTGAAAGTGCATCCATCCAGGATAATATGGACTACATCTCCCACAAGCACTCGCTTGGTTTCATAAAGGGAGATGGTAGACGTCGTGCACTTTACTGCTGGCCCCTGATGAGGAAAATACATTTTCGAAACGCGTCGGGCCTATTACAAGCACGCAACTGCCCATACCAACTAACGCCTTGGGGAAGGCGCACGCAGGCTCGAGTGCTACCCGCTTTTTGGACAACCCCACGGAGCGGAATGTATTAGCGGCGGTCCTGCCGCTGGGTAGCATCACCCCGAAGAAACGGGGGCCACGAGACCCTCTATCCAAGGAGTCTCACTTGTGGAGCTGCGCGAAGGATGAGGACAGGAGTGATGTTTGGGGGCTCATGTTAGAGCCTTTGGAACGAGCAGTAATTTGAAAGTGCATCCATCCAGGATAATATGGACTACATCTCCCACAAGCACTCGCTTGGTTTCATAAAGGGAGATGGTAGACGTCGTGCACTTTACTGCTGTCCCCTGATGAGGAAAATAAATTTCCGAAACGCGTCGGGCCTATTACAAGCACGCAACTGCCCATACCAACTAACGCCTTGGGGAAGGCGCACGCAGGCTCGAGTGCTAACCGCTTTTTGGACAACCCCACGGAGCAGAATGTATTAGCGGCGGTCCTGCCGCTGGGTAGCATCACCCCGAAGAAACGGGGGCCACGAGACCCTCTATCCAAGGAGTCTCACATGTGGAGCTGCGCGATGAATGAGGACAGGAGTGATGTTGGGGGGCTCATGTTAGAGCCTTTGGAACGAGCAGTAATTTGAAAGTGCATCCATCCAGGATAATATGGACTACATCTCCCACAAGCACTCGCTTGGTTTCATAAAGGGAGATGGTAGACGTCGTGCACTTTACTGCTGGCCCCTGATGAGGAAAATAAATTTCCGAAACGCGTCGGGCCTATTACAAGCAAGCAACTGCCCATACCAACTAACGCCTTGGGGAAGGCGCACGCAGGCTCGAGTGCTACCCGCTTTTTTTGGACAACCCCACGGAGTGGAATGTATTAGCGGCTATCCTGCCGCTGGGTAGCATCACCCTGAAGAAACGGGGGCCACAAGACCCTCTTTCCAAGGAGTCTCACATGTGGAGCTGCGCGATGGATGAGGACAGGAGTGATGTTTGGGGGCTCATGTTAGAGCCTTTGGAACGAGCAGTAATTTGAAAGTGCATCCATCCAGGATAATATGGACTACATCTCCCACAAGCACTCGCTTGGCTTCATAAAGGGAGATGGTAGACGTCGTGCACTTTACTGCTGGCCCCTGATGAGGAAAATAAATTTCCGAAACGCGTCGGGCCTATTACAAGCACGCAACTGCCCATACCAACTAACGCCATGGGGGAAAGCGCACGCAGGCTCAAGTGCTACCCGCTTTTTGGACAACCCCACGGAGCGGAATGTATCAGCGGCGGTCCTGCCGCTGGGTAGCATCACCCCGAAGAAACGGGGGCCACGAGACCCTCTATCCAAGGAGTCTCACATGTGGAGCTGCGCGATGGATGAGGACAGGAGTGATGTTTGGGGGCTCATGTTAGAGCCTTTGGAACGAGCAGTAATTTGAAAGTGCATCCATCCAGGATAATATGGACTACATCTCCCACAAGCACTCGCTTGGTTTCATAAAGGGAGATGGTAGACGTCGTGCACTTTACTGCTGGCCCCTGATGAGGAAAATAAATTTCCGAAACGCGTCGGGCCTATTACAAGCACGCAACTGCCCATACCAACTAACGCCTTGGGGAAGGCGCACGCAGGCTCGAGGGCTACCCGCTTTTTGGACAAGCCCACGGAGCGGAATGTATTAGCGGCGGTCCTGCCGCTGGGTAGCATCACCCCGAAGAAACGGGGGCCACGAGACCCTCTTTCCAAGGAGTCTCACATGTGGAGCTGCGCGATGGATGAGGACAGGAGTGATGTTTGGGGGCTCATGTTAGAGCCTTTGGAACGAGCAGTAATTTGAAAGTGCATCCATCCAGGATAATATGGACTACATCTCCCACAAGCACTCGCTTGGTTTCATAAAGGGAGATGGTAGACGTCGTGCACTTTACTGCTGGTCCCTGATGAGGAAAATAAATTTCCGAAACGTGTTGGGCCTATTACAAGCACGCAACTGCCCATACCAACTAACGCCTTGGGGAAGGCGCACGCAGGCTCGAGTGCTAACCGCTTTTTGGACAACCCCACGGAGCAGAATGTATTAGCGGCGGTCCTGCCGCTGTGTAGCATCACCCCGAAGAAACGGGGGCCACAAGACCCTCTATCCAAGGAGTCTCACATGTGGAGCTGCGCGATGAATGAGGACAGGAGTGATGTTTGGGGGCTCATGTTAGAGCCTTTGGAACGAGCAGTAATTTGAAAGTGCATCCATCCAGGATAATATGGACTACATGTCCCACAAGCACTCGCTTGGTTTCATAAAGGGAGATGGTAGACGTCGTGCACTTTACTGCTGGCCCCTGATGAGGAAAATAAATTTCCGAAACGCGTCGGGCCTATTACAAGCAAGCAACTGCCCATACCAACTAACGCCTTGGGGAAGGCGCACACAGGCTCGAGTGCTACCCGCTTTTTGGACAACCCCACGGAGCGGTATATATATATGTATATATATATATATATATATATATATATATATATATATATATATATATATATATATATATATATATATATATATATATATATATATGTATATATATATATATATATATATATATATATATATATATATATATATATATATATATATATATTTATATATATATGTATATATTACCTACTGGTGGTCGCCAGCAGGTATATATAGTTAGGATTTTTTCTCTATGGGATTTTTGAAAATTCTATGTCTAATAACTTTGGCGTTTGTGGACGGATTTGGCTGAAATTTTCAGGAAAATGGCACATTTTGTTTCTGAGCAGCCCCTGAAAATTTTGGGGGGGAGTTTGTCAAGGGGGGGCCGAGAAAAAAGGGGGGTCCCACAACGCGTTTTTCCCATGTTAATTTCCATAGGGCGGTTGGCCTCACTTTTAGCTCGAACGGCTGAATGGATTTGCATGAAAATTGGTAAAATTGTAGGGACTGTTAGCCCGATGTGCCTTTGCTAGGTCTCAATATATGTGCTCCAGTGGATTTTGAGAAATTAACGTTTTAAAAAATATATATATCTGTGACAGCGTCCCGGTTAGCACCCGGTTCGCGTACCTGACGCGTAACGGAACTTCGCAAAGCGAAGCTGATTGGCTCTCCGGTGTCTGTCAACATTCTAAACAGTCCAAACCGGCCGCCATCTTGTCTCTCGGTAGGATCGAGAGACAAGAGGAGGAGAAAAACGAAGGGGGAATTTAATGAAAGGGGGCAAGGTAGACCCCTCTTGACCCCCTAGGAATGATGTTGGTGTTTTTAAAGGGTCCCGTGGGGCAAAATAAAAATTTCGATTTTTCTCGGTAGAAGCGCTTCCCGGTACGCGAACCGGGTCGCTCACCGGTAGCGTAACGGGAGTTCGCCATTTTGTGTTTCGTTTTAATTAAATCACAAGATGAATGAAAAACAATGTGGGAAATGGGTATAAGGGGGCACTGGAGACGTATCCTGACCCCCTAGGTTTTCTGAGGGTGGCTGAGGAGGCTCATATATGTTGATACATGTATTTCAGCGGCTGCGCGTGAGCGGAATTTTTTTTTTGCTGCGTGACGTCTGTTAACGTTCGATTCGAAGGAAATCAGGAAGTGTTGACCGCCATTTTGTCACTGCGAGTAAATATATTGTTCATTTCAAAGCGTTGGAACATGGAAAAGGGAAAAGGTAGAGATTGTCTTGCTGCGTAGTTTTTCTCAGGGTGTGCAGTAAGGCCCCGGTTGTTGTTATACTCACGGTGGGGTCTTCGAACACTTTAGCAAATGATGATCCAAGCTGAGGCAAAGGAGGGTGTCAGTCGGGGGGGGAGCAATGGTGATTCTCACTGTAAGATAGGTAGTGCGGACCCTTGTCCCCCCTTTTGTAATCTGTAATGCCTATCTTCTGCCCACTGATTGGTAATTGGTTCTACCCGGACCATTTATTAGAGGTAGCTCGTCCGGCCCCACCGGAGGGCACCCCTAATAAAGAGGACATATATATAAAATACGGATTAGCCACGGTACCTTCCTAGCAAATTATTGCAAAACGAAAGGAATCGAACAAAATCAGTAGGCCACTGATAGGATCCTTTCTGACCCTGCTAAAACAAGAAACACCAGGAAATAGCCCTCCGCAAAAGTATGAAACCAGGGGGAGGAGCCAAGCTCGCGGTCGGGATGGCCACGAGGTAGTTCGGCTCCGCCGCCCTCGCTGCCTAAGCATGCCTGCCCTACCACCCACCCCGCCCAATAACCGACAAACCCTATACAAATGAAAGTCTGCTGATACCCACTATCAGCGTCACCAGATTGGACTAGATCACGCACAATTGGACTATGTCTTTTTCTGGTTATACAGTAACATCTTTGTGCTTGTTGCCACATTACAAATATATAGCACTCCAACAAAGTAGTAGGATTATAACACTTTAATAACTTATAAATATATACAACGCTCCAACAAAGTAAACACGTTAAAAAAAAACATTTTAAACAACTATTTACATGGCAGCCTGCTGCAACATCCATCTCAAAGCATTCACCGTCCGCTTGACACTGTCCCTGCCCCTCCCTCCCCGGAGTAGCTCCAATGGGCTGCTTTGGGCTGTCTTTTAGTCGGCTTTTGGCTATAAAAAGCCTACAAAATCCGTCGGCCTGTGAGGCGGCGTCAGTAGCGGACCGTTGTGCGAATAGGCCGAAGGCAGCACAACGCGCCGATATCCGGACGGCACCGAGGTAGTGTTCAGCAAGTTGCCGCACTGGTCTGGCCATCCTACAATGCTGCACCGAAAGACGGCGTGGGGCACCCCGGGCGGGGAGGTGGCGCGAACGGGCCTCCCCAGGTGGAGGCTTCTCAGCTGCAGTGGGGCGCCCCTTGGCATCCAACTGAGTTGCGCCCGCTCTTGCGGCACAGTGCCTTATCCGCCATCCAGCTGAGTTGCGCCCGCTCTTGCGGCACAGTGCCTCACCCGCCATCCAGCTGAGTTGCACCCGCTCTTGCGGCTACAGCGTTTCGCCCACCATCCAGCTGAATTGCGCCCACTCTTGCGGTGCAGCGATAGGCGGCTGCCACAGGACTCTCAAAATGGCGGCCGGCTCTTCGGATTTTGGCCTGGTCCACTAAAATGGCCCTGGGACACCTTGGAACTCGGGCGATTGCCTGCTAGGGCATGGGCCCCATTCCCGAAAGCGTCCCCTCAGCCTTGAAGATTCTACAAAAGTCACCGGGGCCCCCGACTCCCGCAGGCTTCCGGTGGGGAGCGGCTGTCATGATTGCTTGCGGAATGGCCACGACGGAGCCACGAGATGGTGGTGCTCTCATGCTGACGCCAGCTTCAGTCTGAAACATCCAGAAACACTGTAGACTACCAATTTGATCAGTTCCGGTGGAGCCCCAACGTGACCCGGTAGGGAAGAACTTGCCCTCCCCTCTTTTGACTGATGGTTCTTGTTGCCTATCTCTTCTGTTGTCATTTAACGGAATCTTTTTTGACTGCCAAAAGGGGTTCTGGTCCGACCGCTGGTTGGTGGAGACATTTTGACTATATCCTGGACCTGCCCGGCCTCGCCAAAAATGGCGCCGGTATAAATGGGAGTCGCAACTCCTTGTTGTGTACTGGTTGCCCAACCTTGATATCACGAGATACGTATGCAGTTTTGAAGCACATGGCGGGCGGGGACGAGTACTGATTGAACATTTGGACATCCCTATTGATATTAAGTTCTGATGTGTTATTGATTAGTGTACTATTGAAAGTTCAAATTAACGTCACCCATGGTACTTGCCTGCAAATGTATATCTAGATAATTTTATTGTAACTGGCCCTGTCGTACTTCAATTATAAAATTTACGTCCACCGATTCCGCAACTGTTAGACACCTTAGTTCTTGCAACCTAATGGCCCGCCCGTTAAGTTCTTCTATAGTGTAAATGTCCCCTTATCATATACGATTCCAGTTTGCTCCGTGGCCGGCCCACGTGGTTATAGGCCGGTATTTGTATACTGACATTTTCACAATAAAGGTTTTTAAAACAAAACATGGTAGTAGTACCTAGATTGGTAAAGTTTTGAATAATAGCCACTGTTTTCGAATCAGTAAAAGGCAAGTGATATAAAGCAGCCCGATTACATGACGGTTAAAAGGTATAATACGCAGGAATGCTGTAAAGATAAATGGTCAAGGGCTGTTGTGTTTTCCACTCCTGCAACATAAAGTGATCGATAAGAATCCGATATTCAGGCCTATCAGCGACTAAGACAGCAGGCTGAGCCTCTTTTGCTCAACGGCTCCCTCATGGGACGAAGAAACACCCTTTTTCTCGAAATAGGAATATTTTACTTGCAGGACAGTTGTAAATTTCCGGGAAAATACATTAGCCTGGAACATTGCTAGTGATAAACTGTAAATGCATCTGGGTCCTTTGCTTTACAAGTCAGAGTGAGAAAAAAAAGGTGGGGCTTTCATCATTTTGGAAAAAAAATGTTCTAAACTAATGAAAAGTGTTATTTTTAGGTCATATGACCAAGCCTTCCATCATTAGGAAATCAAAAGTAAAACGAACCAATGAAAAGTTTTATAAACAAGTCACATGACCTGTTATGCTTACGTTACGCGCTCCGCGCCGCGGATCGCTTCCGGGTGCGCTAACGCGGCGCGTCATAAGACGCATTACGCGGTAACGTGATACATCGCGCTCACGCGACGCGTCACAAATCCGTCGGCCTGTAAGGCGGCGTCAGTAGCGGACCGTTGTGCGAATAGGCCGAAGGCAGCACAACACGCCGAGATACGGACGGCACCGAGGTGGTGTCCAGCAAGTTTCTGCACTGGTCTGGCCATCCTACAATGCTGCGCCGAAAGACGGCGTGGGGCGCCCCAGGGGGGGGAGGCGGCGCGAACGGGCCTCCCCCGCCTCCCCAGGTGGAGGCTCCTCAGCTGCAGTGGGGCGCCCCTTTGCGTTTCACTCGCCATCCAGCTGAGTTGTGCCCGCTCTTGCGGCACAGTGCCTCACCCGCCATCTAGCTGAGTTGCACCCGCTCTTGCGGCACAGTGCCTCACACGCCATCCAGCTGAGTTGCGCCCGCTCTTGCGGCTACAGCGTCTCGCCCACCATCCAGCTGAATTGCGCCCGCTCTTGCGGCACAGTGCCTCACCCGCCATCCAGCTAAGTTGCGCCCGCTCTTGCGGCACAGTGCCTCACCCGCAATGCAGCTGAGTTGTGCCTGCTCTTGCGGCTACAGCGTCTCGCCCACCATCCAGCTGAATTGCGCCCACTCTTGCGGTGCAGCGATAGGCGGCTGCCACAGGACTCTCAAAATGGCGGCCGGCTCTTTGGATTTGGGCCTGGTCCACTAAAATGGCCCTGGGACACCTTGGAACTCGGACGCTTGCCTGCTAGGGCATGGGCCCCATTCCCGAAAGGGTCCCGTCAGCCTTGAAGATTCTACAAAAGTCACTGGGGCTTCCGACTCCCGCAGGCTTCCGGTGGGGAGCAGCTGTCATGATTGCTTGCGGAATGGCCACGACGGAGCCACGAGATGGTGGTGCTCTCATGCTGATGCCAGCTTCAGTCTGAAACATCCAGAAACACTGTAGACTACCAATTCGATCAGTTCCGGTGGAGCCCCAACGTGACCCGGTAGGGAAGAACTTGCCCTCGCCTCTTTTGACTGATGGTTCTTGTTGCCTATCTCTTCTGTTGTCATTTAACGGAACCTTTTTTGACTGCCGAAAGGTGTTCTGGTCCGACCGCTGGTTGGTGGAGACATTTTGACTATATCCTGGACCTGCCCGGCCTCGCCCAAAATGGCGCCGGTATAAATGGGACTCGCAACTCCTTGTTGTGTACTGGTTGCCCAGCCTTGATATCACGAGATACGTATGCAGTTTTGAAGCACATGGCGGGCGGGGACGAGTACTGATTGAACATTTGGACATCCCTATTGATATTAAGTTTTGATGTGTTATTGATTAGTGTACTATTGAAAGTTCGAATTAACGTCACCCATGGTACTTGTCCGCAAATGTATATCTAGATAATTTTATTGTAACTGGCCCTGTCGTACTTTTATTATAAAATTTACGTCTACCGATTCCGCAACTGTTAGACACCTTAGTTCTTGCAACCTAATGGCCCGCCCGTTACGTTCTTCTACAGTGTAAATGTCCCCTCATCATATACGATTCCAGTTTGCTCCATGGCCGGCCCACGTAGTTATAGGCCCGTATTTGTATACTGACATTTTCACAATAAAGGTTTTTAAAACAAAACATGGTAGTAGTACCTAGATTGGTAAAGTTTTGAATAATAGCCACTGTTTTCGAATCAGTAAAAGGCAAGTGAAATAAAGCAGCCCGATTACATGACGGTTAAAAGGTATAATACGCAGGAATGCTGTAAAGATAAATGGTCAAGGGCTGTTGTGTTTTCCACTCCTGCAACATAAAGTGATCGATAAGAATCCGATATTCAGGCCTATCAGCGACTAAGACAGCAGGCCGAGCCTCTTTTGCTCAACGGCTCCCTCATGGGACGAAGAAACACCCTTTTTCTCGAAATAGGAATATTTTACTTGCAGGACAGTTGTTAATTTCCCGTGAAAATACATTAGCCTTGAACATTGTTAGTGATAAACTGTAAATGCATCTGGGTCCTTTGCTTAAAAAATAAAATATAAAATATATTTCTGAATTAGAATAAGAATACATTTTACAGCTTTTGATATTTGCTATTAAAAAAACATTGAAATTCACTGAAAAAACCATAGGTTATAGACCATATATAGGTAGGGATTAGCATTTACAAAACCTTGAAAATTCACTGAAAAAACCATAGGTTATAGACCATATATAGTTAGGGATTAGCATTTACATTAGCATGTCACTGACCATGTCATGAATGATGTAATATGTGACATGATCAGCAGTGGATTGCGGGTGCGCGATATATAGTTAGTGCAACTAACTATATATGCGAATTTCAATGGTTTTGTGCGAGTAAAATAAGGTTTTGTAAATGCTAATCCCTAACTATATATGGTCTATAATCTATGGTTTTTTCAGTGAATATATATATATATATATATATATATTCACTAAAAAAAACTGAGGTTTTGAACCCGTTATAGTTAGGAAGTAGCTTTCAAAAAACCTATGAAATTCACTGAAAAAACCATAGGTTTTAAACACGTTATAGTTAGGAAGTTACATTTGAAAAACCTATGAAATTCACAGAAAAAACCATAGATTTTACACACGTTATAGTTAGGAAGTAGCATTTACAAAACCTAAGAAATTCACTGAAAAAACCATAGGTTTGACACATGTTATAGTTAGCTGGATATTTTACTCATATAAAAGCAAAGAAATTCCCCCGTTATAGTTACTTCAGCTAACTATAACTTGCGCGCCCGCAATCCACTGCATATACATATCTGTGTCAGTGTATCAGTTTCTATTTTAGTGGCTGAATGTGTTGATGAGTAGCTATATCACTGATACATCATATCTATATAGGTTATTGTTTCTTTATTATTAGCAAGAGTGTCTCAGTGTCAAACCTATGTTTTTTTCAGTGAATTTCATAGGTTTTGTAAATGCTACTTCCTAACTATAACGTGTGTAAAACCTATGGTTTTTTCAGTGAATTTCATAGGTTTTTTAAATGCAACTTCCTAACTATAACGTGTTTAAAACCTATGGTTTTTTCAGTGAATTTCATAGGTTTTTTGAATGCTACTTCCTAACTATAACAGGTTTAAAACCTATGGTTTTTTCAGTGAATTTCATATGTTTTTTAAATGCTAATTATTAACTGTATCGTGATTGCAATCTATAGTTTTATCAATCAATTTCAGCAAATGTTTTTATTGGAAAAAAACAGTTTTCTTGACTGGCATAGTTGTTTAGGGACTCCTTGTTAAGGTCTGGTGGACTAGAGAATCTCTACCTTGCCTTATTTTGAACATTTTGAAATTTGTCAGTAAATGGAGAAGTTCCGCTTTCTAAACTTTCGTGCGTGACCGGGTGCGCGCACCCCGCTATTTAAAAAAAAAAAAAAGGTTTTATAGTTTATCAATATTGATCTTGGAACCCCTGAGAAGTTGTACAAGATCAGGAAATGTCTACCTTTCCTCCTTTTCACGTTTTGAAACTTCAGTAAATTAGACCGATACTTCCACATGACGTACGTGACCAGGTACTGTCACCGCGTGCATGTCGTAATGCACGCATGTCAAGTCATGTGACTCGAAAACAACACTTCCAATTGGTTCTTATTAGTTTCTATTCTGAAATTCTCTCGAACCCCACCCACTTCCCTCACTATCTCCTTTACTCTCAAGTGAGAACAACCTTTTACATCTTTCCGAAGACTTCGGTGAAATGGCTGCCGCACAGAATTCCTCTTCTGAATCTGAAGAAAATGTTCGGCTACCTTTAAGACAGAAGAAGGAATCTTTCATCTGGCAATTTTTTACTTTTCCAAAAGAACAAAAAAAGGTGAATACGCCCAAAGTTGCCTGCAAAATTTGTAAAACAGTTCTTTCAAGAGGAAACCCTTCCAAAAAGTATTCGTTTTCAATACATACGATGATGAGGCATGTGAGACAAGTGCACCCTGTGCAATTTGCACAGGCATCGACAAGAGCTCTGGCCACGCAACTACCATCAGAGGTGGCCAGCACATCTTCTGGTGGACGACCTCTTTCTCCATCCAGTTAAAATGAAAATTGATAATCATCAATGCTCCGACAGAAGATAATTTTTTTCATTTCATTTTGATCCTGTTTGACAGTTTTACAGTTCAAAATTTCGGTTCTAGTTTTAAAAATCAAAAACAATATAACACTTGTTAAAAAAAAAAAAAGTTCTTTTCAGAACTAACTCATTGTACCAAAAAGAGCTCTATTCACAAGCTGCAGTATCGACGCTTTTTTTCTGAACAATTATGCAAAAAAGCGACGATACTTGGGGCATATTATAAAGGATGCGTAATACATTATTATCGGTTTCATCAACAGAACACTGCCGATAAAACGACGATAATAGCCTTCATAGTATGTTCTACGAATTCCACCGAAACCTATGTTAGTTGTCTTTGTATCTAACATTAGGTTCGATTGCAATTCATAGAGCATATTATCAAAGCCGTTATCGCCGCTATATCTGCAGTTTTCTGCCAATAAAAGCGGCGTTAATGTTTTGCCTATCCTTAAAAATATTCCCCAGTACCTTATTGAAAACAGCATTACAACGCCTGCTGTAAGACCACTTTGCATATATGCCGCACAGTAAATTAATGACATGCAAAGTGGGCATACGTCAAAGCACATGCAAAATGTGGTTGGACGGGAAAACACCCTATCACGAAAAGAGGCGTTTCGAGAAAAAGACGTGGAATAAACTTGTTTATCGTAGGACTGCTAAAGCCTGCTCTAATGAAGCATTCAGCAGCGTTAACATGGGGGTGTGGAAAATAAAACTGAATCTACCCCGTCCCCTAATTACAAGGCACACATTACTGTGTGAAAACAACGTTTGTTTTCACGCGGTAATGTTAAGTACCGCCGGCTGTTACAGAATGTACTATCACATATGTGTTCGCATTGATATTAACGCACTAACACTGCGGAAAATTCCGCTGATAGCGTCGATATTTTAAATGCCGAGCAGCGGCGATTTTTATTACTTATGAGCTTTGCTATTATGAACGTTTATCTCCTAAGTCTCTGATTCTTAAACTGTGCACCGCGGCTCCCCTGTGCGCCGTAATGAGGTGCCAGAGGCGCGGAGCACACTCTAGAGTGACTAACCGTCCGTAAATTCTACGGACATCCCTACCCTGCTAACTGTAATTGTGGCCATCACAAGGAGCAGCGCTGCTCCCCTCTGAGAGGGCTCACTCTCACTGCTGGAGCGTCCTCGCACTCCTCCGGGAGCACAGGAGCAGCCCCTCCCGCCCATTGAAGTTCTGTATTGGGCTCATTGCCACTTAGTAAATGAGAATGGGGCACTCAAGGATATTCAAGCATGTGCCTCCTGCCTCAGCGTACAGAAAGAATTGTGTTAGATTTAAAAAAGTAATACGCCCACACTACAATGATATAGAACAATTCCTTTAAAGAAACCTACGAAATAAGTTTTAAAGATCAGGTTAACGTTCTTTTACTCTCTCATCATTGTTCAACATAAGTATATACATTATTATATTCAACAATGCCATGGTTGCTACTTTTTTATTTTTAGAAATTAGCAACCATTGACAAAGCCAATAGTTATGTCTTCTTTTTCGTGAGAAAATACTTGCTAAATTATATATCTGCATAGAATGAAAGAAACAACATAACACCAGTCGGGCGCAACACTATGCTAAGCGCAGATTTTTAGCCTATGTGTGTAAAACTGCTCTCTGAATTATATCCAACACTCCGTTTGAAGACACCTCCCCATTTTTTTAACACCTCTTAAAGCCCTGGAAACAACACCATTTAACATTTAACATAATTTACCTCCAATGTTTTCATATATCAGCGTTGGTGAACTGACTCAGTGAAATGTCGCTGATTTAATAAAATCACTTTTAAGGCGCTCCTTATGACAGTGCACCCAATCCTTTGTGGAAGTGCTCATATAAAACATGACACTGGTATGACCAGGATGCACAAAGAAATAACACAGTGATGGAAAAGTTTCTTTATTTTTCATACTTACCTAAGAAATACTAACAAAGTAAAACTAAATGTCTTTAAAAAACATAGTATCTGTGGAAGAAAAGTAAAAATAAGGTTATAATGTACATTTCATAAAACAAAAAAAAGTAGAAGTGAATGAAACAGAAAGTGAAAGAAAAAAAGACTGAGGGAGAGTAAGAGACACAGACAGAATGTATAGTATATAAATCAATGAGTAAGGTAATTAATTGAAAGAGATAATAGCAGTGAAGGAACGAGTGTCTAAACGAAAGTATAGTGAGAGAGAAAATAAAAGTATGATTAGTGATAGTATATGAAATAAACAGTCTCTTAAAGAAACACAGTAAGAGTACAGGAATATCTTAAGGAGATAGATAAAATAAAGGAAAAACAGTAAGAGAAAACAGACTAAAAATGGGTGAGAAACAGAAGATGAACGGAGTAGAAATACACAAGGGCTGTAAGAGTCAAATAAATAGAAATGAAGTAGGGTAAGGGAAGTAAACTATGGGCCCTATTTATGAAGGCCTTGCACCGCCCATGCGTCACTTTTAACATGGGAAAAAGTGGCGCATCAGTGGCGCAAGGCTTTCATAAATGAGGCCCTTTAGATTTAAGTTTAAGAATTGAGCATAATTAATGGAAGCAGACTAAGGGAATAAAATTAAAGGTACGGTAAGACAAACAAATTAAGATTCTAGAAGCAAAGCTGATATAAGCTCAATAAAGGTGAGTCACCATGAGACAACGGAAGAATCAAACTGAAGAGATAGATAGACTGAATAAAATAGTGACAGAAAAGATGTTAGAGAAACAGGAGTGAAAATTAAACAACGCAAAATGTGGATGAATGAAACGGAATAAGCGTGACTGAACAGTACTGACAATGAAAGGTGATGAAAAGAATAAGGATAAGAGAGAGGCAAAGTAAAATCTCGGATGTTATTAGTTGTACTTACCTTTTAAATGTAATATCTGTGGAAGACAATAAAAAAATGTGTTACAATACATATTTCTAAATCAAATGTAACAAAATAACTTAAACAACATATTACATGGTTTATTTTTGCTGTCCTCAGAATATATTGATTTTCACTATAAACAGTGATTTCAATAGTAATCATCATGTAACAGCGGGGAAAAAGAAACACAATCCAAATGATTGTGTTTAAAAAAAACGTACAAGATCTCTATATATAATATAAATACCTGAAAAAAACATGTCTTAAATGTTTTTCTCTAATTCGCAATTTCTTGAGTAAGCACAGTACATCTTCCTCAGTTACAAACTAATTAAACCATAGCACTTATTTTTAAATACGTCTCAACTAAGCTCCGTGCAAGTATGTTCTTAAAACATTTATCTTAAGTACACATTTTCTTCTCTCATACCTTTCAACGGGGCCAAATAGTATGAGTTAACTCGTTATTTTTTAAATACCTCTCAACAAAGTTCCGTCCAAATATATTCTAAAAACATTTATCTTAAGTACACATTTTCTTCTCTCATACCTTTCCGTGTGGCCAAATAGTATGAGTTAACTCATTATTTTTTAAATACCTCTCAACAAAGTTCAGTCCAAATATATTCTAAAAACATTTATCTTAAGTACACATTCTCTTCTCTCATACCTTTCCATGTGGCCAAATAGTATGAGTTAACTCGTTATTTTTTAAATACCTCTCAACAAACTTCAGTTGAAATATGTTCTGAAAACATTTATCTCAAGTACACATTTTGTTGTCTCATATGTTTCCGCGTGGCCAAACAGTATGAGTTAAGTAGTTATTTTCTCAAATTACTTAATCTTACTGTTATCCATTTTTTTCTCAACCTTTCAAATAAAAATTGTAACGTGTTCTATACCATCAAACATTAAGTAAACTTGTACTGATACTATCACTATGTCAAATATAAATTTCATTTCTAGATTTGCACACCCTCAGTCACATGATATTTCTAAACAACAGAGTTTCATATCTTTACAGTGTTAATCTTCCTACACCAAGTAATTTTACTGAAATTCGGGTTGCAAAAATAGCAGATAAGAATTAGTTAAGTGAAAAGGCAAACGTTTCTTAAAAGTCAATTGACTATCATTGCAGAGTGTCCAGGCTGTTGGAGACTTCAAATAAGCTGTGTAATGTCCTGATGAAGTTGAAGGCCCTTCGCGAAAAATAATGGCTACAGTTATAAATGTTCTTCTACAAATAGATACTTGAGAAGCCACAACATTTTTAATTAAAGTTGACAATTTACTCCCATCAGCTCTGCATCGTTGAAACATTAAAATAAGATATTGTCCATTTCCGGGGATAAATAATGTTGATAACATTTCAGAGTTACATTGACAGCAGACCATGTTCTGATGTGCATCTTTAACTAGTTTATTAAAGGACACTTCTTTACAGTCTGGCAATGTTAAATATATAAATCTTTCAGTGTGTATATCAGTAGTACTTGAAAATGAACAATTATCACACTTATGTTCCCATTTATAAGAAAGGCCAAAAAGACTATCAATATCCACACCTTCATCTTCCAAAACTGTAAGCATATACATAATAAATTCTCGACAATCTTGCGGAATATTCTGAGAAAATTGATTTAGTCCTGCACATATGTCTAAAACATACCTTAGTTCTGAAACACTTGCTACTTCACTATTATTATCACTGCTATATTTTTCAAATACAGAATTTAACGAACAACAACATGTTTGCTCCCGATTTTGTACAATCTGTTGCTGAAATTTTTTTAGAAATAAAACAGCATTAACTACTACATTTGCATAGCAGTTGACACCAGACCTGTTTTCAAACTTAAATCCAACAATCTCTTCAATACTAACCTTTTTCTTACTGCTACCACTGACAGCTACATCTTTTTTTCTTCGTTTCTCTACTACTTTGGTACATTTTTCCACATTTCTCCTTTTCTGACCAACCATACACTTTTCAATTAAAGGATATTGAGGTAATCTTGGAGCATATTCTCTTCTTAACCTATTATACTGCTTCACACAAGTTAGATCTGCACTAATCTTTGTCTCATCAAAATCAATTAGATAAAGTCCACATAAAGTTCTAACTCAAGATAGAGCAACATATGCCATACCCTCTTTGAATACAGTGCTTCCAATATTTACCAAAGCACAATCTACACTTAAACCTTGAGATTTGTGAATAGTCACTGCATATGCCAAACAAATTGGAAATTGCTTCCGACGGACATATAAGTCTTTCACAGGCAAAACACGAGTTGAACAGCGACTGAATTGTTGAACTTCCTCAATTCTAACAAATTTGATTCTTAAAAATTCAATCTCATCTCTATTTGAGCAATTGACAAAACCAACAACATTACCCATTGCTCCATTTACCAAACCTCTTTCTTCATGTAAATTTCTTTGTAAAATAATCTGACAATTTAAACATACATACAGATTTTTTCCTAAGCCAGCAGTTTTAGATATAGATTTCTGAAGAGAATCCAATTTTAACTTCAACTTTTCAGACAAAACAATAGTAACCCCTTCATGCTCTATTCTATCTTTAGCTTCCAGTTTCTTAATTTCTTGATTTTCTAACTTCAACATTTTTTCATTGAAAACAGAACATTCTTTCAGAGTTGGCATCAAGCATATGACTGACTTATCTGCTACCTCTTTACTATATATTTTCTCAGGTACATTATCTTCATTAGGAAACAGCTTGGAAAGTAATCGTGTTCGTAGAGTTTCTTTCGCATCTTCAGTTAGTTTTCCAATCCTTATATCTTGAAGAATATGTCCATATTTAGTATCCTTGGCCTGTCCCATATTCTGAATCAGTTCAGTATATTTGAAATGTGACCATATATTAACATTTCCAATACTGCCCAGGCACTTTCTGGTCTCTTCATGTGTAACAGTTTCAAATACAGGTTGTCCTTTCACAGGAGTTAGCTGCAGTAGATCTCCAAAAACTATGACATGTTTACCTCCAAATAACACATCATACTCTGTCTTAAGTATCTGTTGCATTCTTAAATGCACAAAAGCAAGCATTAAATTGGATACCATGCTTACCTCATCAATAATGAGAAGTTTCATTTTTTTAAGGACTCTAGAAACTTCAAAACAAGCTTCTCCAGATAGCTTGTGATATTGTAATTTATTTTCATGTTAAACTGGCAGCATCTGTAAACTATGTAAAGTAATACCTTTAATATTATGTGCTGCCAATCCAGTTGGAGCAGTAACAACACAAGACAGTGTTGACTGGAAAGGGGAGACCACTCGGTCCCCCCGAACGTATGGATGGGTTCCCCGATCCCCCGGGAAACCATTGTGGGCGGGGGGCGTGTTCCGGCTGGTATGCCCGAAGCGGCGTAGCCGGAGCACGCCCCTCCCGCCCAGAAGAGGTTGGCCTAGACACCCGCCCGGAAGTCCGTGCATGGATGGGCGTACTTGAGGCGGGCCCCCGCCCTCCCGCAGATGGATAAATAGCACAGGAATCCAACGAAGCTTCCTCTTGTTCCTGTGCTCTGAAGGCTGCACCACTCGTCGCTCGTGAGCCCTCAAGGGAACAAGCTGCACTTTTTTGACCCACCCACCAGCCCCTTGTTGCAAATTTTGTGTACTAAAGTAATTTTCTCAATGATTATTTTGATGTAATAAAAAGGTACAGTCATTTTTTGCATCATGAATGTATGCATATAATTGAATACTTGCTTGTAGGCCTTTTTTCCCTTGTAGAAATGTAAAGGAATGGATTCATTAAAGATTGTGTTTTTTGCTTTAGGACTTTTTTCCCTTTGTAGCAATGTCAAAGTCGGTGAACTGTTATAGATTTAGGCGTAATTTTCTTTCCTTAGTAGGTAAAACAACTGTCGTATTTATTTTGGTCGGGCGGTAAGGTCATGATCGGTGAGCAGTGATTTCAAGGTCCCTAGGGGGGGCACCACCCATTATGGATGGGAGCACCCGGGGGAGGCGGCCATTGGCCCCTCCCATGGGGGGCGGCACCCACTACGGATGGTTTGCCCAGGGGGAGACGGCCAATGGCCCCTCCCAGGGGGAGACGGCTATATGCCCCTCCCACGAATTTCCCGGGGGGCGGATATCCGCTCCGGCGGAAGAGAGTGTGGGGAAGGGGGGGAGTCCACGCTGTCCTTCTTACGGATACCTCGCACGGGAACTCGGACGACCTTAAGATGGCGTCGAGTGAAAGGGGGCCCCCATGACAAGGGAAGTTGCAGTTGGCTGCGAGGGTAAAGTCCTCTGCGCATGCGCCACTCACACCGTGAGGGCGGGAAGTTGGTGATAGGGATATGACACCGGTTAAGACCTTGCCGTTGGCCCTTAATGCTAGGTTGTACAAATTCAAAAATGTAATGCATTTTCAGGATGCTAGACTCGGCTAGGAAACCTTTGTATTAGAGATTTGTTAAGGTTAGCCAAAAACCTGTCTTCATCAAAATGTAATTGAAGGTGAATGTGTAAATGATTCATGAAACGTTTTAATTTAAAGTTTTAAATTTTGTTTCATATTTTAATAAATACGGCCGGGGGGTTGTGAGGCCCCCCCGCCTTCCAAAAGTTTAAACCTGTGTCTGTCTCCTCCCATGGGGATTTGGTGTTGGGAGGGGTGGCGGGCATCCCGGCCCATATGAGTTCTTTGCTGTAGATATGTAGTAATTCCTTTAATTAGGAAACTTTGACCAGTTCCAGCTTCTCCACTTACATATAATCGAATAGGTGCAAATGACATACATGAGCATTCTTTTTTATCATGACGAAAGCCATGCTCAATGTGCTCTGTCACTTCATCATATATCTGCCTTTACTCAAGATTAAATTGCTTCTTCAATTCTTCTAAGTTTATTACTTCCTCTTGACCTTGCCGCATTGCTCTTTCCACCTCATCCATGGCAGTGGCTGCTTCATTTTGGATAATTGGTTGTCCCAGTGGATCTTGACTTAATGAAGCCGAACTTTGACTATCTTGTGAACTGTCTCTAGCCATCTCCGCTGCAATTGTTGCTTCTTGCTCTATTTCGTCATTCAACATTTGGAGATAATTACTGAAAACAGGACATTCGATACTACTTTTAGATGCGTTAAATGAATCTTCATAACTATCAAACTCACCAAGTAGTTCCTCTTCTGTACGCCATGGTTTAAAGAGTTGCAAAAGAGCTAAATAGTAAAATTCTCTTTTGTCAGGTGTATCGCAACTCAGTTTTCGATGATTAATCAAGTGTCCTTTTCTTTGTTTCACCAGACATCCTTCATGTCCAATTACAGCGTGTACACCTTTATCAATATTCTCTGTAATATTCCTTTTAAAACTGTAGTTTTGAAGTATTTCATACAGACAAATATTTTCAAGCAGAGTACTTCTATTTGGATAGTATGTATCCAACATATTGGAAAGGGGCGACCACTCGGTCCCCCCGAACGTATGGATGAGTGCCTCGATCCCCCCGGGAAGCCATTTTTGGGCGGGAGGCGCGTCTCGGCTGGTATGCCCGAAGCGGCGTAGCCGGGGCGCGCCTTTTCCCGCCCTAGAGTGGGCTGGCCTAGACACCGACGCAGCCAGCCACGCCCCCGGGGCGGGCAGGGGCGGGTTTTCGCCCGCCCTGAAGACGGATAAAAGAAGGCGCAAGACCAGAAGACGTCCTCTTGTTCTTGTGCTCCGAAGCTGCACCTCCTCGCTACACGTGAGCTCGGGACGGAACGAAGAGCCAATTTTGAGCGTTTTGATCTTTTTCTTTGTCTTCTAGATACTTCCTCGGAGAGATGCCCAAGAAAGGCGCAAAAAGAATGACGACCGATCAGATGGTGCGGGCCCTTTGCAAAGAAGTGTCCGACATAAAGAAACGGTTGGCGGAGCGAGATGGGGAGGAGGGTTCGGGCACCCCGCCGGCTGGAGGGAGACCTAAGAGGCCGAGAAAGGTTCCAGCCGGTGGGGCCGTCCCGGTTCCCTCTGCCCCGCTCGAGGCGCCGACCCCAGTACCGATGGAGGGGAATCCAATCCCCGTTGTCGTCACCCCGACATCCAAGGAAGACATGCCCCCCGAGCTGGCAGCACAGCTAGCAGCATGGTTGGGGGATAGTAGTGATGGCGCCACGGCTGCCGAAGCACAGGCGCTGATAAAAGGGCTTCGTGAGAAGAAAGAGGCAGCTAGAGTGGCTACGCCGTTGGCGGGGATAGACAAGCCGCAAGCGGCAGAAGCTGCGTCCGGTGCAGGTAAGCGGCCATTGCCGATTGCAAGGGACGAGTCAGCACCCTCTCGTAGAGAGAGATTAGGACAACATGTGCCTTTAGCTATAAAGGAAAAGATCTGGGCGGGGGAGTACGTGAATATTTTTTCCCTGCTTGTTGATCATTATGATGTGGAACATGTAAAAAGTCAGAAGGACTTAATGCATCCGAGTGTTTGGCGCGCAAAGATGGCCGCCTTTAAGGTAAATGAGAACATTGGCAACTGGGGCAATGCATGGGGTATTTTCACATCAATTTTGGGGGAACGTAGGCCCGAGTTGCTTCCTGAGTTTCCCGTTTATCAATCACGAATTATGGGTTACTCGACAGCGTATCAAGGTAACCATTGGTTTTGTTATGACAATTTGTTCAGGAAAGAAAAGGAACATAACAAGGGTTTGACTTGGGATTGTTACGATTCTTTAACATGGGATAAGATGAAAGAATCGGGAATGTTAAGAATGCCATTGGTCGGGAGCACTGTTGTTGATTACTCCCGCCAAAATGTGGGGACGCCCTTTCGACCAAGTACGAGCACCGACGACCAGTCGAGGCCCGCAGGCAATACAGGGAGAAAGGGTTTCTGTTTTAATTTTAACAAGGGGAAGTGTACCAGGCCTCCGGGATCGTGTAAATTCAAACATGAGTGTAGTACGTGTGGGTCGTCCCATCCTGAGTCATCGTGCAGAGCCAGAACGAGTGAGAATGGGGGTAAGGGAGGCGCCAAACAGGTCTAAGCTAGGCCGAGGGGCGCCTTTACCAACCCCGATTGATACCTTGGCAATGATTCCCTGGCTCAGCGAATACCCGGATCGCACTTCTGCCGGGGTGCTGCGGAACGGTTTTACACATGGTTTCCGCATCCCGGTAGGGGACTTTCAGGGTGTAGGGATGTGCAAAAATCAACTTTCCGTTTTACAACATGCATCTGTAGTGCAAGAAAAAATTCAGAAAGAGGTTAGCCGGGGACGGGTCGCCGGCCCGTTTAGTGAGCCCCCGGTACCGGATTTCGTTTGTTCTCCGTTAGGGGTGGTCCCCAAGAAGGATCCGGGTGAGTTTCGTTTGATTCATAATCTATCTTCTCCATATGGTCTTTCGGTGAACGACGCAATTGAGCCAGAAGTTTGTTCGGTGCGATACGCATCTTTTGATGAGGCGGTAGCCATCTTGAATCGCCTGGGGCACGGGACGTTGATGGCGAAATCGGATATCGAGTCAGCGTTCCGGTTGCTTCCGGTACACCCAGACGATCAGCGTCTTCTGGGATTCGGGTTTCAGGGGTCATTTTACATGGATAGGTGTATGCCAATGGGATGCTCTATATCATGTGCTTACTTTGAGCAATTCAGTACTTTCCTGCAATGGGTGTTCACTAAGAAAACGGGTTTCCGAAATGTAATGCACTACCTTGACGATTTTCTGTTCCTTGGCCCCGCCGGTACTTCCGAATGTGCCCGGGCCTTAGCTGAATTCTGTGTGTTAATGGATCATCTTGGCGTGCCATTGGCACCAGGTAAAACTATGGGTCCCACGACTTGCCTCGAGTTTTTGGGGATCGAGTTGGACTCAAGGGAGGGGTGCTTCCGTTTACCAGCTAGCAAAGTGTCGAAATTCAGGGCAGCCCTCCAAGTATGTTTAAAGGCATCCAAAGTTACACTGCATCAGTTGCAACAGTTAGTGGGAAAGTTGAACTTTGCCTTGAGGGTGATACCAATGGCTCGCCCCTTTTCCCGCTCAATTGCCCAAGCGATGGTTGGCTTAAAGGAGGGTCATCATCGCACAAGGTTATCGGCCGAGGTCCGCCAGGACATGCGGATTTGGTTAGCATTCTTGGCGGACTTCAATGGCCGGGTCGTCTGGAACAAGCCAGCCGTCTCCTCTGAAGAGCTTGGGCTATGGACAGACTCAGCAGGAAGCGTAGGTTTTGGCGCCATCTTCGGCACAAAATGGTCGGCACAAAAGTGGCCCCTATGGTGGCACGAGAAGGGGCTGACAAGTAACATCGCTTTCCTCGAACTATTTCCCATTCTGGTGGCCCTGAGAACCTGGCCAGAAGGGTTCAGAGATCATTCTGTTGTGTTCTGGTCCGACAATATGACCGTGGTAGAATGCATCAATAGTCAAGCAGCCCGTTGTAAGTTGATTTTGAGGCTCCTCAAAGAAATTGTCTTACTGTGTATGCAACTGAACGTAGTATTCAGAGCAAAACATGTCCCAGGGGTGATGAATCAGGCTGCTGATGCACTGTCTCGTTTTCACATGCAGGCTTTCTCGGGTTTCCTTCCTTCAGCGGACCCGGAGCCGGCACCCTTCCCCGAAGCTCTCTGGTCTCTCGGTGCCCCGAACTTCGTCACCTCGTGGGAGAGAGTCTAGCACCCAGGACAAGGAAGGCATATGAAGGGGCGTTCCAGGCCTATTTAGCCTTTTTGGGGGCAGAGAGAGGAGGACTTTGGGGTCAGGAGGAGTTGGTAGTACTTTTTCTGATGTCCTTACGTAGGGCTGGGAAATCGGTGGCTACGGCCCAAAGGCATCGTGCCGCCATTTCCTTTGTTGCCAGGGCCCATGGCATCCTGGACCCAACAGCGTCTTTCACGGTACAAAAAGCGCTACGTGGGTGGCAACGTCTAGAGGGTCGCAGAGTAGATGTACGACGACCGATAGGTCTAGACAGGTTGTCCCAGTTACTGGTCACGCTCCCGAACACATGCTCGTCCCCGTTCGAGACCTGTTTGTTCCGGACTGCATTTACGCTGGCATTTCACGGGGCTATGAGAGTTAGTGAGCTGGTTGCAAGGAACAAACGGGACGTGACGGGGGGCTTGTGCAGGGAGCATGTCCAGATCAGGGGTGATGCGATGATTGTCTCCTTTCTCAGGTCCAAGACTGACCAAGATGGGAGAGGGGACTGCACGATCATCCGCAGGAACCTCGACTCATCCATGTGTCCGGTACAGTGCTTAGAAGATTACCTAGCACGAAGGGTGGCATCATGGGGAGGGACATTGTTGAGGCATGCAGACGCCACCCCGCTGACGAGGTTTCAGTTTCAACGGGTGCTTGCAATGGCCATTGCTGCAGCGGGCTTGGACCCGGGCGAATTTGGGACCCACTCCTTTCGTATAGGGGCTGCCACTGAAGCTACAGCCAGAGGTCTTAATGTAGAACAAGTGAAACGTGTGGGGCGCTGGTCCTCCAATTGTTATAAGAGGTACGTGCGATTGCACATGTTGTGAAACTGTAATCATGTACTCACGCCTCTTGTTTTTGTTTGTTTTCAGTTGCGCAAGCCTACGCGGCAGGGCAGACTGAGCAGTCGACCCAACACCAGGTCAGCGGTCGCACGTCACCGGCTGTGAGGAAGGAGGTTTGGGTCGTGGGCCACTCATACGTGAGACGGGCTGCAGACGTATTCAAAGCAGGTGACATGGTTCACGTACCTGAGGAATACGGGTACAGAGTGTCCTTCTACGGAAGGGGCGGTCTCTGTATTGACCAGTTTCAGGAATTTTTTGAGGGCTTGTTAGAGCGGATGAGGTCACCGCCGTCCATAGTCATAGTGCATTTGGGGGGCAATGATTTGGTCACCACCGGTAGACGACTTCTCCTGGAGGCTATGCTTTCCACGGTAAGTTGGTTAGCGAGGAGAGTTCCGGGGTGCCTAATCGCATGGTCTCATATGATCCCACGAAAAGTGTGGCGGGGGGCTATCTCGATCCCTGCTTTGAATCATTCGGTTAGAAAATTGAATAACAAAGTGAGTAGGTTGTTCCGTTCCAAGGCATTGCATTCGATCTCGCATAATTGTATTAATGATGACAGTATGTATCTGGGGGATGGTGTGCATTTGTCGAGGGCGGGGAATGAGTTACTCATAGGAGACTTCCTAGCCTGGTTAAAATCTTTGGAACATGACCTTTAGGTAGGAGTTTTGTGGGGGGTCCGGATAGCCGGTCAACTATCCGGACCTGTGGCGGTAAGGTCATGATCGGTGAGCACTAATTGGTAGATCCCTATGAGTGGGCGTCACCCAACACGGATGGGAGCGCTCGGGAGAGGTGGCCATTGGCCCCTCAGTGGGGAGGCGGTCCCGTCTAAGGGCGGGTCGCCGGAAGTAAAGGAAAGGCGGTCAAGGCCCCTTCCTTTGTAGGAGGGGTTACAGCCCCCTCCTGGGGAATTTCCCGGGGCTAGTGTCATCTGCGACGGCAGATGCGGTAAGTTGTGTGGGGTGGGGAGAGGTCAACGATACCTTCTAGATACCACACACAAGTGTTCGAACGACCTTTAAATGGCGTCGAGTCTTAAGTGCCCCCGTCAAGTCAAGGGAAATTGTTAGTAGTTGCACTTGTGGTAAGCCCCTGTGCCATCGCCCCTCCTAAGTGGGAGGGGTAAGTCTGGTTAGGGATCTTGACACCGGTTATGACCTTGCCGTTGGCCCTTAAACGTTAGGATGTACAATTTCAGTATTCTTAGAGAATGTTTTGTAGGATGCTAGTTCGGCTAGGAGAACCTCTGTATTAGAGATTATGTTAAGGTTAGCCAAACATCGTAATGTGATAATGAAATTGTACATAACATGAAAACGTTTAATGTTTTAATCTTTTGTTTTAATAAATACGGCCGGGATGGTCACTCCATCCCACATCCAAAAACTTTAAGAACAGTTTCCGGTTTCCCTTCCTTTTGGGGATTGTGTTGAGAGGGGGTGGCGGGTATCTCAGCCATATGGAAAGGGGCGACCACTCGGTCCCCCCGAACGTATGGATGAGTGCCTCGATCCCCCCGGGAAGCCATTTTTGGGCGGGAGGCGCGTCTCGGCTGGTATGCCCGAAGCGGCGTAGCCGGGGCGCGCCTTTTCCCGCCCTAGAGTGGGCTGGCCTAGACACCGACGCAGCCAGCCACGCCCCCGGGGCGGGCAGGGGCGGGTTTTCGCCCGCCCTGAAGACGGATAAAAGAAGGCGCAAGACCAGAAGACGTCCTCTTGTTCTTGTGCTCCGAAGCTGCACCTCCTCGCTACACGTGAGCTCGGGACGGAACGAAGAGCCAATTTTGACCCACCCACCAGCCCCTGAGGACAGCAAAGTTGTTGTGCAATAAAGTGAATTGATAAGTTTGTTTTTCCGTTTCGTTTACAGGCTATAACAGTAGCAGTTTGTAGTTAATAAAGATGGTGAATATCGTTTAGGTTGTTATGATTAAAGTGATTTGATGTGATGTTGCATTTTTAGCATGTTCCTTCGGTCGTAGCGACCAATGTTTTCATAGGTTGAAGAACTGTCGTATTTATTTTTTGGTAGGCGGTAAGGTCATGATCGGTGAGCACTAATTGGTAGATCCCTATGAGTGGGCGTCACCCAACACGGATGGGAGCGCTCGGGAGAGGTGGCCATTGGCCCCTCAGTGGGGAGGCGGTCCCGTCTAAGGGCGGGTCGCCGGAAGTAAAGGAAAGGCGGTCAAGGCCCCTTCCTTTGTAGGAGGGGTTACAGCCCCCTCCTGGGGAATTTCCCGGGGCTAGTGTCATCTGCGACGGCAGATGCGGTAAGTTGTGTGGGGTGGGGAGAGGTCAACGATACCTTCTAGATACCACACACAAGTGTTCGAACGACCTTTAAATGGCGTCGAGTCTTAAGTGCCCCCGTCAAGTCAAGGGAAATTGTTAGTAGTTGCACTTGTGGTAAGCCCCTGTGCCATCGCCCCTCCTAAGTGGGAGGGGTAAGTCTGGTTAGGGATCTTGACACCGGTTATGACCTTGCCGTTGGCCCTTAAACGTTAGGATGTACAATTTCAGTATTCTTAGAGAATGTTTTGTAGGATGCTAGTTCGGCTAGGAGAACCTCTGTATTAGAGATTATGTTAAGGTTAGCCAAACATCGTAATGTGATAATGAAATTGTACATAACATGAAAACGTTTAATGTTTTAATCTTTTGTTTTAATAAATACGGCCGGGATGGTCACTCCATCCCACATCCAAAAACTTTAAGAACAGTTTCCGGTTTCCCTTCCTTTTGGGGATTGTGTTGAGAGGGGGTGGCGGGTATCTCAGCCATATTGTTTTCAGAATGTCTGTACTGTTTGGTTCTTTCTGTGCTAAATATTCAATTTCTTGCACAGGTTTCAGAACACGGTTTCATGTTTCTGCAAGACCCAAACTCACCCAGAGGATAGTTCTTGATTTTGCATAAAGGCTTGCTGATGATAATCGATCACAACATTCATATGCTCCAATTTCTCGATGAGACAACATCTTCAAACTGTACGCATACAATTTCTTGCTTAGGCTCTTTTCATGAGAAATGTCTTCCCACATCTCCTTCAGTTCCGTCTTTTCAGATTTCGTGATGTAAGACGTTACATATCGAGCCACAGCAATAGAGTTGTCTGTAACATATTGGGCCTCATTTATGAAAAGTGACGCATCTCTGCGTTAAAACAGCGATGCGTCACTTTTCACTGCGCACTCCTTGCGACACCAATGATGCGTCATATTTAATGTATGACGCATCATGTGGCAAGGGCTTACAGATACGTCAGTTTTTCTGACGTATCTGTAAGCGCAAAAGTGACGCATTGCTGGAGTGTGTCACAAAAGTGACGCAACTCCAGCAATGCGTCCTTTCACATGGGGAAAGCCCCATGTGAAAGGGCTTGCGTCAGTCTTACGCCTGCTGTGAGGCAGGCGCAAGATTTTGACGCAACAGCATCCTAAAAGTGACGCAGTGAAATCTCATAGATTTCACTGCGTCACTATTACGAGGCTTTTTGCGGGGGAACGCTCCCTCTGCATACATTATACCTGACGCAGGTATAATGTGGCACAGGGGTTTAAAAAGTGATGCATCTACCTAGATGCGTCACTTTTTAAATATGGCGCAACAGGGTGCATTTTTTACGCCGCTGATGCGTCACAAAAAGTGACGCACCGGCGGCGCAAAACTGACGCAAGGCCTCATAAATAAGGGCCATTGTATGTCCATGTTAGCATTCCACATGGACAAAATGACTGGGTTATAGTCATTTATATATTTGGATTCTTGACCTCTTCTTAAATTGTACGTATTTTTAGGTGACCTTCTTGTGATGTTATGTCGCAAAGATGACATCAAATTGTTGACTCTTCCTTTTGAAAGTACCGGTCATGCAAATACAAATCGACATTTGGTGTAGAATTTATTCTTTGATTTGAATTTTCGCCGACAATATTTTCCACAACGATGACTTTGAAAGCGTAACACTTTTCCTCTTAAGTCCTTATCAGTTGTACTATTAGGTATGTCACAAGTGGCATATTGTTCAATAAAAGACAGTACGGTCTCATCCGAGTCTGTTCCAATTTTAGGAGCATCCTTGATCCATAACAGCATATGAATATGAGGAGCACCTCTTGCTTGATATTCTTTTCTCCAAAAGAAATCCAGTACTTCACCAAGAGGTGGATTTTTCTTGTTTGTAATAAAAGACATCATAGCTTCAAATCTATGATTAAAATATCTGCAAACATTAACCGGATCCAACGAACACAGTTCTCCAGGTGACTTGTAGTTTATATTTTCTATGTTTGCATTTGCCTCCTGAAGAAATTCAAGTAAATCTTCCCAAGCATACTCTGCACAGCTTAGAGTTAAAAACCATGTAGGTGCTCCTAAGTTTCGCAAGATCAATAAGGACCCCACACTGGAACTACAAAAAGAATTAGGCCAGATCCTTAGCCATGGACTCGAACAAGGTTTTCTAGGCAAAAATGAATTCAATTTTTTGTCCAATAAACATCCACGGATCCCATTGTTCTATGTGCTTCCTAAGGTGCACAAAAATGCAACAACTCCTCCAGGCAGACCCATCATTTCTGGATGCGATTCCTTATTTGAACCGGTCTCAAAATTCATTGATTTCTTTTTAAAGCCATTTACACTCACGGTTAAATCTTTTCTTTTGGACACCACTGATTTTCTATCGAAACTAGAAGAAATTCCATTCATTGACGGTCGAGATATGCTAGTAAGCATGGACATAGTCTCGCTTTATACCCAAATACCACAAGATCAGGCTTTGGAGGTACTAGAGATTTATTTGAATAAACGAGAGAGTCCCGCGAAAATTCCAACGGAATTTATCTTACAATTGGCAAAACTAGCCCTTACAAAGAACTACTTTAAGTTTGGTGAAGACTTTTATTTTCAGATAAACGGGGTCGCCATGGGCTGTCCTTTTGCCCCGGAATTGCCGATCCTCTATATGAGCCAATATGAAGAAATGTTCATTCATAACAACAACCCATTCCTCCAATGGATAGGGGGATGGGTGAGATACATAGATGATATTTTCTTCACATGGTCGGGTACACCGGAACAATTGAACCAATTCCACAGCTGGATCAATGACAGGACAAACAACATCAAATTCACATTACAAACCTCAAAAACAAGAATGTCCTTTCTGGATGTTGAAGTGTACTGTGTGGATGGGCGACTTGTCACCACTCTGTTCAAAAAAGACACGGACCTCAATAAAGCGTTAGATTTTTCTAGTAACCATCCGAGGAGTCTCAAACAAAATCTCCCGATAGGACAGTTTCTGCGCATCCGCAGAAACTGTACCTTCAAAGATGAGTTCATGGATCATGCGAACGTCCTAAAAAATAAACTTCTAGCTCGTGGATATCCAGCCAGACTATTAAAACAATCTATCAAACGAGCATGGTGGACACCTCGAGAAGAATTATTAACGAGGAGACAGAAACAACAACAACAGCGTATTGTTTGCGTGTCAACATATTGCCCTTCATCAAATTTTCTAAAAAAGTTGATCCATCAGAATTGGCACTTGCTTAAAGACCTGAACACCCAATTTGTGCAATACCCCTTATTTGCATACAAGAAAGATAAAAGTATCGCGAACTACTTTGTTAGGGCAGCAATCCCTAGACCAAAGACATTGACAATTCGAGACTATGTTAATCTTCCACCAATTGAAGGCCATCATAAATGCGGCACATGCCTTTGCTGTGCGTCGACTCAAGAAGGGAATTTATTCCAACATGCAGGAATATCCTGGAAACATGAAGAATTTACTAATTGTAAATCAAGAAATGTGGTGTACGGGATCCTTTGTCCGTGCGACAAGTTGTATATAGGTAAAACATCCCAGGAAGTGCGACAAAGGATGTCCCAACATAAATCACGAATAAAGAGAAAAGTTCTCACTGCCCCATTAGCCCAACATTGGATTGGCCAGCTCCATGGGGAGCATGATTTGAAATGGACTGTGATATCTAAAATCAACCCTGACCCAAGAGGCGGAGATGTAGAGGCCAAATTGCGTCAACGCGAAGCCATGCTAATTCTGAAATTTAATACTACCACGCAAGGCTTAAATGAAATGTCGGAATTATATAGTCTGTAAAATATCACAATATTTATTACTGGATTGCTGGTTTCACATAGAATGCACAGCCTTGCATTACCCTTATTACACCGCAGTGTTGCGAACACGGCTTAAAAGATTTTCTGAATAGAACTCGGAAGTTCCATCTTGGCTCCTCCAAACTACAAGTCCCATGACTCCGCCTGCTTGAACCCGGAAGTGACTTGGATTAAATATGAGGCGTTTCCATTCCACTGGTATCGCGTTCCATTGACAGCGACCCAGTACGGAGGAGAAAAGACGCCAAGCCTCAGGTAAGCAGCTCCCGCTAACCAATTTATACCGCGAGCGGTATAGACAACTTGCCTGCTCCCTTCCGCTTCTTCTGTACGCTCTGAGGAGCCTACAACGGACTACTCACTCCCGTTGTCATCTTATTTTCAGATTGACACACGAGGCAAGTCTGCCCCTTGTAAACAACCCTTGGGATTGATGAACAACCGCACCCTCGGGGAAACCTGTAATAGGTACTGCAAGACAATACCTCTCTGTGAGTAATACATACTCTTGTAAAAAATCATCGTAACGGCCATAATCTATTTGATTGATGCTGACATAGATTACTTTAACTTCTTTTCAGTTTACCGTCACGCCCAAGTCGAAGCAACATTGCTGACAGGTAAAAACTGAGTGTACATGGATGCGAAGTGAAAGTTGAGAGTCTTTCTTTTGTTTCCACTGACAGAGTATTTTATTTATTGTTTTTTCACAGATTTATTTTGTGTGGTCCTGAAGAGAATCCTATCCAACAATTTAGGATTCGAAACGCGTCGACCTATTGAGGTGGTAGTTGAGAGTTGGCGCCACTATAGTGGCTGTTTTTCTGAAAAGTGGTTGCCAAACACCAGTGAAAAATAAGTTGAATGTTGTAAAACTTTATTTGTTTTGAAAAAAAACGATATTCTCACTGTTTGGCAAAGAGAAAAACATACATAGAGTGAGTCTCTGTATCTGTTTCTAACTAGGTCAAACCTATCATAGGACAAAGGATGATGAGTACTACTGTTGAATGACAAATAGTTTAAAACAACGCCAACAACTTCCACCGACCTCATTTTGTCTTGTACTATTTAGTGTTCATTGTGGTCTAGTGTCCGTTGTATGTCTAGTGTCTAAATGTTGTCCGAAATGCTTTATTGATTTTTTCCCCCTGCCCATTCACTTGTTTCTCCTCCAGATTTGTTGTAAATTGTTGTATATAGCCAATGTAATTTTGAAAAAATAATATATAAAAAACAAAATTAAAATAAAAAAGTCAGAAACAATTTAATGAATCGAGATGGTCCAGAAGCTTTTTTGAAAATTTTCCTTGACTGAAAAAGTGGTCAGTTTGATAGAGCAATCAATAGCTCTTCAATTGAAATTTGTTGTGAATTATTGCACAGTACTGGCAAACTGTTTAGCTTATTCCTAAGTTTCTAAGCATGCACTTCAAATCTCCATGAGGACGGTACCAATACTCATTAGTACCATGCTGACAAGCCATTAAATTAATTAGGTGTGAATCCAAAACACTATCTTTCTGTTGCACTTTATCCATAAATTCCTTTGCTGAAACATTTTGCAGATGCACTCCACTTTTTAAGATATGGTTTACTGCATAAGAAAGACCAGATAAGTCACTCTCAAACAGAAGATGAAACAAAAATGGAAAGCATTGGCGAAACCTCGGATCTTCTGCATATAATCTTGTTGTCCGGTACTTAGATGCAGGAATCTGCATAGGTCGATCATCATATCGTGTATCTTCACCTGTAGGGAATAACTGTGGGAAACAACGACCTTCCAAACTTTCTTCCCATACACTTATAGGCTTTCCTTTTGCTTTTTTCATCTGAAATAATTCAATAGCATTCCCTATTGCTTCTTTTGAATGCAGTGGATGAACACTGTAATGCTCATAAATTTCTTCACTTCTGGATAAGTCAACTTTTTCAATTTGTCCAATAGACAAATCATTGTCCTCTTCTTCACTTACTTCTTCTTCTTCTACGTATACATCTTTATAGTATTTATTGTTTTTGACTAAATACAATGTTGCCTTTTTGACTTTTCTAACATCCACTAAATCTTGCCAGATTTTCTTACTCTTTGTAGGTACACCATTAACTAGAATAACTAGAGGTTCCTCTTCTACATTTTCAACACCAATTGTTTCCATATTTTTTTTTAATCAAGTGGGAAATATACAACTCTACCCTTTAATCCTCTTTGTAAATCTGAAGGATTTAATTTGCCAGTCTTAGGCTCCATACGAACAATAGCCTGAAAAGGATGTACACATTGAATCAGAATAGTCTCATAAGTATTTAAATCCATCAGTTCGGATGGAATATTTATCAACTCAAGATTGTTATGTACAGCTCTAGCAGGCATTCTATTTTCATTTAATTTATTATAACAATACTTACAAATACGTTGCTCAAAACCCAAATCAAAATAGTTTTCTACCAACAAATAAGTTGCAAAATCTTTCCATTGACTATTACTTTCATCTTCACTTTTTAAATATAAATCAACTAACCTAGTTTGACTTTTGTAATGAATGCATCGACAACACACACAAGGAAAATTTGGTTTCTCACCTGCAATGACCTTAAACTTTGTTATTTCCTGTTCAAAATTTTCAATATTAAAATTTCCAACATTTTCTAACACATTTCCTTCTATAATTATATCAGTTACTGCATTGTCATCTGGACCAAAATACCTTACCTCAATTTCTGCACAAATCTTCTTAACATCTAATTCACATCCATGCAAAAGAGCACTATTTAACTGTTTAAGTTTAAGTGCTGGACTTTTTGCATAATACAACTTTCTCACTATTTCTCATTTTCGTATGATGTACTGCTAACATCCTGAAGTGATGAAACACACTCTGGCATATTTTTTTAGAAAGACAAGCCAGAGAATGGCCATGCAGACCTATTTTTTCTCGCACTCTGCAATGATCTAATTCTTGCAACATTACAATTTTTTTTTAAGACTTTCCTTAGTGTACTTACGTAAGAAATTGGAAAAGAAATCAATTCAATCCTGTTGTACACTGCAAATGCTACTACCATTCCAACTGTAAACAGGAACATTAGGACGTCCCTCTAAAACTTCTCCAGCTATCACCTCCTCTGCATTTCTAACCACAATTTTCTCTTTCTCAATTGCAAAACCATCCTTCACCTCATATGCTCGACCACTGGTGTCAACTGCATGCAACAAATCGTTACTTTGAAAGTAACTCTCTTCATTAAAAAATGGCTCAGAAGTTGAAGTATTGATCCACTTCCCAGAAAACACTTTACAAAAATTATTTCTATTTATATGTCTCTTCCATTTACTTTTAGCTTTTAAAACTCTGATTGCCTTATTTAGTGTATTTATTCTATTAATTACTAAAATAAATTATTTTCTTTTTGTCTCAAATGCGCGCTGAACAACATCCTCTATATATTCTTTCTTCTTATAAAAAGCAGATCTTCTTTTACAAACTTTCTCCTTTTTTAATAAATTTGAAACTACTCTGTTATAAAACATACGCTTCCTGATTTCCGTAAACTGATTCGTCCGTGTCATGCTGTATACATTTTCCTCTCTGCTGATTCCAGAAACATTTTTATTTTTTGTAGCATTTGTCCTTCTAGATACTGATAACTGTTTTTCCTTTTGAAAATTATTGGTTATACTTTTCCTTTGACATAATGTTCTTAAAGAATCTTTGGTTTTCTTACCAGGAGCACTCTTCTTTTTATCCGTCCTTTGTTGTTTTGATAATTCTTGTAATTCTTTCCTCTTCAAATGGTATGTCCGTTTATACAGCTTTCTTTTTTCACTTCTGGTCGTAATACTAATTTATGTTTCTGATGAAAATGACAATCTGTAAAACACAAACATAACAAATATTATAGTTGGCTACTAGCATATAACATACAAATTAAAACCACAGATCCATTTTCTAAGTAGAATAAAGACAAAGAAACAGTCTCTGAACAGAGTGGGAAATCCTGTAGTGAATGTTGGTTCTAAATTTATGACAGTCCATAGCTGTGTTAACATTATAGACGTATTTTCTGATTCTATTTTTTAAAGCATAAAAACAGTACACTGTTTTTCAAGAACTGTCGGTCATCCTAGTGCTTTAATTTTTTTACTATAATCTCTTATACACTTCATGAGAACATGTATTGTCACGCTCATAAAGCAGATCAACGACGAATAGGACAACAAAACTGTCTTCAAGAATACTTTACTATCAAAAATAATTTTATTTATTTAAAAGTTCATAATCTAAAAGAACTTAAAGCATAATGTCATCCGGTACTTCTTCCAATTCGTAACCCTCATCCTCCAAACTCTCCTCTTCCCCTTCCACCATCTCCAAATAAGCACTGTCCATTGATATGTCCATAAAGTCCTCATTTTCAAAGTTTTTTTCTTTCCTCCTCAAACACTTCTTCTAATAAGTCCTCCAGCAGATCTTTTACAATTTCAAAATGTATTTCCTTTTGTTCAGAATAATTCTCCATCTCTATTTTGTTTTCGTTGTTCTGTATCCTTTTAAAAAAATATAGAGACTAAATTATATCTTTTTCATAAATATATAACTTAAAAGTACCTTTGCTAATTTTTAAACTACATGTATTTTTATACTTTCTAACTCATTAACTACATATATTAAGATAGCACCTTCCTCTTGTTTTGAAAACAAATTGACACTATAAGCCTAGACATTAACACTATTCCTTTTTTTTCATTAAATAATTACTGCTGTAAAAAGACATCTGACTGTAAAATTTGTTTTTAGATTTTCTAGATATCACAACTATTGATAAACTTTATATTTAATTTTTAGGGATCCATTTTCTGAGTTCACCACTACAAAGTGCTATTCAAACTATATACAGTCTGAAGGGGAGGCTCACATTGTACAAACAATAACATTCACTTAACAGATTACTACTTCCCAGAGAGACAGTTGCTTTTATGTTTCAACAGCATACTCAGCATGTGAATTTCATAGCATGTACAAAATTCCATGCTAACCATGAGGAACCACATCATAATAAAGCTCTGCAAATATATGTAAAACAGTGCATACAGATAGTACAGTCACAGATATGCAGAAAAGATGCCCTTCACACCAAGAGCCATATCATAATACATCTCTGTAAATGAAGAAAAAAGACTGCCAAAGATAATATAGCATGAGTTTGAAAAATAATGAACACTTAGCAAGAATTATTCCATGGAAACCGCAAAGAATTATAGTCAAATGATAGATAAACCAGAACTCCATCGAAAAGAAGACATGCGCCAGGCCCATAAAAAGTTAATATCAACTGTCAGTGGAAAAATTTCTCAAAATACATATCTAGTAGAAGCAGATACAGACATGGCAAAAATAGAAGATAAAATCAGGCTCCAAACCGAAACTTTGCAAATATTTTAAAAAATCTTCCTTATTATTTTAACGTGCACCCAAAACAATTGCCTTTCTAAAATACCAACTCACCTGAAAAAAAGAATATAATTCCTGAAATTCTCTGACGTAGAAGGCAGGTTGTTGCTGTTCAGCACCAAACACTATAAAAAAGAGAAATAATGAAATTTAATTAACATATTACAGACATATTTATTACACAACATAGAGCCATTGTAGCAAACAACAAGCCTAACAGATAAATTACCTATGATTCTCTAACATTAGATATCCTAATGCCTAACTAAGTTCAATAATTGTTTATTGAACACATGACATAACTAAATATTAAATAAAATATTAAATATACAGTAGAAAAGAGATACAGGACAGGAGGGATACAGACTACAGGAAAGTGAGAGACAGTAGCAGTAACAGTAACATACAGAGACAGACTAGCATTCAAAGCACAAATGGATAGACAGAAAAATAACAGCACCACTGAAAAGTCAAGAAAGAAAGGGAAGGTACAATAAAGAAAAAGATGACCATGCAGACGGAGTCACAGAGTAGAAATAACAGACAGAGCACAAAGAAGACAAAAGACAGGAGGTACAGGGGCAGAGAGGACAGCAGGCAAACACTACAATAGGGTGAGAGAGAGCAGAAGGAACACAGAGATGGACAAACAAAGCAGAAGAGAGAGAAAGATGGAGAGAAGAAGAGTGAATAAGAAATATACACCACCATACAGACAATGTCGGAGGAAGACTGAGAACAGGACACATAGAAACATACAAAACGAGCACGAGAAAGAGAGAGATATCACAAGGGACAGTGAAGGTAAGAGTGCTTTCAGGCCAGAAAATAAAACAATGACAGAAATGAATAAATATAGTGAAAAGCACAACCAAGACAAAGAGAGCAAGAGAAACAAAAAGAATACGACAGAAAGGGTCTCATTTATGAAAGCCTTGCGCCACAGATACGTCACTTTTTCCCATGTTAAAAGTGACGCACCACCGGCGCAAGGCCTTCATAAATAAAGCCCCATGTGAGTGACAACAACAACTGCATAGAGAGAAAATGTATGAGAGACAGGAACAGTAAAAATCAGAGGATAGGCAACATGGAGAAAAACTGCACAGTAGACAGAGATACAGAGGGCGAGCCAGACACACTAAAATATATGAAGTAAGCAGCACAAAAATAGTATGTTGAGAAAAAGAAAACAGCAACACAGATATATGTATACTGACTCCACTAACTTAGTGCGAGAACGTATCTGTTACAGGAACTTCTGCATAATCTTAACTCACAACTCTTTGTTTCCCTTTAGCCCCAACACTTTGCCCTCTGAACTCGCACCCACCATTGCAGCTCTCGGCCACAAACCACACTGTAAATTTTGCCCTTCAAATTTTTACATGTAGGTATGGTACAACACGTAATATCATACCTACAGCAAATAAGTAGTAATACCTTTGACACAGATTAATAGCTGCACAAGTTAACTAAAAAGTCTGCCTACGCCAGGCCTCAAAAGTGCATCCCGATAGACAGCAAGCCTACCTTTAAGAAACTGCCTGTGCTGAAACCCGAACAGACCCGGCCAACTTAAAGCCCTGAAACTATCTTACTTTTCTCCTCTCTATTTAAACCTTTACACGTTTTTTTTCAATGTTCCACATTCAACGCCTAGACACTTTTCCCTTTTTAGTATCCGAAACCGCAACTGCAACATGGCTAATGCACAAATTAATTAGTCTACCTTTTGCGTTTTTTCACTGTTCAAATTCTATACATTTCTTCACGTAAATAGATACCAGCGGCTCACTACCTCCTACAGTCATAAAACTAAGTCGCTCCCTTTCACTTACAAATGCCTTTGAGACGGCAAAAAAATGTCGGGCAGATTTACAATCCCCTTACGCCACTTTAGCATCACTTTTAACATGGGACAAGTGAAGGAAAACTACCGCACGGAGTATGTTAATCTGCCCCTAAATTTTTATAGAAATGAGTGTACTGAAACATGTAATTAGTCGTTCACATGCAGGCACTTTCAATTACATGACTTATTTAACTAGAAGCGCTATAATGTTGCATGTCTTTTCAAAGATACACCAGTGCCTGCTATAATGCCGACTTTTTCCTTATTCTTCAACAGTGGTTATTTTTTTTTCATGTAATGAGAATTATTATGAGTTTTTAAACGGCAAAGCTTACGCGGTAATAGTCACTCTGCATATGCTTCCCTGTAAGAATGTAGTTTATCTACCCCCGCATGGGAACCTTGATGTTTCCATCTGGCCGCAAATTCCGGCTTTGAATCACAAGACATGAACAACAGCCTTATTGTCACAAAAACAAGTTACCCTACCATCTGTTCACAAACATATCTCTTTCACTTAGCTAATATTCACAGAGAAGTGCATTCCTTATAAAATAGTGACTAGTGACCTTCCTTTACAATTTGCAACTTGGTATCTCCTGAAGTGAATTACAATCATCTCATGAATCTGTTAATTGATCATGAAAAGCTTTGTTCCGACGGAGGGATTATGGCCTTTGCAGCGATACATGGAGTTCTGGGTCATTGGAATATATTTGCAGCGGCACAAGATTTCTTGGCACACAGCTACATTGAAAACCCACCGAGTTGCCCTCTGATGGTACTAGAGGCTCCGGTAATTCAAGACCATGTATGTTCTTTTCCTCTTTTCAATTGGATGGCTGACATGTTTTCGGATGATAACAGTGACTTCCTTTTAGAAGCTGTAGCTGCTTATTTCGCCTACTCAGTTATTAGATTACTCTTATGCAAGTTATTGACGTCTACATTTTGTTTTCCCTCTCTATCTTTTTCTCGTTTTCTTGGACTTTTTTTTACATCAGCATACCTATTGGCTTTACTAACAGTGGACATTACAATTTCCTGCAGGTCAGATTTTTGTGTTTTATGTGGACTAAATTTTTTTTCCTCAGCTACTCGATTTCGAACTTAACTTTTTATTGAACTCTAATTTCAACAATTCAGTTGCATATCTTATCTTATCTTATTTCAAACGTACTCGGAGCAAAACAGAGTAATATATGCTACATGTGCCGTGATTAATGTGTAAAGTAAGCATGAGTTTTTTATAAGTTTAAACAACATTTACACTTTCAGCTGCTTGTTTGCGCCTCACACACCTCTGCTGCTTTAGTTTTCCATGTACTGAAATATTTTTAATTCATACGAGAAAAATATGTTCTTTCACTAATATTTGCATTACTTTTCGTGCTGTATTTCAGATGGAGTACTGAAACCATCAAAAGATATGTCAATACAGTAGTTCTTCTCAACACTAATTTTCAAACGTTCCAACAGATTACATACATGCAACTCCATCCAACTTGTAGCTTTGGCGCGTTTTTTTTTCCTTAAACAAAAGCATAACACAAAGTTGATAGTGCTTCGCATGCAGAGAGCTGATTGTTAATGAGCTGATGTCTAACCACTAGCATTTTCATGTATCGTTCCTAAACTTAAAGGCAAGACACCTTCTTAGATTTAATAAAATATAATGTACTTCCTCATAACGGTGTAGAATAAATTTTGCTAAACCATATTCATTTTACATCAACTATACCGTTTGTATTCTATGTACTAGTTACTATGCCGATTACTTTGTTTCTTACAATATCTGTACTCGTATTAGATAAGAAACTTGCCTTGAAATCAGTGCATTTCTGAATAAACATTTCAAATATACACGTTCTCTCTTTTAATCCATATTCTAAACTGAAATAATTGTATACTGAAAGAGTATTCATGTATTCCACGTAACCTCAGCTGTACTATGTTCATGTTTTCTTTTCTCGACCTGACTTACTCATACTAGAACCCGCAGGCCTATGACGGCCCGTCAAGCCTTTCTTAGCGGGTCGCGGACCATGCAAACAATCGTACCTCTGGTAACAAAATAATTTATTACTGTTACCTAGCACCGCCGCAGTTCCGCTTCACTCAGTCTTAATCACTGCTCCCCCGCTTCTACAGAGCAGACGCTATGTCGTATTTCACTCCTTATCAGCCTTTCATCTCCACTATAACAAACACTTCTCCGCCAGCCACCAGAGAACAGAGTGCAGATGCAGAGGCACTAAGAAGTCAAATACGACATACCCTCTGCTCTGTGGAGCCAACTGAGCAGTAATTGTGAAAGTAGACATTCACTGGCGCTTCAAAAAAGCATCTCAATTATATAAATAGTTTTTTGAAAACCTGCCAAGTACTTTGATGTGACTGTCTGTGCGTGCCTCCACAGCAAACTTCCTCAGCCCGGACTGAAGGCAGACACAGACAGACACACACACAGTAAGATAACACAGGGCAACAGAGACGGAAAGCAGAAGGGAGATAAAGATGGAGTCAAACGGCAGGAGGGAGAGAGATATTTGTATACTCGGTCTGCTATCTCAATGTATGAAAGCATGTACTGCACTAACCTGTATACAACCTCATAATCACAAATTTTATTTTATTTGCTTCGCCCCCTCCCCCTCTCACCCCACCCCCACCAGTGCAGCCCGCAGCCACAAACCACACTGTAATTCTGTCGTCTGACAGAAAGTTTATGAATACCTTAAGCATTAGCACTTTTTGACGACGGTTTCACATGTGTACTACACGAACCTGTGTACAACCTCATGGTCACAACTTTTAATTTTATTTTACTCGACCACCTCCCCCTCTCACCCCACCCCCACCAGTGCAGCCCGCGGCCACAAACCACACTGTAATTTTGTCGTCTGACAGAAAGTTTAGGAATACCTTAAGCATTAGCACTTTTTGACGACTGTATCACATGTAATGTACCATTTCTCTCTCTATCTGCATTATCTGTGTCTCTGCTAATACAATTTTTTCATCTCAAAACCAACTTCTCTCATTATATGTAAACGCTTCAAAATCACACAAATAATTACTGTCTATATTAAACATATTTTATATTCCATTTTTTGCTGTGCACCAAAATTATATACAAAACTATAATTTACACTTCAAAGCATGTGAAAAAAAGGTGTGCAACCCCCATTAAATTCACAGGACTTCAGGCCCCCACACCCCTCCCGTCTGGTCTGGCAGCCCAAGGTAACATATATATTCCAGATACACACACAGCCGCACCTGAACATTTCACATCTCTGTAAACATCCATTTGAATGTTAATTAGGCCTTGTAGTTATTTTACCCCTTCTAAAAGCCCCTGCAGCTTTACTCTGCCTACTAATTAAACATTCATGTACGCCTAACAATTTTTTTTTAATTTGCCCCCCCCCCCCAAAATTTCTTTCCAGTTTCATCTCTGACTGACAGTGAATTAAAAAAACTAACAGTAAAAGATTACATAAGAACATGACTGAAGACCATTAAGCTTATTGAAATTTATTATTCAAAATTTTAAACTAATAATTGCAAACAAATAATGTCATTAAAGAGTGATGAAATGAAATGGAAAAATAGGTTTAAAAATACAAGACATTATCACAGTCAAAAATGAGGTTACTCAGAGACTGTGAGGGAAATGAACCAATTTTAGTGACTAAACCACATTTTACTGTACATGACAAAACAAACAGTTACAGACTTACCTTTACCAATGCTTTGTTCGATGTAGAACAGTGACAGTCACAAAACAGATATTGGTTTGCGGAACTCTGAATAATGCTTCTATCACTGCAACCAAAATTCAATGGCACAGATATCCTGTCAATACAGACTCATATTTGTTTTTTCAACCAATCATATTTCTTCCTGCAAAATTTTGAAATCAAATTAACATTTCAGTTGGTTCTCCCTCACAATATTTTCAATGTCGCATAAAAGTCACCCATCACCCACTGCCTTCTCTGGCTGTTTCCATGGTAACACCTCATTCTGCACCTGGCTGAAGGCACAGGTCAAAAGTTCATATCTCAACATTCTACATCAAACCAAGAATGCTGATTTCCCTCCAAAAACACCTGCCTATCGACAGCTCTGTTACATGTCATTTTTCTGACACCCAATAGTACTTTTCGTTTTACATAAACATTAACATGCAACGTAGTCTTCAATCTTGATGTATTACAATCAACCAATCATTTTTAGTTTTTCAACCACACCAAGCCTCATCCATTGTTTTATCCTGACTTTCAGCTTCTAACTACCATTCCACTTCCAGAACCCATCGGAGTACGAGTGCATCTGCCTTGAAAATGAAGGTTTGGCTTTTAGGACACAGCTATATTCACTTGAGTGGAAAATATGCAGCAAACAGACGAATTTCCAACCTTGATTTACCAAATGTGCAGATAACGTGGATTGGCCAGAGAGGATTGAGATGTCACCAATTGATACCATTGGTGAAAACTTTTATGCATCTCCCAGAACCTGACCTTATAATTGGGCACTGTGGTGGGAACGATCTAGGCACATTGACTGGGGTAGGTCTGGAAATGCTTCTAAAAGACACCTTTCGACAATTAATGCCACTTTTTCCTCGAACTGCCTTGGTATATTCCAAGATATGCCAAAGACAGAAATGGAATTGGTCCAATCAACATTGTGCACAAATTGAGAAAGCAAGGAAACATGTAAATAAATCTGTTTCTGCTTTCCTCAGAGATTATAGCATGGGTTCTATTTACCACAACAACTTGCGTTACAACATGCAAGGAATCTATACGAGAGATGGTGTTCATTTCACGGATGAGGGAAACAGAATCTTCCTCTGTAACATGAGACTCTGCATCGGTACTTACTTATAAATGCAGAAAAAACTCAATTAACAAAAGGGCTCTTTTCAGAGCCACCTTATAACTAAGTACTCAAACTTCTGATTTATCTCCATTTTCACACTCTTGTAAATAGGTGTGCGTGACCGGGTGCGCGAACCCCGTAACTTTTTTTTTTTTTTAATTATTTTCGCGTTCAAGGGCCTTACTGCACCCCCTGAGAAAACCTACGCGGCCAGACAATCTCTACCTTGTCCCCTTTCCATGTTCCAACGCTTTGAAATGTACAATATATTCACTCGCACTAACAAAATGGTGGTCAACACTTCCTTATTTCCTTCCAATCGAACGTCCACAGACGTCACACACCAAAACAAAAATTCCGCTCGCGCACAGCCGCATTAGTGCACGCACCTGAGCGCGCTTATAGATATATAATTGACTTCAACTTTAATTTTCTCAGCAACTACTGAACGGATTTACACCATTCAAAAAAAGCGTAATGTACGAGCCGAACTCTACCTTTTTGCCAAATTTCCTATAAATCCATTCAGCCGTTTGAGCTGTAGCCGTGTCTAAACATCCTATGGAAAATAACATGGAGTAAACACGTTTTGGGACCCCCTTTTATCTCAGCCCCCACTTGGCGAATCCCCCCCAAACTTTCAGGGAAGGAGCGCAGCGGACCGAGCCATCTTCTTTGAGAAATTCGCAAAGATTCATCCACCGGGGCCAAAGTTAATCCAAATAGAATGTTGAGGATTTCCTATGGAAACTAGGTCCTAACTATAACTACCTACTGGCGACCTCCAGTAGGTAATAAATATATACCACCATCATAGTGCACCATTGCTGCCCGCAATTGAACTACAAATTGATGACTCGTGCCAACGATAAGGGTTCAGCTGGTGACACCGAAGACTGGCTTCGGGATGGTGTCCAAGCAGCCTTGCAAAGGAGGACTGCTACGGAGTCAGCGGTGAGAGAGAAAAAAGAACAGAACTTTAAATTCATCAAAACATCCCCAAGAATCGTGCAGTAGTAAACCACAAGTAAACCACAAGTCCCAGCAGACCTTTAAACAGCAAATGTGACTGCCATCTACATCACAGGCTCCACAAGACACCACGTCTTTAAAGGAAGTGATTCCGAGATAAAAACACCATCAGTGAAATGGATCTAATTAACAATGACGAACCTGTGAGCAGAGACGGCATGTCGACCCACGGAGGGAGCCCATAAACAAGCAGAGGGCGGAACTTTTTTAAACAAACTGAAGGCTGGTGGAACTCTGCTACACCCAAGGCTTAAACCTTTTAAAGAAGTCAATGTTGACTGAAACGCGTCAGGTATGCCTGCTAAAATAATTAAATAAACAACTTTTCTTACTGCTGAGGTTGCGGCTCGTTTCCCTTCTTCGAGGAGAAAGGGTTTGGTTTTCATATATATATATATATATACATATATATATATATATATGCATAGTTTCCAATCCTGGATCCAAGCATGAGAAATCAGGCGCTGACACCGTGGGATCAATATCAAAGAAAAATGTTCTTTATTCCATTAGGATGGTTTGACGCAACAGTTAAACATACAGTGAAAGTGCTATATATACAAACAGGAGTGATTGGCTTGGTGGTGAGTACCTGTGTTGCCATGGCGACTTCCCAACTCATGGTCATGGAAGAGTTATGTCTTGCTACATGTGATGAGTCATGTACAATCATGAAGTCTTTCTTCTGAGTTTGTGCATTATTCGACATATTGTTTTTTATTTTCGCACAATAGTAAAAACATGTTCTGTACTTAGTGCAAGGAACAAATTGCGACATTTGTTATACATATTAATTATCACATTATATAACAATTAAATATTAACACCATGGAAGCGATAGATATTGTACGGCTTGGTACAAAATGAAAAAAGTGCATTTTAACAAAATAGTGCAGTGCATTTTAACAAAAACCTCTGCAACTAGGCATACCGTGTGTGCGGTGTCCTAGTTGTTTGTTGCCCAAATGTCCATGAGTGATGCTGATATGTTTTGTCATCGTGTCAAGGTCGAGTTAGTTATGTTGGCACGTAACTGCTCATTCAGTCACGTTCTATTCGAACCGTAGTTAACATTTGAGGGACTAGTGCCCTTTAGGATTGTGCCTAGAGTCGTGATGATGTATATTTAGGTGCAGGATCATCCCTGTCGCTAGGCTGTGTCGCGCTATGGTGCGACCTAAGTCCTTATTAGTGTGCAGCTGGTGTTAAGTCTAGAGTGTCTAAGGATTGCCTAGTGACGCCCATGTGGGCCTGTCAAATGCATATAATTACATAGGGTGGGATTGTGTTTATGCCACTGGTTCTGGTGAAGCTGAAACCATGTGCATTAGCACTATACTTCGTTGTTCAGGTTGTGAGGGCAACGAAATAGATTTATGAAAATGTTTAAGATAAAGAGAGAGCATTAACGTAATAAATTCAATAGGCAACTACCACCTAGTAGTGAAGTGAATGTGTGTGAATAATATAAGTTTGAAAAGGGGAATTACTCCTAGTGATGTTGGTGTTTCTACCACACTTGGGTTAGAACTGTTTTGGAGGAGTGGGTTTGCGACCGGGGGGGCTGCATTAAGTCTAAATAAAAGAATTTAGAGATGCACACTCAATGCTTCGTCTGCGTTCAGGCCATTAGGGGTCTTAGAATCAAGTAAGAGGATATATCTCGATTCTAGCCTCCTGAGTGCTAGTTGTCTGTTTCCACTTCCGATGTTTTTCTTCACACTGTCTATCACAAAGTATTGGAAGTTTTCTGCTCTACCTCCGTGATGAGTGTTAATGTGTCGCGCAACAGGATAGGCGGGGTCATCATTACTGATTGCCCGTAGATGTTGAAGGATCCTTACATGGACAGGATGTATAGTACTGCCCACATATTTTTTGTTGCAGCTACATTGTAAGAAATAAACTGCAAAATCTGTTTTGCTTGTGAAGTTTTCTCGTATGTCTAGTGGTGTTTTCCTGTGTGGAAGCTGGGCTTTGTTAGTGTTTACACCATATCTGCAGGCTTTGCACTCCATGCATTTGTAGAAGCCTTTTGCACTTTTCAGCCATTGAGTGTTCTTTTCTTTGCGTGGTATGTTGGACACTATTTCTTCCTTCATCGATTTTGCCCTTCTGAAAGTTAACTGTGGAAGTTTGGCATAAGATTTTCCTATGGTGGGGTCATTCCGTGCTAATGGCCAATGTCTGTAAAGAATTTTTCGCAACTGTGTGTGGTAAGCGCTGTAGCCTGTGATCATGCAAGATGCCCCTGTTGTTTTGGATGGGGAGGGGTCTGCTGGTGGTTTGAATATAAATTGTAAAAAATTGTATATTGATACTTGTATAGCACACTACTCACCCGCAAGGGTCTCAAGGCGCTTGTACGAATACCGCTGTGGAACCCATTCCTGGCTTTCCCTGTGAGGCGTCCACTCCTGGGCAACCCCAAGGTGGAGGCCGTTGTGGAGATTAAGCAAGCTATTGCCCAGAGTTGCAGAGTGGGACTCCATGATTGAAATCGGCACTGAGGCGAGAATGATCAGGTCCGTGGAATTTTGAGCCCAAGACCTGCCGAGGCGGGGATTTGAACCCTGGTCAGGGCTAGACCTCTGCATCAGGGTCTGCCACTCTAATCATTGAGCCACACTTCTCCACTGACTATAGTAGGGAAATAAGACTTTCCCTACTTTTAATGTTACATTTCTGTTCTGCTTTCTTGAGTGTGTAATTTGGGTATCCTCTTGTGCGCAGTCTGTTGAATAATCCCTGTTTGGATTCCACATAGCTATCTTGTGTACTGCAGTTGCGCCTCATCCTGAGACATTCTGCTTAGGGAATACTGTTAATCAAACTGGTGGGGTGGAAACTGGAACCATGCAGGATAGTATTTCCTGCTGTTGGTTTCTGATAGGTTTTTGATTGTATCTTGTTGTTAAAGACAAATAACTCTAGAGCTAGAAACGTGATTGTACTTTTGCTAGTTGTGCTGGTGAATTTCAAGTTAAGTGGGTTTTGGTTTAATTGTTCAGCAAATTCGGCTGCACTTTCCTCGCTTCCCTTCCATACCAGAAAGATGTTGTCTATGTAGCGACTATAAAGTGCCACATTTTCTAACATTTGTGTGCCATGTGTTCTCATGAGTACTTGCTCCTCCCACCAAGCCATATGCAAATTAGCATAGCTGGTGGCGAAGCAAGTACCCATGGCCGTCCCCTGTATCTGTTTGTATAACAGTTTGTTGAACATAAATGTGTTATTTTCTAGACACCACTCTGTCATCTGTAAAAGCATTTGTGTATGTTGGTAATATTCAATGTTTCTGTTCTCAAGGAAATGTTTTATGGCGTTTAGACTGTCTCTGTGTCGAATACTTGTATACAGACCTTGCACATCTAGTGTCATGAACACATAATCACTTTGCCAATTAACATCATAAATCTGTTTCAAAAAGTCTCCACTGTCTTTTGTGTATGAAGGCAGATTTCTCACAAAGGGCTGCAAAAATGAATCTATAAATGTGCTAGTATTTTCAAAGAGTCCCCCAATAGCCGATATTATGGGCCTTCCTGGCGGGCATGTTTCATTCTTATGTATCTTTGGGATTAGATACAAATGCGGGGCACTGGATAATTGTTTTAAAAAAATTCAAATTCTTGTTTGCTGATGATTCCTGCTGTTTTCCAATCATATAGGCTTTTGTGGTACCTGTTCTGTATATTGGCGATGTTGGTTGCACTAATTCTTATGCAGCATTCCCTGTCCGAGAGCTGCAACAGTGCTTCGTTGTTGTACATATCTTGTGGCCATAGGACCATGTTTCCTCCCTTATCCGACCAATGTACTATGATGTCATTTCTGTCTTTGATTCTTTATCTTAAAAATGTTCAAAAATCTATTTTGTTGCCCTCACAACCTGAACAACGAAGTGTAGTGCTAATGCACATGGTTTCAGCGTCACCAGAGCCAGTGTCATAAACACAATCCCACCCTACGTAATTAAGTGCAACTGACAGGCCCACATGACGCGCTTTTTACCTGAAACAGCAGCGAGACCTGCGCTGTTGCAAGAGAAGGTGTTCCTGTGTTTAATACATTTTTTTTTAAATTTGCATTTATTTAAATTGTTTCTGGGCACTTACTGGCATTTGTTTCATTGCCTCTGCTACCCCGGTCCACCGCAAGCGTTAGGCTTGATTGTTGTGGAGGGTTCAGGGCGGTACCTTTCCTCTTGGGGGCTGCTGTGATTGGTCTAGCCCGGTGAGGCGGTGCTCGGGCGGGCATCTGACCTCGAGCCCGTCTCTACCTAACTTACATATCATAGTCAGCCAGCGGACGTGCGCAGCGGGTGCTCAGATGTCGCGCCAAAGACCTGCCCGTCTGTGCCCGTCCGGGCTCAGACGGGACAGAGGGGCCATGACCTCTGCTCCTATAGTTCAGGATTCGCTGGTTTTCTCATCTGAACAACTTATGTCCTGGCGCCCCCCGATACAAAAAGGATGCATAGTACTCGAAGCTCATCTGGCTAAGACTAAAAGTTGTCCAAACTGCAAATTATCACTCTTAAACTTTCAGCCTTACCCGCCCACTGACATAAATCAAACACTACACGAGCCCTACACTTCAAATACTACTGAGAATTTTCGGTTCTATAGTCTAAATTGTCGCTCTCTACCGAAACATAAACTGGATATTTTTAACCTTCTTTGGGAGGAGCAGCCAGAATCTCTTTTCTTGACAGAAACATGGTTACACGATGGCGCTGGTCCCGACATACCAACAGCGCTTCCTACGAAATATGCTATTGTACAGAGAGATAGAGCCTCGAAAACTGGTGGAGGAATAGCTATTATTTTTAAACATCAACTGAAGTGTAGCTTTGAACCTGTAAATATTCCTGACTTTGAAGTAGCCACTTTTAAACTAACTCTAACATCTAACTTTACCTTATCTGGCCTACTGATCTACTGGCCTCCAGGAATTTCTACCCAATGGGCAAATACTCTAGCAAACTATGTTACCCCACTTCTCATGGGCTCCAGAAATTTCTGTTTTATGGGAGATTATAATCTACATTTAGATGATTTACTAAATATTACTTGCAGAAATCTGATTGAGGATTTGTCTGTTATGAATATCAAGCTATTAAATTCTGGTCCTACTCATACAGCGGGACACCAATTAGACCCTATTTTTTCAAGCCTGACAGGACTAATATGTCATCCAGCAATTCCTCTATGCTGGTCAGATCATTTTTTATGTTCTTTTACTCTTGAACTGCCTGCCCCATTAACGCCATTTCTCGTTGCACGAACTATACCAAGAAAAAACTGGAAAAAGCTGGATCTCTCAGATTTAAATAAAGCACTTTGTGTTAATCTTCCTTTAAATGGGTTAAATGTGGAAAGGGCAGCTAAGACCATGCGTACTTGGTAATCCGATGCTGCTAATGCATGTCTGCCTACACCGCATATAAAATCAAAGAACCATCGTCCCCCTGCTTCATGGTACAATGATGTACTAAAAACTGAAAAATCAAAATGTAAAGCATTGGAGAGACAATGGCGAAAAAACTATGCACCAGATAAAAAGACCATATACACGAAAGCACAAAATTTGTACTATACGTCCTGTATAAAAACTAAAGCTCTGTATGTTTCCAAAACCATACAAGAAGCAACGAATAAACCTAAGACACTATTCAATATGGTTAAGGAATTAGCAGGCTCACAATCAGTCGCTACTCCCCAATTGCTTACCGAACAATAGTGCAATAGGGGCGAGGTTATTCTTGGGCTGTGCCCGGCCAGGCTGGATGCGTGGTCTCTCAGAGTGGCCCTAGGGCGATTAGCACGTATAGTGACGATGTTCATTTAAAAAAGAAATATACGATTCTAAGAGACTATGGGGGGTCATTAGGATGACGGGCAGACTTAGTCCGCCCGCCATCCCATCGGGGGAAGGGACCGCCCACCATAAGGCCCGGGTTCCCGTGGGGGTATTAGGATGCGCCCGCCACTGTGGCGGGCGCATCATGCACGTTTAACATTGTGGCGGGCTGTGCTCTCAGCACCGCCCGCCACAATGCTAAAAATGCCTGTGTTGCTTTTGCATACACAAAGCGGCAGGCACAACTCGGTGCCTGCCGCATTGTGTATGCAAATGTAGGGGGGTACCACAGGTACACCCCATGTGCACCCCCACCTCGCCTTCAACATGGGGGCCCACAGGGGGCCCCCATAGCAAAGACCGCATGATACCGCCACGGAAAAGCATCTTCAAAGGCCCATCTTAATATTGCTGGCGGTGTCTGATAGACACCGCCACCATATAAACCCTTTTCCACCCAGGTCGCAAGGCGACCGGGCGGAAATGCGGCGGACGGTCTTTCCGTCCGCCGCGGACCCTCTCGCCATACTAATATAATGGAGGGTCATTCCGCAGCGATTGGCGTGCAGATTGCCCCCACAAGGCCGGCGGTGACCACCACTGGCCTGGCGGGGGCAATCCGCCCGCCATCCTAATGGGCCCCTATGTTTTTGGGTTTATGTTTCCTATATGATATCTTTTAAGTTCCGCTTTGTGATCTTAGATAAGGTGCTGATCCCATTGGTGATTCCCTGTTATTTCTCCGAGGTAAAGTTCATTGTGCTGTAAACAAGTAGACTGCAGAGTGTTTAATTGTGCTATATCACCTTGCATGCCTAACTGGTTCGAGTTCTCTGTCACTTTTTTCTAGTTCATTTGCAGCTAAGCTCAGAAACTTTATTGCTTTACATGGCAGTTGTTCTGTCGAGCCCCCTAAGCATTTTATTACAGCGGATCTAAAAGTCCTTATTTGTTCTCTTTTCATTGTTGGCTGTAGGAGTACTTTCCGTATGGATAATAGTGCCGGACAAATGCATAGTAGGAGGAGCCATGATTCATCTCCTTGTCCACAAAGGCAGCAATCCATTGAGGGCCAGTTCCATTTCCATTTTGGGATAAGATCTTTCGATGGATAAACTCCCAGTCTCAATAAAATCAATTTCCGCTTTATGCGATTTGCAAAACGTTCCGACAGATATGGTTGAGGCTTTACCATTTTATAAGTTGGCAACACCATCCATGCATTGGTTTTTGAGGTCAACAAGGCTTTGTCTTTAACCTGAGATTGATGCTTGATGGTTTTATGGACTATTCGTTTAAACTCTGGGTTGGATGGTATTGTGTGCCAAGCTTCCTCGTACTTTTGAGCTTCAATCGATTGCTTCAGGAATGGATAAACTGAGTTACTCAATCTGGATTGCCTTTCAACCGCCAGCCAGCAGTAATGTACCAGAGACTCTTCATCCGCTGTCGTAATTCTCCAATAATATTTTCAAGGGCTCCTTGTCTTGACGGGATCTTGCTTTTTAACCCGAATTCCAATCTAATACGGGCTTGTGGAACGTGGTGCGGAATTGTGATTAGATTATTGAAGAGACTGGTTTGGGCGGTATTTAGAATTATTGCGTCCTTTGTGTTAAGGAGTTCCGATCCATACATGATTGATGGCAAGAATTTTGCTGCCACGACCTTTAATAAGTGAGTTGTTGAACAGTCACTACGTAATTATGTAATTAGTAACTGTTTTGATTTACTTTCCGCAGATCTAGATATTGCTTATAGTTAAGGTGGCGATCTAATGTTACTCACATATATTTGTATGTTCCCACCTGATCCAGGTGGTTACTGTTGATTGTCCAGGTACATTTTAGTAGTTTTTTGTGTGGACTAGAGGAACACATAACCTTAGTTTTTTTGAAGTTTATATCTAGTTGAGCTGCGGCTGTGTATTCTGCTAGTTGATTTATCCATTCATTCCATTCCAAAGACTTTATTCGGATAACAGTGTATCCATAAAAGTAAGCATATACAGATAAAAACGCATTAATAGCAATGTCCAAGTTCATAGGGTCGCAAACCACAATAAACATAGATAAAATACATATAATAAATAGCAAGAAACGATTAACATCATGGATCACACATTATTTTCCGAGCACCCGTAGCAATTCTCAAAAAGGTGCTGGTTCGCAATATCAGTTCAGCATTGTCCAATTTAAGTACACAATACGGAGCATCAGATAACTGAATCAGAGACAATATTTCTAAATATGGGATAAACAACCATTGTGCATATTTCATGTAGTATTAACAAAAAAATAAAAAGTGTAAGAGTGTTTGTACGCTGTGTCCATCGCACGGGCATGGCAAAGAGTCTAAATCTGCATTATACCCGTATGGAAAAGAAAGCAGGTATCTTACAGACCCTGCTCGTAGGTGGAATAGAAGGCCTCTTTCCCATTGTGACATTGGTAATGCGATGCAGCTTGGAAGTCAATGCTCAGGGTACTCAATAGTCATGAATATTGAATTATCAAAATATGGACGCCAAAATATCGAGGGACAGAATATAGGATGCCTATCTACAAACAGGTAAGTACTAAAATATCGATTCCAAAATATAGAATGTTAAAATATAGGTAACTAAAATATCGAATTTTTTAAATGCATTAAAAATACTAGAAATGTAATTAAATAATGAACATAATTAAATGAAACATAATTAAAATAATATAAAAAAGCTTAAAGTGTAATAATAATAAATGAATGTAAAAAATCTAAAATTAATATTAATGTACTTAATAATATTATAAAATAATTATTAAGCTTAATTAAAAATATTTAGAACATTAATAAAAATATATTGACATAAATATATAAACATTATATAAATAAAAAAATAAATAAAATATGATAATTACATTAATTAAAATTAAAAAAATATGGTAATTGATAATGAGTGCAACAGTAGTGAAAACGCTGGATAGCGTTGGGGTAAAAATTACTATTCCCACTCCAGGGAGTGCAAAAGTAGTGAAAACATTGGATAGCCTAGGGGTACAAATGACTATTCCCACTCCTAAGAGTGCAACAGTAGGGAAAGCGTTGGATAGCTGGAGGGTAAAATTACTATTCCCACTCCAGAGAGTGCAACAGTAGGGAAAACGTTGGATAGCGTAGGGGTAAAAATTACTATTCTGAGAGTGCAACAGTAGGGAAATCGTTGTATAGCGGGAGAGTAAAAATGACTATTCCCACTCCAGAGAGTGCAACAGTAGGGAAAGCGTTGGATAGCGTAGGGGTAAAAATGTATATTCCCACTCCAGTGAGTACAACAGTAGGGAAAGCGTTGGATAGCGTAGGGGTAAAAATTACTATTCCCACTCCAGTGAGTGCAACAGTAGGGAAAGCGTTGGATAGCGTAGGGGCAAAAATTACTATTTCCACTCCAGAGAGTGCAACAGTACGGAAAGCGTTGGATAGCATAGGGGTAAACATTACTATTTCTACTCCAGAGAGTGCAACAGTAGGGAAAGAGTTGGATACCGTACGGGTAAAAATTACTATTCCCACTCCAGTGAGTGCAACAGTAGGGAAAGCGTTGGATAGCTTAGGGTTAAAAATTACTATTCCCACTCCAGTGAGTGCAACCATAGGGAAAGTGTTGGATAGCGTAGGGGCAAAAATTACTATTCCCACTCTAGAGAGTGCAACAGTAGGGAAAGCCTTGGATAGCGTAGGGGTAAAAATTACTATTCCCACTCCAAACAGTGCAACAGTAGGGAAAGCGTTGGATAGCGGGGGGCTAAAAATTACTATTCCCACTCTAGAGAGTGCAACAGTAGGAAAGCGTTGGATAGCGTAGAGGTAAAAATTACTATTCCCACTCCAGAGGGATCAACGGTAGGGAAAACGTTGGATAAAGTAGGGGTAAAAATTACTATTCCCACTCCAGAGAGTGCAAGAGTAGGGAAAGAAATGATTTATTATTAAAATAAGATTAAATTAATTATCAATACCAATATAAAAATAATTAAAAATAATGACCAATTAATAAAAATTAATTACCAATTAAAAAAAGTATTACCATTTAATAAATTCGTTACCAACAATTAATCAATTATCAATTCATTATCAATATATATAAATAAAAATAAATATTAACTTTATTACAATTAAATTACTTCCCACCCAATTCACCTATAAACCCACAACCTGCTCCTAATAATGAAAAATACAATTAACATAATTATCAACTAATCAATTAATAAAAATGATTTACCAATGTATAAAAATTAATTACCAATTAATAAACATTATTACCAATTAATTAATTATGAATACATATAAATAAAATGCAATATTTAATTTACTATAATTTAATTACTTCCCACCTTATTTTCCTATAAACCCACAAACCGCTCCTAATAAAAAAAAATACAATTAACAGAATTATCAATTAAGCCATTAATAAAAATTAATTACTATTTATGAAAATTAATTACCAATTAATAATTAATTATCAATCAATTAATTATCAATACATATAAATTAAAATAATATTTAATTTAATATAATTAAATTACTTCCCACCCTATTCCCCTACAAACCCACAACCCGCTAGGAATTAAATTACGCAAAAATTCAATTACATAACATTCATTACTTTAAAAAAATTAAACGTACATTAATAAAATAGCACATAATTTTAACACATATACTACCATACATAACACTAAAAAGATATTATGGGAATCTATATTATAAAATTCGATTTTGTGGGAATTTATAATATAAAATTCGATATTGTGGAATTCGATATTTTCTACCCCAATTTCGATATTCTGTCCTATCTATATTTTAATAATTCGATATTCTATCTATTCTCTATTTTTGATTCGATTTTCTGTCCATTCGATATTTTGGAATCGATATTTAGGGCGTTCACCATGAATTTTGCAACAGTTTTTTTCTTTGATTACCTTTCTAGTCTTTCTGTGCTATAAAGTGCATACAGTGCTGTTTTTAAAACTTTTTTATCCATTGTTACGACTGTGTTCGAGTTAGAAAACAGTCTACCCAGATAAACGCTTTCCAGACTCTTAACTACACCAGCCATCCATGGGATATCCATCCCTTCCTTGCAGAGGAGACAGTTTATCAATTGTTGGAGGCTGCGGGGCGTTTGGGATAACAACACAATGTCGTCGGCATATTGCAGACATGATATTCGCACTTTCCCCAAGTTTGGAGATTCTCCTAATACTAAATGTAGGTTATTGTCTAAGTCGGCTGTATTGATTTTGGATAGACAGGGGGCTAGAACGCACCCCTGTTTTAAGCCATTGGTGGTGGTCATTTTATTTGTTAGACTTCGACAATCCCCCATTTTTATTTGGACCCATGTTTTTGAGTAGAGGTTGATTATTGCAGCCAATAGTTTTGTGGGGGCTCCCCAGGATTTCATTTTTGACCATAGGGCGGATCTGGGGACCTTGTCGATGGCTGCTTTGAGGTCCACGAAACAGGCATACAAAAATTTTGAATTAGCAATAGCTTGGTTGGCCAGGACCGTGACAGCGGATAGGTTCGTTAAGGTGCCTTTCACAGCTCGGAAAGCAGTTTGTGTATCTGGATCAGTTTAGTGCTGTCGACCCAGTCCTCTAGATCTTTGCAACGTAAATTTTAGCCTCAACATCTATGAGGGCTATTAGCCTATAGTTAGATAGATCTGAATGGGCCCCTGATTTGAATATTGGGTGTAGGATGCTTCCTCGCCAAGAATCAGAGATGGTGTGGGTCTCCAAAGTGTGAGCAAACAGCGATGATAAATGATTGGACCAGAAAGCTGGATCTTTTTTTAATAAGGCATTGGGCAAGCCATTTGGTCCAGGGGCCCCATCAGACCTCTGTTTTTTTATTGCATTCAATACGTGTTTTTGTGTGATCTGTAGATGGGGGACTGACAATGATGTTTCAAGTGGCCCCGACTGGCGTTTACCTTCTGGTTGTCTGACTTGGGGGTTGCCATGATCTATCGGGTTCGATGTGCAAGTCGTGAAATATGGGGCCTGGGTAGGTCTCGGTGTCACAGCCGTCTGGGAATCTTTGGTTGGAGTCTTCCTAGAGGTAATGGTGCCAGACCATCTCGCCTGCGATGTATCGTTATTAATGGAAGCACCAGGGACTATCTGGGTGTTAAATGTAGCTACTATATGAGCTCTCCATGCATCAGAATTATAATGCCAATGTTTTCCGTTTAATAGAAGATTGATATGAGGCCAGAACTCTTTTGAGTTTCGTTGCTGGCTAACGTAAAGCATTTTTGTCCAGAATTGCTCGTTTAATGTGCGCTTTGCTGCGCGAATCTCTTTTTTAGTTCTCTTTTAAGTTGTTTAATTATGCTCAGGGCCTGCCGGGAGGGTTGTCGTACATGAGTTTGCATTAGTCTGAGAGCTTTGCTTAGTTGTCTTTTTTCATCCTTAGGGTATGAGTGTACAAGGCTGCCCCGCTAGCAGGTTTTTGACTTTTTGAGCTGATTGAAATCTTTCTGTTTAGGCTGTTGACGAAAGACCACCAGCCCTCTACCCCTAATGGTTTTACTTCACTGGAGGCCAATAGAACAAAGCAGGACTCCATAATTGCTTCTATGTTGTTATTGTTCCATATTAATAATTTTAGATTGTACAGTTGAGTGGGTTGTGTAAGGGCACAGGTTGGTTAGTATAAAGGATTGAGGATAATGATCGCTGATCGGTGTCTACTCTTTCCATTATTTGAAAGTTCGTAATGAAGGGAAATAGATTGCGATCTGCTAAAGTGAAGTCGATGGTTGCTCCTGATTTTGCCGTCCCTCTTGTAAAAGCAGCCGGGCTGTCTTGGGGACCTCGACCGTTTAAGGTATACTGTGAAAGGTTGTCCAGTAATGCGGCGCATTTCTCATCCAAAGAGGCACATCTGGTTGTGTTGCTGTTCCTGGCCTTCATGTGTATTGGTAGATTTTTTTCCTGGGCTTGAGAACTCAAGTTACACACAACAAGAAGCTACCCTGAATGAGTGTCTGATTCTAACAAAAAAGGAGGAGGAGCACTATGCCTTTGTCTGTGTGGTGTTGGGCATATCACAAAAATGTAAGGACTGACCTCACACACTACCAGGTGTCATGCTTCATCCTTGGCAGTCCTCACTCTCTAAAAACCGCATTTAGAGAGCGGGCCTTAACCTGGAGACAGGGAGGCACTTTTTCAACTAAGTAAGGGCCCGTGCAGGTTGGTGCATGAGTGATTTAAAAATTAATGCAAACTCCACATAAGATTTTATTGGAGTGGGATTTGCTTAATATTAAAACTAAGGGTGGGGACACTGGGGTTTAGTACCCCATCCCCATCAGTTTTGTCAACATGTTTCTGCCGTCGTAGCCAGGAGAGTCCATGGCATTCATCAGGACGTGAAAAAGAGGGCTCCTATCCAGTCTCTAACAGACCAAGATAAATCCACTTTGGTAGGTTGACCTTTGTCAAACTCTACTTTGATACTTCGTAACCTGTAAAGATAAAGGTTTCCCACAGGGTCAAATACATCTTAAATACCGGGAAAGAAATGAAGAATCAGACAATGTATCATGCAAAAAAATGTGTAATGCATGTGGGTGTGGACACACGTCACTGCAAACGCGAAAATGAATACTGTGAGTGCAGCTCACAATCTTTCCCCAAGTTAGGGGTTTGGGATGTCCCATGGGAAAGGAGGGAAAGAGGGACCCCTGTAGTCAAACTCTGAAATCAGAGTAAAAGAATGTTTTTAAGGTATAGTGAATCAGGCTGTTAAATTCACTCTCAACTGAACATTCATACTGACTGGGGAAATATGCTCCAAGAGTTCGGAAGCTGCGTTTATCACACCCACACATCCAACACATACACCCCCTTACTGCATCGAGGTGCATCCCTCTTGGTAATCCTATGATCTGTCCTCCTCTCTTCCCCGCTGGTGAAGGGATGTCACTCTGTGCACAATTTATAAAGGTGTCCAAAACGATTATTGATTGTAATCAGGTGTGAACAGGCACTACGTGTCAGCTGTGCAAACTGCTGTCTCAGTTGTGCGCAGCGCTCAAGTAAGTCGACATTGTTCCGCTGTCTGGACGCGCTGCCTGACTAGAGCATCATAGGCTGAAAACTGCCTCATTCTGGAGTGTTCGAAGGACGAGACCTGGTCACGTTAAAGCGGGGCTTATCTCAGTGCGCGGACGCGTGCTGTTTAATGTTAAAAAATAGCTATCGAAGCACAAATATGGAAAATACGCTAGAAGATCATGATGTTAAGCACTATACAGGCCAAGAAATATCAGGGGCCAGGAGGAACTGAATGTAAATTTGTCTAATCAATGACAAATAAAAAGGAATTTATAAGCAGGCATAGTAACTATAGTGTACACAAAGTTATGGAGGACCATGTTACGAATGGTTGTATAGTTACGTCCCGAGGTATATCGTGAGAGGTGTGCAGATGGAGAAAGTCAAGGCGGCTGTCAGTGTGTGGTTAGGAACTTGCTATAAATTATGAATTCGTTATTTCGGGCAAATATACTGGTAAGATTGACAGGTTAGTTAAAGAATTGAATATTTCAGATCCCGAAATTTGTGACATAGATGAAACGGAAAGTGTCCCTGGTATTATTAACATTATAGATCATTGGCCTCCCATCAATATGGAAGAGTTTAAGAATTCTCTTAACAGTATAAAATCAGTTTCACCTACAAATCCAGTGCCAATTAATATTTTAAAGCAATTGGATTCCTCCCATTTGGAAGTGATCCTTTATATCCTTAACTTTTCCCTTCTGCAATCTTTGGTACCCGCTTCATGGAAGCACGCACTGGTGAATCCCCTATTAAAAAACACTATGGCCGACCCTGAGGTACTGTCCAACTACAGACCTATCTCTCTGTTGTCAGTATTCTCAAAGAGTTTGGAAAGACATGTGCATTCCCTTCTTACTAAATTTGTAGAAACTAATAATTACTTACACTCTTCCCAATCCGGTTTTAGAGCTGGATATTCCACCGAAACAGCACTCCTAGGAGTTACGGAAAAGATCCGTATGCTCCTGGACGATGGTCAAACAGTCGCCCTCATTCTTTTGGACCTTAATGCGGCCTTTGATACCATGTCGCACAAAAGGCTGATGAACTCCTATGCAGATGATTCTCAAATCATCTTCTCCCTCTCGGATTCCAGCTCACTTTCTCCTTCAAATCTTAAATTGGGTCTCACGGATATTTTTGACTGGATGACTGAAAACCAGTTGAAATTAAATGGAGACAAGACGGATGTGCTTGTTTTAGGGCAGCAAAATGATCTTTGGAACTCTTCACATTGGCCCACACAAATGGGTACTCTTCCAGTTCCAGTTAGCCATGTCCATACCTGGGTGTGATTGTGGATAACATTTTATCCATGAATCAACAATCCAGTAAAGTAGCTGCCTTGTGTTTTACTATACTGAAATGGCAGAAATAAATCTTGTAGATGCTTCCGGCTGATACCCAAAAGACCGTAGTCAATGCGTTAGTAACATCTAGACTTGAAAACGGAAACATTCTATATCTTGGGTCAAACAAGGCCGTGGCACGTAGACTGCAGTTGATACAAAATTCTGCAGCCAGACTTCTTTGTAAGGTACCCAAATCATCTAGCATTTCTGGCCATCTACGAGACCTGCATTGGCTCAGGGTAGAGAATCGTATCAGATTCAAAGTACTAAACTACATATAAAAATTACTATGATGGTGGAACCTTCTTTACCAATGCACCTAACCAAAATAACCAAAGTAATAATTTCCCCTTTATTATTTTGAAAGGGATCTGTGTGCACACCGATGGACACCCACCATCACATTCCTAGTTCCATACAGAACATAAACGTAATTTGATTTATACGCACAGGTGCACCTCATATAGGGTTTGTAAGAACTAAATCACAAGTTTGTCACAAAAGATACAGAGAATAATGTCCGATTTTTTCAAAAATAATTTTCTTTATTGTTCCGTTTGTAAGAGAGAACAGCCGACGCGTTTCATCCCAAATGGGACTTCTTCAGGCCTGTATTATAACAAAAACAAAACATATAGACATACCATTAAAATCATGAACTATTTGTAAGTTCAGCCGAGCCACAAATGATCATACATATAAAATACATAGCTGCCAGTGTTACAAATATCTAATTCCATATTGAAACATGAGGGCGCACAACATGAGGCCTGGACAGTGGCAATAGCCTACCCAAACCCGTTACAAAATTATGTGTACAAGATTTTAGTTAACTAAGTATTTCTTAATTCCTATTGCCAACATACAGTAAATCAAATCTGAGAAATAGACATTTTAAAAATGGGCCAGAGACAAGCCTATTGAACAAAGCTGTCCTATGTCTTTACAATTGATACAAAAAACAATGTTGTCTAGGAAAAAGAATAATATAGAACAGATATGATAAAAAAAAGGGGGAGCAGTGTGAGAAAGGTGCAGGCTGAGCCATGGTAACAGAATGGGTAACACATTAGTTGGTAAAAAGAAGTGGGACTGGGAACCTACTGAGATGAAATATAAAGCCTCGTGGGCAGTGCGGCAGGTCGTTTAAGGATGGACGTACGTCACGATGTTTGCTGTATTATAAACAGCCTTGATGCCTCTATTCCAAAAATCAACAAGAAAAAGAAATTTCATTTATATAAGTCTGAGAACAATGCTATTGCATACAACTATCTAACCTAATCTTAATCATACCAAGTCCCTATCATCCATAAACTACATGTTTAAGATAAAAGCTGGTACCGCTCCTAAATATCCGCAAGCACTAGTGCACCTCTATGTACCAACCCGTCATCTTAGATCCCAAACTGCAGCTAATTTCTGTGTACCAAGGTTCAGACTATCCAGAATGGGTGTGAGATCTTTCTCTTACTTAGGTCCTTCCATTTGGAATACAATTCCCTCCTCTATAGGGAAAGAAACAAATTATGTGCGTTTCCGTAAAAATGTTAAGACATGGCTTTTCGACCAGTAAAATATGTGTATTTAGGTTGTCATCTGCTGTTTCACTCCATCACGTCGCCGGGAAACCCTTTTTGGGTAGCTGAGCACCTTATAAACTTAACAAATAAATAAATAAATGGCCGTCACTAGACGCTTGCTCATATTTCACAACTCTGGTTTTTATTTCTATCATGCTTTTGTTTATTTCATCTTGATTCGGACTTTCTTCCAACTGTTTGCTAACTGTTTCTAGTTTTGCCAATAGTATTTCTCGGTCTGATGCGGCATACTTGATTGAGATGTGGAGCATATTTTTTGACAATTGGGCATTGTTATCTGCCCATTCCTGCAACATGGCTGGATCTGGTTTGTCGTAAGTTGGAGCTAAAAGTACTCTTAGCCCTCGTGGCACTCGGCCTACCTCCAAGTATCTGCGCAGAGAGGTACATTCCCACCACTTGGAAATTTCTTGCTTTCGAAATTTTTCAAATTCTCTGAGCAGTATTTTGATGTCCGAACCATTAGCCTGCTGCTGTCCCGTAGTTCCCGAAGTTCCGGGAGTCGCACCTTTATCAGTGTCAAAAAGGATATCCAATGATGCCTCCTCACGTTCAGGGACCCACTCCTCCACCATCCTATGCCTGGAAAAGACGTATTCTTCCTTGATACCCACTGCCGTTTGACAAGAACCAAACGGACTACCTCTCCCAGAGGCCACTTTGATAGGACCCAACAGCACACTGCTGACAACGCTCGCAGGCTTACCTGGAAACTCGGATGCCCTCCAGCACACTCAAGGATCCGGAAGCCCGTGTCTGTGCGATCAGTCAGTGCTCTTATCGTCCTGCGATGTCGGCTTGTGGGGCGCTTCGATTTCCTTGGTCTCAAAGATGAATCCACTTTGTTTTGCCAAGCAGCGAAGAGCACCAGAACTAGGAGGGTCAGCGTTAGGGAATCTGGCACGTCCCTGTATATAGTTTCCAATCATGGATCCAAGCCTGAGAACACAGGAGCTGATACCGTGGGATCAATATCAAAGAAAAGTGTTCTTTATTCCATTAGGATGGTTTGACACATTTAACAACAGTTAAACATACAGTGAAAGTGCTATATATACAAACAGGAGTGATTGGCTTGGTGGTGAGTACATGTGTTGCCATGGTGACTTCTCAACTCATGGTCATGGAAGAGTTATGTCTTGCTACATGTGATGAGTCATGTACACTCATGAAGTCTTTCTTCTGAGTTTGTGCATTATTCGACATATTGTTTGTTATTTTCGCACAATAGTAAAAACATGTTCTGTACTTAGTGCAAGGAACAAATTGCGAAATGTGTTTTACATGTTAATTATCACATTATGTAACAACTAAATAATAACACCATGGAAGCGATAGATATTGTACGCCTTGGTACAAAAGTAAAAAAATGCATTTTAACAAAAACCTCGGCAACTAGGCATACCGTTTGTGCGGTGTCCTAGTTGTTTGTTGCCCAAATGTCCATGAGTGAGTGCTGATATGGTTTGTCATTGTGTCAATGTCGAGTTAGTTATTTTGGCGCGTAACTGCTCATTCAGTCACGTTCTATTCGGACCGTATTTAACATTTGAGGGACTAGTGCCCTTTAGGATTGTGCCTACAGTCATGATGACGTATATTTAGGAGCAGGGTTATCCCTGTCTCTAGGCTGTCTCGTGCTATATATATATATAAATACACATATTTACAAACATATATTTGATGTTTTAATAATGTACTTTTACAATGTATAAGACTTTACCACACAGGCATTTGCGTTATAATGGCATGCGTGATACAGTCATATGCGTTGTAAAAGTTTTAGAAGTGATGTCTTTGAGGAGTAACAGTCCTGCGTTATAAAAATTGCGGAGTGATGGTATGCTGGAAGTTGATGTGCAGAATATCATCACATATTCCCGGGGGAGGAATAGTCCCTTTCTTGCTATTTCCGTGGAGACGGGCCTTGTGTCCGGATGTGCGTGGCGCGAGGCCTGTGCGCAACAGAATTGGAAAATCTCCAGTGTGCGCTTGAGGCGTCACCGGAAGTTAGGGCAAGATTACATTTCCTGCACAATGGCCCCTGTTTGTGCTCCTTCTGGCCCTTGGGAATAGCGCCATGCCTGACCTCCATACAGTAAAGCAGGTGCACATCACTGGGAGCGCGGGGCAAGCACACCCGGAGATGGAATGTACAGAACCTGGGAAGAAAAAACTATTAAATATTGGGCACAACGCTCGCTTTTATTTTCTGTAATCTGCGCACCGCACACGCCCCGCCCCCAGCAAACGCCCACAGCACACGATATGAGACATGGCATGAAGGGCGGAACGTACCACACGCCCCCAGTGTTTGTCATGCCCCAGCACACGTCCACAGCACAACGCAGACACGCCCACAAAGGACTACTTTGCAGGCACAGTTCTTTTACCTTTTAAATGTATATGGTGGGCGTCTGCATAGCCTATGTCCTTCTGCTCCAACTGCCCTTTCCAACGCTGTATTGGGTATTGTGATTGGTGCTGTGGTTCCTGAGATTACCCGCCTCAAAGATTTGGGCTCTCTCTTTATTATATTAGTATGGAAGTGTAAAAGGAGCATGTTTACAGATATGTATTTTTCAGCTACTTTCCAATCGTTTACACTATGAAAATATAACTTCTCCTTATCTTTTCAGCAAATGTCAGCCATGTCATTTCTGTTTGCAGTTCAATGGATTTTAATCTTGAAATGTTTATTCTTCAAGTCTGTTTCTATAAAATAGAGAGATTTCCTCAAATAGCTTAGTGGAAGTATGAAGTATCCGTATTTCCATTCAGAGCTACAACTGGCTGGAAAGCATTCAAAGGGAAAGATTCGCTGCATGTGATTGCTTTGCGAGCCTTCACTTTGTATTTTCTTGAGATTAAATGCGACGGGCAGTGGAGGACAAATATAGCAGTCATCAAGATAAGAAGGAGCAATCGTGTCTTTGAAATCAAATTGTGTCTTTTCGTCTACATCTCTCTTTAATTGCAATGGTGACATCCGGGTAAACCTTCCGCGATTAGGGAAATTATAAAATTTGGACTGGGACTCGCAAGGATCCACTTTTAACATATTTTTGCAAATATTCAGATGAAAATGAACTCGGATGTGGGGATGTTTGGTTGTAGGGGTTTTGAAGAGTCGTCGGCAGCCTGTACTATACTATAGCTTTTTCTTAATAGGTTTAACAATCCGCCAGCTATGACATTATTCATGCTTGAAGAACATCCATGTTTAATTTTAATAAGGTTATGTAGATACAAGTTATATCGCTAAGCCTTTTCAAAGAAAAAAACAATATGGAGAACACTAACCTGACAAACTAAGACTGGTGAAACACCATTTTGATGCATTTCTAAAGGAAGACACACAGGGGCTTATTTACAAGCCCCTTACCCCACCAGTGCATCATTTTTTGTGATGCACCGGCGGCGCTATCTGCTGCCCCTTATTTACAAGGACACGTAAAGACACCCTGCGTTGCTTTTCGTGTCCTTGTAAATATGCCCCTTTACATGCAACACTTTGGGCCCCATTAGGATGACGGGCGGACATTGTCCGCCCGCCACCCTATCGTAGAACGGGACCGCCCGCCATAGGGCGGTGGTCCCGTGGGGGGAATTAGGATGTGCCCGCCACAGTGGCGGGCACATCCTGTAGTTTTTGCATTGTGGCGGGCGGTGCACTCTGCACCGCCCGCCACAATGTAAAAAATGCTGTTTTGCATTTGCATATGCAAAGCGGCAGGCACCGCGCGGTGCCTGCCGCTTTGCATATGCAAATGTGGGGGGGTACCATAGGTACCCCCCATGTGCCCCCCAGACAGTGGCGCCAACCTGGGGCCCTGCAGGGGGCCCCCGCAGCAATCAGCGCATGCCTTTCCGTGGCGGCATTGCCGCCGCGGAAAGGCCTCTGCTTTTTGCCATTGTAATATGGCTGGCGGTGTCCATTGGACACCGCGACCATATTAATCGATTACCGCCGCGGTCGCAAGCCGACCGCGGCGGTAAAGTGGCGGACGGTCTTTCCGTCCGCCGCTGTCCCCTCCGCCATCCTAATCAGGCGGAGGGGAACACGAGAGTGGTTGTCAGGCGGATTGCCTCCGCCTGGGTGGCGGTGGCCACCGCCACCCTGGCGGAGGCAATCCGCCTGATATTGTAATGGGGCCCTTAGTGTGAAAGAGGCATGCCAGGGATGGTGCTGTGCATGTTCCCACGCAACACCCATGGCTTCTATCGCATTTCCAGATTTACGAGAAAGTGTAAACCTGGAAATGCATCAGAATGCAATGCCTCCCCAGGGGAGGTATAGGAAGGCACAAGGAGGAGAAATGTTTTAATTTCCACTCTATCTTTTCCTCTTTCTATGTGTGCTGTAATCTGCAGCACACATAAGAAGAGGTATTCGCCTCTTGTGATTAGTTTTGTGCAGTAAGGGGTCATATCATTGTATATCATTGTAGATATGATGCATCCCTTTGCTTCTGAATTAACGCAGCATGGCACAGCCAAATGGCTTGCGGCACTGCGTTGTATTAAGTCCTTCTAAAGAAGGCCCAAATTTTTAAGTAAAAGTTGAGGAAATAAAAAAAAATACCACACAAATGGTTGGGAAAAGAACAGGAAAACAGATAGAACAAGCACTGACATTGTCAACGCTCTGGCCTATGAATAAGCGTGCCGCTTGTGTCCCTGCTAAGTTAATGCATTCAATAGGTCATCATACTTGTTCCCTTGTCAGTCAACTTTGCAACCATGCATCTATTCATCCATCCACTGACTCATTATTGCATTCACCCTCTAACACAATCACAAAACATAGCAGTGAGTGTCCCTCTAGCAGGAGTATTGTAAATAGTCTATCAATGTTTTAAAGATTCAGCATGGCTGCCACATTTAGAACCAAGGTGTGGGCTGTCTTGGAATGGTTTAGCAATGATACACTTTGGACGACCGCAATACAACATAGTATTCGGGTTTAAAGGAAGTGGCCACATGGGATGTGGCGCAATCCTGATGAAAAAAGCTGCAAGCAAGTGAACCATTAGCACTGCCTGTAGAGCTGTAGTATCATCTTCAAAAATATTAAGATGAAAAGAGAAGACCCAAAGAAATGAAAGGGAATCATAAAAGGAGAAAACTGAAAACTAAAGGACTGTTTAATCAGCTTTCATACTGAAGCACACTTATTTTCAGGTGAATTTACACATGTGATCAACCAATGCCATCATTTACAGAGAGAGAGACACAATGACTGATGTGGACTGATCCATTACCTCATGCAGTATGCTGTTAAGGATGACAGCAGAGTGTAAATGACATTCAGACAGACCAATAGCAAGGCAGAGCTGACTTCTATGTACCTATATGTATTTAGGATCACTGACATAATATCGAGGGACAGAATATCGACTATCAAAAATATTGTGTAAAAAATATCGACAGACAGAATATCGAGTTTGTATCTACAAACAGGTAAGTACATAAATATCGAGTATAAAATATCGTTTACTAAAATATAGTTTATAAAAATATCGACTTTATTAAAAACAATGTTAAATTAAATTAATATTAAAAATTAATTAATACAATATACTTAAAAATACTTAAATTAACTTATAATAATTAAATAATAATGAAAGTTATGAAAAAAAGTGTAAATCACATTTGTTAAAACATTTATATAGTAACATAAAATAATTAAATAATATCCAATATTATTACCATACAATAGCAGAAGTGTTAAAATTACTATTCCAACTCCAAAGAGTGCAATCGTAGAGAAAGCATTGGATAGCGTAGGGGTTAAAATTACTATTCCCAATCCAGTGGGTGCAACAGCAGTGGAAAGCGTTGGATAGCGTAGGGGTAAAAATTACTATTCCCACTCCAGTGGGTGCAACAGTAGGGAAAGCGTTGAATAGCGTAGGGGTAAAAATTACTATCCAACTCCAAGGAGTGCAACAGTAGGGAAAGCATTGGATAGCGTAGGGGTATAAATTACTATTCCCACTCCAGTGGGTGCAACAGTAGGGAAAGCATTGAATAGCGTAGGGGTAAAAATTACTATTCCAACTCCAAGGAGTGCAACAGTAGGGAAAGGGTTGGATAGCATAGGGGTAAAAATTACTATTCCCACTCCAAAGAGTGCAACAGTAGGGAAAGCGCTGGATAGCATAGGGGTTAAAATTACTATTCCCACTCCAAAGAGTGCAACAGTAGGAAAAGCGTTGGATAGCGTAGGGGTTAAAATTACTATTCCGACTCCAGTGGGTGCAACAGTATGGAAAGCGTTGGATAGCTTAGAGGTTGAAATTACTATTCCCACTACAGTGGGTGCAACAGTAGGGAAAGCGTTGGATAGCGTAGAAGTAAAATTTACTATTCCCACTCCAGTGGGTGCAACAGTAGGGAAAGCGTTGGATAGCGTAGGGGTTACAATTACTATTCCCACTCCAGTCGGTGCAACAGTAGGGAAAGCGTTGGATAGCGTAGAGGTAAAATTTACTATTCCCACTCCAGTGGGTGCAACAGTAGGTAAAGTGTTGGAATGGCGTAGAGGTAAAATGTACTATTCACACTCCAGTGGGTGCAACAGTAGGGAAAGCGTTGAATAGCGTAGGGGTTAAAATTACTATTCCCACTCCAGTGGGTGCAACAGTAGGGAAAGCGTTGGATAGCGTAGGGGTTAAAATTACTATTCCTACTCCAGTGAGTGCAACAGTAGGGAAAGCGTTGAATAGCGTAGGGGTTAACATTACTATTCCCACTCCAGTGGGTGCAACAGTAGGGAAAGCGTTGGATAGCGTAGGGGTTAAAATTACTATTCTTACTCCAGTGAGTGCAACAGTAGGGAAAGCGTTGGATAGCGTAGGGGTAAAAATTACTATTCCCACTCCAAAGAGTGCAACAGTAGGGAAAGCGTTGGATAGCGTAGAGGTAAAAATTACTATTCCCACTCCAAAGAGTGCAACGGTAGGGAAAGCATTGGATAGCGTAGGGTTCAAAATTACTATTCCCACTCCAAAGAGTGCAACAGTAGGGAAAGCGTTGGATAGCGTAGGGGTAAAAATTACTATTCCCACTCCAGTGAGTGCAACAGTAGGGAAAGCATTGGATAGCGTAGGGGTAAAAATTAATACTCCCACTCCAGAGAATGCAACATTAGCGAAAATAAATACTTCATATATTATTGTAAAAAATTTAAATTCATATCTATAAAAAATTAATTTTAAGTAATTACCAATTTAATATAATATAATAATTAATCAATTAAAATTACTAATTAACATTAATTATTACAATTAGTTACCTATTAATACAAATTAATTAATAATTAACTATTAATTATTTAATAATTAAAAAATAATTAACAATCAATTAGAATTAAATACAATTAAATTAATTCAATTATTTAATTAATTATAAATAAATTACTTCACATCCTATTCCCCTATAAACCAACAACCCGCTACGGAAAATAAATTAGTAAAATTAACATAATTACCAATTAATCAATTAATTAAAATTAATTACCAATTAAAATATAATTAAATACCAAATATAAATTAATTAACTATTATTTATAAATTAATACCAATAAATAAATTTACATATTTAATTAATTATAATTAAATTAATTCCCACCCAATTCCCCGATAAACCCACAACCCGCTACACAAAAAAAATTGTAAAACTAACTTAATTAGCAATTAATCAATTAATTAAAATTAATTACCAATTAAAAGTTTATTATTTACTAAATATAAATTAATTAACAATTAATTAAAAAATAATACCAATAAATAAATGTACTTATTTAATTAATTATAATTAAATTACTTCCCACACTATTCCCCTGTAAACCCACAACCCGCTACAGAATTAAATTACGCAAAAAAGAAAAATACAAAATTCATTAATAAAAATTAATTATAACATATATACACACTTTTCACACATATTATAACATAAAAAAACACTATAAAAAATTCGATATTTTTAAAAAAATCGATATTTTTAATAATCTATATTATATACTTCGATATTTTAACTTTCTATATTTTTAACATTCGATATTTTTGATAAGGGTGGGCGGCCAGCTACGCTCCGTGCACGGAGTGCGCGTAGTGCCGTCTCCTACGCATTTTGCGTAGCGGGCGTAGCCAGGCGGCACTACGCGCGCTCCGCAGACGGTGCGTACCCGGCCGCTACCCGCCTTCCTCCCGCCCTCCCTAAATACTTAAATAAAAGGATAGAATGCTTTTAAAAACACTTACCTTGTCCGCCGCGTCCCGGGACTCCCTCTTGCCGTCCCTGGATTCGCGCTGCCATTTCGGATACTAATGCGCATGCGCGGGCGGCCGCGCATGCGCATTAGTATCTGAATCGGTGGCGGCGCGAATTGCGGGACGGCGAGAGGGAGCCCCGGGGACGCGGCGGACAAGGTAAGTGTTTTCAAAAGCTTTCTATCCTTTTATTTAAGTATTTAGGGAGGGCGGGAGGGAGGCGGGCGGCGCGTAGTGGGGCTACGCGGAGTGCGCGTAGTTTTGTGCCCACTACTCGTAGCTCCGCATAGCCCCACTCCGCACACTACACCCAGGGTTAATTTTTGATATCTATATTCTGTCCATTCAATATTTTGTCCAATCTATTTTCAAAACTCGATATTATGTCCAATCGATATTTTGGACTCGATATTTTGACTGTTCACCATGTATTTATATTCATTGTCTGATTGACTCTGGCAGTCAGCTAAGAAGAAATTCCAGCAAGAATTATTGCAGAGCAAATCTTCTCCCCTTAAGGTTTGTCAAAGGCGGTTTTGGAAATTGGGTAACTGGTTGAGGGGGGTTAAACCCTATTCAAGAAGCAACCATAATCTCTGTCAGGGTGACACACAAGCAAACTCCAAATTAACCTGTGCTTAACGCTCTCATAGCTTGTCACAAAAAGTAATTAGGCTTAACTTTGAGGCACTGTGTAAAGTATGTATGCAGTTCATCAAACAGTAACAAAATCTAAACACAGCACAAGGAAAAACCCACACTAATTCAGAAAAATACAGTAACATTTTATACAGTATTTTTGACTAAAATTATAAAAATCCAATCAGTAGAACCGTAGATATGCAGTTGTAATTTTTTAGGCAAAAATAGTGCATGGAAGCGCAAAGCGACAACTGTTGTTTTCTGGTTGTACTGGACTGGGACACAGTCTAAAGTTCAGGCAGACCACAATGGAGTTGGGCCGGATACAGAGACCAAGTTAGGCTTACTGAACAAGAGTACCTTAAATCCTGGTTGCAGAGCATTGCAAGGTCCTGTGTCAAGGATGTGTTGTGCAGCGATGGTTCCAAGGGGCTGCGAGGCTGCAATGAGAAGTCCGGCATCATCATCAGGTAAGCCATCACCAATGGGCTTGCAATGTGATGAAATCCTCTGTCGAAGATACATTGTGCACAGACTGGTTCCAAAGAAGTTGTGGGGCTTGCGTTGTGAAGTCCTGCATCGTCATCATGGATGCCATCGATGAAGGTCTTGCAATGTGAAGGCCTGGGCCGAGGATGCATCACACAGCAGTGATTCTGAAGAGTCTGCAGGCTGCGATGTGGGGGCCTGCATCAGAGCTGTATCGCATAATAGACTGATTCAAGGTGCTGGGTTCAAAGTTGTTGGAGACTGTTCTGTCAGTCAGGCTTCTGATCAAGAAGCCAGACAACTAGCCCTTGGAGTCACACCGGTGGTTCTTGGATCAATATATAGGTCCTGTGCATCACTAAGGCAGCAGAGCGACAGAGTAGCAGTCTTTCTTGCAGAGCAGCACAACAGTTCTCCACGGTTACAGAGATGTACAAAAGAGTTGGGTCTGAGGGTCTAGTATTTATACCTGATGCCCACTTTGAAGTAGTAGACGGTTCTGGATGTTTCCACCCCCAGAGGTGCTTGACATTTCCTGACTCTCTGCCCTGGCTGCATATTGCCTAGGGTCTCAATAGACTAGTGTAAAGCTCTTTGTGAGCGTGCTCAGGGAGAGTCTTTGTAAAGTGCAACTGTGTTAGGTGACAGCTGTTTCTCCGCATCAATCAGAGAGGGTACATCCTGCCAACACCAATGGCCATTTCTTTCACTGTCTGGGAAATATACACAAAGACCAACTGCCTAGTCATATGACCCAGTAAGGAGGTTACAGGCACCAGATGGTTGGGACCAGAAAAAGGCAACTTTCTGAAAGTGAAATTTTCAGAATTGTGAGTTAAAATCCAACTTTAACATTTAAAAAGGGCTTTAAATTACAATTCTTTACATACCAAACTTTAGATACCAAACACGACACTCCTACTTGCTCCCAATTGAAAGCTGTCTCTTATTAAATGCAATAAGTTGACCCAATGTTATCCTATTGGAGAAGTAGGCCTTTTAGTAGTGAAAAACAAATGTAAGGGTTTTCACTACCAGCACATAGAAAAGTTAGAAGTAATGTAAATGTAAATGTATTTATATAGCGCAAATCACCGATCCGGTATCTAAGCGCTTGCTTAGGGAACCCGTCCTTGTATTCCCCTGTGATATAACCCCGGCAGAGTATCCACAAGGTGAACGCCAGGCATCCCACCACGAGGGGCCTTTGTGGAGATTAAGCAAGCTATTGCCCAGAGTCGCAGAGTGTGAACCCGGGAATCGAGTAGGCACCGGAGCGAGAATTGTCGAGTCCGTGGACATTTTAGGACTCAAGACCCCGCCGAGCCGGGAATTGAACCCTGGTCCCGGGCTGACTTCTGCTTCCAGGTCTGCCTCCTCCAGTGATTCAGAAAAGGGGGTGGTGGTGATGAACAGAGTGTCTGAATTAAGCAGACCACTCTTACCCAGTCCAAAGATCAGGGCTTGATCCATCACCGTTTTTTAGCTCACTGCACCATCCCAGCTCAGAACTTGGCTATATGCAAATTAGTCTGACCCTGGCCCAGTGCATCATGGGAACAGGGCAGACCAAACTACCAAGCCAATTCTTATACTGGGAGGGAAACAAGCTACCGGGGACCGGTTTCTGGCATTTCAGCCGTCTTCGGCCCGGCTTGCTTGAATCCTGATGGTGCAATGAGCTAGGGACTCACATCTGAGTATACCCTTCCACGCTTATGGTGGACAAAAATGATTCAGAAAAGGGGGTGGTGATGAACAGAGTGTCTGAATTAAGCAGACCACTCTTACCCAGTCCAAAGATCAGGGCTTGATCCATCACTGTTTTTTAGCTCACTGCACCATCCCAGCTCAGAACTTGGCTATATGCAAATTAGTCTGACCCTGGCAAAGTGCATCATGGGGACAGGGCAGGCCAAACTACCAAGCCAATTCTTATACTGTGAAGGAAACAAGCTACCGGGGACCGGTTTCTGGCATTCCAGCCGTCTTCGGCCCGGCTTGCTTGAATCCTGATGGTGCAATGAGCTAGGGACTCACATCTGAGTATACCCTTCCACGCTTATGGAGCCACACTTCTCCACAGAAGTATATGTCAGATGCAGACAGCAACCCCATTCCGCGACACAGACAGCTTTAAAGGCCTGGGATAGGATCACAACATACATGGGGTGGAACACCAATGTAATGGAGGCCAACCCCTTGTGGGTAAGAAACGCTTGAGAGAAGTGAAGAAGCTGGCACGATATATGGACTGGGACCTAATAGGAATCTCCACATTAGGGGATGTGGTGGGACCAGGCGTTAGACACCCCTTCAGTAGGTTAGGGGAGGAATACCGTCTGGATCCTTCCTAAGAGTTCCAATATGACCAACTGCAACCACGCTCTGCAGCCAGAATCTATAGTATGGTAAGACATGGAAGAACAGAGCAGACTATCGGCTGGAAGGTGTGCAATTTAAGAGGAGCTGGAAATGAGGGAGGCAGGACGCAGATGCGGACACTGACTGCTGAGAGTGGTGAGTGGGGAGTAGCAGTGGCATTGGCTGTTCACCTAAAAACGCCTAACCGCAGCCTAACCAAAGTTGAAAAGGTTGCAGGGGACACAGAGGAGTGGGTCGGGATGGCGCTCAAATTGGTTCGACTTGTACTGCAACGCCACCCGCTCCACCACACTGAACCGAACCGTACTGCATTGTTAGAATTGCTGTGGTGGATGAGAGGCGTGAGAGGGCCGAGAGACAGCCAGGACACAGGCGATGAGACGGTGTGGTCCAACCATACGGAAGAGGGGGAGGAGCAGTAAGCTGGCAGTTTTGCTGCTTTTTTTCTTGCCAGCACTCTCCTCAAGCCCCAGCCCCATTCCCAGGCTCCTCTTAGTTTGTTAAACTTTGTTAAACCCATATTGACATACTGCCACTGGACTGTAGTGAGACTGAAAACTGAAAGGAGTACCTGCAAGATGGGCAGAGGAGAATGGGCAGAGGAGAATTGGCTTCCTGAGAGTGGAGGATTCCTCCATTTGTTTTGAAGTTGAGCCTCGAAGCCAGAGAGTGGGTGAGAGTGGATGACATCGGGGGCGACAGGCTAGTGCCATGTATCTTCAAGCATGCACGGAGTCAGTCAGTGCTGCTTGCGGCTTGCGCTGCAGAGAGGTTCCCTTTGCCCCAGCTCTCCTATGCTCTCTGTGACAGCATCTCATCCAGGTTGAGCTTGGCAGTATCAGCGGTGTGGTGATCTGGCTTGGCTGGCTGACTACTAAGCTCAATTATAGGAGTGGATGAACACCATTCGTGACTCTGCTTAATTATTTGTATCTTGTTGACTAACATGTGGTCTTTCATGCCTCTCTTGGCTTAGAGTGCGGTGTTCTGAGTAGACCAGCAGTCCAGGGGGGCTAGCACCGCCAGACCATGCCACATTGAGTTTGAGCCTGGCAGTCTAAAACAAGATTAGCTGCATAATCAGTATATTCAGCAGTGCTCAGCCAGACAGCCACAGCTCTGGTGTTGCAGCATTCTTGGCTCGCAAGCCCATGAACTAAAATCATTCCCTGGTGATGCTCTTTAGGTGCCAGCCTTAGGTCTCTCAATTGCTCCCTCAAGATCATCTGCAGGATCACCAGGGTCCATTTTCAGGCCAGGTAGTCACACCTCTCATCGCACTAGTCCCCTTAAGTTACTCAAGATCATCAGGCAATGGAAACCCTGGGGTCACCTTTCACAGCTGAAATCCCATCCCTCGTTGATGTTGATTTTCTCGAAGGGTGTGAAGGGCTCAGAGAAGGGCCCAGTGGTAAAGGATAAGGTTCAGTGAGTGGCCTCCGGTGCAGCTTATGAAGACGTAGTGGGTGCTCACCCTGCCCTTTCTGAGCTGACTGTTCCACATTTCCCCATGTTTTTCTATCAGAAAAGTGCCTCAACCTCAATATCTGCATTAACACAGGTCACTCAATGGAAGTGTTTTACCGTTTGTGGTGGAAGATACTGAGATGGAAATGGACATGACGGTGGAAAATTTTGAGGTTCAATCTAAAATAAATTCTGCCCAAAAGAGATTGCCTCTACCGGCAGGGCCCAAATCTTTGGTTGATAAATCTGGCCTCTCAAACAACGCAGAGCAATCTTCTGGTCATCTTTCCCTTAAAACGACTCAACATTTGCCAAAGACTGTAGACTGCAGCCTTGAACCTGAGGATTTGGAGGATTATACCATGCTGGACATGCCATACTGCTGGAAAAAGTTTTGGAGGTCAACTTGAAAACACCAGTCACCAGGGAGTTGGCACAGAGACTGTCATCGGATACTCATGCTAGTTGCTCCCATATGCCAACCATGAACACTAGCGCCACCTCTAGTGTGTGCCATGTGCATTCATTGAATTTGTCAAACCTGGAGGCGTCAGAGGCGTTGCCTAATAAAGGGGTACACAATATTTTGCAAATATTAAAATGTCGCGGATTATAGATTGGGGAGGGGCAACCTTGAGATACTGTGTTTTAGAGAGGATTCGCTCATCAATGTTATCTTTGTTGGAACACTATGAATTCTGATCATATACTGGATGTCCTTTCTTCAATTTTAATAGGGAGTTCAGAGACTCATTTGTGTTAATCCCAGTATAAGTAAGCCTGAAAAGGGCATTGAAGTATAATCCCAGGCATGCCAGACATGGTTTGGGAATCCAGGTTGAGGTAACCGAAGATACCTCAGCTGCTTCACCATTAAGAGGAAGTCCCATGGTTAGCTCTGCCCTTAAAAAACAATGGACAGGGGATACTTTGCACATCAGTCCCGGGGCAACACAAACGCACCTTAACCTATGCATCCATTACGGGTGTACCCTATCTTTGAAAAGGAGAACGCTAACATGGCTTGCTCTATTAAATCATTACCAACTGCCTGCACGTTAAGTGTCCCATGGGTAGTTTAGATGCTGTTTCCTCAGTAGAGAGTGCCCCTCCAATAGAAAGTAATAGATTAAAAGGTCAGCGGGAGAAGAAGAACAGGATTTGCTGCATTCCTTGGTGTAAGCCCCAGAAATTAAGTTTTGTTTGGTACCTGAGGAACTTTACATCACAAACCCGCCTCAACGTAGGAATTATTCCACACCTCCAGTGTCTGATGATGGACAATATTTGGGGCGTTCGGAGATAAAGCCTCCCCCTCCCACGTCTATGGTCGTTAACTCTTCATGGAAGGGATTAGGGGAGTTGGAAGGGCAGTTTGACAGAGGGATTCCCAAATTTAATGAGGGGGTGGAAAACACCTTGGAGAATTTCAAAGTACATATCGACCCGGATGTAGTGAACTGAGTAATTTGGAAAGACAATAACCCAGTGAACTGAACAGCACAAACCTATGCTGCTGTGACAGATTTAGATCAGGACATGGATAACTTCCCCTCCATCCTTCCTGGCTCCTGGCCAGGCTACTCTCCAGCATGGACTGATCCCAGCCAAGGGAGATTACTGGAAGGAGGCCCAAACTTGCTATTCGCACAAGTCAGATGTCAGTGTTGGGGTCTGATCTCAGGTTAAGCGATAAGACCTGTGCTGGATATAGTTCTGGGCAAGCTACCAACATTTTGATATTTGCTTCCCTATTTGATACTGAATCAGCTGTATTCAACAGAAGCTCTCTGTTGCAGCTGTTATTAGAAATAGAAGATTTAAGACTACTAATAAGCAGAGATATTGAGCTGATCTATCTAGATTTTAGTAGAGGTCCTGCAAATACTAGTCATATTTAGTTCAGGGATAATTGCAATGCTAGTGTTGGCTAACACCAATTATTTTGGAAAAAGAGGGATAGATGTGTTTCCATATGTAGACTCTTTGGTGGCCCGCTTGAATCCCATGGGAAAGACAGCCAGGAGTTAGGTAGTATGTTTCCCAACATTAAAATCTCGGTGGGTAGCTCCTCAGGAAAAAGAGAGATTAACATTACAGGACCCGAGGTTCAAAAAGCCATCAAACCCATAGGGAATGAAGAGATGGCCCAGTGGAGTTGGGTAGCTGGCTCGCTGAATTGCTTAAAAGAAAACGCAAAACTCCCCATGCAGCGGAGGTAGCCCACTGGGAAAAACCTTGTCTTGGAACATAGCAGGTGTTGGAAATTCTAATCTAAAGTTAAGGTCTTCATTAGAACATGATCCTAAAGAAAATTGTTTCCAGGAAACATGGAGCTGCATGGATTTCAATTTTGAGAACTTTTTTGTATTTTGTTGTGCAGCAAAACCTTCAACTAAAGGTCACACAAGTGGTGGCCTAGTTATTTTACTTAACTGCTCTATAAATTGGAATCTTGTGAGTTTATCTCCATCCTTCCAAGTCTTGCATGGGTTTGAAACTTATGTTGGGTAATGGTACACAAGGTCATCCTGCATCCCTTTTTTGGTAAATGTATAATTCCACAAGTGAGAGCAACTGATTCACTGGCTGAATCTATCTTTTCCTTTGTGCATAAGACAAGTATCTCCAAAGCGTGCACCCTTATATTGATGGTGGGTAATTTTAACGCTAAAATCTCGAACTGTTCCTCTATGGCTCTTTCCAACCCTGAGTTGAAGGATGTATGGTCCATTCCTGAATCCTTACTGCCTGGCCATATTAGATCAGGTTGGCGCGGTTTGTCTTTCCTGCATAATCTGAGGCACTCACTAATTGACTATATGGTGGTATCCTATCAACTACTTGGTGCATGCATGCATTTTAAGGTACTTCCTGCAAACATGAGTGACCATGGAGTGCTTTAAGTGGATGTCAACATGGAACTTGAGTTGCTGGAACCTTGGAATCAAAGGGATGATAGCATTTTATACAACAGAATTAATGGGCGCACTTTTTTGGCCCAAAAAAAACCTCCCATGTTTTAGGATTGTTGAAAATGCGAACCCTGGCCCTAATCAGGAAAATCCAATCTCCAGATTCGGGAAGATATTGGGCCTATTAGAATGTGCGGAAGGACAAACCAAGTTAGCAGCACTAACCCTTTGGTTGCTATATTGTGTGAGGTAAAAAAACTAAATCATGAGATTAAAGGCCTAATAAGGGAACAATTTAAGCAGTCTTCAATGTCCAGACAAAGGAAAATGAATAGATTAAATCAGGCAAGAAAAAGAAAATTGGTATCGGAGCGCTGTGGGCTGGAAGATGTGAATTGGATAAAATTAAGAGTGGTTGCACAGTCCGGTGATACGCATAAATATTGGGCTTCAATAGCCAAATTGTGTGATGGTAGAACTAAAGCTAGATATCGGATGTAGAATAGACCATATACATTTCTCAGTTATATGCTCTAAATGCTTGGGTGGGCTGAATTTAGACTTTGTCTTTGACTCCTCGGTTGGGAGAGGTTACGGCTCCCCCTTGTGTAATGAAATAGAGGGTTTCATTAAAGGAGCAAGGTATTCAGGCGTCATGGGCCCTGATGACGTACCAATTGCTATAGTTAAACAGAACGGCCCAGCGTGGGCAGAATTCTTGTGTCCTGTATTGTCTTACTGTTATGCACATGGAACTATTCCTTCATCCTATAAGGGAAGTATTGTGTCCTCATTATTTAAAAAGGGACCAAAGAATTCCCCTGCTAGCTTTAGGCAGATCGCCTTATTGGATGCGACCGGAAAAATTTTGACAAGAGCATACTTTCCATCTTTAAGACTGGGCTTTTAAAAACGGTCTAGCCCCTGTAGAGCAAGCTGGTACTCTAGATAATAATTGCGCCCTGCAAGTTGTAATTGAAAAATACCTAATGAGCAGGTCTATGCCATTATACACAGCCTTTATAGATTTCTCCACAGCTTTTGACCAGGTGACACTGTGGAGAAAATTGGCCGCTATGGGAATTACCATGCACCTGCTTAGATTAATTATCACATTGCACTCCTCCACTCGTACTCAGGTCCTGATGTGAGGAACCCAGGGCCTGTAAAGTAAAATAGAGACTCACAACAGGCTGGGATGAAGCAAGTGTCTCTACTGGCTCCTCTTCTCTTTCCTCTTTACATTAATGATTTGCCGAGTAGGGTAGGGATTTGCAAAGGGGATGATACAAAACTAGGAACAATGAAGTTAAGCTGCCTGCTATATGTGTAGGCCGCCATTTTGTTAGACCTAACTCTAATTGAACTACAAAGGATCTTACCAAGTTAGCAAGTTATTCAGAAGTTTACTTCTTAAAAATAATATATTTCGAAAAGTAAAATTATGGTTTTTAGATATCGGGGATGGCAAGTTAGGAAACATATGCACTGGTTCTTGGGGAATCATAAACTGGCCATGGTGAAGTTATACACGTACTTAGGGAGAAGGTTCACGAGTAAGTGCTCCTGTAGTGATCACATTGATCGATGCAGAGGCAAAGCAATCTCTCAGGCTTCTGCAATTAGTAGACTTTATAAGCATTGTTGGAAAAGACATTTTGCACAATCCGTATCAGTTTATAAAATTAAAATTTCTCCTGCATTAAGTTATGCCTGTGAAACTGTAGATGAACAGCAGTGGGATAATTTTGAGAAAATAGAGGGGCATATCTGGTGCCAAATGTGCAATCCAAATCGTGCAGCACCCATAGCAGCGATTCTGCTCGAATTTGAGCTACTTTCCAATTACGTGTTCTGAGAACCCTTTACGTGCAGCAATGGGTGAAGACAGTTTTTACACCCTGAAAGGAAAAAGTGTTCTCTTTAGGAATTATCAGAAAGCCGTTAATTTGTTTGACTTTGAGAATAGCTGTAGGGGCACTCTTCCCAAACAAGTTTTGAAAACAAGAATTTAAAAAAATATATTTGTGTGCAGCGCATCCCGATAAAGACTTTATAGTGGGGAGTAATATTTATAAAAAGCCAAAACCTTATGTAATATGGAATTCCCCCCATGTAGGGGATAGAACAATCTTGTTGCTTTGGCTGAATTTACTTCCCTTAGGAATTGTAGCAGGAGCTTGAGAGGGTCTGCCTAGGCAGGAAATACTTTGTCACCTATGTGGCACTTGTGAGCAGGACTTAATTCACGTCCTATTTGTCTGTCCTCTACTGCAACCTTCACAATGTTGATATCTAAGACCATTTTTTCCAAAGTACAATATTGCTACAGCTGAGGAGGCCCGAAATTGTCTTCTCCCCCTCTCCTGAACCAGTTTGTTTTTTAAAAATGTGCTTCTTTAAACTTTTTTAAAATATATGTGTGCTCTCCTCCCTTCAGGTTAATCAAACACTAGTACCCGTAATTCAATTTGCAGGTGGTAGAACATGTTGAATGCTTCAAAGGACAGTCTATGTAACAGGAGAATAGCGAAGGTCAGTTAAACAAGATAAAGTCAAGAAGAATGGTGGGACCCAAACAGTGGAGTAAGACATGGATTAATCAGTCTAGACATGGATTTACAAAACTCGGGAGACCCTGACATCGGTTTCATAAACATAGGCAGAAGTTACTCTTTAATGGGAAGGACACGTAGCAGCTGAAAAATCGCGTTCACCACGTCCGCCGTGCTGCTTGAGTGAGGCAACACAAAATGGTGGTTAAATACAAAATGGCGGGGCGTGGCCAAGACGGCAGAGGCTCCCAAACCCGTTCAGGCCCCAAGCCTTAAAAACAGCTTGTTCTCCCCCCGCTGGTGCTAGACAGCGACGGGAGAGGTGACGGAGTCTGCCGAGCTGAACCCGGAGCTGGAATTGGCCCCGGACACACCCCGGACACGGCGGACCGGGTGTGGTGTAGAACGGGCGACGGAGTCGGGAGCGGCGAGGGTCTGTAGCCGAGATACGGCCTAGAGCGAAGCGGGACCCAGAGACAGAGGGATCCTCCGGCTGCGACTCGCCGTGAGGTGGAGAAGTGGTCCGGGACACGCAGACACAGCTGAAGGTAGCCCGAGAAACGGCGGCCGACCCTGCGGGAGGCCTTCCCCCTGGAAGTCGACCACCACCTAAATCGAGGCCGCGGCTGCGGCCTACCCGGAGGGGACTCAGTGGGAGTGCGAGGAGGCGCCGCCGGCATGAAATGCTAGACCGAGGGGCCGCTGCAGCCAAGCCCGGAGTCGGAATTTCCCCAGGAGACGTTCCAGACACGTTTATCCAGGTGCGAGTGCGGTGTGCGACGAGCTCCGAAGTCGGGAGCGGAGAGGGACCGGAACCGGGAAACGGCCGGGAGCGCTGAGGGAGCCCGAAGTAGTGCCGACCTCTGCCAGGGGTGCTCAGAGAGGTGAGGAGGTGGCCCTCGAGACACGGAGGCGGACCGTGACCCCTCGGAAGACACTTTGCGGCCCGGCAGGAAGTGCCACTCAGGGAAGCCGGTAGCAGGCAAAATCGAGGCCTACAGCAGGAGAGACCGGCGGGGAAGCTGTGATTTGTCGGAAGAGCGGTGCCGGGTCGCACGGCTCGAAGGTAGGAGCCCGGACTCTCTTAAGAGCCACTGCAGTGCCAGAGGGAAGCAAGGGCAACCGGGCAACGAGAGGCAATACCCGGGGACTTAGAGGTCCGCTAAAGAGGGCGCCACCCGGTAGAGCCCGGGAGAGGACATAGCACTGACGGGCCGCTACCACCTACTCCACGTACCAGATAGGGCCAGAGAGCTCATCAGCAGCCCCCCCGAGAGCGAAGACCGGGGGTAGAAAAGGGGACCTGTGGAAGACACTGCCTAAGTGGGCCACCAGAGAGAGGAGGGGACAACACATGGAGATTTGGCGCAGGGGAACACACAGGCCGCCCCGCAGCGAAGCCCCAGTGGACCCACGTACTGGCGTCTTCAGGGGAGCATTTGCCCTGGGAACTGAATTAGTAGGTGGCACAGGAGAGGTGTAGTGGCCCTGCAGCCAGGATGGCGGGACAAAAAAACAGTAAGAGGGGGGAACGCACACTCCCTGAGATGCTCAGCAGAAATCAAACCAGAGGAGAAAGGAACCAGCCTTCGCCGAGCTCTGCGGGAGGCTCATAATCAGTAGGTGGCGGGGAGCCTCCGGTCACCAGGTCCTTTTAGGAATCCCTTTTTGGCACGCTGAGGGACGATTTTCAGGCACTGAAACAGGAGGTGGCAGGAGAAGTGCGCGAAGTGCGTAGAGAGGTGGACGGCCAGGGGGAGAGAGTGGCCACTGTGGAAAACACTACGCAGCGGCAAGACGAGGAACTTGTGCAACTACAGCAAGAAGTGCTGCACCTTAGAGACCAACAATTGGACCTTCAAGCACACAATGAAGACTTGGAAAATAGGTCTCGGCGAAACAACATAGGGGTTCGAAGAATTCCATCAACGGAGGAGGGCACAGATGTGGCGGGCTATCTTCGGGACCTCTTCAGAGACATACTGGGAGAAGCTGCGGACTTTCCCATACGTATAAACAGTGCACACAGAGTGGGGCCCCGAGGCGCGCATCGGCCCCGCCACCGGACATTCTGGCCTTTCTCCCGGACTTCCCGTTGAAGGAACGGATTATGGCTGAGGCACGGAAGAAGCACTCGCTGGCTTTTCGTGGTCATCCTGTGGCGCTATATCAGGACTTGTCCGCTATCACTCTCCAGAAACGTAAAGCATTTAAAATAGTGACAGATTTTTTGAGACAGCACGAGACAGCCTACTCATGGGGCCACCCTTTCCGCTTCATCTTCAAATGGAACGGCACGATGCACCAATTGCGATCACTGCAGGAGACATGGGAAGTACTAGGGATCACCACGGTGGAGGAAGATTCTGCCACACCAAGACGGAGGCGCGCCACCGGCGAGGGCTGTCAACGCGCAGGCCGTCGGCTACATCCCGGAAGCCGGGCTCGCCCACCATCAGAGCCGACATGGCATTGCGCCATTCAGGAAGCATCCAGAGACTCAGCTGCTAATGGTGACATCGCACTGACGGCGTAAGATTACTCCGGGGGGAGAACGGCATAGCATTGCTGTTGTTGTAGGTTTGGGGACAAGGTGGGGGGAGCTGAGGGGAGAAGTACGTGGCCGGACGTCCACTCAGGTACTATACCACAGACTTGTCCACTTGGGGCGTGACTGGGACAATACGTTCAGGGGTTTCGGAGGGTTGGGAGAGCAGTGGGAAGGGGGAGTTTGGAGGGGTGGTTGGTGGAGAGGGAGGGGGTTGTTGAGGAGTTGCAGGGAGGTGGGGTTGGGAGTTGGTTGTGGGAAGGGGAGGGGGGGTCCATTCAGCGCTCTTGGTGCATTCGCACTGCCCCAAAGGGGGCATCCATGTCCGTTTGGTCCACGAACTGTCACTCACTGATACTGACCCATTGCTTCTACCACATTGGTTTAATCACTCATGGCGACCCTTAAAGTGTGACCCTTAACACGTCAAAGGGCTCAACAACCCAGTTAAGAGGAGAGCGGTCCTGTCTCCATTGGAGGATGCGCAAGCTGATATCTGTCTCCTACAGGAGACTCACTCACTAACGCGTGACTGCCATAGGATGCGATCGCGCAAGTTCCCCACACAGTTCTTTTCCTCGAACACTTCCAAAACAGCAGGAGTGGAAATCCTGGTATCTAGGTCCTTCAGGGGAGAGATTCTACACAAATTCGCAGAGCAAAAAGGGAGACTTTTGGCATATAGGTTCAAACTGGGGACCCTGGCGTTTACCATTGGGACCATATACAGCCCGAACGAACATCAGGAACGCTTCCTTAACTCTGCACTGGTGGATATAACAGCGTCCCCAGACAGACACATCATTCTAGGGGGAGACCTGTACATGGTGTTCGATTCATCTATGGACAGATCAACTCAACGTTACCCACAGACTGGGGAACTTTCGCAGGCAAGGAAGACCCAATTGGCGGACCTGGATCTCCACGATCTTTGGTGCCGACTTCACCCCACAGATAGGGACTACTCTTACTACTCACATGCACACAAGACATACGCAAGACTAGACCATATTATAGTCACCGGACCGGTCCGCGACCTAGCCACGGCGTCTGAGATTGGAGTCCTTTCTCTATCGGACCATGCGCCGGTCCAGGGGGTCTTCACTCTGCCACCGGCTCAGGCTCCTTGCGGGTATGGCGTCTCAGAGACACTCTCTTGCACAAAAAAACAGTGGTGAAACACATTGTAGAGCCAATCAGGGAATACCAGTCTCACAATGACAACGCTGACACCTCGCTGGCGACTCAGTGGGCAGCACTCAAGGGGAGAATTCATTGCAATATCCTCGGCAGAGAATAGCGAACGGCGACAAAAGTGAGACGAACTCACGCAAAAGGTCCAGGAACTTGAACAGGTGCATCACCGCACGGGGCCCCCAGGATCTGGAGGGAGTTGAAGGCAGCGAGGAAACTCCTGTCGGCATTGGACATGGACAGGGCGGAATATGCGGTGCTGCGTCTGAAGAACGCGTATTATACGGGAGGTGATAGGTGTGGTCGACTCTTACCGAACAAACTCAGGGTGGCACACCAATGTCACCGGGTAAAAGAGATTGTGGTTGGTGACGGAGTGACGGTTACAGACGATGCCCAGATAGCTGAGGACTTCCGTAGATTATATGCCGAGTTATACACAGGGGACCATCCGGCGATGCGAGAAACGGAGGATTATTTGAATACGGTCACCCTTTTATCTCTGGCACCGACGCAAGCAGAGTATCTAGAAAGAGAGATACGGGTTGAGGAGGTGATTGCAGCCATCGAGAGAGGCACCAGACAGGCTGCCCGTTATCCCCGTTACTCTTCGCTCTATATATGGAACCGTTCGCCCAGAGAATACACCAGAACCCAGGCGCGACCGGCGTAAAGATGGGAGGATATATCCACACGGTCAGCCTTTATGCGGACGATGTGATACTGACCCTAGAAGACCCGAGACGTGCACTCCCCGCGTGCATTAGAGAATTAGAGGCTTTCTCGACGGTGGCGGGATTTAGAATGAACATGGGAAAGTCAGTAGCACTGGACGTCTCCCTGACAGCTGCCACGAGATCGGAGTTGCAGGGGCTCTTCCCCATGCATTGGTCGTCGCACCAAGTGCAGTACCTGGGAATCCTGCTGGCGCCCACGCTGCTGGCAATGGTGACCGCTAATTATGCGGCTCTGGGTAAAAAGGTCAAAGAGGAACTGGGGAGATGGGGCAAGAGCATGATATCCTGGCTTGGCAGAGTGGCGGCGGTCAAGATGACGATCCTAACCCAGGTTCTGTATCTGTTCTGGGCGCTGCCGCTCCAACCGCCCAAGGGGTGGATCCAACAGACACAGGCGGACCTAGCCCGCTTCATCTGGCAAGGCCGCGAACCGAGGATAAAGAGAGTTCTCTCTACGCTGGCTCCTGAGTCGGGGGGACTAGGTATTCCGGACTTACGCAAATATTTCCAAGCAGCGCAGCTACGGTCCCTGGTGGAGTGGAGCAAGTGGGAGTCGGACAAGCACTGGCTATTCCAGGACCAGGCGGTCCACTACAGGAGGTGCCCTTCCTGCGTAGGGCACACCGCCCTCCTAACCGCGTCCTTTGTCATACGGGTCCCGTTGAAGGTATGGGATGCCACCAACAAGGTCCATGACCTCACCTCGTTCCCCTCACCGTTCACACCAATAGTGGACAACCCGGACTTTACACCAGGGACGGAGCCGGGAGCCTTCACGCACTGGCGAATAGCCGGATGTAGGGCGCTCTTCCAATTGTATGATGCGGAAGGGATCCTCCCCTTTCGGAGTCTCAAAGAGGATTATCAGTTGTCCGAGACGGACAGGATGCGCTATTGGCAGGTGCGGCACTCGGCGCTGCAACCACAGGTGAGAGAGTCGGCAGACAGGAAGTTGCTGCCATATGAAAAATGGTTGGTAACACGCACCTCAGATGCAAAACTAATCACGGATCTCTACAGGCTGTTGCAGCCTCCCCCCTTTCACTTTCATAACCCTGGCAGAGAACGATGGAACCGGGAACTGGGCAGGACACTAAGCCATAAAGAGTGGGACCAGATTTCGTATCGAGCAAGGCATTCTGCATATCACATAGGACTCACCGAAACATTTACCAAGGTATCCACATATTGGTATTACACCCCAGAACGGCTGCACGAGATGAATCGACATGTTGAGAACACCTGTTGGTGGGCGTGTGGGCAGATAGGCACACTTACACTGTAGTGTAGTTCCTAGTTTCCCACTAGGCCCTGCGCATTGGAATAACATAAACAGTAGTATCGACGTGGAACTGCGGATATTCCAGGCCTCCACTGACTATGCTAAACTTAATTGGGTTGTGTTACCAACTAGCTCAGAGGTCACTGGAAACTTTCTTCTCTGCATAGGAAGTGATCAGCTTCCTTGGCACAGACAAGAAGGGATTCAGCTTTCCAACAACCGTGCAACATGACAACTTTGCTCCTCAGATCAAGAGTCAATCTCTAGGGTCGTGTGAAACAATAGACATGTATTTCACTCAGTCAGTCTAGTGCAGTTTACTTTCACGAGATGTAGAGAATAGAGAGACGGGCGTTTGTCAATAAAGGTTAACATTTATTGAACAGTCTTTCTTCTCGTACAAGAGAAATGTATTGCCACAATTGCAATAATTGTTATTATAAAAAGTACGTACAGTAAGATAAGTATTGCGAAATAGAACTGTAAAAGCATTGATATGGTTTCTTAGCCATACAATGGTTTAAAAGTAATAAAACATATATACAGTCATATATACATTAGGCTAACATACTCAACTGGTGCTTCTAACTAAGCCTACCCCAGTGTGCCTGACCTAAGCCTAACACGTGAAAGGGGAGTAAGTAAGTAGCTTTAAGTTAAGTTGGTTTTGCCAAGGTTTGTTTCAAGAATTCTCGTCTAAGGGTTTAGTCAACACCATACCTCTGAATAGAATGATGGAGGATTGGTATCTCCTTCAGGGGTCTCTCTCGATATCCCAGTCACCCGCGAGGGTAAACCGGAAACGCCGTGGCTGGATTTCTCTGCACGAGAAAGGCAGCGGCTTCTCTTCAGCGCGTCGAGGAAGGAGGGGGGACAGCGTCCGCGGGCAGCTGGAATCTGCTGGATGTCTTCGCAGAGGGACGGCTGTTCAGCTCCTTAAGCGTACTGCACCATAGTTCGCGCTTTAGCGGCGATAATGGTATCAGCAGCTTCACCACCACAGGATAGCAGGCTGCAGCGACAGAGTGCTAGATTTACCAACACGGGGGTCGTGCAGGCAGCTGGCTTCAGTAGCTCGTACAACAGGCATTGCTTAAGGCAACGTTGGTAATATTTATACCTGACAGGTGCCGGGTTTGACGCAAGTTTGCTGGACATAAGACGTCAATTAAAGATGTCACTAGGAAGTGATAGTTATCAGTTGCTCATTAGAGTTCCATTACTAATCAAAACATAGCAAGCGGGAATTTCCAGGTTTGCTAAGTTTTTATCTTGTTGAAGAACTCGGAGTGTTATCTAGGAATATCAGATAGTGACTACTGCTCTGTCATTGCACTAATTGGTCGCAAAGGAAGTGGCAGAGGGAACTATGCTGGAATGTGGCTCTGTTCATGTGAGGCCAGAGATGGCTTTTCAGAAAATCGCACTTGCACGGTTATGCCAATATAGGGAATAAATGGATTTATAGCCGAATAGGGGCATAAGGTCACAGTATCGATCAGGAACCTAGATAAACACGCAACACCCACTCCACGGGTTAATGTCCATCAAAAATACTAAAACTAAAGCAATTAGATGCATGTGTAACATTGCCCACCCCAAAATACATAAATGCATTCGAAATAGGCGTACTTGTAATACATGAATTTTAGGTACTGTACGTTTTTTAAAGCATAGTAATCATTCAAAAAATTATTGCATATGAAATCAATGAACGATTATGCATAAAGAATTACACATGAGGTATCTCTGACAGAAGAAAAGCGAGATAAATCATCACATAAAAATGCATTGTAATAACATGTGTGCTAGAGGCTGGTGTAATGTTGTTATGTCTCTAGATGTGTTTAGAAATAGAAGTGTGAAGCTTCTGTTCTCTAAGAATAGTTTTTACGTTAAGCAAAGAATTGTTCGTGCCAAAAAAGGTCAATATTAGAAAAATTGTCCAAATTAAAAGATTTATTGCTTGAACGGGGAAAAATAGATTTCCAAAGCTCTTTGCAGTTTTTGTTGATCAAAACTGAAGGCCGAATTCAGAGTTCATGGGAACGCTGTGTGTCGGAAAGCTTTTCAAAAGTTATTGTTTCTGTACGGGTGAGAACATCGTATCAGACAGGCTCTCAAAGAATTGGTCTACAAATTCAGGTGATAGTTCAACCAAATTAGATAGCGCTGTAACTTGGCAGGTGTGAGAATGATTGCTGTCATCGAAGGCAGGACCAGCAATGCTCACAGAACGTTGTACCTGGATGATGTTGCTTTTGTCACTCGCTCCACTGTTACCACTTGGCTGTAGCACAGGAGTCTCCACGAATGCCGTCATCAGGATTGGTAGCCGCTGGGGACAACACAATGCGTGAGCCGTTATTGGACTGAGCAAAGTATTGACGTCCATTGGTACTGCTGATGGAAGTGAAAGACAGATGTCCAACATGCATTCATCGCCGCAAAGCATACACCGTAGCACAGGTAAAATGCAATTTTGCCATATCGGTCTGAATGAAAGGAACCAGGTCATGTTTAGATCTCTCAGCCTGGCCAATCCAAGGACGTTAGTTATCCTGTCCCGGTAGCGCATTGCTAGGATTGTCTCTTCCATTCCCATGGGAGCTATGTCTGAGCCGAGGCTTGCCATAACGTAGCAGGAGGGTCAAAAATAGAATCCCTGCGATGAGTCCCAAAAATAATGGTATGCCGCCAAAAATGGAGTGCACAAAATTAGGAAAGATTCCCAAAATTGCCTGGAAGGGTGTTAGCAGTCCCGTAAAGACTGTCTTAAATATGCCTGGGATGCTTGTTGCACTAGACATGTTAAGGAGTTGGCTGAACATTTCTACGAAATGCACAGGGCAATTTGTTGATAAAAGGTCATGAACTTCAGTAGCTGTCCTTGCAACTAGAAGATCATACGTCTCTTTAGATGACGTTATAGGCACTGTTGTCTGTAAAAGTACAGATTTCATTTTGCTTAATGTATCAATTCGTATAGAATAGAGATTCAGACGAGGCCAGATGGGAGTCACTATGTCTGGAGGCCCACTCGGAAACAATGCTTGCATACAGCATCTGACCATGGATGTTACTTCTACTAGATAACTTTTCCCTGGCACGAGGCCACAACATCTGTGATCCGTTCTAAGAATGTAACTCCCGTTCGCGATTTGCATAAAGAAGGGCTCTATCTGAGTTGCAGGTGTGACTAGCTGGTGGCATGAAAGGTTGTTTAAATTTCCATCACATGCTCCGTGTAAATTAATACCCTGACACAAAAGTATACCGCTTAGTGAATGTTTACAATTTTCACGACTAAGAAATAAATTTTTGTCGCTGTCACTATAGCAAGAATGAGTGTATGGTAATTTCCATTCGGATTTTACATATCCTTTACCCAATGGTTCATATTGGCCAGCAGGTATGTACTCAAGGCACTTTTTAAATCGGAAAGTTGTTATCGGAATTGTGATAATTCCGTGTATTATCCATTCAATGACAGGACTCTCTGACATTGTCAATGGTAATCTCTCGAGTTTTTCGATGCTCAGGATTGTATAGTCTGCTCCTTTCTGTGCCAAACTGATCTGTTTATCAGTAAGGTTAAAACTGGAAAATAATGACGTTGTGTTGATTAAACGCCAAGGCACATAGCCTGAACGAAGATTTTGCAGCGTCCAGCCTAATTCTATAATAGAGCGTAATTGAGACTGGCCATGTTGTAACATTAGCAAATCTCTGTCTATCACATCAAAGGCAGAGGATACAATATTGTCCAAAGAATATATTCTGGAAGACAGAATCGTTAACCCATTGTCTATCACAGAAAGTGATTTCTCCAAATTAATACGATCAATTTCTCGTATTTTTTCAGCAGTTTCAATTTGCTTTACTTTCCAAGCCTCGTTGTAAGCAGCATAGATACTGGTCGCTATGAAACGCTTTTGACGCTGTTTGCGTGGTCCAAGAATGAAATCGCGCAAATCAGCACCATCTTTTAGCAAAGACAAGTGTTGCTTAATTTCAGCCAGTGTGGATGTTTTTAGCCATTCAAGGCAGAGTTTCCCTACACTGTATGTTGTTATAATCCCTGGATGTTGTCTCTGGGAGTATCTAGGGTCTAATCTGGTCATTTTCAAACCCTGTGTTTTATTCAGGAATCTATCTTGACAGCTATTTGTGTCTGTGGGCCAGATTAACCACTTTTTCCAATCAGGATTTGTTCTGTTGAAATGTAAAATTTGTGACACGTCTAACTCAATATCTGTGGTTGTATTTTCAGGTATTGGCTTTGGTATAGACGGTGTTTTAAGGTCTTTGATCTTAGCTAGGCCAAGACAAGATGTTTGGTGTATTGTGTCATTTAAAAATAACATTTGTTCAGGTATCATGCAGGTTCTAAATAGTGCTTCTATGCCTTGCACCTGCCAATCTTTTGTCCCCCAAATTGTTTTCGTTTCAATATTATTTTTCCAATAATCAAAACCAAATTTCATCATTTTGTCATAAAATGCTTCTGAATATATCAATTTAGAATTTGTCAGCATTGTTTTCATTCCTGTTTTATCTAACAGTTTGTAATAAAACGTTTCTGCATCACTGGTGTTAAACCCTGAGAAGTATTTGAATTTCTCAAAAAATGCTTTAGAACTGCTTTTAGGTGGTGTAGAACAATGTTCCCATTGATTATACATAAAAACATTTCTAGGCTGTGCAAATTTATGCAAGTAATGATCCCCATAGTGGGTGTAACAGAATAACTGCTCATAACTAGATGAACCTTGTAAATAATCATGATCTGTGAATCTAGATGACATTACTAAATCAGACATCATGTCATTAATACTGTTAAAGTCCCAATCATCAGAGAATGTACTAGGTGTCACAAAGTCACTTAAGGAAACCTTCAGTTGATGAGGATACTTCAGGATTTCGACCGGACCATATATCTCATAGTCTGTTTTCTCCCATACTACCCCACCAGGTATTGGAATTGCTGTGACATTTACTGTTGACAGTTCTCTTTACTTCACGTGGGATGATCTGTGTGGTTTCAGGACTAGGTTGATGTTCTGACTTGCTGTGTCCATTCAATTGTAATAAACTTTCCTAAAATTAAAACTAAAATTAGGCATAGTAGGAGTATGAATACCCCTGAGATAATCCAATGCTCAATCAACGGTGAATCCAGATATAGTTCTTTGATTTGTTGAAGGAGTCCTGTAGTATTTTCTTTAGAATACTTTTTTGTTTCTGGCATCACTTCGGGGTCGTTTAAATCTTCAGAGAAGTTGTCGAAGTTGATGAAATAACCAGAGGCAGTTCTGTCAATTGATGGGATTGTTCTTTCAATCTGTCTTTCGGTAGCACTTTCTGATGCCACATCATTGTAGACTGGTGTTGTTTCTTGACGAACTGTTTCAATCTGTGTTTCAAGAGGCACGAGTTCCATGGCATTATTGCATAGTCCTTCATTGTGCACTGCAGGCTGATCGAATGTGATTAGTCTTTCAGTTTGAACCTCTTGGATTGTTGCAAGTTTGGGTATTTTGTTGTTTCTTGGGAGTCCACTGGGCCTACTGTTGATTATAGGCCACATGCTTGTGGTTTTACCAGATCGATAGACACGACTCTGTTCTCCTTTTTACCAGCAAGGGGCGGTAGCACAACTGATCTTGTTCCGGTGACTGCCAAGACAGGTACTGCTTTTCTGTAAGAAGGCCCAAATTCCTTCTTAACCGCGATCTTTTCTCTGACTAGATCCCCAATCTTTGGAATCCAGACAGGCCTTGCTGGGGCTGTTGCGGGTGGTGCCTCGTCAGTGGTACTTGGCTGTTGCTTTAACTTTATGTTGCTTAATGATTTTCTTGTTTCATTCAGTTCCTGTAAAACAGCCAAACGATCTTTTACATCAAAGTGCGTTGTTTCTTCTTGTACCACTGACATCTGACTATCGAGGTCCTGAACTCGCATTCTAATTCCGAAAAATAGTTCGTATGAGCTGAAACCTTTTAGAGAATTTCTTGGCATGTTGTTAAGACTAGTCTGGACACTTATTAAATGTTTGACCCACCCAGCGCCTGAACCTAATACCTTCGCTGTTATAGATTGTTTTATGTCACGGTTTTTTCTTTCTACCACACTGTTCCCTTCCGGGGTATGACGGACAAGAATACCGCAACCCAATTCCCATGCTGGCCATGGCCTCCCTATAAGCTCGAGAGCTGAAAGCAGGACCCTGGTCAGAATGGAACGTGGTAATTGCGTATGTGCCGATATTGACTCGCAAATCTTTTATAACCGTTCTAACGTCAGCCGAGCGCTGGGGGCCTCATTTTTTAAATGCTTTTCGTCTTAATGGTGTACACTGGGACGCGCTTCTCTTCTTTGATTGCGCAGATAGACCGCGTTATGCAGTCTATGAGGATTTCTGAAACTATACTTGCCTGTTCATTACTGCGATCTCTGTTGCAGTCTTCACAATTTTGAGCAAAACATTGAATATCTATACTCATTCCTGGCCACCAGTACTCTGATTGTAATTCTTTCAGAGAGGCTTTGATTGTTTGGTGTCTCAGACCCAACCCCATGTGTGCTTCCAGTAAGAGGAAGCCCCTCCTGCTCCTGTTTGGAATTACTCTGTCCCCCACTCCAGGGATTCGAGCAAAAGGAACGGAGTTTGCATCGATTATGTATGCATATTTGAGTGGATAGTTTACGGGTAGTGCTGCACAGTCGCCTTTTACGGTCGTTTTTACTGCCAGCATGGTTTCCCCGTCTATGTATTTATCTGTACGCTTTTTTGTGGCTACGGAAGCCGGTTTAGTTGCTTCCGCTTTGGCTGTATTAGCCAATGAATTCCCTGCAACGTGAACGCCATCACGTTGAAGACTCTGTGCGTGAATCACGTGAGTCTTTTGTAGTTCTTTGTGTAAAAGAGCTACCTCGTTCCAGAGCAATTTATGCTTTATTGTGGCACCTGTGTCATCTTTGTAGTCGTTTTCGATCCAACTCTGCAGTTTATTGTTGTAAGAGTTGACGCAAAAATGAGAATCGCACACTATAAGTGTCGGGAATTCACGTTCTGCATTTTCGAGCGCCATCTTTAAACATCTGATTTCAGTTCTCTGAACCGAACAGTTTCTTACAGATTCAGTTTTTGTTACTTTCGGTCTGAATTTACCGCACAGCCAACGACCTTTAATAATCGCACATGCTGCATCGTAGGATTTTCTCTCTACGTTGAAATGCTGTACGGAGCTATCTGTATAGATTATACAGGCGTATTGTGGGAGAGGTAGAATTTCGATTGGCAGAGGATATTCTTCTTCATATTCTAAATCATTCAGTTCTTCAAATTGCGGGGCGAAATAGTATTTCACGTCTTCCACTCCTAGAGAATCTATGCACTGTATCCATTTCGGATCCAGTGACACTGTAGGCAGGTTTACTGGGCTGAATAGCGCCTCGAAGGCGGATTCCGCTGTAAGGATATTAATCCGTTTGCCGTGTGCTAGTTCTCGTTCATTTGCTAATGCGATTTGCACTGCTTTCACAGTTCTTTCTGTGTGACTGAATGTTTTTTCTGCTTGTGTGTACAAGTGAGATTTAATTGAAATAGGTACCTTTTCTCCCTCATTAGAGGTCAGGTACGTGAATCCGCATCTTCCTGGGATGACTCGGATTACAAGATCACGTGTGTTATCACGTGTATCTAATTTAGTTTGTGCTATCATGTCTGTTTGCAGTGATCTCAAAATTTCTGTGTGTTTTTGAGTCCAATTGATTTGTTTAAAATCAGGTTTAATTAGTTCGTAGAGAGGTTTAACCCTCTCTGCGTAATTTAGTATGTAAGTTCTTCCGAAATTCAGAAAACCTAGAATGGATTGTAAATTCTTCAGCGTTTTTGGAGCTTGGAGTACAGCGCACTTCTCTAAGAAGTTGTCCGCTAGGCTTTTCCCTTCACTTGATAATTCGTACCCTAAAAACAGTACTGTCAGATGGGCAATTCGGGACTTTTTAAAGTTGAATTTGTAACCCTCTGCTGCGAACCCAAGTATAATGGTGTTCACTCTTTTCAAGTGAGTATCCAAGTCGTCGTCTGTGAGATAGATATCATCTACATAAGACAATGCTTCATCATCATAGATTTGTAGTAACTCTGTTACCCTAGCTGAGAATAGTCCTGGGCTGTTCTTGAACCCCTGTGGGAGTCGACAGAATTTTTTCTGCGACCCAAATGCAGAGAAAGCGGTCAAATATCTGCTTTCTGGTGCAATGTTTTGACAAAAGAAACCATTAGAAATGTCTAATGTCGTTTTATATTTTTTCCTAACTATGTTATTCATTAGGGCTGCACTATGCGAGTTTTGTACTGCAAAAGTTTTGCAACATGTATTAAGATGTCTGTAGTCCAAAACTAGACGATATGAATTGTCTGGCTTGGAGACAGGAAACAAAGGATTGTTCATTTGAGAGGTGCATGTTTCAATCACCCCCTGGTACTCAAGTTGATCTAAGATCTCCCTGACTTGTTTTTTAGCTTCTTGCTTTATGAGATACCGCCGTTGGGCAGTTGGTTCATTTTTTAATTGGATTTTGTGAGGCGTTGAGTCCTCATCCCATCCTACATGATTTTTATATAATGCAGGTGCCTGGGCTACTGCCCATTTCCTTGCATATGTATATTTTTTGTGAATCGGAATGTGATTCGAGAAGGCAGGCATAATCACTTCTTCGCCACAAGGGCACTCCCTGACAAACTCTGGGGGCCAATCTTTTTCAGCTAACAGAATATCATAGCCTTTTGAGAGCTTATCCCAAAATAGACCCTTAATTTTCCTAGTCTTATCACCCTCTATACGCAATGTAATTTCGTATATTTTATGGGGCTCGCTAAGTCTGGCGTCGGCAGTTTCAACTTGAATGTATTCATTCGTGTCCACTGTCTCCAGATGACTCATCAAGATCTTGCGCGCTATACTGATTTCTGCTGCACTGTCCAACATTGTCAATGCCCACTCCCCGTTTTTCAACTGTGTCCTCAGTATTCTCGGCATGGTTGATTACTCTAATACTGGCTACCTTCTTTTTCTGAAATTGAGATTTTTTACTCTGAGCAGGTTCCTTGTCTTTGGACTTGGTGTGCTCTCCTGGGTCTGACCGTCCTCTTCTTTCCGAATTCTGTGGAAAAGATCGAGAGGAACGTGTATCAATACTTTGATATCTGTTAGGTTTTTTCAGATTATCCCTATTTCTAAGGTTATATCTTTTCTCAGAGGGCTCCCTCTGGGGAGACTGGCGTTCTCGAGTCGGAGTTCTTTCCCTCCGTCGAGGAGACCTTCCTCTGGACTGGAAAACTTTTTCCTTGGGAGTGGATTGTTTATTTCCATCCCAGCTCTTTTTAGGAGAGTTTGAATTATTTTTAATAAATAATTTTTCAGGATTTTCGAGCAGTTAGGGCTTTACCGGTTTCCCACCCAAGCTGTCTCTACCTAATTCTTCATAGCATTTTTCTATGATTTTTGCAAGCTCAACAGGATCTTTTATATCTGTTTCCTTCAACTTCTGGCAGATCGCCACAGATGCTGCTTCTCCTTTAATGTTGGCTAATAATATAGCCGTGACCTGCTTGAAGTCTTTTAGTAATTTCATACCTAGATTTAAAGCGGGTTCTGGACCGAATTAATTTTGAATCTGTTTTAGCACTTCTGGTATTACCGCCATAGACGGAACACCGTGTGTTTTTGTGTAAATGGAAGCAAAGACTGTACCCCAAGTGTCGCAGTCCTCCACGTGTGGTGCGATTCCCATAGGAAGGCAGATGGTCAAGATTCTGTGTTTCTCTATAGGGGTAGTATCAGGAAATACTGCCTCTATTTGAGTGATTTTCTGTGCTAACCAGAAAGGAATTTGTTCCCGTTTTACGGGTGTTTTACCAAGACATGACTGTATGTTCTGTGGTGTAATTTTATTTGTGTTCCCCTGATGAGGGGTCAGCTGTGGTGTATTAACAGCTGGCTGGACTGTTGCAGTCCGCATTACATGTTGGACTAATTGCCTATGTATTTTTATTAATGTGTTTAGCTGTACTAACAGCTCTTCTCTAGACATTTTTACAATGTCAGGATGTGGTGTGTAGCTGGCTAGAACCGGCCACGTGGCTCCTGGTCTACCTAGTGGACCGAGCCTAGTTATGTGATCAGTATGTTTTAGGGCGCCATTAAACCAGAGCAGGTGCTCTTGAAATTTAAGTGGAATTTCAATCTCCTCGAAAGGAGCGTACTCTTCCGGAGGTTTCTCTATTTTGTAATAGTGAAACTCTTTTGTTATAGCGTTTACCGTTGGAAAGTTTATCCATGAATAGAATACCTCTGTCTGCCGATATTCGTGAGCCTCTATCACGAAAATTACTGTACCACCTTGTGGTGTCAGTCCGTTCTCTATAAGTTTTAAAGTTATACATCTTCTTAAGTGGACCGGGATGTTAATAGCATCCGGGTCTGCCTGTAGGAGACTCGAGTCCTCCTCTATTAGTATGGAAGCCAGCCTAGCTGCTTCCCTTTCTTCTTCACTGTCTGACATTTAAAAAATGCAGGCTTTGCAGAGTAGGTCTCCAAGGAGACAAAGATTAGGTGCACAATATTTTGGAACACTGTATCCTTCAACGTTGAATAAACCAGAGCTTTACATAGGAATCTCTTCCTACTAAGGTCGGGCGGATTTTAACCTTTCACCCACTCCAGACGTCTATTGGAGTATTTACGGGAGAAAGAGGTGTGAAATATGCACGACTGAGTTACATCTAAAAGTCTTGCGTTAGTTTATCGCCTTACCAAACGTTTGGGCGCCATGTAGTGTAGTTCCTAGTTTCCCACTAGGCCCTGCGCATTGGAATAACATCAACAGTAGTATCGACGTGGAACTGCGGATATTCCAGGCCTCCACTGACTATGCTAAACTTAATTGGGTTGTGTTACCAACTAGCTCAGAGGTCACTGGAAACTTTCTTCTCTGCATAGGAAGTGATCAGCTTCCTTGGCACAGACAAGAAGGGATTCAGCTTTCCAACAACCGTGCAACATGACAACTTTGCTCCTCAGATCAAGAGTCAATCTCTAGGGTCGTGTGAAACAATAGACATGTATTTCACTCAGTCAGTCTAGTGCAGTTTACTTTCACGAGATGTAGAGAATAGAGAGACGGGCGTTTGTCAATAAAGGTTAACATTTATTGAACAGTCTTTCTTCTCGTACAAGAGAAATGTATTGCCACAATTGCAATAATTGTTATTATAAAAAGTACTTACAGTAAGATAAGTATTGCGAAATAGAACTGTAAAAGCATTGATATGGTTTCTTAGCCATACAATGGTTTAAAAGTAATAAAACATATATACAGTCATATATACATTAGGCTAACATACTCAACTGGTGCTTCTAACTAAGCCTACCCCAGTGTGCCTGACCTAAGCCTAACACGTGAAAGGGGAGTAAGTAAGTAGCTTTAAGTTAAGTTGGTTTTGCCAAGGTTTGTTTCAAGAATTCTCGTCTAACGGTTTAGTCAACACCATACCTCTGAATAGAATGATGGAGGATTGGTATCGCCTTCAGGGGTCTCTCTCGATATCCCAGTCACCCGCGAGGGTAAACCGGAAACGCCGTGGCTGGATTTCTCTGCACGAGAAAGGCAGCGGCTTCTCTTCAGCGCGTCGAGGAAGGAGGGGGGACAGCGTCCGCGGGCAGCTGGAATCTGCTGGATGTCTTCGCAGAGGGACGGCTGTTCAGCTCCTTAAGCGTACTGCACCATAGTTCGCGCTTTAGCGGCGATAATGGTATCAGCAGCTTCACCACCACAGGATAGCAGGCTGCAGCGACAGAGTGCTAGATTTACCAACACGGGGGTCGTGCAGGCAGCTGGCTTCAGTAGCTCGTACAACAGGCATTGCTTAAGGCAACGTTGGTAATATTTATACCTGACAGGTGCCGGGTTTGACGCAAGTTTGCTGGACATAAGACGTCAATTAAAGATGTCACTAGGAAGTGATAGTTATCAGTTGCTCATTAGAGTTCCATTACTAATCAAAACATAGCAAGCGGGGATTTCCAGGTTTGCTAAGTTTTTATCTTGTTGAAGAACTCGGAGTGTTATCTAGGAATATCAGATAGTGACTACTGCTCTGTCATTGCACTAATTGGTCGCAAAGGAAGTGGCAGAGGGAACTATGCTGGAATGTGGCTCTGTTCGTGTGAGGCCAGAGATGGCTTTTCAGAAAATCGCACTTGCACGGTTATGTCAATGTAGGGAATAAATGGATTTATAGCCGAATAGGGGCATAAGGTCACAGTATCGATCAGGAACATAGATAAACACGCAACAACACATGTTTTATGGGACTGCCCGCTGCTACACTCTTATTGGAAAGAGGTGATTGACGAGATCGATGCACACTTCGAAATAGAGCTGCCCCGCCTTCCGGCATACATCCTGTTGGGTCTTCCAAACGGTTTAATGTACCCACTGAAATCCCGTAGAGGTAGGCAAATTGCTATAGCTCTCGGCTCAGCAGTTCAAAACATCCTAATACACTGGCGCATGACCGTCACCCCCTCTACTACGGGTTGGCTGCACAGACTGTGGCATGTTTTGGGCATGGAAAAATTATCACTCATGGTGGCTGGGGAGGTGGAACAATTTGAGGAGCTGTGGCAACCATTCCATGCACTGCTAACCACGGAATTCAAAGAGCTCACCTGCCCAAGGTACCTAAGATTATTGAGACTAACACCACCGACGGATCACAATGCTTAACGGTCAACTGACCGAGCATGGTCGGTGAGGATGGGCGGTGGTAGTGAAAGGAAACAGGAGGAAAGCAAGGCACTGGATGGGGTAGGGAAGGGTTGGGAGGGGAAAGGGTGGGTGTGGGAGTTGGGGGGGTAGTTTTACAAAAATAGAAGGGGTATAGAGGGATAACTCCATTTTTGTGTTTTGATCTTTGACTGCGCATACGGGAGCAAAGCCGAAGGGGCCCCTGTTAAAAGAACTTGGGATATTACGCACTCCTTTAGGACTGGCCCCACGGCACATAGCACTGTAACCATTGCTCGAATGTTTTCTCTTTCAATAAAATGCTTTAAACCTAAATACAAAATGGCGGCTAGATAAGAAGCGAAGTCGAAAACCACGTAACCTCAGGAAAGCTCCTACAACACAGACACTTGTCAGGGCATTCCTTGGTCTGACTGGGCACTTTAGGAGATGTGATCAGAACTACGGGACCATCGTGGCTCACCTGAAAAAACGTACTGCTAAGAAAAGGCCAAAGAAAGTGATGTGGATCCCAAAGTGTCAGAAGGTATTTGACACTCTGAAAGAGGCTATGAGTTCAGCACCAGTGTTACTGGCCCCTGACTGCACAAAGGAATTTGTGGTTCAGACAGATGCTTCAGAACATTGGGTTGGGACAGTCAAGTAATTAGGGAGGACCTTTAACAGCCAGTTGCCTTTATTAGCAGGCAATTTCTCCCCAGAGAGCAAAGATGGAGTGCCATTGAGAGGGAGGCCTTTGCTGTGGTTTGATCCCTGAAAAAGCTGAGACCATAACTCACTGGTACTCACTTTCCTGTTCTAACTGAGCTCAGTCCTCTGAGGTGGCTCATGCAAATTAGAGGAGAGAATCCCAAGCTATTTAGTTGGTCCATTTCTCTACAAGGAATGGACTTCACAGTAATACACAGACCTGGGGATGCCCATGCCTATGCGGATGGACTTTCCAGGTTCTTCCGCTTAGCTGATGAGGACTGCCAGGGTGCAGGTTAGTTACCCATCACCATTCATTTGGGGGGCATGGTAGAATGTCATCTTTTTGCCCTGTTCACCCCCATTTTTTTCTGAATGATACTGGTGGTAACTGACTCTGACTGTACCCTGGCCTCTGCTAAACAGGTCCAGGACCAGTGCTATGTTCAAAAAGGTACATGTCATTGGGTACGCTTACATTTGGCATTGACATATGCTATAAGTCTGTCATAAATAATATGGCCAGGGGGTGCAATCTACCTATAAGTCCTTATTATATAATGGGGAAAGGAGGCTTAGATGCCCAGCAGATTTCCTGCACTTGCATATGTGTGTTGTTGTGTGCCTGCTGTTCTTTTAAAAGCAGTCCTGCCTTGCAGCTTGTCTTTAAAAGTACATTTTCTCAATTGGCATTGACAACTACCTATAAGTTGCTAGTATATAATAGTATATAGAAGTTTAGAGGACCAGCAGCAAAAAGCTGCCCATTACAATTTTCCCCATTGTAGATACTTAGCTTCATATGCTAACATTAGGCATAACTATTGCTAGGAAAAGAGAAAATCTCATTCAAGGACTTGAAAGATTGGTATTAATAAAGTCATCAACTTGCCACTGTTGAATTTACCATAACTTATACAAAGAGAAGTTATAGAACGTTCTCTTCTCTAAGCCACAATCCAACCTTCTAGTGATCTATGCTGATTGGCCAGCCCTAACAGGCTTAGACAGGCTGCTTTGATTAGTTAAGAAGAGGCTTGGCCAGAGCAGAGGTTATCTGATGGAGAGAGCTCTGCAGCTGCGGAGGATGGGTCCTGGAGAGGGGGCTGGGTAAATCAAACTTAGCTCAAAGAGAGAGCAGATCAGTAAGGAATGCCAGGCGTACCTATCCCCACATTCTGTGCCCCAGCCAGATGGTATGCTTAGGACAGAAATTTGCAGATGTCACGGGGAGGAGAGCTAAGGGAAATGAGCCACACTATGGTCTGGTTTAGCTAGCTTTTACTCCTCTGGAGAGAAATCATCTATGTTGTATTTAGGAAGTGCATTGCTTTGTGGGACAAGAAGATTCCACACTCTGGAGGAAGTTGTCATGCTTTTGGTTGGCACCTAGCGATTCATTGGACAGAGGTGCCCTTGCTTGTTTCCCCAAAAAACTGAATACATATGTGAGAGCTGCATAGTCTCTCAGATCTGCTGCCAGAAAACTACAAGGAGAAGAAGGACTGCCCTCTTGGAATGTGAATCTGCAACCAAAAGCCTGAACTCTGAATTACTGCGCTTCTGCACAATCTGTTACTACAGCCTTGGGCTCTGTGTCTTGCCTCAAGAATGATTAAAGAGTGGACTCCCTGCAAGCTACAGCTCGACAGAGCCCACCTGCATCATCTCCACCAAGATTCTCCATCCTGGAATGCGTCCAGTGGACTTTTGAGGATTTAGCCAAGTGCATTGTGGGAATTGTAGTTCAGACATCCCAGAGACTATCTAGGAGATTCCAGACCTTTAGATTGGTAATTTAGACACTTTACTCCTTCAAGGTGACCTTCAGGAAGCACTCCCTGAAGTTTGGAGAACTTTGGAGAACGTTTGTGAAAAGGCTCCATGAGATGAACGACCCAGTGTTGATAGGCAAGCTGACTACCTTCAACCGTGACCCGGTCAGGATTTCAGTTTTGTCATGTTGAAAAATCTGGAGTTCCCGACTTCCATACAGCCTGCTGTGGAGGGTTGAGCAATGTTAGAAGAAAACACTTTAGAAAAGTTTCTAAGTGTGAAGTTAAAATTTTGAACGGGGTGTCACATTTAGTGTATCCGACCACGGCTCCATCACAGTTGGCCTCAAACTTTGACTTTGTACGGTCAAGCGTGACCAGATGTACCAGAGTGGCACTATATGTTTTCAAGCACTATAAAGTTGTTAATCTTTACCAATTCATATTTCTAGTTCCTTAGATTGTATGTTTGTTATTTTGGTCTTTGTTCATAAAAATATGTCCTTGTTTCATTAAGTGGTGTGGGAATTTTATTGTGTGTTGTGTTTTACCTATTTGATTTATTAGGGTTTTTAAATGCTTTACCTTCCTGTCTATTACATTATCCCTGATTGCTCATTGTCAGCTACCACGGGTTGAGCAAGTGGCTAATTTACTGAGCTCTTCCCTGGATCCTATGCTTTGTTGGTGGCCTCATTACTTGTGGGAAGTGCATACTTACCCCTATCAAAAAACCCTTTTGCAACATCAATTTAAGTGATTTCTGTAAAACCTATGACTTTTTGGCCAATGTATTTAAAAACCAAGCTATTGCACAACTTGACCAAAATGTTTAAAACATTTTCAAGGGGGACAACCCTCTTAAAAGTTATCCATAAACATGAGCCATATTTATACTCTCATACATGTTAAAATTTTAATTAATTATTTACATCACTACTTTAAAAGCTCATTAAATGATACATATGTTTTTAGTGAATCATCAACAATCCTTGGGAGGATTCGACTTGTTTAGCACTACGAAATACATTGCAATGTTTTATGAGTTCCACTTCTGAAATGTCAATGAGCCTAGTGTTTTTATATTCAAAACATTGTACTGTAAGATACACTTTTTTGTCTCACTCTCGCTAAATTTACTACCCGAGATGCCCGTAGTTTTAAACATTCCAGCGTTGTTTCAGACTTGGACTACAGTGCCTACAATTTAAATTAGATCAGCAAATAAGGCACAGCTCTTAATCTGAATCACAAGAAAACAATGTCCTATACCGCTATCCTTATTGGAGATAATAACATTCTAACCTAATTTGCAGGGTCTCGGAATCCAAACCTCGCTCCTTCTTTCCTAGCCTACACTGACAGCATGCACCACTCAATCACTGATGAACCAATGCAAACAGAGGGTATCACTCTTGACCTAAAACTCATTTCTCCTATAGACAAAGTAAAAAGTAAGGTGCTGACACCAGCAAAAAAGTGGCCAAGGACATGAGGTACCCTGCATTAAAGATCATTGGACTCAGATGTTCAGTGTAGAACCATGACCAAGGGTGATTGAAAAGGGGGCTCAGATAGTTGTGGCTGGTGGGATGGACATGATCTTGCCTGAGAGATAGCAACGGATGCCAGGCAGAATTTCAACAATGAGTCTACCCTTTTTCCATCTGGTCCTATCAAAGCACCACCCAAAATTAAGTGGGGAGAATGAGATGGAGGGACTATTCCTTCTGCAAATTATAGAGGGGACTGGGAGTGTTCCGTCTGAAAATTGTAGTCGAGTATTATTTTATTTTCTGGGTTAATTTTGGTATATTTTAAAGGTTTCCGGTTTCTGAAATAGATAGATTTGGCTTTGAGATTTATCCATACAGTCTAAATGCATTACCTTTATGGTAGAATCATCTTGCTAGCACTGAGATCGCCAACAAATCTAAAATGATAGACCCACAGTTCATGACACTGCAGAGCTCTTTTAAATAATTTCTGTCGCTTTAACCGAAGCATTTTCCTTGCACAACGTTTGCTAAATCTGCAAGTCAAAGCTCTATTAAGAATGTATCAGCCCGGCAAAATAATATATGTGGCGTTAATTCATGAGATTAAAGAAATATGGTTTAAATAATGTAAAATCTTTGATATGAAAAATAACTGAAGGTTCATCATTTATTGATGGCGTTATAAAAGAAAATGAGGTTGTTTTAACAAATTTTGTAACTGAAAAGGATTTCTGCTAGCGACTGAACGCACAGCATTGCTTTATCGACACCAATTTGAATAGTATGTGTTTTTTGTGAATGCAAGCGGTGAAGGTATCTGAAATAGCTAATTCTGTAAAGGTCATTTTCCCAGATTGAATATGTAATATAAATGTTTCTTTCTTTATAGATTACGGTCCTACACAGGGGCGTAGCTGAAGCTTCAGATTTTCTAACACTCACGCTTGCATATAATCATAAAATACATTATAAGGAGGCACGGTGCAGAAGAGGGGCTTAAGGGGCAGTGAAAAGGGAGGGAAAGGCAGATTGGTAGGGTTACCAAGTGAGGAAAAACATAGGGTTATATTAACAAGGTGCTATCGCCGAATTAATGGCACTTTATCACAGCCAAAGTTGTGATAAATCTACCCCACCATTCAGAAGCAGGTGCTAACAGCCCACAGCACCAGTTTTCCAGCGATAGCAGCTACAAAAAACATTGTCACAGAAGACGCCTGCAACTATCGCTAATGAGTTGCAGAATAGGCATTCCTGTGCAAAAACCCGCGACAACACCACACCTCTACATTCACAACGGCCAGACAGATTGGCAATAAGAACACAAAACACGCGATAAGGCGCATTAGAAGCAGCAGGAAATTTGCACCTGTTCTGACCTGGTGTAATAAAGTCAGACGGCAGCCTGCACCACAATAGGGAGCACAGCCTAGGGCGTCATCGGAAGGGCAACAGGTGCCATGGAGCAACTGAACATGCAGCACAGCCACAACACCCACACAGCACCTCCCCAACCCCTCCCCCGGACCACCACAGAGGCACGCAGACAAATACAGCGGCCCCCCAGGAAACACACCTGCCTCACAGGCACAACATCTGACAATGTTAGTTTCCACTACAGGCTGAAAGGAACAACCATCCTAGGCATCCTGGCCGTCACCGCCCAACAGTCCAACTGCACCAACACAGTGGACACCCCACCCCACACCAAGCTGCTGGCTGTGCAGCACCTGTTGGCCCCTGGCACACCCCAACCAACACCTGCCAGAGTCGGTGGAATCTCACAGCCAGCCACATCCAAGAACCCCACACCTGTCCTGGACATCACCATCATCCTGGCACCCCAGTCACCGTACGGCCAACACAATGTGAGGAACCGCTGGAAACCAAGCAAGGACTATACGCCATAGCCGGATGCAGGCACATGTTGGGGCAAACCACTGCATACATGTACTACCTGTGCCCCCTGGTGACACAGCACACAGTAAGAGCAACAATCAATGTGTGTACTAATGACATGGTAGAAACTCTAATACAAACATAAATACAACACATCTCCCTTACTAAAGAAAAACAAGTTTATGCAAATAAAAACAAAATAAATAACATTAAGTAATAAAAAAATTAGACAAGTATATGTTGCCATAAAATATTACTAATGCAACTTATCAAAATGAAAGACATATCTAGTGAGAATGCATCACATAATCATGATGCCAAACAGGTTTTCATCTAATTCTTGTGTTATCTCTGTTTGGTATACAATCAGATGAATTATGGGTTACACAATGAAAAAGTCGTGAATGGTAATTATCAGCTTTTACCAAACAAGACATATACCATATATCTCCTGAATCCAATACAACCACATTTTTTCTAACCTCAGATATCTTGAAAGGATCCATACATTTAGAATGTCCTTTCTTTACAATACCAGGTTTCTTCACAAGAACAGTATCACCAATATTCCATTCAATTGTCTTGGTGTTGTGTGATTTATCAAAATTAAGCTTGTACTTATCTTGGTAAATCTTTCTCCGTACACTCATATCATTTTTTGATGGTTGATCATTGATGGTATTGTCTAGTCCTAACCAGACAGGATTCAATTTACAATGTGGCTTCCTCCCTCTAAGCACAGAAAAAGGAGAAACATGTGTGACAATATTGGGTGTTACTCTATGTGCCCACCAAGTTTCTCTCAAAGCTACCTTCAAAGATATTCTATTTTGGATAGAACGTTGAGCAAAATTTTTAACAATCATATTCATACTCTCTGCTAAACCGTTAGCTTGTGGTGAATATAGAGCAGTTTTAAAATGGACAATGGATAGATTAAATAGAAATTGTTCCATTTCTAATTACACAAATTGTGTACCATTATCAGTAATCAAAGTTTTTGGAACACCTTCTCTGGAAAATTCATCTTTCAAAAACTCAATAACAGTTTGAGAGTTAACAAATGGAACACACTTGGTTACTACCCATTTTGATGTATAATCCACAAGTAAAATCACAAAACGTTCATTATGGTTTAGTAACTCGAAAGGACCAGCAATATCCAATCCCAATTTCGTCCAAGGTTCTGTAGGTATTTCAACAGGTGAAATTGGCACTGTAAAAGTCTTCTTAGATTTATCATTATTAGAACACTGCCACCAATCCTTCACAACACTCTCAACTTCATGATCCATACCCGGCCACCAATACCACTGATGAAGTCTAGCTTTTGTTTTATTCCGGCCTAAATGTCCCTCATGAGCTAGATTTATAATCTTAGATCTCAAATTGAAAGGAGGAACCAAACGTCTTCCTCTAAATATCTTCTCATCATCAATACATAACTCTTTTCTTACACAAAAATAGTTTGCCATGGAGGAAGTTAACATTCTTCTATTTGGCCAACCTCTCACAATGAAATCGCTCAAAGATCTCAGATCTTGATCAGACATACAAGATTCATCTTATTCCTTATTTCCTAGAGCTGACTCACAAATCCAATTTATACTCAGAACATCTATTCCAACTTAATCAGAATGAATAGGTCATCTTGCAATTTTTGCAATCTTGTACATAGTCCACCACAAAATTATAATCTGACAATCCATCTACCCAACGTGAAATTCCAGGAGAAAGATCTAACTCCCTGCAAGTAAAAATTTTTGAAAGAGGTTTATGATCAGACCTCACAATGAATGGTATTCCCCACAAACATTTTTTTACATGGAGAATACCCCAAAATACTGCTAAACCCTCCCTCTCAATGACGGAGTACCTTTCCTCTGCTCCTCTCAATGCACGGATGTAAAGGCAATTACTTTCATGTCACCATAAACAACTTGGGACAATACAGCACCAAGTCCACATAAACTTGCATCAGTAGACAAGATTGTTTTCTTATTCACATCAAAATTTCCTAAAGTTGGTAATTTAGAAATGCTCTTCACGACATTAGTGAAAGCAACATCACAGTCACTAGTCCATTCAAACTGTGAACCTTTTTTAAAAGAGATCTCAATGGTTACGAGATTGAAGCAAAATTTTGTATACATTTCAAACAAAACTCAGCGAGTCCGAGAAAAGAATATACTTGGTCCTTGTTAATAGGTTTAGGTGCCTCCACAATGCTTTTAGCTAACTCCAGTTTAGGACTAACAACCTCACCCAAATTTGGATGTCCAAAATGTGATACATAAGTAACCCTAAACTTACCATTTTCTTTCTTTATCACCGATCCTGCAGACTGTAATCTCTCCAAAACCTGCCATAAGATATCATCATGTTTTCACACCCAAAAAAAGAATCACATCAGATCCCATCAATTTAGCCACCACTTTCGAAAAGCAGATCCAAAAATTTCTAAAACGAGGTTACCCTAACACTCTGTTGGAAGAGTCCAAAAACAAAGTACTAGCAATGAACAGAGAGACCTTACTTCAATCCAAAGAAAACTCTGAAACTAAACTTACGGTGTGTGTGTTGAAACATTCTGTACAGACCACTAAGATCATTAATATCATGAGACAACACTGGTCATTGATCACGGAACTACAATCACTTTTTTCAAAACAAATAACATTTGCATATCACCGATCTAAGAACATGAAAGAATTACTCAAAAAACAACCTATTAAGGAATTGGAAACAGTTTACAAAGGAATGCAAAGATGCGAAAATTGCATGCACTGTAATAATGCGATAGTTGGGAGAATCTTTACACACCCTATGACAGGCAAGAAGATTCCATTGTTACATTCTAGCACTTGTGACACCAAAGGAGTAATTTACGGTATTAAATGCCCATGTGGGAAACTATATATTGGCCAAACTGAACGCAAGATCAAGATAAAAATCACGGAACATAAAAGCAATATCCGCCTGAAAAATGTTAAGTCCACATTGGCAACACATTAGGCTGAAGCAGGACACAACATAGCTGAGATTCGTTTCACCATACTAGAGGGGTGCACAGACATAATATCGAGTCCAAAATATCGTTTGGACAAAATATCGAGTATTTAATATAGACTGGACAAAATATCGACAGGACAGAATATAGACAACAAAAATATCATTTTTAAGGTAAGTGAATTAATATCGACTGTAAAAAATATAGATAGTTAAAATATCGAAATATATAATATAGATAGTTAAAAATATAGATTTTTTAATAATATATAATATTTTATAGTGTATTTTTATGTTATAATATGTGTGAAAAGTGTGTATTTATGTTATAAATAATGTTATTAAATGAATTTTTTTTTATGAATATTGCGTAATGTAATTCTGTAGCGGGTTGTGGGTTTATAGGGGTATCGGGTGGGAAGTAATTTAATTATAATTAATTAAATATGTAAATGTATTTATTGATAGTAATTAGTAATTAATTGTTACTTAATTTATATTTGTTAATTAATTTAATTAGAATTTACAAATCATTTATATTAATTGATTAATTGGTAATTATGTAAATTTTACTATTTTAATTTCTGTTGCAGGTTGTGGGTTTATAGGGTAATAGGGTAGGAAGTAAATTAATTTTAATTAAATGAATATGTAAAATTATTTATTGATCTTAATTAGTAATTAATTGTTAATTAATTGATATTAGTTTATTAATTTAATTATAATTGTTAATTTATTTATATTAATTGATTAATTGGTAATTATGTAAATTTTACTAATTTATTTTCTGTAGCGGGTTGTGGGTTTATTGGTGCATAGGGTGCAAAGTAATTTTTTAATAATTAATAAAATAATACATTTAATTAAATGTTATTTATTTGGAAATAATTGTAAAATAATTTTTAAGTATAAAAAATAATTGTTAATGTATAATTATTTTGTATTAATAGGTGATTAATTAAAATATTTATTGTTAAATAGTAATTTTAAAATATTATTTATTCTATTAGATAACATTTTTATTTACTTTTTAATAATTATTAATAGATATTCATTGTTATAATTTTGAATAATATATGAAATATTTATTTTCCCTAATGTTGTATTCTCTGGAGTGGGAATAGTCATTTTTACCCCTAACCTATCCAACGCTTTCCCTACTGTTGCACCCACTGGAGTGAGAATAGTAATTTTAACCCCTACGCTATCCAACACTTTCCCTACTGTTGCACCCACTGGAGTGGGAATAGTAATTTTAACCCCTACGCTATCCAACGCTTTCCCTACTGTTGCACCCACTGGAGTGGGAATAGTAATTTAAACCCATACGCTATCCAACGCTTTCCCTACTTTTGCACTCTTTGGAGTGGGAATAGTAATTTTAACCCCTACGCTATCCAACGCTTTCCCTATTGTTGCACCCACTGGAGTGGGAATAGTAATTTTAACCCCTACGCTATCCAACACTTTCCCTACTGTTGCACTCTTTGGAGTCGGAATAGTAATTTTAACCCCTACGCTATCCAACGCTTTCCCTACTGTTGCACCCACTGGAGTGGGAATAGTAAATTTTACCCTTACGCTATCCAATGCTTTCTCTACTGTTGCACTCTTTGGAGCGGGAATAGTAATTTTTACCCTTACGCTATCCAACGCTTTCCCTACTGTAGCACTCTTTGGAGTGGGAATAGTAATTTTTACCCTTACGCTATCCAACACTTTCCCTACTGTTGCACCCACTGGAGTGGGAATAGTAATTTTAACCCCTACGCTATCCAACGCTTTCCCTACTGTTGCACTCTTTGGAGTGGGAATAGTAATTTTAACCCCTACGCTATCCAACGCTTTCCCTACTGTAGCACTCTTTGGAGTGGGAATAGTAATTTTTACCCTTACGCTATCCAACGCTTTCCCTACTGTTGCACTCACTGGAGTGGGAATAGTAATTTTAACCCCTACACTATCCAACGATTTCCCTACTGTTGCACTCTTTGGAGTGGGAATAGTAATTTATACCCTTACGCTATCCAACGCTTTCCCTACTGTTGCACTCACTGGAGTGGGAATAGTGATTTTAACCCCTACGCTATCCAACGCTTTCCCTACTGTTGCACTCTTTGGAGTGGGAATAGTAATTTTTACCCCTACGCTATCCAACGCTTACCCTATGCTTGCATTCTTTGCAGTGGGAATAGTAATTTTTACACTTTTGTTATTGTACGTTAATAATATTGGCTATTATATAATTATATTTTGTTACTCTATATATATGTTTTAAGAAATATGATTAAAAAAATGTATTTTGACTTTCATTAATTATTTAATTATTATAAATTAATGTAAGTATTTTTAAGTATATTTTAGTAATTAATTATTAATAATAATGTAATTTAACATTGTTTTTATAAAAGTCGATATTTTTTACAACTATATTTTTGTAAACGATATTTTAAACTCGATATTTTTGTACTTACCTGTCAGTACATAGAAATTCGATATTTTGACAGTCTATATTTTGTCAACGATATTATTGCAACTCAATATTTTGGCAATCGATATTATTTCAGTGATCCACTAGAGGTGATCAAACCAAGACCAGATTTGGATACTCATAAACAGAGATTAAGATCTGATTATTTTTGGATCCACAGAATGGGAAGTCTATACCCGCATGGATTAAATGACAGGATAGAATTATCCTGTTTTTTATGAACATTTTAGGAAAGCTTTCACCAGTTTTCTGCTACTTTTGTTATGAACATTGAACTACAGTCCCATTCTAAGATGGCCGACATAAAATTGAACATCCTGACTCTTTACGCTTTCAAACATTCGGTTTTCTTGTTATTATTGCTATTGTTGTTTGAATTTTACTATTTGAAAAGATATGAATTGTTTTTTTAATTACTTTTTGAATTGAGCATGTCAACATTTGCTGCACGTAAAATTGCTTTGCATATAAGCATTTCGTGTATATTTATATTTACCGGGTTCACTGACCATTCAGTTAGTAACACGATTTAGATATAATTCAAGCTTTAAAAATGAAAATAGAACAGCTTGTACTTTAACTGAGCAGCGATCACGTGATCGCGGTCTGAGCCTATTGCACTGTTTAAAACTGGTTTCAATGCATCAGAGTAAGACACCGGTATCCTGATCGGTAGAGAAGACACTGCGCACGATACTTGACATTTGGCAGTAAGTGAATACAGAATGTTTGTTTGGCTTCGGCACGTTAATATTTTAGTTCAGTGTGAATTTTTTTAAACTTGAACAGCGCATAGAATTTAAGGTATTTGCTGTGTACTTTTCATACTTTGAGATCTAATGAGTCAGCAACGTATGAACAAAGGTTCAGTTTTTCGGCAATATCCAGTTCGGTAAATTACGAAAATGGGTTCATGTGATTATTTTCGTCAGGATGTAGTTTAGCAATGTTTACCATCGTGAAAGGCTCAGAACGCAATAAAATGGCTAGGCTTTAGCACTTGATGTATTTTTCCACATAAAACACTAGTCAGTAATTGATTGGAAGACTGTATTATATTGATTATGTTGAGATAGTAGCTGTATAGCTCATTATATTCCTTGTTTTCCTACACAGACCCCCGAGGAAGGGTCAACTTCGACACCCGAAATGCATTGGGTAGATGTTGAATCTTAAAGTAATAAACCGTCACAAATGAATGGATTAATTCAATTGACTTTGAAGGACTAAAATAATAAAAAGAAATCATGTTTGAAATCAAAATAAAGTCATGAGGATTTTATTATGAAAATGGTGAAAAGACTGGTATAAGACCGCATAGGTCATGTTATTGATGTGCACACCTCCACCTGCAAGTGGAATTCCCGCTTTCTCAATTAATTTTCCCAATTTTTGTCACCAACCATTGTGTATGGTGAACCAGAATCTGCTAAGACCAATATTTTCTTTCCTCCCACCAATATTTCACATTCAGGCATGTCAATAGGATCCACATCCACATTTCCATCTTCTCGTTTGCTAGAAACAATTCTTGTTTCTTCCACTAGTTGATTCACTTTTTGCTGTTTATATGCACAACAGACTCCAGCATAGTGACCTTTCTTGCCACAGTTTTTACAAAATGCAAATCTAGCAAAACACCCTGGACTTCGCTTTCACATCTGAAACATTTAGGATTTGAAGATTTATTTTCATTAGAATTATACTTTTTCTTCTCAAATTTTTTTTTACGTCCTATTTATAATAGACGCCGTTTTTTCATTATCTTGGTCACTATATCTTTCAATCTTATTTACAGATTCTTCAGTGGTCACATTATCTTTGCTTGGAGCATCTTTACTCTTATCATCACGCATTTCAGGCACCCACATACTTGTGTTCTCTATCCCTTCAATTATAGCAATAGCATCTTTTAGATTAGGATTTTTGCTTAATAACTTCTCTTGAACCTTGATGTTATTAGTACATCTAACAATTTGATCCCTTATTAGAGAATCAGTTAAATGCTCAAATTCACACGTACGTGCTAATGTTTTAAGCGAGGCTACATAGCTAGAAATTCTTTCACATTTTCTTTGAATTCTAGAAAAGAATTTATGCCTTTCTAAGACTACATTAATGTGTGTTCCAAAGTGTCCTTCCAGCATAAGCAAAGACATGTCATATACATTACTTGGTTTGCCAGTGTAATTACCAATCTCAATTTCATCTAAGCTTTCATAGATACACCGTCCCTCAATGCCCAAATTGTGTAAAAGAATTGCTTGTTTTCGAACAGCAGAAAATTTCTCACCTCCAATAGCAATGAGGTAAGAATCAAAAATGACTTTCCATCTCTTCCATGGTAAAACAGGCTCACCTTTCTCAGACAGAAAATGGGGAGGTTCAGACGAAGTTGCCATAATGTAGAAGAATGTTAATCCTGTGAATGATAATTAAATTCACACAAGAATAATAACAAACTTTAGTATAACACAACATGTATATAATTTTATGTGAATAAACCTTATCCACATCAAAACAAAACAAAGATATTCAGAGAATGATACACTAACAATTTGGGGTCCGCCAATAGTGTGCAAATTACTGGAGATTGTTAGTAGAATAGTGTGTGCATCACTGTGCACTATTTGTGAAATAGTATATTTCTGTAGACCATCAATAAATGTGCACTTCAGTTTTTAAATTATTGTTTAAAAGTGTTAATTTGCTTTAAACTTTGAATTGATATAGTGTGTGCATCACTGTGTGCACAATCGTATTAGCTTGCTTTTGAAAATGCTATGACGTTTTGTGCACAATCACTGTAATAGTCTGTTTTATCTGAAACATGCCGTTCCGTGCAAAGTCACAAGGTTTAAATGAATTTGTTAGCAATACAATGCTCTCCACGAACTCCAATTGTATCCCAAATGCGTTCAAAGACTTAAGGGAAAATACATTGCTTCCGTTGTTAAAATTGATCGCATACCTTGAGTGACATTTTTACACACGGCGAGTGTTACGTCAAACTGACCAGAAAGTTTAATCAATTAAGATGGCTGCTTGCATAATACGTCATAGCCCAAGCGTATGTGTGCGTCCAACAACTAGAATGATGAAACGTAGGATTTTTCCGAGATTCTCCGAGATTCCGAAAGAGGCCGTTCATTCAGTTATAAGTCATCATTATTTACACATCTTGCCAAAGAGCACATCTTCGTCATGGATCCAAGGCCACACCAAACTTTCTGGCACAAGCACCATACATGCAGCAATTCACACAGTACTTGCCCGTTCGATGTTTTCTCTCGTCAAAGCTTCAAAAATTACTTCAAAGTCGTGAGGCAACCGGTAAGAAATTGTTAAATAGTGTCCATAACATTTGTAGGTTTGTTTCTTCATAAGTTGTCGTGGAGGGTTGTTTCTTCGTTTTTTAACATCGCCGCCAATGTTAAGAATAAATCTTGAATCAAATTGAAGTCATCTGGAGAAGTTTATTCAGAAATAAGTCATTACAACCCACACGGACCTGGATCCAACTTCCAACTGTCCGAGTGAGTTTCTAAACAGAACATTAATAAAAAAATCTAGAACAATCAATGCGTGTACTAATGACATGGTAAATTGTAAATTGTTGTGTCTTGTAAAGCGCACTGCTACCCGGAGGCCTCGTAGCGCTATAGACCGCTGGGGAACCCGTCCTGGCTTTCCCTGTGAGATAGTCCCTCCTGGGGGTCTCCAAGGTGAAACCAGGCATCCCCGGCGTTTGTGTGGGGCCGTTGTGGAGATGAGGCAAGCTAATGCCCAGAGTTGCCGAGTGTGCTCCCTGGTCGGAGTAGGCACCGATGCGAGAATTATCAGTCCGCTGATCCTGGTCCAAGACCCTGCCGCGTCGGGAATCGAACCCTGGTCCCGGGCCGTTCTCTGCACTCGGGTCTGCCGCCTCTAACCAGTGAGCCACACCTCTCCACTAGAAACTCTAATACAAACATAAACATAAAAGCCCCCCTTAAGCGTGAGCAGAATGGGATGGCCTGGCGTACACCAGGCCAGCATAGGGGTGTGAATAAAAAGCACATAGCCCTGGCATTGTCCTCTTCCAGAAAGTCCAACGTCTCTGCCAGGGCGGCGATTACCACCCTGCCAGGAGGCTGATGCCATCCTCGTTAGCGGAATCGCCTGAGAACCTGTGCACCTGCCATACCCCGGCCCACTGCACCACAAACCTGTCAGGGCCAATCCTATGCAGCCAGGCCAGACTAATCAGCATCCAACACCAGTGTATGTCATGGAGGGCCCACCATGTGCCAGTGTAAGCTCCAAGTCCGAGTCACGCGACCCGGCCAGCCTTTCAGACCACCACTGTACCCCCGATGCTAGCCCACATGAATCCTTTTTCAGTTACATGTTCTACCGGTAACCTCTGTGGCCCCATGGGTCCCATATGTGAGACTGTGTCCTGGCTCCTGAATGGCAGTGACCCCAAATCCGGGACAACGGCCACAGCACCAGACCTCCTTTGATCCGTAAGGCATAGTGCCATATGCGCATCTTGCGACACATGCTGCCACAAACCCTGTCAAACGCCATCCAGCGAGCCGTGCTGCCTCAAACCCTGTCCAACGCCATCCGGCAGGCCGTGCTGCCACAAACCCTGTCCAACACCACCAGGCGAGTTGTTCTGCCACAAACCCTGTCAAACACCATCCGGCTACATGTGGATGAGGGACCAGGACTACCCTGGGGACGAGTAGATGTCATATCCAGCACCTAGTCGCGAATCACAAATGGCTGAGTCCACACTAGTGGTCGCATGGAGAGGAGTAAGAGGAAGATGCGGTGAGTAAGCACGGGGTGCCACTGAACTTGATCTACGCAGGCCGGTGGGGCCACGAACCAATGCCAGCGACACTCGGTGAATGGCCCGTGCTGACCGCTACCTCTGGCCTACACTGCTCTCGGCCTAGGCTGTGCTCGAGTAGGTCACAGATTTGGAACTGAACATCGAGTATGCAAAGGCAGATTACACATCATTACACGCAAGGAGAGGCCTAAGAGGTAGTCGCCTTGCATCTTGGCGTAGAGAAAAGGACCATCGTTATGGAGGTGTTCGCACACTACCGACAACTGCCCTGGTGTCACTAGCGCTGTGCATTGTGAGCCAAAGACATATGGCTGTGGGCCACTGCTGACTGCTGCCTATGGCCTACACAGCGGTCCAGTAGGTCACAGAATCATGATTCAGCAATGGAGGAGTCCATATCAGTGTACCTGAATCATCGCAGCCTGCATCCCCACTCAGCCCCAGTTCCACTAACTCAGTTCCCCGATATTCATGGACACTCTCTGGTCGAACAGTGGTGGAGTCTTAGCCTCTGGACTAGGGGGCAGTTTTCACCCCCATGTAGCTGATTGGTGGTGGCAACGGACTGTCGCATTCCACTCCTCCATTTGCTGCTTACAGATAAAATCAAACCTTTCGGCATCTTGCCCTGGAGGACACCTTCCACTGACCCCCGAAACACTCCGAGACAAACACTTGGACAAGGATGGTTACCCGCTCAGGTTGCATGGCCCATCTGACTGCACCGCAACTCACCGTTCCTGGGTACCTGTGCCGGCTGCAGTGCATCCGGGGCCACTAACTCTGTGCTGGTCTTGTCCGGGACCCCTTCTCCGGAACATAGGCTGGCCCTTGATGCATAGGCCTTGGGGTCATCAACACCCTGACTCTGTGGCCTTGCACTGTACGCAGCCTCCGGGCCCAAATGCGTCCCACCAGGGCTCACACACCAAAGCGAGTCCAGACCGGCCCGGACAACGCATTACCGCAGGAGGCACACGCCGCCACTGCAAGGACCACTTCCAAATGCCATCTCCCAGAGTGACAGACTTCGGGGTTGCTCAGGCCTGTTGTGGATGCCATCATCGGCCTGATTCCCTGCTCAGCACTCCAGGTGCCAGTGACTCAGTGCACCACAGGCCATTGTCCGTTGCTGATTGTGTTTTGTGCTGTTGAGAGGTTGCGCAGGTATGTCACCTCAACCAGTGTGGGGCCCTGAGATGTTGATGGTGAAGATAATGCAGGTCTAACACACCCCACTGCATCTGCATCAGGAATGCATCGAAGGGATACAATCCGAGATTTTTTATGCACATGAGCGTGCTCATCTCTAGTGTCCACAGTCCAGTGCAACTCACGGACACTTCTGTTTGCATGTTGACTCTCCTCTGGACTTTATCTGGCTCACTTCATGTTGCTCAGCAGTTGACTCTGTATTACATATGTTTTCTGCTTCCGTTGCAGTGGTGTCCAATGTTTAAGTGGTTGCCAGCACCAGACATTCAGTGCGGAATGGATTACACTCACCCCACACACATCCAGCACATGCGCCACTGCACATGTTGCGCTGCCAATTAAGGGGCCAGGAGCATGTGCCCGTAGCCAAGTCAAATGATATCTGTGTGTGTCCCTGTGGTCTGGTATTATATGTGTGGGACCTGGGCCCTACGACATTACATTGTGCTGTTTACATCGGAGGCAGATGTGTCACAGCAGGTAGTGGGTTGGAGCTTGAACATGTAGCTTCATCGTCACCCACTCAATTCATAAGGGGAGTGGCCAGGGCCGTAGTACGCAGAGCCAACATGGGTGTGTGACTGCAATTTGAGCGCCCCTGGGAGTGGTTCTGTACTGTGAATGTGCATCTGCATGTGTCCCTATGGCAGTGTGCGTCTCCATAATGGGGTGTTGGTGGGCCCGAGGGTAATAGACACCTACGTATGTGTCCTGGTTCGCATTCCTTGGGTTCGACCCCCACCAACTTCTGTTGGGCCACCTTCTTTTGGTGTGCTGACACCTGGCATTGGGGTGCCATGTGTGGGTGGGTGAAGTGTTGTGAGCCAGCTGTGCTTGCGGCTGCTTCCTGCTGTGTGGTCTGTTGCAATCTCTGTGTTCTCCTCGGAGTAGCTTGGCTGTCCGGGTCCTGGTAGGGGGTTGCATGGGATATCCAAGTGCTGGTGTAGGACGTCAGTGTCGATGGTGTGGTGGTCCTCTCCGGCATCACTGATGTGTTGTATTGTGTGCTCTGCTGCAGGTGTTGTGTGCCCCTCTGTGATTTGAAGGGGCGGTGTGTGTTGCCTTTGTGTTGACATATATGTTGGCGCGTTGTGCTAGTTTGCATGCAGACTGTATGGCAGTGTACATTGTGACTGTTTGGGGGTGCTGGATTCTTCTGCAGGTAAGTGTACATTTGGACTACATGATGCATGTGAGGTCGTATGCGTACATTTCCATTTGACTGTTTACGACCCTGTTGGATGTAGTCGGAATGTTTCTATGCATGTGCGGAGCCAGTTGTGTACTCTGTCCTGCAGTGTCAGCGTTGCGCGTTGTTACACGTTGTCGTAGATGTGGGTGTGCTCTTTGTGCTAAATGTGGGTGCTGCAGTATGCCAAGGGGCTCTGTGACATGATCCAGGGTGTTTGTGGGTGTGCGGTGTGCGGTGTGCTACGCCTCGTTGTGTATGTATGCCATTGTGCCCATCTCTCCCCATCCCCCCACTCCCTGTTCGTATTACTCCCTGTTGGTGTTGGGTCAGGTCCTCTCGAGCTGTGTCGGTACTTCCTGCTCCTTGCACCGTCTTCACGCTGATGACTGTGGCCTGGGTTTCCTCCATCTCCTCCAGTGGCGCTGGACTGCCACCTCCTGTCACTGTTGCTGCTTTCCTGTTGGATTCGGGTTGGTGCCTGGTTTAGGTTGTCACGTAATGCCGTCTCCTCTTGGCCTCCTGGATTGGCCTCCTCGGCACTCCGACTGCATTCCAGGTGGTCTGATTGTGGGTCAGTTTCTGGAAGTGTTCTGTCACCTCTGTGACGCTGGTCTTATTTTCCTGCGGTCTGCATTCCGTCTTCCTCTCCCTCTTCTCCTTGGCCTTCCCTGATCCCATTGTTCCTTGCTGGTAGTCTGTGGGGGTTGTGAGGTTCTAGTTGGCCTCTACACTGGGTCGGGCTGCATCCATATTGTTACGTGCTTTGGCTTGTTTCTGATTTATTTTTTCAGTGGTTTTTATGCTGCATTGTCCCGCCAGACGTGTGGGATTTGCAGGCCTGTGGCTGGTTTTTGCTACTTTTCATACTGCAGTTGGCCTCATCACCTGTTTTTTCACGCGGACATTTGCGCCGCTATCTGGTGTCTATCGCATGCTACCGCCTTGTTATGAATTCCACGTTGAAACAGGGTTATTTTCCCGCGATAGGCTGCGATGTTGAAAGTTGTATTACGCTACTCTTGTGGTAGTTATCACACGTTCTTGTGAAGTATTTTGTAAACTTACCTACATTTGTTAATGCTTTTAAAGTAGCGAAAGGGCGAGAGTGTATGTTTGTTTTTGTTGGTGTGTATGGAAAAATGCTGGTGAAATTTGACAGACACCTCACCATAACCAACTAAAATCATATGTGCCCAACTGTTTACCAGGAAATACATTTATTAGTGGGGTTTACCACCCCAAACACTGTCCCTAAAGCTACGCCTCTGGTCCTACAGATAAATCGAATTACCCTTTCCAATAAAGGATGCTGTTGTGTACTGTACTATCTTGTGTCCCCCTGTGTGACACCATACCTGTTGCTTCCTTAGGTCACTGTCATCAGCCGAGCAGTCTGGAAAGGTGACAGTTGCGCAGCTGATGACTGACCAGAGGGGACACGGGATTCCGCTTCTTTCCTCTCCTGTATGTTGATGGCTAATATACACTCTCTGTGTTCAGAATCGTCCATACAGAAGTGGAGACGAACAGGGTCGGATTGGGATCACAATTTGGCCCGGGCACTGACGAAAAAGTGGCCCACGTTCAAGGGGCGTGGCATACATTTAAGAGGCGTGGCATACAGCTAAGGGGCGGGGCCCACATTCAAGGGGCGTGCCCTTTCATGAAACATTATTTGGTTACTCTTTGAGGTTTAATTCGTACAGAAATATTTAGTAAATTAAGCCTTTTAAAGGTTACAGAGCAAGTAACATTGGTAAAGATTAGGAGCACTGCAGTTCTGATAACTGAATACTTACTTGCAGTCTTAAGGCCCTGCACAATGTCGTAAGATACTCTTTCCCAACCAGCTATGTCCTAGACTCTAATCATCACATAAATCAGAAATCTAGTACAAAGTCAAGGAGAAAGGGTAAGACTGGAATCTCTGGGAACAGAACATGTAATAACAAACGTAAGAATTCACAAATGAGGAAAATTCAGTGTGGGGTGTAAAGAATGCTGAAAAAATGTATCTGTGCAATCTAGTCATAAATTTATTTCACAGCCAGCAGGTGATGTCTATATACAAAACGCACCGTTTTATTCATATCTGTTGATGCCTTCAAATCTGGGCCATGAGGAGACTGAGGATTACTCAAATAACCATGAAAATGATAGAAAATCTGCAAAAAGGAATTCTAACCTGAACATGCTAGAAAAGTGAATTCTTCTCCACAGAGAAAGAAGTGCCAAGTTTGCAAATTTTGCTTAGGCCTCGAACAAGGTTTAGCTTAGAATGAGGCTAAACAGCTCTCTTTTGAGAAAGCACATTACACAAAGTCTTAGACATGTCCTGAAATCAACACACAAACATGTGGCCACATTCTGGCCTAGAACCTAAAATAGAGTGCAGTCAGTCCTACACACTACAAACAAAAACTAACCAAAACGTACTAATTAATATTTTTGGCATATAGAGAAATATGCCCCTTGTGCGCATTTTGGATGAGGCCTTTAAAATAAAGTTACATTGTTAACTGGCACACAAATGAATCAGTAAATTGTGCAAAGAAATGGTAAACAAAATGGTTCCTACCTGTTCCTTCTTGCTTCAGAGGAAGGGATAGGCTAGAAACACAATGCATTTCTGGGTGTTGGATATGGCAAGTCAAGTAAACCTTTGAGGAAGACCTACTGCACTGAGTCTAGTGCAGTATTTTCTAGATTCGGTGGGACGACGATTGAGGCACACTAGATGTAGCTTTGAGTACTGCTTTACTAAGCCTACTTTGGTCAGCCCTGTGGAGAGTGGGATGCCAAGGGGATTAGATGGCCCCTCATAAGTTAGAGCTTCGCAGTGTGATGCATCTGGTTAGAAGAGTAACCAAATAGAAAAGGCAGGGTGAACACTCTGTAGTTCTGTATGGGAGGGTCAGGACTAGGGTGACCAACTGGCATGGGTGCAAATTCAGGATGAGGAGTGTAAAAATTCAGGACAAAGGGTCAAAATTCAGAACAAAACTTCTGGACAAAAGGTAAGTTTTACAGACTCATCAGAGGAGGTTGCACATTATTATGCAAGTAAGTAAATAGACAACCCTTTAAGCACTAGTCAAAATAGGTGTATTTCAGGTTGAACCAATTGTGTACATCACGGTTTTTCAGTATGCACGCATCTTTGATCAACTGTGCAGGTCTTTTTGTGATATTTCATATGATAATAATCTATATATATGGTTACAGCACTGGGTTGTCCAGTCTGATATCTTGTTTACGATTCATGGTTCTGAGCAAGGCATGTTTGGTGAGAGAAATGGTCGGGAAGATCTGCTTGGATAGTCATTGTGAGATGTAAAGTGGCAAACATAAGATGCCGCTAATCCAGATCCAAACATATTCAACCATTTGCAAACCTATCCATAATGTATTCTTCCATCCATCATTTCACTCATCCATCCCTCCATCCACCCTTTTACTCATCCATCCATTATCCACCCATTCATCCACTCTTCCACCCATCCATCCATTCACTCATCCATCCATTTACCCGTTCACCCATCCAGCCACCCTTTCACTTACTCATCCATCCACCCAGTCACTCATCCTTCCACACATTCACCCTTTCAGTCATCCATACATCCATCCTCACTTTTTCTCTCCATCCACCCTTTCATCCCTTCATTTATCCATCTAGCCATTTTCCATCTCACCCATCCAGCCATCCTTTCACTTTCTTATCCATACACCCAGTCACTCATCCTTCCACCTATTTACCTTCTCAGTCATCCATCCTCCCTTTCTCTCTCCATCAACCCTTTCACTTAGCCATCCATCCACCCAACTATCCATCTACTTATCCACTCATGCATCCATCCATTGACCCTATCACTCATCCATCCTTTCAATCATCCATCCATCTTTTCTCTCATCCATCCTTTCACTCCTTCACTCATCTATCCAATCTTTTGCCCATGTACCCTCCCTTTCACTCACTCATCCATCCTTACGGCCACCCTTTCACACATCTGTTCATCCATTCACTCTTTCACTTATCAATTAATCAATCCATCCATCATTTCACTCATCCATCCACCCATTCTCTCTCATCATCTATCCATTCACCCTTTCATTCATCCATTCACCCTTTCACTGATATGGACATGTTTTTATAAAGTGTCCTTTTTAATTGTCATGGTCCCTTTGCAGAATCATAAAGCATGAACAAATGGTTATTTTTTATAGTTGTTTTACCATTTGGCAGTTTTATATAGTGTAAGTTCAGCCCAAGACAAAGGCTATTTGAGTTCTATTCACGAGTACCAATTACAGTACACATGATCTGATTTTTTTTATTTAAGGGCCTGGGCAAGGAAGTGATCTGCCCAGAATCACAGGTTGTTGAGCAGACGCTGGGACTCAAACTTGAATCCCCATCTCTGCAACTCTGGTGTTAGGCCACCTATGCCTCTGCACAGACAAGGAATGAAAGTGGGAGGATACAGTTCTTGCGCAGGACACAAGGCCAAGGTGACAAAGGCCTACATGCTGAGCAACTGAAAAACCAGCAAGGCCCTTTCCATCACAAAATTATTCGAGCCCTCCAGCACAGTAGCACCTGAAAAGCAGGGAAGCCCCTGCTATTACTAACATACTCAGCCCTCCTCAGACCTTCAGCTCAGGAGCACATGAACAGCAGTAAGGCCCCTGCAATTTGTAAATTAATCAGCACAAATCACAGCTGCTGGATCATCCACAGTAGCCAGGGGGGGGGGCTAAGGTGAAGATTGTGCGCTTTCAAAACATCACCTGGCCCCCACAGCCAGACCCATTCTTCCTCGCCCACTGTGCCCTGAATGTGAGGGGCTGTGGGCGAGGTGTTTGGACTGACACTGTTTCACCAGCTACGTGGGCCCCAGGGTGGCCAAGATGAAAATGGCTCAAAAGGCCTGAGCAACATTGGCCCCAAGGGAGGCCGATTCGTGTAAACAATCACCCCTCCCCAGCCCAGCCTCAGTGTGATTGCTTTGCAGGGCAGGGGGTGCAGTAGAGGCCACAGCTGATAATCGCTGTATGGCCGCACAGTGAAGCGCTTTTATTTCTGTCTCTGTCTCCGCGCCCTCTGTGGGCCGTTTTTTTCTCCCCTTTCCCAGTCGATAGAGAGCAGACAGCAGAGAGCACTCTCTGTGGACTGGGAAAGGGGAGAAAAACGGCCCATAGAGGGCACTGAAACACCGGCCCTTCGGCCGATGCCCGAATGCCCGCAGTGCCAATCCGCCCCTGGCGACGAAATCCAACACAGAACCCTCGATGTGTACCCTTGAATCTTCAAGCACTCTGCTTTCATTATGGAGCCTTCGGGAGCTTTCTCCACAGCGGTGGGCAAAATATACGTTTGTCGCAGTGGTGCAAGGTAATAAATGAACTGCCAATACTATCAAACTTTATTTCTTTATATTTTAACTGTTGGCATTATTCTAACTGCCCCAACGGTCTTCTATCAACTGTCACACTACCTACGTCATTGTATGATCTCAAGAAGGCCTGCCATATTAGAATGATTTTCTAAAGCATATGCTGCATATATCTACAACATACACACTACGTAATGTGCATGCCACCATCTTACTCCTGGTCCTGGGCCTCCTCTCAGTCTACCCTCCTGCGTACAGCATGTTAATCTTCAGCTTATGTATTGTATATGCACATTCAATGAGTTGTGCACTGCTGTAATTTCCACATGTGAGTGTGCTTTGCCTACAACAAGAAACTGTTTTTCAAGTACATGTTTCCCTTTGTGTTCTTCTATTGAGCATGCTGCATCGCAGGACTCTCCTGTCTTGGAAAAGCACTGTGCATATTAAAGCATGGGAACTTTTTGTCTGTTTGAGATTGCACCTACAGGAATGAGTCTGTGCTCTTCCTGATATGCTACTGTAATTAAATTAATTCATATACAGTACTGTTGGTGAGGCCATTTTGCACTGTATTTCGTGTTTTCTTTATTTATGCACGGCCAGCATCTTCAACCTGAGTGCTTTGCATGGGACATTTTGAGGCTTTCAGTGCTTTCAATGCTTTTAGAGTTCATGCAAGGAGTATCCCATGCCCCACATTTTCATTCACCTTTCAATGCTGACTGAAAAGTAAGGAAAGGCAGTTAAACATGGCGATTGGAAATGTGTAGAATCTTTCCCAACCGCAAGCGTTTCTGCCTGCTTTGGGTGAACCAGAACGTAAATGGGAGGAATGAAGCGAATATTTCACCAATTACATCTCAATATTTGATGATGACGAAGATTTCACTGTGTAAAAGAAATTTAAAATTCTATTATATTGTTTAAGTCCTGGAGGGTTAAAAGTTTATTACCGTATAAACAAAAACACAAGAGTGGCAGACCAAGGAGATGATTTAGAAAAGGGGGTGGTGATGAACAGAGTGTCTGAATTAAGCAGACCACTCTTACCCAGTCCAAAGATCAGGGCTTGATCCATCACCGTTATTTATCTCACTGCACCATCCCAGCTCAGAACCTGGCTATATGCAAATCAGTCTGTCCCTGGCCCAGTGCATCATGGGAACAGGGCAGACTAAACTACCAAGCCAATTCTTCACCAGAAAGGAGACAAGCTAACTGGGACCGGTTTCTGGCATTTCAGCCGACTTCGGCCGGGCTTGCTTGAATCCTGATGGTCCAGTGAGAAAGGGACTCATGTCTGAGTATACCCTGCCACACCTATAGTGGCCAAAAAAGATTTAGAAAAGGGGGTGGTGATGAACAGAGTGTCTGAATTAAGCAGGCCACTCTTACCCAGTCCAAAGATCAGGGCTTGGTCCATCACCGTTATTTATCTCACTGCACCATCCCAGCTCAGAACCTGGCTATATGCAAATCAGTCTGTCCCTGGCCCAGTCCATCATGGGAACAGGGCAGACTAAACTACCAAGCCAATTCTTCACCAGAAAGGAGACAAGCTACCGGGGACCGATTTCTGGCATTTCAGCCGTCTTCGGCCCGGCTTGCTTGAATCTTGATGGTGCAGTGAGAAAGGGACTCGTGTCTGAGTATACCCTGCCACACCTATAGTGGCCAAAAACGATTTAGAAAAGGGGGTGGTGATGAACAGAGTGTCTGAATTAAGCAGACCACTCTTACCTAGTCCAAAGATCAGGGCTTGATCCATCACCGTTATTTATCTCACTGCACCATCCCAGCTCAGAACCTGGCTATATGCAAATCAGTCTGTCCCTGGCCCAGTGCATCAAGGGAACAGGGCAGACTAAACTACCAAGCCAATTCTTCACCAGAAAGGAGACAAGCTACCGGGGACCGGTTTCTGGCATTTCAGCCGTCTTCGGCCCGGCTTGCTTGAATCCTGATGGTGCAGTGAGAAAGGGACTCATGTCTGAGTATACCCTGCCACACCTATAGTGGCCAAAAACGATTTAGAAAAGGGGGTGGTGATGAACAGTGTGTCTGAATTAAGCAGACCACTCTTACCCAGTCCAAAGATCAGGGCTTGATCAATCACCGTTATTTATCTCACTGCACCATCCCAGCTCAGAACCTGGCTATATGCAAATCAGTCTGTCCCTGGCCCAGTGCATCATGGGAACAGGGCAGACTAAACTACCAAGCCAATTCTTCACCAGAAAGGAGACAAGCTACCGGGGACCGGTTTCTGGCATTTCAACCGTCTTCGGCCCGGCTTGCTTGAATCCTGATGGTGCAGTGAGAAAGGGACTCATGTCTGAGTATACCCTGCCACACCTATAGTGGCCAAAAACGATTTAGAAAAGGGGGTGGTGATGAACAGAGTGTCTGAATTAAGCAGACCACTCTTACCCAGTCCAAATATCAGGGCTTGATCCATCACCGTTATTTATCTCACTGCACCATCCCAGCTCAGAACCTGGCTATATGCAAATCAGTCTGTCCCTGGCCCAGTGCATCATGGGAACAGGGCAGACTAAACTACCAAGCCAATTCTTCACCAGAAAGAAGACAAGCTACCGGGGACCGGTTTCTGGCATTTCAGCCGTCTTCGGCCCGGCTTGCTTGAATCCTGATGGTGCAGTGAGAAAGGGACTCATGTCTGAGTATACCCTGCCACACCTATAGTGGCCAAAAACGATTTAGAAAAGGGGGTGGTGATGAACAGAGTGTCTGAATTAAGCAGACCACTCTTACCCAGTCTAAAGATCAGGGCTTGACCAAAACCGTTATTTATCTCACTGCACCATCCCAGCTCAGAACCTGGCTATATGCAAATCAGTCTGTCCCTGGCCCAGTGCATCATGGGAACCGGGCAGACTAAACTACCAAGCCAATTCTTCACCAGAAAGGAGACAAGCTACCGGGGACCGGTTTCTGGCATTTCAGCGGTCTTCGGCCCGGCTTGCTTGAGACCAAGGAGATGTCCACACCAATGCTCTTGAAGATTTAAACAATTATTACAAGCCTACTGTTTGTGCCGCTGTGGATCACTATAAATTTTATCACAGAAAACAGTATAGAAGTAACCTATAGAGGATCACGTATGTGCTTTGAAAATCTCTCTCCTACATTTCGTTTTGGTAACCTGCATGACGATCTTATTAGAGATTAAATATTGATACAAACCTCTAACCTGAGTATTCAGTGGCTGGGAGCTAAGAGAGAAGGTCAAATGCAGGAAGTCACTGACATTGTTCAGGCTTCAGGTTGTGAGTTAAAACAGGTAGTCATCTCCAACAAAACATTCACAGGGGAACCCATAGACATTGAAGAGTTTAGGGAATTAAAATTCCAGTTCACAGACAGAGAGGCCATATGGAAATTGTATGTTACGGAAGTGGTCTGTCAGATTTAGGATGGATGGACCAAGGTAAGCTAGGGATCACCTTGGATCCCAATAGTCTTGAACCTGTACTCATGGTAAAACCCGAGGAGGAATTCAGTATGTCAGTGTTAACCCCTTTCCTGCTGATGACGAGCTGGACTCGTCATGGCACACACTGGTCGTGTGCTGAAGACCAGTCCAACTCGTCATGAGCCCCTCCCTCGGGGGAAGCGCGGGCGCTCCCCCCTCGGGTGTTCGATTTCGCCCCCATGAAGGGGGATGGCAGTGGAAGAGCTTCCGCTGCTACTTCGACCCCCCCCCATGGGGATCCCATGCGGTCAGCACGCACAGCGCATGCTGACATCATCAGGGAGGCCCTGACGCTCTGGAAGCTATTTGCTTCCCGAGCGTCGAGGAGATCGGTAGGTGTTTTTGTTTCTGGGGGAGTTAGGGGCCGCAAGGAGGCATCAGGGGAGAGGAAAGAGATTTTCCTCTCCCCTGATGTCTCTTTGCAGGGCATTTCTGCCTCACGATAGCGCACAGCGTCGCGATCGTGCAGCAGAAATATCCCCACTAGCACAAGGGATTTAATTTTAGATTGTAGGAAGCGACCCCTTGGGCAAGGGTCGCTTCCATGTGGGGGCCATAATTTGTTTTGATTTTCTGCCCCCCCCCCCCCAGGGGGCAAATCGTCCCATTTTTTCAGCCGTTTTGCCACCAGGGGGGGGCAGAAAATCGCCACTAGCACCAGGGATTTTGTTTTAGAAATTTAGGAAGTGACCCCTTGGGCAAGGGTCGCTTCCAGGTGGGGGTCAATGGTAATTTTGATTTTCTGCCCCCCTGGGGGCAAATCGGCCCATTTTTTCTGCCGTTTTCTCCACAAGGGGGGCAGAAAATCGCCACTAGCACCAGGGATATTCATGGGGGCATTTTTGTTACAATGGAAGCAACCCCTTGGGCAAGGGTTGCTTCCATGTGGAGGTCATAATTTGATTTGATTTTCTGCCCCCCTTGGGGGCAAATCGGCCTGTTTTTTTGGCTGTTTTGCCCCCAGGGGGGCAGTAAATCGCCACTAGCCCCAGGGATTTCATTTAAGAAATGTAGGAAGTGACCCCTTGGGCAAGGGTCACTTACAGCTGGGGGCCAAATTTAGATGTAGATTATCTGCCCCCGGGGGCAAATTGGCTTATTTTGTCAGCCGTTTTGCCCCAAGGGGGGGCAGAAAATGCCACTAGGCACCAGGGATTGGTTTGTGGGCATTTTCTTTTTGCAATGGAAGTGACCCCTTGGGCATGGGTCGCTTCTTAGAGGGGGCATTTTCCAGGAATGTTTTTCAGCCCCACCCTTACCCCCACCTCCCGGGGGCAAATTGGCCCATTTTTTCAGCTGTTTATTGGCCTTTCTGGCCCACTAGGCCGTAGGGATTGTGTTTTGTAGTGTGTGGAAGTGAGCCCTTGGCCAAGGTTCGCTTCCAAAGGTGGTTATATTTTTGGATGTTTTTCTCTGCCCGCCCCCCTTGGTGCCAGGCGGTCTTTTTATTTTTTCAGCTGTTTATTGGCCTTTCTGGCCCATTAGGCCGTAGGGATTGTGTTTTGTAGTGTGTGGAAGTGAGCCCTTGGCCAAGGTTCACTTCCAAAGGTGGTTATATTTTTGGATGTTTTTCTCTGCCCGCCCCCCTTGGTGCCAGGCGGTGTTTTTTTGTCCTTATTGCCCCCCTGTGAGGGGGGTACAGTAAGGACAAAAAGACCGACTGGCACCAAAGGGGGTAGGCAGAAAAAAATATCCAAGAATATAACCAGTGTCTTGGTGGAAAACCTCACCTAATACCCATTGGTCTCAGCCCTATTTGAAAGCCCATCTCGCCGAATGTCCATTTGGGTGGCAAATTTGTGTGTTATATTTTTTAATTGTTATATTGTTTGTGAAATGTAATAGTAATTTTTTTTCTCTATTTCATTCTAGTTCAAGGCTTTTGCTGTATGGATTGTTGCAGGTTGTGGTTCTGTTACTGTTGGTTTTGCAGCTTGTGTAGTTGCATGTGCTTGGAAAGTGTATGTATTTTGTACTACTTTCCCTAGACGAATGTGTTTTTGTAAAAGGTGTAGTAATAGCAGTTTGTTTGGCTCTGTGTTTTGATTGTCAAAATCTTTTTTGCATTAGTGCTTGATGTGTACTTTGTTGTCTAACGTGTAATTTTTTTTCCTTTCTAGTGGGATATCATTGCTTTTTGCTGTGTCTCAGCAGAATAGGTGCTGGTGAATGTAGCTATCTTTGGTAAGAGTTATATTGCTTTGGAGTGTATAGATCTTTGTGTTAAAGCCTTACCTTGTTTACTACTTACTTTGCACAGTGTTGGTTGTTGTTGACTTGTTTGTGCAGTCTTCTTTCTTATTAAGGCTAATGGCTAGTCGCAGGATTACTGCTCAGCAAGTTGTTGGTATGCTATTTGAGTCTTCCTCTGACCTTGGTTCAGAGACTGACTCTGATTCGGAGCCAGAAGTACGAGGGGAAGATTCAGGCAGTGAGTTTTCTCTACGCATGGAATCATCGGATGATGAAGCTTCTTCTAGTGCTGATGAAGTGCCTGTGTTAGAGGAGGACATTGATGTGCTGGTAGTGGGCCAAGAGGCATGTGGGGTGCAGCCTAGGGCCGCAAGGTTTCCCTTTGGTGTACGTCGGCAAGAGGCATCTGGCCTGCAGGCTGGGGCGGCTGCACTTCCCGTTGATAGGGATGGCCTCTGGGTTGCCCCTGGCATGGTGCAGCCGGCATTGCCAGACTTTACTGGTGTTCCAGGGTGAAGAGTGAATACTGAGAATTTTCTGCCGATTCATTTTTTTCAGTTGTTTATGGACGATGTGTTTTTGGCAGAGATTGCAGAACAGTTTTTGAGGGACAACAGTGTCAGCCTTTGTCCCCATTCTAGAGCTACCCAGTGGACTCCCACAAATGTTGAAGAGATGAAGAAGATTTTGGGATTAACTTTTTTGATGGGCTTGCTAAGGAAGCCATCAATGTCTTCATATTGGTCCACTAGTCCCTTGATGGCAACGGCTATATTTCCAGCAGTCATGAGTCGTGATCAGTATGTGCTTCTGCTTCGGATGATGCATTTTGTCGATAATGGGTTAGTGTTGCCACAAGATCACCCTGATTGTGGCCGTCTTTTTAAGATTCGGCCTGTCCTTGATCACTTTGTTGATCGCTTTTCTGAGATCTATGCTCCTGGTAAAGAAATAGCAGTGGATGAGTCTTTGGTATTGTTCAAAGGACGCTTGGTTTTTAGGCAATACATTCCTAGTAAGAGGGCACGCTATGGAATTAAACTGTATATGCTGTGTGACAGTGGGACGGGAAATGTCTTTAATTTTAGGGTGTACACCGGTAAGGGGTCCAGCATTAACCCCTCTGTGTGTCCTTCCACTTTTGGAGTGACTGAGAAAATTGTGTGGGAACTAGGAAGAGGATTATTTAACAAAGGTCACCAATTACATGTAGATAACTTCTACGCTGGTGTGCGGTTGTTCAAGGAATTGGCCAAAGTGGGCACTGTTGCTTGTGGCACAATGCGCTGTAACCCTAAAGGTTTCCCAAAAGAACTTGTTTGCCAAAGGCTTGTGCGGGGACAGTCTAGTGCATTGCGATGTGAGGAGCTTCTAGCTGTGAAGTTTTCAAACAGGAGAGATGTGTACATGCTGACTACCATCCATGATGAAAGCACTGCATCTGTGCCTGTTTGGGGTCAGGTTACTGAAGTGCACAAACCTGTGTGCATTTTAGACTATAAGGATGTGGCCAGACTGAAAGATCGCCAATTTCCTGAATACATTCCTCCCACAACCTCAAAAGACTTTCCCACTAGGAAATGTAGAGTCTGTTGGCGAAGAGGCGTGCAGAGGGAGACTATTATGTACTGCCCCAACTGTCCTTCTAATCCTGGATTGTGTGTGTCAGCTTGTTTTAAATCGTACCCCACGCATAAGAATTTTTGGGAGTATCCATGAGTGGTAAAGTGAACTGCCTAGTCTGTATTCGTTAATATTTTTTTGTCTGTTTCAAGGTTGGCATTAGTGCAATGTATTTAATTTTAGAATTTGTGTTACTAGATTTGTAGGTATTTGCAATTGGTTTGTGTTATTTAAAAAAAGAAATCTAAATGTGATGGCGGTGTGTGCAGACTGGTGCTTGGATGGCGGTGTGCGTGGACTGGCTTGGCTGGTGGTGTGCGTGGACTGACGCTTGTCTGGCGGTTTGCGTGGAATGGCACTTGACTGGCGGTGTGCGTGTAATGGCACTTGTGTGGGTGGGCCAAAGGCCTGTGACTAGGAAGACTCCAAAACAGTGGTATTTACAACATAGGACCAATAAATCTAAATGCAAAATTTTTTTCAAAATACATTTTTAGCCAGTTCTGCTTTGGACACACACAAAAGTGATGTATCATTTTAAATAATTAATTAATTGTGGGTTTGTAATGCGCTAGAATCGACTCCCAAAGGAGTATCTCTGCGCAGTAGACCGCTGGGGAACCCGTCCTGACAAGGGGAACGCTGGGTGGTAGGACATTTGTGCCGGCACGGAGATCCCACGCAAAAATGTATGGAAAATGTAGTTTTTTTTACCTAAATTTGAGGTTTGCAGGGAATTCTGGGTAGGAAAACGTTGGGGGACCCACGCATGCCATACCTCGCTGGACTCCCCCGGGTGTCTAGTTTTCAGAAACGTTTGAGTTTGGCAGTTTCCCAACATGGCCGCCGAGCCCAGGGCAAAAAACTCAGGTGCCCCCCCCAAAAAAACATGTAGTTTTACTATAGGTAATTTTAAAGTCTCTACTGTACAATTTGGGCCTTTTCCTGTTGCAGCCACTATGCCTACCCACACAAGTCAGGTACCATTTTTATCCGGAGACCTGTAGGAACGCTGGGTGGGAGGATATTTGAGGATCCACACAGATTCCACAACTTTACCACACAGAAATGTGAGCAAACAGTGAATTTTTTAGCAAAATTTGAGGTTTGCAGTGAAATCTGGGTAGGAGAATGATGAGGGAACCAGGCAAGCCATACCTCGCTGGACTCCCCTGGGTATCTAGTTTCCAGAAATGTGTGGCTTAGGTATGTTTCCCTAGATGGCCGCCGAGCCCCAGGCCAAAACCTCATGGGAACCCCCTTACAAAACCAGGTTGGTTTGTGATAGGTAATTTTGATGTGGCCTCATTAGGTTTTGGGCCCTTGTCTGTTGCGGGTCCTCAAGTCACCCACGCAAGTGAGGTACCATTTTTATTGAGAGACCTGGGGGAACGCTGGGTGGGAAGAAATTTGTGGATCCACGCAGATTCCAGTACTTTCCAACACAGAAATGTGAGATAAATGTGTTTTTTTGTCAATTTTTTAGGTTTGCAAGGGATTCTGGGTAACAGAACCTAGTGGAAGGCAGTCGAGTCACCCCATCCTGAATTTCCCCGGGTGTCTAGTTTTCAAAAATATATAGGTTGCTAGTTTCCCTAGGTGCCGGCAGAGCTAGGGTTAAAAAACTACAGGTAGGTACTTTGCCAAAAAGGGCCATTTTTCACTGCGAAATTGATGTGCAACCATGTTGTGTTTTGTGCCGTTTCCTGTCGCAGGCACTAGGCCGACCCACGCAAGTGAGGTACCATTGTTCTCAGAAGACTTTGGGAAATGTGGGGTGGGTAGAAATTTGTTGATTTACGCAGATTCCAGAACTTTCCACCCCAGAAATGTGAGGAAAATTTGTTTTTTTTGTCAATTTTGTAGGTTTGCAAGGGATTATGGGTAACAGAACCTGGTGGGAGGCAGTCGAGTCACCCCATCCAAAGTTCCCCTGGGTGTCTAGTTTTCAAAAATGTATAGGTTTGCTAGATTTCCCTAGGTGCCGGCAGAGCTAGGATTCAAAAACTACAGGTAGGCACTTTGCCAAAAAAGGGCAATTTTTCACTGCGAAATTTAGGTGCAACCACGTTGCGTTTTGCGCCATTTCCTGTCGCAGGCACTAGGCTGACCCACGCAAGTGAGGTACCATTTTTCTCATAATACTTTGTGGAACGCGGGGTCAGTGGAAATTTGTTGATCCACGCAGATTCCAAAACTTTCCACCACAGAAATGTGAAGAAAATGTGTTTTTTGTCAATTCATTAGGTTTGCAAGGGCAAGGGCAGATTCCAGAACTTTCCACCAAAGAAATGTGTGGAAAATTTGTTTTTCTTGTCAATTTTATAGGTTTGCAAGGGATTCTGGGTAACAGAACCTGGTGGGAGGCAGTTTAGTCACCATATCCTGGATTCCCCAGGGTGTCTAGTTTTCAAAAATGTATAGGTTTGCTAGGTTCTCCTAGGTGCCGGCAGAGATAAGATTAAAAAACTACAGGTAGGCACTTTGCAAAAAAAGGGCCATTTTTCACTGCGAAATTGAGGTGCAACCATGTTGCGTTTTGCGCCATTTCCTGTCACAGGCACTAGGCTGAAACATGAAAGTGAGGTACCATTTTTCTCAGAAGACTTTGGGAAACGCGGGGTGGTTGGAAATTTGTTGATCCACGCAAATTTCAGAACTTTCCAACACAGAATTGTGAGGAAAAGGTGTTTTTAGTCAATATTTTAGGTTTGCAAGTGATTCTGGGTAACAGAACCTGGTGGGAGGCAGTCGAGCCACCCCATCCTAAAATCCTCTAGGTGCCTAGTTTTCAAAAATGTATACGTTTGCTAGTTTTCCTTAGGTTCCGGCAGAGCTAGCTTTAAAAAACTACAGGTAGGCACTTTGCCAAAAAAAGGGCCATATTTTACTGCGAAATTGAGGTGCGACCACGTTGTCTTTTGAGCCGTTTCCTGTCACAGGCACTAGGCCGACCCACGCAAGTGAGGTACCATTTTTCTCAGAAGACTTCTGGGAACTCGGGGTGGGCAGAAATTTGTTGATCCACATAGAATCTAGTACTTTCCACCACAGAAATGTGAGGAAAATGTGTTTGTTTTGTCAATTATTTAGGTTTGCAAGGGATTCTGGGTAACAGAACCTGGTGGGAGGCAGTCGCGTCACCCCATCATGAATTAACCTGGGTGTCTAGTTTTAAAAAATGTATAGGTTTGCTAGGTTTCCCTAGGTGCTGGCAGAGCAAGGGTTCAAAAACTACAGGTAGACAGTTTGCCAAAAAGGGGTCATTTTTCACTGCGAAATTGAGGTGCGACCACGTTGCGTTTTGTGCCGTTTCCTGTCGCAGGCACGAGGCTGACCCACGCAAGTGAGTTGCCATTTTTCTCAGAAGACTTTTGGCAACTTAGGGTCGGTGGAAATTTGTTATTCCTTGCAGATTCCAGAACTTTCCACCACAGAAATGTGTGGAAAATTTGTTTTTCTTGTCAATTTTATAGGTTTGCAAGGGATTCTGAGTAACAGAACCTGGTGGGAGGCAGTTTAGTCACCTCATCCTGGATTCCCCAGGGTGTCTAGTTTTCAAAAATGTATAGGTTTGCTAGGTTTCCCTAGGTGCCGGCAGAGCTAAGGTTAAAAAACTACAGGTAGGCACTTTGCAAAAAAAGGGCCATTTTTCACTGCGAAATTGAGGTGCAACCACGTTGCGTTTTGCGCCATTTCCTTTCGCAGGCACTAGGCTGAAACATGAAAGTGAGGTACTATTTTTCTCAAAAGACTTTGGGGAACGCGGGGTGGTTGGAAATTTGTTGATCCCCGAAAATTCCAGAACTTTCCAACACAGAATTGTGAGGAAAATGTGTTTTTTTTGTCAATTTTTAGGTTTGCAAGTAATTCTGGGTAACAGAACCTGGTGGGAGGCAGTCGAGTCACCCCATCCTGAATTTCCTGGGTGTCTAGTTTTCAAAAATGTATAGGTTTACTAGGTTTCCCTAGGTGCTGGCAGAGCAAGGGTTCAAAAACTACAGGTAGACACTTTGCCAAAAAGGGGTAATTTTTCACTGTGAAAATTGAGGTGTGACCATGTTGTTTTTTGCACTGTTACCTGTCACTAGGCCGACCCACACAAGTGAGGTACCATTTTTATCGGTAGACTTAGAGTAATTCAGATTTGTAAAGCAACTGTTATTACCTGTTGAGTTTTGATGCATTTCTGCCTTCCAAATGAAAAACATTGTGTAAAAAAGAAGTCATTTTGAAAAATGACCAATAATTCTCATGCTAGTATGAGTATTCCCAATTTTGAAAATGTGCAAATATGTACTGTTTCTAAACTCTATAATTTGTACCTATTTTAGAAATACATAGGTGTCTTTCATACCAATTTTTCCATGTATTCATTTTCGAAGAATAATTGCTCCAAACCCGGTACATAATAAAAATCCATTGCAAGTTGCTGCGCAGTTTTTGGCTCTGGGTTCGTCGGGTCCTTGGTGAACCTACAAGTCCTATTTATCCCCACAACCAGATACCTCCAGCAAATGTAACGGTATATTGCTTGCAAAGAGCTGTCATAATTATAAGAAGTTACAGGTGAAAATGTTGACACAAAAGGCTGTTTTTTCAACTAATTTTCATTTTTCTAATATTTATCTGTTAGTTTCTATAAAGAGACCTTCATGGATTTAGACAAATGACACCTTTCTGAATTCAGAATTTTGTCTACTTTAATAAAATGTATAGCTGTCCAGGATCCATTATTGCTTTCATACTCATTTTTACCATTAACTGGAAGGAGGTTGGAAGCACTAAAAATAGCAAAAATAAGCATGTCCCAGAAAAGTGCCAAAACTGTGTGAAAAATGTTGGTTCTGTGAAAAAAAGACTGTAATTCCCTAAAAGCTGGGAAAATGGTGATTTCAGACCCACAGCCTCTTTTTTTATAACATTTGCAGGGAAAAACCCAGAGGCTTTCATTTGCAGCCAGTTTTCCCCATTTTTCTGAAAAGAACAAACATTTCTCTGTTTTTTGCTTAATTTCTGGGACCCCTTCAGGGGAATCCAAAAACCCTGGGTACCTCTAGAATCCCCATGATGTTGGAAGGAAAGGAAGCAGAATTGACGTGGATAACTTATGTGGTCTAAAAGTTACAGGGGCCTAAGCACGCAGTACCCCAAATAGCCAAAAAAAGGCTTAGCACAGGAGGGGAAAAGGCCTAGCAGCGAAGGGGTTAAAGAAGTTTCCAAAAGTATTTTCAGGCAAGATAGGAAAGTTGAAAGGTTTCAGTCATTAGATTTTTGTGAAACATGATGCCAAACCCCAAGTACATACATTTAGGAACATTCCATTTTCGTTGAAAAATGAAGTTATGATACAATTGGATAAGTTAGAAAAGGAGAAGTCATAGAGCAAGTTTCGTCCTCTGAGTGGGTGGCTGCTTAGTAGTTGCCATAAATGCCAATGGCAAGATAAGACTTGCATATATCTTTGCAACCTAAATAATAATATTCAGATCTACCATTTCTCCATTCCATGCATCAATCAAATGCTTGCCCTTACCAAGAGAATTAAATGCTTTTCTATTTTTGACCTTGAGGCTGCTTATCATCAGGTTCCATTACTCACAGATAGCAGACATCTCACAATGTTCATTACACTATTCAGATTTTACCGGTTCTACAGAGTACTGTTTAGTCTGGTCTCTGCTACTGCCATCTTTCAGAGGCTCATGCAGGTGATTTTTAAAGATGTAAAGAACCTGATAATGTTCCAAGATGAAATCTTAGTAATAGGCACAACGAAGGAAGAAATAAATATTCCAATTGCTCAGTCTTTTGGAGAACAGAGAGTTAACCGCAGAACATAGGAAATGTAGATTTTTATGTAATGAAGTTACTAATTGGAGACATCTGGCCACAGGGGATGGCATTAATCCCTAAAAGGAACTCTGGATGAAACTAGGACTGCACCTGAACTAAAGAACAGGGAGAAGTTATGTCCCTTTCTTGGTTCAGTGGATTTTGATTCCAAATTTGTTAAAGATTTTTCCTCTAAGACATATGATATTAGAGAACTTTTTAAATTAAGAAATATATTTGAATGGTCCAGTAATTTTCATGATGCATTTTGTTCTCTTAAAGATGACTGTGAAAAGCGCCTCCACTGCAAGGATGTGACCTTGCCCTACCTAGTATTGCCACTGCTGATGCGAGTGGGATGGGTCTAGGTGCTGTACTCACACAAAAGAATGCTTATGTTGAGGAATATGCCACAGCGTTTGTGTCCCACTCTCTGACACCTACTGAAGAAAAGTATTCGGTCATGGAGTGGGAGGCATTGGTGTGTGTGCATGGGGATTAGAACACTTCAGACAATTATTTTTGGGGGGATCGAAATTACATTCCAGAGTGATCATAAACCCTCTTACCAAAGTCTTGACCACCAAAGGACTGTTTTCTGCTTCCCCCAAGATTGGACCATATGTCTCTTCACCTAATCAATTACAATTATCAGGTACAGCATTTACCTGGCACTGAGAATGTGGTGGTGAATTTTTCTTAGTTTCATACCTGTACCTTTGTGTGCGTAAGTTAAGACATGGCTGAAGACTTTTGTGTGGCAAATATATATGGAGATTTCAAGGCATAACATATGATGAATGGATGCTAGAACATGATATGTTAATCATTAGTGTTCGCTGCATGATGTCAAGGGGTTGGCCTGAAAAGAGATTGTCGGCTAAAGAGTTGTTGCACTTTTGGGATTTAATGCATGAATTATGTGAAGAGGGTGGTTTATTGTTAAGGAGTGGTGGAGTCATTCTCTCCTTCAAACTGAGAACCAGAATTCTTGACATTTGCCATGAAGGGCTTTTAGGAATTGGCAAAACTAAGTGTAGAGAGAAAATTGGTCCTTATGGCCTGGAGTGGGTAAGCGGATAGAAATGAAGGTCAGAGCTTGGATACTATGTAAGTTCTAACAAAACTCAGGGTACACTCAGACCACCCCTTCACCCTAATTCCTGTCCTATTATGCCTTGGGAAAAGTTGGTATGGATATAATGGGACCCGTATAGGAACAGGACGAGCAAGTGTATGTGATTGTCTTAATCAATCACTTTTCTAAATGGCCAGAAATTATTATAGTACAAAAGGCTGAACGGGAAGCATCATAAGTTTTTTTGGACAAAACTTTCCCCAGAGAGGGTTTGCCCAAGGGTATCCTAAATAACAATGGTCTGACAATTTTAAGGTGCAGAAATTGTATTGTGTATCTTCCAGCTGACAATGAAGCACTTGAACAGTCAAACCGTGTTATCAAGGGCATTAGCTAGTAACAATAGCCTAGCCTACAGAAGTGAATTACATAAAACTGTGTGGGCCTACAGAATTACTCTGTGTGGTAGCACAGGTCTAAGCCCCTTTGATCCCATGTGAGACCAAATGCCCATGTCCAAAGATAACATGGGTTGGTTGGAAGCAGCCAGAAGGGTGAATTGTTCAGCTAAAGTGTTTAAAGGGAACTTAGAGAAAGCACAGAGAGTGTGAAAAAACATGCTATGACAGAAAACATAACAACAAGGCAGTGCAACTAAACGTTGGGGATTTAGCAGGAGTTAAAAGGAGTGGAAATTTTGGGAAGGTCCAAAGCAGCTTACAGTGGAAAACATTTTCTGTAATGAAGCTTTACTAAGCAATGGAAAGGTGTGGCATTTCTCTACCATGTTGTAATGCAAGCAAACAACGGGAATGTTATGCTTCAGAAAAGGAATATGAAAGGCACTACTACTTTGAATGGTAGATGGTGATTTGAGGATGATTCTGATCAGTCTAAAAATCAGGATGACCCCATGCACCAGAAACAACATATAAGAGGAAATCCAACAGGCCTAATAATTAAATGGCCCATTCTAGCTGCAAAACAAAATGGAGTAGGCCGTCCAGTTGTAAATCCAAGAAAGTTACAAGACTATGTCTATCAGTAACTCCTTTCTCAAGGGTTACCTATCGAAATAAATGTTATCCATTAAACATGTATGAATCATTTAATGGAAATGGAGTTCACTTAATTTTACATGATTTATTAGGTAGTTTCTTTCTTAAGGGTTACCTATCACAAGTAAATGTTATTCATAAAACATGTAAGAATTCTCTATGAGCCAGGTAATGAAAAATTGAGTTTACTTAATTTTGCATGATTTATTACATAGTTGTTTCTACATTGATAGCTTGCGTTTATTTTTATGAAAGGGGGAGATTTGTTGTGTACTGTACTATTTTGTGACCCCTGCGTGACACCGTACCTCTGTTTAATGTGATTTCATAATTTATTTATTATTAGGTGAGTATGTACGCCACATAAGTGAGGACTAGATTACGGGTTGTATTTGCAATTACAGGATTTTAATTTACTAATCTGGCGTATTATCCGATTAAATTGGGAGTTGAGCTGGTAATGGAATCAGGTGATGAACTCTTGATTACTAAGGGTTCTGAGACATTTTGTGTCTTATCCTATTATCGTTTCTAAATTATTGGTTTCACTTACACATTCCCCAGACCATCAAAAACTGTACCTCCCTGCTGCCCTTCAGAAAGCTGGTAAAAACCTGGCTCTTTAACTTACAATAACCATGTTACTCTCTCAGTACTGCACATACGTCTCTGTTCAGCGCTAAGACGCCCATGGGCATATGCACGCTTTATAAAACTACAAGTCAAATCAAGTAGGTGTTGGGTCTTGCGCCATTGCTCTTCTACTGTTTACTCATCACAACGTGCGTTGTGTTACTGATTTCAAGACCTTATTAGTCGCTTTCCTATATTAGAAAATACAGATAGTTCTGCTGGAACTGTGCAAACTCACTTTTCATGCTTACTTTTGATGATGGAACCTTGCAGGCATGACACACGGGTGTTTGGGCATAGTTTGCCAATGTAAGAACAGTTATGGTAACTGTGTGTGCTTTCGGTTTACAGTCACACGTGTGCTTCGACGCACTACAAAACACGTGTTGGCTGTAATTGTCTGACTGTATGACTTCATCAAGTTGTTTTTTGGAAACATTGTACTGCTGAGTATCTGACACTGGACACCCGAATAAAGAACTGGAACTAAGAAATTTTACAAGACTTTTTGGATTTCTGTTGAACAGAATAATACTCATGTGGAGTGCTCATGGGTGAACCATTGCATTCTGAAATGTTGACAGACGTGCAGTTGATGACTGACTTTAGAGGACGCAGGATACTGTTGTTCCGCTTCTCGCCTGCCCCATGTGTTAGAAGCTAACAAATACCGCTACCTCTGTGTTTTTAGGTTTCTGCTCCTGACAGCTTTAGTTGTCGGTTGGTCAGACCTATTGTTTCTAATACATTGAGACTGATATTTACAAAAAATTCATGCAGCACAGAGGATAAAATGACTCCGTTGCATTGCACAAAATGGGGAAAAGCAGAATAACGCCATATGTACTAAGTGATGGTGCTTTCTTTCTCTCTCCCTGAGCAGGCTCTCCTTAGACTGCCATGCACCAACACACACACTCTTGCACCTTAGTACAAGGGTGTGTGTGTGTTTTTGTAGGGGATTTTTTTTGTCCTTGATGGGGACTCTCCCTGTACATAAACTATCCTTTAATAATTTCCTGCTTTTGGGGTGTACTGTTTGCAGCTCACAAGCAAAGCATGAAAAAGTAGAAGAAATAAAAACATTTCTCTTGTTACTTCCACCTCGAAGAGGCCTACAGGATTGGCATAAATCCCTATATATCAATGTTTGTAGATAAGAATTTGCCTCAAGACCCCATTGTTGGTTGCCTGAAAAGGTCTATGTGCCACCCATGGAAAACCCAATTGGCGCACATTCATGTAAAGCAGCGCAAAGGGCTACTTTTTGTTACTTTGGGTAGCTATCCAATGCAATTTATGATTTGCATTGGATAATAAATCCCAGCATAACACCATGCCGTGTTTGTGTTACAAAACTAACTCATAACCTGCACAGAATATTAGTATTTCTCCCAGCATGAATAGATAGCTTTATGTTCTATTTAACTTACCTGCTGTTGATTCAATAGCTTTCCACTCTGTTGTTTGCCCTGTTCAGGAGTATTTCGGTCTCAGTTTTCAAATTTGTGAAATGTCTTTCCACTGCTGATGTCAGACCTGGCATTGCTTTGTCTGAGAGGGACTATTTTGATGTCCTTGCTCTCTCCCTTACTCCTCTCAGAGGACAGTGGATTGTTGTTTGAGCTAGGTTGTTCATCAATAAAGAGACGCTGGTGATGTGTTAAGCCATAGTACTTATGTCATCATGAATGGATGAATGAAATGGCACTTGTAAAGCAGCCGTCTAGCCGAGGGTGTCTAGGTGCTAGGCTCCACTATGAGGGAAGGACGAAAAGAAGATTAGTGCTATCCAAAATTTCATTAGGTTGAGTGATTGTTTTCAGTTCGGGGGGGAAGTGAGTTCCAGAGCTGCAAGGTGGTGGCAATGAAGCTCCTTTAGCCCAACTGTGACTTTTCGAATCCTGGAACCACCAGGTTGTGCGCAGAGGTAGAGCGAAGAGTTCTGGAAGGGGTATACCACCAAAACGTTTGCCTGAAGAACTTGGGACCACAAAGAGATTTGCAGCCATATTCATGAACCTGAATTGCGCTCGCAAATGGCCAGATTCTGAGAATCTGGCCGTTTGCGAGTGCGATTTTTGCATTTGGGATTCATCATCCCAAATGCAAAAATCGCTATTTGCGAACTCGCATATTTGCGAGGAATTGGATTTAAGGAATCTCTAATAGAGATTCCTTAAATGCAATTCATCACCCTATTAGAAATTGCGAATTCGCAATATTTGGTCGCAATTTACCACGAAATCTGACTTCGTGGTAAATTGCGATAAACGAGTAAAAAGCACTTTTGTGCATTTTTTACTTTTGCATGTTGCACACACACATGTCCTCTGGACATGTGTGTGCGCAACACCTGTTCAAATGTACATTTAAGGGTGCTACAGGGTGTCCTTTGGACACCCCTGGCACCCTTCAAATCGCAATCTTATTTGCGATTAGCAAATTGCTAATCGCAAATAAGGAATCAGTAGGAATCGCAATAATTTTTGCTAATCCTACATGAATCCCGTTTTGCGAGTCCTTAATAGCGATTCGCTATAATTCGCTATTAGGGCCTCGCAAAACGGGAGATTGATGAATATGGCTGTTGAATTTTATTCCTTTTTTGACAGGAAGCCAGTGAGTTGCACCAGTGCAGAGGATACAGATTGGCTGCTGCCTTTTGCAGGATCTGAATTTTGTTTATAGATTTTTTGCTTTAAACTGTTGAAGAGGGTGTTGTAGTAATCTATTCTTGAAAGGACTAAATAGGAGGTCACTGATTTCTGCAGATCTTTAGGAATAAAGGAACAATTTTCCTAAGACAATTCATAGTGCGAAATGGCGCAGATGTGATGGAGTTTATGTGGCGCTCAAACGAGAGCTTTCTATAATATTACTCCTAGGTTCTTTGCTTTAGGAGTGGGGGTCAGGTGTGGGTACTTAGCTCTGCTGGCCACCGGACCAGAGACCACATGGTTGTGTTCTTTCCAAAAAGCAACACCTCAATGTTATCAGAGTTAAGCTTCAGGCAATTGTAATTTATCCATTCACCAAACTGACCCATGCAGCTGTGAAACCGAAGGGCTGTTTGAACCGAATCGCAGGCCACCGAGACCACAATTTGTGTAATGTTGGCGTAAGAAATGGCTGAAAAACCAAAAGATCTGATGAGTTTAGCCAAGGGAGCAACATATATATTAAAAAGGGTAGGATTCAGGGCAGATCCCTATGTAACACCACAGAGAAGAGAGGAAAACTGAGATTTTGATTTTTCAAGAGCCACAAACTGTTTCCTGTCCTTAAAAAAGGATTTCACAAGGGGAGGGCTACAATCTTGATGCCAATGCATGCAAGTTGTTCACGCAAGATTTCACGATTGACAGTGCCAAACGCTGCTGATAGAACTAATAAGATCAGGGCAGCGTTTCCTCCCGAGTCAATTGTTTCTTGAATTTGCTCATTAGCAGTGATCAGGGCAAGTTCTGTACTATGGAGGCTTCTGAAACCGAACTGACAGGCATCAAGATGATGACGATCGTCCTTGATGAAGCTAGTGAGCTGGGAGTTTATCTCCATCTCAATAGTTTTTTGCTGGAAAAGGGAGGTGGAAGATGGGGCTGTAGTTGTTTGGACTAGAGTAATCTAACTTAGGTTTTCGGGGAGGGGAACAATTGATGCCAGTTTCCAGTCAAGCGGAAATTAACTAAAACTGAAAATCTGATTAAAGATGTTCGTATAATGCTTTGACATGATATGTGGTGCTAATCTGAATATTTTGGGTGGGCAAGGATCCAAAGGAGGGCCAGATTTTATCTGTTAAATAAGAGATGACTCTTGAGATAGAAAAAGAGGAGAGAAGGAAGACACCGTCCTAAGATTGTAAGCTTTATTCTATAATCACACATTGGAAGTTTTTCCAGAATGGTTGGAGAGTTCAGTTGGTTCTACCGAGGCTACTGCACCTCTGTAGGTGGGCTGGACTACTCTTGAATCTGCGGAGGAAGCCTCCTAGGTGGAGAAATGGTTGAAAACTGCATCTGTTTCAGAAGAGAAGTCACTAGGGAACTGCAAAAATCCTGACTGATGTGATTGTTTTTATCAGGAGGTTTGGTTAACTTTTTACAGTGGCACAGAGTTCTTTGGATTCATTATTTGTGTAGAACCTCGCAGTCCTGAGACAGTCTGAACCACTGTGTAGAGGTTGCCATACTTCTCTCCCATCCAAAAAGGCGTGGCTTTTCACAACACTAAGAGCACACTCTCACATGGACACAATGCTGATGATAGGCGTGCTGCATGATTATGTCGCAATGATTCTGCACCGCGCTAAGGACAGATAGTTGGATGTACAACTCTGCTTAGTGGTCGCAAATGGAAAATCGTGACATTTGCGACTGCTAAAAAAGGTGTGGTTATTACAAACTCTCTTTTGCGAGTCGTTAACCTATTACCTACTTGCATATTAGGGTTTGCGAGTCACTATTAGAAAGAGTGGTGCTTAGAGTGTCCCTTCCTAATAGAGAGTTGCTCTATTACACTATTTGCAACCGCAAATCCAGTCAGCAAGCAATTGCAGTTACAACCTACTTCAAGTAGGTGGTGAGCCAGTCACAAATGGGAAGGGGTCCCCAGGGGACCCCTTCCACTTTGTGAATATATGCAAAAATACTTTTTAGGGGCAGTCAGTGGTCCCACGGACCACTGCCTGCCCTCAAAAAATGAAAAGAAAACTTCTAATTTCTTCCTTTTAAACACATCCCGTTTTCCTTTAATGAAAATGAGCTGCATTTGAAAACAAAAGTTGCTTTTTTATTTAAAAAGCAAACACAGCAGGCCACCATCCCTGTGTTTTTGCCCATTCCCGATGGGTCGGAAATTGCAATATGCCTCATGAATATTGATGAAGCAGGTCACTTGTGACCCTATTGGGAATCGCTATCCCACTAAAACTCTGGACTACGTGGATGACATCGCTATTGTGACCTTCGATCCAAACTCGGCCATATCCGCAATAGAGAAGAGGCGAAGCAATTTGGGAATGTCTCGGGGTACGCACTTAATCAGGGGAAAAACAAGATTGTTTTAAATAAGAAATGCGTGATGAGGGATGCGCGGCTGGTGGAACAAGCCACTTATCTAGGTGTCTGCATTACGTCTGATCTGGAAAATCTGGTCACTATAAATGTAAATCCAATAATGGCTGCAATGAAGAAAGATCTTCAACGCTTGGATAATTTACATCTTTCTATCATCAGCAGAGTAAACGTGATTAAAATGGTATTCTTCCCCAAAATTCTTTACTTGTTTAGAGCAATCTGCTAAGAATTCTCCACATCTTGGCTTAAGTCAATAGAACGGATGTTCTCTAGTTTCATCTCTCTCTCCAGAAGGATCGTGTCGGTTTAGCTCTCCCAAACCTGCAGGCATACTATTGGGCAACCATGCTATTGTATAATAAGGAACTACTGCAGAATAACTGGGAAGTTGTAGAGGGGGATGCCTACACGCCCTCTACTTTTCAATTACTACTGGGTAGCGATAACAGAGGGGATTTGTGGAGACATCTACACGACAGTTACCACAAAAAGATTACGTTAAAAACATTATTTAGTAGATTCAAGGTTTGGAAGACCGTCAGGAAAATGCCCGGGATAGGAAGATTATATTTCTATACACCCATAAAGAACAATCCAGATCTGCCCGAAATTTTTAACAATAATTATTTGCACAAATGGCACAATGCAGGAAATAAATTAATAAATTGCCCCACTTGGTATCTGTCGATTTATGCTAAGATGTCCGAGTTTTCCTCACAACAAAGTTGGACCTTGAAATAGAGAGCTTTAATAAAAAGCTGATTTGAGACTACATATCATATGTAGACATTTCTCCCCTTTTTGTATAAGGAGTAAAGTTCAGCACAGTAACATGATCAGGAATACAATATGTCCTGATCCAAAATGGCGGCAGTACCTGACACGGGTCACGTTGGCCACGTGACCGCGTCCGAAATTAAAACCGGCAAGTACAGCGCCAGGCGATGTGGATGAGACGCTGCGCTCTCAGGGATCTAGATTGGTGAGGAGTAGGGGGGCAGGGAAGTTCTGAGATGCCTCGGCCAGGTGTGAGTTCTGAACGCAGTGTGTTTTGCAGCCCGCTTTTTTAACCTTGCAGCCCGCTTTGTTAACCTTTCCCTTGCGCAGCACTTCCATGGAAGAAAATATACGTAGTGAGTGTTTTAGGAACTGGCAATGTAAGGTGAACCAAACGGGTCATTCTACCATCGTCTTGGGTGTCACCATGTTACTTTGGAGTTGGGCATCTGCAGAGAGTTCAAAGAAGTTTGACACTATATAAAGGATGAACAATATCGATATGGGTGTGGTTTTGAGGATTGACCGTCATAACTGCAACGTCATCCGCATATGCGAATACCGTGTGTGCAATATTTTGCACTATGAATGGCTTAATTAAAGGACTAGCAGATAATCTGTTTAATAAGGGATTGATAAATAATGCAAATAATAATGGGGAGCAGGGGCAGTTATGACGGTCAATCCTTGCGAAGCATTAATAGAGATTGAACGGTTGGCCTCAGAATTTGGTACAATATCAGGCTATAAACCGAATCTCCGGGAAGACTCAAGTATTATGTACGGAGGAAATGCGATATAGTGATCCCAAAGTTGTATCCGAGGTAACATAAGTTGGTATAATAATCAAGACCTCTATGAATGGTATTGTGGAAGCCAACTCGACCAACACATTCCAACACATTAAGCAGTCGCTAGAAAGATGGGGACGACTCCAATTAACAATTATAGGAAGAGGTAATATTATTAAGATGAGTATTTTGTCAAAAGTTTTGTATATGTTTAGAGCAATACCATTAGAGATTCCAGCTCAATATATACAACAGCTACAATCTATTTGCGCAAGATTTCTATGGTCTCCTGGGAAACCTCGGAGGGCAATGAAATTGATGACTCTCCAGATTGAGAGAGGGGGTCGTGCTATTCCTGATTTCTTGTTATATTTTTATGTTTGGTTTTTACAATGAATGCGATTATTATTAACAGGTGAATCAGTTGAGAAAAAGGCAGAATCACCCTCTATATACTATTTATTGCTGGGAATTCATGCAAAACGTAGTTTATTCAAAGAGCTAGAGGGGAATTATTATAAGAGAACACGCTATAAGGTATTGGATTCAGCTTTTACAGTATGGCGAAAGATGGCTAGAATGATCATCATTGGGAAAGTGTCATATTATACACCATTCAATGCAGAGAAAATATTACCTTTTGTTTTTCAGGACAGGGCAGCGTTAGAGAGGACACACCAGGGGATAGTGCAAATTGGGGATATGTTTGAATTAAATGGACTTTTGGCTACTTACGAGAGACTGACTGTAAAATATCAATTGCCCAAATCATCATTTTTTAAATATCTCCAATTAAGAGATTTTATTAATAGAAGACACATTAATGTTGGGATAAGCCCGGTAGTAGAGGCGATTCGCAAAGGCGAGAAAATTGGGCTTTTGTATAATTTGTTAATGGAATATTATAGACTTGATGATTTGTAGAAGTTTAATCTGTATTGGCAGAATCAGCTGGGGGAACCTTCTTTATCAATAGAAGATGCAATAATTATGTCTAAGGAGGCTTTCCTATCTGCCAATTTGAAGGCACAATTTTTAAAAACTGGTTTTTGTTTATACTATACGCCAGAGCGTATGATGTAGTGGGGTTCACATTATGATGGGAAATGTTTCCGATGCAAATCTGATAATGCAGATAGTATTCATATATTTTTTAGTTGTTATAATGTCACGATTTAGGCACATGTAGTGAGACTACAGATCCCAGAATGCTTGTTGTGTAGTCAGTTCTCACTGTCTACTACTTTCCTTTTCCGGCTTTCTATATCTGCTTCCCTTGGTAAGCTCTCGGTGCTTGTCACCTGTGGTGTTGCCGTTTCCTTGTGCTTATCGAACCTGGACCCTTACTACGGAATACGCGTTACTACCTTTCACGGAATACTGATCTCCTTGGGATTCGAGCGGTGGAGCCGCGTTCTAGGGTTGTGTCTTTACTTTGGGATTCAACAGCGTTTGTTGACCTTTGATCCCACTGGGAGCCGCGCTGGAAACACTGAGTCAGCTGCACGCTATCATTGTGGAAATAAGGCTTGAATCTTGTTCTCTTTTTACCGCGTAATCACATTGTATCGGGACTGAGGCTAGCGGAGTGCTAGCATTGGGAGAGTGCCTTTTTCTTTTCTAATTTTTGTTTGTTTACGTATTCATGTTTTTGGGGCTTGGCATTCGGCCGAACATTTTGATTTCCTCGGAGCTGTTGAGAGGCTCGGATTTGTTTCTTGGAAAACACTGTAACAAGAACTATTACATTTCGTGTTGAACATCCAGAGACCATATTAAAAGAAGATAAGTAGTGTTCTCATTTGACTGAGAGTTATTACAGAGAAAGTATCTTTATCTTTCCAGAACTGGGGTTCTTGGGCAGTTCCCTGTTTCATTTGCTATTTACTTTATTTTTCCTAATTTTGCCCTTTTCTGATGGGATGATTGTGGAAGTCTTGTCATGTAAGTGTAATTCGACATCATCATATATATAGAGGTGATATTGTACTCCAGGGAAGAGTGTGATTTTCATGTCCTTGTGTCTCTATGCATGAACCAGAATACAGATCCAACGCTTGGTGTCTCTCCTGTTGTCGAGCCCTGTAGATGGTTTATGGCTGCCAGTCTTTTATGTTTTATTTATCCACTTTTCCCCTTACCTGGGTGAGGCGAGTGTTATAATTAAGGCTCACTTGAGGTGCCGTATCTAGGGAGGAGAGAAACTAGCAACTACGTCGCTCCTGCTTTACCTGATGCTTAAGGTTAGTCAATCTGTATAATTTGTGACAGAGTGACAAGCCCACGTTCTAATACGGCCTGAGTGACGGACACCAACACGGTCCTGACGTCTATGTTAGAAGCCCTTAACGCATTGCGCGTGGAGGTAGATGCAGTAAGAGGGGAGAATCACGAGATGAGGAATTAAATGAGTACCCTTCGATATGAGGTAGCGGGAATAGCACAATCCAGTCCCACTAGTTCTAGAGGAGCCCATTACATCAGGGACTCCACATTACCTCCTCCCCTGCAGACACAAACCTCCATTACACAGGGAGTTCAAGGTCCTTCAACCATCCAAGTTATACAACCAGTGCAATTACCATTGGCACCCCCAGAAAGGTTCTTAGGGGATCCTAAGAAATTCAGTACATTTCTGGGACAGTGTAGGTTGCATTTCATGTGCAAACCTACTGTCTTTCCTGACGATCATTCCAAGACGGCATTTATGTTGTCGTATTTAGGGGGTAACGCGGCAAGTTGGTCATTTCCGCTGATTGAAAGGAATGATCCAGTCTTGAATGACTTCGAGGAATTTTGTGCAGAAATGCGTAAGCTTTTTGATCGCAAAGCACACATGCTATCTTTAGATAGAGAGCTGATTACGCTTAAACAGGGATCACAAAACTTGTTGTCTTATATAACTAATTTTACCCGTCTTGTTGTTGAAACTGATCGGCCATCCAAAAAGAGAGTCTCCTTGTTCTATCAAGGATTAAAAGGGGAGTTGAAGGACGCCCTGGCCCAGGTGGTGACTCTGCCTACTACTTGTGAGGAGTTAATAGACCTAACTGTTCAGCTGGATCACAGACTGCAGGAACGTAAAGGTGATAAATACCTATACTTTACTCCATTTTCCAACATCCAAACCTCGAGCAGCATCGGAAAGTGATACTTCCACCGATACAACAGAACCCATGCAAATAGGAGGAATAAGGGGCCCTTTGAGTCCGGAAGAGCGTACCCGCAGACGCAATCAGAAACTCTGCATGTATTGTGGAAAACCTGGGCACTTCATCAAAGATTGTAGAGCAATAACTAAAAGTGCAATAAATATTCCTTCGGTAGAATATCATGTCAATGCCTCGGGAAACGAGAATGCTCAAGCGAGTCAAAGACCCCTTGTTTGAGCCATAGTATGGAAAAAGAGGTCTACCACGCTGTAGCAAACATGATGCAACCGGCTGTGCCCCATATGAATTTATGTGTTACCATAAAATGGCCAGGGGAAAAACCCGTGATGGTACATGCAATGCTGGATAGTGGAGCTACGGGCAATTTCATAGATCTTCAATACGCCAAAAGATTGGGAGTCCCGTGTATCCAGAAAGAAATTCCTGAAGCTGTGAAGGCTGTGGATGGGTCTGATTTAACATCTGGGCCAGTATGTTATCATACACGCCAGTTGGTTATGCAAGTAGGACAAAACCATTACAAACTCATTTCCTTTGATTTAATTGATGCTCCTCAGTTTAAGTTAATCTTTGGTATGCCGAGGTTAACGCTGCACGATCCTGTAGTGAAATGGGCTGCTCGGACCATCACCTTAAGTTCGGATTACTGTGCTGACCATTGTACCCTTCCCTGCATTCATGAGGAAATTCGGATGGAAACCCCTGCAAGTACTCTGGCAAGTGGAGGAAGGTCCTTGAGCGTGAACGCTATCTCTACCCTTCCTGAGGTCTACAGGAGGTACCAGGATGTCTTCAACGAGAAAGAAGCCAGCAAGTTACCCTCACACAGGGATTATGACTGCGTGATAGAACTGGAACCAGGGGCCAGCATTCCTTGTAGCAGGATATATGCCCTTACATAGGCGGAGAACATATATCTTCAGCAGTACTTGAAGAAACTCTTAGAATCAGGATTCACATGTCCCTCTACCTCCCCAGCCTCGTCACCTCTGTTCTTTATTCCAAAAGAGGAAGGGGGCTTGCGAACATGCATAGATTACAGAGCCATCAATAGAGTAACCAGAAAGAACAGGTACCCTCTCCCTTTAATACCTATTCTATTGGACCAGATGAAAGACGCAAAAATATTTACCAAGCTTGACCTGCGTGGTGGGTATCATCTTGTGAGGGTCCGCCGAGGAGATGAATGGAAGACCGCTTTCTGCACTAAATATGGGCTCTACGAGTACCAGGTCATGCCCTTTGGCCTGTGCAATTCCCCTGCGGCATTTCAATTCTTCATGGATGAGGTGTTAAGGGGCTTGCTGGACCTTTTCATGTATCGTCTATATCGATGATATTCTCATTTACTCTGCCACACAAGAAGACCATGTTAGGCATGTGATGGAAGTGTCAGAAAGGCTGCAACCACATGAGTTATTCGCCAAAATGGAAAAATGCCTGTTTCATACCACAGAAGTGGAATTTCTTGGTTACATCATCAGCCCGAATGGGTTACGGATGGACTACAAGAAGATTCAAGCCATTATACAATGGGAATCTCCTTCTAGTGTGAAAGCTTTGCAGAGCTTTCTAGGCTTTGCAAACTTTTATCGCTTGTTCATTAAAGATTTTTCCAGAATCATCCAAACCTTAACTCATCTATTGAAGAAAGGAGCGATCTTCAAGTGGACGGATCCCGCTGAGCGGGCTTCCAGGGTTTGAAAGCCTATTTCACTACTGCACCCAGCTTACGCCACCCAGATGCAAGTCAGCCATTCGTGATGGAGACTGATGCCTCACATTATGCTATTGGAGGCATTCTATCGCAAAGAAATCCGGACATGGGCCAACTCCATCCTTTAGCCTACTTCTCCAGGAAATTGTCCTCCAGTGAGATCAATTATAGCATCACGGATAAGGAACTGTTGGCTATAAAGCGAGCATGTGAAGAATGGTGACATCATCTTTTGGGGGCAAAACACACTGTTGAAATCTTTACTGACCACCGTAATCTCCTTTTCTTGAAGAGTGCGAAGGCGTTAACACCTCACCAGTTACGGTGGTCCTTGTTTTTCTCGAATTTTGACTTTGTGATAAAGTACCATCCCGGCCCACAAAACGACAAGGCAGATGCCTTATCAAGACCGGAATCGGTATTACGGGATCAGACTTTAGATGTAGAAGATCCCCCCTTCCTTCTTAACAAGGCATCATTCAGTCCGTCTGTATCAGCTATCACATGCACCTCAGAATTCTTGAGGCAAGTTGAAGAGAAAAGCGACATGGTGGATGCGCAATCCTGGATAGCCAAAGAACCCTTACAGAGAATATCGAGAGGCAAACTCCTCTTCAGAGACAAACAGTTGTATCTCCCTGAGCATGAACTACAGATCCAAGTTCTGCAATGGACACATGATTCCTCCTTGAGTGGACATCCAGGAATACACAAAACGTTACAGACCACATCTAGGTACTTTTGGTGAGAAACGATACGGAAAGACATTGAAGAGTACGTAGCCAGATGTCCTATATGCATTCAAGCTAAAGCACTGCACTAAAGAAGTAGTGGATTGCTACGTTCTATACCCATACCTCCAGCTCCATGGCACACGGTATCAATGGACTTCATTGTAGAAATGCCTCTCAGTTTCGGCAACAACACTATTCTAGTGGTTGTAGACCATCTCACCAAGATGGGTCATTTCATTGCACTGACCAAGTTACCCACTTCAGGAGAATTGGCCATAGTCTTTTTGAAAAATGTGGTACGTTTGCATGGGATTCCCTCCGTTCTTATTACGGACAGAGGAACACAGTTTACTTCTAAGTTCTGGAATGCCCTGTGTGATGTTATGAAAATTGATGCGCGATTGTCAACGAGATACCATCCGCAGACGGATGGTAAAACGGAAAGACTAAATCAGACACTAGAGCAGTATTTGAGATGCTTTACCCTTCAACAAGAGGAAGAATGGAGAACGTTGTTGTGGATGGAGGAGTTCGCCTACAATAACACGACTCATTCTTCTTTGGGATGCTCGCCCTTCTTTTGTCTTACTGGTTATCAGCCCAATTCCATGCCTTTTGAACAGCCATGTCCTTCTTCCCATCCTACCATACAACAACAACATGAGCATCTACTGTCTGTTTTACAGGATGCCAAAGAGCATTTGGCGGCAGCCAGAAACTGCAACAAAGCACAGGCCGACAAAAAGAGAACTCCTGAGCAAGCTTATTAAGTGGGTGATAAGGTGTGGTTGAGTACCAAACACTTGAAGCTTAAGGGAAATACATGTTTTCAACCTAAGTTTGTGGGTCCGTTCCCATCATGGCCGTGGTTAATCCTGTAGCCATGAAATTGAAGTTACCTTCTTCCTGGCACATTCATCCTGTGTTCCATGTGTCCCTGTTTAAACCATATGTGCAGGGTACGAGGTCTGTAGCAAGACCCCAGCCTTTGGACAGGGGATGTCGAGTATGAGGTGAGAGCAGTACTCGACTCCAGACGGGTGAGGGGTGCCTTTCAATATCTGATTGACTGGAAGGGGTATGGACCTGAGGAGCGCTCTTGGGAACCACTCACTAATTTGCATTGTCCTGGGTTGTTGAGACGTTTCCACTCCAGGTACCCTTCGAAACCTGGTGGACCGCCGGGACGTCGGTCATTGAGAGGGGGTTCTGTCATGATTTAGGCACATGTAGTGAGACTACAGGTCCCAGAATGCTTGTTGTGTAGTCTGTTCCCACTGTCTACTACTTTCCTTTTCCGGCTTTCTATATCTGCTTCCCTCGGTAATCCCTCGGTGCTTGTCACCTGTGGTGTTGCCGTTTCCTTGTGCTTATCGAACCTGGACCCTTACTACGGAATACGCGTCACTACCTTTCACGGAATACTGATCTCCTTGGGATTCGCGCGGTGGAGCCGCGTTCTAGGGTTGTGTCTTGACTTTGGGATTCAACGGCGTTTGTTGACCTTTGATCCACGCTGGGAGCCGCGCTGGGAACACTGAGTCAGCTGCAAGCTATCACTGCGGAAATAAGGCTTGAATCTTGTTCTCTTTTTACCGCGTAATCCCATCGTATCGGGACTGAGCCTAGCGAAGTACTAGCATTGGGAGAGTGCCTTTTTCTCTTCTAATTTTTGTTTGTTCACGTATTCATGTTTTTGGGGCTTGGCATTCGGCCGAACATTTTGATTTCCTTGGAGCTGTTGAGAGGCTCGGATTTGTTTCTCGGAGAACACTGTAACAAGAACTATTACATTTCGTGTTGAACATCCAGAGACCATATTGAAAGAAGATAAGTAGTGTTCTCATTTGACTGAGATTTATTACAGAGAAAGTATCTTTATCTTTCCAGAACTGGGGTTCTTGGGCAGTTCCCTGTTTTATTTGCTATTTACTTTATTTTTCCTAATTTTTCCCTTTTCTGATGGGATGATTGTGGAAGCCTTGTTATGTAAGTGTAATTTGACATCATCATATATATAGAGGGGATATTGTACTCTAGGGAAGAGTGTGATTTTCATGTCCTTGTGTCTCTATGCAGGAACCAGAATACAGATCCAACGCTTGGTGTCTCTCCTGTTGTCGAGCCCTGTAGATGGTTTATGGCTGCCAGCCTTTTACGTTTTATTTATCCACTTTTCCCCTTCCCTAGGTGAGGTCCTCATAGGCGAGTGTTATAATTAAGACTCACTTGAGGTGCTGTATCTAGGGAGGAGAGAAACTAGCAACTATATCGCTCCTGCTGTACCTGATGCTTAAGGTTAGTCAATCTGTATAATTTGTGACATATAAATTGCATCAATTTTTGATTCACATTTAAAATTTTCTATCTATGATCACACAATCTACTGTGAAGATCTCTCCAGCATTGATGCTTTTAGGTATAGGAGAAAATGTGAAGCAGGGTACCCCTCTATTTAAATTTATATATTTGCTATTTGTGGCTATAACTGCAGCTTGCCTTTGTATCGCTTCTGATTGGCTACAAGAAGAATCCCCTGCATTTGAATTTTGGCGCTCGAAATTGTATAATCTCTTTGAATTGGAATGGAGTTTGTACGCCCTGAAGGGGGCTAGGAAACGGCAATTGGGAATATTAATTTGGGGGACTTTCCATGAACATTTGGAGATGTGAAAAGCTAATTAGTATTTAATTCCTTCCCTGTACCGGATTCAAGCTTCCTAGGACCGGTTTCTGGCATTACAGCCGGCTTCAGCAAGGCTTCCTTGAATCCAGTGGCAAAGTGAGCAAAGGACTCAAGTCTGAGCATACCCTGCCAACTTATGGCAAACAAAGCGGTACAAAAGAAGGTGGTGATGGACGGAGCATCTGAACCAATCAAACACTCACGCCCAGTCAACAGATCTGGGTTTAATCCATCACCGTTCTTTAGCCCACTCTGCCAACCCAGTTCAGACATGGCCATATACAAATCAGTCTGATCCGGTGCCTCATGAGAACTGTCCAGTCCGAACTTCCAAGCCATGCCTTCCCTGGACCAGATTCAAGCTTCCTAGGACCGGTTTCTGGCATTACAGCCGTCTTCAGCCAGGCTTGCTTGAATCCATGGGCAAAATGAGCAAGGGATGCACATCTGAGCATACCCTGCCAACTTATGGCGAACAAAGAGATACAAAAGGGGGTGGTGATGGACGGAGCATCTGAACCAATCAAACACTCACACCCAGTCAACAGATCTGGGTTTAATCCATTACCGTTCTTCAGCCCACTCTGCCACCCCAGTTCAGACATGGCCATATGCAAATCAGTCTGACCCTGTGCCTCATCGGAACAGTCCAGCCCGAACTGCGAAGCCATGTCTTCCCTGGACCGGATTCATGCTTCCTAGGACCGGTTTCTGGCATTACAGCCGTCTTCAGCCAGGCTTGCTTGAATCCAGTGGCAAAGTGAGCAAGGGACTCATGTCTGAACATACCCTGCCAACTTAGGGCGAACAAAGTGGTACAAAAAGGGGTGGTAATGGACGGAGCATCTGAACCAATCAAACACTCACACCCAGTCAACAGATCTGGGTTAAATCCATCACCGTTATTTAGCCCACTCTGCCACCCCAGTTCAGACATAGCCATATGCAAATCAGTCTGACCCTGTGCCTCATGGGAACAGTCCAGCCCGAACTGCCAAGCCATGCCTTACCTGTACCGGTTTCAAGCTTCCTAGGACCGGTTTCTGGCATTTCAGCCGTCTTCAGCCAGGCTTGCTTGAATCCAGTGGCAAAGTAAGCAAGGGACTCACGTCTGAGCATACCTTGCAACTTATGGCGAACAAAGCGGTACTAAAGGGGGTGGTGATGGACGGAGCATCTGAACCAAACAAACACTCACACCCAGTCAACAGATCTGGGTTTAATCCATAACCGTTCTTTAGCCCACTCTGCCAACCTAGTTCAGACATGGCCATATGCAAATCAGTCTGACCCTGTGCCTCATCGGAACAGTCCAGCCCGAACTGCCAAGCCATGCCTTCTCTGGACCGGATTCAAGCTTCCTAGGACCGGTTTCACCATGCCTTCCCTCGACCAGAGTTAAGCTTCCTAGGACCGGTTTCTGGCATTACAGCCGTCTTCAGCCAGCCTTGCTTGAATCCAGTGGCAAAGTGAGCAAGGGACTCATGTCTGAGCATACCCTGTCAACCTATGGCAAACAAAGCGGTAAAAAAGGGGGTGGTGATGGACGGAGCATCTGAACCAATCAAACACTCACACCCAGTCAACAGATCTGGGTTCAATCCATCACCGTTCTTTAGCCCACTCTGCCACCCCATTTCAGACATGTGAACAGTCCCGCCCGAACTGCCAAGACATGACTTCCCTGGACTGGAAATAAGCTTCCAAGGACCGGTTTCTGGCATTACAGCCGTCTTCAGCCAGGCTTACTTGAATCTAGTGGCAAAGTGAGCAAGGGACTCACGTCTGAGCATATCCTGCCAACTTATGGCGAACAAAGCGGTACAAAAGCGGTTCATGCTCTATATCTGTATGCACACAATTAAGATGTGACATTTTAGATGTTGTGGAAACTGGTCTGTTGTGTACATATATTTTCCATACTTTAGGAACCATTGTGTGCAGTACGCATATCCCTTCTTTGTATACTTGGGGATGGTTTAGTACAGTATCTTCTTTTAATGTGCAGATCGAAACTAAGATCACAGTGTCTGTTGGAAAGAATGGCTCACAGAAGGAGCTTGGATGACATATGCGTTCTACGAGAGAGAGTAGTTGGTACGAGAGAGAGCAGCTGTATGGGGTACTTATAGTGTTTGTTACAATTGTGTGTGTGTAGATGAGTAGAATGGGAGCATAAAGGCAGAATCCTTGGTTACACGACGGTGTGTTGTGCTCCTTTCATTTGACAGTCTTTCTAAGGATGATGTTTCCAACTTGGGTGCTGTTACGACCAGTATAGCCCTGAAGAATTTGCCGAAAAATTACAGGCATTGAAACATGTTGGCATGTTAAATGGGTATGCATAAAAAGCAACCTACAGACATTTTTTATTTGACAGCTCACTCCTACTAAATATTAAAGTATCGTGTGAAAGGTGTGTCTGTCAATTTTAATTATACTTTGTCACTAATAGAGAGTGTACTTATTTGCCACTCTCTCTGCACCTACACAATTTATGTTTTTGTTTGTTGGACACTTTTTTGTTATAGACAGGGTGACTACCGATGATGAGAACAGTGGGCTTATCTGGTGAGTACCTGCCAGTTATCCCCTTGGTGGTTCGCCTGTGAGGGGTCACCTTGTCTCTTTCACATTTTTTTCTCATTTCTTTAAATTCACTAAGATTTATTGTTTACTGACTATTCAGAAGCAGAGTTGGGAGATTGAAATATTCGGTCACCAGTTGTTTCTTCTTTGGAGAGACTGTCAGTGGAATGGAAGTTTTTTAGAAAATGAAATATGTTAAGGCATTGATGTATGGCAATTAACCATAAGTAAGGAGTAGGTTATTTTGCAAAACAACTGAAAATTTTGTGATATAGACACTTCGTAGGGTAGACAACGAAAAGTGATCTACACACGATATCTCTTGCCTTAAGGTGCGGATGTTGTTGATTTATGTGATTTATGAGTGGAGGGCTACCCGTGTCCTTTAGATGTACCCTCTTGGTTCGTTGTTGTGGATATACAATGCAGGAATCAACCAGATAGTCTGCCTATTCTCCTCTGTCTGGATCCATTCTTTTGACGACCTGGAAAATAAATTTGGATTAGATCGGTGCGACTTTTTAAGTATCTTCACATTAGAGGCATTTTGTCATAGAAGGTAGGTGGGAGTGGGGGAATTGCAAAAGCTAATCTAGTAGACACACTGCTATCTGGCACAAGAAACACAATTGGGGGTATTTATTCTCACATTAATACTATCTTTCCCGATGATATGGAGAAAGTCTCACAGAAATGGCTAGAGCAGGCTGCAATCTGGAATGAAGAGTTTAATTACGCTTATGAAATGTCGCAAACAATTTTAATGTCAACCAAATTCCAAGCACAATTTTTTAAAACCTGTTTCTTTTTATATTACACGCCGGATAGAATTGCAAAGTGGTGAAGCGGTCCGAGCACCTGCTGTCCAAGATGTATGCTTTATAATGCTGACTGTATACATATTTTCTCTACCTGTAAACGACTAAAATCTGTCAAACATGAGAAATTTCTATCCACCATTTTGAATAATACAACTGTTCTATCCAGCAGGGTTATTTTACTGGGGGCAGCTGACCCCGGAAAACACCAGCGCAGGCCATGAACTTATCTTCATTGCAAAGGCTGTCTTCAGGTTATGTATAGCCTCAGCATGGCGGGACATTACTATCTCCACTTTCCAACAATGGCAGGCCAGATTTCTTGCCATTGCAACCATCGAAATTGCTGTCTATAAACGCAAGGGGAATAGGTGACAGATAAAAGGTCTAAAAATCTCGTCCCCACTAATTGTATGGCGCCAGACCTTAGGCTTTACGGAATGAATTCTAGGTTTAAAGTGTAACCAGATGCACATTAATATATGTATTTTTCATGTGTTTATTATGGTCTTTCATGCTCTATATCTTTATGCATTCCTGTCTGTCCGGGTGGGAGGGGGGTCGGGGGAGAGGGAGAAAGTTTTTAAAAATCTGAATAAAGATGGTTAAAAAAAAATAAGGGAATCGCTAAATGTGTCTAAAACACATTGGTACATTCCGTTTTGTGAGTCGCAAATTGCAGGTCGCAAAAAATTGCAATTCGTGTCAGCAAAACGGGATGGTCGTACCTCTGGCCCCTATTACTGCATGTTCGTGTCAAGCAGGGGGCTATCAGCATTGTCCAGCAGCTCACACAGCAAGATCAGCTAAATGTCCATGCCCAGAGTGAACAACATCTGCTCAGGCTGACTTGGAGCCCGTACATCCTGGGGATAGGATGTAGCCTTGTAGCCTTGCGGTCAGAGCTGTCGACCTTGAAGCTGGGAAACGCTCAACATCCTGTGATTCTGGGCAAATCACTTAGGGGCATATTATCAAGGCGGGTGATATGAGATTATTGCTGCTTTAGGTGCCATTTTCAGCCGCAAAGCGGCGATACTTTTATCGCCCTATTAGCAAGCTGACGCTAACAACAGTTAGCGACAGCTTGTAGGCGATAGCGACCGGTTTGGGGCCCGCCTTGCATGTTCACGATATTTATCGCTAATGACATGCAAAGTGGGCGTACCCAACCTGTTAGCGACTGAAAGCAGTCGCTAACATCACTAACGGCTATTATCAAAGCAGGCGTAGCAATGAAAAAATTTGCGCTAAGCGCGAATATCGTAAAAACCTAACGCCTGCTCAGACCACTTCTTAGCCTGTATATCCAATGGGAGGTGGATATTCAGGTTAAGACCCTATTAGCGGGGGGCAGAGCTAGCCGTGCTAGGAAATGGCCACGCCGTAGGCGAGCTCTCCCGATCAAGCAACTATCCTGCAAAATATCCTGGGTTTCTGAGTGTAAAAACCGACAAACTTTGTCTGCTCGATGAGCGGATAATCTCTGCTACCTGCTGACACCATCCAAGTGAAATTTGGCCGACCTCGAAGCGGGAGCTCCGACATCCACCGGGAGTAACGAGGCGCCTTCCCTGCTGTACGTAACCATGTAATAACTACGCAAGCCCGCAGCTGTGTGGGCGAGCTGTAGGCCGTGACGGGCCAGGGAGAACCAGCAGAAGACCGCGCCAGCTCTCTCAAGCTGACTCTGCTGAGCGGTGGAGCTGTGGAGGAACTACCACTGTGGAGGTGAGGGAGCGTTGCTACAACTGCTGGGCCTGAACGGCACACATCCTTCCTGGGTCGCAGGCGGCACCCGTGGCCTGCACGCACCGTGCTCCTGTCTTTCCTGCATCCCCCCTCTGCCAATACAGCGCATTGGAGGCTGGAGGCAACCCCGCGTATATACCCTTGCTGAGACTTGCCCTGATTGCGCCATTTTTGACTGTCTGCTCGACCTCGCTCTAGGCCGCGCTCGCTCCTGGACTGGATGCCGACTACCCGCCGGGCCCATACCACGTGTCGCTAACAGGACTTGCCCTCATTGCTGAACCGCGACCCTGCTGCTGAGACGCGCGTTGCCGAGAACAGACACTATCTGCCTCTGCAATTTGCCCTCTTGAACGTGGCCATGGGTAAGCCGGAGAAAACGCAAACGAAAATTCATTTCGACAGCCAGCAGAAGACACTCACGCCATCCACTGATCGCCCAACGCCAGCCCGTGATGCTGCCCCTTCCCCCACCATGCAGACACCAGTGGATGTCCAGGCTATGTTCTCCAGCATCCAGTCCACCCTGACCAACATCGATGGGAAGATTGACTCCCTAACGTATCGGGTGGACCGTATGTCGGAGCGTTTGGACAAACAAGCTGAGCGCGTGGATATGGTGGAACGCCGCATATCAGATGCGGAGGATGCCACGCGGCAGCTCGAACTGAAGCATAAAAAGGTGGACACACTCATGCAAAGCCTGGCAGCCAAGACTGAGGATTTAGAGGCAAGAAACAGCGCTGTAACCTACGCATTTTCGGTGTGGCGGACATGACCCATAGAGGAAAAATGGAGGCGTATATCAAAACTCTCCTGACCACCATTCTGGGCAAAGAAGTTTTCTCTCCGGTGTTCATAGTGGAGCGAGCGCATCGCACGCTGGCGCCGAAACCGGTGGCTGGCGCTAAGCCACGCCCTATTCTTGCCAAACTACTGAATTACAGGGACAGAGACGCTGCGCTTCGGAAGGCCCGTGAAATCGGGACTCTCACTCATGGAGGCATGAACATCTCCATATACCCGAATTTCACTCTCAGGTACAAGAGGAGTGGAAGCAATTCTTAGACGTTAAGCGGAAGCTGAGAGACAACGACATCCCCTATGCAATGCTATACCCGGCGCGCTTAAAGCTGACTCTAGATGGGAAAAGCGTGATCTGCAACACACCCCGAGAAGTGATTAAGTATTTGCAAGCAAATCACCCTCATGTACTGCAACGCAAATCACCAGGTGGTCAACTGAACGAACAGGACCCCCTTCAGATGCGGAATGATTGTCTCCCCTGACCGCTATGTGTCCTCACTACACAGCTGTTATTGAGTGGAAGCTATGACTGGTCACCTGAACATTGATCTACATCCTTCTTAAACTGTATATGTACATTTAAGTAGCCGACCGTCTCGGCGGACCTGTGATTTGCATGATGAACATGAAAAACTGTCTGAGGTGGCACAACATCCTGTTTTGACTGCTTCGGGTGTGCACTGGATGCCCGATGTTACTGGCTCGCATTGATGCGTGCATGGCGTGATCCCCCGGTATAACCGTGCTGGGGTAAATGGTGGGCTGCTACCGGTCCCCCCTTGTGTATTCCACACTAACTGCCCTGTCTGGGTACCTATGCATGGTTGTACTTTGCTGATTTGGCTGCTCACATGTTTTTTTCCCTTGTTTTGGGCAGATTGTTCAGGGGATAGGCTTTGTCATAATTGGGATGGCGAAGTGGGTGGCGGGTGGGGTGAGGGGTTTGGTTAAGGTACGAACAGTCACAGTATGTTTTGGTCATGACACTGCTCATAGAACCGAGCACTTAAATGTCAGTTCGAGGGGCACAGAGTACCCCTATGTCCCATGGAGATGCTTAACAGGGAATGGGTAGACACTTGAAATTGCTGACATGAAATTTTAGGGGTCTTAACAGTCCTAAGAAAATTAGACAGGTCTTTGCATGTCTAGACCGACAAGCTATAGACCTGGCGCTCCTGCAAGAAACACACCTGCTCCCTGGTAAGGCTAAGGCACTGGGGTACAGATGGGCTGAGCAATCCGTTTTGGCCACGTACTCCTCCTATGCTCGTGGGGTGACCATCCTCATACGCAAAGGGGCCCACTTTCGTTTGGAATGCACAGGCATAGACCCACAAGGCAGATTTGTTATTATTATTGGCACACTGTGGGGCACCAGAGTGGGTGTTGTTAATGTGTATGGACCTAATGTTGACGACCCTGCTTTTTATATGTCACTATTTACCAAACTGCAAGATCACCCACCGGTGGAGTGGCTCTGGGGTGGAGACTTCAATGTAGCCCTGGACCCTGCTCTGGACCACTCCCATGACACTGTCGAACACCATAGATGCGCGGCGGATGCTCTCCTTCGCGGCATTGACGAATTTCACTTGCATGATGTCTGGAGAGAACGTCATCACACACTACAGGAAAGTACACACTCATCTGCAGCACATACTAGCTGGTGGTGGCTCGACTACTGGCTCCTGACTGACCGTGCCTCCACATGGGCTACGATGTCACGCATTTCCCCAAGATACTATTGGACCATAAACCAGTGATGTTAACATTGGCTGTCCCCACATACATTCCACCCCCGTTCACATGGCGCTTTAATGCAGCAGCGCTCATAGATCCTTTGTATAAAGAGACAATACATAAGGCCATCGAGGATTTCTTTGTTATAAACAATAAATCTGTGGATGGCGCTGGAACCCTTTGGGAAGCCTTTAAGGCCACACTTCGGGGGGGGTATGTATCAGCACCACTGTAGGGATACTAAAAGATATCAGAACACAACTGCAAAACTGTGAGAATGACATTCGAAGACTAGAGGCGGAATATGACTCCACACAAGACACATGGACTTTGGCGGTCATACGTGAGGAGGTCACACGTTACAACAAGTTAGCAGACGATGAAATACGATATACATCCAAGCGGCATAGAGCGCGCAGGCTGGGGAAGGGTGGCCGCCCAGGTCGTATTCTAGCACAGAAGGTGCGCATGCAACATAAGACGCAATTGGTCACTCAGATAGAGGACGATGAGGGACAAATGCACTTCGACACCCCCAGTATTCTGCTAACTTTTGTTAACACATACCGCGACTTCTACACCATGCAGCACACGGCCACAGAACCTGAAATCTTGGAATATATTTCGGATGTAGCGCTGGTATGGCTATTGGATGATCACAGAGAGTACCCGGCATTGCCGACAACGGAGGAGGAAACACTTGCAGCTATTAGAGCCTTGCCAAACGGGAAGGCGCCAGGCCCTGACGGGTTCACGGGAGAGTTCTACAAGGTGTATGCCGAAGATATTCTCCCATACCTGCTTGAAATGTACGATGAAGCTCATAATAATGGCACTCTCCCACAGACGTTAAGAGGCCCTTATAGTGGCACTGCTCAAACCTGATAAGGATGCTTCTAAAGCAGAGTCCTATAGACCCCTATCATTAATTAATACAGACGTCAAAATACTAGCAAAGAGAATTGCCACGAGACTGCAGCCGCTTATGCCCGTAATTGTGTTACCTGACCAATCGGGCTTCATCCCTGACAGGTCCACCACACACAATTTACGCATGATTTTCATTTTAATGCACCAATTAGACCCGGATCTCAGTGCTGTGGCGGTCCTATTAGATGCGGACAAGGCCTTTGATTCGGTAGAGTGGCCGTATATGTTCGTGATATTACGTCAAATCGGTCTACACCTGCGAAGGCTAACCTGGATCAGCCTGCTGCACACAAACCCCCTGGCCCACGTCAAGGTTAATGGCTATGTCTCAGACCCAATGGCCATACAGCGTGGCACCAGGCAGGGATGCCCGCTATCCCCCCTGCTCTTCTCAATAGTGCTGGAACCACTAGCCTGCAAGATTCGCCAAAAATACGCCCACACTGCGCTAGGTTTCCGACTCCGGCCTATCAGTCTCTCACTTTATGCGGATGACATGGTCCTTTACATCCGAGACCCGGAGGATGATATATCCCCTGTGCTTCGGGAATATGTGAAATTTGGTAGGCAGTCGGGTCTCCGTATAAATTGGAATAAATCCCTTGTGATCCCGCTGACCACCGGCACCAAGCCCCCGCAACTGGAATTCCCTCTAGTGTGGCAGGAAGATCCCATTAAATACTTAGGTATTTGGGTACACAGGGATACAGAACTAGTTATTCGACATAACTATGGCATGACTGTTGATCACATAGAAACGCAGATACAGAGGTGGATAGCACTCCCCCTGTCCCTAGCTGATAGAATCTCATTGCTGAAAATGGTGATACTCCCGAAACTTTTATATCTGTTCGTTAACATACCAATCATCCCCCCTTCATCGGTCTTCACAAGGCTTCGCACAGCGTTTGTACAACTAATCTGGGCAGGAAAACAGGCCAGGATCAGTCTCCGCACACTCACTCTCCCATACAGCGCAGGCAGTTTCACGGTACCAGACGTTTACCTTTACTACCTATGCGCACAAGCCCAATTCGCATACTACTGGCATCACCCAGTGAAGTACTTGCCGCACCTAGCTGTTGAGGACGGAGACGCTCACCCGATACCTCTCGCAAGTAGTCTATCACACAATCGGCCACATCTCGCAGCACATGAAATAAACACAATCCGCACCACAACTCGTGCGTGGGAAAGACTCAGCACCCTAGCCCACAAATTCCCTATATGTTCACCAAACCTCCCGCTGGCATGACACTATTTCGTGATGAATCATCAGAGATCGTGAGAGACCCGAGGTTACGTCGAAAGCGGCTACCTACAAGAACATATCCAGTTCTAGAAAACCGCAGAATTAATCAGCATCTGTTTCGACACGATTATTGAAAAACCTCGGGGACAGGACCAAAATGTAGGATAGAAGAAAACTCGCACTACAAAGAATAGAGAAACCTCGCAAAACAGATAGAACAATCAAGATAGAGGAATCTAACAAATAGACGACTGGAGATAGCAAATTACGAGCCACGTACAAAAGAGATATAGTGCCATTGATGATATCGGGGAGATCAGTTAACTATGACATCCACCCGCTGACCATATTGATATACAAACAAGAAAATTCAAGAAGGATACCCGGTACAGGAATTTGATGACCCCGCTTAAATTTGTCCTGAGGAAGGTGTGACCATATCCACGGCATGAACACCGAAACGCGCTGACGCACTGTGAAATGGAGAATCCAAGTAAAGCCTAAAGGGCACCAGATATACATCAAATCAGGAACTCTGGTGGCAACATATTAAGTGTCTAAAGGCTATTGGATCCAAGTAACTTGTAGAAACATCATTCTTGTTAATAAAGACAGGGGGTTTATGTTGTTGTTCTCTTTCTGTATTATTGAAAATTAATTTTGCCATAGCATGTGTATATCTAGACTAGGGTGAATGTGCCTTTTTTTTAATATATTGTGTACAAATTTGGTATTATTTACAAAAGTTTTTCTTTACATATTGTATTGCAATGTATGAGATGTTTTTATATTAAATGTTTTTAGAATACCTGGCTTGTCTGAAATTTTAACAAATGGTGACCAGAATGTATTTTAATAAAAGAGTGTAAACGTTACATTTTAGCTTTTTGGCCTATTTTTAATTAGTTTATGTACTGTTGAGGCATTATTACAGCAATAGTGTAATAATAATAGCAGCTTAAAAGGTAGTCCAGGGATACTCCTTTGACTTACACTGCCTATTAGCGATAATGCCTGAATATCGCTGTATTTCCAGCGATAATCACGGATTTCGCTGCTATCGCGAAAATTTTGATTGCATTGGAGATATACGTTGCTAATAGCACGTTATCTCTGCGATAAAATCAGGCGATGCAAGGCGATAAAAAAAATGTCACTAAGCTTATTTAGCGATAAATATCGCTAATTGTTGATAATATGCCCCTTAATCTTCCCCTGCCTAACAGAAATTAATGTATTTTTCTGTAACGAAACTGGTGTTCATGTAAAGCGCTCTGATACCTGATGTCTCGGGTCTAGTTCGCACTATATAAAACTCTTAAAAAGAAATAAAAGCCAGTAAAACTCTCTTTTGGGATATCTACTACTCGTTGGTGAAGATTTCGAGATTAGCTAGCACTGCGTGCTGTAGCAGTACAACACTTAATGGTCTAGCTGCTCTTAGTTGTAAAGCAGCCACTGTCTGGATAAAAAGGAAGCGAGGGACGACTTTTCATACAACTAGAAGTTAGGAGCAAGTAGATGAATCGAAATGATTTACTTCTGAAGGAAATCAAAACTAAGGGGCATATTATCAAGAATGGGCGTTACATTATCGCCGATTTTATCGGCAGGAAACTGCCGATAAAGAAGCGATAATGGGCTTGATATTATGCTCTATAAATTCCAATCGAAGCCCATGTTAGATGTCTTTACATCTAACATGGGCTTCAATTGGAATTCATAGAGCATATCATCAAGCTCATTATAGCCGATTTATCGGCAGTTTCCTGCCGATAGAATCGGCGATAATGTAACGCCCATTCTTGATAATATGCCCCTCAATTTGTTTATAACACAATCAATTTGCAAGGCCTTAGCGCAAATCCCAAATCAACACACATATTTGTTTGAACATCCTATGTCAACTTTACATCATTCGGAAAAAGACAAAGAACAAGAGATTGTCACATTCACAAAATTCACAAAAACAGGTTCACAAAAAGACAAAGATCAAGACGTTGCCACATTCACAAAATTCAAAAACGAATAATCATAGTGAAAAATCACCGCATCAGAAGGCGTACATAGTGCATGGTCATTGCTTGTCTATCCTAACAACAATTATGTAGACATCAGATGGTGTATGCTTATATTTGAGAGAGCGCAAATCAAGTAAAATGTAGAGGTGCACCATATTTACAAGCAGGTTGCACCAGTCTAGTTAAAGGAACATATAAGAGTGTCGAATTTATAGAGTGCATACATATAAGAGTGTCGAATTTATAGAGTGCATACATATAAGAGTGTTTAATTAATACAGAGTGCATATATCAGTATGAAAAGCTAATGTAGAAGTGTTTAGAGATGTTAGAATGATATTAAATTCCATGTTATGTGGCTGTTGCAGAGGAGAATGTAATGCTGCTAAACGTAGAAATGTGTAGGCCTCATGGCAGTTCACTGAGAAAGAATACGTGCCTTTACAAATTCACATGATATGGATTCCTGCTGTTATAATTCAAAGTATTATTGATCATAGAACTGAAAATATACGTTTTATAGAAGTGTTTCCTATAATCAGTGTGTGTAATAAGTTACAATACTGTTTAGGCTGAGAAATAAAGGTTCATAGTGTGCACAGGCCTGTTTCATGTAATTCTAGTAGGCCTGGAGAGATAAGGTAGTTTCTTTTGATCTGCATGTGCTAGTTAGAATTAGGTCGTGTTAAGCATAAATCGTGGACCATGCTCGAAGGTTTACGACTTAGGACATAAGCTGGAGGCCGGAATTTGGGGCCCACTTCATGGGTGTCTGTTTGCAGGTGCGAGGGGGTTCCAATCAAGAGAGTGATGAATAGAGCTCTGTTCTGGGAGACAGGCACAGGCCTGGAGGAGGGTTCAGGAATTTCCTGGGGGGTACCGTCTTCTCGGAGAAGAGCCTGAGAAGCAAGGTCAACGCTAACAAGGAGCCCAGAGGAGTATCAGCATGGAAAAAGCCAGAACCGACACCACGTGAGGGGTGTACGTGAGGGGCGTTTCTACTGTAATTATGATTTTGTATTAGGGACAGCACCCCTGGGTGGAGTTAGAGCAACAAAAGAATCACCTTCCGCCTCCTCACCCACGCACACAAAGCCCTACACGACCAAGGCCCGAGCTACCTCAACAGCCGCATCAACTTCTACGCTCCCAAACGCCACCTCCGATCAGCCAACCACGCCCTCGCCGCCATCCCCCGCATCCGAAGAGCGACTACAGGAGGAAGGTCCTTCTCCTACCTGGCCGCCAAGACCTGGAACTCCCTCCCGGCCGACCTGCTGTTATGTTATGTTATGTTAATTGGGCTCTTCTATAGCGCAATGGCTACTCCAGTCGGAGTGTCCCGGCGCTTTGGCGAAGAAGTCCTTTAATGGAAAGGAACATAACTGCAAAAAAGGAACAGCAAAATTAACTAGTAAAAAGCCAGGTTTTTAATGCCTTTCTAAAAGACAACAGACTGGGGGCCTGTCTAAGAACAATAGGAAGTTCATTCCAAGCGCGCGGAGCCAGGTAGTGGAAGGAATGCCCTCCTTGTCTGGTTCGCTTGATGGATGGAACGACCATTTTAGACAAGGAGGCAGATCGCAGAGCTCTGCTCGGCTTGTAAAAAGCAAGGCGCTTTCTAATATACCTAGGGCCTGAGTCATGAAGAGCCTTATAGGTTAACGTCAGGCTTTTGAAGAGAACCCTCTTGGCTATAGGGAGCCAGTGCAGTTCCTTCAACAAGTTAGAGGCACTAGTTCGTCTGGGGAGTCCATAAATGGCCCTAGCGGCTGAATTTTGGACTACCTGCAGTCTCCTTATCAAATATTTTGGGAGTCCCAGATAGAGGGCATTTGCATAGTCCAAACGCGACCCGACAAGTGCTTGGACTATGACCCTTCGATGGTTCACCGAAATCAAGGGGAGAAATTTCCTGAGCATCCGCAGGATTCCAAAGCATTTCCCCGAAAGACACGCAATTTGAGGCCCAAAGGTTAACTCATTGTCAACAATGATACCCAGGTTTTTAGCCTTGGTACTAGCATTGGCAGGAGGAAACAGATCTCGTGGCCACCAACTTTTCCAGTTTGGTTCAGAGACACATCCGAAGAACAGCAGCTCCGATTTATCGGAGTTGCATTTCAAACCGTGTCTTTTGAACCAATCAAAGACTGCCTCTAAGCAGCCTCTGATACGGATCCCATCAAACACCTCGTTCTTGTTATAAGTAAACAAGAGCTGGGTGTCGTCAGCGTAAGACACGATCTGAGCGCCAAACGACTCCGCAACCTCTGCAAGGGGGGCCATAAAGATGTTAAAAAGCAGGGGGCTAAGAATAGACCCCTGAGGGACCCCCACTTCCAGGGCTGCCATAGCTGCGGAGTGAGGTGGCGCCCAGATCGTTTGTCGACGGCTGGCTAGAAATGATTTAAGCCAGTTCCACACCGTCCCCCTGAGGCCACAATTCCAGAGTCGAGTTAGGAGGGTATCATGGGGAACGGTGTCGAACGCCGCCGACAGGTCTAACATGACCAACATGGCCTTTCCTCCAGTATCTAAAACCTCTCTAATGGCGGTGGTGACTTCAAGTAATGCGGTCTCTGTGCTGTAATTCGCACGAAACCCAGATTGAGTAGTGTGCAACAAGTTGTTATTCTCGATAAAGTCAGAGATAGATCTGTGCACGTGTCTTTCCGCCACCTTCGCCAGAGCGGGGAGGAGAGAGATAGGCCTATAGTTGGCATGTATGATGGGATCCAGAGTTGGTTTTTTTATTAATGGAAGGATGAGAGCGCTCTTCCAGGCCTGAGGGACTATGCCAGAAGACAATGAGGAGTTGAGAATGGAATTGATGGGGCCATTTAGCAAAGGGGCTATTTTGTTGAGGCAAGAGACCGGGCAGGACCACTTGGGCGCCTGACCCAAGACCACCTCTCCTTCAGGAAGAAGCTGAAGACCTGGCTGTTCGAGCAGTAGCAGCACCCCCCCCCCCCCCCCCCCCCCCAGCACCTTGAGACCCTACTGGTATGTAGCGCGCTCTATAAGTGTCACTGATTGATTGATTGATGGCCTGAGGAACCTAAGAGAGCGGATGGGTAGGCAGATAGGGTATAACTGCGATGCACAGATTTACAACAAAGACTAAGGGAAAGTGAGTGATCTTCTTTGGAAATCACCACGGCTGACACCTTTTTTTTAGGTTAAGATCTTGCTAAGTAGGGATGTCACTTAGTCTAGTGTAGGGACAGTCTAATTTGGATTTTCCTTCCCTTTTGTAAATGTCGCACAAGTTACAACTTGTGTCTATTCTTGCAAACTTGCTGATCTTTGAATTAGTTTTGGTGATATTCTTCTGTCGCCTAAGAACATTTAGAGAATTCATGTTTGTATTGATGCCAGTGTATCTTTTGAACCTTATATTGAGATGTTTGTACCTCCAGTTATCTTTGGCTTTATAATAAAACTTTTAAAACTTATTCGTAGTAAGTGGTTCTTCAGAGTTGTGTAAAGTCTTAAACTGATTAACCTAGTAGTGGATTGCTTTTTACTCTATGACAGGTAACAAAGGTTCAGTCGACCTGAGTTGGGATCTAGATCTATAGTGATCTGATAAGAGATCAAAAATCCCACCGTAACAGTTGGTAGCAGAGAAGGATGGTTACCTTCTAGAGGAAGGTGATCTAGACTAGGTTAAGATTACCCCGAGGCCCCTAGAGATCGAGAGATGAGCAGCAGAAGAATCGCCTGCCGAAGAAGGTACTGACGGTGCGAGAGAAAAGCAGCAGAGTCGGACGAGAGTGAGTATAATAAGGGTCATGCGTTGTCAGATTGCGGTGTTTTGTGTTGTATCTGTATTGTAATGTCATGTGGAGTTGAATGCCTGTAGTGTGATTGAGGGAGGGTTGTGAGCGCGCGCAACCTGGTGAAAATCTTAAGTTCAGAGAAGAGCTTAAGTGGTTCGGGTGTATCGGACATCCAGAGTAATTGTCGACCATTGTAAAGGGGGTCATGAGGTACCATTGATCGCCCGCAGGACCGTGATAGGGGAACGCAAGAGTGAGTGTATGGGTAACGGACGCAGGTCGGAAGTTACCGTGTGTAAGTAACCTATCAGTCAAGGCGATTGTCTGGACGTTCACGGAAAGACATTTCGTCAGTTAAGGTGACAATTACAGTTAGACTGTGGGCGTACAGTCAAGAAAGTGATCGCTTGGTCGGAAGTAATCATTTTTCAGGGTATGAATGGGACGCATGCATGACCGGGAGACGAGATGAGAAAGGAGGGGAACTGCTGTGAAGGGGAGACGAGTGACGTCAGAGAGAGCCGCGCTGTGATAGGCTGGTTGGTGTGAAGCCGCGCTGTGATAGGCCGGTTGACGCGAACCGCGCTGTGATAGGCCGGTTGGTGTGAAGCCGCGCTGGGATAGGCCGGTTAGCGAGAGCCGCGCAGGGATTGGTGGATTGTCATCAGGAAGTAAACGAACGCAGGGAAATAGGGAGAAATTGTACATTTGAACATGAAGTGTTTTAAATGCTTGAGAGCGATCTTTAAAAGAAAAAGGAGAGAATCTTTTTACGGGGAAGAGGCCCCGCCAGAGGGTACACCAGCTCATTATATGGCTACGAATGTTGGGTTGCATACTATACTGTGGCTTGGTACTTGGAGTAAGATTGCAGAAGGGAACGAGGAACTGACTTTTCCGAAATACAGAACGTTTAGATTAGAAGTGTTGCACCAGCTAAAAGCAGTTATGTCTTCATTGAGACCTTTGCCTAGACCAACACAGTTTGAGGCCCTTAATGCGTGGATTAGGGTGGCGCACGACAGGAATCAGAACAGGCGTCAAGAAAGGGTGAGACGATCAGTAAGAGCAGTACAAGATGCCAAATGGGATGCGGAAACCAAGAAATGGAGGGTACCGACTATTGAAGTGGATAAGTTGTACCCAGTGAGAGAGGTTACGGGAGAAAAGAGAACCCCAGAGGAGGATGACGAGAGCGAGTCAGAGGATAGCCTAATAAATAGGTTGTTGATAGATAGACCGCCTCCGTACAATAGAGCAATGGAAGGTATAGAGCTCCCAAGGGAAGATAGAGTTGGCATAGAGGAGAATAGACCACTTCCTATAACGGATCGGGTACCTACCAAAGGTGAGGAAACACCTCAACCTAGTCCTGTACAGAGGGTAGTCGGAAGGTTTGTGGTGCAGAAGGTGCCAGCAACGGAGTGTGTTGAGTCTTATGGATTGCCAGATGCTCTTCAAGTACCCGTTACCATAGGTCCTATAGTGTCGGTTTATAACCCAGAGAAAGTGCGAGAGGAGGAACAGGTACAGCTAGACAGAGAAAGAGCCGAAATGGAAAGAAGGAACAACATGACAAATGCCTGGAGGCAATTGCCAAGACCGATAAAGTGGAGCACCCCATTGGATTCAGCGGTGGATCCCATAACAGAACAGGGGGGTCAGAGAGGACCGATGGATCTGAGAGGACCACGGCCGAAATCCTTTAAGGAGTTGAGGGCTGACTTGAGGGAATGGGATGCTGCGACAGAAACACAGAGTAACAGGTCAAGAGCGGAAGCTGAATGGGGAAGTCAAGGCAATGCAAGATTGTCTCACTGCGGGGCTAGCGAAAGCGGTCAGGAGTGGGACGTAAGAGTCAGGAGAGTAGAGGAGCTACCCGTCATATCCATGGTGGAAGTAGGCAGGAGCAAGAAGGTAGAAGTACAGAGTGTGGAGGGGCGTCTCGTCTCATTCACAGTGAGGGAGAGCAAGAGTACAGGGATAGCTTTAAGTGCACCCACCATGCACCTGGCGATAACATACAGCATTGGAATCGCGGGAACATGGGGAGCCACGAGGTGTCTCACCATGTGTCAAGCGTTCATGGGCAGGAGCGGGATCGCGGGAACATGGGGAGCCGCGAAGGGTCTTGCCATGCGTCGAGCGATCATGGACAGCAGGGGAATTGCAAAAGCATGGGGAATAATGGAGTATCTTACCATGCACCTAGAGAAACCAGGCAGAATGGGAAATGTGGGACTATGGGGAGTAGAGCAGTGTTTCACCATACACCAAGAGAGGATGGAACTGCATGGGACCTGGAGAGATGGGAGCATGGGAGGACTCCCCATAACACGCCTGAGCCCAGACGTAGGAGCTGTGATGGGAGAGACGTAAATGGGCTCTCTAGAGACAGCACACTGAAAACTGTGATAAAGGCAAGAAGGCTCAATGTAACCAGTTTAAAATCTGACCTGGACGAGATAATAGATGGTGCGTTGCCTTTAGAAAGGATTGACATGTACGAGCAAGATGAGCTGCTGTTTATAGCAAAGGATATTACTCGAAAGGCAAGAGCAACTCACGAGAAATTGTCTGAACTGGCAGACAAGTATATGGTAGACTTGTCGAGAACAAAGGCATTACAGGGTAACCATAGGTTGCAATATTCAGATCAGGACCTAGATGAGAGGAGGACAACTAAATTAAAAACACACATAAGGGAACTGATCACAGGAATAAGAGTATGGAGAGATCTGGATAAATGGGAAGAAAGGTGGTCCAAGAAAGGGACTGTCAGGCGGAGCGCAATTGTGACGTCTCCGGAGGGAGGGCCACTGCGGATGGGGGCATTCACTTTGCGAGAAATAGCGAATGGGAGTTATGTACATGTGCCCTGGAGTAGGGGAGATTTGGCTGCGTTTACAAATTCATTTCCGAAGTTAAGAGAGAATCCTGTAGAATGGTACAAACAGGTAGAGAGGTTTGTGAAGATTTCGAAAGTACTGTGGATTGATTTGAACACTTTATTCGACATTGTGGTCCCAGGAGACTTGTGGACAGCATGCAAAGTTAGTGTCGAATGGCCCACAGCAGAACCAAAAAGAGATGCTCATACTAATGGTCCGTCAGAAAGAGTAATGATAAAATATGAAAAGGTGATAACATGGCTGAAAGATAAGGTGCCACCGCAAGATATAGATTGGGTGAAAATAGACCAAACTAGACAGGAACCCAAGGAGACAGTCCATGAATTTTATGAGCGATTGCTGAAAACGTTCAAGCAATACAGTGGATTAGATGTAATGGATCCCAAAGACATAGGACAGTTTGTATCGAAGTTCGTTTTGGGGTTGAGACCTGATATTTGTTTGATGATTCAGCAACACTTAATTTTCTGGCAAAACAAACCATTGGATGAAATTTTGAGATACGCAAGGTATTGCAGTGATGAAATAGATTCCAAAGCAAAGAAACTTAAGGAGAAGTTGATGATGGTTCAGATGCAGTCGGCTGGAAACGGTGGACAGCAGCAACAGGGAACAGGGGCGATGGGAAGGAGATCAAATAGTCAGAATAGGGACAACGAGGAAAATCCGAGACCTAGAATAGACTTTGCTACATTGAAAAAGACGATAAAGTGTCACCAGTGTCACCAGGTGGGACACTGGAAACGCGAGTGTCCCTATAACCCTGAAAACGGAGAACTGGAAGTAGAGGAGGAGGAAGTTCAGACCCTTCCAGTCCAAGGGGTGACAGTACTTTACTGTTGCGAAAGAGAAGGTTGTGCTTTGTCAGTCCTAGCACAAATTCATGGAAATGCCCGTAGACCAGTTGCATATTTTTCGGCTACTTTAGACCCAGTAGCCGCAGCGTGGCCCGGATGTCTCAAATCTGTTGCTGCAACGGGTGTCAGCATTGAGAGGTGTGAAAGCATTGTGATGGGACATCAATTAGTGGTGTATGTACCTCATTCTGTAGAACTGTTAATGACCAGGACCAAGACACAGCACTTGACCAATAATAGGCTCACGCGCTACGAGCAAGTTATTCTTGCTGCGGAGAACGTGACCCTTAAGAGGTGCTCTGTTTTGAATCCTGCCACTTTGATGCCACTCCCTAATGATATAGAAGACGAGGAATGTGAAGATCACGATTGCCTTGATGTGACTGAACTATGCACCAAGCCAAGACCTGATATTGTGTACGAGCCGTTGACTGACCCTGATGAAATTTTCTTTGTTGATGGCTCATGTGTAAGAGACAATACTGGTCAGTTGAGAGCAGCTTATGCTGTTTGCACCATTACTGGAGTAGTGGAAGCCGCTTGCCTGGAAGGAGTACACTCCGCTCAGGTAGCCAAAATCATTGCATTGACACGTGCCTGTTTAGCAGGTAGCAAAATTCGAGTCACCATTTACACAGATAGCCAATATGATTTCGGTGTAGTTCATGACTTTGGGCAATTGTGGTCTCAGAGAGGTTACATGACTTCTACAGGTTTTCCTATTCGAAATGGGGAGTTTGTGCGACTATTGTTAGAAGCGTTACAAGGTCCGGCAGCAATTGCCATTGTTAAATGTGCAGCACACACCAAAGGTACAGATTTTGTGTCCCAAGGAAATCGTTATGCCGACGAGGTTGCTCGCTACTGTGCGGAGCAAGGATACTCTTTCACGGAAGTGGAAGTGGGTGGGACACAGGAAAAGACAGAGTTAAACATGATGCTAGAAACAGTTGATACTTGGGATGATTTAAGAAACATGCAAGAGAACGCATCAGATTTTGAGAAAAAGGCATGGGAAACCGCAGGTTGTGTAAAAAGTGAAATGGATTTGTGGATTTCAGCAGATGGAAGGGCAGTATTACCAAATGAATTAGTGAGTCCAATGGCACGACAGATACATGGTCCAGTACATTTAGGAAGAGATGCCATGCTGCGGGTATTTAGGCAGACTTGGTATAACCCCAAGTTTAGAGTAGCCGCAGAAGCAGTGTGTCAAAGGTGTGTAACATGTCAGCAATTGAACGTAGGGAAAAGGACACCAGTTACATTGAGTCACATTGGGAGGTCTGGTGGGCCTTTCAACCGAATGCAATTAGACTTTAGTGAGATGCCAAAAAGCAACTGCCTCAGGTATGTTCTGGTGGTTGTATGTATATTTTCCAGATGGGTCGAGGCATACCCTACACGCAGGTGCGATACACTCACAGTAGCAAAGTTGTTGCTTAGAGAGTTAATACCACGCTTCAGGGTGCCGACCTCTTGGAATCAGATAGAGGGACAACTTTCAACAGTGAAGTTGTGAAGATGCTTTGCTCTGCATTAAATATTGATCAGAAGTTGCACTGTAGCTATCGACCAGAGGCTTCGGGGATCGTGGAGCAGATAAATGGAACTATAAAATCCTGAATGGCCAAAGTGTGTTCATCGACGTCCTTAAGCTGGCCTGATGCCCTGCCTTTGGTACTCATGAGTATGCGTAGCACACCAGACAGGAGAACAGGCCTCTCCCCACACGAGGTTCTAATGGGGAGGGCAATGAGACTTCCATCTGTTCCAACTACAGCTTTGTTGAACATCACAGATGATCTGATCCTGGATTATTGCAAGGGACTTTCTGATGTAATTCATTCTGTGTCTCTTCAGGTGCAGGCAGCTGAAATTCCATCTTCCAGAGACCTATGTCACGACCTGTGCCCTGGTGACTGGGTGCTGGTGAAGAAGCACGTCATAAGAACTGCCTAGACGTGCGCTGGAAGGGGCCATACCAGATAATTCTGACAACGAATACTGCAGTAAAGTGTGGAGGGCTGCCAAATTGGATTCACGCCTCCCATACTCGAAGAGTTCCAGCACCCCTGGAAGAAACAGCTCCTCTCACAGATGAAAATCCAGCTGTGGACGGCGAACCACTAGAGGGGATCAGTCAAGCTGTGGGGGTGTCGGAGGAAGCTGGGAGTGCTTCAGAAGAAATTTCGGAAGAAAGACAAGACGACAGTGAAACTGAAGTTGCCACAGAAGGAGAAAGTTGCTGTGAACACGGCTCAGACACTGATCAAGTCACAAGTGATCAAGAACCGAGTGTGAGGACAAGAAATAGGAGAACAAGGCGTGGAGAAGGTAGTTGGCCTGAAAGGAAGAAGAGGCTGAGCTTGAAGCCAACTCCAGAGAGAACCCTTGCTCCTATATCTGAAGACTCAGATCTGGACGAAGGTGCACAGAATGAAGAACAGGAGGGTCCAAGAAGATCAAGGAGGGTGCGAGTGCCCTGCAGAAGATACGCCACTCCTGAGTGGACCTACCTAGCAGCAGATGTCTAGTGCACGGAGATCCGGGAGGGTGAGGGAAGTGACAGTGACCAGTACTGACCCAATCATAACATTGGAAGTGGTGTTGTTGGTACCTGGACTTGAGATCGAAGGGTTGCTGACACTCACTGTCCCCAATCCTCCTTATCTGAGCAGAATAAGAGAACTGGTTTTAAACAGAGTAGAATTTCCGACTTTTGGTCCAACGATACCAGCACTCGAAGAGATCACTCTTCGCTTAGAAATTTTAGAATACGTGATTAGAGCCGCTGGAACACGCATGATTACAGACTGCTAAGGACTTTGTAAATAAACGGATTGAGAAGATAACCTAGCGCCAAGTGGAAGAAGAAGAAATTTAGGGACTTTTCCATTTAGTGGACGGAGAAGGGCTAGGGTTGTCTGTTGCTATAATTCAAAAGACTGATTTTCCAAAAGGGATTATCAGCTTCCAGGTGTGGTTCGAAAAAGACTGAATAAGCAAAGAAAACACAGTTGAAGGAGCAAAGAAAAGAGACTTTGTGTTGTGACAGAAAAATAGAACTACACTGTCTTGAGATCATGGAGGCCGGCAACCCGAACCGCAAGGCAAAATGCATAGTAGGCACACTTTTAGTGGGAGTAATTTTTCTTATAGTTTTAGTAGTTACTGTATCATATATAGTGGGACATGAAAATGAAGAGAAGGCAACAAAGGAAGCAAAAGTTGTAATGACACCGAAACCTACTACTGCTGGTCAAAAGGGGGACAATACAGAGAAAGATAAAGCTTTGTTAGCAGCAGAAGCTCGTAGGTTGCACGTAGATGAATCACAAGGAAATTTCAAATCAAATGCATATGCTAAATTACTTTATGAATACATTGATGCTATGGATGCAAAGGACTGCTATGTCTGCATGCAATTGCCAGCCTCTGTAGACGAAGGTATTAGGTACCATCATCTTCCATTGACTTATGGAATCACATGTAGTTTGTTGCTTAGTATATTTTATGAACGCGATAGCTTTGAGTATTATTTTTCAAACTTTGACGCTGTTTTACCAGAGGTCCCGGCCTACAAGCATATGAACAAGTGGGACTATTATAAGAGTGAAGATCGATTAGGAAAATTTTTCATTCCTTGGAGAACGCTGGATACTTCATATGCCCGAAGAAATAATTTGACTTGTAAAGTGTCAGCAATTGAGAAAAAGTTTATAGGGCAGGTGAATGATCGATATAGGAGGCAGAAGATCCTAAAGGCTTCGGGCCAATGGAAAACAGATTGGACCGAGGAGGAAAAGTCACACAAAAGGAAGGGTAGTAATGGTCCAATAGCTTTAGATCGAGTACAAAGAGGGAAACTATGTATATACAGGGGTAAAACCTACTATGAGAATGTGTTTGTGGGAGAAGTAAGTTGTGAACATGCTTTCCAAATAGAATACTATACAAAGGATTTCTTGAAGGGAATGCAGGTGATCCTGAATGTATATTTTGTCTGTGGAAGAAATGCATACGTGAAACTACCAGATAATTGGTACAGATCATGGTATTTAGCAATTGTCTTCCCCAAAATATACCATGCTAAGGATCTAGAAATCATAGAGGGAAGAACCCAAGCCAGAGGGAGAAGGGATGTAAGCAATGATGAGGTAATTGGAGACGTATTTGGTGCTATGTTCCCTCTTTTAGGGCTAATACTGAATGATGTCAAGATTAGGAGATTGGCAACAGTTGTAGATAGATTGTCTGCCAGTACTGCTAGATCGTTAATGCTGGTAGAGGGAGAGATGCAATCGATAAGGGCAATGGTTCTCCAGAACTGACTTGCTCTAGACGTTCTGTTAGCCAAAGAGGGCGGAGTCTCTAAGGCTTTGAAGGTCCAGGAATGTTGCACTTACATTCCAGACAATTCAAAACCTCTTGAAAAATATATACAGAACATCACTGAAATTCATCATGAGATTGAGGATCTGACACAGGTGAATGTGTGGGAAAAAGTGGGTCATGGAATGGGTAAAGTTGGAGGTTGGTTTGCCAACCTAGGGAAGGGTTTCATTTGGTACATACTGAAACCTATCATCATAATAGTGATTTGTGTAATCACATTGTGGGGGTTGGTGCGGCTGTATCAAATAGGTTGCAAAGATCCATGAGAGAGCAGGAGCAGAGGTTAGCTGCGATGCAAGATAATCAGTTCAGGAGTCTGAGGGCTCTAGAGATGATGAAGCGAGGGAGCACTCCAACGAGTTCTGTTTGATTCAATTCATACCCTCAGGGATGGTGTTGTGATGGTGATGACCTCTAAAGGTCATCAAAGGGGGGAACTGAGAGAGTGCAAATCAAGTAAAATGTAGAGGTGCACCATATTTACAAGCACGTTGCACCAGTCTAGTTAAAGGAACATATAAGAGTGTTGAATTTATAGAGTGCATACATATAAGAGTGTCGAATTTATAGAGTGCATACATATAAGAGTGTTTAATTAATACAGAGTGCATATATCAGTATGAAAAGCTAATGTAGAAGTGTTTAGAGATGTTAGAATGATATTAAATTCCATGTTATGTGGCTGTTGCAGAGGAGAATGTAATGCTGCTAAACGTAGAAATGTGTAGGCCTCATGGCAGTTCACTGAGAAAGAATACGTGCCTTTACAAATTCACATGATATGGATTACTGCTGTTATAATTCAAAGTATTATTGATCATAGAACTGAAAATATACGTTTTATAGAAGTGTTTCCTATAATCAGTGTGTGTAATAAGTTAGAATACTGTTTAGGCTGAGAAATAAAGGTTCATAGTGTGCACAGGCCTGTTTCATGTAATTCTAGTAGGCCTGGAGAGATAAGGTCGTTTCTTTTGATCTGCATGTGCTAGTTAGAATTAGGTTGTGTTAAGCATAAATCGTGGACCATGCTCGAAGGTTTACGACTTAGGAGATAAGCTGGAGGCTGGAATTTGGGGCCCACTTCATGGGTGTCTGTTTGCAGGTGTGAGGGGGTTCCAATCAAGAGAGTGATGAATAGAGCTCTGTTCTGGGAGACAGGCACAGGCCTGGAGGAGGGTTCAGGAATTTCCTGGGGGGTACCGTCTTGCCGGAGAAGAGCCTGAGAAGCAAGGTCAACGCTAACAAGGAGCCCAGAGGAGTATCAGCATGGAAAAAGCCAGAACCGACACCACGTGAGGGGTGTACGTGAGGGGCGTTTCTACTGTAATTGCGATTTTGTATTAGGGACAGCACCCCTGGGTGTTAGAGTTAGAGTTAGAGCAGATGGCCTGAGGAACCTAAGAGAGCAGATGGGTAGGCAGATAGGGTATAACTGCGATGCACAGATTTACAACAAAGACTAAGGGAAAGTGAGTGATCTTCTTTGGAAATCACCACGGCTGACACCTTTTTTTAGCTTAAGTAGGGATGTCACTTAGTCTAGTGTCGGGACAGTCTAATTTGGATTTTCCTTCCCTTTTGTAAATGTCGCACAAGTTACAACTTGTGTCTATTCTTGCAAACTTGCTGAACATTGAATTAGTTTTGGTGATATTCTTCTGTCGCCTAAGAACATTTAGAGAATTCATGTTTGTATTGATGCCAGTGTATCTTTTGAACCTTATATTGAGATGTTTGTATCTCCAGTTATCTTTGGCTTTATAATAAAACTTTTAAAACTTATTCGTAGTAAGTGGTTCTTCAGAGTTGTGTAAAGTCTTAAACTGATTAACCTAGTAGTGGATTGCTTTTTACTCTATGACAGGTAACAAAGGTTCAGTCGACCTGAGTTGGGATCAAAAATCCCACCGTAACAGTTTCATAAGGACATCTTCTACCATGTGGTAGCCAAGATAAGATGAGGTCCTAGAAGAGATATTCCATGTTTTAGACCTTCCCCACATGATTATTTAACGCAAAGTCCATCTTATATTAGATCTTCTGATGAAAAAGCAGGTTGACGCATTTCGGCCTCATAATTTTTCAAGGCCTCATAAGTACCAGTGGATGAGAAGTGAATATATTCTAAAAGAATATCACATCAAAACAACTATAATTATTATCTTGATTTTTTTTATTTTTAGCAAAGGACACCCCTTGGCTCTTGTTAGTGACCCGCCATAGGATGTCAGTGCCACCCACATGCAGACCGTATCACATAGAGACTATAAGGACCATATGTACCATCTGAAAAAAATCTTCTTGCGCTTGGTGTATTTAAACACGAGCCACAATATTGTGCAATACTACCCAAAGGGACCAGACCTCACGAAGACATGGATGTTACCCCACCTTTTGCATTCCATCTTAAAAAATATTTACACATGCTTCATTGTGCTTTTTTAGCTACTCTATTGTGCATGGTCTTACCCTTTACGGACTCAAAGTCACTATATGGCATATACAGGGTGACGACTGATGCAAATCTGGTCTATCAGAGCTTGGGCCCTAAAAAATATGTAGTGACACACTATCCCCCGAGTCCTCGCCAGTGGGTAGAAACACAATCTTACCAACTTTTCTCCTTGTGTGAGTCCATTGACCTCTACTCTACAAACATCCTCTCTAAAACGAAAACCCATTGCAAATAGCGTAGCCTTACAACCGCTTTAGATTAAACATCCTAGGAATAATATAGAAACTTGCCTCTTATAAAAAGTGCACCACTTATGAACATTTTTATACGACATTGGTTTCTGCTCAACGCGAGAGTCTCAGTGCAAGTCCTGACCCACCAACTCTACATCTAGCAATATTCAGCGTCTGCTGTGTGCAGGCAGGCTTAAGAAAAAAAGGGAAAAAAGCTCCAACTGTAGGTACACTGCATCCTGGGAACCTAGGCCTAGATGTATCAAGATTCCATTTTGCGAATCTTAAATAGCGATTTTTTGCGAATCGCTATTTAGAATTCGCAAAATGGAATGTATGTAAAAAATTGCATTTTTTTTGCGATTCCTTAATTATCTTTATTTGCGAATTCGCATTTTGCGAATTCGCAAATAAGGAATAATTCCCCATGCATTCCTATGGGCCAAGAGGCCCATAGGAATGATTGTGCAGTAATTCTCAAATTGCGAATTCGCAATTTGCTAATCGCAATTTGAGAATTATTTCAAGGGTGCAGGGGTGTCTCATGGACACCCTGCTGCACCCCTGAAACTTACATGTGTGAGCATATGGCACACATACATGCCCTATGGGCATGTATGTGTGTCACATGCCACCTTCAAAATAGTCATATTTTGTTTTTTAAAATGATTTCGCAAATTAACACGAACCTCAAATTGGTGTTAATTTGCGATTCCTTAACCCAAATTCGCAATTTTAAAAAGTTTCATACATGCCATTTAAGGAATCGCAAAATTGCGATTCCTTAAATGCATAAGCAAAATAAGGAATCGCAATTTTTTGCGATTCCTTATTTTGCTAATTTCTGATACATCCCAAAAGATGCTAAATGTCCGTTTGCGATTCCTTAAGGCCGAAATTCTGTGAATTTCGGCCTTAACGAATCGCAAAAGGCTTGATACATCTAGGCCCTAGTCTCTGCTTGCTTAATGGGTTGACAAATTGCAATAGACCACTCACTCAATGAATTCAGATGAAATATACTCTTGCCCGCCAAGCACTTTGTCTCTATACGCCTGAACCTTAAAACATGAAACCATTGTCAAAATACTGGTGCGGATATATATCAAGGGTCCGCATATTGCGATTTATCGTGTGTATGGGGCTACCCTCTCTGTCTTTATATTACCATAATCTCTACACCGCAGAGATAAACCTCAATAGAGGGGAAAATAACCGCCATAAAAATTCATTAAAAGACACTGTGAAGTCTCATTTAATAAATGCCCATATTTCACCCAGATCACTTAAACCTGTCATTGCTCAGTGGAATTTTTCATTCATTCTCGCTTTTTGACTATTGAAAACTCTGGAAATGTGTTTGCCCCTTCCACCTTGTTGTGTCAAAAAAATCAATGACAATACAAAATCATTCTCTGTGTGATTGGAGGACATGTAGTGCTGCATAAGAAGTACCCCTTGAGTTTGGCACCTAATTCTTGAGCAATGCTGTTGAATACGCAATTCCAGAGGCTGTGTTGTCTGGCTGATATAGTTCTTTTGACAGGGACAAGTAATTTAATAAACAGCATTCTTGGAGTTTGCAGTTAGAAAATGCAAATTGCTAAACACTAATGCCATCCAGCACTAAATTCTTAAAATTAGGAGTAAACCTACAGGTCACACATTGCTGACATCTAAAATGGCTGTAACAGGTAGCAAGCCCAACAATTAGGGAAGATCATTTGGCTGCTGTTCAGTCCGATTGGCTTTTACTAGCTAGTTTCTAAGTTTTTTAAACCAAAGTGTTCGGGAGAATGAAATGTGACAGTACCTTCCAATTCTGTAAAATGATCTTCTTCACTTTATTAGCCTTCAGATTGAATGTTAGTACACATTCCAAAGAACCAGAGTCAGTTTTGTCTTTAGGCGCCAAAAAATTCTTGCATGTAGTAAACCACGCCCTTTTCATAGATGCTTTGACAAGTGACTAAGGATACCTTCTTGGTACTAGCTTGTTGCGCATAATGCTCTCGTTCTCAAAATAATCTTCCTTAATTTATTGAAAAAGCCTAGAGTTAAACTGACATTATAGTTAGGTTTGGTAACACTATCTTACTTTACTTAAAAAAAAACTCAGATATTCACTAAAAAAAGCAAAGGTTAAATTGCCGTTATATTTGGATAAGAATGTAAATCAAAATGTACCCTTATAAACTCTAAAAACCACAAAAATTCACATGTTCTAGTTAACTGAGGTAACTATAGCTCCCACCTTCAAGATGCAGTGCTTATGACATCACCTATTGCATCACTCATAACATGTTCTATGACATCGCTGATAACATCACTGCCAACTTCTGAAATGTGATCAATAATGTCATAGGACATGTCTTGAGTGATGTAATATTGGAGTTAACTAGCAGTGCATACCTGCACAGCCTGCAGCCCTTCACAAGATTAACAAGTTTACAAAAAATGCTTTGAGGATCCCCTACCTTGCGGGGCATCATGGTGTGCTCCTTGCTGGTAGCAGTGAATAATAAATGAGTGGCTCCTGACCATCATCTAATATTCCTCTTTTTTAATAATATTTATTATGCTCCTCCCTGGCCACCCACACTTTGTAATACATTTAGGGCCATAAGGTGAGTCCCAAGGCCCCGCGTTCTGGAAGAGATGCTGCCGAAAGGGAAGGCTTCTGCACGTAGGGGGAAGGCTAAGGAGTGACCTGAAATGGAGGCGACCGGTCACGACGCTATTAGTTAGCTGGTCAAAGGAGGTGAGAATCGTCAACAAAAGGCTCCTTCTCCTAATTTGAAAACGGGGGGTGAACTGATGGGAAGTTGAAAGTGCCTGCTTGGGCAACGAAACAAGGGACTCTTACTCTGCCAGTACTGTTAAAAAGGCAGTCTTCAAAAAATACTGTGTTACGGTGTTACAGAGGCTGAGAACACTATTGCTAGTGAAACTGTTTCCCATTTGGAAGTAACAGAGTTGCAGTTCAAAAGAACTCCACTGGCTATGCGTGAGATGGATAATGAATGCGGCATTTTGGGAAATGGAGTTCATGATAAAGTCAAAGAGCCTTTGACAGGCAATTTGGATAATTTTGTTTCAGAAATAGATCTGTTGGCTCTAACGGAGGGGGTTCCCCCACAAGACTTGACAGGGTCTCAGGAAGCTTTTTTATTCATTATCTGACCCATCGTAAGATGAGAGTATTAATTTAAGCAAAGACTGGGCTGAGTATTCTGAGGGCAGCAGCTCGGAGGATCTGTCAAGGCTAAATTTAACATCTAACATGTGCTTCGATTGGAATTCCACAGAGCATATTATCAAGCCCATTATCGCCGCTTTATCGGCCGTTTTCGGCCGATAAAGCGGCGATAATTTTAGCGCACAGGCTTGATAATATGCCCCGCAGTTCGCCGGGGGATAAAAATCTGCTCCGATACTGCCGAGAGCGTTACGGAAGCAGAGGCCAGAATATCGGCATTAGAGGACGATGCTGCTGCCCAAAAATCAGAGCTGGAGTCTATTAATTTACGCTTTCTAGCAATACCTTAAAGGAAAGAGGGGTCTGATGTACGGAAGTTTGTATGGGAACTATTGTCTAAAGCCTTCCCAGAAATGACAACTTGGGACTGGTCAAGGGAAATCCAGAGAGCTCATCGCTTCCCGTTTACCATAAAGAAACCGCGCCAAGGAGAGGAAGAGCGCCCAAGAGCGATCCTAGTCTGTTTTAATAACTTTCTTGCAAGGGAAGCTATATATACTCTAGCTGGGTCAGAGAAAAATCATTGGCTAAAGAATGTAGCTTTTTCGTTAGGCCAGATTTTTGCCAGGTTACTGTGTCTAAGCGTTGGCATTTGCGTCAATTGATACCTGGTTTTCACAACAAAGGGGCTGTAGTCTTTTTGCAGAATCCAGCAAAGCTTAAAGTCAGTGAAAAAGGGCAAACAAGATTCTTCCTCTCCGAAATTGAGGCGAAAGAATTTTTGGAGTCTTTGTTGGGAAACCATGACAAGTTAAGGGTCTGGTCTCCTTTTTTTTTTCCTCTCTTCCCCGAACCAGGGTGGTGGGGCATGGCACTCCATTTTTTACAGGGACTGAAAGCCCCTGGGCCTCATATGGTGGGGAGGGTGGGTTGGGTGGGTGTGTGGACTGGGAGGGAAGCGAGGTGGTGTGGGGGTAGTTGGTGGTGGGGGGTGAAATATCAGCAGCAGATAACATATATTCTCAAGTAGTTCTCTGTGTTCTCTGTGTTTCTTAGAAAAGAAATAGTGATGAGACGTATAGAAAGTACATAAAATGTGTAGAAAAGGGTGTACCCAACTATGTTCTGACCTTTTGTAAGTATTTTTTTGCTCCCTGGAAATGGATAGGAAATTAAAGATTTGCACTTTGATATGCGGTCCTAATGATTTTAGGGAGAGGCAGGTACTGACAAGAATTGTGCAGTTGTTACATATCGACATATTATGTCTACAGGAAAAGCATGTTGCGTGGGCTAATAGGGGTTATCTGAAAAAACTTGGACTGGAATTAGTTGTGTGTTCTAAACAAACTGGGGTGAAGAGAGGGGTTGCGATATTGATGAAACGTTGGCTTGGAGTCTGTGTGAAAACTTTACCAGATAAATGGGGTCCCTGGGCTATTGGCGAACTCCTGATTAATCAATATAGATTTATAGTAGTAATATGAATGGACCTAATGTGGACGATTCAGAACTTTTGAATTTTTTGAACACTGAGTTAGCTCAGTGGACGCAACCCGTCGTAATGTGTGGTGATTTTAATATACATTTGTGTGTCCAGGTGGACCTCAGAGTTAATAGTATTTACTCTGGCAGGAAGAAGCAGGTATTTACTTCCTTGAGGAATTTGATCTTAGATCATGGACTCTACGACGTCTGAAATTCACTGCACCCCGATGATTCAGGATTTACCTTTTTTTCTGCTCCCCATTCCAGATTTGTACGATTAGATTATTTTTTTGTATCGGCAGTACTACTAGGAAATGTTAAGAAAGAGATACAGCCTAAATTGGTATCAGACCATAATCCTGTAATATTAGAACTAGTTTTTGGTTCTTATGTCAAAGAAGGTAATCAGACCTGGTCTTTTGATAGGAAGCTCTTATTAGATGTGGAGTACTGTCAATTTATGACCAACATAATACAGGAATTTTTCAAATCCAATAAAGGCACGACTGAGCAGAAAGTAGTCTGGGATGCTTTTCAGTCAGTCGTTAGAGGAGAAACTCTAGTTTTGCTAATTTTAAACGTTGCAAGATGTGGGCGAAACATAGAAAGGGCTTTGATTTGGTCATAATAGCAGAGTGGAAATTAGCAGAAACAATCAGTTTAGGTATAGATCCGGTTATAGCACAAAGGGACCTTACTATCAAGAGGGCAAATGCGTATGCTAGTATAGCCGACCAAATAGCAGAAATATGTGTGCAGCATAGGGAAGATGTTTATGAATATAGTGAAAGAACAGGTAGAGTCCTGGCTAAAAGATTAAGAGAGAAAGCTGCCTATAATGATATCGTTAAAGTTATGGATATTAATGGAGTACTGCAAGATATGAAGGAAGGTGTCCTTGAAGCGTTTCAATGATTCTATCAAGCTTTGTATAGCAACTTGGGGGCGGAGCCATTTGAAGGGGACGAGGGAGAATATTTGAAGGATCTGATGTCGGTCAAAATGACGGATGCGCAAAAAATGATTTTATCGGCCCCCTGAAATGGAATGAAGTTGAAAAAGCTCTATTAGGCTTAGCTCAGGGAAAGGCTATGGGTCCTGATAATATACCACTCGAATTTTACCGTATTTTTAGGAACATATTGAAAAAGGAATTATTGGAAGTTTGTCAACAAGCCTTCTTGGGGAATGCGCCAGACTCTTGGCCGAAAGCAATTATGTTTTTAAAATAAAAAGGGAAACGGGATACTGAAATGGGGTCTTATCAGCCCATCTCGTTACTGAACTCTGATAGCAAAATTTATTCAAAGCTAATTGCTAATAGGCTGAATGATTTTATGTCGGGCTTGGTGTCATTAAGGCAGCATGGCTTTATACAACAGAGAGACACTACAGATCATGTCAAAAGAATAATCTCAATCTTGGACTGGTCGAAGGCTACCAACTCTCCCGTAGGCGTGGCCCTGTTGGATGCTGAAAAAGCATTCAACAGGGTCTTGTGGAGGTTTCTGTGGTCAGTCCTAGAATGGAATGGGTTTCCGATAGAATTTATTACGGCCATACAGACATTATATCTTCACCCATCGGCTATGATACGTATTTCGGGTAAGGTATCAGGGAATATTGCGATAGCAATGGGGACAAGACAAGGATGTCCTTGTTCCCCCTTGTTATTTGCTCTTTACATCGAACCCTTTTTATTAGCTTTGGAGAATAATTGGGCAATAAAACCTGTTGAGATAAATAATGGTAAATATAAGACATTTGCATACGCAGATGATATTGCTGTTGCGACCTCTGATATGAGCAATGCTTTACCAAGGGCAATTGAAGCAGCTGAGGTTTTTGGCAAATCCTCGGGGTACAAACTTAATGTCTTTAAGACGCAAGTTATTCATTCGGTGGCCGGCCGTCCAGCTGATATCAATTTTGTAATAGAGACAACTTACTTAGGTATTAACCACATGGATGCTGCACATCTTCATCTCCTGTGCTGAAGGGCTGAACGGGTGTGGTCATGACGAGCTCAGCTTGTCATGAGCACAGCTCCACTGTACCTCATGACGAGCTGAGCTCGTCATGAGCATCGAAGGGTTTAAATTATCATCTAATGTGGATGATATTATTTCTCTGAATCTGGACACAGGTATTGCCTCTACTAATAAGACACTAGAAAGGATCAATAATCTGCATCTGTCTCTTTATGGGCGGAGCAATGTTTTAAAAATGCTTATTTTTCCCAGGTTTCTGTATATGTTTCGGGACATTCCTTTATTAATTTCTGCTTCTTTCTTTTCCCATATTGAAAGAATGTGTTCAAGGTTTGTGTGGGGATATCATCAATCTAGGAGAGCCCTTAAATGGTGTAGGCTACCCAGAGCTAGAGGAGGTTGGGGTGTCCCCAACTTTCAAATATATCATTGGATAGCTTTACTACAACACATGGGTGGGTTGTTATATAATGACCCTACGGAAAACTTTGCTGCCCCTTCTATTTATGAGATGCTAATGGGTGTAGAGGCGAGGCAGTGCTTTGTTCGTTTGATTGAACCAAGTTATTACAAGAAAATTTAATTCAAAGTGGTTTTGACCGCATTTGAAATATGGAGGAAAATTAAAAAGAAACTGGGTATCTTGTCCAAATTAAATTGGTACATTCCTTTCAAGAATTGTCCTTTTCTTCCTGAAATATTTAGGGATCAGATCATAGATAGGTGGCATCAGGCCGGAATTTATACAATCAGAGATCTGTTTCAGGGGAAACGGGTAGCTTATTTTGATTTCTTGCAGAAGAAATATTATTTAGAGCATATTGATTTTTTTAAATGCCTTCAGCTACGGAGCTTCCTGGAACAGAAAATAAACCAGAACCAGATTATTGTGCAAAAAAATTGAAATTGTGGAAGCAGTTCAATAAAGGTCTAAGATGGGGCCCTTATATCAGATGATCATTGACAAGGCTGAGGATGATTTAGAGGTGTGGGTGGCTAAATGGCAAAATATATTGGGGATAGGGCGAATTGATTTTGAGAGGATAATTGAATTTATTAAGGATGTTGAGTATTTTTTGATACATAGTCTGGGTATCCGACAGCAATTATCTGCAGAATTAGTTGGTTTGCAGGGAAGTGGGAATGTGCCTCGAACAGAGGCTGAAGAGGGGCTCATTTTTATTTGTATGTCTATTTTCCGTTTATGTATTACGTCTTTATGGCTTGATGTTGAGCCACCAACTTTTATTAATTGGCATGCAAGATTGCTGTCTATATATCATTTAGAGACCGCAGTTTATAAATCTAAGGGTCTGAGAAGGAAAATGTTTGGGTTGAAACTGTGGGCTCCTGTTACTAGTTGCACTGATTCTTGAAGTTTTGTATGATGTGTAGAGACTGCTATTACTGTCGAAACTGTGACCTAAGGTATATTTCTCCATGTATATATGTGATTCATTGGATTGATGTATAGATTGTTGTTCTTATTAATTCTTCTCTTGTCTGTATTTTGTCTGTCTGCTGATATAAACTACAAATAAAAAAAGAATTAAAAAAAGAGAATATTTTCTGCTTGCCAGTAGGCACCGGTATATCCTCTGAACTCCGAGGCCGTGTGTAACGGCATCATGCTGATATACAAACGGCCCCCGCGAAGACACCAACAAGAACCAACAGTCACCGGTACAATTGTCAGACAAACTACATTTAGTTGTATTCTGAGATGTAATACTCGGTGTATTTCCTTTACGTTTTTCTCTATTTTATTGTCTTTTTCACTAGGGTTTTACACAAATTAAGTGCCAGGTTGATAATACACACTATACCATCCGTGAAAGTCTTGACTACTCCAAGATGGCACAACCAGATGTTCCTTTTACATTGTTTAGACAGCATATAAAGTCTGACTTACGATCTTTTCTGTTATGTGATCAAGGCCCTTTTAAGGCCAAAACGCATCAAGGGGATTCACCATTTGGTACCACTTTGATATGAGGAGCATCTTTTCCTTCTGTGACTGGAAGTTTTTATATATATAAACCACAATCAATTAATTAATAACCAACATTTTTTAGCGTTTGTATCATCTAAAAATACTGACCATTTCTGTTTAAAGAACACTTTCAGTTTTCCTTGTTGGAACATCTGTGCTTAAGATCCTATATGGGGCACATGTATCAAGCTATTTTGCCATAGAAATCTGTCCTTAATTTTTTAAGTAGTCATGGTGGACGTCTCTGTTCCACCTCAGTGAAAAAAAAGAATGGTAGCTGGAGGTAACCAAAGATTGTTGTTTTCATTATGTCTCCTACAGTATTCTGCCTTTAGTATTATTATTAGCAATGTCCTTTTGGCACATTCACAGACACAGTGCTTCTTAGTCATAGGTGTGTATGAAGTGGCAAGATTGTACCTCCACCCTCTTCGAAATGTATGCTTAAACATTCTGGAAAAACTACCTCTAATGTAGGATTTGTAGAAAATGTTTTGTTGAAAATACAGCTTTTAGTGTAACATGATCTTGTTTTCTTGAAATTCTTTTCAGCAACATATTTTATTACAATAATTTGCATGTTCATGTAATGTATTTTGGATACGGTAATACTTTGCAACCTTTTCTAAGTGCAAAGTTCTGAAACTTTGCCAAACTTTGCCTAATTCTAGTGCTGTGCAAGTGACACAACGTTATTTCGAAACAAATCAGAATGTGCAAATGTTTTAGCTCAAACCTCTGTATACAGGAAGAACAGTTGCATGGTTAATGTTTGGTTTACCAGAAACTCTTGGTTCAATATAGTCCTATACTGGGCCCTGGAGAGTTGTAGAGATGTTCCCTGCGAGAAATCTGAAACAGTGAATATCATGTAGAGAATGTAGCTTCCTGGCAGCACAGGCACTTGTCAATAACCATGCCACACACGGAGAGTCATTTTACATGTCTTGATTCGGCTGCAAGTAAGTCAGAACTCAGCATTGTAAGCCTGCCTTCAACTCATCTCTCCAACACTTACATCTCAGGCCTATGGTGTACACTGGAAATCAAATGAGCTCCAGCGTTCTTTTTTTATTTACAATACACCATGTTCCAGTGTTCTTTTATTTACAAGATTCTGCATCTCCCACTTTGTTAAATAAAAAGATACAACTTTTCAAAATAGACACCCAAAATAGACACCCAAAGATAGACCCCTGGTGCTCTTTTGTGTACTTTCTCTAAGTCCTGGTACAGTGGCAAAGAGCAGACAGAGTACTTAGAGGAACATGTCTTAAGCATTTCACATCATTGGCCATAAGTAACAGACATAAGTCCAGAGAACTCCAACACCAATTTATATAAATAGCTCTGCTTTTATATATTTTTTAGATACCAATACAAATTTGATACATACAGGATAGCCGGAGTTATCAATTTTAAAACATTAAATAAATCAGTACTTTACATTACAATAAATTTCTGGTCAATGGGAAAAACACATATATACCATTGGTTACTTAGAGAGTGAGTTCAACTGAACCCACTTGGCTTTGAGGTCTCCTGAATCCCTAGCCCAGTTAACAACAGCTAGAACAATTTTACCTGGCTCAAAAGAGCGGGGTGCAGAGGTGCACTTTAGCTGTCAAACGGAGCTGTCAATGAGGCTTGTGGTGTTTAAATGGTTACCTTGAAGTTCGTGTTGAGCAAAAACCTTTGTAACTTAGGCAAGGAGCTGGCCCTGGACCAGGAGTCTCCAGGTAGATCAACTCTATCTAGGTCGGTGGACTCATGTGAAAAGGCGTTCTTGGCTATCCGTAGCGCTGAACAGATCCGCGGCAGCGGCGCTGAAAGGTGTGCTAAGAGAGGGTGAAATCAAATGCAGGATCTTTATGATTAAGGCATAGTGGTGGTTAGTCATTTGTACAGTCCTATCTCTCCTCTTGAAACGTTGAGTAAAGCAGGTAGTAGTTGGACTGACCACAAGCAAAATGTAGTACCTGCAAGCAGTGCGGTTGAGGAAATCTTCTTCCAGAGGATCAGGAAAATCATGTGGAAAGCTGAGCCTCACCAAGGGTTGGGTCTACAGATCAAAGAAGCCTCCTGCCTAGTGACTTTGAGCAGCCATGCCGGATATCTATGTGGACAGTACTTTAAGGTCATGGATTTACTCATTTGTGCCTGCAGACTTTAGGGGGACTAATTCCTTTAGCGCAATGGAGTTCTTGTGAAGTCTGGAGTTTACCTTGTTTAAGTCGCAATCCAGCAGTTGCAGGTTTGGCTGCCACAGATGCAGAAGTTAGTGTCTCCCTTCATGGAGTTCTGCCTTGGAAACAAACGGGTCTCTTGTTGTTATGTTGAATCCAAGGTTCTGGTGTCTTGGGCGCCCTTTAATCCTGCATACAGAGGGTTTTAGTGGGTGTGAGGACTATCAGCAAATGTGTGGTTCTGGAAATTCTGAACCTGTGTTTTAAATGTCATGATTCTGTTATGAATTTGGTATCAGTGAACCGCAAATGATGAATGCGTTATTCATGAGTATTTTCATCATGTTACACCAATGGATTCACTGTACATTTGAAGGTTTTGTATTCAACACTTGGGTTTCATCTTGTAAATAGCAGCCATGTTATTTGTTGCCCTTACAGTAGGCTCTCCCCATGGCAGAGCAAGCATTTAAAGGACATAACCTTAGCATGGGTTTGTGCTGACTTCTGCATGACCTGACGACAGCTGACCCTGTTGCTTGAGGCTAACCTCCCAAGCCAGTTCCTTGTTCAGCAGCTGGTGCAATAAAGTTCAAAGAGCAGGACATGTCCGATCTTTTATGGCACCGTTCCCACCGCTCCTATCTCCGTCCCATCTGTTGCTGCCTTTCCTTTAAGACATGTTCATCGATCTAGTTGAAGGTTTTATGGTGGGTTTGTCCGGCCTGATTGAACAGGAAACCGAGCATGTGTGCGATCCTTTTTTTAGCCTGGACTTATCTTGAAAGTGGTGCTTTGTGTGCACGTCCTGGGAGTGACTAATAATAATAAGGAATGTGTGTGCCTAGAGCACAATTTTCTGTATAAAAGGCCTGTGCGAGGCCATGCAGGCAGACTCCCTCATTCAGTTGCTTTAAGAGTGGCTGGGCGACGGAGCCTCACAATTAATCATAATAAAGATGTCTTTTCATATTTCAGATTCTGTGTTGATTTCTTTGCCACTTTTGAATGGACTACTTATTGGTAAGACCCCTGAGAAGGAGTATTGTAAATATTTGTTTCTGTGACTCACGGTGACCTAATTTTTATATTGCATTATTTAATCATGTTTTGTTTCCCAAATAGCATATGGCTTTTGTCCCTTGAAAGGAAGCCAGGTTTCATTTTTTTCCTCTCCCTGAAGAGAGAACAGGAACATAGAATTAGAATTTGTGTAACTTTGGTTTTTTGTGTATTCCCCGTTCTCTTGGTGCTGTGTCACATGCCTGAGGCACCCAAGCAAACTCTTGTTCTTCCTATAGATTTTTCTTTTGTTGTTCCGCCCCTGACCAATGTCGCATTATGCTTAGTTATTAGGCATTTTAGTTGTGTCCTAATTCCATTTCCCCTTTTCCCATATTCCTTTCACCAGTCAGCCCATTTATTATTATGGGTGTATTGTTTATGTGCACACTTCTAGACTGTAGTTATGTATTAGGGACCCCCCATGTTATGTAAAATGTTTTTTTCAGACTGACTGTCAAGGTAGTGATAGGCTGGTTCCAATGTCTATTTTTAATTTTTCAGTTCTCTTGTGTTCCTGCTGCTTTAATTTTTTGGTGGGATTAGATGTGTTCTAAACATGCAAATACCAGGACTTTCTAGTGTTTGTTCTTTGTCTTCACATTTGATCATTAGCCTTTTGTATTGCATAGTGCACTTAATGCACATTTTTTAAGGGACTTTTCTTCATGTCCTTGATAATATGAATGATGTTATTTTTCTATTCGAGATGTTCTAGATAAGGAATTTAGGAACACCTAGGCTTAGTCATTGAGGGAACACATGTATTTACCCCATTAGACAATGCCACTGTGTGAGGAAATTCATTTTGATAGAATTCCTGTGTAGCTATAGATGACAGAGAATAATGAAAAGAACATAACTAAAGATTCTAAAGATACTGTTTTGCCCTTTGCCTTTGCTTTTGTATTTTATGCTCATGGCACATTGTCACTCCCTTGCAGATTGCAGGTCACCTGCTTGCCAGTCCTTTTGTTAAAACACCTGAACTATTTTTTGTGCTCGATTTGAAGGAAACTAACAATTGTGTTACATATCCTACATCACTAGGGTCCTGCTGGATCTTCCAGAGTCAAAGGAAGAGTGATTCCCTGCAGACCTGTGATAAATTACTGAAGTGTGTAGGAAGCAATATAAAACGTTATTAGAAAATTCTATGATTTGCTTTCTGCCTAGGACTGTGCAAGTATTACGCATTTGACCTTTTGTCGTTTTTTTTTTCCCTTGCTGAATTGTATTATGGTTTTTTGTTAAATTTTTGATTGGTTACCATTTGCCAGTTGCAGGGTCACGTAGGAGTACCAACGGTTCAGTTTGTGACCTGAGTAGTGGCAGTAGGCCTGCAGGACCTGCAGTGTCCCTATGACCTGCTAATAATCACAGCTGAAGTACTCTACCAAGATTGCGTGAGCGACATTAGAAAATGGAGATTGTATTGAGGAATGACGATAAAAAGCAAGAGATGAAAAACAGACATTATAGAATATTGTTCTCTAAGTGCGGTATAGCTCTATCTATTTTAATACTTTTATGTATTTTATTGGCTACTACATTTTGGTTTGTTTCCTCCTACACAATTGATGTCTGCACCAACTTCCCAACGTACTCTTTCTTTTTCTACTGTTTCTTCACATGAGTTTCATATTTTACCTGAACATGAACTGGTTAGGTCAGAGTTTACTGATAATTCCTTTTGTACAGTTATTACATCAACACCAGCTAGTGATGAATATAGACATGGACTCAGATTTAGCATGAGTATAGGTTATTGCCTATGTAAGGGCAAAAGGATGCTCTGTGGTTCTGGAAATTCTGAACCTGTGTTTTAAATGTCATGATTCTGTTATGAATTTGGTATCAGTGAACCGCAAATGATGAATGCGTTATTCATGAGTATTTTCATCATGTTACACCAATGGATTCACTGTACATTTGAAGGTTTTGTATTGAACACTTGGGTTTCATCTTGTAAATAGCAGCCATGTTATTCGTTGCCCTTACAGTAGGCTCTCCCCATGGCAGAGCAAGCATTTAAAGGACATAACCTTAGCATGGGTTTGTGCTGACTTCTGCATGACCTGACGACAGCTGACCCTGTTGCTTGAGGCTAACCTCCCAAGCCAGTTCCTTGTTCAGCAGCTGGCGCAATAAAGTTCAAAGAGCAGGACATGTCCGATCTTTTATGGCACCGTTCCCACCGCTCCTATCTCCGTCCCATCTGTTGCTGCCTTTCCTTTAAGACATGTTCATCGATCTAGTTGAAGGTTTTATGGTGGGTTTGTCCGGCCTGATTGAACAGGAAACCGAGCATGTGTGCGATCCTTTTTTTAGCCTGGACTTATCTTGAAAGTGGTGCTTTGTGTGCACGTCCTGGGAGTGACTAATAATAATAAGGAATGTGTGTGCCTAGAGCACAATTTTCTGTATAAAAGGCCTATGCGAGGCCATGCAGGCAGACTCCCTCATTCAGTTGCTTTAAGAGTGGCTGGGCGACGGAGCCTCACAATTAATCATAATAAAGATGTCTTTTCATATTTCAGATTCTGTGTTGATTTCTTTGCCACTTTTGAATGGACTACTTATTGGTAAGACCCCTGAGAAGGAGTATTGTAAATATTTGTTTCTTCAAATGGGCATCTAGTCCTGTGGCTAATCTGCCCCAGTAGTGACCATACACAATGGGAGTATGTCACTAAAACTAGCCAGAACCTTTTTTTGTCTAAACTTAAGTTGTACAAAACAATCTTCAACTGTACACCTCAGTTGTAACACCCTAGTCAGCCTTTATGGAGGTACACTCCTCCTGCATAGCTAATTTCCTGCCTGCTCTTGAAAAACAGTGCCCGGGGAAGGGGAGGCTTTGTAATCGAATAGGGGACAAGTTCCCATGTCCTACTGCATCGATGCAGCCTTTGAGGCACACCGCCGTGATGGTCCATTCACTAGCTATCCTGTGTGGGCAGATGTGTCACCTCCTGCTCACACAGGTCTTTGTCTCTTTCCTCTGTGAGTGGCACACACTCGCAGAAGAAGATCAGACTTCTATCTTGGCGGCCAACCCTCGGAAATGCCTGCCAAGGCACAGGAACACTGGGTTAACCTGGTGGGCACTGTCTAAAGTGCCACCTAGGTACATGATGGTTAAACCTCAACATCACCATTGTGTCATGGGTTAAGAAGCACAGTGTTTGATACCAAACACAAAGTAAATCGACCGTTCCACAATGGAGCTGGACATCTGAGATATTACCAGTGTCCACCCCATATTATCTTAGGGAGGGTCAGTCACTTGCGGTGGAATTACATTTAGAATTCTACCACAGGGTAATATATGCTTGTACATGTATTTCCACACATACAATATAATGCACCCTGCCTCCTGGGCTACAGGAGACCTACTTTAGGGTTCACTGACATATTAAGTGCATTGAGATGACCTTGTCACACATAGTGTGTGTAGGGTTAAATTCGAGCAGGCAAGCTGCTCGTTTAAGCCTGACATGGCAGACCAGCCGCCTTTGGTTTTACTCAGGTCACTCAGGGTGTTGCAACCCTGGTGCCCCTTTTACATCCTTGCCCTGGGTATCACTGGTACCATATAATCAGACCTTTCAGGGATGTAAAAGAGCTAGCCAACTGGGTGTACCAATTCACATTTACAGTTTAAGGGGAAGAGCACTGGTACTAGGGCTTGGTTGGCAGAACCCAACACTCTTTCAGCTCAATTACCAAAGCATCTAGCAGCATCTAGCAGCAAAACGTTGGGGGCCATCTTCAAAATGTCCAGTTTCCTCCAATATATATAGGATTTTTAAAATGTATATTGCAAGTTTGTCTTTTACTTGCACAAGTGGAAAAAATACTATATGTGTACGATTGTACTAGAGACTAACTATAAGCATACACCCACAATACTAATGTATTAGGTGTAGTCTAACCAAAGCTTAATTTGAGCTGATGGTAAGAGGTGTAGCCCAGACCCAAACGTATTTTGACAACATTAGACTTCGATCCATGACAATATAGAGAAAGACACAATAGTTTGAAAGAAAGAGGTAGACAATCATGAAAAAACTTTGACAAAGCGAGAAAGCAGGAATGAAAAAGAACCTGCAAGAGCTAGATAAAAGGGCAGGGAATGTCTTGCGCTGAATGAAAGAGACATGAGAGTGAATCAAGACTTGACAGCATTAGTATTCAACAACTCCTTTATTCATTAGCACCAGCCTACGGAGAGAGTTTCAGCACTGACACTTATTATTGTACAAGGCACATATTCTTACCCAGTTCTATGGTGTATACAAGATGATGTTGTCTACCCATTGACTGAAAATTGGTGTATTGGATGAATTCATACCTTGTTCTCTTTTATTTTCTAGAGACTGTTGTCCCTCCATTGACCTAATTTTGATGTATTGTTTGAATTCTGAAACAACTGAACAACTTTCTATAGTGTTTGCTAGAGGCTGTTGTCTCTCTATGCCCAAAGATATGGAACTCTCTTCCGCTGGAAGTACGTAGACTCTCCTCGATGACGGCGTTCAAACTGGAAGCTAAGAGATTCCTAATGAGAAAATTCTTACCTTAAGAGGGCTAGACCCACTTGCTCTGTGTCATTGTTCCTGCTAGCATAGGACCTCCATTTGATATGGCTCATCTTTACTGCTTATTATTACCCCCCTTCGTTGCCCGCTTACACCTGTTTATTGTATTACTTTCCTGGTCCCACTCGATGTTGGATATTGCATTTATGTCCTCTCTTCTATCCTATTGTAAAGCGCTCTGATATCCTTCAGGATCATGTTTGCGCTATATAAAACTTTATAAATTAATCGCAAACACTGCAAAGTGCAAAAAAACAGTGTTTGCGATAGCAAAATAGCTTCCTCCTATGTATAACTGAGTATAGCAATGCAAAATAGGTATTCGCAAAAATTGTGAATCCCTATTTTGTGAGGACCACAATATGCAAATAGTGGCACACTATTTGCGATAATCGCAAAAAGCGTACTTGCAAATTGACAATTTGCAAACATATGCATGAAAAAAACTCAAATTGCGAATCTTGAAAATTCGCAATTTTGCACCTGAATATTACCACCAACTCAGAGCAGGTGGTAACCAAGTGCAACCTATTTGGCCCCTTGCATGCTGATGACGGAGCGGTTCCGTCATCAGCTACGGGTGAGCTGTGCTGATGACGGAACCGTTCCGTCATGACTCCGCCCGCGCAAGGCGGAGTCAGCATGGGCGGGGAATTCCCGCCGCACGCAAGGGGTTAAACATGCCCACAATGCCACAGGGCTATCCACAATAACAGCGCTGTATGTGATAGCCTGGAGGTTGTAGATTCAAGCAGCAGCACAGAGAAGGAGGCGACAGGAACAGGTCTTCAGAGTGCGCATCACTTTGTTCTAGAAGATAGAGGAGGAGATAAATGAGAAGTATAGACTGGACTCAACTAACATACTGGACTTGATTGCTGAGCTAAAACCTGTGCTTGAACACCCAACCGGCAGGTCCCAAACCATACCACCACACGTGCAGGTCCTGTGTTCACTGCACTTACTGGCATCCGGAAGCTTCCATAGGGTGATAGCGACAGCAGGAGGGGTCTCCCAGAGCTGCCTGACACACTTCTTCCATGCATTCTTGGATGTAATGTTACAGAGGCTACATCATCACATCACATTCCCCGCCAAACAACAGGCATTGAAGCAAACCAAACTGGACTTCTACCAGATTGCCCAATTTCCCCATGTCATTGGTTGCATAGATGACACCCATGTAGCCCTCTCACCATCCTCAAATAATGAGTACGTTTTCAGAAATTGCAAATCGTTCTATTAACTCAACATACAGGTCATCTGCAACACTACATATATCATAACTGATATAGTAGCAAAATACCCTGGCAGTACACACAATTCCTTCATTTTCAGACACAGTGGGATATACACACGTCTCACTGAGGGAAAGTTTGGCGAGGGCTACCAGCTAGGTAAATGCATGTCAAGCACTCTTAAATATAGTTAAGGGCTGAAGTGAGAGGACAGTGACTAACCGCAAGTCTATCATCCTGTAGGTGACAGTGCTTATGTAATCCGTGACGTCATACTCACACCGTACCTCAATCTGGCTAATCCGAGAGAGCGAAGATACAATCGCACACACAAGTCAATGCGCTGTGTAATTGAGCTGACATTTTGTATACTCAAGAGCAGGTTTCAGTGCCTGCATAAAAGTGGGGGAGCACTACAATACAGCGCAGAGACCTGCTGCAAGATTGTGGCTACTTGCGCCATCCTGCACAACATTGCGACTTGAAAAGGCATACCTGTGGAAGTCACAAATACAGAATCGGATGAGGTTTCAAGTCCACGTTGCAGACCAGCAGGTGGAGTAGGGGCAGCTGCGGGCTAACAGAGAAGTGATGCGATAACACCCAACTATTTCTAGGTGAGTAATGATGACACAATGCAAATAATGATTTGGGCATGACTGTGTTTTATTGTACCTTAGCTTCAGGTAATTAGCAGTCACACAGCCTCCAAACACACTGTATGTGTGGCACATTCAGTTGCACATATCATGTACACAGTGCATATGCAATGGGTAAACAAAAGTCCATATGCCATGGGTTACTTCACCCATTAGCATTCTGCTTTGGTGACAGTTTGTTTCTTGCGGCACATCCTGAGTTGCACGCTCAGGGTGCTGACTGCTCTCCCTTGAGGCATCTGACGGTGTGACCTGCCTCCCACTATGCTGACTGGGTTCTGCAATTGGTAGAGTGATGCTGCTTCGGCTGAAGAGCTCCTCACTGTCCCCTGAGCCCAGGAGATCTGTGCCACCTATGGTAGCTGTCTGCAGCTGGTCTACTGCATTTGTGACCTGAACCAGCCCTTTGACCACATTCTGGCTGCAGTGTGCAATTTTGACCTGCCTGGTTACTGTACGGCGTGACAGCACCGAAGTGCCATTAGACAGCGATTGACTGCCTTGCTATATATGTCCAGACGGATGAACAGACACTGTTTTCCCCTGCGTCTGGATGCCTGGTCTATTTTCATGGGGGCACAGAGTTCTTTTATTGCTCCCGTCATTTCCCTGATGCCACCCGCACAGGCCTTATGTCCCACCTTCATGTCAGTGCGGTTATGGTTCACAGAGAACCGCTGCCTGTGTATTGACTTCATAATTCTGGCTTGCAGGCACTAGACTTTCACCATGGTGCCTTCCAGGCCATAAAACACCGTAGGATACTCTACAGCGTCAGCACTGGGGTGTGCCCTTCGTCTGCGTCTCCTGCAACTTTTGTCCCTACAGTGCACAGGGGTCAGATCATGGACCTGATGTGCACACTGTTTCTGCTCTAGCTGTCCCTCATCCTCTATGGATTCTGTTCCTCCCTCCAACAGTGGGAGTGGAGGCACAATCTGACGGTGTCTCAGTGGGACAAGTGTTGGCAGTGTCGTCTGCTCTGTCCTCTCCTCCTGCCTGGTCGTCTGTGTGTTCTGCCTCCTCGGCTTCAGTGTTGTCAGCCTGTGTTTCAGGTTCAACTGTAAATGATGAAGCACTTTCTATTGTGTGTTCTGCTTCCCATTGTTCACTGACTAAAGTTTTCTGCATTTAGGTAAGCTAAGTACTGTTTTGCATTTTTGCCTTTACTAATTTGCTTCAACTGCTTATATATTGCTGTGTGTCATTGATGCACTGTATTATGTGTGTGACTACATCTCCCATGATGCATTGCTGGGTGGACTGGAAAATGTGGAATGTAGTTGCAGTTACTTTGTAGTTAGGGCATTCCTGAGTATGTGATTAAGTTGGTAATGTGTCAGGGCTGATTTAGCATGTATCTTCCCTTGTATGGTTTTGGGCATGTCGGAGCTGTCGATGTTAGCCACCCCACTGATGCTTTCAGGCTGTATGGTGGACACCACCAACTCCTCAAGGGGCATGGATTCTGTCTCTGTGGAATGTACCCCAAAAGGTCTTCCTCACCTCCGCAAGCCTATTTGCAACCTTGTCCTTGGACCTGGAGCGCATTTCATACCAGCGCCTGCGTAGATCAGCAATGGAGCACTGGATTACACCGATGGCATTTACCTTTGCTTGTATGTCTAGCCATATTTTCCTTTTCTATGATTCAGGGACATGAAGGGATTTTTCCCACACAGCAACGCATGGCTATGGAACATCTCTTCAATGAGTACCTCCTGCTCCTTCTCACTGAATTTGTACTTCCTTTTCCTCCCAGCTTCCTCCTTCTCCTTCTCCTGTGGATCCATTTAGTTTGGTGGTGTTGCAGCCCACAGTGGTGTGCTCCTCTTCCCAGCCTCTGACGCACACTCAGGCAATCAGGAACAGCATGGGCAGTCAGAATTCCTGGGTGTGATGTCATCAAGCTGCACCTGAATAGCAGATTTGCTAAATTTGCGTTTTTTCTTATTAGCAAATTTGCAAAGAAGGAATTGCTATTATGGCGTTCGCAAATGCATTCTGTGAACTTTAAGGGATCACAAAATTATTGCAAACATTTATTGGAATCGCGTTTTGTGATTCTCGCAGCAGTTGCCCGGTTTTTGGACTCTTGTTACCCTGCTTGGCGCTATTTTAAATCCCTGCCGTGTTATCTGACATTGGACGCCGAGAGGCTGTGATCGCACTGGGAAGTTCCTGACTATGAGGAGCCAGAGCGGGTGCCCGGGACTGCGAGGACCAGCTTTCCCCTTTCCATCCACAGCTGGTGCCTCTTCCCGGGCGTGCTCCGCCTTCTTTTATTGTACTTAAGCGAGCTCCCATCACGCACCGCGGGACATGCGCGGGACTCAGCCCGTGCAAAGGGCGGGCCGTCTGAGGCCGTCCGAGGTCGGCTGAGGTTGAGTTGGGTCATCTCCCCTTAGTTTTATCTCTTTTTGCTTGTTCTACTTGCTCTGTTGAGTTGTTTTTGGTATTCTGGGTGACATTGCTGTTCATACCTGGTCCCCTTATTTATTGGCTGTTGTTAATTCCTATTGAGAATCATGCCCTTACGCTCGGGGAAAGAAAGAGTTGTGCAGGTGCAGATGGGCAGTGGGGTGGTAACTGGTCCCCTTGATGCTTTCATAACAAGGGCAACTGGCATCCTGGAAAAAGAGATAGCCCTCGTTGAGAAGCGCTTATCGATAGATCTTATTACAGGGAAGCGTTCTTCCATCAGACGACTTGCAACAGTAGCTAGTCCCCAGCCACCTCCAGTCTTTGGATACCGTGTTGGTAGATGTCCATCCAGTTGTGGAGAGATCGCTCCTGAATTCTATTGAGAGTGGATCTTTAGCCAGTGTCTCATTAGAAAGCAGTAGTGGGGACAGTCTATTACATATTAGTCTTGCCCAACCTGACCCTATCACTAGTGAATCACAACGGAATTTGCCCTGGAAGAGGAAGAGGAAGAAGAAGAGGAAGAGAAGTAAGGGCCCTCAGTTGGGGGGTATGTCTATAATATCTAAAACAAATAGCAACCCCCAGCTTATTCCTATCCCTGTAACTATTGTTAACTCCCAACCAGCCGTGGTTGCTACTAGCCCCTTGTCTCCCCTGCAAACACCACCGAAATACCCAGCTAATAGTTCAGATAGCTCGAATTATCATGATGGTCTTTTAAGTAAAATGGAATTATTGGTAAAATCACTAATACTACCATTACTTGAACGTACTAGACTAATGAACTCTAAATTAGACCAACTTGAAAATCTTGTTAAAGAGAATACTGGTATACTGAAAAAGATAGTAAATGTTGATCCTATACCATCTATTTCAGTTAGTACATCTAACCCCCCGAATGCCCTTGTTACAACTAAACGGCCAGCACAAGCCCTCACCAAACAACCTACCATACGATCTAACACAATCAATCCGGCTAGTGATACACCTAAGGGTGAGAGCAAGAAAGTTGACAGTAGGCAAAATGCAAAGACTTCCACTGTTGCCAAAACCCCGAACTCTGCTAGGGGTGTTTCAAACTCAACTGATACAACCTAACCAAACCCTAGAGTTTTGTGGAATAAAGTTAATAACTTTCACGTCTTGGCCCAGAAAACAAACATGGTATCCCCTGTATTAACCTACCCCCAGAGGCTTCTCCCTTTACGATTGTTCTAACAGGTGTCTCAATTCTTAAAGATGGTAAACCTGAATCATATGGGGATTTCAGAAATAAAGTTGTTTTCTGGCTAAATAAAAATAGACCCCTTCCCCCATCCTTTGTACCGGAAATTCTTTGTGTTAGAAGAGTAGAGTGGATAGGACCCTGCCCGAAGGACCTGGAAGGTGATTGTATTATTATCAATTTCAGGGATCCTCATATGGTGGATTTTATACGCAGGGAAGCCATTTTTGGGAGGATGGTGGATGTGCAAACGTTGGGGCTCAGTTACTTCTATCCCAAAAGAAATAATATCCCCTTGGTCATCCCCTTAATGCACAGAAGACTCCATGGGAGATTCCCAACTGATAGGAATACATTTAGTCCATCCTTTCCACACCTGTTCAATCGCTTTGAAGCCCTATCCGGCTTGGATGGCATTGATTGACTCCACCCCTTATCTAGTGGAGAGAAACATTTTGGGAACTCTGTAAACGGGGTAGCTGACTCACCTAGTAAAACCTGTTCAGTTAGTCAGGAGGGAGGGCACCAGAAGATGGTTGTGGCTACCGGGAGGGTTCTAAAGCGGAACTCCCTGGGTGACTAAGCAACTATCGACGAGGGGGTTCCAAATAGAGGGTTGAAGGTCTCAGATCATGTTGCCCCCTCCCAACAGGCCTCGGTACTGAAATTAGCCTCATGGAATATCACAGGGCTTAAAGGGAAAACAACCTCGGAAGATTGGGTAACTTTTGTTGATTCTTTCGACGTTTTATTATTCCAAGAGAGCTGTGTCCCAGATCCAATTTTTCATGCAGGGTTTTAAAGTATTTTTTAAACAGCTACTAAGGGTACTAAGTGTAGGGAATCTGGGGGCTTAGTAACCTGGGTCAAACAGTCTATCAATTGTAGACTGGAGGAAATCCCAGTGAAAAACCCTGATATCCTGGGGATCAAGTTATGCAGGGAAAATCATCAGAATATTATTCTTATCAATACCTACGCGCGAGGCCTTCCTGGTGGGAGACGTCCGACAATTATAGATGACTTGGATTCCTACCTCGAATCGATTGGGAGAGATGATTTAATAGTGATAGCAGGGGATCTAAACTGTACCTTCGAACCCCAGAGGTATGAGGATGAGGACTTATGTTGTGAAGAAGATGCCTTGTGGAATATTCCAAATCTAACATTGAGCTATACCAAAAGGTGTTCAGAGGCTGCTTTGCATTGGCTAGGGCTGTGCTTAGAGTGGGGCTTAAGAGTGACCAATGGTCGCACGATGTCCGATAAAGCTGGCCAGCCTACATTTGATAATGGGATAAGCAAAAGCAGAATTGATTATATCCTGGTAAAAATGGAGTATTGGTCCCAAGTGGAAGATATGATCGTTGTAGATCGTCCAGAGAGTGACCACAACCCCCTGTTTCTAAGTTTGAAACTCACTGGCGGGCTAGACAGACCTCCTGCAGCTCTGTGTGTTACCTCAGAAGCTGTCTCAATGAATGATAGAAGGCGGGTTAGGTGGTGTAGGGTCCTGGCAGATCCCGCAATGTTAGATGGTATATCAGAGGTAGCTTAATCTACTTTGAATGCCAGCAATAATCTATCTCCCAATAGGGAAGTACTCAACCGGATTAGTGATCTACACGATCAATGTTTTATTAAATTGAAAGCTCTTCTTACTCTCCCTATTAAGACTGGGGCACAGAAGATTCCTACTACCAGAAAGAAATGGTATAACCAAGTATGCAGGGAGGCATTTAGGGATCTCAAAAAAGCTATTAAATCAAGGGTAACTACTGAGATCAAATCAGCGAGCCAAAGGTACAAAAAGGTCCAGTGGAAGGCAAAGAAAGAGTGGGACGACTGCTATTGGTCTGACCTATATGAAGCTAGTCTCTCCTCTAGACAGACAAAATTTTGGGAAGTTGTAAAATGGGGCAGAAACTCTGATCCACAGATACCCGATAACCATGTTTTGGCGGAAGCATGGGTGGACTTTTTCTCATCCCAGTTCAAAGATCCCGAAGATGAAGAGATCGTAAATGCTACGCCGGTGAACTGGGCCTCATTGCATTTTCCTCACTGTCATCCTTTGGTGTTCTCTAATGAGGATACTGAATCCGCTCTTCGATTAGTCCAAACAGGGAAAGCTCCCGGGATGGACTGCATCCCGGCAGATCTATTCAAAGTAAATCTCCAACTCTGGCTTCCTTACATCACCCAGGTTGCTAACGCAATCGCAAAGGGGGCAAGAATCCTTCCCGTATTTAAAAAGGGTGATCGATCGATCCCCAGTAATTACCGCCCCATAAGTTTAATCGACTCCATGCAGAAAATCATTGCCAGGATGGTTCTTGCAAGGGTACAAGGGGGGATGGAGATGGAGAGTATCCTAACACCATTACAGGCAGGATTCAGAATAGGCACCAGTACCATCGACCAGGTCTTCCGATTTGTCATGATTTATTGGAAAGTGGTATTACTGGGCGGAGGGACTATTTTTGCCGCATTTGTGGATCTAAAGTCCGCCTTCGACTCAGTGCCTAGGACAAAATTTGTGGGGTACCCTACATAAGATTGGCTTGCCACCTGAATTACTTGAAATTCTGATAAGATTTCACAAGGACAATTTTGCTAAGGTGAGGTGGGGAAGACAGGGGCAGGTAACTGATAGTTTTCCTGTTACGAGGGGAGTGCGCCAAGGGTGCGTCTTGGCACCTACACTATTCTTATTATTCATTAATCAGGTGGTGAAATTCTTCGAAAATGCCCCAACTGATGCACCTGTACTGGGTGGGACTAAATTCCCTTTGCTCATCTTCGCAGATGATACTTTAATCCTCTCTAAAACTCGTAGTGGTCTGCAAAGGACGATTAATAGATTTGAGGATTTGAGGATTTCTGCAAATTAAACGAATTAAAAATTAATGTGAGCAAGACCAAATTCATGGTTTTAACTAAAAATCGCCCCACCAAGAGTCATGCAAGCATGAATGGAGTTGCCCTTGAACAAGTGGATGGTATGACGTATCTTGGAGTGACATTAGATTACCGGTTACGTTGGAACCCACAGGTAGATGCTCTCCACTTAATATCTGTTCGCCTAATGGGTTGTTTAATCAAAGAACAAAGATTGTCATTGACTAAAAGGGTCCTACCAGCGTTGAAGATCTATGAAGCAAAAGTTAATTCAGCAATTTTGTATGGGGCCGATCTTTGGGGTCATAAGGACCTAACACCCTTAGTTAGAGCCCAAAACAAATTTTTGCCTAAACTGGTGGGCCTACCTCAATCCACACCAACTAATCCCCTCCTGTTAGACATGGGTTGTAAACCAATAAATGAAATGGCACGGTATCGGCTCGTAGCATTATGGAGACGAATCTGGACGTCGCCGGATCTAAGTCTTTTTGCTAATGAACTAGCGGATGTGAGATCAATAATTGGCTCAGGAAATATCCCATGGCTCTGGGAAGTGAAATTTATCTTGGAAAGTATGGGACTTAGCCAATTATGGTCACACCCGGGGTCTTCTGTGTTTCCATCAAAAAAAAAGAATTTAAAATGTTGTACTGGGCCTCGGTCAGATCCCAATCTGTTGCCTTGTCAGATACACTCACTCTAACGGGCTGTTTCCTGGCTCACAAGTTGGACCCCCAACTAGAAAACTATTGGGATGTCATTTCTAAGAGTCTGGAGAAAAGATTATACCACTAGTTTAGAGTCGGGTCCATACCGGTCAGGTCCTTTACTAAGAAATGGGATGGGTATACAACTGAGTACTGTCCCTGGTGTAATGACCAAAAGGAGAGTGTGGGTCATCTTTTCTTTGCCTGCCCAGCTTATTCAGCTGCCAGGAATAAATGGATTAGTCCTATTTGTCGGCAGCTGAGTTGTGGAGGGAGTGCTGAGGCACTGTGGGTTTTAAGAACAAATACCTCTGAGTTAGTGGTTACAGGAGTAGCGAAGTTCTTAGGGTGGGCTTGGATAATCAGAGCCAGACACCTTCATGTTTAATGTTCTTAAATTTTTATATCTTATACTAAGTCTTCCTCACTGTTTAATTCTTGTCTTAGAAATACATTGTTGTAAAAAAATGTATACCAATATTAATGAACTGGTTTTTTAATCCTTTAATCTTTTTTTTGTAAACTAGTTTTTATGATGTAAAAATCGAAATAAAGACTTATGAATCTGAATCTGAATCTGATTCTCAAATTGCGATTAGCTAAAAATCACAATTTCAGAATCGCAAAACTCTTTTTTTCATACATAGGCCCTTTTATGTCTGAATCCCTTCCACTTTTTAGCAGTTTCAAATGTGACATCTGAGTGGATTTAGAAGAATACATTTCTTTAAGTTTTGTGAAAGAACGATTCTGGTTTGCTTGATACAAAATGTGCTCCTTAATTTCAACATCATTGAAGATAATCAGGATCATTTAGGGTATCTTAATGTTTGGGTGTCACTGGAAAGACATGATCTTCAATTCATTGTTCGATTCCTTCAATGTCAGAATTTGAGTTAGACTACATAAGTTAGATAAACACAAACTGCTTTCAAAGTTGCCTTGAATTTCTTTTATTTCTGCCACTATTTTTGTTAAATAAATTAAGTTATCTTGTGAAAAGTCAACTGCTGATCTTCAGCATCAGAATGTGCTGTCTCCATTTAATCAAATCGGATGAATAACAAATTACATTTCTTATTTACTTCATCAAAGTATACTTTTCTTGTAAAGGAAGATTGTTTTTGCAATTTGTTCAGTTCTCGTATTTTTAGCCAGATATTACAAGACTATCGTTCTGAAGTCCTCTCTATCCAAGGAACCTTGTTGAATCCTATCAGATCAGAAAAGCACTTGATAGACCAGGGCTTAGGTGATAAATATGATGTGATTTTACTAGGTCACATTGCAATATACAGTCTTTCTGTCCAGTTGATATGTTGGAGGTCTGGGCGATGCAAGGATACGTACCCACAGGTGTAATCTCATAAGCACACTGAGAATGCTGGCCAATCCACTTACCCAGAAGGCAGAATCTACAATGTTTCCTGGCCTTGAGTACGCTTGTGGAAACCAAGAAAATTCAGTTGTAGTGTCAACAGAGACAAGCGTCTCTGAAAACTCCTTGACCTGATGTGTTTCACTACCACATAGCAAAATAACAAGCTCTGAAGAGTGCAACCAACTGACAGTCAGGGTGAAAAGGTAGTACCACAGAATAATTCTCTGTCGAAAGTGGGTAATACCGGAACGTGTTTTCTACTGTACTCCAGGGGCACTGCATTGTCTCCTCTGGTAATGGAACTCATTGAGGCAAATTACACTGAAAATAGAGTGGTGTGGAAGTGTTAACTCTATTCATAAATTTAAAAAAAACATGCATTTGCATTGCCAAGACAAACACCAGCATCTACATGACTACTCACAATGTAGGAATAATCTCAAACCAATGTGTCATCCAATTGATGAGGTAAAACGCTGAGTATATACCTCTGAGGGACAAAAAATCTAAATTAAGCAAAACGGTCCAAGAAATGAAGGTATATGGCTAAAGTGATTCAATCATTGGTGATAAATATATACTTCATATGCATCGCGTTTGCAAAAGCTACAAAAGGGCCTGGGAACAAAGAGAGGAATGCTCAAAATGTAGTCACTTAAAGTTATCTCTGATGCTGGGTTCACTGAGATTGAAACTAGAACTATGTAGCCCCACTAGAATCCTCTGCAAGCAGTATTTAATGGAATAATGTCCATGCATATGAAGATTCTCTATTGCTTCAAGGAAGCTATAATGCCAAATAAGGAGGAAAAGATAGTGTAAAGGGAAAAGCGTCATAAGCTTAATAATAATAATAATAATAATAATGTCATTTACAAAGCACCTGGTTACTGCTACCGAAGTGTCCCTGCACTAAGCTTTCACTCTCAGAACCTGATGGGTACGCGCAAAAAAAGACCATTCAAGTCAGTCTGAACAGCCAGGTTTTTAGGTTTTTTAGAAAGGCTAATTCGGTACTTCCTGTCTGAGAGGCAGAGAGTTCCACAGCTTGGCTAGAAAACAAAAAGAACATCCTCCTATGCTTGCCCTATTCACCATAGAGATACAGGCTAAGAAGGCCTCTGTGATCTGAGATTTCTGCCGATAAGGATTAACAAAAGAGTGCAGGTATCGAGACCTTTCGTATTCAAAATTCTATGGGCAGTAACACATAGCTTTAAAGGACATGATTTTTTACAAAGGGAGCCTATTACGTTTGGCGAGAGCTGGACCCATAGGCAAACACCCTTGGGAGATTCAGCCGCAGTTGAGCTGCCGCATTCTGCGCTCTCTAGAGTCTCAACAGTCTGGATTGTGAGACTCCCAGATACAAAACATTGCAATAGTCCAGTCTGGAGATTACCAGAGTCTGGACTACTGACTTTCTCGTGGCTTCCAGAAAAAGTCCCTGGAACTTTTTTTAGAGGTTTCAAGGTCCCAAAGCATTTTCCAGCTAGATTAGTTATCTGACTATCAAGCGAGAGCCTTGCATCAAACCAGATGCCAAGGTTCATGACTTTTGCTTTAAGTTCAGGTAGTGGCCCAAGTTAATCTGCCCACCAGGCAGAGGACCACATCGCTTACCTAGGATAAGGACCTCCACTTTTCCTGCATTTAGCTTACTTAAGACAGCTGATTTCCATTCACTCAGCCAGCTCTGACAAGCAGGATCTTAGCAGAGCTGCTGTATTATCTTTATCCTTTGACAGAGTGATAATAAGCTGTCTGTTATCGGTGTATGACACAATGTTAAAGCTGTAACACTCGATGATATCAGCTACGGGTGCATATAAAGAATAAATAGAGTAGCGTTCAATGCTGTGCTCTGAGGCACCCCCTGCTGAAGCGAAAAATGTTAGATGAAAAAGGGTTTTGAGCTATCTGGAAAATGTGGTTCTGTAAGAAGGAGGCTAGCCATCGCTGGGCATTAGCTCTGATTCCACTGTTCCACAGCCGTTCAAGCAAAAGGCTGTGGGACACAGTATTGAAGGACGCACTATGATCCAGCATTAGCAATTCAGTCGTATTGCCACCATCAGCAACATTCCGGATGTAGTAAGAGGCTAGCAACAGCTCAGGCTCTTAATGGGTCCCATGGAGAAATTCCTCTGCTTTAATAAAGTCCGAAAGCTGTTGAATTATACACTTCTCTGCTACTTCAGAGAAAAAAAAGGAAGATGAGAGATGGGACTAAACTTTTCCGGCTTAGTGGGGTCCAGCAGAGGCTTTTTTTATTTGTGGTACTGAAGTAGCATGTTTCCAGTGAGAAAAAGTTATAGCTAGAATTCGTTTTCTTAAATACTTTGTTTCTGACTAAATACCCTTAAATGTCTTAGATATAGACATATATTAAACAGACACTCTAACATATCATGATAGACAAAAAATACTTATATTGATCAAATTATTATTATTTTTTTTTTATAAAAACAGTTTCTTTTTGCTTTTTTTCCTTTTTTCTAAATTTGGTATTAAAGTGAATTAGACATTGATTTGATTGTGTATTGAGATTCCAAATATTTCTTGCATATGAATGAATTCAAGTACAGACATAAACATATACAAATCCTCTATAATAGACGAGAAACGTTGACTCAGGCAGTGCGGCAGATGTTTCCAGCTCAGAGGAACTCAACCCAACTCAATATAGCTGTGAGTCTTGCAGCAAGGGTAATATTGCATCCATGCCTTGTTCCAGGACAGCGGGCAGAGCAGGATTGTATGGTGCATCTGATTTAACAGCTGTCAGCATTGGAAGTAATTTCACATAGTTAGAGGATTAAAGCTGGAAAGCCCTACCCCATCCGCAGTCGGTTCAAACCAAACCTCAAGACACAGGGCGTTTCTAACTATCTCCGGAAAGGTGGAATAGATGGAAGACATTTTGTCGGAGAAAAACTGAGCAACATGTTACATCCTTCCTCTGAGGGGATATTGGATGCTGAAATGCCATCTAAAAAGGATAACAACGTTACGATGGAGAAGATTGTCAGAGAAGAGTTTTGAGCGTGTTCGATTTTACTAGCATAGAAATCGCGACGACTGGCCCTGATCTGTTTGCGATATTCCTTCAAGGCCACTCGATAGTTGTCTTTACTGATGGAATTAAAGTTTCTGTTCCATGCATGTTCTGAACCTTTACATGACTTTTTTTTAGCACGAGTAGGTCCTTATTGAACCATTCCATGAGGGGTTGGTTTGTCTGACAGCGTGCTCTATAGAAGGTGCAATTTGAGCAAGTGCACCTGTTATTCACCCCTCAAGTTGCAACTTGGCTATGTCTACACAGTCCATCAAAATAAGATGGTATGGGGACAGCACCTCTGTGAAGGCAGCAGGGGTGACCTTTGCCCACTTCCATATCCTGATCTGCTTGCCTGCATTTCATACTTGCAATGGTATGGTCAGATAGATCTGTAAAGGTATAGGGTAATGGTGAGACCATAGGAGAGGAATAGGTGGGTACACCAGTAGTCTGGTTGAATTGGAAAAAATGCAATCAAGGCAGCAGCTGACAAATACAATTCATCCTCTGAATGAAGATTAAGGTCTCCTATAACGATAACATGAGCCTATCATGAAGAAAATGAAGGTAGCTTGCAGGCCTAAGATAAAGAAGAGATGATTTTCACCTTAAATGCGATTTTTCACATAAGTAGTTAAAAGATATTGGAACAAATAGACAGATGGTATTAGGTAAATATATTGTACAGAATTGGAAGTTTGTTCAAAGTTCTGACACACTGCTAAAAGGTGGTCCAGACAATTAACTCAAACCGTTTGTGGAACAAACAACAGAACAACAATACTAACAGACAAAAATTCAAGCTATAGCACATCATTCAGAAGGCTGAGAGTCATACATAGAAGAGTCTCGGAGAGCATATCCAGAACTTGGGCACAAGAGGAGATCAGCTGACTGCTCAGCCCTCTCGACAGGTTGATCCAACTAGAACTTTCTTCTGTTCCTTTACTTGTCAAGCTATGTTCTGAGGAACTAGTGGTGCAAAGTTTGTCTTACACTACAGACTAGATAGTGATTGGTGACATCTCTTAATGTGCTTCCCATATATTTCCCACAGACCAGCCAGCACAGGTTTTAATTAGCTTCTGCTTGCATTCTGCTAATCATCTCAGAGTATTCTGGTTTTAGTCCTTCCAAGATGGCACAAGCCCTGACTCATTGCCATGAGTTCCTGATCCACACAATAGGGCTATCTTCTTGAAATGCAACTCCAACTATACAAACCTTCCCTGACTGGCTCTGGAAAAAGGAACCTCTCAACTGAAGCGGAGACCGGATGGGTGGGACAGATCCCATTGGAAGACCAAAACCTCAACAGACAAAAAGACATAGGACTCATTGTGTGGCATCCGTATGAGGAGTCCAGCTCAGTCCTCTACCTCTATATGGCCAATAGAATGTTGGGACATCTTTATACATACTTTGTAGGCCTGTGATCGTAAGTAGTTACAGAATTTGTTTACATGTGCGTATTACACTTTTGAAAAGGCTGAGGGATTACAAGTTTTATGGCTACAAGGTCAATGGCATTTTGTCATTACATTTATTCACGCGAATATAGCTCTTTGTCCCGCAGTCTTTTTTCCCGCATGAAATCACAACGCGGTCGTTAACACAACTGCGTTGTGATTCCACATACCATTACTCCGCAAGTCGGAACAACGACTTGCGGAGGGGGGGGCGCTGGATGTTGGAATAGTATAATTTACTATTCCAACTCCAGTCTGTGCGGATACTAGGGAAGGTGTTGGATTTTAAATCCAACACCTCAGGTTCATGGTTTGACTTTAGCAAAGATCACATTTTTGGCTCCTGCTGTCTGGCTTTAAATAGGGAGCTACAATCTCCTGCAGAGAAGAAAGGATTTGGTGAAGAGTGAGCTGCTGAGTTTGAATTGAGGCTTGGACACCAGTGTGATAGACGGGTTTATGACACGCAGTTCAGTTCCTTGTGCGATGGGAAACTTTTGCTCACACTCTACATAGTGAGAGTTGAAGGATAACCAGTCCTTGAGTTTCTGCGAACTTTGTTGACCTCTGTTGATAAACTAAATTTTTTAAAGGTCTGGTGGATAAACTTCTATGCAATAATACTTAGCAATAGAGTCAAAGATTTAGAAACAAGCCTTATTTTCATCTAATGTAAGACAAAAATATAGAACAATATGTATGAACACTCATAAGACCGTGTTGAAGTTTGATGACAAGAGATTACCATGATTTCGTGCAAAGAAGTCAAAGATAGACTTTTTGGTAAGTTCCTCATGAGTGTTTAATTAAACTACTAATTGTTGTTCATGTACCACAATCTTTTGTGGACTGTTAGACTGGGCATCTTTTGGCCTGGTTTTCTCTGTATTTTTGCTTCTAGCCTCTTGTATTTGATTGTGTGCTGGGCTTAGTTTGCTGGTGTTTGGATTCGGGGCATTTTACCACTGATGACTTGTGCTAAAGCGCATGTGTGTCTAAAATGTAATGGCATTTGGTTTCTCCATGATTTGCATATTTGATTTACTAGTAAGTCCCTCATACAGTGCACTACATGGGCCTAAGGCCTGTCAACCAAATGCTACTGGTGGTCCTTCAGCGCTAATTGTGCCACCACATGAGTAGCTCTCCAGATATGTCTCAGACCTGCCACAGCAGGGAATGTGCGCACAGTTTTTAACTGCCATGTCGACCTGGCAAGTACACTTACTTGCCGGGCCAAAACCTTCCCTTTTACTACCTGTAAGGCAACCCTAAGGTAGGCCCTAGGCAGCCCCATGGTCAAGTGCTGGGCATTTATAAGGTGGGACATGTGCGTTTAAGTTTCACATGTCCTGGTAGTGAAAAATTGCTAAAGTCATTTTTCACTACAGCAAGGCCTAACTCTCCCATAGGTTAGCACTGGTGCTGCCCTGTTTCATTTTACACAGGTGTTTTCTAATAGGGAGTTGATAGAAAATTGGAATTTGATGTCTCTAGACACACAATTTAAAAAGACATCTTTTGGTGAAGTTGGTTTTTAAATTGCAAGTCTGAAAATGCCACTTTTTTAAAAAGTTGGCATTTTCTTACCTTAACCATTCAGTGCCTCTGCCTGTTCCTAGAATAGACGTCTGGGTTGGATGACAGTTGGGCTTTGTGAATTCACTCTAGGCAGGCACACACGAAGGGAGCTGAGGTGTGCCCTGCATATCCTGATGGACCATCACCGAACTGATGGGTCTTGCTGAGCTAGAGCGGTGGGAGGAGTTGACACTTGCACCTGAGTAGGGTTGTGCATGTCCCAATACAAATAACTGCATAATCCCCTGTAGGCTGTGGCTATAGCCAGAGCCAGGAATGACAGGGTCTAGTGCACTACATGGACCTTTCTTTGAGGTCTTCCTACTTCATATGCCAAAATGGGTATAAGTACTGGAGCTCTGACACCATAATTAGATAAATAGAAACATTTCTTTACTGACAGCATTCTGCCAGGAAGAAGAGTAGTTGGACTGCCAGGAGGAACGGCCACTTTGCTGGTTGCTTTGCTGTATTGGCCTGTTGTCTGCCGCTCCTCCACTTTCTCTTGGATGTCAGAGAGAGGTACCGACGGACAGAGCGGGGCCTCATATTCCCGAGCGGATGCCGGGTGAGGTGAGGTCATTTCCCACGCAAAGCGCGGATTAAGATAGAATGCACTTCTTCCTTGTGAACATTGGGGCTCCAAGTTCCTGGTAGATATAAGTATTCTTATATATATATTTTTGGCACCTAATTTCATTTACTCGAAAGCACTTTCACTTTATCTTGTTGCAGTAGCTCATCAGCTAGGTCCTGACGAAAGCCGGATAAACACTTCCAATTTGGCTGAAACATGTCGACCGTCCTGCACAGCGCCACAGTGTAGTTATATATTCAGACTACCAGGCGTGATTTTAACCTTGGCACTCAGATAAATCCTATTAAAATGTTCTTCTTGTCTGAGTCGTTAATTTTAAGTTTTCACCACAGCACTGCACCACACACCCTGAGCACTACCCTTTGAGTAACAGTCTGGCTAGAGTCTCTACTCCATATCCATATCCGCACCATCATCTGATGGTTTGGGCGGTTGATTGGATGAAATACAAATACCCAATATGATGAGACTCCGCCAAAGGGTGGTCTGATGGGAATATCTCAGCCAGCTGTAACTCTTTTACTATTTTGCATGATTCCCTTTTTTCTCAGGTACTAGTACAGCAACATACATGAGACCGGTCATTTTTTCTTTGTTGTGTATACTGTTGTCTGCCGCTTCTTGCCTGGGAGTGATAGGGCTGGATGTTACTCTCTGCATTCGGCTTTCTATAGTTTCTCCAAGGGCTTGAGTTTAGCATGCCTCCTATTGGAGGTCCAAGGGCCATCATAGACTTCATCTGCATTTTGCTACAAGTACCAGGGCTCCTCCGTTGTGAGTGCGGGCCTGCCAATTGATGCCGAACCCAGTCCTGAACAATTGGAGGTGATTCTGGTGCTGCAACCAAGAAATCGACGCATCAACTCCAAGCGTCACTTCAGAACTGGTGCATCCCTGCAAAATAGATGCATTGTCATTGCCTGAACCGAAGTCATGGTCCCCGCTCACTGAGTGTGCAATGCAACAACCGCAACTTACAACACAAGCCCTGGCGGTTCCGCAGTGCCTCCTAAGTACCACTGTTGCATGAATCTCGGGCACTACTTCACCAAAGTTTGTGACACATTGCTTTGACTCTGACACAGTGCCTGTGGCCTGGTAGCACAATATCAATGCCATGAAATCAATGCACTACACTGTGACATCAATGCATCAATGACACTGCTTTGCCTTCAGAGCCCGAGGTTACGCACCTGCAACCAACAGATCACCTCCCTATCGCCCGCATCATCCGCAGGCATTAGCATCTTAATGACCCAACACCGCCTCCAGAAACTGATGCATCACTTTGCTATAGTGACCCCTCACTTCCTTTGTGCAGAGCATCATACCCGGGTACCAACATGCCAACGACCTACATAGCAGTAAAGGACCGACGCATCACCTGACTTCCCGACACCTCACCTCCTCTGTGCCTCACACTATTTCTGACTTTGTGACGCATCCAAGGTACTGTATTGGGGTTTGTGTGACTCCTTTAGCTGGCCCATGCTCAATCGCAATCGGACTGAACTTGTGGATTAGTCTCGGTCAAGTGGATCAAATAGCCCCAGTTGGAGCTATTGTTTTCTAATTACTAAACTGTATTTAAATATAAAAGGATTCATATATCTTGGCCTGTGTATGTTGAACATCATATCATTCTGGTTTTGTTTTGCTCAGATAAATATCTGTTAATGTTCTAAGCTGGTGTGGAGTACTTTTGTGGTGCTTTCACTGTGTTACTGTGTGTGTACAAATACTTTACACATTGCCTTTTTAATTTAGTCTGACTGCTCTGTGCCAAACGACCCAAGGGTTTGCACAGGTAAATTTAGTGTGTACTACTCTTAGCCTGACTAGAGTGTGGGTCCCTACTTGGACAGAGTGCAAATCACTGCCAACTAGAGACCCCATTTCTAACATAGACCCACATAATTGGGTAACTAAGAGGTTTTACTCCACTCCTCAGGAATTTCTGGTATGAATAACTCAGTTAAACATGTAAGATGAAAATGCAATCCAGGTGTTCTCAATGCTACCAGTTGACCTTGTTTCGCCTTTATGGTTTCAAATTTCATTTCTATCTGACCCTCACTCCCTCTCTTGACCCTTGTTTGGGCACTTCAAAACTGTGCGTGTCACAGAAAGCTAAGTCAGTATTGCCTGAAATTAGGCCTCTATTAAGCTATGTACAATTCCTGGAGAATCGTGAGAAGCTGACATCCCGTTCAAAAGCTTTCCTTACACAACATCCTGATTAGCATACACATGTGAAAAGGCTAAGAGTCATCCCATCCTTTGTGATAGCATCTGTTTTACAGTCTTGCCAGTCATTGCTTCTCTCAGGCTTCCTGTGAGCAGAGTCAGGTCTACCATCTTTGAGCAGGAACATATTCAGCACCTGATTGGAGGAACAATTGCTAATAGTAAGGACAAACCCAGCAAATTGATGGAATTTAACTGCAAAGGCTTAGAGGTAACACAAAAGGATCATTTTGTTTCCAAATTAATGAATGTAGCCCAATATTTAACCAACATTTTCCTGCAACATTTAAGTAGATGTTTAAACAATATAAAAACAATGATTGCATGAACTCTGTAGAGTTTTCATGTCCATATTTATGAGGTGCCTCTAAATAGAAATTCGCTTATTAGGAAAGGTCACAATGGATTATAAAGTGAAAAGACACTTTGTAGCTCAGGTAACTGCAAGGCTTATTTATGGGGAGACAGATAAAAAAATATAAATGTAAAAAAAAATTATTCTGGTATGTGTTGCTGCAGTGTGTTAGACAAAAGCCAGTCAGGCTATAATGTTAAAATAAAGCCACGCTTTGACAATCACTCATGTGAGTGATGTAAATGTAAATTGTAGCACATGTGTCATTTCACTTTTGTGCCACCAATGTGTTTCCTGCAACATGTTAATAGAGCCCTACATAAGGTCTACAAAGCAAGTTGGTAGGGCCAATCCCTCACACATTTTAGCTCTCAAAGCACATGCACGGGAAAGGTGAACAGGAGTACATTCCCCAGTCCTCCAAGTCAAATGTTCCAGTAAAACCTGACCAAAAAAATGGAAAGCTACTGTAAGAAGTTGGGTTGTTCATTGAGGGGGTGTGGAAGCCCCACTCAGGCATTAACCATGATCCTTATCAGGGTGAACCACAAAAGTCACTAAATTAACCTGTGGCTAACTCTCTGGTACTTTGGCACAAAGCAGTCAGGCTTAACATAGGATGAAAGTGTGGAGTATTTATGCAGCACACAACCTGTAATAAGTGAAAGCACAACCCAAGAAAAATCCCAAACCAATTTAGAAAAATAGAGTACATTTTAATAAATAAAATGATATTAGAACAACAGAAATCCAGTATGAAAAACTGGAGATATGCAATATCAAAGATTTTAGTATAAACAGCGCCTAGAAACACAAAGTGCCACTCGCGGTCATCTAGTCTTGATAGACCAGGGAAAAGTCACAAATTCAGGCTGACCGCAATGGAGTGTGGCTGGATTCAGGGACAAGGATAGTCCAGCTGAAAAAGTAACCTTCTCAAAGTCCTGTGCAAACATTCCTGTTCACAGTGGAGGCTGGAACGAACAGTAAGAGCATAATGGATAGTCGTCACTGAAGCACAAAGAGCAGCCCTGTTGGCACAGGCTGTCATTGCTTTAGCACAAAGGACCAGTGTGCATCACGGACGGTTACTGCTGGGGGTTTGCGGTGGCAGTCGTCACAGGCTGCTGTTGCTGTAGAGGGAAGTGCAGATCTCAATTTGTTGATCATCGTTGGGTTCAGCAGAGCTTCATGGTGGCGGTCATCACAGGCAGCAAAGTCTCGGTGTGAAACCTGTTCACTGTAGCCTAGAGACCAAAACTTCAGGAGTTCACATTTCTTCTTAGGAGGAGCTAAACTGATGCCAGCAAAGGGTCCAGGACCTGGGTAGGCACCTTCGGGGATCAGGAACTCACCCCAGCAGTGGCAAGCAGGACTCAGGCAGGAACCAGTTGCAGGTCCAGTGCAGCAGGTTGTCTAGACAGTTACAGGGAGGCCTCTCTAGCGTGTTGTGGGCCTGTAGCTCAGACTGGAGGTCAGTCAACTGGCCCTTGTAGTCATTGTGGTTAGCTTAGGAGGAAGGGAGGAGATCCAGTCTTTCTACTCAATGAGCAAGGCAGTGCTCAAGCAGTGGGGCAGTTCTCCAGTAGCACAAAGGCTGTTCTCTGGGGGGCAATGTAGTCCTTTTTCTGTAATGTCCACAGGTCCAGGAGTGTACTGAAGAGTGGTCCTGTTTGTCCAATAATTATACCTGCTGCCAGCTTTTGAAGTGTAGGGATTCACTATAATACCACCTTATCTGGTTCTGGAAAGTTCTTTCCTTCCCCTGTCAAAGCTCCAAGAAGTCTGGGATTACAAAAGACATGTGTCAGGTTCCTTTTTGGATGCTTGAGGCAAGCCCTTTGAAGTGTAGGTTAAACAAGTCACAGCTGCAGCCCCAGCCACCCCAGCAGGATGACCCATCCTGCCCACACCGGGCCCCCTTTGTGTCACTGTATGGGAGGAATACACAACCTATAACAGCAGAGGCATTAACAATCATGTGATCCAGGACACTGACAGGTGGAAAAAATAATTAGGAAGAGAAAAGGCACACCTTCTAAATGTGGAGGTTACAAAATCATGACTTAAAATTCAACTTTTCTATTAAGGAGCATTTTAAATTACAATCAATTTGAGTGTAATCGCTTTATCTCTCCCTGTTCCTAATCTAAAGTTATCACTTGATGAACTTAATAAGGTAACTCAGGGTTATCCAAAGGGAGAGATAGACCTTACAACAGTGAAACACAACTTTAGGAGCTATTCACTGTTATGACATGTAAAACTTGAACACACGTCCTTTTTTTTAAATACAATAAACCGTGCCCTATGTGACCTATACCTATTAAAAATGAAGTAATAGACCTAGTTAAAGGTGTATTTTACCAGGTCAAATGGCAGTTTAAAACTGCACTATAGGCTGCAATGGCATGCCTGAGACGTGACTACTTCAATGTGTTGCAAAATGAGTGCTGCCGGCCCACTAGCAGCATTTAATTTACAGGCCCTAGAAACATGTAATACCATACAGTAGGGATGTGTAAGTAAGTTAAATGTACCAATCATGTGTAAGCCAATTGTATCATGTTTTAGGGAAAGAGCACAAGCACTTTCACAACTGGCAGCAGTAAAAACGTGCACACAGCAGTAATGCCAACAAAAACAGGTTGAGCAAAGAAGGCAAAACTCTTGGGGAGACACTGCAAAATGGGCCATATCCAACAGCCACTCAAAAGGATACACTTCCTTAGAATGCCAATTTCCTATAATGAGCTGACTAAGTATAGAAATAATGTACTTTGAAGTATTTGGACCAATAAAAATGTGTGGGTGCCTTGTACTGCATTTGATAGGCTGTAGGTCCAAGGACATATATTGGTGCCAACCTTGATGAGAAGAGGTCGGAGGCATTTCTGGAGACTTGTCAGGACATATTACTTACTGCTTAATTCTCGACAGGCAGGAGAACCGATACTCCAAACCTGCTCACACTGAGTCCATCTTAGGAGAAGAGAGGCTGGTGAGCCTTAGAGACTGTTGATTCTGTCCGGTGTGGGGTTTTGTTTGTGTGGCGAACGCTCAATGAGACAGTGCCAGGTGAACAATCTAAATTTCCCGGCAGTCCCTGAACACTCACAGTAGCGAAGACAGGGGCCTTTGTTGGTATTTGAGTATATCTTCCCTTGTGTTTCACAGCAACCTTTCTAGGAAATCGTTTTAAAGAGTCGCTGAAACCTAGACCATGCTAGGCTGGTTGAGCATTCCTTTTACACAAGAACTGGTGCCTTTTTGTTGGAGAATATTTGAGAATACAAAGAAATATTCTGAAAGTTAAGTCATTTTGTGAAAAACAACTTTGAATTATTTTCAACATTTAACTTCAGAATTATTTAAGGAGTATCGAGAGTGTTATATTTGACTTTGGCTTCTGAATCAGAATCAGACAATCATAAAAGTATATGTTAGCAATAAAAAAGAAGACATTAAGGATTATACAAACTTTAAAAAAAATTACCCACAGTTAAAAATCATCATACAAAAAAATAGAGCATGTTACAGTCAATGATTACAGTACAATTGTTTTCCTGTGAATGAGTACTTTCTTTAAAAACATACATCCTCCAGACCCGGTGGATATTGTCTAATAAATGCAGAGCGAGAACAGCTGGACGACATTGTCTCAGACCCAACTCCCTCATACTCGGGATGAGCCAGACTTTCCTCAGGCTGCTATAAAATTTGCTGAATAAAAATACATGTATGGTCGATTGATCTGAACAATTATCAAACGGGCAAGGGCCTAAGGTTCGTAACCAATCATTCATACTGGGAAAACTCACAAGCCTGTGGTAGATATTACATCTAAAAGGAGTTAATAGCAATCTTTCAAAACCACCAGGTACAAACAATAAGTACGGCTGTATACTGATAGACAATACAATCAATTGGTTGTGCTGAACAGAGGGTTTTATAGTCTCAGTAACCAGTCTTAGAGTGTCTAAAAATAGCAATCCCTGTTTTTTTAGTTCCTTTCTGGAGATCGATTGCATCGTACCCAGGGATTTATAGTACTCCAGGTGGCCAAGATCAGACATACAATTTTTTATATATCTCAGCCACGGGATCAGCCTCACACCTTCAAGTTTCATACTATCAGTTAAGATATCCTGATTTAGCTTCGTCTCTGGTTTAGACCATATTCTGTGCCACAGCAGAATAGGTTCCATTTTTATCAGGTCTGAGATAAATGGGAGACCCAGCTCTGCGTGGCAAACATATGCCAATGTACTATTGGGGACGGCTAAAATATATCTCAAGAAAATATTTTCCACTGTCTGGAGTGACTGCGTATCCACAAAGCTCCAAACCGCCACTCCGTACATAGCCGCAGAAATGCACTTTGGTTTGTAAATCTGCAGTAACTCACGTGGTGATCTCCTTCCCAGTTTATTTGCAAAACTGGCCAGAGCCATCGTTGATGTTGCTAGATTGATTTTTTTTTTTGCCGAGATTGCACGCAACCAACGGTCACAGTGGTCAAACAGTATTCATAGGTATGCAAATTTAGGGGTATGTTCTATTTTCTGACCTTCCAGAAACATATCCCTGCATTTTTGGCTCCCTGGTCCACATCTCATGTTGTATGTCTTGGAGGTATTGACTTTAAGATTCAATTGGGCCATAAACTGAGTGAAAATATTTAAAACCCTCTGTAAGTCTATTTGGGTGCGTGACAATAAAACTGCATAATCTACATAGAGAAGTGCAGGTATGGGACGTGCGGCAATTTGTTGCAGATCACAATTATCCTTGATTAAGGCAGCACAGAGACCATTAGTATAAAGATTAAAAAAAGAAAGGGTGCAAGACGCACCCTTTTCTAACCTCCTTTCTAATGGGGAATGGGTCCGTTTGATCTCCTCCTATCCCAAAACGTACCTGCGCCCTAGCATCGCTATATAGGCATCTGAGAAAAAGAATGATTTGTACATGTAACCCTAGATGTTCAAGTATCTCCCACAGTTCCTCATGCCTTAGAGAGTCAAAAGCAGCTGTTAAATCGACGAAGGCTAGGGAAAGTCTAGGTTTTTTTACTCGCGTATATTTCCCCATCAGGATAGATAGATTAAGACTCTGCTCCACTGTACCTAATCCCGCCCTAAAACCATATTGAATGTCGGACAGAATGTTACTGTCCTCAGCCCAATCATTCAGGCGTTCTAATAGTATGCGACCAGCCACTTTTGTCAGGGCATCTAGTAACGAAATGGGCCTGCAACACTTAATATCCTAACAATCCCCCTTTTTAAAAATTGGAATAGTGGTTGATTCCACCCAATTGGTCCCCACAAATCAATGTTAAATTAAAAAAGGTCTATGGGGACACCATCAGGGTCTGGTGCCTTCCCCCCCTAGCTTGCAGAAAGTGCGCGATTAACCTCCTCCAGTGTAAAATTAGGGTCAGCATACATGGCCTCCGGATTACTAGTAGGTTCCCCGTGAGCACCCACAGGGTTTCTTAGTGAGGCTTCATCTATATTATACATCCTCGAAAAGTACTCAACCCATTCATTTTCAGCAATGGCAATCTCTACCGATGGGCCCTCCCCCGCACTCTGAAAGGGTGCTTTTACCACCATCCAGAACGCCGAGCTATCACCCCTCAAGGATGCTTCATGGAGCAATTCCATGTTTTATTTCTAACTGTAGATTGCGCTTTCTAAGGGCAGTTCTATATTCCATTCTAGCCATCCTTACATTCTCCACATTTTTGAGAATCTTGTGTAGTTCCCTTTTTAATTAGTGAAGGCCTTGGAGCACTTTTTATCAAACCAACCCCGGGAATTCTTTTTCTTCTTCAGTGAGTCTCTAACGGCCTCAGAGATTGACACAAAGGAGGAAATAATACCAGCTGGAGATGTGGTCTCATCCAGGCAGATGCTAATGGCTGGTATACACTTGCCCATCAATTTACTGGTGATGGCTACAGGGTCCACTTTTGACGATCGCATGCTATAACCATTGGTGATATGGAGTGAGATTTCTGGGAGGATCTGGTCTAATTGATCATGCCTGCTCAATTTTTTTGTTGGTTATAAGATTGCGAGGCACAGCGGGAAATGGTCACACAAGGAAATATCATCCACATAAAACATATTCACTCTATGCGCATGGCTGTTTGATATTAGAATGGGATCTATGGTAGAATGAAATCCCCTCCCATTGAAGGTGGTGGGCATGGGAATGGGTTTGTTAATTAAATCATTTACAAAGCCCACATTTATACTAAAAACCAGATTATTATACAGATCACCCAGATGGGAGTGAAACAAATGTGTGTGGCACATACCATCCGGTAATGCAACACTGCAAATTTTATCTCCTGAACTTGAACAAAACACACAGTTGAAATCCCCAACCAAAATTGTCATTATGTCTCTATAATTTTTTCCATGTATGGATTGCAAGTTATTATGTAATTGCGTTAAAACATCTTTCACCAGCAGGGGCGGTATGTTATTATAAAGATTCACAAGCAATATACAGTGGGTGTTATCAACGTGGAGTAAGATTACTTGATAGTAATGCTCCTCAGCCTGGAATACTATCTTTTTCAGGACCATCCTGTTTGAGATGTATGTTTTTAAGGCCCCTTTCGCTTTACCCATGAGCCCTGCAACGGCTGGGGCATGCAATGTCCTAAAACCAATAATATGGATTGGCTCCTTAGCCCACTTTTCTTGCATGCATATAATTGAAAGGGTACTGATAAATTCCCCAAACAGTGGATTCGAATATTTAGCTAACAGGCCAACAATGTTCCATGATACTATATCCCAGCAAGATTTCTCTACTGTGATCTGATTAACAGGGATGTTTGGTTGTTGCACAACTTCTCTATGCTCATTATCTCCATTTAATGGGGGAGGACCAGGTGTATTAATTTTCTAGATTCACTAATTGTATTATTAGCTGAGTTCTTAGGGACCATACCCTGAGCCTCCAAGATAGAAGGAGAGGAATCTGCCTCAATTATATGATTTAAGCTGTTGTGCATATTAACATGAGAACAATTTTTTCCCCTAGTGAGACTTAATGAGTGATCGAGTCAATCTTGTTCATCTAACGTACCCAAAACACCATAGCGATTAAAAACTAGGATGGGGTAGGTACATCAATCTTTACTTGGATATCGATCCGCCACTGGGCTATTCCTCTGGAATCTTCCAGGGAAGCTGCATGGTTGGTAAAAGAACCCAGAGGGAAGTATACTAATGTTATGCGTGGACATAAACTGTGTCCCTGCTATGTTGAGAATGGACTGTACTAAACTGGGGGGTCTAAAGGTTAGCACCACACAGTCTCCTTCCATATTCTTTTGTGATTTACCAACCCAGGATATGCGCAACACCATTTTAAATTCTGTAAAAAGAATATCAGTCATCCCAGTCCTGTTAGATAGTAGATGTAGTGATCTGTTCCTTAAAGTGAACCAGTGTTCCATACCATTTTGAGGAAGAGGTTTCACATTGGCTAATACACTCGTGTAGGGAGTGGCTTCTGGCAGAAGGTCCAGAGACACCTTTAGGTTGGTTTGATTGCCATGGATATAGCTGGGAGTGTTTTTAGATAGAAGTGGTCCAGTTCCCTGTCTCGAGGCACAGTTACTTACAAGGAGATTAACTCCTGAGAGTCCCATGGTTGTCCCTGCCTCCCTTCCTTTAGCTATCTTATTGATATCAGAAATGATATCTGTAACAGGCCCCCTCAATTCATGAGCCTATCTTTAATTAGAGCCAATTTCTGAGCCAAAGGGTCCAACAAAACTGATATCATCATCTCCATTCTCTTCCAGAAATCATTGTCTGGAGTCGATGATGAAATGCTGTTTGTTGCCCTTGATTGCTGTTGACTAATTGGGCCAGTGTTTTTCCCTTGCGGATAGTTATTCTCGGGCTATCTGCCTTTTGGAATGTAGTCTGTGCACCCCTACCCTTCCTCTTCTTAATGGGTGGTTCCTGACTCGAGACATGCACGATGTCAGTTTCCTGCCCTAAGGGTATTGATTTAGAGTTGTAACATGTGTTATGCGGCTCTGACGATGGTATGTGTTCTGTAACAGTGTCTGTAACAGTGTCTAAGTCTACGGTTTCATGAGGGACCATAACGCTGTCAGGCTGGATAGAATTAACAGAGGGAACATTCTGTGTTAACTTGGTTAGCAGTGGCTGAGGTTCTAGTGAAAGCCTGCGTTCCGTCAGCTCGATCTCATGTATCAGAACTGATTCAGCTCTTAAAATGAACGCATGTAATGTCTCCAACACCCCCTGCCCTGTAGTGTGCTTCCGTTTACTCATAGTCAGATAAAAGTGCAGTCAAAAAAGGAGGGCAAACAGAATAGGGGCTACTGATCAAGATACAAATCACATATAAGATCGAGTACCTCAAGTTACAAGTCCACGTTCTTAGGGGTCTGGACCCAGCCCAGCCTCTACCAGCCTCGGACAGGCTCAGACGGGCCTGCCATTGGTGCAGGCTTTGCCCGGGCACGTCTGCGCACGTCCTGCACCAGGCTTTGAAGCACCTCCGGGCGCTTTCAAGCGTTCCAGATGATGCGGGGCAAGGCAGGCTGGGCAGTGTAGTCCCCCTGGACCTCGAAGCGTTTCCTTCAACAAGGCAACAAAGCAACAGCAGGGATGGTAGTAAAGGCGGGACTTTGGCTTAAATTAAGAGGGAGTAGAAGAAAATCTCTAGGACAAGATAATATGCACAATATTCATAAGTTATTGTGATACAGTGTTGCTGAAGCCTGGACCATGATAGGCTGGTTAAGGATTTCCTTAATTCAAGAACTGGTCCCTTTTTGTTTGAAAATATTTAAGAATACAAAGAAATATTCAGAAAGTTGAGTCAATTTGTGAAAACAAACTTTGAATTATTTTCAACATTTCACTTCAGAATTATCTAAAGACTTTCGAGAGTGTTATATCTGACTTGGGCCTAATATTATGAGGGAATGGAAGGATTTCTATAGGACAAGATAATATGCACAATAGTCATATGTTATAGTGCATTTCAGAGTTCTAGTCTTGGATAAAAAATTGCTAAGATAGGAATTGCACACCATCAATGCTTGCTAATTAGCTTTTTCAAGTGGCACAAGAGTCAGATAGAAATTAAACTCACCTCCCTCCGCAGTTCATAGTAATGAAGATTGAAGTAGTTACTTTTCTACTAGAGAGAGAAGTTGGTGAATATGCATGTAAGATGCACAACTCTTATGTGTTTTGTTCCAAGAATGATAAGCTTGCATCAAAGCACAGAGACTTGTTCATACAAAGATTTTCATTGTTACATTTAGGTGTTCTCATGGCAGGTAACTTAAGATCTCTCTTACCACCTTTAGATACCCATTTCACCCTGCAGACTTCAGTGCCAGCAGCAGTAACAAGGCGATGGTTCACTTGGAATAGCATCAGCCACAAGGGGTGATGCTATATAATTGAATTAGAACACATGCCCTTTAAAAATACAAGTCTAACACAGGAAACAAAAAACACCCAACAACAAACAGTAAAATAATGCACAAAGAAATTCAATTTTTACCCAATTAATCTAATATTATTGGCCACTGAAATGTACATATACGATGTCAAAGGTTGGTAAAAAAAAAAGGAACGTAATACTGATACAGAATATACAAAGTAATTGGCTGCCACTGATTCAACAACAAAGTAACAAGGGCAGTTGAATCTAATAACAAATCAATTGAGTAATGCAATCACAATACTTTCAAAGAATTTCAGTAGTCCATATTACTTATAGGTCGACGTTTCCCTAGAGGTAGAATTGACCATGGCCATCATTTGGACATAGTGTCGCGAAATACAAACAACAATAAAATTCTACAATTAGTAAAAATAGGGTAGGATTATGTCACCCCCTCCATAACCCAGTAATTTTAGAGATTTTATCTCAGGGAGTTTTTGGAAAGAGAGAGGCTGCAGCTTTATGTGCAACTAACCTAGTCCTGGGAGATCAGAACCGTAGGTTGAAGTGGGATCAAGTTACCCCGATCACCTTCATACAGGACACTTTGTCCAAAGTTGAGGGTGAGGTTGCAATCTGCCTGGATAATAATAATCCGTCTACTACTATGATAGAGGCATTTAATATTATCTGTACCCAGGTTGATCTAGATCTGACTGTAAGGAATAAGGCCCGGACATGTAGAGGCAAAAAATGGTTTAACACAGATTGTTCGAAGGCCCACTCAACTCTCTTAAAGGCTTTAAAAGCTGAGCCAAGAGATAAAGCACAGATAGCGTTGCTAAGGAAAATTTATAACGACGCTATCAGAAAGAGAAAATCAGAGATTAAACTGGAGGCCTGGAACGACCTGTTGTCGCCCGACATACAGAGAGATAGCTCTAAATTTTGGGCGATAATAAATCACCCCTTTTTTGTCGATCAGGACAAACAGATAGCAGATTGCACCATACGATTCAATATCGTCAAGGAATTCACCAATCCCACGGCCAACTCCAACGACATCACCCCCTCCCAAGCCCTCTGCGACTCCCTAGCCTCATTCTTCCACAACAAAATCGCAGACATCCACAACAGCTTCGACAACCAACCCGAAGACCAACCCACCCAACCCCTAGCAGGACCCCCACCTCCCTTGAACACCCTCAACGACTGGAACCCAATCTCCACTGAGGACACCATCCGCCTGATGAACTCCATCCACTCAGGATCCCCAACCGACCCATGCCCTCACCACATCTTCAACAAAGCAGACTCCATCATAGCACCACACCTCCGAGATGTCATCAACTGCTCCTTCAACTCCGCCACCTTCCCGGAAAGCTGGAAACATGCCGAACTCAGCGCCCTCCTGAAGAAACCCACAGCTGACCCCACCGAACTCAAAAACTACCGCCCCATCTCGCTCCTTCCATTCCCGGCCAAAGTCATCGAGAAAGCGGTCAACAACCAGCTCGCCGCCTTCCTTGAAACTAACAAATCCCTCGACTCCTCACAATCCGGCTTCCGAGCCAAACACAGTACTGAAACCGCCCTCATCGCAGCAACAGACGACATTCGAACTCTCCTGGACAATGGAGACACAGTCGCCCTCATCCTCCTTGACCTCTCCGCAGCCTTCGGCACAGTCTGCCATAGCACCCTTCTACAGCGCCTCAAAAACATCGGAATACAAGGAAAAGCATTGGAATGGATCACCTCATTCCTCACCGGAAGAACCCAGAGAGTCCGCCTCCCACCATTCATCTCAGAGGCCACTGAAGTCATCTGCGGCGTACCCCAAGGATCCTCTCTCAGTCCCACCCTCTTCAACGTATACATGAGCCCCCTCGCGGCCATCGCACGCCAACACAACCTCAACATCATCTCCTACGCGGATGACACTCAACTGATCCTTTCACTCACCAATGACCCTAGCACCGCCAAAACTAACCTACACGAAGGAATGAAAGAAGTAGCCGAATGGATGAAACACAGCCGTCTGAAACTGAACTCAGATAAAACAGAAATCCTTATCTTAGGCACCTCCCCCTCTGCCTGGGACGACTCTTGGTGGCCAGAAGCCCTTGGAAAAGCACCCATCCTGACGGACCACGCACGGAACCTGGGCGTCATCCTGGATTCCTCACTTTCAATGGATAGACAAGTCAACGCCATCTCTTCATCCTGCTTCAACATTCTTCGCATGCTCAAAAAAACTTTTCGTTGGATCCCCACCGAAACTAGGAAAACGGTCACTCACGCTTTAGTCACGAGCCGACTGGACTACGGAAACACCCTCTACGCCGGTACTACCGCTAAACTCCAGAAAAAACTCCAACGAATCCAGAACGCTTCAGCCAGGCTCATATTAGACATCCCGCGCAAAGAACACATCTCTGGTCACCTGAAAAACCTCCACTGGCTCCCCGTCAATAAGAGGATCACTTTCCGGCTCCTAACCCACGCACACAAAGCACTCTACGAAATCGAACCAGAATGCCTCAACACACGACTGTCCTTCTACACCCCCTCACGCCAGCTACGATCATCCAACCAAGCCCTGGCCACTGTACCTCGCATCAACAAAACCACCATGGGAGGTAGATCCTTCTCCTACCTGGCAGCTAAAACCTGGAACTCACTTCCCACTCACCTTCGCCTTACTCAGAACCACCTAGCATTCAGAAAGCAACTTAAAACGTGGATATTTGACCAATAATTCCCCACCCCTCTTCAAGCGCCTTGAGACCCTCTGGGTATGTAGCGCGCTATATAAATTTTCTGACTTGACTTGACTTGACATACCGGATGATCAGTGGGTCACACACTTCAGTAACATCTACAGTTGTCCTGATAATACCTCAGGCTGTGGATTACTATCCACACAAGCAGCCACTCCCATTTCCCCTTTTAGTATAGAAGAGGTAAAAAAAGCTATCAGCGACACACATTCTAAAAAAGCTCCGGGCCCCGATGGGGTTCCCGCTGACTTTTTTAAGACTGCCCCTGAATTAAGCGCCACAATTCTTACCAACATTTTTAATGCCACAAGAGATTTAGTTTTTACTATTAGCTGGTCGAAGTCTACCATTATACCTATCTTTAAAAAGGGACAAAGAACAGACCCAGCCTGTTATAGGCCAATCTCCCTAATCGATTCAAGTGTCAAGATTTTGGGAAGAGTCCTCTTAGGAAGACTGACACAGCTTTTAGAAGGAAAGGGCATTTTATCGAATGCACAGTATGGCTTTAGAGCCAAAAGGGGATCTTTAGACCAGTGCTTGAATTTAGAACTGATTATAAGTAAATATGTGGCTGCCAAGGGGGGCTCTCTGTACATGGCCTTTATGGACCTCTCCTCAGCTTTTGACCTGGTCAACAGGGCTAAGCTGTGGGGGGTCCTTTTGGCCATGGGCTTTGACGCCCCACTGGTGGGATACCTGGCAGAGTTACATAGAGACCTCAAGACGTCAGTCAGAGTGACCAGGGAAGGAAGATGTACCTGCCACTTCGATTCAGTGAGAGGGGTTAGGCAGGGATGTATCCTTGCACCCCTTCTCTTTACACTTTACATAAATGGCCTTGAGGCAGTTTTGGCTGCGTCCCATACGGACATTCCACGTGCAGGAGAAACAAAGATACCTGTCCTCCTGTACGCGGACGACGCCGTCCTTTTAGCACGCTCTGGAGTGGCACTGAATAAACTACTCTCTGCTTTTGGGGATTTCATGTCCTCACTGGACATGAAAACAAATGTAGAAAAATCCCACGTAATGATAGCAGGAGCCGCAGGCAGGAAAAGAAAGACTAAAACCTTCTTTTGTTCAGGGAAGGAGGTCAGGAGAGTTCCATCTTTTCCCTACCTAGGCGTGATCTTTGACGAAAAAGGCAAGTGGGGTCCCCAGCTTTTGGCCAAAAGCAACGCAGTAGCAAGAGCGGCTGCTGGGCTGCTCGGCTTCGCTAAAAAGCTTGGTGCTCGCCCCATGGAAAGCATTATAAAGGTCTATAAATCCAAATGCTTATCGGTTGCCCAATACGGCTCTGTTATCTGGGGGTACACTAATCATGAGTATGATAAAATTCAGAAAACAGAAAATAAATTTCTGAGAACCCTGCTTTCTGTCCCCCAGTCAATTTCTACATACATAACACACACAGAGCTCGGCCTGGGCTACATTACCAATATTTTAAAGGCAGCCCCAGTCATTGGTTGGTTGAAAGTGTGGCTCAATCAGGAGCTCACTCTAAACCATCACATTCTTAAAGATTGTTTAACCCTGGATAATGTTTATAACATCTCTTGGTTAAAATATGTCAAGACGCAGTTAACTCTAGTTGGTCGATCTGAACTTTTTTCCTCTCCACATCTGATAAATCTAGAAGACGTAAAGACAGTCAAAAATCTTCTGATTGAGCGCTATGTCTTGGAGCGGGAAGCCACAGAGTTGAACAAATATACTGTTAGGAAACATTGTACGATAATAACTGTTTTAGGTATGGAACCATATCTCTTTTCGGTACACAAACCATACCATCGTTTCCTCCTAACAAGATTTCGTCTTGATTTAATTCCTTTTATTCTGGGCAACTTTAAAAAGTGGTCTAGACCTGAAAATGCTGATCCTTGTGATTGTGACCATTTCTCTATTCAAGACACGACGCACTTTATCCTGTTCTGTGGTCATTACAAAGAGAGTAGGAAAAAATTCTTGTTGCCCATACTGTGCAATATGGGTTTTACACAGGTAAAACCAGCTATGCTATTCCTGCAACTTTTACCCAATTTAAAAGTGGCATTTCATGTTGCTAGTTTTTTGGTTGCTGGTGCACGTATAAATAAGTATCGTTTTAGCACTAGGCACTCTGTCCTTGAATAACGATTACCTTCTATATTTTATTGATTTTTACATTTTGTAAGATTATGGTAAAATTTTATTCTTGTTTAACGTGTTTTTTGGGTTTTTTATAAATTTTATAAATTTTATAAATTTTCTGATATGTATTACTATGTGTCATGATGAAATGTTACCGTGTATTGCTCGTTCTTCTTTTATGATTTTAATTAATCGAATAAAGAAATCTTGACTGACTGACTGATGTCACCCCCTCAGAGAATGCTAAGTAGTTTATATAAAACGAAAGATGCAGAGCAGGAGCCAATCCAATCGAGGCATACTCTGTGGGGCCAACAGAGAAAGGCGTACTATTCTGGAGGCTATAGGTGCAACAAACAAGGGGAATTAATCACCATTGCACAGCTATCAGATTAATCCTCTGGACATTCACTTGTAAATCCCATGGTTCGTGGGGAATTTTCCCAAAAGCATTTTTTATTTTAATCCGAAAGCATTTTATGCCATCAACTGCACGAGACTTACCAAACGGGGGATATCCAACCCACGTGTGCCTTGGAAGAGACAGGCTCAAATTCATCTCTACACCGCATGAAAACTGGACGCCTTCGATCTGCATGATTACCCTGGTCCTTAGAGTTACTGAGTTGACTCCGTAAGTTGATACCAGCAGAAGTAACAAGTCAGAGTGATGTTTTCTGGTGTCTCTGGGGCATATTACCAAGCAATAGCGATATTTATCGCTATTGCTTGGTTAGAGATAAAAATTTACAGCTGAGCTGCGGCGATTTTTACCGCAAATAAACCTTGGTATTACCAAGGTTTATCGCAAATGCGATAAAAATCGCCGCAATGCATGAATATCGCTGAAAAGTCAGCGATATTCATGCATTAGCGAGCTAATGCTCTTAGCCATGTTATCCACCACCCATTGGATAACATGGCTAAGAACTGCTCAGGGCAGGTGTTAGCTTTTGGAGATATTCACGCTTAGCGCGAATATCTCCAAAAGTTGGTAATAGGAGATAGCAATGTTAGCGACTGTTTCCAGTCACTAACATCTTGGCACGCCCACTTTGCATGTCATTAGTGATAAATATCACTGACATGCAAAGGGGGGCCCAAGATGGTCGCTATCTCCTACTAGCTGTCGCTAACTGGTGTTAGCGACAGCTAGGTAATAGGGAGATAATTTTATCTCCGCTTTCTTGGCTTTTAAAGCCAAAAAAGCGGAGATAAACCCCCTTGATAATATGCCCCTCTGTTTTCTCTCTTCTCCCATTTCCATTTCCCTGTTTTTGCTACTGGCCCTCATAGCTTGCCGTATTTGGTAATTGGCAAAGGCAGAGAGAGATGGCCAAATGCATCGCTCCCTTTGGATCCAGAGTTCATGGTTTATTCTTTCTGACAGATAGTATTTTATAGCCCTGTTGAGAGGTGCAACCAGCAAGAAAACAACTAGGAATGGGAAATGATAGGGTATTATAGAACAAGAGCTCATATCTTCGCAGGTGAAGGGGATAGTGTGGTCACACGGGACATTTTGAGACTTGGAATAAATGTCATTGACAACGAATATAGGGGCATATTACCAACAACTAGCGATAATTATCGCTAAATATCGCCGAGCTGCGGCGATTTTTATCGCTTAGGAGCCTTGCTATTATCAAGGTTTATCTCCTAAGCGATAAAAATCGGCCGAAATGCATGAATATTGCTGTAAAGTCAGCGATATTCATGCATTAGCGAGCTAATGCTCTTATCCATGTTATCCACCTACCATTGGATAACATGGCTAAGAACTGCTATGGGGCAGGTGTTAGCTTTTGGAGATATTCGCGCTTAGCGCGAATATCTCCAAAAGTTGGTAATAGGAGATAGCGATGTTAGCGACTGTTTCCAGTCGCTAACATCTTGGCACGCCCACTTTGCATGTCATTAGTGATAAATATCACTGACATGCAAAGCGGGGCCCAAGATGGTCGCTATCTCCTACTAGCTGTCGCTAACTGGTGTTAGCGACAGCTAGGTAATAGGGAGATAATTTTATCTCCGCTTTCTTGGCTTTTAAAGCCAAAAAAACGTAGATAAACCCCCTTGATAATATGCCCCATAGTCCATATAAAATCACTTTTCATTCTTGACACTATTTCAGTCAACCCCCAGTTTACTTCGAGAGTGATCTATAGCTTGAAAGTGAGGAACTGCTTGAAAACCCAACAGAGGGAATGAAAGAGTACATCTAAGCTTGGCAGAAGGAGAAATAAATAAGTGCCACTGGATCATTGACTGACTAACTCCACTACTAGGCATCAGCAGTATACACATCATTAATCTGGAATAGATGAGGGACAGAGGTGCAACTTAAGAAAACCCTTTGTAACATATTCTGTAAGATGATGAACGTGGATACACCAACAACAAGTGTAGTGTTCGCTTGGAAATTGGTTAGCGTTGACACAGCTGCTTCTTGAAGCTCTGTGAAGGTCTAGGCAATGTATTTATCTTACTGGTAACTGCATTAGCTAAATATATTACTCTGATACCTAACTGTGCTCTTCAAACCAACCTCTGCAGCAGGGAATCATATGTGCCACAACTGCCTGCAGAGTCCTCCTGGCAGGCATGTACCACAAACAGGGAATGTCGCATTCAAGAGCACTGTCAGATGTCATCAATTGTATTTAACTTAATGTAATTACCACTAAGGTATGTACATTGTCCAGCATGTATCTCTGCTGGGTGGCTGGCATAGAAATACTTCTTTCTGTGCATTGCTCAAAGCGAAAAACAAATGAATTATTGTTTTACGGGGTATTTCACCTATCTTGCTTCCTTTTTTCAGTCCGGGGCAGAATTGTCAGCAGATTGAAAACAAGCATTTACAATGCAATAGGTCGTGCATTTAGGAGAGTTAGAGCTATTGGCATTGTAAATGACAATGTCTTTTTCTCATGTATTTTGGTTTGGAGTGAAGTGGCTATATGTGGTTTGGAGTGAAATTATATGGGTTGAATTGTTAATTGTTGAATTGTGTGGGATGGAATCGTGTGGTGCATAGTGGAATTATGTGGCATGGTGATTAGATATGGTGAGAGGTGTACAGAATTGATAGAAAGGGAGATAGAGAGGGATAGGTACTTTGTGCATGAAGTGGTGAATGAACTCCGTACAGAGGAGCAGAAAGAGGGTGTGAGAAAAAGAGAAAGATGGAGAGAGCAAGCCACAGACGCATAAATAGGGTGCACCTGTGTATGCAGAAGGCGCCCTAAAAAAAGGAGGAGAGCACGGGTTTGAGGGACGGAAATCTTGAAAAGGCACAGGAAGGAAACTGTGCTTGAAGATCTGGAGTGAACCAATGTGAAAGGCAGTAAGAGTGCAAGAGAGGTGTGAGAGGTATGAGAGATTACAAGAGAGAGAGAGGGGCGCGTGGGAGGGGGCAGCAAGAGGGGGAGGCCAAAGGTGGACCAGTGACCAGCATGAGGTGGGACAGGAAGGTAGCAAGTGTGTACGTAAAAGCCAGCCTCTCCCTGGGTGTATTGCACATTAATAAGTCCTGCTGAATCAGAGGGCTGAGGAATGTCTTCATTTTACAGCCCCTTTAGAGCGTCGCTGGAGACGCAACCATAATCCTCAGCTCAAACTGGTCTATGTAGATGCCCTGAACACCTACAAAAAAGCTATATTATCGGCCAAAACAGCCTATTTTTCCCAAAAAATCCTGGATTCTAACACCAAAGCCAAAGACATCTTTTCTATCGTCAACGAGCTTTCCCTGCCTGACAGGATTACACCTCAACCCCAACCAACCCAAACCTTATGCGACTCTCTGAACTCTTACTTCATAGACAAAATATCCATCATCAAAGACAACATCCCTCCCCCTCATCACCCCTTCCTTTACCTCTCCCCCCCATGAACTCCAGCCGTTTGACTCAGCTCCCACCAATCTCCCTAAATGAATTCTCCGCGCTTCTCCGCAAGGTTAGCTCAGGCTCCCCTAATGACTGCTGCCCCCCTCAAATCCTTAGAGAGGCCTTCCTGGCATGCCCTGGCCCCCCCATTAGCCTTGCTCAACAACTCTCTCGCTACTGGGGAGGTCCCTCGTTCATTCAAACAGGCAGCTGTCATACCCATTTTTAAAAAAACCAATGCTGACCCCACCATTCTAAGTAATTATCGTCCCATTTCCCTCCTCCCCTACTTGGGCAAAATTCTGGAGACCTACGTTACCCGCTGCTTGAGTACCTTTATCGAGAATTCCTCCTTCCTGGATGCCCAACAAGCTGGCTTCAGACCCCTCCACTCCACCGAGGCGGTCATAGTGGCCGTCATGGATGCCCTGAGGAAAGGTGCAGACAATAACATCTCTCAGGCCCTTGTCCTCTTGGACCTGCCGGCTGCTTTTGACACGGTCGATCATACTATCTTGATCGACCGTGTCAACAACGCCGGCATCCAGGGAGTGGCCCTCGACTGGCTCAGATCTTTTCTGAGCCATCGGACTCAAGCAGTTCACCTTTCTACCTTCTCTGCGCCCTATTCATCTCTCACCTGCGGGGTCCCTCAGGGCTCCGCGCTCTCACCCTTACTGTTTAATTTGTACCTTCAGCCCCTTCTTGCTTCTCTCCGTAATACCCCGGTCACTATTTTCAACTACGCAGACGATCGTCAGTTAATTTTTCCCATTAACCCTCTTCCTTCCTCCCGTTCCAACTTTCAATCCACTATGCTCAACATCGCAGAGTGGATGCTTCACAGCCAGTTAAAACTGAACCCCACAAAAACAGAGCTGGTACTGGTAGGGGGCTCCAGTAATCCGTGGAATTCCACCTTTTGGCCCTCCTCCCTGGGGACTCCACCTAGCCCTGTTAGCACTGTGAAGAGTCTGGGGGTGGTCATCTCTGAGGACCTCTCTATGAGGCCTCAAATCAACGCAGTCACCTCATCCTGCTTTTTCCATCTAAGGCGGATTCGTAAAATCAGTAGGTTCCTCACTAGAGATGCTCTAATTCTAGTCATCCTAGCACTGATCACTTCCAGACTCGACTATGCTAACACGTTGTATGCCGGAATTCCATCAATCCATCTCCACCGGCTACAACTTGTCCAGAACCAGGCAGCCCGCCTGATTTTCCGCCAGCCAAAATACCAGCATGTCACCCCTCTTCTGCGTAGCCTCCATTGGCTCCCCATCACTAAACGCTGCATCTTTAAACTGGGCTGCGTTACTTTCAAAGCCCTCTCTGACCTAGCCCCTGCATTCATTTCTTCTTGCCTGACACGGTATGTCCCACACAGAGACCTCCGCTCTGCAACCCTTAATCTCCTTGTCATTCCTAAAACCAGACGGAAAAAGCATGGTGGTCTGAGTTTCTCTGCCATGGCCCCCACCATCTGGAATTCCCTCCCAACTGCACTCCGCCTCTGTCTCAACTACGATCACTTTCGCAGACTGTTAAAGACCTTCTTGTTTCAATCAGCACTTGAGTAACTCCTCCACCCCTGCTGCCGTTATGTCAAGAGCGCCATGAAACCGTTGGTGAACGTGCGCGGTACAAATATTTTTAACGTAACGTTTAATCTCAGGGTAGGAGTGCTCATTTGACTGTTGGAAGCCAAAAATCAAAAGACGTGCAGTTGAATGACCATATTAAAACAAAAAAGAATTTTTTTTTTTAAGTTCCTTAGTACTAAACTGTAATATTGTTATACTTTAAGAGGGAGGACATTAATGTGTATCAGGATAAAGGGGAACCCATTTCTCAAAAAACATTTGGAGTTGAAATTGCAAAGACACAGCATTGAGTATGGAATCACATACACGAGAAATGGAAACAGATCTTTTTCCTGCTTGATTCAATGCCGGTTGTTGCCTGAAACGAGATACTGAGTAAATGAAATGTAAGGAGTAATGAGATTCACCTGATGAAGTGTATAAAGGCACACCATATATTGAGACCTTGTTTTTTTGTTGTTTTTAACCCACACATGGATCTTTGAGTGTCCATGGCGGTGGCGTTCCTGTGGGTGGGGTTGAATATTACCTTTTTCTTTAAACGTGCAGCCCAGGCCTAGGGCGCCAAGCGGGCACCGCAGGAGCTGTGCACTGCAGCCAAAACTAAAAGCCTGCACATAAAGCTGCCTGTTGTCCGAGCAAACACACAGCACGGAGGAGGGAGGAGAAGTAAAAAGGGGCAAGTTGGAATCGATGCCTCGGAGCAGGCATGTAAGAGCTAGGAGAGAGGGAGTGTGAGCACAGGGAGAGGGCGAGACAGGAACAGAAAAATCGGTGCAGTGAATATTACAGCTAAGTCCAGAATTGATCATCTTGACTGGTGAGGTCCCTGTGAAAGCTCATCTGCTCAGGCCGCTGCACGTTATTTTATTAACACAGAACTCCCTCTGCTCATGCAACCCTGCTCCTCTGGGTGGTATGGACGCTCAGCTGATTACCTGCTGGGTAAAGTCAGCGGCCGTCTCCAGCTACAAGAGGGAGAAAGCGGCATGCCACCCGCAGTCGTCGGTCAGATGTGCATGGGGACTGCATAGGCAGACCCTGGCAGAGTTCCCTGGCAGGCAGGCATGACGCTTCCCAACCCGTATGCATGCACTTCTCCTGTCCCCCGTACGGGTAGACAGAGAGGTAGCGAGCGAGCAGGAGGTGTACTAACGCCCCAAGCCATACGCGGGCACATATCCTATCCTTCGTACACACACATCTGCTGTTTCTTGTGCTAACGTGAGCAAAAGAGACTCACATACACATCTCCTGTCCCCCTTCCGTCGAAAAGCGGATGACAATAGATCTCGCCAAGGCGAGCAACGCAAGCACTGTGTCACTAGGCGAGGGTAATGCTGTCACCCCTCTCCAGAAGAGCAGACAGAAGCACAGTCTTCTGTGGTTGCACTGCTGCTACATTCCAAGCTAGAGGAATCAAGCTATGTAACATTGGCTGTGACCATCTAGTGCTATCAGCCTCTGTTGCTCTAGTCCTGCCTGACTGGACAGACACTATGCACCTTTCTTCAATGTGGTGCACAAGCTAAGCACATGTATATGTAGCTTGCTTTTGGGGTTCTTATAGGGCAGTGGAACAACGGATGCCGATTCACCAAAACACTAGAGGGCATATTTACAATTACTGGCGCATCCCTGCAAATTAGCAAGGATGTGCCAGTAATTGTGCGCCATGCCTCTGCCACCCATGATGCGCCGCATTTACAATGCGGCACACCATGGGGCAAAAACGGCACAGATGCGTCACGCATCTGTGCCGTAAAGGTGTTGCATTGCTGGAGTTGTGTCGCATGCGCGACGCAGCTCCAGCAATGCTCCTGGGGGGCGCATTCTACTAATGCTGTGTCAAGCCTTACGCTTGCTTCAAGCAGGCGCAGGGTTTTGACGTAGCATTGGCCTAAAAGTGACTGAGTGAAATCTTGTAGATTTCACTCAGCCACTTTTAGGAGGCGTTCCTGTGCAGGAACGTCCCCCCCCCTGCGCCGGAATGCCTCCTTAAGGCGCCGGGCTTTACAACGTGACGCATCTCCCCCATGCGTCACGCTGTAAGTAGCCCGCACCATGGCGCATTTTTTGCGCCGCCGCTGCGTCACAAAAGTGACGCATTAGCGGCGCAAAAGAGGCACAAGCGGCTTGTAAATCTGCCCCAAAGAGTAGCAAACGTTACATCACACATCCTTTGACCTTAGAGACGTTACAGGAAGAGATGTCATGACATTTGCGCCGAGGTTAAGAACGCCACAAGAAGTCTGTTTTATACACTGCTGTATTCTAATTTGCATGCTGACACGATAAGTTAGAGAAAAATTACACATTTCTTTTCTTCTGAACGCGATCATATAGTGCTACAAAACAAAAATTTATTGGTTTACAGTAGTCATATTGTTGCTAAAACATTTTTATTTATGACCACATATTCAATATTACTAAGCACACAGGTATGAGTATGTTTTGAACATTATTTTTCACAGTATAAACACATAAGTTGTTCAACAAAGTGTTTTATTTAAAAAAAATTAAAAAATCAAAAAAATCAGAAGAGTGCCATTCCTCTGCTGAATGTTCTTATTAAAAGTATGGACCCCAGTGGGAGCAGCAGATTGTAAACAGGGCTCATCGGGAAATTCTTTACCTTCTTAGTTGATACTGCTTTTGCCAGCTACGAGGCCATGAGTTGCAGAGGAAGTACCAGGTGTAGCAAGGAGCACGCCAAGGTTGGAAGATGCAATCCCTGGTGAACCCTAAATGGCCGGCATGAGTGCAACTTGACAATGGCCTAGAACAGCTGTTCTTAAACTGTGGTCCAGGTACCATGAAGGTTCGAAACGCCTGCTCAGGGCATCCTCTCCAGTTTAGAAATGTAAAAAACATTAACAGATCAAGAAATTGAATATAAAAAAAGGCGCAAAAGGTAAAAATGCAATGGATGAGGAAGTTGGTGTCCTCAGATTGATTTGTGATACACTGAAATTCATCAAATGGAATATAGTATGGACTATAAATGGCCGGAGTTTAACCTTGAAAAGCCCCAATCTTTACATTAAAATGATGGCATTTTATATTTGTTTGTGTATCAAATGCAATATTTCATCATTTATTTGATTGAATGAGGAATGTTTGTGCATGTGTTTTTGTGTATTGTTTTGAGGTTCAAATCATCGAAATTGATTCAATCCGGGTCCCCGTCTTCTAATAATGACTCAGTGTGGGTCCCTGGATCCTGGTAATGATTGAGGGGAGGTCCACCGAAGTGAAAAGGATAAGAATCACTGGCCTAGAATTCAGAAATAAATAATTCTAAGAGCCGTCACAACTGTGAACTACACTCATTTATTATGCATTCCTCTGTTCTGTTAAATGGGAGGCTTCACCTCTGAACTCTCTTTGATGCAATTTTCTTCTCTGTTGCAGGATTGTACTGTCCTACAATATTTTTGAGCGTTCTCTTTAATGTTCTGGAGCATGCCTTAATGAGATTTGTTGATGTCACTTATTTCAAACAAGGGAAGAGCTCCATTATGGCAAACGTTTTAAGTGAAATGTTCAGCAAGTTGTAAATTCACCAAGTCCTAATGAAAGAAGCCTCCGTGTTCAAATGGATTAGCCGCATGAAACATCATGAAAAATGTTTACTGGCATCAGCTCTCATTGCCTGGATGACAAATGACGCTTTAGTCTTATCCGTACCCGTTTATTGTGCCAAAGCATATCCAGTTAATAATTCTCCATAAGTCTGGTGCATCTTTAATGGCCGTGGCTAATCGGAAATGAATTCCCATTTTTTTCCAGTCCTATTTATGTTGAAGCAAGCTAAAATACATTTTGATAGTCTGTAATAAGCAAACGCTCACATATCTGCCAAGCATCTTCAAGGTTATTTGACAGATTTGGATCTGAGCAGCATGCACCACTTTATCAGCATTTCCCCCTGTGTGCGATAAATATTGCTACTGAGAACCAGCTCTGCAGGGATCCACACATTTTCATTTCAGTGATGAACACTTGATTGTTGGTGATATAGCAAAACTAAGCATGGTTCTCTTTATAAAATTCTGAAATGCATAGAATCAGTGTAGTAAAAAACTCTGGAGAGATGTCAAATATAAACAAGCATTGGGGAAATCAAAAGGTCTGCCATGTAAGGGAATGTGGGTTGTCATTGGTTGATTACCTGCGTGGTTGGGTGAATGGATAAACGTGAGAACGATTTAAAGGCTGGAAAAATGGCTAATGTAAATTATCCAGAACAGTAGAACAATTTTGCACCTTTATTAGAAGGTAGAGAAACCAACTTTTGCAGCTGGTGGAATGAAGTGCAGGTTGCCACCAGGGTGTGGCATTGTGTATGGGCCATCATTGTAGCACAATCACCTTTCCCATCAGGGCACTAACAGCACAGTGCTTGCAGTGTTGTTCTACGACCAGTAACAGAGCCATGCCAAGGTTACAGCCAAAGAGCATGCCAATCGACAAGCTCAATGACAGAGGAGCCTAGAATGAATCAGTCATTAATGTAAAAGGTAGCCAAAGACTGAAGGACACATGGTGATTTCTACACTTAAAAAGAAGTTGTGTTTCAGATGTGGATTTGTATTTGCTCCCAAAGGTACATTTCCCACCATTGGACAGATATGTAAAGTTTGTGGGAAGAAGTACCATTTTGTGATGGTCTGCAGAGCAAAGGAAAGAGCAAATGTGTCATGGTGTGAAGGCAAAATGGCCACCAGAACATTCTGAAAGCAATGTTTGCTGCTCACCTGCAAGGCCAAGCAGCAACATTAATTATGAAAAATCGACACTCAACAAAGTTGATTGTCATCTAAATCTTCGTCAAGAGTTTATTCTTGATCAGTATCAGGTGAAGGTGAAAATAATGCTTGTGCTATGTTGATGTTCACCTCAGAAAAGCATATGCAATTTGGACTGGCTGCATGTGAAGAAAAATGTCAGTGAAAGAAAAATCGACATGCTAAAGCACCAAGGTCATTCAAACATTGTCCAAAGATTACACTAAAAATAAATGGTTGTCTGACACCTTTCATTATCGACAGTGGTGCTTCGATAAACATTATGCCTGAGGAGAAATATAATATACTGTCCTCCATTATAGCGACTGACACCCTCGAAGTGTATAAATGGGCAGCATCATCGCCCCTAAAAAGCCAAGGTTTATTGTAGTGATGATGAAACACAAGAAGACGAAGGTGCAGCACTCTTTCACATGCTTCAATGTACAGTGGCAAGTGCGTGTACGCTCAGTTTGAACACAGCTGCTGATATGGAACTGATCTCTATAAACTACAACATGAATTATAACATGAAATGTGTTCGGACGGGGACAATGATTTCCCACTCCTGTCTGGTAGGGAAAGGAACGCGACAGGGTTGCCCACTTTCTCCTTTATTGTTCGCATTGGCCATTGAGCCATTAGCAGCACATGCTAGATTGGAGCAGAATTATCTCAGGCTGGGACTGCGTGGGGTTATGCAATGTATCTCACTTTATGCTGATGATTTGCTTATGTTTTTAGCTAACACATAGGAGGCTCTGGATGGAGTGACAATGTTGCTTCGTGAATTTGGCAGAGACTCAGGGCTTGGGGTGAAGTGGGCGAAGACTTGCTTGTTCCCGATGACTCAGTCGGGTACTGGCACCGCCAATGTTAAGGGCATTCGGTGGGAGTCCTGGTGTTTGCCTTATCTCAGAACTAACATTTGCCATCCGCATGATGACCTACTGGAAGGGAACATAGGCAAAGCTATGCGAGGGTTTAGGGGTATTCTAACATTTCGGAGCACTTTGTCGCTTTCTGTGGCTGGTCGTGTAGCTCTATTAAAGATGGTGGCACTCCCCAATTGTTGTATTTTTTGGGGACGCTGCTGATATACTTTTAAACAGCTCCGCTCAATTATCGGGGCGTTTCTGTGGAGGAGTGGTAGACGGCGGGGGACACTGGATACCATGATGGCCCCGAGGGCTGAGGGGGTTTAGCAGTGCCGGATTTTAAGCTCTATTATTTGCCAGCCCAACTAAAGTGGCTTACCCAAATGGCAGCGGTGGAGTTTAGGGGCCCTGATGACCCAGAGGGAAGATGGATACCACGCCATGTGTTGTCCTTCAAAGTGCTTCAGCAGAAATTGCTACTTGGGATCCTTTCCAACGAGAAGCGGACAATAAGACTATGTTGGAATCAAAGCCAATGCAGGGCTGGAATCGTTCGGCCCTATGCCCAGGAGATACCACTAGGTACTTGTACAGCTCTCCCGCATGGAGGAGACTGGACTGCATTGGCAGAGTGGGAGGCATTGGGAGTGCAGGTATTAGGGGACTTATATGAAGAAGGTACCTTGTTGCGCTACCAAGCCCTGCAGGACAGGTATGGACTCCCTTAGGGAGATTCTCTACTGCACTCTGCTCCGGTTACTGTGGTGCAGCGGCACTGGATAGAGGGCCTTGCGGAACCACGGATAGCCATGGTGTGTCAGTATGTAGTGATGGCAGCGGGGACCTTCAAGGCAGTCACATGTCTATATAGGCGCATGGTGGGGGAGGGAATGTAACTGCTGAGGGAACTGCAACGGAAATGGGAAGCAGATTTAGGCAAGGAGATTCCCGAGACGACATGGGCTCAAATAGTCAGGTGAGCGTGGAAAACTAATAAGAATGCTAGATTCCAGCTGGTTCACTTTTTTATATTGCACAGGGCATATTTTACTCTTGCTAAGATTAACAAGTATTTTAAAATAGATACTGCTAGTGCCCGCGTTGCCGTCTAGAGGAGGCGAAGTTCTGTCACATGATGTGGGGCTGTCCGCAACTGTGTACATACTTGGAGGAGGTAACAGACTTGCTCTGTGACGCCATGAAACGACAGATTGAGCCTGACGTGGCTTATTGCACTGGTTTCTGCATATTCCCAAGCTGAAGGTGAGGTGTACGTTTTTTAATCTGGGATTACTGTTGGCTAAAAGGTATATAATAGCACATTGGAAGTCAAGGTAAGGGCCTAACGTCGCCAAGTGGAAAGCAGAGCTAGTTAAATGGACGTCGAGTGAAATTACAGTTAGACTTCAGCAAGCCAAGCGGACTAATAACGATAAGGCACTGGAGTCTGCAAGGGCATGGGAGGCCTTAGTTATGGCGCTGCAATCACCAGAGGTAGATTCAGAGGTGGACTCAGTCTTGCATACACTACCGGGCAATCTTGAACTATGAGGGCAGTGGGCACTCCCCTGGGACAGAAATGCTCTGCAGTCATTGCAACCGAGTGATTAGAAGTGACAACGTATTAAGCTCTTATGACTGTGAAAAGTATTGCTGAGGGTAAGGTTGTTTTAGATTGTACAGATAATTTGGGGTTGGACACACTGGTGGAGGAGGGTGGAGTGGGAGAGGGCACGAGGGGGGTCAGCTTATACTAATTTATAATACCCAGTCCAATGGAACGAGCACACCCCGAAGAATAGAACGGGATGGGCCCCTGTCCGACTACTGCACATTGTAAGGGGAAAGGACTAGCTGGGGATAGCTTACAGATCACTAGCATATAAATCCATGAATAAGAAGACAGTGGGCGGTGAATCTCCTGCCTAAAGGGGTCGTTTCTGTGAGGGGTATTGAATGTGAGTAATACAGAAATGCTTGTCGTTGTTGTGCAAGAAAAGCAAATGAAAAAACGTTTTTAAAAAAAATGAATTATAACATTAATGCTCATCATGAATGAGTAAGTCAATTGCCTTTATTGTTTCATTGTTTAGGAAAGCTCAAGACTATGAAAGTAAAGCTGCATATTAATAAGGATGTCTGTCTTGTTGCTCAAAGACATAGACAAATTGCTTTTCATTTAAATTTGCTGTTGAAAATAAAATTGCATCATTACTCAAGCATGATACAATTGAGCTATATACTGGTCCCACTCCAAGAGTTTCTCTCATCGTGGAAGTGCCCAATAAGGAAATTGAAGGAGCTGTACGCATATGCATTTGACATGCGTCAGGCAAACAAAGGCATTGAACGAGAGTGACATCCAGGTCTACACATAGTTGACATGATAGCACAATTAAATGGTGTCAAGGTCTTCCCTCGCCTTGATTTAAATTAAGGTGATCATCAATTGGCACTGAAAGAAAATCAGAGTACATTACCCTTTCTACACATGTTGGGTTTTTTTTATACAAAAAACTAAGGTTTAGTGTGTCATCTGCTGCAGAACCTTTCCAAGACATCATTCAACGTATCATACAGCCTCTCATGAATACTTTCAATTATAGCGATTGTTAGAAATGGGATCTCTGGTTGGCTTAAGCTTGTGCCAAAGCCAGGCAGAATCCACTAGTCAGAGCAAGGAAGCTACACGCTAAAGATAACCTGGGCTCACCCCCTTGGTAGCTTGGCACGAGCAGTCAGGCTTATCCCGGAGGCCATGTGTAAAGCATTTGCGCACACACACAGCAACAACATCCCAGGCACACTACAAAAGGAACTCCACACAAGGTTATATCAAATATAGCCTTTGTATTCTCAAAACACATTAGAATAGTAAACACATAATATACATGGTGCCACCTGGCACTGGGTCATATCTACAAGGGATTATTTACACCTGACAGGGCCCACTGGACCCCTGTCAGAACCATCACAAAGCGAACTAAGTAAAAGTAAAACAGATCATAAACGTACAACAAGTAACCACTGCTAATCACTGTACTTAGCATCAGCCTGTAACATAAACTACATTATGCACAGTATCACCTCAGGCGCGAAATAAATTCTGCGCCAACCTCACCAGCATAAACACATTATGCAATTATCTCACAAGTCTAAACGCCTTACACCCTAACCTCCTAAGTATAACCCACATTAGGAAATATTCACACAGTGGAACTTATTCTCACTAACAATAAACCATAATAGACAAAACAACCTCATAAACATGAAAACACATTCAGAGGTATCAAACCGGGAGCATAAAACATAGTACAACATAAAAAGGTAGAGAGTAACCCTTTAACCAAAAGGGAACTGGGTCAATAACAACAGTTAAACAAGATGTGTTCCCTTGCAAGAATTCTAATTAGTGGCAACATTATCACATGGACCCTCTTTCTAAGATTGCCTACTTCTAAATTTGTGTCTTCTGGTAAGTGTTTTCATTCATACTTAAAGTGTACCACCCACCTTATGGAGATAGAACCACAAAAGCACTACATTATTACAACTTTAACCTGACAATGTTGTTCACATGTGAATTTTGCTTTTATTAAAAACATATATCAAATATCCTCTGTGTTTTAAAAACAATTGTTTCTTGGTAATATCAATTCATACGAAGTACACAACATGCGTTATTCAATAACGCATTTGCCATCTAATGATTCCACGAAAATTAAAAACACATTTTTATATACATTCGATACCAATACCAAAAAAGAAAGAATACATATATGTCGACGCGTTTCGGTAGATCTTGCTTATTATGCACCACCTTCCTCAGGACAATTTTTGAAAACACAACAATCTGTGAATAGAAATTACAAATACACGATCACTATTACATAATCAGTTTTTTTTAGAGCACATTTTACCAATATTGTCAACATTGTTGTGGATAAATCCCCAAATTTGCTATTTGTGATACTACTTTCCCCTTTAAGATTAAAGCCTGTTCTATCCGTTAAATAGCGTGATCAATATCCTTCTCATTAATATTCGTGTCTATCCATGTATGTCTACATACATACACGATGAATGCTCCTATTGGTTGCATTCTTATTGTACTAAATATTTATCGGACACTCATCCGTTCGCCCGCATTCATTCCTAAGTTATCAACTTAGTCCCCTTACTCGTTCTTCTGCATACCTTAAAAAATTCTGTCAATAACTGTTCTGTCTGTCTGCGGAAGCTGCAATGTATTATACACCCCTCTTCTGAAAAGATAAAATCATATTCCATCTATTTCTGTATTCCTATGTTTCTAAATGTTAAATTCGATTAAAAATTAGGTATCCACTCACCCGGATAAAATCAAGTGAAAGTGAAGGACTTTTCACTCTGTAGTCAGGTTCAGTCGCCAGTGGCGTGTTTACTTAAATTCTACTGTTAAATTACCTAATGTAAGAAAGGACATTTTTGAGGTTACATGGTGTACTAGGATTACGAAAGTGATTAACAGTTTTATACATTATGTTAAAAGCTCACCAGTAAGGATTTTGTTATCCCTTCTCACTTAATGAAAAAGGTTTTCACTTTATGGTGTAAAGTTGGCTTTTGATCACTCTTCTTTCTGTTCGGGAATTTTCAATTCTCCCAGAGTGTTTATCTACAAATTCAAAATACATAGATTTATGATTTTTATATCTGGACTCATACCCTGGACCTTCATTTTATTCTCATTCGCCTTTCGTATGAATGCATGGGATACCCTCTTTATATAGAGCGCTCTTTTTGCAGAATATGGTTTGCGTCTCTTTTACAACTAATATTGCGCTCATTACCACTGGTTTCATTCTTAAGGTCAGCTATTCAGGCTTTAGACTAACAGCGATATTCATGATTAATTTTTAAATGCTATGTATTCCTTTGCTCTTAATGCACAGGTCAATAGTTGTTGTTATGTATAGATTTGTGCACAAGAGTGTTTATCATTCAATTACGTATTTATCACGTGTCATTTAACTTACACGGCAAAAAATGTTGCCTATGTTCATTTGTAGCAGCACAAAATAGGAACTACACAAAATAGCACAGCACACTTTATAAGCCAAAAGTAACAGTTGTACAAAAGTGCAACAATGTTTCAAAGAAGAGTCGATGTTGTAGTTATTTTCGATTTAACCTAAGCGCCGCCTTTGACGCGGTCTCCCATGACATTCTCCTGCAACGTTTTGAGGAGATAGGGGTGATCGGCACTGCACACCAGTGGTTCCGTTCGTTTCTCAGGGATCGTTTCTTCTGTGTGGCGTCCCCGCCCTACCAGTCCAAATGTCATCCTCTGTCTCTTGGGGTCCCACAGGGTTCCTCACTGAGCCCCACGTTGTTTAACATCTACGTGAGGCCGCTGGCTGAGGTTGTGAAGCTCTGTGGTATGACCATGGTGTCGTACGCAGATGACACCCAGCTAGCGGTCACGATCAGCGGGGACTCTGGGGTGGATGCCCCAAGATTCAGAGAAGGACTCAGGGCGGTGGCTGGTTGGATGACGTCCAACTGTCTCCAACTAAACGCCAAAAAAACGGAGGTGATGATCTTTGGGAAGCGGACGGACCTATGGGGAGATACTTGGTGGCCCTCTGAGCTGGGGCCGACCCCCACTCCGGTTGCGGAGATCAAAAACCTTGGTGTTTGGCTGGACCCTTCCCTCAACTTCGTTGGCCACACCAAAAGGACGGCGGCTTGCTGCTTTGGCATCCTGCGCAATCTGCGCCCTGCCCTTAAATACTTCGATGCCGCAACTCGTCAATTGGTGGTGCAAGCAACGGTTTTGGCGCGGTTGGACTATGCCAGCTCCCTTTTTATAGGATTAAACCAGGCTGAGTTAACCCGACTTCAAAGAGTGCAGAATGCTGCGGCCAGAGCGATCGTAGGTCTTCCTAGGTTTTGCTCGGCCGGCCCATCTTTGCGAGCCTTGCATTGGTTACCCGTTAGGCAGCGGATCCACTTTAAAGTTTTGTGCCTTTCCTTCAAAATTCTGAAGGGCCTATCACCTCCCTTACTGCACCAACTCTTGCGCCCTTACATCCCGGGCCGCACTCTGCACTCGCTAGACCAAGAATTAGCGGTAGCCCCTCGGTTCAAGCTCAGTCGGGTGGGGGGTCGCTCTTTTAAGGTGCGGGCAGCCGCACTCTGGAACGCTCTCCCTTTGAAACTCCGGACCTTTGGTGACCTGCTCTCCTTCCGCAAGGCCGCTAAAACTCATTTATTTTCTGAGCTTTGTTAAATCCTTCACTCCCCAATTTCTTAATAATTATTTCTGTTCCCCAGTTGTGTTGTGTTCGCCACCTTGTCGGTGCGCCGGGACGCTCCTTCGCTGGAGCAGCCGTGCGCAATACAAATAGCACTAACATAACATAACATAACATAACATTCTCAATGTTACATCACTGGGACCCAGGCCATGTCCACATTCAACAAGAAATTGGAGAAGGGAGGAACAACTCCATATATCAACACTGGACATAGATCCTAAATTTATTCAATCAGCAATACGTACCTTATAGTATGTATCAAATGCAGAATAAGCAAGATCCACCGAAATGCGTCAACATGTATGTATTCTTTCTTTTTTGATATTGGTATTGAATGCATAGAAAAATGTGTTTTTAATTTTAGTGGAATCATTAGATGGCAAATGCTTTATTAATTAACGCATGTTATGTACTTTGTTTGAATTGATATTACCAAGAAACAATTGTTTTTCATGCACAGAGGATGTTTGATATATGTTTTTAATAAAAACAAAATTCACATATGTGCAACATTGTCAGGTTAAATTTGTAATAATATTTTGCTTTTGTGGTTCTATCTTCATAAGGTGGGTGGTACACTTTAAGTATGAATGAAAACACTACTCAGAAGACACAAATTTAGAAGTGGGCAATCTTAGAAAGAGGGTCCATGTGATAATTTCACCACTAATTAGAATTCTGCCAAGGGAACAAATCTTGTTTAACTGTAAAACATAGTACATACATTACATTTCCTAGCACCCTATAAATCGCACAGGGCCTGGTGCCCTACAAACCTAACAGTGCCCCTGGCCAACTGGCCATCTCAAAAAGTGGCTCCTATGCCCTGTGTCCAGAATGTCAGGGTGCGCTGCCAATGCAGCAGAACTCAAGGGTGCACACTCTGCGCAGACCTAAACGTTGCAGCTGGCACTAATTGCTGCATAGCTGGGAAAGTATGGGGCACAGGAGTACACCTCACTCCTAATTTCAAACATGCACCCAAAGAAAGAATTACCTAAATGGTGCAGGTGCCCACTACTTACTGGGCAGCTGCGAAATGATAAGGTTGGGCACCACTGTGCCCTCTTGTGCAAAGGTGCGCAAAACGTTGCAGCTGCCTGCGCTGGTGTGGCAGATCCGAGAATAGAGTGAAGGGGCCCTGGCACATCTGTGCCCTCAGGGCCCCACTGGGCTTCTCAATTAATTTGGCCCTCACTGTAGAGAAACCCATGCCATCTTGAGTCCCACTCCGGGACTTTTAAGGAACAGAAACGGTTCCCAACATTGGAGCCACACGAAGCTCTAAAACCATCATGCCCACGTTGGACCGCAATAGAGCTTTAAGACAAGCATGCCCACATTGGAGCGCAGTGGTGCGCTACACAAAACTGGGCACAACACGGAGAAAGAAAAAATGCCCCCCATCATTGGAGCAACCCCCTATCAGGTGGGGACCGCTCTGGAAATAGCCTGGGACACAGGACCCAGCACTGTGCCTTACAAGGCACCACAACATAGCTGAATCTCCTACTCACTGTGGCTTGTGTGGGGACTCTGCTTCTTTCTTCCCTGTCTCTTCTTCACCGGGTCAGCCACACGTGGGGCTCTCTCTGCTGGTGAGAGCCCCAGTGGGAATCCGGCCACTTCTGCAGCTACCACGCAGGTGGGGTGGGCTCCCGCTTGTCTTCATCCTCTTCTCTGGCAGTGTCGGCGGGGCTTCCCTCACCTTCACGGGAGCCACGCCGAGCATTTCCGGACTTCCGCCTTCCCTGTCCATCAACAGGAAGTCCTGCCCACAATCAGGCAACTATGCCTGTCCTCCGGGTCGCGCTTTGCTGCGGCCTTAAGATTTCCATTCTGCACTAGCGCCATGGCAGTGATTTATTTTTGGTGCCAGCGAAAGGCCACACAATGGGGGGTGGGCACCCGCCTCCATGTTAAAAGCAAAACTCAGCAGAAATGCAGGGTGGGCACCCGCAAAGCATAAAAAGAATGCAGGGTGGGCACCCGCCATTAAGCTCCAAAAGCGGGGTGGGCACCCGCAGTTAAATTTGCATGACAGGGGAATCCCTATGCTGGAGATTCCCTCAAAGACGATCGCCGCCCAGCGCTGCAAGGGCAAGGCACCTAGGTTCCTCCTAGAAATAAAGGGCAAATTAAGATAAAGGGTTCCCAGGCGCTATGGGTCAAAGCATAAGGTCCTGTAGTAAAAAGAAAATAAGTCCATAGAGAGGAAGGGGCATAGCTGGGCCCATTGGCCAGCAAACAGGGCCCTCCAGCAGGGAGGCAGCCCCCATGTCGGTCTCTCCTGGGCCCCAGCAACAGCAAGCCCTCCTCCGTCAGGATCAGGAACAGAACAGCCACCTTTCATGGGGTCACAGCCCCTATATTTATATGCCCTTTTTCTTTGTGTCACAGCACAAGGCTTGGAAATACCAGTTAGGACTGGTTTAGGGGAGCTTTGGAGCACTTTGTTTTGCTCAGCTCCTCTCTCCTTTGTCAGGTGGGGGCTCAGTGATTAGATGCACCACAGGGGGTGAGCCAGCATTGCGGAGGGAAGGCACAGCCCTATTCAGGTCCCAGGTGCAACTCCTCCCTCCCATCTACATGCAGATCTCTCCTATAGCCACCCACACCTCTCAGCTCCTGTCAGACATGCAATTCACATCAGGCAGGCAGACACACAGTACACAAAAATGCCAACTTCTAAAAGTGGCATTTTTCCATCAATCACTATAAATCTGTGCACACCCTTGTGCAGCATTTATCCTCAAGAGTTCATACATACTAAACTCACCCCTGCACTCCTCTCATATCAGGAATTACCATGGACACACATATCCCCCATGCATTCCTATGGGAGGGCAGGCCAATCTCACCACACGCACTCAGAGCGCGCACACACTTTACACTGGGCCACAGTGCTAAAGTGCGCACAGACCAGAAATCACTACCGCTATGTCAGAGCTTAAGGCAAAAAGTTCAGGGGTGAACCTGCCAAAAGGGCCAAATCCAACAGCGATGAAATATTCATTTTCGGAACTACACAAAAAAGATCATGATAAGGCTTTTACACAAGTCTGTTGTTTACTTTCCGATGCAGGTTTGATTTGAAATGCAGATAAATGTGAGTTACACAAGAAAAAGTTGAAATTCTTTGGCCATATCATTTCTGATGGGTATCTAACACCCATGCTGCTAAAGTACAAGCACTGTCAAATGTTATCCCACACAACATGTTTCAATGGTATGTTCATTTCTTGGCATAATCAGATACAGTTCCAGACATATACAAGACTTTGAAACTGTAAGTGCTCCATTGAGCAAGTTGAGAAAAAATACTTTTTCATTTCATTGTTCACATGAATGTGAGAAATGTTTTAAGAAAGTCAAACAAGCCCTTGAAAATGTTACTGAAATCATGTATTTCAATCCGAAGCTTCATACAGAGGTTATGTGCTTATTCAAATCACAACCTGAAGAAGAAAGTTAAGCTGTGGTATGGGCTTGTGAACATTTCTATGTATTCCTGTAAAGAACACCTTGTACACTGGTAACTGAGCATCAAGCTTTACTAATTATATTGGCAATCCAAAGGCCATGATGCAGCCTCGCATTCAATGATGGGGACTAAGATTATAAGAGCGCATAAATAACATTGTGCATTGTCCAGGGAAATGTTAAATGTTGTATACTTGTAAATGTTAAATGTTGTATACTTGTAAAGCGCACAGCTGCCCCAGCAAAGGGGCGTCCCGGCGCTGTATACCGCTGGGGAACCCGTCCTGGCTTTCCCTGTGGGATGGTCCCTACTGGGAATCCCCAAGGTGGAGCCAGGCATCCCCGGCGTTGGTGGGGCCGTTGTGGAGATTAGGCAAGCTAATGCCCAGAGTTGCCAAGTGGGACCCCAGGTTAGAGTAGGCACCGAGGCGAGAATTGTCGAGTCCGCTGACCCTGGTCCACCACCCTGCCGCGTCGGGAATTGAACCCTGGTCCCGGGCCGACTTCTGCTCCCGGGTCTGCCGCCTCTAACCAGTGAGCCACACCACTCCACAGAACAGACCCCTTCTCTCTACTTTTCCAGAGTGCCTATATGGTGCTCCATCCAAGATGGCTGAAACCTTATCATTTTTATTGTAAAATCAAACACGCCAGCAGCCATTTAGTTATCCCAAATTATCACTGCCACGAACCATGACAGTGACATGCTAAAGTTGAAAGATATAATCACACATCAGTCATGGAGTCAACACCTTCAACATCTCAGTAGTGAGGGTAAATATCAAAAATACAAAAATGTCAAAGATGAACTTTCCATAACCCAAGAAGGAGTCATATTTTGAGGGTCGAGAATCCTGATTCCAGAGAGTATGAGGCAGTAGATGATTGAAGCAGCCCATAAATTACATTGTGGAATCATTCCCACAAAACAAACTCTCCAAGACCAAATCTGGTTTCTGTATCTTGATGAGCGGGTTGCGAAAGAATTAAAGGCCTGTCATCTATGCACCTACATTTCTACTAAAGTTACTCAACATACCTTAAACATGTCAGAACTCCTGAAGCATTTAGGCCTGCCATTTAACAGTATGAATTTAAATCCTTCCTACTTGACCTTAACCTTTACCAATTATGTGACAGCCCTACGCTTAACAAAGGAGCCATGCTAGATCTGGTCATTTGCAAGCCCAAATCTCTCCTCCTGGAGTCGATCCTTCCATGTGACTGGATGGACCACTACTGCATCACCTTCCTCATCCTTGAATCATTAAGAGCAATCATATTCCAACCTAAGAACCCAAAACAGTTTAAAAGATGTTTAAGGAACATCAATTCGCAATTCCTGACAGCGCTCTGTTATAGCATCTTGCCACCCTCTTTGAACATGTCGGATGTCCATGACTTGACGGCCCACTATCACCACTCAATGCCTAATGTACTTGACTCAGTAGCACCACTTCAGCGTAAACAAGTGTCTTCCAAATGCTCCTAACTGTGGTTCAATGATAGTCCCAATGCTGAAAAAAGAAATCTAAGACTTGCAGAAAAGAGATGGCGATCGCATCCCTCATTTAAACATCTATGTCACTTGAGATCCTTGCGAAGCACATACAATAAACACATCAGATGCTCGAATACCACCTTCTTCAGAACTCAATTAGATCAAGCAAAAAACGTCTAAAAAAACTGTTCGAACTCTTCAAGTCCCAAGCTAACAATAATCCTAACCATCTCTTCGCCGGGTCAAGTGACACTCCCGAACTGCGAAGAATTAGCTGTTTTCTTCACTGATAAGTCTTTTAATAATGAGATGGAATTAAGCCTTGCCCGTGATCTCCTCCCGAGTGGTCCTCTGAAAATCCTTCGCCCTTCAGAGTTGACTAACACTGACCCTTCACAGCCCTTCCTCCCCAAAAACAATGCATCTTGGAGTCTGTTCAAAACCTCGGATGAACCCACTATGCCCAAAATGCTATTGACCTTGAAACCTTCCAATCACTACAACAGCCCTTTGCCATCGAACCTTTTCCCAGAAGTGCGATCCTCCTTACAATTTCTCTGGACGACGATTGTCAATGCTTCTCTTTAGCAAGGTGTTATTCCTAATTGCCTTAAATCAGGTCAACTTACCCCGATCATCAAGAAACCAAATGCTGATCCCACGGACCTTCTTAACTGTCACCCAATCACCCACATCCCCACCTTAGTTAAATTCCTGGAGAAATGTGAGCTCGTCCAACTATTAGCACAGTAAAGGTTGATTTTTTAGATATTGTTATTATAAATGATGATGGAAGACTTAAGGTCGACCTTTTTGTAAAACCTACTGCTAGAAATACGCTATTGCACGGCAGAAGTTTTCACCCTCAGAATCAAAAAGACAGTATTCCATTTTCACAATTTTTACGGGTTAGGCGCAATTGCACTAATCTTGGAGACTTTGATAAGCAAGCAGCAGTTATGCGATCCAAATTCATTGAAAGAGGCTACCCTCACCGGCTTGTGAGGAACTCCTATAAGAGGGCACGATATTACGATCGAGACTGCCTTCTGAGAGATAAGCTCACCAAAGACAATAAACAAGTAGTTTGTATCACGAAACACTCTACTCTTAATGAGAAAGTAAGACAGATCATTACCTCCAACTGGCATATACTGAATAGTATTTGTACAAATGATCAGAAATTAGCCAAACCGCTTTTTGCACATTGGCGCAATAAAAATATCAAAGATTACATTGTAAATTCTCGGTTTGACAATATGTCTAATCAACAGAAGTTTGTGCAGAGGTCTATTGTTACCAGTCTGCCTATTAAAGGCACTATGCCTTGTTCCTCATGCAAATCCTGTAATAACATCATTGCTGGGGAATTTTTTACTCATAACGGTCATACCACTAGTGCCAACTGTATGTGGAACTGCAAATCTTCCAATGTTATTTACTTCATTCAATGCCTGTGCCTATTTGGATATATAGGAGAAACCTCCAGGAGTATTCAAGTTAGACTATCAGAACATCGTTCTGCCATAAGAACCAAAAAAATCTTGGCTCCACTGGTAAAACATTTTTTAGAACAAAACCATAGTCCAGAAGAATTTAAGTGGCGTATTTTGGAGAAAATACACACACAGGAAACCAAAAGAGGCAGCTCAATTAGGAAAAAACGAGAAGTTTACTGGATTTTTGTCTTTGATACATTTAAACGTGGATTAAACAGTGAAATTCCATGGGAGAACGCAATATTTTGATCTTGTGATCCATTTATCATAATGGTGAACCATAAAATGAAAAAACAACTTGTGAGTGTTTAAGATCACTCTATGGTGAACCATTACGATTTAGGATGAAATTGTTTTAAATTTTACTTTTCTAAAATAACTGGTGTCATATTGCATGTTCAATCAGATTCGTGTGATGAATATTCAGTTTTTATCTTTCTGAAAGTTCGGTGTACATTCTTTCTAAAACGTTTAAACATGGCGTCCGTAATTTTAAGTCCCCTTTTCCTTTTTGGATATAAATAAATCAATGAGTCATTTGACTATTTCTATGAGAGTCTTTTGACTATTTCTGTGAAAGTTCAATCTGCTCTATTTCGGAAATGCCAAAATATGGTATCCGAAAATATAGTGTTCCCCTTTCTATCTTTAACAGGAATTTAAAATGAGCCCTTCGACCATTTCCACTATTATTATACCCTGTAACCGTTTATGCTGGTTGTTTTGTTCACCGTTGGTACTAAAAATCGAGTCCCTTGACTATTTTCACCATTGGTAATACCACGTGACTTTCTAGGCGGGCTGTTCCAAACAGCTTGGATTTAAAAGGCCCCTCATTTTACAAAATGGTGTTTATCACTTCTTCGTAAGACAACGTAACCAGTTTCCCGCCTCCGGTTTATTTGAATCGTATATCAATAGGTAAGCCCTGTTAGAAGTCTCTATTTTCTTCGTGTTGCTAAATTTCACGAGGCAACTTTAGATCTAGTAACATATTGATTCTATTGTATAGCGGTGGAATATTTGTAATTAAACTCAGGAGGAACCTTTCCGCGTTACAGATATATAGCGCAGGGAATCTGACGACCTTATCAGCCGACTAATAGACCGAGGCTATCCCCAACGCCTTGTCAAGAGATCAAGGAAGAGAGCTTGGTTCCAGGATAGAGCTACACTACTGGAACCCAGGACCAGAGCTACAGCACAGGACCGAATGATATGTGTGACGACGTTCTGCACTGAAAGCAACGCGATTCGAAAGATTGTCAATCAGCATTGGGGATTGGTTGGAGAAATTTTGAAAGCTCCTCATCCCCCCATGCACGCCTTCAAAAGATCTAGGAATGTTAAAGACTTTGTAGTGCGTTCCCTGCTAGAAACCCCACCGACACCTACGATTCAAAGTCTATGGAATCTACCTGAATTAGTAGGCCACTTCAAGTGCACCAAATGCAAAGCCTGCCCGATGTGTTTGGAGACTAAGCAAATACAGTACAATGAACTCACAATAGAGCTGAAGTCCCTGACCAACTGCAACTCAAGTGGGGTGATTTATGCCATTTTGTGTCCGTGTGACCTCATGTATATTGGACAGACACAACAAAAGGTTAAAAGTCGCATATTTCAACACTGTAGTCGCATTCGCTGTACTACCCAAGGGGCCCCTTTGGTAGATCATTTTACCGAAAAAAACCATTCACCAGAATCCATCCGCTGGGTGGTAATTGAAAAAATTTCCCTTGGCCCACGGGGAGGCAATCTTAATACAATCCTTGATATAAGGGAATGCAAATGGATGCAGAAGTTCCAGACAATAAGTAAGGGTTTGAATGAGCTTGAAGCTAACCTGTCGCAGATGGCGGGTCTGAATCCTGAATAAACTGTGGGACTTTCAAAACTCATGTGCTACACCCTATACTCTATGCCTTGTAATGTGTACATGTACCTAGCAGGGCCAATTAGAATGCTTTGGACATCTTCATGGATATTTAAACAATTGAACACCTTGTCAGCACCGTTACGCTGTTAGTTCTGTCTGGTCTTTTACATGTTAAAAACTGTATATATATGTGCATGATATTTGACTCCTGACAGATTATACACTACATACATCATTTTGTCAACACTGTGCACGCATTCGAACACAGCCTCTTTAAAGAAACTCCCTCAGTTCATGTTAACACTTCGCCAGGAGGTGAGACGACTCATCTGAGACGCTCCCTTGAACGCGCAAGACCAGCCTCGTTTCTAATTGGACCCGCGAGTCGGGCCCCTTCTTCTATTAGTCACTGGCATTGAGCGCCTGCACCGCGAGCACACTCGGATGCAGGACGCCGACGGTGATACAGCACGGCTGTGCGTTCCCGTTCCTAAGGTATTTACCATCTAGAATAGCGCGCCTCTCTACAAACACCCGATGTGTGTTAGTACGTGCAGATTCTATCCGTTTTGCTAAATGCAACTTCCCTTCTCCTTACAGCAATAACTACACATCGAGGATCTGACTACATGTGCCCACCGGCTGTGTGTTGAACTACACGCCAAGTAAGTCCCCTCTGACCACCCCGACCTTTTTTTTCCCAAAATAAGGAAGCATCAGGGCCCTGACGGCACCTTTTTATTTGCTTTTCAGTATACTGTGGAGCTCGAGGGAGCCCCTTATTACACAGACGGAACATTTGATGACCGTTTGACAACGTAGGTACCCACCCACGTCTACTTTATGTATATTATCACCTACCTCACCTTGTAGTTACTGAACTGTGTGTTCAAATTATTTTGTAGGCTCTCCCCTTTCCCTTCCTGATGAAGACCCCATCATGAGGCTGTGAATTTGCCCTTTAGCGTAACCAGGGGTCGAAACGTAGAACTACGCCTCCACTCTACACACCATAGGAGCTAAAAAAGCGATGGATTCTTGCTACCTATGTGTGATGTGATTTTGGGAACCTTTGCTCATTAATTTGCTTGTAGAGGTTTTGCCATCGTCAATTTGGATGTAATCATTTTTGTCACCACACCTTTACCCTGTCCCTTTCACTCACTCACTTACTCCTCCCCCTTTCTTTCACTGAGAGCACCTTCTTTTTGAATACCGAATGTAATGACATTATAATTACATGGAGATAATATGTTTACTCTTAAACTTTGGCTGCAATTGGATCGCACTCTGACCTTGCATGATTAAAATGCCAAAATGTATGAAAGGAAAAAGTTGTTCCATTTTTTCGATTTATTTTCAAGTTCAATGGTGAGTGTGTGTTTATTTGAAACCACTTTGATACTGTTCTTACTCAGACCCAACCTTATTTGTACTAACCTACGGACCCAGGTCCTGAGTTTTTAGGGCACCCCCCCTTTATTACTCATACTCTCAGAGCAAGGAATTCCTTGCGAGGGTTCTCTTCTATAAACAAATCATTCTACATTGATTACGAATTGTGTATAGATAGGTTGTTATCAACATGGAACTTGTGACCCTATCCTATACTGAGGATTACATAAAGAATCTTGTCGGGGTTGATACTGGGACTGTTTTCTTAACCACAACCAATGCTAGTGTAGATCACTCTCTTAATGAAAAAATTAATAAACTTGAAAGATTAGAAAAGAAGCTAGTACGAACCAAACTACATGGCCACTTACTAACTGGCTACCTCAGAGCTAATATCATTCCTATTGGACTACAAGTCCGCAACGAACCTGCCATCTTTGTCGATAATCCCAAATTTAAAGAAGGATTTAGCTTTGTGGCTAACAACTGCTCCCGGCACTGGATGGTGCTGGGAGTAGAGACCGCCAGAGACCAGGTAGAGCAGCTAACCAAGGAAATTGACGAACTCAAGGCTGAGATAACCAACCACTCAGCCTTTGCTGAGGCCAAGGACACTTTGGAAAGACTTAAGAAGAATCTAAAAGATTTTGACGTGGAAACTCAGAATAAAAAACTGGAGAAATTGGCAAAAGATATCCAATACTACGACCAAAAGAAGACTTATCCCTATTTACAACCGGAGTACTACAGACAGGACAATCAAGGCCGGTTCTCTAACCGAGGCAGAGGAGGATACAGAGGCACCAGAAGATATACGAATTTCTCTGATTCGTCCTATAGTGGCGACAGCGACAACGACCGTACAACATCCGGAGCAAACTACCAACAACAAGACCAATGGTACCAACCACCCGAACAACAACCGCCTTTTTTAGAAGAAGGCCAATGGAGACCACCGAGAGGACGTGGCCGTGGAGGATCATGGAACAACCGCTCGAACAGAGGAAACAACCAACTGAACTGGGACAATGGGAGACAGCGGAACAGTACCCCCAAACAAGTACGCTTTCAACCAGAGGATCACGGAGAGAGGAGCACCCGCAGGAAGACATACAGATGGTGAATAATATATCAATGAGGACCAATCCAATCTTGAATTTATCTAAATACACACTCACCAAGAATGAAAGTAGTATTCTCTGCAAAGGTCTATCATACGTACCAACGTCATATCCTAATAAATTCAACATACAGACCGAGCTGACAAGATTTTTTAGGAAACTGAGGCTGAAATATTTCTTCAGGAACAAACCCACTCCAGCGATGACGGCTTTCACCAACTTGAGACCTCCGTCCACCTTTATGCCTACGGCATCCTCAGTGGCCCATGAAATCCTCACGTATGAAAGCACAGTCATGAGAGACGTCCTCCGTACCATTGACAAAAAACATTATGTTAGACATAACATCACGAGAGAGGAGAGACATGCACTGGAATCACTTAAGAACAATAAGGCGGTGGTTAGTAAGCCAGCCGACAAAGGCGGATCAATAGTGGTACTAGACGTGGAAGACTACAAAGCAGAAATTCACTCTCAACTATCTGATGGTGTCAGCTACAGACCCTTGAGGCGAGACCCAACCAGAGAAATACGTACGGACATCACAGCCATAACGACCAAGGCACTGGAGATGGGCTTTCTCTCTAAAAAAGAATTTGATTATCTAAATGTGGAACAACCCAGAATACCAACTATATATGTCTTACCAAAAGTCCACAAGGACCCAGTCAAACCACCTGGAAGACCTATTATTTCCGGGTGCGGCTCCATATTAGAACCACTCTGCAAATATATTGATGTCTTTCTTAAACCTCTAGCAGAGGCCACTCCCACATATCTGAGAGACACCACACAAGTCATCACCTTCATTGACAACAAACCATTCAACAAAGATGAACAGATTCTGGTAACAATGGACATTGTCTCCCTATATACCAGCATCCCTCAGAGACCAGCACTTGATTGTATGAGGAGAGTACTTGATGGTCGGGACCAACCCACCTCAGTACCAACAGAATTTCTAGTGGCACTCTTAGAAATCGCAATGACTAGAAACTTTTTCATTTTTCAAAATAACTTTTTTGAACAAAGCAAAGGAGTAGCTATGGGCGCTGCCTTTGCCCCAGACTTAGCCATCCTCTATATGTCTGAAATGGAACAGGATAGCATCCTCTCACACAATAACCCTTACAGAGAGCTGATTACGTCATGGCATCGATACATCGATGATGTTCTCATGATATGGACTGGTACAGAAGAATCCCTCAAGGCATTCCTGGTCTGGCTAAACAACCAGTCACACGACATTAAATTCACCATGCATTCCAATAAAGAATCGATCGACTTTCTGGACCTAAGCATTAAGGAGAGGGAGGGTTACCTTTACACCACCTTGTACCGCAAGCCATCTGAAAGAAACTCCCTATTAAGGTATACGAGTCACCACACCAGAGGACTCAGAGACAATCTACCTTTTGGCCAATTTCTTCGCCTACGCAGAAATTGTTCTCTCAAAGAGGACTTTTTTAGGGAATCTGACGACCTTATCAGCCGACTAATAGACCGAGGCTATCCCCAACGCCTTGTCAAGAGATCAAGGAAGAGAGCTTGGTTCCAGGATAGAGCTACACTACTGGAACCCAGGACCAGAGCTACAGCACAGGACCGAATGATATGTGTGACGACGTTCTGCACTGAAAGCAACGCGATTCGAAAGATTGTCAATCAGCATTGGGGATTGGTTGGAGAAATTTTGAAAGCTCCTCATCCCCCCATGCACGCCTTCAAAAGATCTAGGAATGTTAAAGACTTTGTAGTGCGTTCCCTGCTAGAAACCCCACCGACACCTACGATTCAAAGTCTATGGAATCTACCTGAATTAGTAGGCCACTTCAAGTGCACCAAATGCAAAGCCTGCCCGATGTGTTTGGAGACTAAGCAAATACAGTACAATGAACTCACAATAGAGCTGAAGTCCCTGACCAACTGCAACTCAAGTGGGGTGATTTATGCCATTTTGTGTCCGTGTGACCTCATGTATATTGGACAGACACAACAAAAGGTTAAAAGTCGCATATTTCAACACTGTAGTCGCATTCGCTGTACTACCCAAGGGGCCCCTTTGGTAGATCATTTTACCGAAAAAAACCATTCACCAGAATCCATCCGCTGGGTGGTAATTGAAAAAATTTCCCTTGGCCCACGGGGAGGCAATCTTAATACAATCCTTGATATAAGGGAATGCAAATGGATGCAGAAGTTCCAGACAATAAGTAAGGGTTTGAATGAGCTTGAAGCTAACCTGTCGCAGATGGCGGGTCTGAATCCTGAATAAACTGTGGGACTTTCAAAACTCATGTGCTACACCCTATACTCTATGCCTTGTAATGTGTACATGTACCTAGCAGGGCCAATTAGAATGCTTTGGACATCTTCATGGATATTTAAACAATTGAACACCTTGTCAGCACCGTTACGCTGTTAGTTCTGTCTGGTCTTTTACATGTTAAAAACTGTATATATATGTGCATGATATTTGACTCCTGACAGATTATACACTACATACATCATTTTGTCAACACTGTGCACGCATTCGAACACAGCCTCTTTAAAGAAACTCCCTCAGTTCATGTTAACACTTCGCCAGGAGGTGAGACGACTCATCTGAGACGCTCCCTTGAACGCGCAAGACCAGCCTCGTTTCTAATTGGACCCGCGAGTCGGGCCCCTTCTTCTATTAGTCACTGGCATTGAGCGCCTGCACCGCGAGCACACTCGGATGCAGGACGCCGACGGTGATACAGCACGGCTGTGCGTTCCCGTTCCTAAGGTATTTACCATCTAGAATAGCGCGCCTCTCTACAAACACCCGATGTGTGTTAGTACGTGCAGATTCTATCCGTTTTGCTAAATGCAACTTCCCTTCTCCTTACAGCAATAACTACACATCGAGGATCTGACTACATGTGCCCACCGGCTGTGTGTTGAACTACACGCCAAGTAAGTCCCCTCTGACCACCCCCGACCTTTTTTTTCCCAAAATAAGGAAGCATCAGGGCCCTGACGGCACCTTTTTATTTGCTTTTCAGTATACTGTGGAGCTCGAGGGAGCCCCTTATTACACAGACGGAACATTTGATGACCGTTTGACAACGTAGGTACCCACCCACGTCTACTTTATGTATATTATCACCTACCTCACCTTGTAGTTACTGAACTGTGTGTTCAAATTATTTTGTAGGCTCTCCCCTTTCCCTTCCTGATGAAGACCCCATCATGAGGCTGTGAATTTGCCCTTTAGCGTAACCAGGGGTCGAAACGTAGAACTACGCCTCCACTCTACACACCATAGGAGCTAAAAAAGCGATGGATTCTTGCTACCTATGTGTGATGTGATTTTGGGAACCTTTGCTCATTAATTTGCTTGTAGAGGTTTTGCCATCGTCAATTTGGATGTAATCATTTTTGTCACCACACCTTTACCCTGTCCCTTTCACTCACTCACTTACTCCTCCCCCTTTCTTTCACTGAGAGCACCTTCTTTTTGAATACCGAATGTAATGACATTATAATTACATGGAGATAATATGTTTACTCTTAAACTTTGGCTGCAATTGGATCGCACTCTGACCTTGCATGATTAAAATGCCAAAATGTATGAAAGGAAAAAGTTGTTCCATTTTTTCGATTTATTTTCAAGTTCAATGGTGAGTGTGTGTTTATTTGAAACCACTTTGATACTGTTCTTACTCAGACCCAACCTTATTTGTACTAAGGTATGCGTATATAGCTATTATCTGGATCTTATATTGACACAATACATTTAAAGAAGGGATTATGTAATAATTCTCTGCATGCTCCTGCTTTTCTATATTTATAGAACGCGCTTCTTTTATCTTTCAATTACTCCGGAGGCATATTGTAATATCGACAACTACCAGGTAATCTCTTTTTTCAATATACATAACTGTCGCCATATTGTTAGGCTGCGATTCATTTATGATGAACGTTTATCCGCCGTTGTTTTTCTGTATTTTCGTTTTAATTCAATTCAAATTTTGCCATCTAACAAGAAGTAAAGCCGTTGCCACTTTGATATATTTTCACACTGATTTAATTCAATTATCCGTTTTTATTGTCATTTGCCAATTTATTAAAAGCAAAACTGATAAAATACTATTCTTTTGAATCAAATGAAACTGGATTCATTTTTGCTTTGGATACACTGTTTAACCTGATGCAAATAAATGCCCCTATCTTAGTTGCGATTGTGCAACAAATAAAATCGAAAAAAGGCCAGTTTTTCTGTATCATACTATGTTGTATCCAACTTTACGAACTTGATATTGTCTTTTTCGGTTCAAACATGCGTTTCCATTTTAAATATCTTTCAATATTAAGTGTCAATATATATGTGCAATTCGATTTACATTTGAATGTTGATATATATATGTACACTATCGATATGGTAATAAAACTTCAAGAGTTATCATCGTATAATTTTTAATATTATGTTTCTAACCTGCTTTAGGTAGCTGACAGTTGGAAAAGCTACAAACCAAAACACGACCATAAAGTTCCTTTTTCCAGAACTCTTTTCACTATTTTTAAAAAAGGTACACCCTATATTCAGATAATAAGTCTGGTGGTCTACTCATTTTTCATTTTTATTGATTTTAATTTTAAGGAGGTTTTATATCCTTGTTTCTTTCATTAGACAGCGTTACATCGTCACTATAAGAATATGAGTTACTGGATTTAAAGTAGAAACCTGTATAATTAGAAAAACCTTCGATACATCTGAAGTTACATGGCTGAAGACAAATATTAGAAATCAAGATATTACTTATTGTAAGTTCTTAATCATACCTTACACGAATTTTATAGCATATTTTTAACATGTTTATGCTCAGAATACTTTACTTATCCTTTTTTAGTCATCTGTCTTAAAAGAGGGATTTCTGGCTCCGTATCCGGTTGAAATGACAACATTCAGAAAGTTTGTAAGTATGGACACTTTTGCTGTAGGATGATACTATAAGATCAGGTTTCCTGATAAACTTCTGATTTTCATATTAAAACATCATCCATTAAATAAAAAGAATTTCATGGTGGTCCATATTGAAAATGAGCAAGGAAATAATAATGTGGTGAATATATTTTATTGTACTGTAATTCTATGATGGCTTGTCATATAAAGAGAGGTTAGAATGGTTTGTTACAATGAATATCGTAATGAGAATGTATGTGTAATTTAATGTTTGAACGGTTATTTGATATCTTTTATATATTATTTTTTACTCGTAGGTAGTATGTGGCCTCTCCTGAAGAAGGCGCTGGTCGCCGAAACGAGCGTCGTGAATTGTGCCACTTTTTAATTTATTTTAATTGTGTTTGTATAAATTTGTGACTGATATTTCTATGTCGAAACATATTAATAGACTGTTACAGAGGAACATATATTGTGTATATAATATGCACTTCATTTCTTCTTTTTTCAATGAAAACATTAATAAACAACAAAACGTGAATTATACTTGTTTCCTTCCTCTCTGTGGACTTTCTATATGACAAGCTAATTGTAATGGCCTAGGTTGTTATTTTTCATATGCTGTATGTCCCTGACCTAGGAATTATTAGAATTTGTTTATTCAGGGGATCCTTGATACATAAACTAAGCTCATCCAACTATGTCATCACATTGACCATTTCCAGCTCCTGAACCAATGCCAATTTCGACACAGCCACAGAGCTTTGGGGCATATGTACAAGGAGTTAACACCACTGTACGGTCAATTTGTTTACGTCACAGCAACTTTTTTTAATTGCTGTGTTTACAAGTTGAAGCTAACCGCAGTTAAATGCAGTTCCCCAGTGTAAATGTGCGTTTTATTGCCAGTTCCGTTAGTGGGACTTAACAAAAAAGGGGTGCAAGGTAGGCATTCCGAGCAGAAACAGCCGCTAACCCTACTTCACAATATTTACAAGGAATTCCTTGTGTGGTGCAAAACCAAAACAACTGCTTCTAACTCCAGTTAGAGGCAGTTTTTTTAAGACCAGTAAATAGCTGGTATTAAAAATGGTGCAATGCCTCATTTTAGAAGGTTGTGGTGCTGCACAGTGCTGCAAGGAATGTTGCTGCACTGTCCTGCCACAAAACTACAGGGCAGGAATGTGCCCCATCAATAAGATAGGGCTCATTCCTGGGCCTCATTCATGAAAAGTGTTGCATCGCACCGACAAAACAGTGTTGCAACACTTTTCTCTACACCCTTCTTGCGACACCATTGATGTTCTGAATTTATTTTATAGCGCTCCTTTTCACAATTAATTACTGGAATCTGTCAGCGCAAAAGTCACGCATTGCTGCAGTTGTTTCACAAGCATGACCCAACTCCAGCAGTGCATGGGGCCAGCCTATCCCTGTGGCACTGTGAAACCCTTGAGGAAATATAAATGTTATGGTCAAGTAATGTTCCCTAACGTGTACCCCACCGTCTCCATGTACCAGCTTAAAGTGCATGTAACTTCCCTCCTGTGCCAGCTATGAAGACGCAAATACATTTGCGTCCAACGTTAACATGTCCTCTTTCAGACCCACCCTGAATGGGTTGAATATTCCGTTTCTAAGTATGCTATGCCAACGTCTTTTTGTGGTGTACTCTACACGTTTTTCAGCTCTGGCGAAGTAGGCCCTGAATTCTGCCATCGAGCCTTTTTTCCTGCTTTCTGACTCCGAAAGCCTCAGCCCAGGCTGTCTCTGTACCCGTGACCTCTGCCTTACTCCCTGTGCGGCTCATGGCGCTTAGCTCAGCCTGCTGCCTGCCAAGACTGTATTCAACCTTCGAATTATCTGTTCCGCTCCTCGAAAATGCATTCCTGCCTACTAGTTTAAGTAAACATCCCCCCAGCTGCAGAGCAAAGGGCCCGGCCTCACTGTCTCCGTGCAAGTAATTCATAGCCTCTGTTACCATGGTAGGCCCATGCCCCTCGCATTCTCATGTAGACACTTAGGCGCTTATACACGCACTCACAGTCAGTATAGAATAGCTTCTGCCCCAGAGACCTTTTCCGTTTAGATAATATGGTTCCCAAACATCAGATATCAGATATGATAGAAGTACGAGTTGATCTGACATGCCAGACTTCTGTCTCTTTCTGCCAGTGTAAATGTCAAGTCCCCTGCACCCTCCAGTTTCACGTCAATCACACGTCATGCAGCTGCGCGCGCATCCAGGCCTCAGATTTCTGCTGACATTACAAGATTCTGCTTCGTTGCCACACACTTGTGACACCTACCTGTGACGTTTCTAGCACACACCTCTATGTTCACGCCTAGTTCACGCCTTCTAATTACGTATCATTACCACGTGTGTGTTTTATCTTGTTTCTCTCAGCTGTTACGCCTACTGTATTGGTTTCTATAATGCAACTTAAGTATATAAGGTATGTATTGTCAATAATATATTGCTCTATCCCTTCCTGCACCCCAGTGGTGGCAGGAACAAGATATCCGGTCTTGACCATTCCTTTTTAAGGAATAAAACCCCTAAGAACTCTAACACCACGGACTCTGCCTCTTTCTTTCCGATTGAGTTATTATTGATTAAGTACTTACCTGCATAGAAATTAGGACGGTAAATCAAATATTTACCACATTATTCTGGCGCCCGAATAGGGACCCCTCCCCCACCCCACGCGCCGGTTGGTGCGTTGCAAGCTCTGTCCCCTGCCATCAGTTAGACGGAACTACGCGTACTGGCAGGATTTCCTGTATCTCCCTCTGGCCCACGGAGGTGACGAAGACTGCGATCAGCACCCAGACGAGGCGGTGAGGAGTGCGGAGGATCCCGACCAGAGCCTAGCCGAAAGAAGCAAGGTCCGAGGTGTCAAGAGGCCCACCAGTTTCCGAAGTATCCACGTGTCGAGTCGAGTCGAGTCGAGTCCGGTCCAGTCCAGTCGAGTTTTCCGAGGCCTTCTGTTTCCGTGCTTCCCGGTGAGTACCATTGCTGGGACGTATCTAGACCGGTTTGGGTACACAAATTCGTTCTGCACTGTTTTAGACAGTGTATCTGTACTGTTTAGCAGTATATCCGTCTGTCATGAGGCAGGCATAAAGTATTGACGCATTAGCGTCCTATAATTGTTGTATTGAAATTTGATGGATTTCACAGCATCACTCCTATGAGGCTCTATTGCACATCCTGCATACATCATACCTGATGCAGGTATTATGTGGCACAGGGCTTCCCAATGTCACACATATGCCTAGATAAGTCACCTTGCAAATACTGTGCATCATGGGGCAAGAATCACGCTGCAAGTACATCAAGAAAATGACGCACCGAAGGGTCCCATGAATAAGACCCCCTGTCTTTATCCCCTAAGTTGGCGCACAATGGCTGCCATGCACCAACGCAGGCACCCTTGCGCCATGGTGCAATGTTGATTGTGTTTCGGAGTTTATTGTTGTTGTGGCTCCATCTCTTCTCGAGAATTCTGCAGGTGGGGCTGGACTAGTGGAGGGCGGAAATGTAACAGTTGGCCTACTTGGATTGACTTTTGCCTGATATTTTCCTGAGGGGTACCAGGGTGTATACACAGTTGGAGATCCATTGCTGGAGGTGGCGCATTGCAGTGTTAGTGTGTGTTAGCCTTGGCAGAGTGGTGGTGCTGAGGGAGTTGACGGGAAGTTCTTTGGTGCCCTTGATCGACCCGCAGCAGGAGCCAATGATGGCGATGGTGTACGGTGGGCATGGTGAAGGCATGATGTGAACAATGATGGTCGGACAGGAGAGTTCTGGGGTGTGGCTGTAGTTGAAGTTCCCGCTGTTGGAGAAGACGGGCTCGAGCGTGTGTCAGGCTACGTTGCTTGGTGTGGTGACTAGCTGGTTGAGTCCCATGTTGGTGAGGTTCCCCAGGAGGATGGAGGTATTCTGGTTACTGGGGTTGTCCAGGTGGAACTTGAGGTCCCCGAATAGGAAGTAGTTAGTGGATGGGAGAGCCTGGGGTTCGATGAGGTCTACAATGGCATCTGTGAATGGGAGTTCATGGCCTGGGGCCCTGTAGATAAGGGTGCAGCAGAGAGTGGTGTTGGGGTTGGTATGGATCTGGAAGTGGAGGTGTTTCATGGTCACCATTGAGTCATTAGAGTGCATGGTCAGTTGAAGTGTGCCTTTTCTAGACAATGGCAATGTCTCCTCCTGCCGCTCGGGGTGGACTGTGTGAGTACATTTGTAACCATCATGGATGGTGATGGCAATATCCGGTCCAGAGCAGAGGTTGGTCCAGGTTTCCATGAAGTAGGTATGCCTAAAGAGGTGGCATAGAGGAGGTCTCAGATTTCTGTTGCGTATTTGTGGAGGGACCGCATGTTGAGGAGGATGCAGTTGAGCCGGTTGGATGCGCTGTTGTTTGGATGGGGAGTAGGAGGCGCTGGTATACCAATGTCGCAGAAGGTGCACTTGCAGTTTCTACAAGTGCAGGGTGCAAGAGAATTCAACAGTGTTGCTAGATGGCAGGCGGTGTGGCGTCCAGGGTTGATGGCGAGGAGGGTGCTGGCGTCATAGTGGTAGAGTGTCTGAGAGCAAGGGTCCTTAGAGCTTGGCACGGACTAGGGGTGGACAGACGCAGATGAGCTTGCCTTTGCTGCAAAAGTGGAATGCCCACTGTGCATGGCCACAGAGTGGCTGCCCTTATGTAGTGCTGCGTGGGAGACTGGGCATCTGGGAGACGGGAAAGTACCCTGGATGGGGCGGAGATGGGGGGGAGCGGGTATTGTAAATATATATTTTTAATTCTTATTGAGGCTGGGTCCTGCGTCTTCTGTGCTCCTGCTTTCCTGAGTCTGCTTCCAGGAATAGGAGGCAGGCATCCAGGATCCCTCCTCTAAGCCAATCAAAATGCTGCAATGAGGTATTGTGATTCTTCTTGAGCACTGTGTCAAGGTGTTCAGCCAGTGGCTGGAGGGGTGGGCATGTTCCCCATGCAGACTGTAATGCAGCCTTCTTTGCGAACAGGGAGATACGCATAACTGCTTTGGGTGACCTGAGAGGGCCAGGGCCCCCTTAGGCATGAAATTGCAGTGCTCCTGCCACACAGGTACGGAGCTGCACAGGGGCCTCACTCTCCACAGCGTACGGCCAGCGCAACATCCTCCAGTCTGTGAAGCAGAGAGGCATAGCCCACCATTGATTATCTCCTCCATGCACCCCAGTGTAGTGGTGGCACGTGGTATGGGATGCAGACCTCCCAACGTTGGTGCGCAGGGGTACCTCTACTGTTTACGGCTCCAAAGGGCACTAGGTGGTCTTCTCACACAGGTCAGCAACATGTCTCCATAAGACCTGGCAGTCTACACCACCCGGTAAGGGTGATCACCAATGCCTCAATGTCTACCACCACGTGCCAGCATTTCACTCTGGGGCCCAGACGCAGGCCCAGCTAGGCCTTTGGGCCCCGTAGACTGTCCACGCTTTCATGATTTTAGATGCCATGGTGTTGCAAGGAGTGTGCAATGATGAGTGATGCATCAATGGTTTTGCCCAGTGAAACGCCTCTTTTCATGAAGGTATCCCTGGGTTTCCTCTTCCCCTCGGACTCTGGCTAGTTATCCAAGCTGTTGGGGGACTTAGGGAGGTTGCTGATCTATGCTGCACTTGACTCTAGCTGCTCCAATCTGCATTCCATTGGTTGTGTTTCCTATTTTTTATTGGTGTTGGACTTATAGGCTATTTTTGCCTCTAGAGGCAATCAAACTCACGTTGAGCTGACTAACGTGAGTTTTTTGCCTACAAATTGGCCTTTTGTCAGTTTTCACCCGCTAATGCCAGAATCTGTATCGCTTTCACGCTAGTATTAACAGCAATTTTCACCGCAGTTACCAGGAACTATCGCCATGTAGTGACGTATTGTAAACACATCGCTAACAGGGCAATTGTTTTTGGTGATAGGCCGAGTTAAGAAAACTGCTGCTAACTAGCATTAGAGTTAGTTAGCAGCAGTTCTTGTACATATCCCCCTTTGTGTAAAAGTGTTGCACTCACATTTTCTTGGAACTGAACTGTTTCTACCTTTTGAAAGTCATATTTTTAGTACTGTATTGTGGATTATTAGCATTTGGTCTTGTTTTGGTTTAGAGAAAGTGTACTTATTTTTCTAAATTGGTGTGGTGTTCATTTGAAGTGTTTTCACTGTATAACTGTATGTGTTCATAAATGCTTTAAACACTGCCTTTGAGATAAGCCTGTCTGCTCGTGCCAAGCTACCAAGGGGATGAGCAGGGGTTATTTTAGAAGTGTATCCCAATTACCCTGTGTTAGAAGGTGGTTGTGACACTCTGAGCCGCCCAGATTTGTTTGCTTTTTAAGCACCTATTTGTGGAGCTTTTACTATGGGTGAGCCTTATAAGTTGGGACTCACCCACAGTGAACTCAGGATGAAAGAGACTGCATGTGGGTTTTATTGGTGTCCCTTTAGCTTGACTAGGCCGCTGCGCAGCAGCTGGAGTAAGGGGCACCGGGCTGGTTACATGCAGACACCTCTGTACATGCGGGAGAAGGCAGCGCGGGGGAAGGGGCTTTCAGAGAACATGTGGCAAGAGACCCCTGGAAGACACCATCTTGAACCAACTCAGAAGCCTGGGCAGGAAGGAGGGAGCGGGGGCAGTGTAGTGATGTGTCGCTGTTTGATAGGACAAACAGAGACTCCAGCGGGCAGACAGTTCTGGTCAGCCCGCTGGAGCAGGCAGACCAGAACTACGTTGCTGGCTCCCGTGGCAGTACGTGAGAGTGCTTGCTGACCGGGGAGCCGGCGGGGCAGCTGGGGGTGGGCTGCTTGAGCTGCCCTCCAATAAGGAAGCAGGCGGGGGTCCCAGATGGGACCGGGACCCTGAAACCAAAAGAGCAGCGCTGGCCATGCGGGGTGGGACCGGGCCCCGCGAAGAGTAGCAAGACACAGGCTGAGCAGCTGGGGGTGGCCTCCCTGAGCCGCCTACACTCACCTGGAGCTCTGGGTGGAACCGTGCCCCACACCAATAGGAGGACGCGGATGGAGGCAAACATCGCGCCTGGATTCCTGGTTGGGCCGGGACTGTTCTCCCTGGGCTGTGATTCTGCTGATTCCTTTCCTCTGCGGGCATGTGGGGTGGGCACCCGCTTTTCAGCATACATGCGGGGTAGGCACCCGCTTAGTTTTAAAAAGGCAGTTCTTCTCGTAGCGGCTCAGCCGTGGCAGTGATTTTGGGCAGTCTTAAAGCGCAGGGTGGGCTCCCGCTTCCATTGGCAATAAACCCGCGGGTGGGCACCCGCTGGTTTTCTAATTAGGCTGGGACATGGGCTAGGCTCCCACTATTCCCAATTAAACACAAGAGCGCAATAACGTGGGGTGGGCTCCCGCCATACTTATAAAACAACAGCCCTCCCTGGCAGCACGTTAAACGCAGCGCCCGAGGCGCTAGGCAGGAAAGCCCAGGGAAGATCCCACCCACGTCGCAGCCTCAGCACTGCAGAATCCACACTCCTTCTTTACTGGTTATGGGAATAGAGCGCTCACAAGGCGCTAGGGAGCAGGCAGAAAACCACAGTCAATGGAAAGATAGCGCTCTCGCAGCACAGCGCTGCAGGTGTCAGCTCCTTACCTCCTGGGCAGTGGGATAAAGTGCTCTTCTTCTCCAGGCGCTAGCCAGCAGGCAGGGTACTGATGTAGCACTCACGAGGCGCTAGGCAGGAGAGCAGCAGGCACTACTGGGCAAGATCAGCAGTCAGTGGGCACTCATCAGAACAGGGACGAAGTTCTGGGAAACTGTCATCCTCTGTAACGTGGCACTCCTCCTGGTACAGCAGTCTTTACTCCAGCAGCGGGGCTCTCACTAGCCCTGTGGACAGCAGAGGGGTACAGTTGGGCACAGGGGACAGCACACAGGTCATTGTGGTGGTACCTCCTTGCAGAGTGTCCCCATTCATTCAGGTTGATGTTCAGTCTGAGCACATGGCATCCCAGCTCCGCTATTTATACACCCCTCACCCCACCTACCAGAAAGGTCTAGAACCTTCTAGAAGGCTCCTGGCAGTCCCAGTTCCAACTGTCACTGTGGAGGGAGGTGTGGGGCACTCTATCACTTCAAACCCTTCAAACACTAGACCGCCAACCCACCTCAGACAGGCAGCACAAGCAGACAGAAATGGCTTCCATTTTAAAAGTGACATTTTACAAAGGTGCACCCGCAGGTTCTCCGCCACTCTGGAACCCAATGGTTCCCTCTCTCAAACCTCCCTGGACCAACTAGGCCACCCCACTGGTGATCCCTAGTTGTCCGTGGCCAGGATGAGGCGCTAGGCCTCCAGATGTCTCTGGTCCCTTCCGTCTCAGAATGGGGGGCAGTAGCCCCAGGCACGTAGCACCCATTGGCCACTCTCCTTCTCCTTCATGCAGTTCCTAACTGCCACAGGTCCTCCCACCTGGGGTCCGCACCCTCAGGTTGACCCGCAGTCAGAGGCGAGGCTCTCCTCCCCTACCTCTCCTTCTGGGGTTCTGCACTCTCCTAATCAAGGCACCCTCAGAACAGCACTCTTTCCCCAGTCCAGGGCCCTGACTCTGCAACTGATCCACCAATCTAGGGTCCAAACCCTTAGGTTGAACCGGTGCCAGAGGCAAGTCCTCCCTCCCCCTGCATCCCCTTCCATAGTTCTGCACCCTCCCAACTGTAGAAGTACCCCAGGAAGAAAATTCTGGGGGGACATTGCTTACAGAGGTCATACCTGCCAGTTCAGGCAGTACATTTCCCTGGCCTCCCAACCCAGGATCCAAGCCCTGTGGATGAGACGGTGCCAGAGGCGAGCCCTTCCTCCCTCTGCACCCCCTCCCAGAGTTCTTCACCCTCTCACCTAAGAGAAGTACCCCTGGAAGTCAACTTGGTGGGGACACTGACTACAGTTGTCCCACCCTTTAGGTCAGGCAGTCCCTGAACCTGGCATCCCAGCCCAGGATCTAAACCCTGTGACTGAGCAGACCCCAGAGCCTCTGGAGCTCAGATTACAGATGCCCCTGCTTCCCCTGGCACAAGGGGCTCCCCTTCAATGGATGGTCTATCAGGTCAGCGTTGACTCGATACCTGTGGATTCCTTATTGAACTCTCCTGGCCCTGAGACTGGGGTTTGGGCACCTTGGGACACCTCCTGTCTCACTCCTTGCTGTAGATAGGATGTGAGGCCCGACAACCCTCTCACTACCCCGGGACCTAGCTGGGCTATTCTGCACCTCTCCCGCCTCGCTGGGTTGGAAGATCCCTGCACCATTCTCTTCAGGATCACTCCCCAATGCCTCCTCAGACTCTCTGGCACTCACAGAAAAGTTTGCCTCCAGTGCAAGCTCCCTGGGGTCAGAGAGCCCACACTGCAACAGTTATTGGCGCAACCTGAGAAGACAACTCCAGAGCACTTGCTCCCTGATAATCAGATGGAACAGCCCTTCCCAATCTATCACTGCGCCACACACCATCCACTCCCCAGTGCGGTCCAACACACGTCCACATACTCCCCCCAAGAGTGATGGGACAGATTGTTGCTGCCCCTAAATTCCAACCTGCCCCCCTCCTCCTGGGGATCAGGCACCATCTTCCGGGCTCTAGCAGTGGGACTTCCCACTCTGGATTCACTCTCGCTGCCACCACTGGATCCTACCCTCATTGGTGAATCCAGACTCATGAAACCACTCTCAGGGGACAACCTACTCTCCTGAGCTAGTCTCTCTCTAGCGAAGGACTTATCTGCCTCCGTCATCCTTTTCTGTGCTAGATCCCTTTCAGTCTCCAACCTTTTTCCTACAGCACTCAGCTGCGCTATCTCCTTGGCATGGGCGAACCTGAGCTTCTCCAAAGCCAGCTGATGCTCCCTTTCTTCCCACCTATCTACCCACTCTTTTGGGGACAGGGAAATGGGTGGGGCAGTGCCCCTGGGACTGGACCCAGCACGGGACTCCCTGACTATGGTGTCCTCACTCGCTACTGGCGTCTCCGCCCTGTCATCTTCTCACTCCTCGGTGTCATCACCCTCCAGGGTTATGGACTGGGCACCCTCACTCTCAGGGTCCTCCTTACGTCTGGAATCCTCCTCAGGGTCTCCACCAAATCCTCCTTTAGAAATGCAGAGGGGTAATCTGAAAGGTCCCCACAGAGCTCTACGGGTTCTTCCCTTTTAAAAACTTCGAAGAGGAACGATTTTCTGCGGAATTCACCTTCTATTGGTATCCCCCTTTCTCTGCAGAAATCCATCACTTCCTCCTCAGTGTACTCCCAGAGTTCGTCCTCATCATAGACCAACCCCATCTTGGCGAGATACACAGGCACAGTAACCAGGGGAACACAATTCAAAAATGACACTTTTAGGAGAAAATACAATCAGAAAAAATAATCTCCGAAACCTGTGATTATTGCTCATTTAGCAGTGCAACCCGTTGTCGCAGTGGTACTGCGTCCGTTTTAAAAGTGACATTTTACAAAGGTGCATTTCTACAATGGTGGAAATAAAGGTGCGTACACCATTGCACAACATTTATTATTTCCAGTTCAGACACACCTTGTCAGTAAAAAGGCTAGGGGAAGGGGAACATTTTTTAGACAATAAGGGCCAAGTCCAACACTAACCAATTCAGGCAGACAGCTCCACATTCGGATTCAGGGTATGTTGAAGAAAGAAAAGAATATCACAAAGAAGGCTATCTCCATCAATTCAATCAGAATCTGGTACAACGTCCCTGTTGACATAAGAGCAGCTCTGACACTCCTGCACTTCAGACAGAAGCTCTGACCCTGACACTCCTGCAGTTTAGAAAGAAGCGCTGATGCGCCTGCAGGTCTATAGCTCTTACACGTCCTCTGTTCCTGCCTCTGCTGCAAGGCTCTCGCTATACAAGCATCACTGCATGCATATTACTGCAGCTGTCCCAGGCATTCTGCGAGTTGACGACTATGCTCGTGTTCAGCGATTCAACAGATGAATTATGCAGCAAGTGAAATAAGTCATCGCCACTAAAAATAAACGTTTCTTTACTCTGTACAAAGCCAACCAAAGTGTAACTATGAATATTGCTCCTAGACAATTTTAGTTTATAAAAACACAATTTCTCCTTTACACAGTGGCAATTTCCAGCACCTTATGGTTGCTTACATGGTGCACGATTCCAGTAAATTAAGACAAATTATGCGATGTGTGTGTGCCTGCAAGAAGGCAAATGATGTGTGTGATACGGGGATCTTAAAACAGACATAGTGGTGGAGAGGGGGGGGGGGGGGGGGTGGCAGAGGGTGTGGCCAACCCCTAAAAGCTGCCGACCTTTAGAGCTGGGAAACCAGGTTCCAATAACAGTCTCATCTCAATTTCCTGTGATTCAGGATATATATCACTGAGCCTCCCCGTGAATAAGACGACATAAAAATGTGTCTTTTAGCTCTCTTGTAAAACACTCTGATGCCCTTGAATCAAATTCGCCCTATATAAAACTAGAAAAAAATGCACGGATGAAATTCAGCTCTGCTCATAAATACAGCACGAGGATTATTAAGAAATGATTTGGCATCTTGAGTCTAACCTGCCTTCAGACTTCTCAGTGGGTGCGAACTGTAACTTGTGTTAGGTATTGTGTGACATCTAGTGGCAATGTGCTGCACTACAGATTATTATACTGAATTTTAGCAGGCCAATGAAGAGATTTATAAAAGGAGCCCTTATAATACATGAGGCTGTCTAATCCATGTTTAAATGCTCCTCTTTAATTTCTTTATAATACTTGGGATTCTGTAATTCCTGTATAGACGTAAGTGTCTTAAGGGCATATTATCAACAAATAGCGATATTTATCACTAAGTAGGCTTAGCGGCAATTTTTTTATCGCCGCGCATCACCGGATTTTATCACTGAGATAACGTGCTGTTAGCAACGTTTATCTCAAAAGCGATAAAATTCCCGCCGATAGCGGCAAAATCCGTGAATATCGCTGAGAATACAGCGATATTCACGCATTATCACTAACAGGGTCTTAGCCATTATATCCACCTCCCATTGGATATAATGGCTAAGAACTGGTTAGAGCAGGCGTTAGTTTTTGGAGATATTCGTGCTTAGAGCGAATATGTCCATCGCTATGCCTGTGTTGGTAATAGGTAATAGCGATGTTAGCGACTGCTTTCAGTCGCTAACAGGTTGGGGACGCCCACTTTGCATGTCATTAGCGATAAATATCGCTGACATGCAAAGTGGGCCCCAAACCGCTCGCTATCACCTACTAGCTGTCGCTAACTGCTGTTAGCGACAGCTTGCTAATAGGGCGATAGAATTATCGCAGTTTGGCGGCCGAAAACGGCCACTAAAGCGGCAATCATTTCCTATCGCCCCCCTTGATAATATGCCCCTCAGTTCTTAATAATTGGCAACTTGTGGTGCACTCCTTGGATAGAGAAAGCTAGATTTATGTCTCGACCTCAGCCCTGTTAAAGCATATGGGGGGGCCTCCGGGATGGACGTGTTACTCACTTGGTCAGTCATGCCAGTGTCTCCATAGACTGATCTAAAATGGGCCAACCATTTGTCGTCCGGGATGACACAGTCCATAGCTAAATTGGGCGAGTCAGAGAAGAAGGGCTGGTTAATTACGGCCCAAAATTGCCTGCTATCCCGTAAGATATCAGTAGAGGATAAGTTCTCCCTGGCCTCATTCTTGATCTTGTCCTGCCTGACCTTGATAGCTTTCTTTTATATTTCTTTCTTAATATTGCGATTTCTGTCCTCACCCTTGGATGTGCTGTAAGAGCCGCCATTAAAGATTTGTGGGCTTTCGAGCATGATGCGTCAAACCAGCGGCACTGGTTGCTTGCGCCCTGCCTCAGTTTTACCGTGAGGTTGGAAGAAATTTGGCTGCAAATGGTTCGAAAAGCACCCATTATCTCAAAAACTGGGGCGTCTGGGTTCTGGCAGATGATAACCTGGTCCTCAATTTGCGGGAGAATATCAGCATAGAAATTATCCGGGACCACGTTTGCCCACTTGAGCCTTCTGCCCTGTCTACTGGGCGTAAAGTATGCCCTGTATTAACTTGCCCGGCAGACGTCTGATGAAGTCCCCCCAGGCGACCTCAAAGAGTACAGGGTTATGGTCACTGAGGGGAGAGGGAACTGTGCAATAAGAAATAGCCCTGTTTAGGATAGCTGGGGTCACAAATATGTAATCAATTATTGTACCGGGGACTGTCCCTTTAAAAGTAGGTGTTCTGAACTTCCCTTCCGTAGGCGTAGGTTCTGAGAAGTTGAAATTGGCCAGAAGAACTTCCAACTCTTCGCCTGGTTTGGTATGCTTAAAGTGGGGTGCCTCAGATCCCGCTGCCCCCACAAGGTTCACTGAGCAACACATAAGTTTGCAGGGATGGATATAAAAATCGCCCATAAGCACGTATTCGAAGTTGGTATGTGTATTATGACTGACTGAAGTTAAGAAGGAGTCTAGGGCAGCGATGTTATTATCACAGCAATCCCTATTTCCTGACTTATAAAAATTTATAAACAATGTGCTCTTTGTGGGACTAATTTCCCTTTCAACAATTGAGATATTTGGGGAATCCTTTTTAATCTGCCTTAAAGGCCCTTTGAGATCTAGTGAAATTAGGGTTAAAAGACCTCCCCTAGCCCTACCTGCATTACTGGGGGTGGCAGCCACAGCGAAACTGGTAAACCCATCCAGCCAAAAGCTGGATGAGGTGTCCCATGTTTCTTGTAGGGCGATAACATTGTGCTCAGAGACAAATTTAGACCATTCATTGTCGCCACTCTTAGATCTAATTCCTGCCACATTCCAACTAAGCATTTTACACACTGCGACCCCATTTAAATTGCCGCCCCCCTCTGCCGGTGTTGAAGCTTCATCTGTTAGTAAGTCTGTGTCCTCCATGCCAGATAAGGGGGCATAATGGTTGCTCGTAACCAACCCACAACCCTCTACTTCACCCTGGGGAGCCTGGGGAGGGGGTAGTGGCGGGGCAATGGACTGCCTTGAGAATTGTCTATTTGTGGATCCATTTGCATTGCTCACCCCCTGTAATGGCCTCAAACCCTGCCATCTTGCTTGGTAGTGAATTGTTTGTTTAATACTGGCTGGGGTTGATAAAAAAAACCCCAAAGGGACAGGTCTCAGATGGTCCCTGGTTGATATCGCCGAACCGTCCCAAAATAACCTGTCAGCCAGGTTAGCCCTGCAGAAATTTATTACCACACAATCCCCCTGTGCGGTTTTTGGTTGTTTACCAATCCAACCCACCCTCCTTGCATGGATAATCATATCCGCAATGTTCTCCCCACAGCATTTTTCTGAACACCACCTATTCGCCTTGACCATAAGGTCCGAAGTTGATTCCATCTCCCCCTCCATAAGTGGGGGGACCCCGATGAACACAGCAACTAGTGGGGACGCCCCTGGTGGTAGATTAAGTTTGTATTTGCAGGGGGTAGCCTTCCTATGGGCAGGTGGACTCGGCTGATGTAGAGAGGATATCTGATCCGCCATATTAGAAGCGCTGGCCTTTATACAAGGGGATGGGGCTTTGGTAACCTCTAAACTATCACCCGAGTGCAAAGCCCTACTTGAAGTCCGTGCGATTAGCCTATTACCAGGTACTTCCAAGCTCCCAGCTCCATCCACAGTCGATCCCCTACTACGTAAATCAATATGAGTGGGTATGGAGTTCACAAGTCTGTCTATTAGGGAACATTTCTTTAGAAGACCTTCCAGACAGGTGTTTGAAGTGTCCACAATGTCCTTCGCAATTCCCACAAATAGAGGTTCAATCCTGGCCACAAAAATTTCCTCCAGTTTATCTCCCAGAAGGTCAGGTTGTAGACTGGATGTGGTCATCATGTTGGCGATTTTCCCCTTCTTCCGCCTAGCTGGTTGAGTTACCATTTGGGGATTCTGTCTAGTAGGGTTCATGGTCGGGTTAGGGGCGGTATCCTTGATTAATGGGCAAGGGAGGGGGGGATTTACAATAGTCACAACTGGTTCCAGGGGTACAGAAGGAGCATCGGTTGGGCCTAAGTCATCGGCCTCCAAAGGATGACATGTTAAAATGTTATAAGGGGAAAGGGATGACAGACCCAGTTCATGCTCGGCGTTAGCAATCTCCTTGGTTAGGGCCCCCACAGCAGAGGAGAGATAAGTCATGATGGAGTTAGAGTGTCTAGGAACTTTAGCATTTTTACCACCCTCCTCCATAGTCAGTGCTTTCTTTCGCTTACCCATTTGTAGCTGCAGATGTTAAGGGTATGGCCCTGCCCTGCCTCTTCCTGCCCCGGACGGCCACAGACGGCCCGCCCTTTGCCCGGGTTTCGCCAGACGCCGCCCGCACGTGTCCGTGACACGGAGGGAGCTCTCGCTGTTTAAGCGCCTCCGGGTGCGGAAGAACTGGAAGTGGGCGGTGCTGTGAGCAGGGCTCACTGGGAGCTGTAGTTTCCCTCCACGGCGGCCGTGCAGTGTGGGAAGCAACGGCGGCGGGGGAAACAGGCAGCGTCAGGGCCCCAGGAGCAGGCACCGTGGCATGTGTAGCACTTCAGGTAGGTCTCCAATGTTCCCCGCTCCTCAGTGGGAGCTCTCGCTGTTTAAGCGCCTCTGGGCGCGGAAGAACAGGAAGTAGGCGGTGCTGTGATCAGGGCTCGCTGGGAGCTGTAGTTTCCCCCCACGGCGGCCGTGCAGTATGGGAAGCAACGGCGGCGGGGGAAACAGGCAGCGTCAGGGCCCCAGGAGCAGGCACCGTGGCAAGTGTAGCGCTTCAGGTAGGTCTCCAATGTCCCCCTCTCTGTAAGGGTATTATGAGTATGTTTTTTAATTAATTAAGCCCCTTACCTCATACGTGTGACACTTGGCCATGAAATGTCAAGCCAAAAATCGACTAGTGTCCAGGTTCATAACCATGACGTTGTCGTAACTACCCAATTAAATCCGTGAAAAGTGGTGAAATCACTAATTCCAAAGGTGTCAGTGCAGGTCCCACTCACACGTGACATTAGCAGTCTATTACTTAAAAGGCCACATTATAAATGCCGTAATCCGAGGAATCACAGTAAGATAAGTTGCATTCATTACATGTCATCTTATTGAAAAAATTTGACAATACAAGTTTCAATGCAGATCAAGTCGAATCTAAATGAATTGCGAATGAATAAAAGTGGTTTCAAGCATGTCCCATTCGCAAGTGACATAGACATTCTAATTCTTTAACCTAGGTTACATTATGAATGTCACAGTCTGAAGATTCTTATTTAAATGCATCGCATACATTACATACAAACTTATTATAATAAGTCTCAAATATATGTTTCATGAGTTCCCTAGTTAAATATGGGAAAACGAGGGTATATGCAGAACAAGTTAAAAATCCTATAGTATGGATTCGAAAGCTGAAGAACACATTTACAGTGATATGTACAAAAAGAAATCGAGTAAGCACATCAAAGCGCAAAGACAGCTTTGTTAAAGCTAGTCGTAAAGTTCTCGATAGAGAAAGCTGATTTTAGTATAATATGGGCTATGCGCCCATATATCGAAAATCAGCGAGCGTTGTTGTAATAACTACCCGCAGGTTCTATGTCCATGATCCAGTCTCATAATTAGTTCTAGTTGTCTCATAAGAGACTAGTAGTACGCACTCCTTAGATTGATTATCTCTACGAAGAGGTACTCTAACAGTGAATCTTTCATATCATAAGTTGGTTGCAGTATACAGTGAGTTATAATCCCATACTCCAAAATTTCCGCGGGTGGTGTTGACACTCACCCCCACATAGTCTAGGGCAAAACTCTAATCACCTAGGAAATACTGCATCTCCTGATCATAATTCAAACCGTACTCCACTGTTCGCAAGCGCATTATCCATAATGCTACAGTGCGTCTGAGTTTAAGTTCACGGTTCCCTCCTCTGATTCCTAATAGAACTACGTCAATGCCAAAAAATCGCACAAATATTCCTGTCTCTCCCTTGTGGCAAGCTGCAACATGTAGTGCTACTGGATATTTGGGGTCACCCTTCAGTATTGCTCTTATATGTTCTGCGATTCTTTCTTTGAGGGTTCTGATCATGCTCCCCACATAACACTTGCCACAGTTGCAATCAATAATGTACACTACAAATTTCGTTGTGCAATTGATGTTGTCCTTTATGGTGTGGGATTCACCACCTGGACCAATGTGGTGTGTAGTACCATGTTTAGCCCATTTGCACATTGCTCAAAAACCACATTTAAAGAAACCCTGACCGCGCTGTGTCAACCATGTAATGTGAGAGATATTTCGTGGAACAGTGGGACTCAATTTGGACCTTAGTGTATTGCCTCTCCTGAATGAAATCTGTGGCCTGTCCGAGATACAATTACTGAGTGCCTTTTCAGATCTCAGGAGCACCCAATGTTTGGTTAAACTCTTGCGTAGAGTGCTGTGGAGGGAATTGAAGTCTGTAATCAGTCTGATTGTATGTCTTTGTGGTGACTTAGCGGTTCATGCCAATAATGTACTCGATCTCTTAACTCTCCCAACTCTTGTCTCAGCATTACGTATCACATTTGCTGGATAGCCTCTCGCTGAAAATCTGCCCTTCATACTGGTCAAACATTTCTTAAACTCCAAATCCTCACTGCAATTCCTTTTTGCCATAGCATTGATCTGATGTGAATGATGTGAGCTTGAAGCATGCAAAATAGCATTGCATGCTGTTGACTTCCTGAAAAGCCTGCTGTGTAAACAATCAGAGGAAACATAAAATTCCACATCTAGAAACTCAATTTTAGTTCTACTCATGTTCATAGTGAATTTGATTTCCCATAGGTTGTCATTCAAGTGTCTAAAGAAACTGTTCAACAGTTCTTCTGAGCCTGACCATATTAGTATACAGTCACCAATATATCAACGCCAAAACACAATGGAGTCAATATATTGTGCACCTTTGCTACCCCAAATTAGATCTGATTCTAGTGTACCCATGAAAAGGTTAGCAAATGAGGGTGAAAATTTCGACCCCATGGCCACCCCTCTTGTTTGGCGGTACCAGGTTTGGTCAAACATGAAAAAGTTTTTGTTGAGTACTAATTCCATCATATTAGAAAGCATTAACATGTGTTGACACATCGTTGCTGGTCTGTTGTGTAGGAGTTTCTTGACTGCCTCTAAACCCAAATCAACATTGATACTGGTGTATAGCGCAACTACATCCACCGCGACTAACAGTGAGCCAGGTTGCCACTGTATGTCCGCTATTGTGCTAAGAATGTGCTTTGTATCCTGTATGTAGGATGGTAGGTTTCTGACCATGGGACCCAGGAAAAGATCTATATATTACGCAATTCTTTCTGTGGGGCCCCCCATGCCTGACACAATAGGTCTCCCTGGTGGGAAGGGCAAATTCTTATGTACTTTGGGTAATGTGTAGAGCCAGGGGTAGCTTGGTCTGAAGACCTTCAGATATAAAAATTCATCATCATTTAATAATCCTGACAGTTTCCAATTCAAGAGTTTGGAGTTAATCTCAAGTGTTAGTGGACCCATGGGGTTGTAGTTCAAACATTCATAACACGTGTCATCTCTTAATTTACTCAGAATCTCTTGTTTGTAATCAAAACAGTCCATCACTACCATGTTGCCACCTTTGTCTGCCTCCCTGATGGTGATGGTGTCATTGTCCATCAATGTGGAAAGGGCTAGTTTCTCTCTGTGTGTAAGATTATCCTTGTACTTAAACATTCTGTCTTTGGGCAAACGATTCAGGTTGTCTAAATCTTCAATCACACGTTTGTGGAAATTGTCAATGGCATTGCCACCAGGTAAGGTTGGGATCCAACGGGATTTAGATTTGAGACCACTGGCAATGCTAAAATCCGATGCAATATGTAAATCCTCTAAAAGCCTGTCCATATCAAAAGGAGAATCTTCCATATCCGTTAACGACAAAAAAGGTGAGTTGTTTGAATATCTTTTATTGATAGTGAGCTAGTAGTAGTCAATGTGGGAATATTCTTTATACCTCTTTCTTTCCTCTTTGCTCTGCCTGACGCGATCAGTCGGCGTCCTTCTTAATGGCCTGAAATTCTGGGTCACCTGTCTAAACAGGAACACGGCCCGGAAGGAGGACACGTTTCGTTCTACACTGTCTCACGGAATTAGGTAAGCGTTGGTGGATGTTTGTCCCGCTCAATAGGTCCTGGCGGCACCTTTCAGTTTTACTGACACGATTGCGCATATTTTCGGCAGATGTCGGCGTCCTCAATACAGTCAACAGTCATAGCCGACTGAAGGCTCTCGAGTGTTGGAAGTTCCACTCGCTTCACTGGGTAAGAGGCCTTGCGATTGTGACAATATGGTGTAAGATTACTTAAGACCGGTTTGAACTTTCAATTAATTGTACGCATTTCAGTTCCAGAACTTTTACTTGGAACCTTTCGGACTACAGTTATGCAAAAAGTCGTTTGAAGCTTACACATACGCTAATCACAATACGTGGTGAGCCGCTTATTTTCTTTTCTTGTGTGAACCTTATGATGCTGAATTGAGATACTATTGGGTTTTATGGCGCATTTTAAATACAAGTTTGGACTATTATCAAGAATGGTGTTCAGGACGTTCTGAAGTAACTTTTATGACTGGAGTATTTTTCTTATGGTATTTTCTGGTTCGTCGATAACAAATTTTTCAACTGGTTTCATTGAATGTGACAAAGAATTTTGTGAATTAAGAATCATGACATCTTTAAATAGGATCAGCAAGTCAGGTCTCCTAATTCCTTTTATTTAATTATTGCAGTGTGGAGACCAGTTCTTAATTCTATTCTTATTGATGGTCCTGGGCCCGGCTGGGTCGGAAGTATCACCAGCTGTGCGGTGAGCAGGATTGTATTGATGTTTGTCTTGGACTGGACACTTAGAGTCCCCATGTTTCTTTCTTTTTTGCCCTTTGTTGTTCATTGAGGACATAATAGTGATGGTTTTTCCTCCCTTTGTGATTTGTTCTTGATCTATATAGACCTACCAGTTTGTCTACAGCCCCATCAGGTATGCTCATTCCCTTGGGGAGTGTAATGATTTGACACAGTACACACAGTTCCTTTTGACCCGTGCACTTACTATGGCACTTTTTGTAGTTGAACGCTATTCTACTATGTTATCTTACATAACGCCGTAGGGGAGAACTTTAGAGTTCCTTTATTTCACTCCATTCCTCACTGATTCGCCGTGTGTACACTCACTTGGTCACCTATACCGGTTAAGACGGCGATAGAGGCACCTCGATACGAGTGCGTGGGGTGGCACCTAGATGTAACGTAGTGTTATGCCGGTGTCATACACTAGTGGAAGCAGCATGCATGTATTGCATGCTAAAAAGAAACATTGTACATTTGACCTTTTGACTGTATTTGCAAGTCTGGATCACTCCAATGTCACTTCTTTGTACTTTACAGCCCTGAGGATTCGCAGTAGCGATGAAACACGTGTCGGCTGGCTGTTTGAAACAATAAAGGACTCCAATGGACAACTCCTCCTCTGGAGATTCCTAAACATCCTATGTTGCTTTGTTCTTATTGTATTGAATTATATTTCTTGTTACTTAACAAGTTTGTGACTATCTGAGTGCATTGGGTAAACCCTTTTTCCTGCCCACAATCAGGCAACTATGCCTGTCCTCCGGGTCGCGCTTTGCAGCAGCCTTAAGATTTCTTTCTGCACTCGGGCCGTGGCAGTGATTTATTTTTGGGACCAGCGAAAGGCCACACAATGGGGGGTGGGCACCCGCCTCCATGTTAAAAGCAAAACTCAACAGAAATGCAGGGTGGGCACCCGCAAAGCATGAAAAGAATGTGGTGTGGGCACCCGCCATTAAGCTCCAAATGCGGGGTGGGCACCCACAGTTAAATTGGCATGACGGGGGAATCCCTATGCTGGAGATTCCCTCAAAGACAATCGCAGCCCAGCGCTGCAAGGGCAATGCACCGAGGTTCCTCCTAGAAATAAAGGGCAAATTAAGATAAAGGGTTCCCAGGCGCTAGGGGTAAAAGCATAAGGTCCTGTAGGAAAAGGAAATAAGTCCATAGAGAGGAAGGTGCGTAGCTGAGCCCAGGGGCCAGCACACAGGGACCTCCAGCAGGGAGGCAGCCCCCATGTCGGTCCCTCCTGGGCCCCAGCAACAGCAAGCCCCCCTCCGTCAGGAACAGAACAGCCACCTTTTATGGGGTCACAGCCCCTATATTTATATGCCCTTTTCCTTTGTGTCACAGCACAAGGCTTGGGAATACCAGTTAGGACTGGTTTAGGGGAGCTTTGGAGCACTTTGTTTCGCTCAGCTCCTCTTTCCTTTGTCAGATGGGGGCTCAGTGATTAGACGCACCACAGGGGGCGGAGCCAGCATTGTGGAGGGAAGGCACAGCCCTATTCAAGTCCCAGGTGCAACTCCTCCTTCCCATCTACATGCAGATCTCTCCTGTAGCCACCCACACCTCTCAGCTTCTGTCAGACATACAATTCACATCAGGCAGGCAGACACACAGTACACAAAAATGCCAACTTCTAAAAGTGGCATTTCTCCACCAATCACCATAAATCTGCGCACACCCTTGTGCAGCATTTATCCTCACGAGTTCATACATACTAAACTCACCCCTGCACTCCTCTCATATCAGGAATTACCATGGACACACATATCCCCACACAGAACACTTCTGGCTACTTTTCCAGAGTGCCTATATGGTACTCCATCCAAGATGGCTGAAACCCTATCAATTTTATTGAAAAATCAAACACGCCAGCAGCCATTTCGTTATCCCAAATTATCACTGCCACGAACCATGACAGTGACATGCTAAAGTTGAAAAATATAATCACACATCAATCATGGAGTCAACACCTTCAACATCTCAGTAGTGAGGGTAAATATCAAAAATACAAAAATGTCAAAGATGAACTGTCCATAACCCAAGAAGGAGTCATATTGTGAGGATCGAGAATCCTGATTCCAGAGAGTATGAGGCAGTAGATGATTGAAGCAGCCCATAAATTACATCGTGGAATCATTCCCACAAAACGAACTCTCCAAGACCAAATCTGGTTTCTGTATCTTGATGAGTGGGTTGAGAAAGAATTAAAGGCCTGTCATCTGTGCACCTACATTTCTACTAAAGTTACTCAACATACCTTAAACATGTCAGAACTCCTGAAGCATTTAGGCCTGACATTTAACAGTATGAATTCAAATCCTTCCTACTGACAGCCCTACGCTTAACAAAGGAGCCATGCTAGATCTGGTCATTGACAAGCCAAATTCTCTCCTCCTGGAGTCGATCCTTCCATGTGACTGGATGGACCACTACTGCATCACCTTCCTCGTCCTTGAATCATTAAGAGCAATCATATTCCAACCTAAGAACCCAAAACAGTTTAAAAGATGTTTAAGGAAAATCAATTTGCAATTCCTTGACAGCGCTCTGTTATAGCATCTTGCCACCCCCTTTGAACATGTCGGATGTCCATGACTTGACGGTCCACTATCACCACTCAATGCTTAATGTACTTGACTCAGTAGCACTGCTTCAGCGTAAACGAGCGTCTTCCAAATGCTCCTAACTGTGGTTCAATGATAGTCCCAATGCTGAAAAAAGAAATCTAAGACTTGCAGAAAAGAAATGGCGATCGCATCCCTCCTTTGAACATCTATGTCACTTGAGATCCATGCGAAGCACATATAATAAACGCATCAGATGCTCGAATACCACCTTCTTCAGAACTCAATTAGATCAAGCAAAAAAACGTCTAAAAAAACTGTTCAAACTCTTCAAGTCCCAAGCTAACAATAATCCTAACCTTCCTCTCCGGGTCAAGTGACACTCCTGAACTGCGAAGAATTAGCTGTTTTCTTCACTGATAAGTCTTTTAAGATTGAGATGGAATTAAGCCTGGCCCGTGATCTCCTCCCGAGTGGTCCTCTGACCATCCTTCGCCCTTCAGAGTTGACTAACACTGACCCTTCACAGCCCTTCCTCCCCAAAAAGAATGCATCTTGGAGTCTGTTCAAAACCTTGGATGAACCCACTATGCACAAAATGCTGTTGACCTTGAAACCTTCCAATCACTACAACAGCCCTTTGCCATCGAACCTGTTCCCGGAATTGCGATCTTCCTTACTAACACTCTGGACGATGATTGTCAATGCTTCTCTTATGCAGGGTGTTATTCCTGATTGTCTTAAATCAGGTCAACTTACTCCGATCATCAAGAAACCACCTTAGTAAAATTCCTGGAGAAATGTGAGCTCATCCAACTATGTCATCACATTGACCATTTCCAGCTCCTGAACCAATGCCAATTTCGACACACCCACAGAACTTTGGGGCATATGTACAAGGAGTTCACACCACCGTAGCGTCAATTTTTTGACGTCACAGCAACTTTTTTTTATTGCTGTGTTTACAAGTTGAAGCTAACCGCAGTTAAATGCAGTTTTACAAAGGTGCACCTGCAGGTTCTCCGCCACTCTGGAACCCAATGGTTCGCTCTCTCAAACCTCCCTGGACCAACTAGGCCACCCCTCTGGTGATCCCTAGTTGTCCGTGGCCAGGATGAGGCGCTAGGCCTTCCAGATGTCTCTGGTCCCTGCCGTCTCCCAGAGTGTGGGGCAGTAGCCCCAGGCACGTAGTACCCATTGGCCACTCTCCTTCTCCTTTGTGCAGTTCCAAAAGGCCACAGGTCCTCCCACCTGGGGTCCGCACCCTCAGGTTGACCAGCAGTCAGGGGCGAGGCTCTCCTCCCCTACCTCTCCTTCTGGGGTTCTGCACTCTCCTAATCGGGGCACCCTCAGAACAGCACTCTTTCCCCAGTACAGGGCCTTGACTCTGCAACTGATCCACCAATCTAGGGTCCAAGCCCCTAGGTTGAACCGGTGCCAGAGGCAAGTCCTCCTTCCCCCTGCATCTTCTCCCATAGTTTCCCACCCTCCCAACTGTAGAAGTACCCCAGGAAGAAAATTCTGGGGGGGACATTGCTTACAGATGTCATACCTGCCAGGTCAGGCAGTACATTTCCCTGGCCTCCCAACCCAGGATTCAAGCCCTGTGGATGAGCCAGTGCCAGAGGCGAGCCCTTCCTCCCTCTGCACCCCCTCCCAGAGTTCTGCACCCTCCCACCTAGAGAAGTACCCCTGGAAGTCAACTTGGTGGGGACACTGACTACAGTTGTCCCACCCTTTAGGTCAGGCAGTCCCTGAACCTGGCATCCCAGCCCAGGATCTAAACCCTGTGACTGAGCAGACCCCAGAGCCTCTGGAGCTCAGATTACTGATGCCCCTGGCACAAGGGGCTCCCCTTCAATGGACGGCCTATCAAGTCAGCCTTGATTCGGTACCTGTGGCTTCCTTATTGAACTCTCCAGGCCCTGAGACTGCCTGTTTGGGCACCTTGGGACACCTCCCGTCTCACTCCTTCCTGCAGATAGGATGTGAGGCCCTACAACCCTCTCACTACCCCAGGACCTAGCTGGGCTATTCTGCACCACTCCCGCCTTGCTGGGTCGGAGGATCCCTGCACCATTCCCTTCAGGATCACTCCCCATTGCCTCCTCAGACTCTCTGGCACTCATAGAAACGTTTGCCTCCAGTGCAAGCTCCCTGGGGTCAGAGAGCCACACTGCAACAGGTGTTGGCCCAACCTGGGAAAACAACTCCTGAGCACGTGCTCCTTGATAATCAAATGGAACAGCCCTTCCCAATCGATCACCGCGCCACACACCATCCACTCCCCAGAGCGGTCCAACACACGTCCACATACTCCCCCCAAAACTGATGGGACAGATTCTTGCCGCCCCTAAATTCCAACCTGCCCTCCTCCTCCTGGGGATCAGGCACCATCTTCCGGGCTCTGGTAGTGGGACTTCCCATACTGGATTCACTCTCGCTGCCACCACTGGATCCCACCCTCACTGGTGAATCCAGACTCATGAAACCACTCTCAGGGGACAACCTACCCTCCTGAGCTAGTCTCTCTCTAGCGAAGGACTTATCTGCCTCCGTCATCCTTTTCTGTGCTAGATCCCTTTCAGTCTCCAACCTTTTTCCTACAGCACTCAGCTGCGCTATCTCCTTGGCATGGGCGAACCTGAGCTTCTCCAAAGCCAGCTGATGCTCCCTTTCTTCCCACCTATCTACCCACTCTTTTGGGGACAGGGAAATGGGTGGGGCAGTGCCCCTGGGACTGGACCCAGCACGGGACTCCCTGACTATGGTGTCCTCACTCGCTACTGGCGTCTCCGCCCTGTCATCTTCTCACTCCTTGGTGTCATCACCCTCCAGGGTTATGGACTGGGCACCCTCACTCTCAGGGTCCTCCTTACGTCTGGAATCCTCCTCAGGGTCTCCACCAAATCCTCCTTTAGAAATGCAGAGGGGTAATCTGAAAGGTCCCCACAGAGCTCTACGGGTTCTCCCCTTTTAAAAACTTCGAAGAGGAACAATTTTATGCGGAATTCACCTTCTATTGGTATCCCCCTCTCTCTGCAGAAATCCATCACTTCCTCCTCAGTGTACTCCCAGAGTTCGTCCTCATCGTAGACCAACCCCATCTTGGCGAGATACACAGGCACAGTAACCAGGGGAACACAAGTCAAAAATGACACTTTTAGGAGGAAATACAATCAGAAAAAATTATCTCTGAAACCTGTGATTATTTTAAATGCTCATTTTGCAGTGCAACCCGTTGTCGCAGTGGTACTGCGTCCGTTTTAAAAGTGACATTTTACAAAGGTGGATTTCTACAATGGTGGAAATAAAGGTGCGTACACCATTGCACAACATTTATTATTTTCAGTTCAGACACACCTTGTCAGTAAAAAGGCTAGGGGAAGGGGAACATTTTTTAGACAATAAGGGCCAAGTCCAACACTAACCAATTCAGGCAGACAGCTCCACATTCGGATTCAGGGTATGTTGAAGAAAGAAAAGAATATCACAAAGAAGGCTATCTCCATCAATTCAATCAGAATCTGGTACAACGTCCCTGTTGACATAAGAGCAGCTCTGACACTCCTGCACTTCAGACAGAAGCTCTGACCCTGACACTCCTGCAGTTTAGAAAGAAGCGCTGATGCGCCTGCAGGTCTATAGCTCTTACACGTCCTCTGTTCCTGCCTCTGTTGCAAGGCTCTCGCTATACAAGCATCACTGCATGCATATTACTGCAGCTGTCCCAGGCATTCTGCGAGTTGACGACTATGCTCGTGTTCAGCGATTCAACAGATGAATTATGCAGCAAGTGAAATAAGTCATTGCCACTAAAAATAAACGTTTCTTTACTCTGTACAAAGCCAACCAAAGTGTAACTATGAATATTGCTCTTAGACAATTTTAGTTTATAAAAACACAATTTCTCCTTTATACAGTGGCAATTTCCAGCACCTTATGGTTGCTTACATGGTGCACGATTCCAGTAAATGAAGACAAATTATGCGAAGTGTGTGTGCCTGCAAGAAGGCAAATGATGTGTGTGATACGGGGATCTTGAAATAGACATAGTGGTGTGGGGGGTGTGGGGGGGAGGGGTATGAGAGGGGTGTGGCCAACCCCTAAAAGCTGCCGACCTTTAGAGCTTGGAAATCAGGTTCCAATAACAGTCTCAGCTCAATTTCCTGTGATTCAGGATATATATCACTGAGCCTCCCCGTGAATAAAACGACATAAAAATGTGTCTTTTAGCTCTCTTGTAAAACACTCTGATGCCCTTGAATCAAATTCGCCCTATATAAAACTAGAAAAAAATGCACAGATGAAATTCAGCTCTACTCATAAATACAGCACGAGGATTATTAAGAAATGATTTGGCATTTTGAGTCTAACCTGCCTTCAGACTTCTCAGTGGGTGCGAACTGTAGCTTGTGTTAGGTATTGTGTGACATCTAGTGGCAATGTGCTGCACTACAGATTATTATACTGAATTTTAGCAGGCTAATGAAGAGATTTATAAAAGGAGCCCTTATAATGCATGAGGCTGTCTAATCCATGTTTAAATGCTCCTCTTTAATTTCTTTATAATACTTGGGATTCTGTAATTCCTGTATAGACGTAAGTCTCTTAAGGGCATATTATCAACAAATAGCGATATTTATCACTAAGTAGGCTTAGCGGCAATTTTTTTATCGCCGCGCATCACCAGATTTTATCGCTGAGATAACGTGCTGTTAGCAACGTTTATCTCAAAAGCGATAAAATTCCCGCCGATAGCTGCAAAATCCGTGAATATCGCTGAGAATACAGCGATATTCACGCATTATCACTAACAGGGTCTTAGCCATTATATCCACCTCGCATTGGATATAATGGCTAAGAACTGGTTAGAGCAGGCGTTAGTTTTTGGAGATATTCGTGCTTAGAGCGAATATGTCCATAACTATGCCTGTGTTGGTAATAGGCGATAGCGATGTTAGCGACTGCTTTCAGTCGCTAACAGGTTGGGTACGCCCACTTTGCATGTCATTAGCGATAAATATCGCTGACATGCAAAGCGGGCCCCAAACCGCTCGCTATCGCCTACAAGCTGTCGCTAACTGCTGTTAGCGACAGATTGCTAATAGGGCAAAAGAATTATCGCAGCTTGGCGGCCGAAAACGGCCACTAAAGTGGCAATAATTTCCTATCGCCCCCCTTGATAATATGCCCTTCAGTTCTTAATAATTGGCGACTTGTGGTGCACTCCTTGGATAGAGAAAGCTAGATTCATTCTGCATGTTTCTATGCAGCCCGAGCTACTGCAGCATTTATTTCTTTTTAACTCACTTGTATTGAGCTGTTCCTAATATCTATCTGCAACAAATATCTAACAGATTTCTGGTGTGTTTAATTTTTCTCTGGAAGTTTTATTTTTATTTTCATGTTTGAAAACATACTCGCTTTTTCATATAAAAGAGCTATGCAGCAAGTTTTTAAATGGTTTGTGGAAAGCTGATGGTGTTACAATGTATTACATGGGATAAAGTGACCCTTGGCATAAATGATGAGCATATTGCATATCACCCTGGAGTTCCATAACCTTAAAAAGGAACTCAGCCTTTGGCCTTGTTACGCTGTATGGTTATCGAGCATTGCTTTTCTTTCTTCTGCTCTATTTTAATGGATGCCATTGACAACCTGGTCAAATATGCTTTTTTTGTACTCCTTAGATAGAGAAAAGCTAGAATCTTTCTGCATGTTTAAAAACACAATTGGAATCAGCACCCATTATTTCGAAAATGTCATCATTGTTCTTTGGAACACAGCAAGTCCAAAAAAAGCAGGTCTAAATTCACTCGTAGTTGAAAATGTTCTTTATTGGTAAATTCAGACGTTTAAAATCCAAATGATCATAGACTGATTCTTTTAGTCAACGCTTTTCGTCTCTGTCGAGACTTCTTTCGGGCTCAAGATACTGTATTTGTGGTTTAATCGTGTCCCATTCAAAAATAGAATAGAATTCAATGACACTGATAAATCAAGTGCCAATAATAGTCTGAATTTGTCAGTAAGAAGACAGTAACATAAGTAGGCAAGGTAGCCAGCAGCAATTCAGGACTTCTATGCTCGAAGGTTGTACAACGATTAAACCACAAATACGGTATTTTGAGCCTTGAAGAAGTCTCGACCGAGATGAAACGCGTTGGCTAAAAGAATCAGTCTATGATCATTTGGATTTTAAAACGTCTGAATTCCCCAATAAAGAACATTTTCAACTACAAGTGAACTTTGGACCTGTTTTATCTATTACTCTCCATGGACTTGTTGTGTTCCAAAGAACAATGATGATAGAAGAGAAGGCACAGGCGCACAGCGTAGAGTTAACAGGATAATTAAGGAGAGTTTGAAGGACGGTTGAAGGAGGGTGAAGGTGCTCTAACAGGCGACGCAACTGTCCAGATGAGTTAGACTAATATACTAAGGTGAGTGCGCTACGTGGATACGTGGGCGCATCCCTGTATACTAGGCACACTTGTGAAGTTCAGATTAGCTGACTCAGGAGAAGGTTCAATCAAAAACAGTTCAAATAAATGAGTTCAGTGGTAGAGTTTCATCATATGTTGTATTTGGTCATTTCACAAATATATAGCAATGCGTTACATCACGCTGTATTCAATATAATTCAACGATGATTCAAAAAATGCTCCAATGCATTTCGGACTGGAGTAGTCCTTTGTCAAGGAGCGCTGTGGGAGGATACAAGAAATACAACTTAGATCAACGGTAACTAACGAATTGAGGTGCAATAAAGACATGCTAAATGACGTGTTGTCATGCAGGTTGAGGGCAGTGCAGGTTTTAACGTGCGCTAAAAAAATGTGGGAAGACGGTGCTGGGAGGTGAAATGCAGGTTACGGTGAGGGATTAATAACGAAAAAAATAGTGATAGTTGGTGACAGAAAATGGTGGGACTGGGTGTCGGGGATAGGAAAGGTTTAGGAAAGTTTGAATTGGTCTTACGCTTAGGACATCATTGTGCTCACGTTCGTGCTGCAAAAGAAAAACGGTGAACGGCCATGAGGTGTAACGAACGGAGAAGCGTTCGGGTAGAAAGCATTCGGGTAGAAAGCAAAGCACGTGCAGTTAGGATTACTTACTGGGAGTGGTTCAAGCAGTGAGCCGGGTGTCACAAACTTCGCAGAGTTACTGCGGAGTTCCCGGAAAGTGCACAAGGGGTAGAAATAGATGAAGGACCCAAGGTGAATAAGAAATCAAGGCGGCCATCTTATAGTGGAATAAAGTAATCAGAAGTGCTGTACAATTGGGGTAATATGCAGAGCGAGGGTACATAGCATCAAACAGAATAGTTACAAAAAGCAGCTTAATTCAGTTTGGTCATTAAGACCGAATGGCTTCAGAGATTGAAGTCTATAAATCCACGAGGTCTCCCGTTGAAGGAGAGTTTTGTTGTTGTCTTTTCCTTCTGTGTGCGTAACCATTTCAAGTACAAGGTATTTTAGTTGTGCCACGCTGTGATGGGCTTCATTGAAGTGGATTGCCACATTTGATTTGGTATTTTTTGTTCGAATATTCGATTTATGTTCATTCAAACGGGTTTTTATTTTTCTACTGGTTTTTCCCACGTAGATCTTCCCACATGGACATTTGAGTAAGTAAATCAGATTAGCAGAATCACATGTAGCATCTACTTGGAGATTGATCACGAAACCTCTCATAGGGTAATTGATCGTGTTGCCTGCAATGACATTATTACAATTGTTGCAGTGGTGACACGGACGTGTGCCCGTGTGCGTTCTTGGGGTAACAGTCGGTTTGGACAATATTTCTCTGATGTTCATGGGTCTGCTGTAAGCGAAGATAGGGGGTTCTTTAAAAAGATCACCAAAGTCTGGTTCTGACGATAAGATTCGCCAGTGTTTGAGTATAATCTTTTTGTAGGTTTTGCTCGAAGTGGAGTATCTGGAAACCAGTGCCATTCTTTGATTAGGATCTTTTTGCTTGCTTTTCAAAGCTTCAGATCGAGGGATGGTATTAGCTCTGTCTGTAGCCTCTTTGATGATTGCTTGGGGATACCCCCTGTTGGAGAATCTAGTAGCCATGGATTGTATTTGGGAATTTCTTATGTCATTGTTAGATACTATTCGGGTAACTCTCAGCATTTGGCTGAAAGGTGGGTGTCTTTTTAGTGAGTCTTGATGAAAACTGCTATATAACAATGTGTTGTTACGATCTGTGGGTTTTCGGTGGAGGTCAGTTTCGATGCCCTCAGGGGTGATTTTCACAAGTACGTCCAAGAACGTGAGAGCTTTGTCAGAAATGTTCCATGTAAATTCAATGCGGTCATCTTTAGAGTTCAAGGTGGTTAATGCTGATTCTAGGTGATCACGGGAGTCTTTCCAAATGAAAAATAGATCATCGATATATCGTGCATATAGTTTCAGGTTGTCTTTCCAGTTGGCGTTTGTCAAAATGTGGTTCAATTCAAAGTTGCCCATGTATATATTTGCATACGTCGGCGCGGCGCAATTGCCTATTGCCATCCCGGACATTTGTAGGTACCATCGTTCTTCAAAGGAGAAATAGCTATGGTATAAGGTGAAAACCATAAGTTCCAAAATAAAACTCTTCATGGGGTCAGTCAAATCAGTTTTCAGTAGTGCCAATTCGATCGCTTCAATTCCACCATCGTGGGGAATGGAGGTATACAAGCTCTTAACATCAGCGGTGCACAATAGTATTTGTTCGTCCTGGTTGATTTGTAAGGAATTTAACTTGTTGATAAAGTCAGTAGTGTCTCTGATGTAGCTCTCCAGATTGATAACTGTGGGCTGTAAGTAGCGATCGATAAATTTACTGATCGGTTCATGAATGGATCCTCTCGTAGAAACAATAGGGCGGAAAGGTGGATTCATTAAATCTTTATGAATCTTAGGGAGCATTGTGATGGTAGGGCTTCTTGGATGGTCCACTGTAAGGTAACGTTTGGTTCTGTCGTCAATGGTGTCATTTTCTATTGCTTTATCTAGGATGTTGCGCAAGATCAATTTGTATTCATTGGTGGGGTTCCCATCAAGTGGCATGTAGGTATCGGCATCAAGGACATGTTCTCTGGCCCTCCGGTTGTAGAGGTCAGTGTTGAGGATGACTAAAGCGCCTCCCTTATCAGCTTTGAGACATTTGATTGCTTTGTTGTTAGCAATGTTTTTCAATGTATCTTGGTCCTTGTTAGAGATGTTCCTGCGTGTCTTTTTCTTGAAGTTGATCTTGGCAATGTCTTGGCGTACTAAAGTTTCGAAGGTGTCGATACTTTTGTGGCTGCTTGAGGGCATGTAATTACTGGATGGACGTAATCCAAGTAACAAGTCAGGCTTGGTTTCTACGGGAGGTTCTAGAACTTTCTCAAAAAAATGCTTCAGTCGCAACTTTCTAGTGAGTTTGAAAGTGCTGACCTCAAGTTCAAGTAGGTTGGTGCTGCTTGTAGGGATGAATGACATACCCTTCTGGAGAATTTTAGTTTCATGAATGGTGAGGTTGGTGTCTGAGATGTTAATGACTAGCGATTCCTCTTCGTTTTGGGTTTGGTCTGAGGTGGTTGTTGGGTTTTTTCGTTGTTTTTTCACCTCCCAGCACCGTCTTCCCACATTTTTTTAGCGCACGTTAAAACCTGCACTGCCCTCAACCTGCATGACAACACGTCATTTAGCATGTCTTTATTGCACCTCAATTCGTTAGTTACCGTTGATCTAAGTTGCATTTCTTGTATCCTCCCACAGCGCTCCTTGACAAAGGACTACTCCAGTCCGAAATGCATTGGAGCATTTTTTGAATCATCGTTGAATTATATTGAATACAGCGTGATGTAACGCATTGCTATATATTTGTGAAATGACCAAATACAACATATGATGAAACTCTACCACTGAACTCATTTATTTGAACGGTTTTTGATTGAACCTTCTCCTGAGTCAGCTAATCTGAACTTCACAAGTGTGCCTAGTATACAGGGATGCGCCCACGTATCCAAAGAACAATGATGACATTTTCGAAATGATGGGTGCTAATTCCAATTGTGTTTTTGATTGTATTTGGTTTTTACCCAATAGTAAGTAAACAGGGGTGTACTTCCTGGTTTTGTAAGCACAATCGTCATACTATTAAGCCAATATAAATAATAGGTGCTGGTTTTTTTGCCTCAACCCTCTTTGTTTTTGTTCTTTCTGCATGTTTTCATGCATTCAATGCTACTGCAACTTTTTTTAATGGCTTCTATTGAACTGTTTCTAGTATCTGTTTGCAACAACTATCAATCAGGTGTTTTTATTACTCCTGCCTGCGTACATGCTTTCTCTTTCAAATGAAAGAGCTAAGCGCCAAGGTTTTAAGTTTTTTGTGGGAAAGGTGATGGTGTGACAATGTGTTATGTGGGATAAAGTATCCCCTGCATTATATGATAAGGATATTGCAATTCACCTCAGAGTTACATAACGTCATAAGGGAACTTAGCCTTTAACTCTGTTCCTGGTTATGGAACTTCTTGGGGTAACTTGCAATATACTTATAACTTTATCTCTTATATAACACCTGACTAACTACAGTAGTGATCATCGACAACATAAACATTTAGGCAGCTCTGAATGTGCCCGCTTTGAGCTCTGGGAGAGAAAGGGACATAAGTGTGAAAATACCCTTGTGCAATTAACATAGGTCATATTTGTGACAGCAAAACTATTTAATTAACTGATTATGATAAAGACTCTTAAGTCATGCTGAGGAAAGGCCCACTAGCCACTGTGAATAAAAAAAAGACAAACTTAAAGTAACTCTACAGAGGGAATTACTGATAGCAGAAAAATATATACATATATGTTTCTAAAAGTGTTTGCTGTTGGAGGAGGGGCAAGCAGATTCAGAGTTTCAGGGTTAGGAAACAAGTCTACGGCTCTTCGTCACAAACTGCATTTTTAGTTTTTAAAGTAGTTCTACAGTAGTACTACTAACTACTAACTACAAAATGCAGTTCACCAACCTATAAGTAGGTATCACTACCTACACCTCTCCTATATTTTTAATGGTTAGATAATCACACAAGTAGGTTTACTACTTAGTAGTAAATGTGCTCGACTGAGGGGGTGTTTTGAAAATGGGTACTATATACTACTAACTGTGAGGTGTTTATGTAGAAGTAAGAAGCGGTTTAGGGAAGGCTAAGAACATGTTCGGGAGGGACAGACACCCATCCACTAAAAAGTAAGCCCATTGCAATTCACAAGCAACACTTCTAAAGCTATTACAGCAAAAAGGGACCCAAAGCAGTAGTACATATACTCCAGTTCAGACTTAGAGTAAACCTAGCACCACTAATTACCAACCACTGGTGTATGCATTAACTTCTTCAAACTAAAAAGAGTTTGCTGGTATAATGTATAGTATAAAGTGGGACAGATCTTTATACAGGGTCATACAGAGATAGAGCAGAGTTAACTATATTGGATTTGGAGGGTTTTAGCTTTGAGTGACATCCACACTGTAAAAGGGGACATGCAATGGGAATAGACTTTCCAGCATGATCTCCAGGTGTGGTAGTTAGTGTACATAAATAATAAGAGCTGCTCCTGGTGCAGCACACTCATCAAAGGAGTCATATATAATTGAAAAGAAAAGATGAGATGTCCTATAGGGATGCACAATGGGGCATGATTAGGTGTAGATTCCAACAATGGAGTCACAACGATTTGAAACTTGTTTGCTTTATAAGTAGGGAGAAATCTGACTGTATTGCTAGTCTTTTTTTTTTATTTGTTGGAAATCCACAAGTTTTCTCCTAAATCCTAGCATGCAATTTTTAACATGTATTCACATGTACTAGTGCATTGCATAGACTGATGCCAGATTTTGCTGGACATGGGACCCTGTCGTAAATGTGACAGAATTCCTTCTTCACCAAACCTTTAGTCTGCCTAGCTTATTTACAGTTGGGTGGACGGTCAGTTTTTCATCAGAAAAGCCCTTGTTCTCCATGTTGATGGAAGGCTTCCTCCGTCAGCATGACAGAGCTAGGGCCATCACAAAAAGAACATTACATTGCCGCCCAATTTAGGGGGAATGATGTGGTCCACTGCTTTCTGTCGGTCACCATCAAGTAAAACCTGGCAGTGAGAGAGGAAAAAACAAATAATGACCGGTATACCCATGAAAACACACTCCCGGGGGGAGGAGCCATTAGTTGTTTGTTTTCCAAAAACAAACACCAAATCTGATGGTTTGTTTTAGAAAAACTTTGATAAAGTTTGGTAAATGGCTGTCTAAACCGATGGCAGTGATCCACCAAACATTCTGTACTTTGACAGGAACCAACATGGTGGCAGTTCTCAAGGTTCAGAGGTCATGCTGGGTCAGTGGTAGGTTCTAAATTTGTCTGACAATAGCTTGTCAGGTGAAGGATCTAATTTTGATCTTTAAATTAGACCTTTAATCTTCCTCATTTCCCTATGTGTCTCAAGGCCATGAAAGGGATGCACATCATGGACTTGTGGTAGCCACAAATGCAACAATGCCTGCACTTGTCAAAGAAGGTCAAGACCAGACTGGGTTTAATCGACTTAATGGCAAGAATGCTGAAAATATGCCTTGATGGCCTTCTCATCCAAGGGCCACCATTATGCTGGGGGTGAAAACCTGTAGGCTATAAAGCTAGTTATTCGCCAATGAGGACAACTTTTTGACTGTGCCACTATAATGGCCAAAATGGCCAGATTATGCCAACATGAGCTACCTTAGTGTAATGCCCCTATAATGCATCCAAATCTTACAATATGCCAAGGGGGGTCACAAAATGTCATGGCTGCCATATTGCTAAAATGCTTATATTATTATGGAAAGGAATGTAGTTTTAGGGGCACATGCATAAAACTCCGAAATAGCAAATCCTTAATAGCGAATATTAAAGATTCGCTATTAAGAATTTGCTATCTCTAATGCATGACTGTTTTATCGATTTGTCTACCAATTCGCTAAAAATCGCAATCGCAAATAGCAATAATACAAAAGTGAGTCGCAAATACAGGAATACCTATTTGCAAGTACACTAATAGCTTGTGATGCATGCTGATGGCATTACAACCAGGAAGTCATCCAGCCCATGCTTCATTCAGGGCACAGAGAGAGAGTGAGAGGAGGAGGCAGGTCAAGGGCACGCTTCTCAATGCAGGAGGACCAAAGTCCAACTGTCTGGGGTGGGCTGCAGAGCCAGATGCTGAGGGTGCAGAGCCTGTAGGCAAAACAAATGAGGTCAATGCGGCAAAACTCAGCAAAATGGCAACCAACATTGAAGTCATGAGCGATTGTGTGACAGAGCTCACAACAGCAGTGCTGGAAGGCAACAGGCAGTCCAATGCGGCCATGCAGGAGCTTAGCAGGGTAATGCAGGAGGGCCAGGTGACACAAAGGAGAAGACATAACCAATTAATGATGCGCTTAGAAGGCTACACTAAATCTAACAACCGCCTGAGCACCAACACTGCACTGATGTCCCATTGGTCCGTGGCCATGCAGCTGAAAATGAGCCATTGTTGTGGGCATGTGGCCAGGGCACTGGTCCAGGTCACTAATGCCATGGAACAAATCCAGGCTGCTACTGCTGGGGGCTAGCAATGTAATGGGGGAGCGGGGAGTGAAGAGGCATCCAACCTCGGTAGCCTGTCAGTGCCAGTCACCACATGCAGGAGGCGCACCACTCGGAGCACAATACCCTCCAATGCCTCCATGAGGGATGGAGATAAGGCCTGAGAAAGGCGTTTGGGAGTGCATGATTGGAAGAGACAGACTGACTTTGGCAGACCAACTCAATGATGGTGAGGTAACCATTGACAATACCATATTGTGATACAAGTCGAAAATTAGGTATTGCTTTTTTTCTGCATGCAATCACTGTGCTTATTTTCACCTGCTACGTGTGCTTAAACACAACATTGTTTAATTCAGGTAAATACAGCACAGTTCAAACATGCTGCGTTGTGTCTCATCATTGCTCACCCCAGAAATAATGTTGTGTAATTTCTGCACATCACCTTCACCATTCTGCTGAGCTTGCCCCATGTGCTGGTCGTAGTTGTGGCCCTGGCTGGTTGTCCTCCTCAGGCTCACTGTCGGTCAGTTTAATGGGTATTCCTCTCCTGGTAGCAATATTGTACAACATGGCACATGCAGCCATAATTCTGCAGCAGGTCTCGGGTGATACTGCAATGCTCCGCCAGTATTGTGGTGGCAGCAAAAGTGACTTTTCATCAGCCCAAATGTCCCCTCAATTACTATTTGTGTTGCGATGTGCGCTGCATTATACCTTTGCTCATTTGGGGTGGCTGGGTTGAGGTATGGTGTCAATATGTGGTTTTGCACGGCGTATGCACTGTCACCCACAGGGTAGTGAGCAAATGGTTAGTGACAGTTATAGATTGCCATTTGGCCATTGTGTGAGAGGATTAATTACATATGTTTACCATGCAGATGTCCTTTGCCAAAAAAACCCTTAGCAGACAAGTGCGTATGCCACTGTGTCGAAATATATAGGAGTCATGGGTGCTTCCAGGGTATTGAGCCACAATGTCTGTTATAATATAGTTAGCATTGCAGATTACTTGAATAATGAGTGAATGATAGGATTTAGGGTTCCTAAAAATGTATTCATTCACTGCTGGTGGACAAATGGCAACATGTGTACAAGCTATGCAACCTATTACTTATGGAAACTGGGCTACCTGGTAGAAATCCAATTTGGTCTTATTCAATTCCTGTGGGGTTGTGGGAAGGTAATGTGGTTGTGGATCCTTGTCATCATGGTATTCAGGAAAGATTTAAATAAACATGAAAGGGAGCTTTGTGACACACCTCCAGCTACAGCTACTACCCCCTGGAAACTGCCTAATGCAAGTAGGTGCAGGCAACATAGGACCTGCACATGAGTGGAGATGGCATTGGTCCTACGAGTCTGGCGCTGCATTAGGGGTTCCAATACTGCAATTAGATCAAGGATCATTGCACAATTCAGCCTGTACTTGTCGTATATTTCATCATCTGTTTGGTCCAACAATGTGCTCCTGAATTCTCCTTCTTCGCTGAGCGGCAGCATGGATCCTCATCCTCGTCGCCATCACTTAGAGCACTGCCATTGTGAAAGATTCTGAGGCCTCCTGGGTCAGTTTAAAATGTTTTCAAAGGATTAGCACCTATAGGGCTTTTTTACTCATGGTTACCACCTGCCTGTAATCTCTTTTGAATTGCACTTGCAAAATTCTGATTTTCACCAAAATCGCTGTTTGTGATTTTCCATGCATATATTTGCAAATCTTTAATTGTGACTCGCTATTTAGTATTCGCAATTTTAATGGTTTATCGCAAATTTGGGTTCATGCATTGGGAGTAGCTAATTTGCGGGCGTAAACATACTTTTTTTGCTATTCGTGAAATTTGCGCACGCAATTTAGCTTGATGCATGTGCCTGTTAATCACTAGTATGCCCAGAATATCCCAGAAAAAAACAGCTTATACAGGGCCAAAATAACGACAAGAAAGCTCACAGTATGCCAAGGAGGGCCATCATTTTTCCTAGAATTCCCACAATATGCCAAAAATTATTGCAATGTGGCAGGGCTATCAAAATACTTAGAAGACACACTTTAATCTTAACTAGTGTCACTGATGCATCAACCTCTCAGTTTCCCTCTCATCTACATTTCTATCTCATTCATCTGCATTTGTCATTTAATATAGCTCTTTTCAAAAAGATTCATGTTCCTTCCATTTCACTCTACCTTACTAATATCTTCTTTCTATATTACTATTACAACCTTTTTTCAATTTTAGATCACATTTCCTTGCTCTTTATTTCCTTATTTTCTTTCCTTATTTTCTTTTTCTTTTCTCACTTATACTCTTTTTTCCCTTTCTTATTCGTTGTTTTCCTTCTCTTCTCAACATTTTCCTTTATGTCAAAGGAACCTCTCTTCTATCGAGGTCCATCCTATTTATTATTTCCTGATATATTTTATTCTCCCATTCTTCTTTTCTTATTCCCTTTCTTTTGTATCCTTTGCTTGCCTTGCTTCATATAGCATTGCTTCCTTCATTCCTTTATTCTCCCTGTTTTCCTCTCCTATTCCTTTCTTCATTTCTCTCCTTTTTTTATTGACTACTTTGGTGCCTAATTCCTTGCTTTATTACTTCCTTCCTTCCTGTTCCTTTATGGCCTTCATGTTTCCTAACCTTCACACTTCCTTTCATTCACCCTTTAATTCTACCAACCTTACATTTTCTCCCTGGCTTCCTTCACTCCTTTTTTCCTCCTTATTTTCTTTCCTTCTTAATTTTTTCTTTCTTCCATTTTCTTTGTCTTTCTAATCTCTACTTTTTTTCTTGCCCAGCATTCTTTTTGGCTTTCCCTAATTTTTCTTTATTTGCTTTATTGCACTCTTCCTCAACATGTATCTTTCACTGCTTTTTAGGTCTCGTAGCGATACAGCGCGTCAGCGCTGTGTTCGCCGAGATCTTTTGTCACGGACTGTGCTTCCCAGGAGACAGCCTCAGCCACGCGCATTGCCTCTTCAAGGAGACGATTTCCGCTGGCCACGCGCTCGCGAACGCGCTCAGCTGCTGTCTCCTGGGAAGCAGCAACACCACACTTGCATGCGCCAAGCACCACACACGCATGCGCATACACACAGACACACACACAAGCGCCCACGCACGCACGCACATACATACATACAGAGACACCCCCCTCACACATACATACTCACACGCGCGCGCACACACACACACACACAAGTGCACCGAGGCCCTCCTCCCTCCCCCGCCGTCACCGTCGCACACATGCATACACACACACACAAGTGCACCAAGCCTTTTGGAACTTACCTGGCCAATGTCGGGGACTCTGCTCTCAGCACGCGGCGCCCAACCTCCTGCTGGCGCGGCCCCGGGGCTCTACACCGCTCACAGGAGCCCCGGGCCGCGAGACGCATTGACTCCGCCTGCCTCCTCTTCCGGTCTGGATGTGGCCCCGCCCCCATCACAGGCGACCGTGCCTGACTTCCGGGGCGGCCGCGGTGGGATTCCGGGGGCATTTTATTAGCAGTCATTGTTTTAATTTCTACAGCTTGAATTCTTTCAAGTGTAATTTTTGGGATGCAATTCGCTCCGTTTGCAGCTAGCGCCGAGTTGTGACTCTGTCAGTTGTCCCAGTATGTCTATGTACTTCACTATACAATGTTTTGTTGTTATATTTCGAGTGCCTCATATAATTAGTTTATTCACCTTTGTTTTTCGTTTTATTTACATTGATTTTGTCCTTTGTCGTTGTATAGGCACATTGTTTATGTGCCGCAATCTAGGATCTTCGGATAATAACCCTTTTCAATACGGCGCGTATGGAAGTCCGTCTTTCCTCCTTACATTTTTCTTGTTAACTTCGTATAATATGGCGCGGATGGTAGTCCTTCCTCCGTGTTTACCGTGCTCTTTCCGATCACGTGAAGGGACCGGGTGTATTTCAATGGAGACACTTAGTATGGCGGGTCCTTTGAATCCACCGCATTTCGAGAACAGGTCTCCTGATCTTAGGTAAGCAGACTTTGATTCATGTCATCGCTCCCGGTAACCTTTTCACGTAATGTGGGGGTTTATGTGGTCCTTCGTCACGCTTTATAATATCGCCACTGGCAGAAGGCTTTGTTTTGTAGATCCGCCACGCGATAATACTGTTGCCGTTTGACCTATGATGCGCTAAAGTTCCCATTTGCGTTGATATGTAGCACTTGTATAACACACATGCAGAGGTCGCTCTCGTCTTATCTCCCACGCGCTATTGGTTTTATTAAATTCTGAAGTTAGCAATGTTCTACGGAGGGAGGGAGGGGGGGGGGACGTCTGCCTTTGGCTATCTCCATACTTTACTCAATGTACTAGAGGCGTAGGTGTTAACGTGGTAATGCCTAGCACTATGACCGTGATGTCATGTTTGTTATACATTTCTATGTGCGCTATGTACAGCCAGTCTTCTCCTTACGTTGCCTGCTAATATGGGACCATACTTTCGGGATATGCAACATAGACTGCGGACACAGAGCCTGATGGCCTGCTGCCGCTGAATCCGAGCCCAGAAACATTATATCATGGTGTTATAAAGTGATTACCGGCCTCCACAGGGGAGGGGGCGCTCGGGTCATTCAGCCATTCACACGTGTCATGTAAATACAACTCATATTGCATTACAAATGCTATAGGTGTCACATTTGCAAATGTTATAGCTATTGGCATTGTCATACACAATGCCAATAACTCAAACTTTAATGCTGCGAGACCTATTGCATTGTAAATGCTTGTTTAATTTAGCTTTTGATAATTTCTATTTTATTTCTGCCTCTCTCTCATTTATATTGTCTTTGTGACATTTAAATTCCCCACATCATAACTCTCTCAAGCTAATGTTTTGAAGTGTAATTTATCAGTTTGCCTCTGAAGAAATATGAGGCTCCAATTAAAATTAAATAATATTGGCTCCCATTAAAAATAACTAATGTTGTCAATGGTAATCATGTTTCATTCCTGTTAAATTGCTCCAGTGACCCACAAAGGATTCCCTCTGCAGATAATGAAATGAGGGCTTACGACATCACTGGACATATCTGCATCATTTACAATTAAATATATTGCACAATTTTGTATCATTACAAGGATGAAGAATTCAAAATATGGTAAACAGGAACAGAAAATAAAGATGTTCTGTAGGCTCTGTAGTTTCTTGAGGAGTTTCTGGGGGACGCCAGACTAAGCATGAGCGAATTTTGCGGATCTCGCGTTCGCGAATTTTGCGGATTTGCGGATTCGCAATCCGCAAAATCCGCGAATTCCCGCGAATTTGCGGATTTTTTTTTTTTTTGTGTTCGCCCGTGTTTCTGCCAGTTCGCGAGGGTTTTGTACACTTTCGCAAATTGCGAACTTACCTGTCGGGTCGCAAGTTTCGCGAACTTGTTGTTTCTACGTGTCCAGCCTGTTTGGGACACTCTTCTTCATCACTGCCACTCTCTGTCACCACTGCCACTCTCTGACTACTCATGCCACCCTCTGGCCCACCCATGCCACCCTCTGTTTCATCACCACACCCTCTGGTTGTCCAGTGTACATTATTTTCGGCAAAGCAAAGCACACCTTCCCTGCCTCAAGTGACCTGAATTAATTTGGGGCTGATTCATGTGTCACAGAATATTTTTTTAGCTGGCACCTGCTTCCTTAGTGCGCCCTGATTAGTGATCTTTTGCACTTGCTAAGTGCTTTCATTGTTGCAAAATTAGTTACAACACCTGCCCTGCCCCAACTGACAATAATGAATTAGGGGCTGATTAATGGATTTTAACTTCCAGCCTGGCTCCTGCTTGTCTCCCTTAGCTGTAATTCAGGACCTTTGTGGCATATGTGTAACTATTCTGAGGTTCAGAGCAGGGTCACATAATAGTTTCAACTGGCAACTGAACTCTGGAGGGGCCCCTCAGGAAGCACTCCAGGAAATGGCTACTAATGATGAGCCTGAACTTTTGAACCTGGTAAGTAGTTACTTTCAGTTTTGCTAAGATCGTATTTCTGCAATTTTGCACTTATTCGCGGGGCGCGAACTCACGCGAACAGTGCGAGCAGTGCGAGCAAAATCCGCTGCTCGCGGATTTGCGGATTTTGCGGGAAATTCGCAAATCTCGCGGATTGCGGATTTCCCGAAAATCCGCAAAATCCGCGAGCGGAACGGATTTTCCGCCCACGCCTACGCCAGACTAGAGTGCATTGCCATAGCCAATTCTGCTGCTAATGAGTGTGTAGGTGCACATCTTTCTGGACTCTGTGGGGATCCACTTGAAGATCATTCAGAGCAGGTGCAGCATGTGGAATCAGGATGATGAGACAGCAATGATCTGGCAGTTCATGGTGAGCCAAGAGTCTAGGATGAAACCTACGTTCCGTGCTTGGTCTGTGGGTGTGAGGGAGCTTCAAGTGATGCGAGCCACCAAGAATTTGTGGAGGGGGTGGAGCCCATGATGAGAAGTTTGTCTTCTCTGGATTGAGCTTGAGGCAGCTTTTCTTCATCCAGGTGGCGACAGCCTGCATCCCATAGTGGAAGTTGGTCTTGGTGACTGTGGGTTCATTGGTGATGAAGAGAATCAACTGGGTGTAGTCAGCATAGGAGACAATATCGAAGTCTGTGGCTCCTGACGATGGCTGTGAGTAGGGCCATGTAGATGTTGAAGAGAGTGAGGCTCAGGGAATAGCCCTGAGGCACACTGCAGCTGATCTTTGTAGGTTCGAAATGGAACAGTGGTAGAATGACTCTCTGTGTTCTGTAGGTGAGGAAGGAGCAGATCCATTCTAAAGCGTGACTGATGCTGGCGTTGTGGAGTTTTGTGCATAGGGTGCAGTGAGAGACAGTATCAAATGCAGCCAAGATGTCCAAGAGGATGAGGGCTGCGGTTTTGCCTTGGTCAAGGAGGATGTGGACGTCATCTTTGGCAGCGAGGAGGGTGGCCTCTGTCCTGTGGTTGCTTCGGAAGCCAGATTGGGAGAAGTCCAGGATTTGTTTTGATTTGATAAATTCAGAAAGTTGGGCCTTGATGGCCTTCTGAATGAAGGGGAGGAGAGAGATGGGTCTGAAGTTCATGAGGTCCTTCGTGTTGGCAGAGCGTTTGTTCAGCAAGGGGTGGATCACTGCATGTTTCCAGTCTTCTGGGAAGCTGGAAAAGGTGATGATCAGTTGATGGTGCTGCAGAGTTTAGGGGCAATGGTGGTGCCGGCTCTGTTAAAGATGTAGTGTGGGCATGGGTCCAAGGGTGCTCTGGAGTGGGTGATCTTGAGGGTGTTGCCTGTGGTGAGTGAAGTCCAGCAGAGAAGGATCTGCTGGGGTCCAGTGTCATTGGGTGAAGTGGTTGCGGGTGGGGTGAGAAGGTCCTGGGTATCAAGGCTGTCGAACCTGACGCATATCTCCTTAACCTTGTGGTGTAATAAGGTACCTACATTGTTGCAGAGGTCCTGGGAGGGAGGGATGTCTGCTGCTGCAAATTCTTTGACCATGGCTAAGAGTTTTTTACTGTTGAGTGCGCTGGCTTTGATCCTTTCTTGTAGGGCCGCTTTCTTTGATGTTTAATTGAGGTTGTGGTGTGTGGTGACGGTGGTAATTTTGCAGGCTTAGTGGGCTTCCGGGGCTTTGCTGCTCCTCCATCTCTTCTCAAGCTGCCTACAGGTGTGTCTGAACTCATGAAGGGGGAGAGAACCAGCTGGCCTTCTTGGGGTGTCGCTTGCCTAACATTTTCTTCAGGGGAGCTAGAGTATCAGCGTTTTTGAAGATCCATCAATGGAGGCTGCGTGCTGAGGTATTGGCGTCCATGGATGTCGATGGTTTTTTTTGGCTGATGTATTTAGTGATCTGCTCTTCTGTGATCTTGTTGCAGCATCTGCTAGGGTAGTGGTGGGAGTGGTGGTGTATGGTGGGTTTGGTGAAGGAAAAGTGGACGCAGTGGTGGTCATCCACAGGAGCTTGGTGGTGTGGCTAAAGGTGATGTAGTCGCTGGTGGAGAAGATGGGGTTGAGTGTATGTCTGGCTGAGTGGAATGGGGAGGTGTCCGATGGTGGTGAGGTTCTCCATTAGAGATCAGGAGTTTTTATCTTTGGAGTTTTATGACACGACACGGAGCCTGAGCTGTCTCCACTTAATTGAAGACATAAGATTTCCCTTCTTTAAGGGCTTCAACCATGCAGGGTACCAGAAGTAAGCCAAATATAACAATCAACAACCAAATCTAGCAATCCTCTCCATTCAATCTGCAGCTCTTTATGTCTAACACATGTGGACGGACTCAAATCAGGATAGAGCAAAATGTGATATCCATCACTGATAAATTCTTCCACAAACTATGCAGCTACTTGTAAAATCTGGTCTCAAAGGTCCAGATCTCTCTGCACTACTATGATTGTCCCTCCAGTTTTCTTGTTTGTGTACTACTCAGTTTTTGAGGGGAGCCTGCAAGTCTTTCTGACAATGTCAGTGTCATCATGCTCATGAGGGAGAAGATGTTCTTTTGAAAATCACTCTATCGCCTGTGTGACAAGATGTGTTATTCTCCATCAATGAACATTCCACAACTCATATTTGGCTGTGGACAGTGCGGTTTCCATGGCTTCAACCCTACCTTCTAGCATTAATGTTGCATTGGACACTCTGCTATTAAATTTGGCTTGTCCCGCTATTGCTTCCTCCACACAAATCACTTGGTCCTCTGTTTGTTGAAGTCCAGATTCAAGCTCTCTCACAGACCTCTCCATATCAATAATTTGACTTTCCATTCTTTCTAGGAGGATTTCAACACTGCTGTTGATTTTCCCACAGTAGCTAATTTGCACAAAAAATGTTTTAAGTGCTGTCATTCCTTCCCCGTCCACACTCCGCCCCACAGTCTCTGAGCCACCTCTTCCCAGAGATGCATTACCTTCTTCTCCTTACCCCTTTTTACTCCAGGCAGTGGTATTAAAAAAAAAGTTGTTCTGCTTAACCCATTTTCTGCCATGACCAAGGTAGTACAGTAGATGTCAATGCACTGTGGAGCTCCTGTGGTTTACAAAACTCGATCTCTTTCACTGGGGATGTCTCCCCATGCAGTTTATTTTCCCTTGTTGCTTCTCACCCAGCCTGATGCCTCTCTTGCCCTGGTTCCTCCAGCGATTGCTGTATATACAGGAGGATCCCTTTCTGCTCCTGCAATCTTGAAGTCATCAGGGTACGTCAGAGATCTCCTTCCTGTGCTGATCAGATCCCAACCTTTCTGTGTTTTTCTGGTTCTCTCCATATTTGCCATGTTGGATTGTCTATGGTGTTGGGGCATGTAATCCTCGCCCTGTTATGCATCTCCCCATCGCCACCTTCAGATTTCATTCAGAGCCAATTTTCTACCAGCTCCGACAACGTCTTATCCACATTTTGGAAGGATTAGACTTCAGGAAACAGGACTGTGCAGAAAAGTAGGACCTTTCTGACATAGACACGCTCACTTTTTGTCTGAAGTCAGTATGTTTTGACTGTTGTTCACTGGGATCCTGCTAACCAGGACCCCAGTGGCAGTTCTCTCTCCTCTAAATTTGATAGTAAGTACTTTGTACACTCCGCTATGGCATACTGGGGTACCACTGTAAGTCCCTAGTATATGGTACTGAGGTACCCATGACATTGGTACACTAGGGGTCTCGCCACCCATGGGAGTCCATGCACATTATGTTATGTTATTGCTTATTTGTATAGCGCCTATCACCGCCGGTCTCTAAGCGCTTAGAAACAGAACAACACAAGACGCTGTTATGTCTGCAGAGCTGCTATCATAGTCTTTGTGAAATGGTGCATGCATCTTTCACTTTAGATATGTGGTTTTCATTATATACCAGTCATTGCACTTTAACCTATAAGTCACCGCTAAAGTAGGCCTTCAGTCCAAGGGCACCGTGAATGGTTCTAAGTGTGTGGGTACTCCTGCATGAGCAGAGGTACCCCTACAAACACCAGAATCCATTCTCTGAGGGGTATAAGTGTGGGACAGCCATTTTAAGGTATGTAGTGGACACTGGCAAGTCAAGATGTCCAACTACAAAATGGCTGCTCCAAACCTGGTCATGTTTCATATCAAACATGTTGGAATCTTGCAACTAAATTAATTCCAGTGGTGGTTGCATTGTACCATGTACTGTGGGCTCCTTAGAACATGCCTCAATACCTACCTGTGTAGGCTTACAGGGTCTGCCTGCCAGCCCGTGCTGCTGCCGACCCTAGAGAGTGTTCTGCCCTCCTGCTGATGAGAATAATTCAGGCAGGGGAAGCTGGACAAAGGATTTCCTGTGAATAAGAGGTTTGACCACCTCTCCTTTAGAATTAGGTAGGGTGGGGGCATGACCTAACACCAACAGACTGCGTTGAAGGGCACATTTGGTGCCATCCTTGCATAAACCAGTTTTCCCCTGTTCAGGAGTCCTTGGCTCCTGCTATGGTGCAAAACTACACAAAGGAAAGGGGAGTGTCCAACACCATGTTGAGTTCCTCCCTAGCAAGGTGCCTAGAGCACGTCCAGGTGGGCCCTTGGTTCTGCCATGTCTAATCTTCGCCCCTGGAAGCACCTGACTGGCTAGACCAGCTGAGTAGCTTCCCTGACCCCACTGGTAGGAGGGTCACCTTTTTGGGGCTACTCAAGGGCTCCCCTGAGAGTTCTCCTTAGATTTGTCTTTGCAACATCTTCAAGGACAGACTGCCTGTTTTCCTAAGATCGTCTAAAGACTCTTCTACTGATGAACACTGGATCTCTGCTTCTTCTTCGAGCCAGGACTAAAGACAAGACTACTCTTGGTGGAAGACTCCTGCTGCAACTTTGTCTCCATGCTCTTAACGTTTCTGCAACTCTGTGGCAGTGCATCCTCCCAGTCAGCAAGTGTTCTACCTGTATTCTAGCAAGAAGGAATCTCTCTTGGAGTAAAGAAGGCACTTTCCTGCATCTGCAGGCACCTCTAAGTCGAGGACTGGTTTGCTGATCCTGGTGTCCCACGGACATCGCCCAGCTCTGCCACACAGGTGGTTGTTTGTTGGCTCTCCAGAGGGCTGACTAGTCTTCCCTGCAACTTGGGTGACTATAATCCCTCTCCAGTCAACGTGAACTGCCTCCCAGTGCACAAAGTCTGTTGGCCATTGCCAAGGCTTTTTGGCTCTTTTCACAGAAGATCCTCAAGCTTCAAGAAGCCCCAGCCTCCAGCACTGCACAGCTCCAAAAACAATACCCTGCCTACATCCTCTGCACCATGGCCCTCAATTGTCTGTGTACTGCTGCGGCTTCCAGTGATTCCCTGTGCCTGGTACCAGAGGCTCTTCAAGGGAGCTCCAATGGTTGCTTATGGCTCTCTTGTGTGCTGGGGCTGGCCCTGACTTACCCTTTCTGTGTTAGTCCCACAGACCTTGCTGGTCTGCATCCAAACATCTTTTTCTTCAATCCAACTGTTGCGGCTGGCAAGGCTTGTTGGTGGTCCTGCCGACCACTGTCCTTCCTGCATTCCTCATCTATCGTGGTACAGCTTGTGGATGGCTCCTGTGTGCCTGAATCATCACCTGGGCTCGACTGCTGCTACCTCAAGACCGTTGTGCTTCAGTAAGTATCACTAACAAAGGGTGGCATTGTGCTCCTGCTCCTCCTGGACTCCTTTGGGTGGTTTAGACTCTGTCACATCTGTTTTCAGGTACTTCTCATCCAGAATCCACATTTGGGTTCCACCATCCTGGTCCATGAGTGACTGCAGCCTCTGGACTTCGAAGAATCTCTATTGGTTCCTAAGCGCGGTTCCGACACCACTTCATCTGTATCCACCCGGCTTCCTTGCGTATGTATCCTGGTTACCTGGGTATGCACGGGCAGGGTGGCTCTCCAACTTCCCATGATCCAATTGGTGTCCTCAGGGTCATCCTAGGAAGGGTCCTAAAACAAGAAAATACCTCCTGTGACTTACCCTGTCATACTATGGACGTTTTACCCGGTGTAACCACTTTGCACATGGTTGCCCCGGGGTCCCCAGATACTCACGTTTATGACTTCCTTACTTCTCCTGGGCTTCTCCTGGGCTACTTCATCATTGGGCAGCAGTTTTGTTTTGGTACTTACCTCTTGTACTACTTTCCTAGTATAAGGTTTGGCCCCCCCTATAGGGCCCCATGTGTTTTTGTATTCTACTCACCTGTTTCTAAAGTATTTCTTGTGTGTATTTGATATCTCCGGATAGGAGATATACCAAGTTAGTTATTAACTATGGGCGGAAAATCCGTTCTGCTCGCAAATCTCGCGAAATTGCAGAAAAATCCTCAATTCCGCTTGTGGGCGGATTTCAGTTAAGGCAGGTGCGCGAGTTGAAGATAGCTAACTTTGTAACCATTTTAGAATGGTGCCGGCAAGCTACCAGAGTTGCAACTTGCAAGTAAGCAACTCTGGCAGCTTGCTGGTGCCATTCTAAAATAGTTACAAAGGGGCATATGTAGGTAGGTGTTTTTGCGATTCGCAAACGCCAAAATTCGGCGAATTTCGGCGTTTGCGATTCGCAAATGGTGCTCTGGTATGTAGGCGAACATTAGCAAAATAAGGAATCGCAAAAATTGCGATTCCTTATTTTGCTCAAGCATTTAAGGAATCGCAATTTTGCGATTCCTTAAATGCTATTTAGGAGTGAATTTTAAAATGCAATTTTGGCTTAAGGAATCGCAAAATACCACCTACTCCAAGTAGGTGGTATTTTGCAATTTCCTTTCAAAATGCATTTTTTTTTTATTCAAAGTGCCATGTGGCGCACAGACATGCCCCGTAGGACACAAATTCCTTAATTGCGATTCGCAATTTGCTGATCGCAATTAAGGAATGTTAGAGATTCACCAAAAAATTGTGAATTTTTACCTACATTCCATTTTGCTATTCTCACATAGCGATTCCTTAAAAATCACTATTTTGGAATCGCAAAATGGAAATTACCTACATATGCCCCAAAGTTAGCTTCAACTCAGGCACCTGCCTTAACTCTGTAAGTGCTTCCTGTGGGCCAAAAATTAATACTCAACAGGAAGCACTGACAGATATAAATAAAGCAGGTGCCCGAGTTGAAGCTCAAATTCAGTAACGTTTTAATCAGCCTAAAACATTAGTGAGCACGGTCGAGGCTGGGAAAGTGTGCTTTAACCCCATATCTTCCGTCAAAAATTAGCTGTAATACTCGAGGGAGGTCTTTGAATCCCTGAGTTTCTCGAGCGCAACCCCGTGTAGTTCCTGTGACCAGAAGGCTGCTTTCTCCTCACCTGCTGCCCTTCTCGCTCTTTGACCCTTTAGACACAAGAGGCATGTGAACAACATGCATTGAAAGCCCCGGGTCTTTGCATCCATGAGTTTCTCGAGCGCAACCCCCTTGTAGTTCCTGTGACCAGGAGGCTGCTTTCTCCTCACCTGCTGCCCTGCTCACTCTCTGACCCTTTACACAAGAGGCATGTTGACACGCATAGAAGCCCCGCACCACACACTAGCGGTATCAAACGTGTTCCCGCCCTTTCCCAACTATGAAGGACAGCTCACTCTAGGGACCTCAGCGCCTTTTGGAGAGGTGGCAAAGTTACAGGCACACATGGTCAGTGGAGACAAATCTTCTGGCCCTCTACACAGCTGCAGTGTAGGAAAAGCACTTACATTTACCCAACGAGGTAGCACCTACTGGATTAGCCAGTAGAAAGTACTCCAGTTGAGTAGAGGTATTGCACAAAACGGTGGCTTCTTCGTGGATAACTATGCAGGGCAGGATTAAATCTGGCATGAGGCTCCTGTCACAAAAATAAACCTCAACAGGAAACACTTACAGATATAGCAGGTGCCCGAGTTGAAGCTCAAATTCAGTAACGTTTTAATCAGCCCAAAACATTAGTGAGCACGGTCGAGGCTGGGCAATTGTGCTTTATCCCCGTCTCTGCCGTCGAAAATTAGCTGCAATACTCGAGGGAGGTCTTTGAATCCCTGAGTTTCTCGAGTGCAACCCCTGTGTAGTTCCTGTTACCAGGAGGCTGCTTTCTCCTCACCTGCTGCCCTGCTTGCTCTCTGACCCTTTCAACACAAGAGGCATGTTAACACGCATAGAAGCCCAGCTCGTTTGGCCCCGCACCACACACTAGCGGTATCAAACGTATTCCCGCCCTTTCCCAACTATAATGGACAGCTCACTCAAGGGACCTCGGCGTCTTTTGGCACGGTGGCAAAGTTACAGGCACACATGGTCAGTGGAGACAGTGTAGGAAAAGCACTATACATTTACTCAACGAGCTAGCACTTACTGGATTAGCCAGTAGAAAGTACTCCAGTGCAAATCGAAAATAAATCTGCGATTTCGCAGGAAAATATGTAAATTTGTGGATTTTTTTGCGATTTCGCGTGAATTCGCGGACCGCAGATCCACCAAATTCGCCCATACTTTTTAGTTATTAGTGTTGTAATAATAAATACTACTGTATTTTTGTAAACACTTGTGTGGTTCTTTCTTGAGAGAAGGATTGCTTACGGACTAAGTGGTAGATGTACCTGCTTTACACCCTCCTGAATAAGGCTTAGCGGCTCTCCACAACTACCCCTTGAGAGCTTTGGTTATCAGGGACCTAAACACTATAACTATAGGTGGACACTATCCCCCAGATTCATTAAAGTCCTCTTTTGTGAGTCTGTATTAGCGATTATTAAGGAATCGCTATTACAGACTAGCAAAACGGGATGCATGTAGAAATCGCAATATTTTTTGCGATTTTTACTGCTTCCTTATTTGCGATTCGCAAATTGCGAATCGCAAATAAAGATGCAATTTCCCATTCATTCCTATGGCCGTAAAGGCCTGTAGGAATGAATGGGAGTCAATCCTTATTTGCGATTAGCAATTTACGAATCGCCAATAAGGATGCGATTTCAAGGGTGAAAGGGTGTCCAAAGGACACCCTGTAGCACCCCTGAAATGGAAATGTACACTGATGTTGCACACACACATGTCCAAAGGACATGTGTGTGGGTAACATGCAACTTATAAAAATTCACTAAAGGGCATTTTTCTAAGTTTTCACTATTTATCATGTAGTCAGACTTCGCTGTAAATAGCGGCCCCGGATTGCGAAATCACAATTTTAAAATGGTTCATGCATTGCATATAAGGAATCGCAAATTGCGATTCCTTAAATGCAATCGCAATATCAGAACTCGCAATTATTTGCAAATTCTTATATTGCGAGAGCATGAACCATTGATGAATCCCAAATGCAATTTTTGCGGGTGCAAACGGACGATTTTTGTTATTCGCACCGTCTGCGCTCGCAAATATGCTTGATGAATCTACCTGTATACACTGGGCCAGCCTCCTACAAACAGCATCCCAGGGATCAGGGGCAATGCCAGAATCATTAAGGAGATGTGCCCACATTGTTATCCATTTTGCTCTGCCCCTTCTGCAATGTCTTTTTCTGATTATGGTTTACTTGTACAAGACAAGTCATGATTCCCTTCTTATTGCATCTCCCAATTTCTTTGAGCAGGATATCGACTACATATGCACTTTATGAGGGGTAGTGGCTTGGTAATCTGCTAGATAGCCGCACTCTAAGTGGGCTCTGCCGGCCAAGCAAATAATACTTAAGAATTCTACAGACGACGGTACCTTAACTGCCTTCAACCGGCATCATCTGCTCCGCTGGTGTCTGAGGTGTCGCCCGGTGCTGCTCCTGTCCTGATGGGGCTGTGTGTGGCCGTCTGCTCGACGTGCCGAGCTTGGCCTTTCCGGCTGGCGAGGCCCGGTCATTTTTCCCTCGGCAGCCTTCCTGGTGAACTAGAACCCTGCGCTGCCTGTGGGGTTCACCGGAAGATCCTCGATCACCTCCCGGTGGGTGCTGCTGTCGCTGGGCCTGCCTGTGGCTGGGTGGGGGGCCACATGCTGTATCACTCGGCATGGACCCAGTGCCGCTCCAGCGCACTACTCTACCAACACAGGCACTGACAATACCGGCTGCGGCTTCCCCGGCCCTGTGATGTGAGCTCTGTGCCCCCCTCGCCTCCCCGCTGCATCTGCCAGTGCGGCGTGTGCACAGTGGATGGCATCCCTACCGTGCTGTGCTGCGGTACTCCACTGCGAACCCACTCTTGCAACCTCATTCGGTGGCCTATTGGGCCATAGTTGCAACACCCTGGGTGCCGACTCTTGAGCTAAGCCATCACCATCCCGGGGCTTTCCTGCTGTGGCTTCCCCCTGTGCCTGGCTTGGTGCCTCTCGCTGCTGTTCCGTACGGATTTGGAGTGGTGTGATTGCATCGGCCCTGGGGCAGAGTTAGAGCCTGCAGCACCTTCCTCCGCCTCCTTCAGAGGCCCGTAATGTATTCCTCCCACGTCTGCTGCCTAGAGGCCTGGTGCACGGCCCGATCGGCCTCGGGCCCTGCCTCAGGCTCCTACTACTGCCCCGCACTGCTTTGAGCCTGCCCCTCACCTTCAATTTTAGCATCCGTTAATGTGCGGCCCCCTGGGAGGGAGTCTGATGACCTAGAAATTTGGGGCCTGCTTGCGCCTTCGGCTCGCTCAGTCTTGTCTCTGAAGCTGTCCTTTTGAAGCTGCAATTACACCATAAACTTCAATCCTGGGCTGGTGGTTGCTGTGGGGCATATTGTGCTGTGTTTTTTGTAGCTCCCCACGCTTTTTTACTACTTGAACTGGCTGCTGCTGACTCAGCGCCCTCGGACCTCTACTGGACAGTTGCCATACCTTAGTGCTGGTCAGTGGGCCCCCTGGACTCCTGCTCGTTCCCCCTGGTGTTACCCTGTCTGGGTACCTATTCAGCTCTACGGTGTATATTGCTCCCTGCTGCTGTTAAGCCTCATCCTTGAGTCGCCTGAACTGAAAGCTGCCACCCCCCAGAGAAAGTGTCCCTGCCACATTCCACCATCTGCGATTGGCGGGTGACAACATTCCTATTTTGTGCCAACATCGTTGGCCCCATCTGGCACCCTTCTTTTTTCCCACACTTACGTTTGCCTTCCTCCCGCCGGTACGTGCCATGGGGAGGACAAACCCAAAACAACCAAAAATCACCTTCGACCAGCGCAGATCTACGCCTCAAGACGGTGCAGGTCGGATTGCGGTGATCCCGCAGCCAACATGGAGGCTCCTCCAGCTCGCGAGGATGACCTGAAAGCTATCATGCTCGATGTCAAATCCACGTTTACCAGAATCGCAGCTCAACTGGACCAACTGTCAGCCCTCATGGACTCTGTCAAACCCCGGGTGGACTCTCACGCCTCCTTGCCTCCTGCATGTTGAGTCCCGGGTATCTGGCGCTGAGGACGTTGCAATACTGGATCGCGAGAATATACTACAAATGGACAAAATCCTGGATGTTATTCGGAGCAAAAACAAGGACTTGGAGGCCCACCCTTGGCGGAGCAACCTCCGCATCACAGGAGTTCCCAAGTCCACCAATATCTCCCGCATGGAGGACTTTGTTAAGCAGCTTATAAGGGGAACTGTTTGGTGACATTCTCTCCCCTGTCTTCATCGTCGAATGTGCACATCGGTCCCTCGGCCCACTCCCCGGCCCTGGATTACCTGCTCATCCCATCATTGAAAAGATTTTACATTTCAGAGACCGCAATGCCATTCTGCGTGCGGCCAGAGACAGGGGCAACATTTGTCACCAGGGCAATTCACTTTCCTTTTACCCGGACTACACCTCGGCAGTACAAGCGGCCAGACATGAATTCCTCCCAGCCCAAAAAATCCTTCAAAACCATGAAGTCACATACTCTTTGGCGTACCTGGCAAAGTTGAGAGTCCGACAGGGTGCAAAGACACATGTATTTTCAGACACCAGGGACGCTCTTGTTTATGCCAAGAAACTTGATAAAACTCATCGCGCCTCACCTTCTACCTCTATCTCGCTTACTGCAGCACATGACTGCCTCACTGACAATGATTAACTGGTTGTGCCTTAACAGTCTACTACTTCTTCGTTGTCGGTAACTTTGCCACCTTGTTAAATCGAGGGGGAGTTCACCGAGCCCTGCCATGCCCTCAGGGGATAATTCCCTTATCTAACAGGGCTTCCCCTTTCCCAAGTTGCGGGTTCCCCGGGTGGTGATGTGTGGGATCTCAGCCTGATTGAGGGATTGGAGTGGGTGCGGGGGTGGAGGGTCTTTTGGTACTATTTTCCTGTGGTGGGAGTGGGTTGGGGGGTCTGGGGGCCCACTAGTGAACTGTTTTTTCATCTGTGGGATACCGGGGAGGTTTCTGCTGTGGGGAGGGGGGTCGGGATGTGGCGGGGGTATCATGGGTTTCATGCATTCCTTGTTGTATTGGGGTTCTTTTGTGCTATTGTTTGGTCAATCTACACTGTTTTCTTCAGTTCAGATTATGACACTGCACTGTGTTCCTTGCTTTCCTTTGAAATTAGCCTGCTGATGACACTCCTCTTTGTACAAATAGATCTGCTGGTACCGCACCCCTCCGATCTGATCCACTCACCTGGTTTGTGCATATTGGGGGTCCCCTTTGTCACTTGGCCTGCCCTGTCAATGTGCTCTCTACTCGCCACACCACTGTCTAGGGGCGTTTCCACTGTTTCTCTGCATGCAGACATCACCACGTGGCTGTACACCATCCGCTCCGACTGCAATACCTCCCACTTGCACAGCGTAGCATTACCCTCAGGTCCATTACAACATGGCTGAAACCATCTATTAGATCTGGAATGTCCGTGGTTTGAACGACCTCTGAAAAGTTAGGCTCATCCACTCTCATTTACAGCAACATATGGTGGACATATGTCTCTTACAAGAGACACACCTCATGTCCGGATCTCTCTCTAGACTGCAGGCGTGCTACTGGAGAGAATCACACTCCTCTTTTAACTCCTCATATGCAAGGGGGGTCTCCGTTTTGATACGCAGAGGCCTTCCCTGGCAGACTTTTCAGACACTCACTGACCCCCCTCAGCAGATACGTAATTCTGCACAGTTCTCTGTTGTCTCAACCCGTTATGATTGTGGCAGTCTATGGTCCTAACTCAGATGATCCAGATTCTTTAATCACATATGGCACCTTGTCTCCTCTTTTGGCTCAGCAGCTATTATCTGGCGGGGGATTTCAATGTCACTCTTTTGGCGGCGTTCGATCGTTCCGGTCCTCACTCCTCTCACCCGTGCGCTACCGCTACTCTTAAGTCCATACTCTCTGACAACTCGCTCTATGATGCCTGGCGCCATATGGGGCCTGATGCCCATGAGAGCACCTGTGTCACCGGAGCCAGGGGTTGCTGGTCGCGAATAGATCTTTGGCACACTACCCCAGATGTCCTCACCTGGCTCATCGATGCGACCCGCATAACGCAAATGTTTTCGGATCATGCACCGGTTCAAATTAGTCTCCGTTTCCCCCACTCCCCAAAGTGAGCATTCGCATGGCGACTCCCTCCAAATGTGCTCCTGTTTTGTGCACAAATCTGCCTCTGTACTCTGGGAAGGCTTTGGCTTTAAAACTGTCATACAGGGTGACTGCATTTCCAAACAGGCCGCTGTCCTTCGTTCTATCCGCAACACCCTTGCTAAGTTGGAGACTGAAATTAAGACTCTGGATGCAGCTCAGGCTGCAAACTCCAGGCCTGAAACCCTCGTGCTTTTAAGACAGAAACACAGGGAATTTACTGAAGAAGTTGACAGAGAACTTGCCTTTCTTGTCAGAGAGGGCCGAGTGCGGCACTTTGGAGAGGGGGACCGATCTGGAAAGGCTTTAGCGAACCTCTTACGCCCTCCCGGTGCGGCGTTGTACGTCACAACTCTCTGTGACGGAGGAGCCGCCAGAACCACTTCCCCAGATGAAATCAAGACTGGCCTCATGGATTTTTATTCTCAGATTTATACTGCTGGCTGCACCCCCCCGCGAGATCTTCAAACAATATTTAGATACCATCTCAATGGTCTGGCTGGAGGATTATCATTGCAAATTCTTAGACGAGCCATTCTCTAGGGAGGAGATACTTGCGGCCATCAGTAGCTTGCCTGGAGACAAGGCCCCCGGCCTGGATGGTCTCCCAGCCTCCTTCTATAAAACATTTGCTTCTTTCTTAGAACCACACTGGGCGGCTTTGATAATGGCCTCTTCTCTCAGTCCCTACGTGAGGCCATGATAACTCTACTACTTACTTCAGACGAAACCAGCTGACCGTCTCGACTCTTTTTGCCCCCTCTCTCTTATTAACACTGACAATAACATTTTTGCTAACTTAATTTCCTCCCACCTCTTATTACTTATGCCCCTCATTGCTCTTCCTGACAAATCTGGCTTCATCCCTGGCAAAGCTACCTTGCACAACCTCCGAACAATTTTCTCGCTTTTACACCAGATTAAACCCAGCCTCCCCTGAGTAGCTGCTCTGTTGGACGCCACAAAGGAGTTCGACACACTTGAATGGCCCTTCTTATTCTTCCTCCTGCCTCGCATGGGTTTCAGTAATATATTTATTTGTAATCGCTTCTCTACACCAGCCCTTCGTCTCGTCTCAGATTAACGGGCAGATCTCCGATCCTATTTGCATCAAACGCGGCACTCTGCAAAGGTGCCCTCTATCACACATGCTTTTCGCTATTGCGATGGAACCTCTCGTGGCGAGACTCCAGCAGCACCACACTCAGAGGGGTATAGGTTTCTCAGCCCATTCCCTCCTTATTTCTATGTATGCAGGCGACATAACCATGTATGTTCACCATCCCCAAGACAATCTAAGCCCATTTGTATGCGAGATCATACGATTTCGCAGGCTGTCTGGAATACGGGTGAATTGGAGCAGGTCTGTGCTGTTCCCTCTCACTGATGCCACCAAACCATTCACGCCGGACTTTCCCTTTGTGTGAGCCTCCAGCCCCACCCGCTATCTGGGTATTTGGCTGAGTAGGGACTTAGATGAACTCTGGAGATCCAACTTTGGGTGCGCGGTGGATTGGCTAGAATTCAGGATTCTGAATTGGAGCCGGCTACCGTTATCTCTTGCCGGCCGGATTGCCATTGGCAAGATGGTAGTCCTACCGAAATTCCTCTATCTGTTCTATCTGTTCTTGAACATCCCTATTCTCCTTACTGCAAATTTTTTCCGCAATATACGTTCCTTAATTATCTCACTCGTTTGGGCCGGCAAGCAACCAAGTGTCGAGTTCGATATCCTCATGCTCCCCATGTCGGTTGGGGGTATGGGCGCTCCCGAATCCAAGCTTTACGCTTTATGCGCTCAAGCCAGCTTTCTGCACTTTTGGGTCCATCCCTCTCCCTATCAGCCGCATGCAGCTGTGGAGATGGATATTGCATCCCCAAGGCCATTGGCCACAGCATTATTCGCTCCGGCGAGGCGCCCACGTGGGCCTGGTCCGGTCTGCGCCGTTTCTCCAATCATCCGATGCTCTTCGCTAACACCATGCCAATTGTGATCCTGATTTACCCTCTTTTCAGTCTTCCGGTATGTCCAAGCATGCATCGCGACTGGGCCTGCTGACAGTGGCAGACTTATATCCGGGGAATACCTTTCACTCTCTTCCAGATTCTTCTGGCCCACTGGACAGACTCATGTTTTATCAGTTGTGCGCTGTCCGCAGGGAACAGCCCCCGCCTACGATGCCTGCTCTCGATTTCATATACACATCTCCGACCCCACACAAAATAGTCACTAAATTATATGCCATCACGTTGTTGTCCGCCCCCATTCTCTACAGATCGGGCGCGTGTTGCCTAGGGTGCGTACCTAGGCATTGACATTTCGCAGGCTGGCTGGCTCTATTGTTGCAATCAGACAAAGAAACTGTAACCAAATTACTGACTTCGTCTTATACACTTCAAATATTTACACACAAAAATCCTGTGCACACATTATGGTAGGTATATATAAATACCTATGCCAAGCGTGGCGGGACTGTATGTCCACCACTTTGAACGCTCCCACATAGCAACAGACACCAACCCCTTCAATCATCACATCCTGAATTGGCGCAGATAAATAGACGACATTCTGGTACTCTGGCAGGAATCCCAGACTGACCTTGATAGATTCATGACCTGGCTTAACAGCAGGGACCCATACCTAAAATTTACTAGCATGGCTAGCAACAATCAGCTGCCTTCCCTAGACCTGGACATCACAGTCAAGGACGGGACCCTGGTCACGACAACCTACTACAAGCCAACTGCGAGGAACTCACTGCTCCACTTCACGAGCTTCCATCCTCGCCCGCTCAGAGATAATCTGCCCTTCGGTCAGTTTTTACGCATACGCAGAAACTGCACAAACATTACCGACTACAAAAAACAATCTACGGAACTGGCTACCAAACTGGAACACCGAGGCTACCCTAAAGCCATCATCAGAAAAACGCAGAAAAGGGCAAGGAACCAAAATCGTGAAGCCTTACTCGAAAACATCACAAAGGACAAGCAAGAACAACCCATCACCTGTGTCACCACCTATAACACAGCGTCCAATGAAGTAGCCAAAGTCATCAAAAAACACTGGAAAATAATATACTCTGGACCGAGGAAATGGGACAGCCCGAGATTTGCGTACAAACGATGCAACAATCTGAAAGACCGACTGGTCAGTACTCGACCCAGACTGCAACCAAAGCAACCTATGAACACCGTCCAAAACGCATGGGGCCTCCCAAAGATCACTGGACATTACCCCTGCAATGACTGCAGTGTATGTCACCTCACCACACACACCAAAACCCTGGACTTGGAGCCCAATAAGGTCTGGACTCAACAAAACCACACCAATTGCAACTCCCGCAACGTGATATACCTACTCACATGCACGTGTGGTCTCTGCTATGTCGGAATGACAACACGCAAAGTCAAAACAAGAATAACAGAGCATAGAAGTACTATAAGATGCAGGAAGAAAATTAGCAGGCTCACCAGCCATTTTATCACCCACTGCCACACACCCAACGATCTAACCTGAACTGTCATTGAACAAATCCCAGATAGCACAATTGACAATGACAAAAAACTATTGAGTAAAGAACAGCGATGGATATATCGCCTTTCAACAGCAACCCAGGGCCTAAACGATGCCATCCCATGGAATTCCCTGACATGTCCCTGACTTCAGGAACTATACCAACACCATGATTAACCTTGACAATCACACCCATTCTGGGCAGGTTGTCTGTCTACTAACTACAATTGAATCCCCTTGTAACATATCTCCCCGTGAGATAGAGCCCTACAGTTCCGAGTATTGGGATACTTGGAGTCCCCCATGATTTTACCCACAATCACTATCCTTGCCATTCACGTTATGATAAATGACACTATAACGCACTCACAATGGCCCCAGACACAGTGTGACTCCCACTGCATTCATATATGTGTTGTGTATCAATTTGCCAACACACCATGGCCCAATATAGCCCCTCACTGTTCCTTTTCAGTATACCGCCAGACAGAGGAACAGTGTTAACCTCCACCACGATACAGTGGTACCATGTGCCAATCCCCACCGCTCCGATTCCCATCAGGGGCGACTGCCAATACTCGCGCATGCGCAGGTATAACACTACCGACCCGCGCATGTGCTTTACAACCTATGGGCACTGCGCACGCGTGCCTATGCCACGCAGCAGCACAACGGCGTGCATGCGCAGGTACAACACTACCGGCCCGCGCATGCGCATTACTACCCATGGGCACTACACACGCGCGCCTGCATCACGAAGCAGCACAGCAATGCCCTGGCGCCCTCTCAGACACTATGACTCGGCGTTTCGAGTCTTTCTACTCTTGCCTCCACTAAATCCAGGTGCACATGATTATCCAATCAACCTCAGTATATAACACACTGCAGAACCGGTCAAAACTCACCGGTATGCTAAGGAGGCACTACAGGTCCAGAGCAGGCTCTGCCCAGAAAAGCTGTGAGTATGAGAAACAACCACCACTACCACTGGTAAGCGCTACCTTTTCTTCCTTTACAGGTCTCCTAATTTGAGCGGCCAAAACCTTTTTTTTTTTTTTTCCCCATAGGGTCAACCCTTTGCTACTTCTCTACCTTGAAGCCAAATACTGGAAAAATAAGCGTAAGAAAAATCTCTTGCTGCTCTTCACACATATGCACAATGTCTGTGAAACCCGTGTTTTAGCCACACCACTCCCGAACTGAAAGTGCGAATCTCACCTTAATGGTACCACCAGTACCATCACACTGTAGCCATCTATAGCCTACACCCCCCCCCCCGCTATAGTGCCGGCAATCAGATGTGTATAATGCCATACATCTTAGTGACTCTTTTTTTCCTTGTATGTTTTGTCCTTGTCCATATGTGTTACATGTACAGGTGTTTTTGAGAAGGGAATCCCCCTCTCACACATAGATAAACACTTTAGGGCGTGTATACACATAGTCTGAATTACACACCCACTAAATTAATCACACCCACATTTTTTATATAGGTCCTGAAGAAAGCCAGCATATTCATAAGGCACTGGCTGAAACATGTCGACCCACCACTGGATGTGAGAGGTCGTAACTCGCCTCCAACATCCAATAGCCTTATTTTTAACCGCTGACGGAGGCCCAGGTATTAAAGTTTAATTTACCCTTGGGTACTGGGACCCACGCCAAGCTGTTTTAAAATCACTATCTTGACACTCTTCACTGCACACTCAGCGACATACCTGCTCCTCTGTAATCAGGCGTCGAAGCACACCCGGGACACGCTAGGTGTCACTGGGTGGGCCCGATGATGAAGCATGCCACCAACTAGGTTGGTGGGTGAGGGCTTCATGAACACACTTACCAGGTGTTCCTACCCCCTGACGAAACATACTGGAGTCCTTTACTTTTGGTAATTTCGTAATAGATGAGCTAGTCTCCTTTTGATTAATCATATTAAAACCCCGGGGATAAGGACTAGCTTTCTGGTCCTCTCTCTCTCTCTTGATACGCATTCATTTATAGGTATATATAAATGTCATAACAAGCGAAGAACAATTTGTAGTTAAGGAAACAAGATAACTACGAATTGTTCTTCGCTTGTTATGACATTTATATATACCTACCCTACCTTACCTACCATAACGTGTGCACAGGACTTTTGTTGTATTTACTGAGTGGGTCCTTGACACTCTTGGGCGTCTCCTCTGAACTTGTAGCACCGTTCCATCACTGTTGCTTTTCACCTAATACCTACTGTTACCAGTCAAGGCACCATTCTTCCTGCATACCTGAAAACCCTTAACAAAACCCAAATAGTTACAGAGGCTGTACCACACTCCTGCCCAGCTTCACAAACTCTGACTCATACCCAGTGATGCTTGCATGCGCTGCCCCTGCTGTAGATTTTGCCCATTTAGCATGGTTATGCCCCAAGGTGTCTGATTTTTGGCAAGCAGTATGCACCACCATCTCTGAAATTACCTCTGCGATGGTGCAGCCTGAATCTCCCCTGTGTCTGTTGGGTTTTGTAAAGCTTTGCCCAGATGCCTCTCGCCGCTTGATTGCGATGCTGCTGGTCCTTGCTAGGCGTAGGGTGGCCATGTCCCGGGGTCGCAGACTGGCTGGAGGACGCTTAGAGGTGCCAGACCATGCTGCCGGAATCTTTTGACTTGCTGCCCACGAGGTTTCGCCCTGTTGATAAATGGGGACCCCTAGTGACATTCCTTCACTCCCGAGCCCCTTTTAGAGGTGCTGCCGCTCCCACGCTCCCCGCCCGCGCCCACCGCAGTGGCTGCCGGTGATAATCAGTGGTTGCCTCCCGTCCCCCTTCCATGTCCGTAGCCCGCTGCACTGTCCACTATTGTTGTTGCCTCGCTTGCAACCCCCTGTGGAGGGGAGGGACAAAATTAGGAAACTTTAATGTCCACACAGTATCATATCAAATTTGTTGATTGGCAGGTGTGATTGTCTTTTCATATATGAACCTGTCTTGGAACTTATTGTGTATATTGTTCTGACCTGATGCACACAGTAATGTGTTTGTTCTGAAATTCCTCAATAAAGGTTTTTTTGAAAATAAAAAAAAACAAAGAAAAATCATATGCACTTTATGAGTTAGACGAATATTATTATCAATCTATTTAGAATAGTCTTAAATTGGACCACTGCCATTAACCATTTTTGTTTGACATACTTCCTGCTTAATTAGATATTGGCTTGTAAGTGTTGTAGCTGGCATGCTATCAATGCAAGTCAGCCATTCGAATGCAATTATGCGATTAAGGTTTTTTTAAATATTATTAGATTTCAATAAATTTTCAGTTTACATCAAGTTATACATACTGTGTCTTTCATTGCCAAACTAAGTGAAGAATGAATTAGGAAGATATCTCATATGCCCCTGCATTGCAAGCAACTACTTTGCTGATTCCCTCAACAACTAAACCAGAGCAATCTGCTTAAAGAAGAGCATATGACTCAAAGGAGAAATACTCCTTAACAAATCTAAATATTATAATAGAGTTTCCCCCAACATGCAGCCGTCATGTGGAAGGAAGGTTTGATGGTGTGTTATTGCACCACACACTAGCGGTATCAAACGCATTCCCACCCTTTCCCAACTATAATGGATAGCTCACTCAAGGGACCTCGGCGTCTTTTGGCACGGTGGCAAAGTTACAGGCACACATGGTCAGTGGAGACAAATCTTCCGGCCCTTTACGCAGCTGCAGTGTAGGAAAAGCACTATACATTTACCCAAAGAGCTAGCACTTACTGGATTAGCCAGTAGAAAGTACTCCAGGGCAAATCGCAAAAAAATCTGCGATTTCGCAGGAAAATCCACAAATTTGCAGATTTTTTAGCGATTACGCGTGAATTCGCGGACCGCAGATCCACCAAATTCGCCCATACTTTTTAGGTATTAGTGTTGTAATAATAAATACTACGGTATTGCAAACACTTGTGTGGTTCTTTCTTGAGAGAAGGCTTGCTTACGGACTAAGTGGTAGATGTACCTGCTTTACACCCTCCTGAACAAGGCTTAGCGGCTCTCCACAACTACCCCTTCAGAGCTTTGGTTATCAGGGACCTAAACACTATAACTAAGGGTTGCCTGGACTCAATGTATAGTGCCTCACTATAGGTGGACACTATCCCCCAGATTCATCAAAGTCCTCTTTTGCGAGTCTGTATTAGCGATTATTAAGGAATCGCTATTACAGACTCGCAAAACGGGATGCATGTAAAAATCGCAATATATTTTGCGATTTGTACTGCTTCCTTATTTGCAATTCGCAAATTGCTAATCACAAATAAGGATGCGATTTCCCATTCATTCCTATGGCCCTAAAGGCCCCTAGGAACGAATGGGGAGTCAATCTTTATTTGCGATTAGCAATTAGCGAATCGCAAATAAGGATATGATTTCAAGGGTGCCAGGGTGTCCAAAGGACACCCTGTAGCACCCATGAAATGGAAATGTACACTGATGTTGCGCGTATACATGTCCAAAGGACATGTGTGTGGGTAACATGCAACTTAGAAAAATGCACTAAAGGGCATTTATCTAAGTTTTCGCTATTTACCACGTAGTCAGACTTCGCTGTAAATAGCGGCCCAGGATTGCGAAATCGCAATTTTAAAATGGTTCATGCATTGCATATAAGGAATTGCAAATTGCGATTCCTTAAATGCAATCGCAATATCAGAACTCGCAATTATTTGCAAATTCTTATATTGCGAGAGCATGAACCATTGATGAATCCCAAATGCAATTTTTGCAGGCGCAAACGGCCGATGTTTGTGATTCGCACCGTTTGCGCTCGCAAATATGCTTGATGAATCTACCTGTGTATACTGAGCCAGCCTCTTGTAAACAGCATCCCAGGGATCTGGCTGGAGGACGCTTCGAGGTGCCAGACCATGCTGTCGGAATCCTTTGACTTGCTGCCCACGAGGTTTCGCCCTGTTGATAAATGGGGACCCCTAGTGACATTCCTTCACTCCCGAGCCCCTTTTAGAGGTGCTGCCGCTCCCACGCTCCCCGCCCGCGCCCACCGCAGTGGCTGCCGGTGATAATCAGTGATTGCCTCCCGTCCCCCTTCCATGTCCGTAGCCCGCTGCACTGTCCACTATTGTTGTTGCCTCGCTTGCAACCCCCTGTGGAGGGGAGGGACAAAATTAGGAAACTTTAATGTCCACACAGTATCATATCAAATTTGTTGATTGGCAGGTGTGATTGTCTTTTCATATATGAACCTGTCTTGGAACTTATTGTGTATATTGTTCTGACCTGATGCACACAGTAATGTGTTTGTTCTGAAATTCCTCAATAAAGGTTTTTTTGAAAATAAAAAAAAACAAAGAAAAATCATATGCACTTTATGAGTTAGACGAATATTATTATCAATCTATTTAGAATAGTCTTAAATTGGACCACTGCTATTAACCATTTTTGTTTGACATACTTCCTGCTTAATTAGATATTGGCTTGTAAGTGTTGTAGCTGGCATGCTATCAATGCAAGTCAGCCATTCGAATGCAATTATGCGATTAAGGTTTTTTTAAATATTATTAGATTTCAATAAATTTTCAGTTTACATCAAGTTATACATACTGTGTCTTTCATTGCCGAACTAAGTGAAGAATGAATTAGGAAGATATCTCATATGCCCCTGCATTGCAAGCAACTACTTTGCTGATTCCCTCAACAACTAAACTAGAGCAATCTGCTTAAAGAAGAGCATATGACTCAAAGGAGAAATACTCCTTAACAAATCTAAATATTATAATAGAGTTTCCCCCAACATGCAGCCGTCATGTGGAAGGAAGGTTTGATGGTGTGTTATTGCACCACACACTAGCGGTATCAAACGCATTCCCACCCTTTCCCAACTATAATGGATAGCTCACTCAAGGGACCTCGGCGTCTTTTGGCACGGTGGCAAAGTTACAGGCACACATGGTCAGTGGAGACAAATCTTCCGGCCCTTTACGCAGCTGCAGTGTAGGAAAAGCACTATACATTTACCCAAAGAGCTAGCACTTACTGGATTAGCCAGTAGAAAGTACTCCAGGGCAAATCGCAAAAAAATCTGCGATTTCGCAGGAAAATCCACAAATTCGCAGATTTTTTAGCGATTACGCGTGAATTCGCGGACCGCAGATCCACCAAATTCGCCCATACTTTTTAGGTAATAGTGTTGTAATAATAAATACTACTGTATTGCAAACACTTGTGTGGTTCTTTCTTGAGAGAAGGCTTGCTTACGGACTAAGTGGTAGATGTACCTGCTTTACACCCTCCTGAACAAGGCTTAGCGGCTCTCCACAACTACCCCTTCAGAGCTTTGGTTATCAGGGACCTAAACACTATAACTAAGGGTTGCCTGGACTCAATGTATAGTGCCTCACTATAGGTGGACACTATCCCCCAGATTCATCAAAGTCCTCTTTTGCGAGTCTGTATTAGCGATTATTAAGGAATCGCTATTACAGACTCGCAAAACGGGATGCATGTAAAAATCGCAATATATTTTGCGATTTGTACTGCTTCCTTATTTGCAATTCGCAAATTGCTAATCACAAATAAGGATGCGATTTCCCATTCATTCCTATGGCCCTAAAGGCCCCTAGGAACGAATGGGGAGTCAATCTTTATTTGCGATTAGCAATTAGCGAATCGCAAATAAGGATACAATTTCAAGGGTGCCAGGGTGTCCAAAGGACACCCTGTAGCACCCATGAAATGGAAATGTACACTGATGTTGCGCGCATACATGTCCAAAGGACATGTGTGTGGGTAACATGCAACTTAGAAAAATGCACTAAAGGGCATTTATCTAAGTTTTCGCTATTTACCACGTAGTCAGACTTCGCTGTAAATAGCGGCCCAGGATTGCGAAATCGCAATTTTAAAATGGTTCATGCATTGCATATAAGGAATTGCAAATTGCGATTCCTTAAATGCAATCGCAATATCAGAACTCGCAATTATTTGCAAATTCTTATATTGCGAGAGCATGAACCATTGATGAATCCCAAATGCAATTTTTGCAGGCGCAAACGGCCGATGTTTGTGATTCGCACCGTTTGCGCTCGCAAATATGCTTGATGAATCTACCTGTGTATACTGAGCCAGCCTCTTGTAAACAGCATCCCAGGGATCTGGCTGGAGGACGCTTCGAGGTGCCAGACCATGCTGCCGGAATCTTTTGACTTGCTGCCCACGAGGTTTCGCCCTGTTGATAAATGGGGACCCCTAGTGACATTCCTTCACTCCCGAGCCCCTTTTAGAGGTGCTGCCGCTCCCACGCTCCCCGCCCGCGCCCACCGCAGTGGCTGCCGGTGATAATCAGTGATTGCCTCCCGTCCCCCTTCCATGTCCGTAGCCCGCTGCACTGTCCACTATTGTTGTTGCCTCGCTTGCAACCCCCTGTGGAGGGGAGGGACAAAATTAGGAAACTTTAATGTCCACACAGTATCATATCAAATTTGTTGATTGGCAGGTGTGATTGTCTTTTCATATATGAACCTGTCTTGGAACTTATTGTGTATATTGTTCTGACCTGATGCACACAGTAATGTGTTTGTTCTGAAATTCCTCAATAAAGGTTTTTTTGAAAATAAAAAAAAACAAAGAAAAATCATATGCACTTTATGAGTTAGACGAATATTATTATCAATCTATTTAGAATAGTCTTAAATTGGACCACTGCCATTAACCATTTTTGTTTGACATACTTCCTGCTTAATTAGATATTGGCTTGTAAGTGTTGTAGCTGGCATGCTATCAATGCAAGTCAGCCATTCGAATGCAATTATGCGATTAAGGTTTTTTAAATATTATTAGATTTCAATAAATTTTCAGTTTACATCAAGTTATACATACTGTGTCTTTCATTGCCGAACTAAGTGAAGAATGAATTAGGAAGATATCTCATATGCCCCTGCATTGCAAGCAACTACTTTGCTGATTCCCTCAACAACTAAACCAGAGCAATCTGCTTAAAGAAGAGCATATGACTCAAAGGAGAAATACTCCTTAACAAATCTAAATATTATAATAGAGTTTCCCCCAACATGCAGCCGTCATGTGGAAGGAAGGTTTGATGGTGTGTTATTGCACCACACACTAGCGGTATCAAACGCATTCCCACCCTTTCCCAACTATAATGGATAGCTCACTCAAGGGACCTCGGCGTCTTTTGGCACGGTGGCAAAGTTACAGGCACACATGGTCAGTGGAGACAAATCTTCCGGCCCTTTACGCAGCTGCAGTGTAGGAAAAGCACTATACATTTACCCAAAGAGCTAGCACTTACTGGATTAGCCAGTAGAAAGTACTCCAGGGCAAATCGCAAAAAAATCTGCGATTTCGCAGGAAAATCCACAAATTCGCAGATTTTTTAGCGATTAAGCGTGAATTCGCGGACCGCAGATCCACCAAATTCGCCCATACTTTTTAGGTATTAGTGTTGTAATAATAAATACTACTGTATTGCAAACACTTGTGTGGTTCTTTCTTGAGAGAAGGCTTGCTTACGGACTAAGTGGTAGATGTACCTGCTTTACACCCTCCTGAACAAGGCTTAGCGGCTCTCCACAACTACCCCTTCAGAGCTTTGGTTATCAGGGACCTAAACACTATAACTAAGGGTTGCCTGGACTCAATGTATAGTGCCTCACTATAGGTGGACACTATCCCCCAGATTCATCAAAGTCCTCTTTTGCGAGTCTGTATTAGCGATTATTAAGGAATCGCTATTACAGACTCGCAAAACGGGATGCATGTAAAAATCGCAATATATTTTGCGATTTGTACTGCTTCCTTATTTGCAATTCGCAAATTGCTAATCACAAATAAGGATGCGATTTCCCATTCATTCCTATGGCCCTAAAGGCCCCTAGGAACGAATGGGGAGTCAATCTTTATTTGCGATTAGCAATTAGCGAATTGCAAATAAGGATACAATTTCAAGGGTGCCAGGGTGTCCAAAGGACACCCTGTAGCACCCATGAAATGGAAATGTACACTGATGTTGCGCGCATACATGTCCAAAGGACATGTGTGTGGGTAACATGCAACTTAGAAAAATGCACTAAAGGGCATTTATCTAAGTTTTCGCTATTTACCACGTAGTCAGACTTCGCTGTAAATAGCGGCCCAGGATTGCGAAATCGCAAATTTAAAATGGTTCATGCATTGCATATAAGGAATTGCAAATTGCGATTCCTTAAATGCAATCGCAATATCAGAACTCGCAATGATTTGCAAATTCTTATATTGCGAGAGCATGAACCATTGATGAATCCCAAATGCAATTTTTGCAGGCGCAAACGGCCGATGTTTGTGATTCGCACCGTTTGCGCTCGCAAATATGCTTGATGAATCTACCTGTGTATACTGAGCCAGCCTCTTGTAAACAGCATCCCAGGGATCTGGCTGGAGGACGCTTCGAGGTGCCAGACCATGCTGTCGGAATCCTTTGACTTGCTGCCCACGAGGTTTCGCCCTGTTGATAAATGGGGACCCCTAGTGACATTCCTTCACTCCCGAGCCCCTTTTAGAGGTGCTGCCGCTCCCATGCTCCCCGCCCGCGCCCACCGCAGTGGCTGCCGGTGATAATCAGTGATTGCCTCCCGTCCCCCTTCCATGTCCGTAGCCCGCTGCACTGTCCACTATTGTTGTTGCCTCGCTTGCAACCCCCTGTGGAGGGGAGGGACAAAATTAGGAAACTTTAATGTCCACACAGTATCATATCAAATTTGTTGATTGGCAGGTGTGATTGTCTTTTCATATATGAACCTGTCTTGGAACTTATTGTGTATATTGTTCTGACCTGATGCACACAGTAATGTGTTTGTTCTGAAATTCCTCAATAAAGGTTTTTTTGAAAATAAAAAAAAACAAAGAAAAATCATATGCACTTTATGAGTTAGACGAATATTATTATCAATCTATTTAGAATAGTCTTAAATTGGACCACTGCCATTAACCATTTTTGTTTGACATACTTCCTGCTTAATTAGATATTGGCTTGTAAGTGTTGTAGCTGGCATGCTATCAATGCAAGTCAGCCATTCGAATGCAATTATGAGATTAAGGTTTTTTTAAATATTATTAGATTTCAATACATTTTCAGTTTACATCAAGTTATACATACTGTGTCTTTCATTGCCAAACTAAGTGAAGAATGAATTAGGAAGATATCTCATATGCCCCTGCATTGCAAGCAACTACTTTGCTGATTCCCTCAACAACTAAACCAGAGCAATCTGCTTAAAGAAGAGCATATGACTCAAAGGAGAAATACTCCTTAACAAATCTAAATATTATAATAGAGTTTCCCCCAACATGCAGCCGTCATGTGGAAGGAAGGTTTGATGGTGTGTTATTGCACCACACACTAGCGGTATCAAACGCATTCCCACCCTTTCCCAACTATAATGGATAGCTCACTCAAGGGACCTCGGCGTCTTTTGGCACGGTGGCAAAGTTACAGGCACACATGGTCAGTGGAGACAAATCTTCCGGCCCTTTACGCAGCTGCAGTGTAGGAAAAGCACTATACATTTACCCAAAGAGCTAGCACTTACTGGATTAGCCAGTAGAAAGTACTCCAGGGCAAATCGCAAAAAAATCTGCGATTTCGCAGGAAAATCCACAAATTCGCAGATTTTTTAGCGATTACGCGTGAATTCGCGGACCGCAGATCCACCAAATTCGCCCATACTTTTTAGGTATTAGTGTTGTAATAATAAATACTACTGTATTGCAAACACTTGTGTGGTTCTTTCTTGAGAGAAGGCTTGCTTACGGACTAAGTGGTAGATGTACCTGCTTTACACCCTCCTGAACAAGGCTTAGCGGCTCTCCACAACTACCCCTTCAGAGCTTTGGTTATCAGGGACCTAAACACTATAACTAAGGGTTGCCTGGACTCAATGTATAGTGCCTCACTATAGGTGGACACTATCCCCCAGATTCATCAAAGTCCTCTTTTGCGAGTCTGTATTAGCGATTATTAAGGAATCGCTATTACAGACTCGCAAAACGGGATGCATGTAAAAATCGCAATATATTTTGCGATTTGTACTGCTTCCTTATTTGCAATTCGCATATTGCTAATCACAAATAAGGATGCGATTTCCCAGTCATTCCTATGGCCCTAAAGGCCCCTAGGAACGAATGGGGAGTCAATCTTTATTTGCGATTAGCAATTAGCGAATCGCAAATAAGGATACAATTTCAAGGGTGCCAGGGTGTCCAAAGGACACCCTGTAGCACCCATGAAATGGAAATGTACACTGATGTTGCGCGCATACATGTCCAAAGGACATGTGTGTGGGTAACATGCAACTTAGAAAAATGCACTAAAGGGCATTTATCTAAGTTTTCGCTATTTACCACGTAGTCAGACTTCGCTGTAAATAGCGGCCCAGGATTGCGAAATCGCAATTTTAAAATGGTTCATGCATTGCATATAAGGAATTGCAAATTGCGATTCCTTAAATGCAATCGCAATATCAGAACTCGCAATTATTTGCAAATTCTTATATTGCGAGAGCATGAACCATTGATGAATCCCAAATGCAATTTTTGCAGGCGCAAACGGCCGATGTTTGTGATTCGCACCGTTTGCGCTCGCAAATATGCTTGATGAATCTACCTGTGTATACTGAGCCAGCCTCTTGTAAACAGCATCCCAGGGATCTGGCTGGAGGACGCTTCGAGGTGCCAGACCATGCTGCCGGAATCTTTTGACTTGCTGCCCACGAGGTTTCGCCCTGTTGATAAATGGGGACCCCTAGTGACATTCCTTCACTCCCGAGCCCCTTTTAGAGGTGCTGCCGCTCCCAAGCTCCCCGCCCGCGCCCACCGCAGTGGCTGCCGGTGATAATCAGTGATTGCCTCCCGTCCCCCTTCCATGTCCGTAGCCCGCTGCACTGTCCACTATTGTTGTTGCCTCGCTTGCAACCCCCTGTGGAGGGGAGGGACAAAATTAGGAAACTTTAATGTCCACACAGTATCATATCAAATTTGTTGATTGGCAGGTGTGATTGTCTTTTCATATATGAACCTGTCTTGGAACTTATTGTGTATATTGTTCTGACCTGATGCACACAGTAATGTGTTTGTTCTGAAATTCCTCAATAAAGGTTTTTTTGAAAATAAAAAAAAACAAAGAAAAATCATATGCACTTTATGAGTTAGACGAATATTATTATCAATCTATTTAGAATAGTCTTAAATTGGACCACTGCCATTAACCATTTTTGTTTGACATACTTCCTGCTTAATTAGATATTGGCTTGTAAGTGTTGTAGCTGGCATGCTATCAATGCAAGTCAGCCATTCGAATGCAATTATGCGATTAAGGTTTTTTAAATATTATTAGATTTCAATAAATTTTCAGTTTACATCAAGTTATACATACTGTGTCTTTCATTGCCGAACTAAGTGAAGAATGAATTAGGAAGATATCTCATATGCCCCTGCATTGCAAGCAACTACTTTGCTGATTCCCTCAACAACTAAACCAGAGCAATCTGCTTAAAGAAGAGCACATGACTCAAAGGAGAAATACTCCTTAACAAATCTAAATATTATAATAGAGTTTCCCCCAACATGCAGCCGTCATGTGGAAGGAAGGTTTGATGGTGTGTTATTGCACCACACACTAGCGGTATCAAACGCATTCCCACCCTTTCCCAACTATAATGGATAGCTCACTCAAGGGACCTCGGCGTCTTTTGGCACGGTGGCAAAGTTACAGGCACACATGGTCAGTGGAGACAAATCTTCCGGCCCTTTACGCAGCTGCAGTGTAGGAAAAGCACTATACATTTACCCAAAGAGCTAGCACTTACTGGATTAGCCAGTAGAAAGTACTCCAGGGCAAATCGCAAAAAAATCTGCGATTTCGCAGGAAAATCCACAAATTCGCAGATTTTTTAGCGATTACGCGTGAATTCGCGGACCGCAGATCCACCAAATTCGCCCATACTTTTTAGGTATTAGTGTTGTAATAATAAATACTACTGTATTGCAAACACTTGTGTGGTTCTTTCTTGAGAGAAGGCTTGCTTACGGACTAAGTGGTAGATGTACCTGCTTTACACCCTCCTGAACAAGGCTTAGCGGCTCTCCACAACTACCCCTTCAGAGCTTTGGTTATCAGGGACCTAAACACTATAACTAAGGGTTGCCTGGACTCAATGTATAGTGCCTCACTATAGGTGGACACTATCCCCCAGATTCATCAAAGTCCTCTTTTGCGAGTCTGTATTAGCGATTATTAAGGAATCGCTATTACAGACTCGCAAAACGGGATGCATGTAAAAATCGCAATATATTTTGCGATTTGTACTGCTTCCTTATTTGCAATTCGCAAATTGCTAATCACAAATAAGGATGCGATTTCCCATTCATTCCTATGGCCCTAAAGGCCCCTAGGAACGAATGGGGAGTCAATCTTTATTTGCGATTAGCAATTAGCGAATCGCAAATAAGGATACAATTTCAAGTGTGCCAGGGTGTCCAAAGGACACCCTGTAGCACCCATGAAATGGAAATGTACACTGATGTTGCGCGCATACATGTCCAAAGGACATGTGTGTGGGTAACATGCAACTTAGAAAAATGCACTAAAGGGCATTTATCTAAGTTTTCGCTATTTACCACGTAGTCAGACTTCGCTGTAAATAGCGGCCCAGGATTGCGAAATCGCAATTTTAAAATGGTTCATGCATTGCATATAAGGAATTGCAAATTGCGATTCCTTAAATGCAATCGCAATATCAGAACTCGCAATTATTTGCAAATTCTTATATTGCGAGAGCATGAACCATTGATGAATCCCAAATGCAATTTTTGCAGGCGCAAACGGCCGATGTTTGTGATTCGCACCGTTTGCGCTCGCAAATATGCTTGATGAATCTACCTGTGTATACTGAGCCAGCCTCTTGTAAACAGCATCCCAGGGATCTGGCTGGAGGACGCTTCGAGGTGCCAGACCATGCTGCCGGAATCTTTTGACTTGCTGCCCACGAGGTTTCGCCCTGTTGATAAATGGGGACCCCTAGTGACATTCCTTCACTCCCGAGCCCCTTTTAGAGGTGCTGCCACTCCCACGCTCCCCGCCCGCGCCCACCGCAGTGGCTGCCGGTGATAATCAGTGATTGCCTCCCGTCCCCCTTCCATGTCCGTAGCCCGCTGCACTGTCCACTATTGTTGTTGCCTCGCTTGCAACCCCCTGTGGAGGGGAGGGACAAAATTAGGAAACTTTAATGTCCACACAGTATCATATCAAATTTGTTGATTGGCAGGTGTGATTGTCTTTTCATATATGAACCTGTCTTGGAACTTATTGTGTATATTGTTCTGACCTGATGCACACAGTAATGTGTTTGTTCTGAAATTCCTCAATAAAGGTTTTTTTGAAAATAAAAAAAAACAAAGAAAAATCATATGCACTTTATGAGTTAGACGAATATTATTATCAATCTATTTAGAATAGTCTTAAATTGGACCACTGCCATTAACCATTTTTGTTTGACATACTTCCTGCTTAATTAGATATTGGCTTGTAAGTGTTGTAGCTGGCATGCTATCAATGCAAGTCAGCCATTCGAATGCAATTATGCGATTAAGGTTTTTTAAATATTATTAGATTTCAATAAATTTTCAGTTTACATCAAGTTATACATACTGTGTCTTTCATTGCCGAACTAAGTGAAGAATGAATTAGGAAGATATCTCATATGCCCCTGCATTGCAAGCAACTACTTTGCTGATTCCCTCAACAACTAAACCAGAGCAATCTGCTTAAAGAAGAGCATATGACTCAAAGGAGAAATACTCCTTAACAAATCTAAATATTATAATAGAGTTTCCCCCAACATGCAGCCGTCATGTGGAAGGAAGGTTTGATGGTGTGTTATTGCACCACACACTAGCGGTATCAAACGCATTCCCACCCTTTCCCAACTATAATGGATAGCTCACTCAAGGGACCTCGGCGTCTTTTGGCACGGTGGCAAAGTTACAGGCACACATGGTCAGTGGAGACAAATCTTCCGGCCCTTTACGCAGCTGCAGTGTAGGAAAAGCACTATACATTTACCCAAAGAGCTAGCACTTACTGGATTAGCCAGTAGAAAGTACTCCAGGGCAAATCGCAAAAAAATCTGCGATTTCGCAGGAAAATCCACAAATTCGCAGATTTTTTAGCGATTACGCGTGAATTCGCGGACCGCAGATCCACCAAATTCGCCCATACTTTTTAGGTATTAGTGTTGTAATAATAAATACTACTGTATTGCAAACACTTGTGTGGTTCTTTCTTGAGAGAAGGCTTGCTTACGGACTAAGTGGTAGATGTACCTGCTTTACACCCTCCTGAACAAGGCTTAGCGGCTCTCCACAACTACCCCTTCAGAGCTTTGGTTATCAGGGACCTAAACACTATAACTAAGGGTTGCCTGGACTCAATGTATAGTGCCTCACTATAGGTGGACACTATCCCCCAGATTCATCAAAGTCCTCTTTTGCGAGTCTGTATTAGCGATTATTAAGGAATCGCTATTACAGACTCGCAAAACGGGATGCATGTAAAAATCGCAATATATTTTGCGATTTGTACTGCTTCCTTATTTGCAATTCGCAAATTGCTAATCACAAATAAGGATGCGATTTCCCATTCATTCCTATGGCCCTAAAGGCCCCTAGGAACGAATGGGGAGTCAATCTTTATTTGCGATTAGCAATTAGCGAATCGCAAATAAGGATACAATTTCAAGGGTGCCAGGGTGTCCAAAGGACACCCTGTAGCACCCATGAAATGGAAATGTACACTGATGTTGCGCGCATACATGTCCAAAGGACATGTGTGTGGGTAACATGCAACTTAGAAAAATGCACTAAAGGGCATTTATCTAAGTTTTCGCTATTTACCACGTAGTCAGACTTCGCTGTAAATAGCGGCCCAGGATTGCGAAATCGCAATTTTAAAATGGTTCATGCATTGCATATAAGGAATTGCAAATTGCGATTCCTTAAATGCAATCGCAATATCAGAACTCGCAATTATTTGCAAATTCTTATATTGCGAGAGCATGAACCATTGATGAATCCCAAATGCAATTTTTGCAGGCGCAAACGGCCGATGTTTGTGATTCGCACCGTTTGCGCTCGCAAATATGCTTGATGAATCTACCTGTGTATACTGAGCCAGCCTCTTGTAAACAGCATCCCAGGGATCAGGGGCAACGCCAGAATCATTAAGGAGATGTGCCCACATTGTTATCCATTTAGCTCTGCCCCTCATGCAATGTCTTTTTCTGATTATGGTTTACTTGTACAAGACAAGTCATGATTCCCTTCTTATTGCATCTCCCAATTTCTTTGAGCAGGATATCGACTACATATGCACTTTATGAGGGGGATTGGCTTGGTCAGCTACTAGATAGCCGCACTCTAAGTGCGTGGTCTCTGCCGGCCAAGCAAATAATACTTAAGAATCCTACAGACGACGGTACCTGAACTGCCTTCAACCGGCTTCATCTGCTCCGCAGGTGTATGAGGTGTCGCCCGGTGCTGCTCCTGTCCTGATGGGGCTGTGTGTGGCCGTCTGCTTGCCATGTCGAGCTTGGCCTCCCCGGCTGGCGAGGCCCGGTCATTCTCCCTCTGAGCCTTCCTGGTGACCTAGAACCCCGCGCTGCCTGTGGGGTTCACTGGAAGATCCTTGATCTCCTCCCGGTGGGTGCTGCTGTCGCTGGGCTTGCCTGTGGCTGGGTAGGGGGGCCGCATGCTGTATCACTCGGCATGGACCCAGTGCCGCTCCAGCACACTACTCTACCAACACGGGCACTGACAATACCGGCTGCGGATTCCCCCGCCCTGAGATGTGAGCTCTGTGCCCTCCCCGCTGCATCTGCCTGTGCGGCGTGCGCACAGTGATTGGCATCCCTGCCATGCTGCGGTACTCCACTGCGCACCCACTCTTGCAACCTCATTCGGTGGCCTACTGGGCCATAATTGCATCACCCTGGGTGCCGACTCTTGAGCGAAGCCATCACCATCCCGGGGCCTTCCTGCTGTGGCTTCCCCCTGTGCCTGGCTTGGCGCCTCTTGCTGCTGTTCCGTCCGGATTTGCAGCGGTGTGATTGCATCGGCCCTGGGGCAGAGTTAGAGCCTGCAGCACCTTCCTCCGCCTCCTTCAGAGGCCCATAACGTATTCCTCCTACGTCTGCTGCCGCTCGGCCTCGGGCCCTGCCTCAGGCTCCTACTACTGCCGCGCACTGCTTTGAGCCTGCCCCTCACCTTCAATTTTAGCATCCGTTAATGTGCGGCCCCCTGGGAGGGAGTCTGCTGACCTACAACTTTGGGGCCTGCTTGCGCCTTCGGCTCGATCAGTCTTGTCTCTGAAGCTGTTCTTTTGAAGCTGCAATTACACCATAAACTTCCATCCTGGGATGGTGGTTGTTGTGGGGAAGATTGTGTTATGCTCTTTGTAGCTCCCCACGCTCTTTTACTACTTGAACTGGCTGCTGCTGACTCCGCGCCCTTGGACCTCTACTGGACAGTTGCCATACCCTAGTGCTGGTCAGTGGGCCCCCTGGACTCCTGCTCCTTCCCCCTGGTGTTACCCTGTCTGGGTACCTATTCAGCTCCACGGCGTATATTGCTTCCTGCTGCCGTTAAGTCTCATCCTTGAGTCGCCTGAACTGAAAGCTGCCACCCCCCAGAGAAAGTGTCCCTGCCACATTCCACCATCTGCGATTGGCGGGTGACAACATTCCTATTTTGTGCCATCATCGTTGGCCCCATCTGGCACCCTTCTTTTTTCCCACACTTACATTTGCCTTCCACCCGCTGGTACGTGCCATGGGGAGGACAGACCCAAAACAACCAAAAATCACCTTCGACCAGCGCAGCTCTACGCCTCAAGACGGTGCAGGTCGGATTGCGGTGATCCTGCAGCCAACATGGAGGCTCCTCCAGCTCGCGAGGATGACCTGAAAGCGATCATGCTCGATGTCAAATCCACGTTAACCAGAATCGCAGCTCAACTGGACCAACTGTCAGCCCTCATGGACTCTGTCAAAGCCCGGGTGGACTCTCACGCCTCCTTCCCTCCTGCATGTTGAGTCCCGGGTATCTGGTGCTGAGGACTCGCAACACTGGATCGCCAGAATATACTACAAATGGACATAATCCTGGATGTTAAACGGAGCAAAAACAAGGATTTGGAGGCCCACCCTTTGTGGAGCAACCTCCGCATCACGGGAGTTCCCAAGTCCACCAATATCTCCCGCATGGAGGACTTTGTTAAGCAGCTCATAAGGGCACCCTTTGGTGACATTCTCTCCCCCGTCTTCATCGTCGAGTGGGCACATCGGGCCCACTCCCCGGCCCTGTATTACCTGCTCATCCCATCATTGAAAAGATTTTACATTTCAGAGACCGCAATGCCATTCTGCGTGCAGCCAGAGACAGGGGCAACATTTGGCACCAGGGCAATTCACTTTCCTTTTACCCTGACTACACCTCAGCAGTACAAGCGGCCAGACATGAATTCCTCCAAGCCCAAAAAATCCTTCAAAACCATGAAGTCACATACTCTTTGGTGTACCTGGCAAAGTTGAGAGTCCGACAGGGTGCAAAGACACATGTATTTTCAGACACCAGGGACGCTCTTGTTTATGCCAAGAAACTTGATAAAACTCATCGTGCCTCACCTTCTTGCTCTATCTCCCTTACTGCAGCACCTGACTGCCTCGCTGACAATGATTAACTGGTTGTGCCTTAACAGTCTACTACTTCTTCGTTGTCTGTAACTTTGCCACCTTGCTAAATTGAGGGGGAGTTTGCCGAGCCCTGCCATGCCCTCACTGCATAATTCCCTTATCTAACAGGGCTTCCCCTTTCACAAGTTGCAGGTTCCCTCGGTGGTGATGAGTGGGATCTCAGCCTGATTGGGGGATTGGAGTGGGTGCGGGAGTGGAGGGACTTTTGGTACTATTTTCCTGTGGTGGGGGTGGGTTGGGGGGATCTGGGGGCCCGCTAGTGAACTGATTTTTCATCTTGCGGCTACCAGGGAGGTTTCTACTGTGGGGAGGGGGGTCGGGTTGTGGCGGGGGTATCATGGGTTTCATGCATTCCTTGTTGTGTTGGGGTTCTTTTGTGCTATTGTTTGGTCAATCTACACTGTTTTCTTCTGTTCAGATTATGACACTGCACTGTGTTCTTTGCTTTCCTTTGAAATTAGCCTGCTGATGACACTCCTCTTTGTACAAATAGATCTGCTGGTCCCGCCCCCCTCCAATCTGATCCACTCACCTGATTTGTGCATATTGGGGGTCTCCTTTGTCACTTGGCCTGCCCTGTCAATATGCTCTCTACTCGCCATGCCACTGTCTAGGGGCGTTTCCACTGTTTCTCTGCATGCAGACATCACCACATGGCTGTACACCATCCGCTCAGACTAAAATACCTCCCACTTGCACTGCGTAGCATTACACTCAGGTCCATTACAACATGGCTGACACCATCTATTGGATCAGGAATGTCCGTGGTTTGAACGACCACCTAAAAATTAGGCTCATACACTCTCATTTACAGCAACATAGGGTGGACATATGTCTCTTACAAGAGACACACCTCATGTCCGGATCTCTCTCTAGACTGCAGGTGTGCTACTGGAGAGAATCACACTCCTCTTTTTACTTCTCATATGCAAGGGGGGTCTCCGTTTTGATACGCAGAGGCCTTCCCTGGCAGACTTTTCAGACACTCACTGACCCCCAAAGTAGATACGTAATTCTGCACGGTTCTCTGTTGTCTCAATCCGTTATGATTGTGGCAGTCTATGGTCTTAACTCAGATGATCCAGACTTCTTTAATCACATATGGCACCTTGTCTCCTCTTTTGGCCCAGCAGCTATTATCTTGGGGGAGATTTCAATGTCACTCTTTTGGCGGCGTTCGATCTTTCCGGTCCTCATTCCTCTCACCTGTGCGCTACCGCTAGTCTTAAGTCCATACTCTCTGACAACTCGCTCTATGATGCCTGGCACCATATGGGGCCTGATGCCCATGAGGGAACCTGTGTCACCGGAGCCTGGGGTTGCTGGTCGCGAATAGATCTTTGGCACAGTACCCCAGATGTCCTCACCTGGCTTATCGATGCGACCCGCATAGCGCATATGTTTTCGGATCATGCACCGGTTCAAATTAGTCTCCGTCTCCCCCACTCCCCACAGCGAGCATTCACATGGCGACTCCCTCTAAATGTGCTCCTGTTTTGTGCACGAATCTGCCTCTGTACTCTGGGAAGGCTTTAAAACAGTCATACGGGGTGACTGCATTTCCAAACAGGCCGGTGTCCTTCGTTCTATCCGCAACACCCTTGGTAAGTTGGAGACTGAAATTAAGACTCTGGATGCAGCTCAGGCTGCAAACTCCAGGCCTGAAACCCTCGTGCTTTTAAGACAGAAACACACGGAATTTACTGAAGAAATTGACAGAGAACTTGCCTTTCTTGTCAGAGAGGGCCGAGTGCGGCACTCTAGAGAGGGGAAGTGACCTGGAAAGACTTTAGCGAACCTCCTACACCCTCCCCAATGCGGCGTTGTACGCCACCGGTGTCCTTGAGGCCTCTGCCCCTTGGATATCCACGGTCCTGTGTCCGTTCCATCCCAGAGGTGGTTGTTACCAACGGACTGGCCTGCTCTCCTCTGTCGTTCCCGGGTGATCTTCGGGTTGCACGTAGATGTGTACTCCCTGTGGTGCTGATGGTTTCCAGGAACTGTGCTTAGATGGTCATGCATCTCTTCTCTTTCCTCCATCGGGTGTTTCCCCTCTAGTGTGTGTTTATTTATTTTATTTATTTTTTGCTATTTTTAAAGCGCGCAAATACCCATACGGGTGTCTCGGCGCTGGTGATCAAAGAACTCTTACTCTATGAGGGTGGTTAAACAGAGGGGAAAAGCCATGTCTTGAGGCTCTTTCGGAATTTGATGAGGGTGGGGGCAGTTTTGATATGCAGTGGGAGGGTATTCCATAATTTGGCAGTAGCTGTAGTGAAGCACCTGTCTCCCCACGTCGCTTTTTTTGTCCGAGGGACAGACAGCATGCAAGTAGTTGAGGATCGAAGTGTTCTGCGATGCTCCAGAGGGTGAAGGGCTATTTTTAGGAATTTAGGCCCTGGATAATTTAGGGTCTTGTAAGCTATACAAAGAGCCTTAAATTTTATTCGGTTCCTGATTGGGAGCCAGTGGAGCTCTTTGAGGCGGTGGGATACTGAGGTGAATTTGGGGATTGAAAGTAAAATTCTTGCAGCCGCATTCTGGACGGTCTGGAATTTGTTAAGGACTCCTTCCTGCGCGTTGAGAAGCAAGGAATTGCAGTAGTCCGTTTTTGAGAACACAAGAGTACTAATGAGAGTTTTGCCAGCTGATTGAGGTAGATATGGGAGAAGTTTCTTGATTTTTTTAAGTATAAAGAATGCAGATGATGTCACGGTATTGGCGTGGTGGTGGAAGGTCAGTTTGTCATCGAAGATAACTCCCAAGTTACGAACCTTAGTCACCGGTTCGGGGGGGGATCCCAGCTCCGGTGGCCACCATTGTGGGGACCATGCTGGTTTCAAGCTCCCGAATGTCATCACCTCCGTTTTACCAGAGTTAAGCTTGAGGCAATTTGATGGCATCCAGGAGCTTATTGCCTTCATACCCTCCCGGAAATTGGCTGCTACACTAGTTCCGTTATCATGTACCGATAGCACTAATTGCGTGTCATCCGCATATGTGGTCAATGCAATGCCATAAGATTTTATCACCCTCGCCAAGTCCGATACATAGATATTAAAAAGCGTCGGACTTAGCGAGGAACCTTGTGGGACTCCACAGGGGAGAGAAAAGGTCTGGGAGGTGTAGTTACCCATTTTGACAATCTGTGGCCGATTGGCGAGAAATGAGGCAATCAGGTCTTTGGCCGTTCCTCCTATTCCCAGGGCTGCGACACGGTCGATCAAAGTGATATGATCGACCGTGTCAAAAGCAGCAGAGAGATCTAGGAGTATCAAGACAGCTGATCCTCCCTTGTCCATAGTTGTTCTAATTTCGTCCGCGGCTTTCAGTAGTGCCGTCTCAGTCCCATGTCCCTGCCTGAAACCGAACTGAGTGTCGTCTAGCAAGTTGTTGGCATTTATGAATTTTGACAGTTGCAGGTTCATGGATTTTTCAAAAATCTTTGCTGGAAATGGGAGACAAGCAATCGGTCTATAGCTTGCTGGAAGAAGAGGGTCTAGCGTGGGTTTTTTCAGCAATGGTTTTATTATTGCTTCTTTCCAGACAGAAGGATATGTTCCCGTAGTGAACATGGCATTACATATTGTGACTAATGACGGGGAAATTGCTTCCGGTATGCGGTTGAGAATGGAAGGGGGGCAAGGGTCCTGGGGGGAGCCAGATTTGGTGCTGACTACTAGACGTTGGATATGATCTTTGTCTACAGGTTTAAAAGATACAAAAGTTGGTGAGTTGCTGGTAGAGGGAGAAGTCACAGATTGTAGCGGGGTAGATCGCGAAAAAGTCTTGAAGATGGAACTGACTTTTTCCTCAAAGAAGCTAGCCAAGGCATCGGTCAGTGATTGAGAGGTCTCTAAGGGCGGCGTCGGGGGGTTGGATAAGGTGGTAACTACCCTGAATAATTCTCCGGAAGAATGTGATGTTCTGTCATGCAAACCTCTTTGCTCTTCTCCTTTCCTCTCTTCTTCCTTTGTCTCTTCTTCCTTAGTCGTGGCGCCATGACACTCAGGATGGGTCATCCTCCCTTTACTTTTCTGTTTTCTTTGTGGCGTCGTGCCACTCACTCTCCATCGTTTCTCTCCTTCCCTTTTGCGAAGCGGTCCGGTCTTCTTGCTTCCTTCATCTCCTTACCAGGCTTCTCCGAGCAGCGGGCCCTCTGCTCGTTTCCCTCTGGTCTTGTCCCGGCACTGGGACACTGTCGTTGCCTCGCTCTGTGACTGGACCTGTCGTCGCGTCCTTCCTTCACCTGATTACTTCTGACTTCAAGTTGATTCCGTTAGACTTTGCTTTAGTCTTGTTCCTGGTACTCTTCATGGACATCTCTTCGGACATTCTCTTCATAGATGTCTTCTCGGTTCTTCTTGTCGGATATCTTTGGTAGATCACTTTACTCGCTGATGTCTTGCAGGTCAGCATCATCCTTGTGACCAAACTGGGTGGTCGGCTTCTTTCTCCTTGTGACCAACAGGGTGGTCAGCATCCTCTTCCTTGTGACCCGCGGAGTGGTAGTCTTCTTCTGTCTGGCGACCAACGGGGTGGCTGGATTCATCCTCCTTACGACCAACTGGTTGGTCGGCTTCCTCTTCCAATCTTGGGTGACCATCTGACCGGTCGGCTTCTGTGCTTGGGCGACCATCTGGCTGGTTGGCTTTTGACAGTGACTTTCTTGCATGTCATCTTCCTTGTGACCTTCTGACAGGTCTTCGAGGGCGCGCTCCCAGCGTCTCTCCGTCATGGTGGTGTGGTTCTTTCTTCGCAGCCTTTTTCAGTCTGCCTTGGGAGGGCGAATCACGTAGTGTGACTACCTGTGTCCTTTTACTTGTCGGTCGCAAGTTTGTGCTTCTTTACTTTTACTGGCGTTGAAACACTACTCCACGTGCGTGCCGCACTTCCTCAGGAACTCACTGCATTTCCATTTAGTGGCATAGGCTCTGGTGTCTTGGTTGCCGCTGTGGTGACCACCTGTGGCCATCAGGCGTTACCTCCTCTTCTGTTCGGCAGGTCCTGGCAGCGTCACACTTTAGGTCATTCTTTTGCTTTCTTGCTGCTGTGTGTCCGTGCGGTGCTGGCGCTTTACTTCGCAGAGCCACTTCGCAGTGCCTCTTTGCATTTTCAAAGTTCTTTTTTTTTTTTTTAATATTTTTATTGTAAGATAAAACAAAAGATGTTTTCCTTGGCACACAACATACACAAAATGCAAATTATATATACAGAAATTTTTATACGGAGATTAAATAAACAAAGAATTACTGTCAAGAGATACTGTATATCCTTAGTCAAATCTTTTCCCCTTCATACAACCAACAAAACATATAAGAGGGGAAAAACAGAATATTGTTAACCACGGCTTAGTTTAGTCTCTCTTTCCAATGGTAAACTGGTTCCCATATTTTCATACCCAATCTTCTTGTTCTTTTACCTTTCCTAGCATATATACCCTTTTCAGGGTTGAAGGTCCCCAATATTAAAGCGATCCATTGTTGTGTTGTGGGAGGTAAAGGATCCCGCCAAACTCTAGCAATTAATAACCTATACACTGCCATTGCTAAAAATAAAAATTCAGCATAGTCGCCATCGAATCCCCTAACCCCTAACATAATTAAAGTTGGTGTTAAAATCACATTTAAACCAAATGTGTGACACATAAATTCTTCAATTCCCTTCAGTAAAATGTTTAATTGTGGACATAGTGCAAAAATGTGAATGCTATCTGCTGCCGGTGCACTGCAGCGAAAGCAGGTAATCCCTGTGGTCGCACCCCATTGCGCAATACGATCCGGTGTGTGGTAGAGTTGGTATAAAGTTTTAAAGTGTTGAGATTGGAGCGAGGCAGAGCACAAAACAGAACATCCTAATTCCAGCGAGTCCAGGAAACACTGGCTCTGTATCCCTAATTTCCCTGCCCATTTATCCCCAAATTTTCCAGTGTCATCCTTTTTTAATTCTGCTAAACTGGCATAGAAATAACGAATAGAGCACGCCCCACCCTGCTCTATAGATTCCATAAGATTAATTTTTCCAAATCCACCTTCTCCTCCTTTTTTCTTACTGAAAAAACTCCTAACCTGCAAATACTTAAAAAAACTATGTCTTGTTATATTATATTTTGACATCAAATCTGAGAATAGTAATATATTTTCGTCTGATCCCAACAGATCTCCTATCTTTTTAATACCTTTCATATCCCATTCTGCCATTATAGTATCGGAGAAGATTAAAGATGGTAGTGTTTTATTCCTATATAGTCTAGTATATCTGTTGTATCTACCCAATCCGCATCTTTTTGCTACCGCTAACCAGGTGTTATACGCAGCCATAACTGTCTTAAAGCGTGTGCGTTTATAGTAAGAGAAATCAGCACAGTTTAAGAAAGCATTTGCAGTGTCTGCACCCATTACAAGAGAATATACCATGGTTGAAAAGGATTTAACATTCAAATCTAATTTACTTGCACCCATCAGACCCTGGGTATATTGAAGTACAGAGGCCCAATAATATAACCTAAAGTCCGGAACCCCCCAGCCTTCGCTAGCCCTCGGCAAAATCATAAACTTATAAGCCCTTCTGGTCTTCCCATATGACCATATACATTTATTTAAAATCAACTCCAGCTTATTAAACCAGAATGATTCAAACATAAGAGGAATCGTGCGGAAAAAATAAAGGAATTTGGGGAGTATAAGCATTTTAATTACATTTGTGCGGCCAACTAACGTGAGTCTAAGATTGTTTATTCTGGCCAGTTCTAAACTTACTTTCCTCATTAAAGGGGAAATGTTACGCTCTACCACAGTATCAAGATTGGGCGAGATCTCAACTCCTAAATAAACTGCTGCTGAGACCACCCGTATGTCATTGCATTGGACCCTTGCATTTTTTATAATCTGCGTTTTTGCGCTGTTTAATTTATATCCAGATATTATGCCGAATTTACGGGCCACTAACTCAATCTCACCCATTGCTTTAGATGGATCTGTGGTGATTATAGCGACGTTGTCTGCATACGCTAACACATTAACCTCTAGCCCATTTGAACAAAGAGGGGGAATACTAGGGTTAAGTTTGAGATAGCGCAGATACGGGTCCATATACAATGCAAAGAGGAGAGGGGAACTGGGGCAGCCCTGTCTAGTACCTCTTTTTATCTGTACAACCGCTGTTAGGTCTCGATTAACCTTGATTCTAGCTGTTGGTGCCTTATATAGTACCTGAATTGCCCTAATATAATTATCATCAAAGCCATATGATTTCATTATCTCCCACAAATATTCCCATGCGACCCTGTCAAAAGCCTTCTCGGCGTCAAGGAATAGGGCTGCTACAGGGCCGCCGGCAATCTCCATGGCGTCAAAACAGGTAATCACTGTTCTAACATGTGTTGTAGTGCCCTTCCCGGGGATAAATCCATGTTGAACTGGAGAAACTAATTTATCTATAACAGAAGACAACCTTGTTGCCAATATTTTGGAATACAGTTTCACATCCGCATTCATTAAAGCGATTGGTCTATATGACCCTGGGACAGTAGATGGCTTGCCTTTTTTCAAAATAACTATAATTTCAGTACCCCCCCATGAGTTTGGGACCGACACTTCCCTCTGTGCTTGTGTAAGGGTATCCAGTAACTCCAGTCTTATAGTTGAGTAAAATGTTTTATAAAATTCAATCGGAATAAGGTCCGGTCCTGCAGCCTTCGAGGACGGGAGTTCTGATAAGGCTACCGTCACTTCTTCTAACGTTATAACAGAGTCTAATTTAATCTGATCTTCCAATTCCAATTCATTTAGTTGAATATTTCCCAAATAGTCTCTGATTTTATCCCTGCCCACCCCAGCTTCAGAATCGTACAGTCCCGTATAATATTTCCAGAATTCATTTCTTATACCTGCAGAGTCTAAGATCACATTACCTGAATTATCTACCATATTTTTAATATCCCCAGCATTAACTTTCTGTCTGGTTCTAACAGCGAGAATATGTCCCACCTTTCACTATACTCAAACACCTGTTCCTTCTTTGCGAGATAGTTTGCTGCCATTTTGCTAGTGACCCTTTCAGCAATTTCACTCTTTAACATCATAATTTCCAGAATTTTTTGATCCAATGAGCTCCCACTCGTGATTAATCTGCTAAATTCTGCCTCTGCAGTCAGAAGCGAGTTCATTTGTTGTTCCATCCTCTCTCTTTCACTCTTCTGTCTAAAGGTTGTAAAGCTAATTGTCTCGCCTCTTATTCCTGCTTTAAAGGCATCCCAAATATTGCCACTACTGGCACTACCCTTATTATTAAGCCAGAACTCGCTTATCCATTTTTCCATATGCTTACGATAGTTCTCATCTTTTAGCAAAGCTCTCTCAAATGTCCATTTATATACTTTTCTTGCGATGCAACTTAAACTCAATGTCAATAACAGTGGGTTATGGTCTGACACCAGGCGGGGTAACTTCCTAATCCGTACATTTGAGAGCAAAACATTAGAGATTAGGAAATAATCTAGCCTAACCGTAATTCTATGTGGTGCAGAGAAAAAGGTATCACCATCAATCATCGGGTGTAGATTGGCCCAAACATCTGATAGAGCATTATGCACAGCCATGTCTACTATAGCCCTATGGACCCTTTTCTTACGCCCAGTATAACAATGACCCGTTTGTAGCTCAACACTAGCAGGACGGTTAATGTTAAAATCCCCACAGCAAACAATGGGTTCCGCCCAGGTCGATAGTTCCTGATCCAAAAATTGAAATATATCTGGCTCATCGCACGTTGAACCATAAACAGAAACCAGTGTAAATCTAGTTCCTCTAAACTCTACTTCGACGATAACCCATCATCCCCATGTGTCTTCTTTACTCCTGATCACAGTAAAATTTCTCCCCCTACCCAAAATTGCAACCCCACGTGTTTTTGAGGCTTGTTTAGTAAATGCCAATACTTTAAAACCCAATTGCTCCAACAAAAAACCCTTACCTCCCTCCACATGAGTTTCCTGAAGACAAATCAAATCTGGATATAATGACTTACAAAAAGCAGAAACACGTAATCTCTTCTGAAGATCATTAAGACCACAAACATTCATTGAGATAATTCGACAAGCCATTAAAAAACATCAAAAGTCGGTACCATCTTCCCTTTCCAACTTTCTTTTTCTTTCTTTCTTTCTTTCTTCCACCATTTACTTAAGAACTGAAATTGCCCAAAACTATATCTCTGTGTATATGATGTGTGCCATTTTCTCCCCCCCTTCTGCCCCCCACCCCCTCCCCTGTCCCCCCCCCCGAGCTACCCCTCCCCCACCCTCCCCTACAGGCAAATAGGTCACTCATGACCTATGTGTGATCGCCAGGGAAGCAGCAGTCGCCACTCCTCCCCACCGTCATACCAAATATCAACACAACCAATTTATTTATTTCTCCTTATACCCCAACACTTCTGTCATGTAAGCCTTTGCTTTAATCTCAGAAAAGAAAAACTTAACCTGGCCTTTAGTTACTATTTTCAGTTTAGCGGGGTATAACAAATAAGCTTCTGAGCCCAGGGCCTGGATAAGCGGTATCATCTGCCTCAGCCTCCACCTACGCTCAACTGTAGCATGGCAGAAGTCAGGCCTTGCAAAGAACGTGACATTATTATATGTAAGTCTAGTCTCAGGTTTAGCCTTATCCAATATCAGCTGCCGCAGGAGAAAATTCCCTACATAGATTAGCAATGCCCTTGGTTTCCCCTGACTCGCACCGTCATTGGAAAACGGCACCGGGAACCTCAAGAGGGAGTTCAGCGCGAACAAGGTGTACCCGCCTGTCAGGAAATACAATGTCTTAATCAAGACCCCCCGTAAACACTCGTCAACTCCTCCCGGTCACGACACACACCACTACTGAACCAGATCCTCTAACCACGCAGGCAGCGTGTCACAGATCTCGAACCACTCGGAATAATTAACCTAAGCATTGTCCGGAAACTGGCATTTCCAACATTTTTGACATTTTTGTCATACTTTCTTCAAGAAGCCCTGAAGATTCGCAGTAAGTTCCCTGCGATGAAACACGTGTTGGCATTATCAAAGGAACAATAAAACATTTACTTAACACCAGGAACAGAACATTTCTTTTTTGGAACTCTTGTACCTGAACTTGGATATTTGATTCTCTTAAAGTCACTCCGAAAGTGTGGATGTATACTAACTGATCGTCGCTTTCTACAATATCATCACTTTAATGTTCTAAATTTGTATAGTGCAGGGGCATTGTTGTTATATTGCCCTTGGTTTCCCCCCCTGAGCTCCAGCCTGACCCCTTTTGTAGAATGGAAAACGGTGGGCTCTTTGAATTTCATACTCCCACTGCCATGTTGTTAGTTCTGGGAAAGCTCCTTTTAACAAATTTACAACAAACTTTCTGGGGTCCTCCCCTTCAAGTCCTTCTTCTATTCCTAGCAATCTGATGGTATTACGACGCTGCCTATTCTCAAAGTCCTCCAGTTTCCAATTTACATCTTCAGCCACCTTCTGATGTTCTTCTTTGTACATTTTCAACCCTCTCAAATCATCCTCTACTTTCCCAGTTCTTTCCTCCACATGGGCCACCCTTTCGACCATCTCATCTTGTCTTTGACTTATTTTCCTAAGTTTGTTCTGTACTTTCCTTGATTCATGCCTTGCCCTCCTACTTTCCCCTCTAGCCTCAGATTGCATTAACTTCAAAGTGTTAAACAATAAATCCAATGTAACCGGGGGTTGTGAAGGCTGCGAAGATCCTTGATCCCCAATCATTGTAGCAGGGCTGTCCTGTTCTAGAAAAGAGAAAGTAGTGGTAGAGTAGTCCCAGGCCAACTTTTTAGTAGGATCAGTAGTACTACTTGCTGAAGAGGGTTTTCCTTTAGATAATCGTTTTTTCTGTGTTATTTTCTGAGCAGGAGAACTGCTGACAGAGTTTATCCCAGTTGACTCGTCAGAACTAATCTCTCCTGAGGGTAATGACTGTGACTGAGAGTCTTCATCAACTGAATAAAACCTTTCTGCGGAAGCCGTTTCGTTAGTGATAGCCAAATCAACAGAATTAGAGGCAGAGGATTCACCTCCTGATTTAAACCCCCCGCTTTCCATATTTAAATCCATATCCTCTGCCCATGTTAGAGAATCAGGCCTCTTATTTTCTGTGTCTTCCACCCCTTCTTTGTTCTCTACTTGTACTCGTGAGTCTAATTCTATCTCCAATCCTGAAACTGGAGCTGGTATGTCGAAACTCCCCTCTTCATCTGGCAGTTGGGTGCTCAGGGCTCGACTATCTATCGAACCCCCAAGGTCTTCACTCACTTTTGGTTGCTGCACTTCACGCACCGCACGAATAGGTTCCGGCGGCCCCTCTGAGCCAGTAGTTGTCTGAGCTCTGCTCCCTCCCGGAGCAACATCGTGCAGCCCTCCGGCCGGCTTCCCTGCAACAACAGCAACAGCAGGCAATGCCCCGGTCGGCTTCCCTGCATCAGGCCCTTCAGGTTGCCTAGCAACCCCAGCACCAGCGCCGGCTCCCGCTCCAGGTTCCGCGCTGTGGACGCCGTCCTCAGCCCCTACTCCTTCGCCAGTATCCAGGACAGGTGGGGTCGAGAGGCCGTCAGTTTTGCTCACCGACTTGCTGCTACCGGGGTTTACAGGATTACTTCTGACTTCAAGTTGATTCCGTTAGACTTTGCTTTAGTCTTGTTCCTGGTACTCTTCGTGGACATCTCTTCGGACATTCTCTTCATAGATGTCTTCTCGGTTCTTCTTGTCGGATATCTTTGGTAGATCACTTTACTCGCTGATGTCTTGCAGGTCAGCATCATCCTTGTGACCAAACTGGGTGGTCGGCTTCTTTCTCCTTGTGACCAACAGGGTGGTCAGCATCCTCTTCCTTGTGGCCCGCGGAGTGGTAGTCTTCTTCTGTCTGGCGACCAACGGGGTGGCCGGATTCATCCTCCTTATGACCAACTGGTTGGTCGGCTTCCTCTTCCAATCTTGGGCGACCATCTGACCGGTCGGCTTCTGTGCTTGGGCGACCAACTGGCTGGTCGGCTTTTGACGGTGACTTTCTTGCATGTCATCTTCCTTGTGACCTTCTGACAGGTCTTCGAGGGCGCGCTCCCAGCGTCTCTCCGTCATGGTGGTGTGGTTCTTTCTTCGCAGCCTTTTTCAGTCTGCCTTGGGAGGGAGAATCACGCAGTGTGACTACCTGTGTCCTTTTACTTGTCGGTCGCAAGTTTGTGCTTCTTTACTTTTACTGGCGTTGAAACACTACTCCATGTGCGTGCCGCACTTCCTCAGGAACTCACTGCATTTCCATTTAGTGGCATAGGCTCTGGTGTCTTGGTTGCCGCTGTGGTGACCACCTGTGGCCATCAGGCGTTACCTCCTCTTCTGTTCGGCAGGTCCTGGCAGTGTCACACTTTAGGTCACTCTTTTGCTTTCTTGCTGCTGTGTGTCCGTGTGGTGCTGGCGCTTTACTTCGCAGTGCCACTTCGCAGTGCCTCTTTGCATTTTCAAAGTTCTGTGGTGTCTTAGTACCACTGGCACGTCAGGTAGCCCTGTTAAGCAACACCTATGGAATAGTGGCAGTCTGCTGTTGCCGTGACCATCTGTCGCCGGTGGGTGTCACCGCATGTCTTCACGCACATCTCGGTGTCCCTTTCCTTCACTGGTCCTTGGTTGCCAGTATCCTGCACACTACTGGCTGGGGTGGATGCTGCATTACTGTTAGGGTTACTTCCTCCTGTCACTTGCTGAAGTGGCATGGTTCTGTCTGGGGCTCTGTTCTCTCTCCTTTTCTGATTCCCTTTCATGTCTATACCTATCACTCTTCTGAGGAGAGTCCTTGGTTGTAATCGCTTTATCCCTGAATATAGGCCCCAACAGTGAGACCTTCCTTTTCTGCCGGTCTGTCCGTGTCACATATTGCTAGAATTCCAGGATCGCAGTACTCCTACCGGCCACTAGAGGGCACTGCCGGACTACTCGATGCCTTCTACGTCCGGTTTCAGGATTGCTCGCCTGCTCCCCAACCTGACGGCTGCTCCACGCTACAGCTGGTAAGTTAGGATGTTTTTATTGTCTACAATGGGGGGGGGGTTGGCTTCAGTATGCACTGGCCGGCCGCTGTCCTCTAGGCGGGCAGTCTCTCCCCTTTTTCCACAATTTTCAGCTGTGGCACCCTGGGCACAGCTTCCGCCTCATCGCCTTTGTAGTGTTTGGGCCTCAGGCCCACATGCTGCTAAATGATGTGACACAGCACAAAGTAGTGGGGTGGTTAGACTGGCCCTGAGCACGTGTGCTCAGCCCCTTTTATTAGGCAGGGTCATCTGACTGAGTGATGACGCCTGTGGTGGGTGGGTGGGTGGGTGGGTGTTCAGTGTGTGAACAACATGCTGAACACTAGAATGTATCTCTGCTATACTACATCAGTGAATGCTAGCTAGTATAATTACCACTTTACAGGGACCTGTGAAATTAGGTCTTCTGGTCCCTCATTTCTGGGTTTTTCTTTCCTCTTCTACTTCTCCGAGAAGAAGACATGGTACATAGAAATCTCACGGTTCTTTAAGGTCGCTCCTTTGCACTATACTTCAGTCTCTATCTGTTCAGAGTGGCTCATTCCAATCTGGCTGTTGCAAGCAAGGCAGCACAGCCCCCAGTTGCGTGTGGTACTGCATCGCCCACCCAGAGCAGGTGCGCTGACTGTGTCCCATGCGAGCCGACACTGTCGGTGCTGTAGGATTCAAGTCAATTGCTCAGGCTTAAGATTCAGTGAAGAAAGTAGGGTGACATGTGTTCCATTAAGATAAAAGCTGCCGTGGGCCAGCACTGCTCAGATCCAGGTGGGTCCTTGCTGATGAACAAGAAAGGAATGCAGCCAGGGATTACAAAGCTGCACTACCTAATAGTGTCAGACAGTAAATTACAACAGCAAGTTGCACATCTTGATGGTCAGCTGCTCACTGAGCTTACATAAACTCGATTATATACAAGTGGAGAGGCAACTATAGCCAGTAGTCAGTTTAGCCATACAAGTAAAACCTTGCACTTCTGACTCCTCAGCTCAACAAATTAACGCCCCCTCCAGGCGAAGTGGAGGTCATTGGGAACAACTAATTGCAGTTTATGATCTTGAGGTAGCACCCACTCTCTTTTTCTCTCCCGGGGACCTAGATTTTAATTAAGGTGACTGCCATTCACAAGCTCTTCACTTCTTGGCATGTCACCGGGCGAAAGGGTAACAAGGCTCACCACTTTGCCTGGCAGTGTAGGTCCTCCCTTGGGATGCAGATGCCCTATCCAGCTATTCTAAGTCCTTCTTATCAAGGCAATATCTTCTTTGTAAAAGGGCACCTCCAACACCCCTCCTCAGCAGTCAGTCATCTCCTATCCTCCCTACAGACCTCAGACGGCAATGCATGTCATACTTGCAGCATATCCAGGGTCTTGTTTCTGAATCAGGCAAAAGGTATCTGACAGTCAGTGATTTCAAGCATGGTAAAAAAAACAGCTTCTTGGTCTCCACTGGTGTTGAACTCCAGGATTCTGGTAGAGAAATCTCGGTATACTGGTTGGTATTTTCTGTCCCAACATTATATCAAGGTTGCAGGAAGAGTTGGTGTATTTTATGCATACATCTCTGAAACTGATTTGGGTCACATCTACCCTAGTCCTGATTTCTTCCAGACTATTCCAGCCATAGTCCTTATTTTCAGGTGTTAGAAGGAACTTGGTGTCAAGTTGCAAACCTGGGGAGTCTTCTGGCAGGAGAAATCAAAATGAAGGGCATAAATGAGATAGAGGTTATTTAACTACAAGTTAACCATGGGGGTAGCCTTTTATAGGGAATAAAGGAGCAGGACAAAGCAGAGGAATGTACCTAAACTTCAAAAGGCACCTCTCTTTCCCATCTCCTCCACTGCTTAAAGGTTGAATCTTTACAAATGATCTTAGTTATGCTTTAGAGAAGCTTTGCAGCTAACATTGCTGTCTGTTTGTAGGAAACAGCCTCTCTATACAGTGTACTAACATTAAGTACACTATATAGATAGTGCGAGGGATCCACAAAAGGCAGGTAGAGGCTTCAGTAGATAATACTAACTCTCTTTTTGTAGTAGTGTGGGTGAGCACTTAGGCTTATCTGAGGGTAGCATTAAGCTTTTGTTGTACGTACAGAGGCAATAAATGACACACACACCTACGAATAAATATGTGACCAATTTGTAAAAATAACATTGATTTTTATATAATTTCTAAGACCATGAACACAGTTCTTAGGTACGTACTTTCAGAGTTATGATTTTTTCAAAGTTTAGAAAATATATCACTTCTATGTGCAATTACTCACCATAGGAACCAATGGGGGAAACTCAGAAAAATGCACA